>NC_137735.1:50877956-52077956 GCF_963264785.1 Psittacula echo
TATACTGACTACCTGCTTATTTTTTGAGAATTGTTTATTGTGTGTGCTGATGAAAAAAGACAGACATTAAAGAGGCAAAGTGAAAAGAGATTAAAAAACATACAGAACAGTAACAGTTGGAAAGCTTGTAATATAAATGGATAGTGTTGAATGTATTTGTGTGTGTGATGGGGATGATGCAGGAGCATTCAATATCTGGAGTCATCCAAAACACATTTTACAGTCATGCTAATAGGAATTGTTTCAATTTATCAGCATGAATTCACTAATGTGAAGAAAATGTTTGCCCTAGTCAAAATAGAAAATGCAGCTTTTTTCTTTTCAAAATTCACTTGTTAGTAATTCTAAGTAAATGAAGTAGGCATCAACAAAAAGTAGGTCATAATAGGATGATAATTTTACTTTATGTTTCTTTTTTTCCATCTACTGCAGGGTTTTATTAGAATTGTATGTTTTCAAGAGGCTCTTTGAAATGAAGTCTTTCTGACTGGCTTTCATTGAAACAGTATCACTTCAGAGTTGTGTGGCCTTTCCAGTCCTATTGGGATGGTTATATAGGGTAAATACTACAGGAAAATTACATGTAGAAGCCAGGTCCAACTGAGAAAAATAGGTTGTTTATTTTAATTTTAGGTACTGTACAGACAAAACTGTATTATCTTAAAAATCACCACAAATAATTTATCATGTTAGTTAGGCACTTTCTTCCTTGCCATGTCATCAGATCTAATGATTCTTTCTTAATTTATGACAGAAATACAGTGGAATAAGGTAAATGTCAACTATAATGATGCTGTTTGTTATGATGAAAACACAGAGAGAAGGAAATTATGTTTAATGCATCAAAGCAAGAAATTTCAAATAAGTTATTTCAGCTACCTTGACTTAATATTTCTTTTGGGTAGAAAGAATGAGGGAAAGGTGAGGAATTATAATTGAAAACGACAGTGTAAAAATGTGTGTCATACAAAATGGTTAAAGATTCTTAGATATGGAAACATATTTCTCTCATAGATGAAGGACATATGAACTCTTTCAGAGAATAGGCATACTAATATCCAACAGTGAAATGACCAATTAGTTCTTTCTGGCATGGAGAATTATTTGACTTTTCACAGAGAAGTGATTTATATAGATCTAAAAGTTAGCAGTCATCTTTCTGTACCTGGGTCTTCATTTGCTTCAGTTAGCCCTTGTTTTCTGGAAAGACCTAGCACCAAAAATTGCAATGAACAGTAAGTCTTGGGCAAGATGTAAGGTTTATTTTGTACCACGGATTTTTTTTTTTTTTTAAAGGACAGCACGCAGAAAGTAGTGTCCACCGTAGTTCAGATCTTGTGTTACAACTTATCAAATGTTTCTGGAATCCTGATGCTAAAACTGCGCAAGTTCACAGATAAAAGTAATTTTTCTCATGTTTCTGTCTCTGCTCAAAAGAGACTAGGTGGTGCTCAAATGCACCCAGGAAGGAGAGTAGATAGTTTTGGTGGGGAGTTTTCTGTAATGCAACTTGGGAAATTCAAATCCATCTTTGGATTTTATGACATATGATCTTCAGAATATGCTTGACTTTCTTCTTTCCTCTTGGGGAAGGAGACTCAGGGTTTTTTGTGTAATCAGAGCGTGCTGTATTTGTAGTGAGGACTGTTTTGCTATGCATTTTGTGCTGTATCTACCACAATGAAATCTTAATCTTGTTAAAATTCCCAATATAACACTAATGATTACTACTAAATAAATATGCAATAGAAAAATATGTACAGCTTTACAGGTGCCAGCTTAACTACAGTGTTAAATAACTAGCAATGCCTGCACCATTTCTCTTTCGCAAAGAATTAAGTCATATTTCTGTTAAACCACCAAATTTAACAGGCTTTCTGCTAACTTTTTCATCTAAGTAAAAGAACCTAATGTGCTGAGCTTTCCCCTGCTTGAACCATGGGCTCACAGAGCAACAATAATTCTATTTTCCAATACTAAGCTTTTCAAACTATTCCTTCCACTGCCTGCAGTAGTAAAGATGGAGCTGATTCTGGTCTTGTGTGATGCAAAGCAAACAGACAGCATGTGGCATTTCTGGTTCAGTGACGACTTCTGACTGGCCTTTCTTTCACTGTCACAGTTGAAACTCTCCCCTCTCTTCTCAGCAGCAGTGAAGATGTAGAATGAGATCAATTAAAATGGTTTGCTCTTGGTTGGCTTTTTCACTCCACATAGCATTCGAGAACAGCCTGTCCTTCAGCTGCATGACAATGAAAAGTTACATGAAGAGCTACTCGTATTCAAACTGTGACTTCACTGTGCTCTGCCTGCTGCCTTATTTTCATCAAAGCTTTTCAACAGATTCCTCTCCACTATAGCTCATCATGTTCTCGGAGCTAGTTTTCCAGCCTTCATGACTTCTCCTCTGTGCACACCTTCTCCAGTCACCGGTGTATTTGGGATGGTGGCTTCTTCACAGAATATAATAAGCCCTTGTTTTGGTTTTATTTTGGCCTGAACCTGTGGCTAGAATGAGACAAAAGTCATTAATGGTTATTGGCAGAGGAGCTAGGATGATGGACAGACATCAGACAGAAAATACACATACTGTCCTTCATCAGTTGTGAGGAGTGCTGTCTCTGTATCTGCTGTTCATACCCTACCCAAGCTCTCTCATCTGACTGAACACTTCACATGCTGAAGTGACTCCTATTCTGCTGCCGATAGAAGATCCATAGGTAGAAACAGTAGCTGTGGCTGCAGGTGTCCACATATTCCCTTCTTGCCCTGCTTCACCTACTGGCTTTCTCCACAGTTTTGTGACTTGCTTTTCACTTGGCATAATTGTGAGGTGGCTTTGGCAGAAAGTGCCTTGTGTCTCTTTCACCCTTCTATAGTGCTTGAAGGGAAAAGAAAGGAGGGGTAAAGGGAAGACAGCAGCAAGGGCCACGATTGTGAAATGTGGTGAATAATAGGAGAAGGAGTATAATAAAGACAGGGAGTGCCAGCAAAAGAGAAAAGTGAAGCTGTATGTATACACTGTTGAGGTATAGTAAGGCATCTTGAGGAAGAACCAGGGAAGTGGTCCATTGGTGAAGGAAACCACCATTTGCAGAGTACGTAAGAGGAAGCTTGAAAGAGATTTTAAGAGATGAAGATGGGTGACTAGCTGGGTGCTTACAGAGACAGAGAAGGATTTGGTATTAAAAGGATTTGGCTTGATATTTAACACTCACTGGGCAGATGAAGCAAGAGGAGGGAGAGTTTATACTCTGGTTTCCTTTTTACCTAGATGAAGCAAGAGGAGGGAGAGTTTATACTCTGGTTTCCTTTTTACCTAGATAAAATTGAAAAGGTGTTCACATGTATAGCTCAAACCATGGCATTCTCTCCTGTGCCAATTACATGAATGACTTGACACCAGTCCTCTTTCTGGTTTTGTTTTCTTAACCTTTTTTTTGTTTTGGTTTGGTTTTTTTTTTTCTGTTCAGATTATGTCCAAGAAGTCTTACTGCTATTAAGGCACTGTGTCCTCCCTCCAGTAGTTTAACAGCTTCTAAGCAAGGTATATAACAGGTTGGCTCAGGCAACATAGGAGATCTATAAACAGGAATTTAAATAAGAGCAAAATAAATGTACATCAACAGTAGTCCCTGCTAATTCACTCAGATAACATTGGTTTCTTTAAGGGTTGACTTTATAACCACTTCCTGAGTTTTGTGTAGTGAGGCTAAAGGATAATACACAAGCATGCAAGTATACTCAATAATAATGTCATTTTAAAAGAGCAAAAAGCTTTGAAATCCCTTCTCTGTACTGCACAAAATATTTTTGATTTCTTCTGCCCAGCAGAATAACTCTTGACTCTGGTTTGGTATTTGCTCCTTTTGTGATAAGACATTTAAGACTAAAACATGCACTGTCTGTTGCAATGCAGTAAGTATTTAATATTCTGTTTATCTGTATAATGGCCAAATGAAATTACTTTTTATCTATTTATCTGCATGTGCACACACACATTCTTGCAGATATTCACACATTCACATGTTTAAGCTGGAGAAGCAGAATGAAGGAAACTGGGAAAAAGCATATAACACTTTGCATCTGAAAAAATGAACTTATTTTGTCTTCAAACTAGTCCATCGGTGACAGAGTGCATGTGTCACTAAAGGTGTGACAGGACAGATGGAGTCAATGTCTGGGCTGCCACTTGGAATTCAAATGGTCCTGTTAACCTGGACCTCTTTCATAATACAGAGAACAACCTTAAAGCTGGCAGTAGGCTAAAGCTTTCATTTAAAGGTTATTTGGTGGTCATTGAAGCAAGTCATTTCCTAATGGACAGATGTCCTCTTAACTAAAGCCCTCCCAGATGACTTCTTGTTTGAAGCTATGCCAGGTAAGGCAAAGACTGAGTAGACATGTCAACTGAAGCAACCTCTCAGAGCTGATAGCTTTTGCTGAGAGTCTGGGCACCAGCTCAGTGGCGGAGGCACATCTGCTTGTTGCACAGGATCTCTTGGTAGGTCTGTCAGTCAATTGCTATATATCAGCACTTTAAGAATGCATTGTCTGAGGGCAGGGTAGGGAAAGCAATTCAAACTGAGGATTATTTGTAAGTTTGTGTTTTTAAAACCTTGGAAACTCAGTGTTATTTAGATTAAAATAGCATTGCTCTATAAGTTAGGGGGTGGAGGCTTTATAAATTAGGAGGTTGATTGTCTTACTACCATGAAATCAAGGCCAGACAAGTTTTAAACTTAGGCAGATCTTCTCACAACCTACGTCATAATAATCATAAGTAACAAGAATTAAACTATTCCTAATGATAATGTTTTTTACATCATCACACGTAAATTAGGATATGCTCTGGGAACAGCACCCTTAACAGGGAGATCCTGTTTCCACTGAAGTGTCTCTCTGCAGGGAGCTGCCTATACTGATCCAGTTGCCATATCTGCTTCTTTTCTTTCAGCGTTCTAGTACTGAGGGTGCTATGGGGTCCTGCATTTCATCCATAATGTTACTATTTGGTGACAAGTCAGAACTTGCGAATATTGTTTGAAGAGAGAAAAAAGCATATGCTTCCATATAGCCATCAAAGAAATACGGAGATTCACAGAATTACCGTTAATTTTCCTGTCACAAGCATTCACTTAAAAAAATGACCCACAAAGACTTGAAGAAGATGACAACGCTGCAATGAAAATGAAAACAAATGGCATTAAAAGTCCAGAAATAGAAACCAATCTTAGCAATAGTAGGTGGGCCTTCCTGGCGTTTCTCCCATGTTCCGACGGCATCAATAACAATTTGGGGGTGACTGTCATATATTACTGATTAATGGTTCTCTCCTGTAACAGATGATGAGTTCTTCTTAATCCCACCTCTTCATGCAATAATATTAAATTGTCTTATGGAAGAGAGGGGAGTAAATTAGAAGCAAGTAAAAGAAATGTTATTTTTTGTGGCCAGTTGGCGTTGCTGGAATTCGCTGTTACAGAAGGTCACTGAACTTAATGTTGCTTTCTTTTTTTTTTTTTTTTTTTTTTAATATTTATTTTAATTTTAGGGTAACTCTGTGACTCTTAATGAGATTTATAACTATGCAAGTTATTATGAAAAGGTTAATTGAATATCGAACTTCAAGATAAGAGGTGATGGCTTACTCCAGTCAGGAAGGAATTTCTCCTATCTCGCTTTCCCATTGTGCACAGCACAGACCAGTGGGATGGGTGCATACTGGTTTGTTGTTTGTTTGGGGTTTTTTTCTTCTGAAGTAATAACTTATGGGCCTTCATGAAAAACGTGTTGGAACAATGGACCAGTGGAATAGCCTAGAGTGTAACCTCATCTCATCTCATCTAAACTTTTCTTCAGTTTAAGCAATGTACTTGAATCACCGTCCCTGGAAGTGTTCAAAAACCCTCAGTGCTATGGTTTAGTGGTGGTCTTGGCAGTCTTGGGGTAATGGTTGGACTTGATGATCTTAAAGGTCTTTTCCAACCTAGCTGATTTTATGAATATAAAGTATCAAATTCTAATATGCAAAAGGCATGTTTAATGCTCATGTGTGGGAACAGAAAATACCTGCTACGTAATTTAGGACTGGTGTTGTAAGGCTTAGCTGTTCTGTTTGCCTCCCAACACTGAAGGTTGTAAGTGAGACTGTATTAGCACTATGCTAATTTCTTTAAATATCTGAGTGATCTCCTGGGACTTCAAATTGACCAAATCAAAAGTTGACTTCTGCATGGTCACGTACCTTTGTATAGCCAATCAGATGGGAAAGCGAGCATAGCATTGTTGAAGTTAAGGCTTTAGATGAATGAAAGGCATGCAAGACTTCAATATTTAGCTATCTTACTTCTGTAGATACAATCACAGGTTCCAAGCTGACTTGCTTCATCTAGCAGAGTGCTCTGTGTGGGTGTGAGGATATAAACATTAGATGGACACCTCCTCCTCCACCCCCCTGCTGCATCTGTTTCACAAGAACATCTTTGCTGCTCCTCTAGGGATTGCATTAATGTGCAACACTGTAATAGCTGATCAGTGGAAACATAAGGTACATCAACCATTAACCGCATTTTAGTTAGACTGCTAGAAAAAAGACAAGTACTCCCTGATATTAGAAACATTGTTTGGTGGATAGTGGTGTTTCTTCCATAGATACTAATGGTGGAGCTGAAATGTTGATGTAACTGAGGACATCTTGGGAGGGAAGTAGTAGTGAAAGAAAAGCAGCATGGTGGAAACCTGCTAGACTAAGATTCCAAAGTGCCTGAGGCAGCAATCACTGAAGTTCTGAGAATGGTGCTCATGGCTTATTAGAGAACCCTGCACTCCCCCAATTTCCACAGTACCTGTAACTCCTATTCTGGAATTCTTCCCTCTCTCTCCTTCCCCCTAACTTTCTGCAAATGTTTAGCATTTGTTGAATAGAAAAAGACCGTTATTCCTTTTCAACATTTATCTCTGATACCTTGAACTAACAACATAGCACAGGATTTTTTTCAGTATTTAAATAAATGACATCAGGTTTTGTTTTTATTTGAATTGAGGAGAATGAAGATGAGGAAGTGCAAATGATTTTATCTCCACAGCAGATGTATATTAAGTCAATAATGTGTTCATTATTTAAAGTGAGTTTATTTGAATTTACTTTTAAAATTTGTTTCAGTTGTTCTCCTCTCAAATTTTCAGGTAGTGTTTTTCACCACTGGAATTCTTATTCAGAGTTACACTCCAAAAGTATTTTTTGTTAGAGGGTATTTGTGAGTTACAAACTCTTGGCTGTGCTTCCTCCTGGCCTTTAAATATATCTACAGGCTTAAGCAAAGATTTCCATTTGTCACATTCCAGTGTGGCCAATGTAGGGTACTGGATGCTGTAAAGAGTTAGTAAGAATAGCTGGTTTGTAGATAGGACCTCAAATTCTTAGCATTATCTAAACTGAGAATTAAAAAATTATAGTTTTCCACAGGTTTCCATTACATTTCCTATTCAGCCTACTGTGCATTGTACATTATTAAACAGTACTGCTCTGACATGCCCCCCAAAGAAGTGAATTAACATTTCTTGTGAACTCTGTTCTTTTGTGGAAAAGTAATAATGACTCAAGCAGCTCCAAAAGTTTCTCAGATGAATCAGAATTTATTACTCGTAAAATGAATGCCCATTACACTCACTGATACTGTGCATAACTTGTCATTTATAGAAAAAAAAAGGGCCTTTTTTAGTGTTATGGATAACAAATCTGTGACTTGCGCAGAGAATATGAAAAAATGCAACATATGAGTGACATAATTTGTGAGACTTTTGCTTCACCTTGCTCATCAGCTATTGTTCTCTTTATGGACCTTTACTTTTGACCCTTAATGTAAATGTTAGTTGTGATTTGTTTCTCTCAGAAGAGAGAAAGCCCATTCTAGCCAGTGAAAAGATAAGCCCTGCCTTGTGCTTTGGATCTGGCTCAAAGTTTTTTGGGTTACCACTTTTAGGGAAGTACCCATGTGCCAATGTCAACCTAAGCAAAGTTGAAATTGCTGCTGGTGTGTTGTTGTTTTATGGCTTTGGTTGTTGGGGTTTTTTGGTTCTAGTTTGGGTTTGTTTTTTTTTTTTTGGAGGGGGGAATGGTGTTGGGTTTTTGTTTGTTTTGGTTTGTTTCGGGTTTTTCTGTTTGTTTGTTTTACCGATTCAATATTCTTTCTCCTTAAGGCTGACTTAGTTTGTCTTTTCTGAATAATCTTGTTTTTTCCTCTTGAACTAAATACTTACATTTTCTAGGTATACAAGTGTGCTTGCTAACTAGTCCCATGGCTCAAAGAAGACACACAATCAGGAGAATTATGCAAGTCAGATGTGGTGAACTTAATCTAAGTACTGTAACTAAGGAGATGCCTTAAGAAAGGATTCTTTCTGAAGAAAAAGGGTTCCTCAACATCCACTTAAACTTCTAAAAGGACTCCTAGGTCTTATCAATGACTTTTGTGAATTTAGGATATAACCGCTATGTTGGAACAACTCTGATTTCTGCATTATGTCTCTAGTGTGACTAGAAAAAACAAAGTCAGAAGAAAGTGTATTAAGACATAAAGTGGGGATTTAGACTAGTCTATAGGAACATACTTAACCTTTCTGTGCAATTCTCTGCCTGTGTAATGGGGATAATGTATTTAACTACAGCACAAGAAGTCTGAGGATTAATCGGTTAATGAATTCCTAGTACCCTGAGCTTGAAAAGTGTGCTCTAAATGTTTTCCCATAGAAATTTCTCCACTACCTGAAAAGAGAGGAAGAAAAAGGCCAGTTCACTGCTTTAAAGAATTGTGAAAATTCTATCAAGAGCACAGATAATTAAAATAATATTAATAGATTTTTAGGTCTTCATTTTCCCCTTGAGGCCAGCTGTCCCTGATTTTTATCTTTTCTTTTTTTTTTTTTTTTTGCTTTTCCCCTTCAAGCAGTGTCCCTGACTCAGTTGTCAAAGACCGAGAAGCCGAGAAGCACAAGTGCCCACCTAGCTTTGAACTCGATACCTGCAGTGGAGTTACAAGGTTAAATAAACGAGGTGGTTGTCGTGTTGGTTTTTTTTTCTTTTTTTCTTTTTTTTTTATAAGCTGAGCATAACAGTTCAAAAAGATCATCTTCCCCCCGCCCTTTCCTCCCCTAATGTATTTTTAGGCTGTATGCACTCCTGGCTATGTCTCTTCCTTAGTCCCAGTTGAAGATTTCAAGGGAGATGAGAGCTTTATTTTGTTTCTCCCTTGTATTGCAGATAGGGGGAGGAGGTGGTTATTAGAGAGAAGCGCTCGCTCTCGCTCGTTCTCTCCGTCTCTCCCTCTCTGGCTGATAGCACTTATCTCTCGCGCTCTCTCCTTCTCCTAGGTGATCCATTTCTAGGCAACGTGCTGGCTGCTGTCGGAGCTGCCAGCTCTCTCCGCATCCCACCAGCAAAGCAAGCTCCAAAAGCAACCTGCAGACCATCATCTGCTCCTCTCCTCTGCCTCGCTCCGGTCACTCCTCCTCTCGCTTCTGCCCTGTCCAGCCACTACCTCCCGCGACAGAGACAGCACGCTGGGCTTCCTTTGCAGATTGCTTTATTTTTTTTTCCCCTCCAGTTGTGGGAAGCAATTTTTCTAAGCGAAGGGTGTGGGGGGAAAACCTCTGCATTACTATCTGCATTACCTTGAAGTTCACTTTGTTTTTTGGCCTCCGGGGGGGCTTTTCCTGCAGGAATCTGGTTGCTGGAAGCGGGATCGGCTGCTCTCCCGGTTGCCCGCTCCTCCCCCCTCGCTGAGGGCGAGCTCTTTGCTGCGGGCTCCCGGGGCTTCTCCGGGGTTTGTGTGTGTGCTTCTGTGTGCGTGTCTGCGCGCGTGTGTGTGTGCGAGCGTGTGCGTGGCGTGGGTTGGAAGTTGCTGTGCAGCAGCCGGGACCGAGCGGATCCCTGGACCCGGCGGAAGGATGGGGATTGTCTGACCGGCAGCAGCGGCTGCTGCCCGCGGAGGCGCCTGGGCTGGATGGATTTGCTGCCGGCGCTCCCAGCAACTCCGGTGCTGCTCAGGAGCCCCTTGAAGTGAGGCGGGGGTTCGCCGAAGAGCGAGGTGCTCGCAGCCCCGAGCTCGCTCCCTGCCCAGCCGCGGCTCTGCGCCGGCCACCGGGATTTACACGCTCCTCCGGCGGCACCTCAAACTCTTCGGTTTCCTGCGCCGCGCTATCTTCCGCGGTGGCACCGCTTGGCGAAGAGATCTGTTGTTACAAAGCCTGGACCTCCAGAGGAGATGGAAGTTTTCTCCCTCATCCTGGTCGTGTCCGTCTGTTGGACTCGAACCTGGAAAGCGGCGATTGCAGATTCAATCATTCATATCGGTAAGGGGGTGCTGCGACTGCTAGTGCTGCTGGACACTTTTCCAGCTCTCCTTTGCAACCTTCCCTCTCTTGGCAGGCTTCCCCTTCCCTCCCCCGCAGCACCCGCTCTCTTTTATCCCTTGCCTTTTTTCTGTTTGTTCTTCTCTTATAATTGCTTTCCACCAGGATCTTGGCCGTCCTCTTTTCCCCTACCGCTCTGTGTAAAGGTTTCTTGGCGGCAGGGTATGTGCGTGCTTTAGACCTTGAGGTTTTGCGCAGCTGTTGGTCTGGGGGGAGGGGGACAGAGCTCAAGCACTTCCCCGGTCCCTTCTGCAGCCCCTCAGCTCCAGCTTGCCTTCCTTCTCCTCCGGCTCGCCCTGGGGCGGGGGAGACCCCAAGCCTCCCCGTACTGCAAAGCCTCCCCTTGCCTTCCTTAATCCCCCATCCCGCCTTCCTCTGTCGCGGCGGAACAGGTGGTTTGGCACCGTGAGCGCTTCCCCTCCCGCAGGCGGACAGGGGTGGGGGGCTCTGGCCACCGCGCACCCCGCTCCCGAGACGCTACCCCGCCGGCCAGGTTGCTGCCTCCCGGGGCCGAGGTGTCCGGGAAGGGTAGCGGTCTACCCCGGCGCAGGCGGGTGCAGGGGGCAGCTGGGGTAATGCTGTGCACAGCCCTGCCCGCGCTCCCAGCCGGGTTTCCTCCCGTCGCCCGTCTCTGTTTTCTCTCGCCATGATCCGGAGCCACCTCCGGCCCGGCAGCCCTCCTCCCCGGCGGGCGCATCCCCGGGAAGCGCCGAGCCCCGCCACCGAGTGGCGGTTTGTTCCCAAGCTGGCGAGAGCGGGTCGCCCCCCTGCGCCGGCCGGGGATGCGCGGGGAGGGGAGGCAGAGGAGGGGAGAGCGAAGGAGAGGAGGGGAGGGCGCTTCCCCCTCGGTCGCTTGCCCATCTGCAGTCACCGCACGCAGGCGGAGCGGGAGCCTGGAAACGCCGGGAGTTTGGGGGGGGGGGGGGGGGGGAGCTGCCCCGGGGAAGGTGCATTTGGGGGCAGGGTCCCGTCAGCGTTTTGGGGAGGTCCCCGGGGAGGTGCCAGCCCCACTATGGGGCAGCTGCCGCTTCCCCCGGGGTTGGCTTCATAAATATGTCTGCCGGTGCCTGTCGTGAGGATGTGTAGCGGGTTTCTGTGGAAGGGAAAGAAGGAAGAACGTTTGGAAAGCCCGGCCGCCAAGAGCTTTCCTGCAGGACACCGATATTTGGGCAGCGATGCGCCAGCCCCTCGTGTAGCTTTCCACCCCCCCCGTGTAGTCCATGGGCTACCGCTCCCCTTAGGTACTGCAACTTTATAGGGGTCAGTCCTTAGGGCTTGTGTGCGACTGGAGCATCAGCTGCTGCTCAGGGGAGGCAGTGCCTTACGCCCTCCTTTTAAAGGGAGAATGACTTGTTTTAAAAAATTCTTAGCAGTTGTAGACTGTTCAAGCGGCACTAAGTTACGTCTTAGGATTTCTTTCTTAAGAGCTTGTAACACGCTGCTCAGATACTAGGGTTTGGGAGGAAATTTAGACTGTAGCAGATAAGGAGTTTCTTTGCAACCCCCTGTCTCCCAGTCCCGGGCTCCGGGAGTGGTGCTGGGCAGGCTCTATGCCTCTGCATTGGCATCGGGGGAGGCGATGGCTTTTCTGTTTTCCTCTTAATGACAATTCTGTTTGTTTCACTTGTGGTACACCCGTCGTACGGAAACATCACTAATGTTTTTTATAACGCTATTAGTGATTAGATGCTTCAACACGGTAAATCCTTACTGAAAGAAAAATAAGATACCAAAGTAGTTGCTTCACCCACAATTAATTTGTCTTGAGAGACAATTAGTACAGTTGACAACGGGATTACCTCTTTTTATAGACTAGTTTATGTTGCCATGAAAATGGCAAACTAACAATTGTTACACAGAGCTTCAAAGCTACTAAAATGAATACACTGAGAATGAATGACCTGAAATTAGAACTATTTTAACACTAAATGGGTAGTCAGCTAAGCATTCCAACATGTACAGCTGCCAGATGAGAATGTGGCCCCTAGTAACACCACTGTGTTTTGTGACCTGGCTGTTCTGACCCCGTTTTGTTTTCTTCCACTTGTACAGAGTAAACTTGTGTGTAAAATATTTAGACATAAATAATAAACTGTATTTAGGTATATGAGTTAGGAAAAGCAGTAGCAGGGTACTCTGTGAACACATGAACTAGAGGAGAATTCATAAAGCCACAGAAAAAACTAAAATGCTCTGTTCAGGGCAAAAGAAATACTACCAGAGGTAGTACTGATGCCTTAGGCAACAAACAGAATAAATGCATTATCTTTTTCTCATTCTACAGTGCTAAGATACTCAAATGGAAAATATTTTCCCATGTTTGGGAGGGGCAGATGGTTGTAAAAAAAACCCCTATGTTACCTGTGTGTACCCTTTTTCTGATAGCATGTACTTTTCCAGTATAATGCACTATCTGTCTTGCCTATGTGGTGTTTGATGTGTTTCCTGTATTGAAGTGTGTTATCAACCATCTCTTAGACAATGACAAAAAATGTTACTATTCAGTGAGTAGAGATTAGCCATGTGTTGATGGCAGTGGGAGGGGTATGGTGACTGGTATTTATCTGTGATATGCTTGTTCATATTCCCGTCTTGTGAATGGTTACAGCTGCTGCTTTTGATCATTAGAGCAGGTCTGTGTGTATGGAAATGTGCATATTTAAAAATAAACATTTTCCTATAGCATATTTTGAACATTGGTAGGGCTGCTTATATAGTATGTATGTTTCTGCTGCCCTGCTATTATAAATAGGAACTGGCAGTTCAGAAAGACTACATTAAGCACTCTCGTGAAAATGTTAAAATGAATTGACTCCACTGTAATTTTCCTTACCCCTATACAAAAAAAGGGCAGGGTTATCATGTCAAAACTGTGCAATTCTGTATTATGCTGCTTCTCTCAGCCCATGCATTGATTGAGTAATTTCATCAGCCCCACATTACTTGATTACTTAGAAGTTTCCTAATGATCTGTATGCTGTAGGAAGAATCTGAAAGTCGTGAGTGGAATGGCAATGATTTTGTGTTTTATGAGGCTATTCAAAAAGTCGCTCTGATTTATGTAGCTCGAAAGCTCCAGAGTCTCTGAGATTAGCCACGCTGCCTGATATTTTCTTCATACATCAGTCGTCCCACACTCCTCACTCCCTAAACAGGAGTTTAGAACAGTGCTTTAATTAAGCAGGGATTGGGTGGCATTCCTTGTCAACTGCACAATTTGTACATGCTTTGTATCCTCTACAGCTGATGGTCTCATGCTTTTATATTTCTTATTTTGTGCTCATTTTTTTCCTCTTGACATGTACATAGTAATATATCTGTATGTGCATATGGATTTCCTATTGTGCCTATAGAAACATATATGCAAATACGTGTGTATTAGGTGCAGCAAAATCACCTAGGATAGCAGTCACACAGAACATGTACAAGAGGTTTTGCTGAAAAAAATACACTAAAGTATTTTTAAAGGCTAATTCAGCCCTATGCAGTTGCATATTGCTCCTAGCTTTTTTATTTTCAATGGTAAGCTCAGACATATACTATATAGCTATATAAACTATATGTGCTTTTACATATATTTATACACATTCTTTTAATAGATATTTTTATATATACACTATATTTTTTTTTCTAAGAGAGAAGACTAGATCTGCTCTTCAATTGTACATCTCAGCTTTTAGACTTTGGAGGCCTGGACTGCTGCGTTGCTTGTGTTAGAAAAGTTCCCAGCATTGCTGTGTCCTGAGTTTTGGCTTATATTTCAAAGCTCTTCTGTACCATAATAATAATAGTACCAGGGCAGTTCCAACATGGGGTCTTACTTCTGTTGATATTGGTAGTGCATTTAAAATGTCTTTTTTTTTTTTTTTTTTTTTTTTTTGGTAAGGGAAAGGGATTCTTCTGCCTTGGTGATATGAACATCCACATTTCTCCTTGTAAGCTGGTGTACTACAGTGCGGTTCAGCTTGTATTGTGCATTGGTAATAGGATTTTAATTTGCCATGTTATTGGTAAAGCCTCATTAGAAGATGTTGTAGTATATGTCACTGTGCATTATGGTATTCTTACACACATTTGGTAAAGTGCAGGACAGGTGAGCAAAACTGATTTAAAAAAACCGAATAACTATCAATGTGTCTATAGTGTCTACAGATGAGGGTTCAGGGCTCTGTTTTCCCTGCTGTAGAACCTGCCAAGGGTTACTTGCTTATTTTAAACATACAATGAAGACCTGGAATACAGCATGCTGTGGCTTAGCAGCCAGTGGGTTTTGTTAGTAACTATGTTCTACCTAAATGCGTGAAGTACTTGGTGTTTCTATGTGCGCTATTTCTCAAACTCCCCCAGGTGCTTAAATTTGTGATAGTATTTCAGGCCCTGTAACATGTTTTAGTGCTAGTTATTCTGCAGCTAGAGAGGGATAATTTTGCCTGCCATAGATTATGGCTTGCTATCTTCCAACGGCATATTTGCCATTAGGTGTCACTGCTTTCTGGAGTGTTTCTTAGTGATCTCTAGGGCCTGATCCAGAGCCTGTCATAATCCAGGTGAGTTGCTTAGTTGACTTCAGAAGATTTTAAACTGAGCCTGTGGATTGCTGACTACAGCAGACAGCTCCTTTTCATGTTCTTAAATAATTCTTAGTGTTATTTCAAGTTCTTTGTCCTTAATAAGGGGGTGGGGGGGGAAGGGAAGGCAACGATCCATTTTCAAGCGGTGTCCTAACAAATGCCTGACATGGCAATCACTGCTGCTGCTGTGTGCTTTCAGACGAGTACTTATGGATGCACAGAGTCTTTATTCTCACAATGCCATCTTTGAAAAAACACACTGGAGAAAAATCTTTTAAGACTGTTGACTACATAAACCTACCAACTAAGGTTCATTTAACTTAATGAACAAAGGCATTAAGTATGGTTCTCTTCCACTCCCTGGCCTTGTAAAGCAAGTGGTATTGGCAGGAGATGACTTTTGTAAGCCATTAGGTTACTCCCTAGATACAGACTTGAATTTACATCATTTTCTTTCATTTGATATATAGGTATCTATAATCTGCCATGACAGTCTGTTTTTTGCTGAAATTTATTGGGGGCTTTTGCCTTTTGAGGTTTGCATTTTTGCTCTTTGTTGCTGCTACTCCATTGCCTTTTTTTTGTCAGTATGCTAACAATGGTTTTAAAAATAGTTTATGTGAAAGAATAGTTCTATTTGGCTATGTGTTTATAGCTATTTTTTCTAATTACCTGAATTATATATGACAGCATACACTGTCTACACACTCTCCAGTTTGTGTTTTACATCATCAGTGTTTAAAACACTTATTACACACAAACAATTACTGTTGGGACTTAAGAACAACCAATGGGAAAAGGAAACAATGTTCATAAAATGATCTATAATTTGAGGAAATATGAGAAAATAATCAAAATCTGAAACTAAATTACGATACATGATAGCTTAGTGTGTGCAAAATCTTGACTTCAGGTGATACACTGGTAATGAAGCAAACTAGTATACCTTCCTGCATCTGCAAACTGAGATGTAACTTTTTTTTTTTTAATAAGATTTGAATTACTCCTGGAGGAGTAATTCATTATCTGTGTTGGTGACATTGGAAGAAAACTTTGATTTCAGTGGCAGGCTTGGCACGTCTGAGGAAACCTGAATTGCTCCATACCTGAATGGCCTTACAGTTCAGTTCATGGCTCTGGTAATGCTGACACACTCATCTCTGAGAGCCCCAGATACACTCATTTGTTTGTGTTATCTAGAAGTGCCAAGAGGCAAGCATGACAATCACAGTAAAGCATAATGTGCAGTTTGCCAGCAAACTGTCATAGTGGGTAGGAACTGGGCATGAAAGCTCATGTTTCTCTGGGGCATTTTGTATCCTAAACTGACTGGCAATGGGCTTCCTACTGGGCTTCTTGGATATAGATGCAGTTCCTCTCCTGCTGTGATGTTACTTTATCTTCCTCCACAATGTGTTATGTCCATTAGTAAGCAGGAGTTGACCTGTTGCTAGTAGTTACCAAAATGAGCTATATTGGCCTTTTTCAGGGTACTGTTGACCATGGTTTCTTTGCTCATCCAGGCTAGTAGACTATTGGAGATGGTGCAATACTGAAATGATGCAATGTGATAGCGCATAATATGTGCTAAATGAATATCCAATAAGGGTGGTGCTGTTCTAATTAAACCATCCTTGACACCAGGTAAGGATGACCTGGGCAAAATCTTCTGGGTGTGGTTCTTAGGTGGCTTGTGCATTTGAAGCAGCATGCAGAGAAGAGGAAGTGCTGTTGTCTGATGTTACAAAGTAGAATTTAATTGGGTATTCTTGATGTAATAATTTAAACATAGAGACTAACGTGAAAGTGTTTAGAGGAAGAGTGGATGAGGAAAAGGTATCTTTCTTGCCTTATCTTTCTGTACTTTGGTCTCTTCCCATGAGCACCAGTACAGCAATTTCCTCTGCTGTTCTTCATTATAGGAGTCAGGCTTTGGTTTCTGGGTATTGATGGCTGAGCAGTTGTGAAAGATGATGGAGTAAGGGAAAGAATCTCTTGTATCTGCAGCCACTATAATTAATAATGGTTTATGTGATTTAGAGAGTTATAACTGATCTGTATAACAGGGAGAACACAGGCTGAAATTGAAGGTTAGTAGATAAAATGTACTGGTGTTTGGATGACAGTTATGAAACTTGGCAAGGGAACAGGCTTGAAATTGTGCAGTGCTGTAATTTTGTAAGGTTCAGAATTTATATCCTAGTTTCAGTGATAATATACTTAATTCAGAGGAGGAGATATTTCGAATTCTGTATTGTACCACAGAGTGCACTTCAGCTGGAGTCTTGTTCCTGCTTTGGTCTGGGGTAACCACATCAGCTTAAGGAAGGGCTATGCTGTGGGTTCCAAGTGTGGCACTGAAAAAAAAACCAAACCCAACACGTAAAAAGTGACACTTACTTAATGAGAAAGGATAATACATTAACTACAGCATTTCTCTGTAGCATTACAGTGGAAGAGGTGGTACAGGAACATATACTGTAGTTTTAGTCAACTGTAAATGGATGGATTTGTAAGTACGGGGTTAGATTTAAAGTAGATTTCCATTGCACACTTTAGATCTGTAATGATGGGGGATGAGGGTAGAAGAAGAGATAAAAGGAAAAAAGTTCTCTGAAAGTTTTGCTGGGTTTATCTGACCAGCTATGCTCAAGAGGAAATTGAAAATTAGTAAAAATGCAAGGAGGAGAGGAAAATAAGATGTCAAAGGCAAGAGCCACTAGTTCTTTGTTTCTGTTTCTCTGGGAGCTGTGTAATGTTCCTGTAAGTGCCATGCTAGATGGAAAAGTTCTGAACCAGGAAGGGGAAAATGTGAAGATACAGAATTTAAATGAAGAATTATATATGTATTTTAACCTATTAGATAACACTGTGTGCTGAAATGCTAATTATTCCTAATTGTTATATTTGCTTTACTCATGAATAAAATATCACATATCTAATAAAATATGCAGTGAAAATCACTGTAAAATCCCTCTTGGAGTCTTTCATGCAGATTTAAAGGATTTAATCTCTTATTTCTTCATTGCTTTTTAAATCATTAACTTTCTATAATCAGTTGGATTGCTAAGGCCAATATCCAGTGAACCTAACGATAATTGCTTGTTTTGCAGCACAATTTTTTGTTAGACCAACCATATCTTTCTCAGAGGCTTAAATTGAGTTGGTGATTTCATTATAATAATTCACTTGTGATAAATCAAAATCAAATAGCACTGCTCAGGTACTGTGCAAAGTAGCTCTGGATGAGAACTCCAGAGACAGCAGAGGATGACATAGCAGCAGACCTGAATGTGAGGCCTGAATTTGCTTTGCTTTCTTTTAACGTATACAAGTATAATACTTTCACAAATGAGCACTCTCGCAAATCTGCTTTAAATAGAGAAATGAAAATGTGCACAGGACAGTCTTCCCTCCCATGGGACTCCACCTGAAAGCCTATGTTCAGGACCTAGACCTAATGACAGACAGTAACTTAATTTGGTTTTAAAGCATGCAGGAGCACAAGTCTGACTGCCTGCCAGTCGAGCTTAGGCTTCTGAGCCATTGATATGTTTTAAGGATGGCAATTGTCTTTCTGAGGTGACAAGACTATTGCAGAGTTACGTCACTGACAGCAATGAGTACTAAAAGTGGTGTGGTAGTATACCGTCGGTTGAAAGCATGCCATGGGGACATCTGCAGACCAAACACTATTAAGCAAGGATATTTGTTGATGTATAGACTTTGCATTTTTTCAGTCTTTCTAATGTCCAGCTTAAATGTTTGAGAATGTTTTTAAACCATTTCATGTACTGGAGAGTTGTTAAAGGGAAAAAGCTAGTGAAAAAGATCTGGTTCTCACTCAGAGAAGCCACTATGGAGTACTGGCATTGTACAGCCAGTATATGGTACAGACTGTGTGTTAAATGGCAGGTGGAAGGCAATAGCTATAATTGGTCATATTAAAATACACATACTTCCCTCTTTCATTATTTTTATCAATTTCTTCCTCTCTTACATTCCAAGTTCATGGCAAGAAGTTGTGATGGTTGCTGTGTTCTATACTCTTAAATACCTGTTGGGTTTTTTTTTCCCCAGTCAGAGAGAATAAAGTTAAACATACCATAACACAAATATCTGTTATTTGGACAGAAAAGGCTGCTTTTTATTTCTCTGAAATTCCACTTATTTGACCTCTTTTGAGACAAATATACCTCCAAAAGTTGGTTCTCACGCTTAAGGCTAGTCTTTCTTCACTTCTCCCTTTTGTGAACATATAGACCCAAGCAGTATTGCAGTATATCCACTAATGTATTTGCCATAAAGATTTTTAACATTTACTACTCAGGTACTACCTAAATTTCCAGGTCCATGCTACAGGTTAATACAAGCAGTGAGGTGTGTATTAACGTATGCATATACAATGTATAAACACACACTTTTTTAGAAATCAGAGGGATAATTCTTTTTGAAAATATTTCACTGGATTTTTCTTTGATTTGGAATGACATTGGTTTGTGCCTTAAGTAACAACACAGAGATTTGGGAGGCTTTTTACTTACAGGCAGGAAGTCATAACATGAATACAAATAATGAAATGGCTCCCCACTGTGCTAGAAGCTGCACAAATGTGGAACAAGAAGCTGGCTGTCAGAAGATTTGATGTTGAAGTAAAAAAGAGGGCTTGGATCTCTCTGACTCAGTTTGTACACCAGGAGACAAAGTTGCAAATCTTTTTATGTGTTCTGGGAGATGGATTCATTCATTGACATTTGTGAATGATCACTCTGGGTATGAAGGACTGAAAGTATGCAGGTTTGTCTACAGGGATGTCCTGAGAGGGCAGATGCCATACTTCCTGATTTGGGACATGTGATAATAAAAGTTACAGTGCTGTGAGGTGAGAGAGTTGATGGGAAATAAAGGCCAGCAATATGTGTATTATCATTACCTGTGATGCTTTATTGCCAGTAACATTGGTTAAATTAGCAAAATAAAAACAGTCATTATCTCATCAGCTGCTGACATATTACTCTCTGATTTTACTTAGTACAGAAACTAATGCATGGTTATGCACATACATGCTTACTTTCTGTTTCTTTTGTTTGGACATATATTTCATAGTACAGTTTTGGAAGACGTGACATCTAGGTAGAAAGAAAAGAGCCCTTTGTGGGAAAGTGGAACTATATATGTTGCAAAATGCCTTACTTTATTTAAAAGAGATATTTTTAAATATAATCAGTGATTCTGAAAGCATCTACAGCCTTGTTAGCTAGCCTCATTAAGTTGCTGGAATGTTACTGAAATGTTATTGAAACAATGTAGAGAAACTATTTTCCAAGTCCTTGGAGTAGCTCTCCTGTTACGTAATAAGATTGCATCTGGGAGATACATGAGAGTCACCCATCTGTTAGGAAAAATTTCTCTCATTTTTGCCAGTGTTGCAAACCATATAGGGACTATGTCAAATGAAATGGTTGAGGGGAGTGGGCAGGAGAAAAGCGCATCCTGTGTACAATGTCTTTTTTAGGCAGGGAAATGATCAGCCACGCTTGGTGTCACCATCACAGAGGGTGTTGTCTTACGAATATCGTTGATGCTGTGTCTAGCTGCAAGGAGAGAAGTTTGCAGGTAAAGGATAGCATGAGTTAGCAAGGATCAAAGCATTATTGGCAGTTTCTCTGCAGCGTAGAGGCTCTGGGAGCAGGAGTAGTGTGGGGAAGGTTCTGGTGGTGCCTTCTACATGAGAGGTTTGGAAGGGGATGGGTGGTTGTAGTTAGCAGTGGTGGGAGTTGGTTGGGTGGTGAAAGGGGTGCAGGAAACATTTGGAGGGGGCTAGCCCTAGAGGTGGGCCAGGCTGACTTTGTAAAAGTACAGCATAATTTTAGGAAATAGCATGCAATTTTACATTTATGTGGGCTGGACACTGGGCTTTCAACATTTGGGATGGGCTGTAAAGAACAGTTATGTATGTATGCACATGAGGGAAGTTGGGAAATCCAAAGATGTGAGGCACTGGAATGGCCAAAAAAATTATAGATTAGAAAATCGGATTGTTTCTCCCCACTCAGCCTCTGTAGTTTTACTGTAAAGCATTTAATTTCTGTGGTGGGCTTTTTTCTCTTTAGCTGATAATTGTGTCTGGTTACTTTGCAGAAAAGCAAGATCCATTTTATCTTTGTATTGTCTAGTACTGCTGTACACAAACAATGAGTACTGAAGTATTATCTTCCACCCCTCTCCTCCCAGAATAGCTCCAAGCATACTGTACTTTCCTGTGCCTTAGTATTTTCCCTCCAATTAAATAATCTGCCTTTGCTTCCTCTGTGCAGCAGTTTATTGCTGGTCTGTACTGTGCCTCCATGTAAGCTCAGCTTCTGTGGCTGGAGAGTGGGAGGAAGGGATGCACACAGCCACAGCTTCTTCTCCATTGACTTTTGACCTAATTTAGGAAGGAAAGAGAGGGAAAATAATGCAGTGTGTATTTGGATTCAAAGCCTGGTGTATCCTTTTGTAGAGTGAGGGAGAGCTCTAGCTTTCCCTCATCTGATCATTTGAAATAGCTGCATAGCTTGCACTGAAAGTCAGATCTCTCTTCAGTGAATCTCTAGAGTTGTGAGTGAGTCTTATCTTATGATTATCTTAACCCATGTTCTCATTTGGGCTGTTGAGGCTGAAGTCTGGTTTTCTGTCAACATTGGTCCTGTCCAACCCTCATTTAGTGTAGTAAAGGGGCAGCCACTGATTCGTATTTCCACTAAATAAGACACACTAAGAGTGGGGATAATATGTTTTAAAATGTTTTTTTGAGATCAGTTATCTTTAATAACAGAGCTGAATGATGTATGGGAGGAGGAGGTAAATACTTCCTCAGGGGAAGGTAGATAAAGAGGAAAAAAAGTCTCACCTCAGTGCACAGCAAGATCATGAAATAAATCCTGCAAACTGTGCTAAGGCCCATGGAAAATAAGGAGGTGATTGGTGACAGCCAGCATGATTTTACTAAGGGCAAATCATGGCTGACTAATTTGGCAGCCTTCTAATGACAGGGTGACAGCATTGGTGGATAAGGTAAGAGCAACTGATGTCATCTACCAGTACTTGTGGGAGGCATTTGACACTGTCCTGCACAACATCCTTGTCTCTAAATTGGAGAGGCATGGATCTGATGGATGGACAACTCTTTGGATAAGGAATTGGCTGGATGGTTGCACTCAAAGAGTTGCAGTCAATGACTCTGTGTGCAAGTGGAGACCAGTGATGAGTGTTGTTCTTCAGGGATCAGTGTTGGGACTGTCACTGTTCAACATCTTTGTTGGCAACATGAACAGTGGGATTGAGTGTGTCCTCATGCCCTCAGCAAGTTTGCCAGTGACACCAAGCTGCATGGTGCAGTTGACACAGTGGAGGGAAAGGATGTCATCCGGAGAGACCTTGACTGGCAAGAGAGGTGGGCCTGTGCCAACATCATGAAATTCAACAAGGCCCAGTGCAAGGTATACCTGGGTTGGGGCAATCCCAAGCACAAATACAAGCTGGATGGAGAATGAATTGAGAACAGCCCTGAGAAGGACTTGGGGGTATTGTCTGAGAAGCTCAACATGAGCTGGCGGTGTGCAGTCACAGCCCGGAAAGCCAACCGTATGCTGGAGTGCATCAAAAGGAGCATGACCAGAAAGGAAGTTCGCCCCCTCTACTCTGCTGTTGTGAGACCCCAGCTGGGGTTCTGTGTTCAGCTCTTAAGCCACCAACACAAGAGGGATGTGGACCTGTTACAGCAAGTCCAGAGGGTCATGAAGATGATCTGAGGGCTGGAACACCTTTCCTATGAAGACTGACTGAGAGAGTTGGGTTTGTTCAGCGTGGAGAATAGAAGACTCCAGGAAGATCTTATAACAGTAACTAAAGGGGGCCTACAAGATATCTGGAGAGGGACGACACTAGAAGAGCATAGAGTGACAGGGCTAGGGGAGTGGATTTAAACTGACAGAGGACACATGTAGATTAGATATTAGGAAGCAGTTCTTTACTGTAAGGCTGGTGAGGCATTGGCACAAGTTGCCCAGAGAAATTGTGGCTGCCCCATCCCTGGCAGTGTTCAAGGCCAGGTTGGATGAGCTTTGAGCAACCTGGTCTAGTGCAAGGTGTCCCTGCCTATGGCAGAGGAGTTGGAATTAGCTGAGCTTTAAGGTCTCTTCCAACCTGAACCATTTTGTGAATCTGTGATAGTGCTATCATTTGGAAACTGCTGAAAATTGTCTTCTGCAGGATATAGAAATTAAAAACAAGCAAACAAGCAAACAAACAAAAAAAACCCCATAAAACAAACCCCTTAAAAAAGCCCAAGAAAACACAACAAACAAACATAAAGCTGTTCAAGAAAGTACTGGGGCACAGGGGGGTTAGCTTTTTTTTTTTTTTTAATGCATTTCCCCCCCATTTTTTTTTGTAAGACTGCCAAATGTCCCTGAGCTAGAATTAATTGGCTCTTTGTGTTGTGTCAAGTAAGCACTACAACTGTTTTCAGAAAATACTAGGTTTATGGACTCCCATCCAGAACATGAAAGGGAGAGAGAGGCTAACTTTTTATAAACAAGGTCCTTGCATCATTTTGTACTGCTAGCTTGAGGTACCAAATAGAGTATTGAAAATATTGGTGTTGGTGCTTTGGAAGCTGTTAAAGTTGTCCCTGTAACCCCTATCCCTTAGTTCTGCCTAATCCCCTCTTTAGAACAAGAGTGTGTTGTTTCTTTCCCTCTCACCTCGAGGCATCTGCAATGAAAAATCAAATATCTGCTACTTAGGAATAACCAGCATCCAGATTTCTTGAGGACCAAGTGCCATAGAGAGGTATTTTGTTTTTAACATTGTGTTAGCAGTGCAACAAAGATTACGAGTTGCCTTTCATTTCACAAACTCCCCCTGACTATTTTGAGTTTGAAGGTATTTTATAATTTTTAATAAAAAAGGCCACTTTTCATTATGGTTTGAAGTGACCAGCAGCAGATGTAGATGTAAGCTTTCAAATGGCTCTTTTATGGAAGGGTTTGAGAAGTATGTGTTACAGCAGTTTCATTAAAATTCCAAAGTGTTAAGTTAAATGTAATAATGCTCTGACAAAGTGCTACTACCATCTGCTAGTGAGGATTAGTACTATTTAAATATCACCATAATTCCCAGAACAAGCAAAAGAATCATGGTGTGGAGGAAAGTCTAACTCTAAAGAAGTCCCTCTCCAGCACCCTTGTAGGCCCCCTTCATATATTGGAAAGATGCTGTGAGGTCACCATCAAGATTCTCTTCTCAAAGGCTGAATAGCCCCAACTTTCTCAGCCTGTCTTCATGCGGGAGGTACTCCAGCCCCCTGATCATCCTCGTGTCCCTCCTCTGGACTTGCTTCAACAGTTCCATGTCCTTCTTATGTTGAGGACACCAGAACTGCACACAGTGCTCCAAGTGGGATCTCAGGAGAGCAGAGGAGCAGGATCACCTCCTTCAACCTGCTGGTCATGCTTCTTTGGTGCCAACCGGGATACGGTTGGCTTTCTGGGCTGCAAGTGCCGTGGCACTTGGGTGCTGGAGAGGGACTCTTCATCAGGGACTGTAGCGATAGGACAATGGGTAATGGGTTCAGACTTAAACAGGAGAAGTTCAGGTTAAATATAAGGAAGAAGCTCTTTACTGTGAGGGTGGTGATGCACTGGAACAGGTTGGTCAAGGAAGTGGTAAATGCCCCATCCCTGACAGTGTTCAAGGCCAGGTTGGACAGAGCCTTGGGCAACATGGTCTAGTGTGAGGCATCCCTGCCTGTGGAACTGGATGATCTTAAGGTCCTTTCCAACCCTAACTCTTCAATGATTCTATCTTGCACAATATTTAAAGGAAAGAGCAAGAGGGGAAATCTAGTCATGCCAGACTACATGTAGCTGTTAATTGTCTAGTTTAGGAAGGATTTTTTGAGATCCATATTAAAAGATGCATTTTATAAAAATTCCAGTTGAGGAAAAAAGGAAAATGTGGCCAACCAGAACCATTTGGTGTATTTCTCTTTCCTCTCCTAAAAAGGATTCACTGAGTTTTATTTATTCACAGTCTTTCATGGTCTATAGCTAATATTCTTAACTAGCTCTGCAGAGAAATAGATCATGTCTGTCCTAGATGCCTGTAGCATATAATTTTCATCAGTATTTCTTGCTGGTATACAGGTTGTGTGTGTATATTTGCTTATTGATATGATGGCTAGTGGTCCATGTAGCTAAGATACACTAAGACCAACTCTCCTGGATGATATGCCAGTTCTATCTTTTATTATTCTTTTTTATTGTTTTTCCATTCTGGAAGTAGAAGGGGAACTGCTTGACTATTTGAAGAGTCAGGTCTCTTTTACTTGTTACTTTAAGTGTAAAGGTCTTCACCTCTTCCAAACTGCCCCTCAGGACCCCACACTGTTTTCCTTGTTTTTCACATAGGCTGATCACTCAGAAAGTTACTTGCTTGAAACTAGTCACTCTAGAGCCAGGGTGAATTAAAGATTTCTTGGCTGCTTGTTGCTCAATACAAGCAACTATGTTTTCTTGTACTATCACTGAGAGGTATTTTGGTTTATCTGATGTAAGAGAGGGCATACAGAGAGCCACCTTCTGTTGTGTTAGCAAGCATCTGTCTGAGGTATGGGGAACAGCGACTGTTTGTACTCTGAGAATAAGGCCTTATCTTAAGGGTATTCTTGTCTTACTCTTGCTTTTTGCTTAGGCAGGTTTTTGTTTCCTTTTATATCTGGTGTATACAGAGAAGTAAGAACAGATGGATTTTTCCACACATTTACAGTGAATAGTAGGCTGATGAAATAGAATTGGCCAGTCCACAGTCATCAGTCAGTAAACCTACCCCTTTGAGGGATCTCCATTTATCATGACTGGGTACTGGGTAATCTCTGCCACGTCTACAGCATGATGACCCTGCGTAAAAACAAAGTCAGATGTATTCCCACATCATTTTCCTTGCTTGTCTCCTCATACTTAATTGTTTATCTTCCCTCATAAAAATTGCTTTAGTGTACTGACGGACTCAAAGCATATATGAATATATACTTCATAAAGAGGCAACTTGTCACAGGGCTAGGGCAGGCAATTTCCATCTCATGAATCCCTTATTTTTTGTAAGGACTCAGAGCTGTTTCCAGGAGCTATTTCTTTACTGATTTTTTCCTTCTCAGCACCTTGACGAAAAATGGGGTGGATTTCACCAGGAACAAGGGAAGGAAACACTTGATCTACAAGCACCAGAGAGTAAGGGGAAAGGGAAGGGAGGAAGTGGTTTGGTTGCAGTTCCATGATGGAGTATAAAAATGGTGATATGTTGTACAGGGCACATGTTAATTATCTGCTTCTTCCTTTAGAATAGTTGGGTCTAAACGCTTTTTTTAAAACTGTGTTGGGGGCCTTAATGAGACAAAACTGAGTGTCAGTTAGCCCAAGAATATCCTCATATAGTTTGCTGAAGAGACACTCATGGTAGCTAAGCAAGCTCGTAGCTTTGCATCAAGCTGCATGTTATACAGGGCAGGTGTAATGTTGACCTCCTTTCATTACCTTCTTAATTAAATAAGTTAGGACATGCTCGTGGCCACCTCTGACCATCCTGCTTTGTGTATGCTACTGCCTACCTTTCTCATTCACAGCAAGCTTCTTTTATCTCATCACATCCCAGGTTTGCCCTTATACTTCTACCAGAGAAGTCACTTTGAGGGGACAGTTACAGCTTTACTTGCATGCCAGCAGTTTCTTATGCTTATGAAATGCCAAGGAGTGAAGCCAAACAAGTGGAGAGTTTTTCTGGTTCTTGGCAGGTAGCTATCACAAGCAGTAGTTCATCTCTCTCACTGTGTTTTGGGCCAGTCCCTCCAGACTGAATTTGATACCTGCAGTAACATTTATCATCACATTATCTAAATTGCAAACAGTACCTTTGGATCTTTAAGGTAATGTGACTATGTGTTTGTGGGTTGGCGTGTAAGTATATTTATGTTGGGATCTGGAAGGTGGGAAATGGAAAAGTTTCTGGGACATGAGCTTTTGAGGCAAGAGCTGTCACCGAAATTTGTAGCTGATAGGCAAGAGAAACGTACCTTGTGTTCGCTGGTGCTATTCATCCAATCGTATTGCCTAGTATCCATGTTGTGGTAATAGCACCTGAGATCATGGACCTGTTTTATGTGCTGTCTGTGTACATAGTAACAAGCAGTCCGTGGTGAAGTTTCTGTAATCTTTTCTTGTTGTTTCTTGTCAGCTTCGTTTACTTCCTCTCAAGCCCAGGGACAACGCTATTGTATTCATGTTTCCAGAAAGGCAAAGGAAAGCTTCAGTAATACTTTTAGCCTGAAAATATTTGGCAATGTTTTTGCTTCTGTTACCTCTTACTTTTCCCCATCTGTGCCAACAGATTACATTTATTAGCACAACATGGTAAGGACTTTGGCTTCAAAAATTAAGATCCTATTTAAATTGCTTATTTATTGGTCTGCTCCTTGTAAAAAGAGGGTTTTTAGGTTCTTGCTATCATCATTTCGATAGTATATTACAATGCCTTTAAATGGTACTGGTTTGGTTCCTAGGGCTAACTTGCCTTAGCATAGTACCAAGTTCACTTTTTCCTGGCCTTCTGTTCACTGTGCAGTCTGTATGAAACTGCTTTTATACACCATCAGAAGTGAAAAGCAGATAGAGAAGTTCTGTTTTTTCCTAACCGATAATCAGAAATAGTACAGCCAAGAAGTTTATGCAGTGGCACAACAAATGATTTTGCATGCATTTGTTTTTGTTATGCAAAACAATATTTCTGCCTTCCGCTGCTGACCAGTAAGGCTGCTGACTCAATGCAGCCTTTAAATTTTCTCAGGCTTTAAGTTTTTAAGACTCTATGAAGAATTAAAAAAAAATTGCCATAGTCTCAACTCACCTTCTGAGCAACCCAGACCATAGTGTGCATTTGAACATGTTGCTGGATTTGGATGGAACTATATTCTTGTATTATTTCTTTTCTAGGTAATAGCTCGTACTGGAATGGTCATCAGGATAAAGACTGCTGGCCATGCTGCTTTTTCTCATTTCTAACTGGAATATGACAAAAAGGTTTTCAGAGTTGTCACTGACTGACACTTTTTCAAGCAGGGCATATAATTCATAGCTGACATTATTTTCACAGCCCCTGAGGGCTGTGACTGTGTGGCCACTAACAGTCTGACAGGCATCGGTATGTGTGGATAGAACCTTTTTTAGGAGATGTGATGGCGGGGGGGGGGGGGGGGGGCAAGGAAAGATTTCCCATATCAGATGTTATAAAAAGCTGCCAGAACCATTTAAAAGAAAAAAAATGGGCTATAACTCCCTTCTTACAGATGATTATTTTAGAGTAAAACATCATGTTCTCTGTTGTAGAACATTTGGAGAAATAACATGTCTACCATTAGGCCTGAAATCTGTTTGCTGCCTTTTCAGACTCTGTCTTGCTTGACTTGTGAAGTCAGTATGAATCATTCCATTGGCTTTATTGGACTTTGAATCACATCTTCAATGTTTATGTGATTCCTTCTTGTCCTTTTATCCTTCCTTCTCCCTTCCATCAACTACTTCCTTGCCTTTTTTTATTTCAAAGTCATTAGTAGCTGCCAATACTTATAAGCAGCCTTTCACTAATGCATGTGGAGTGTTTACACTTGTGTGAATTGAGAGAGACTGATCAGGAAAATCTTCACATTACCAGATTTAAACATAGGTGGAAATCCCAATGACACATTTCTGTCATTGTCATAATCTTTTGTATTGTTTTAAGTTATTTTTGTCTTGAGGCAAAAAACTTATGCAGAAGCTAGTTAGTTTTCAGTGGGCGTAATGGTTTTCTGAAGCATTGTCGTGGTTTAAGCCCAGCTGGCAACCCAGAACCACACAGCCGCTCACTCACTCCCCCCCTTCCTCCTCCCACTCCTGGAGGGATGGGGAGGAGAATCGAAAGAATGTAACTCCCACGGATTGAGATAAGAGCAGTCCAGTAACTAAGGTATAACACAAACCACTGCTGCTACCACCAATAATAATAATGATAAGGGAAATAAGGGAAGAGAATACAACCGCTCACCACTTGATGACTGGTACCCAGCCCGACCCGAGCAGTGATCTAGCCCTTCTGGGTAACTGCCCCCAGTTTATATAGTGGGCATGACGTGCTGTGGTATGGAATACCTCTTTGGCTGGTTTGGGTCAGGTATCCTGTCTCTGCTTCCTCCTGGCTTCCCCTCCTCCCTGGCAGAGCATGAGACTCACAAAGTTCTTGGTCAGAGTAAACATTACTGAGCAACAACTAAAAACATCGGTGTTATCAGCGCTGTTCCCAGGCTGAAACTCAACATAGCACTGCACCAGCTACTAACCCAGCTACCTGAACCCAGGACAAGCATCGATTGCTGTCAAGTACTAACAGCAGGACAAGATGGACCATTGGTCTACACTCATGTCTGTCCGGGACAGCTGCTGTACATCTACTACTCCATGTTTTGTTCTAATTGCCACTAATAGGAAAGGAGACAACCCAGTTTTATAATTAATGAATAAAATTAGAGTTTGTGAAAGGTGGATTCAGTTTTGGACTCTTTTCTGACCTTGAAGAAAGCATACGATGCTTGAAGCATATAAGCTGTCGAAATGAAACCATCAGGGCTCCTTATGAGCTAGTGTTGTACCCTGTTCAGCTCTTGACTTGTTGAACCTGTTTTCCGTATGGATAGTTATATCCCCTTACTGAACACGTTTTTTCTTGTCTGGTGTGTTTGCAGTCTTCAGGTAGAGCTCTGTATCATGCTGTGTTGTATCTGCATGGCCAATCACAGCAATACCATTTCAGATGAAAGCTTTAAAATTTACTATACAACTGTTAGTTCTAAAAATGTATTTTTTGCATCAGTGACTGGAACAAGCTATGTTGTTTCAAGAATGCAAAATTTGGATGCAAGCAATGAGCTTATTCTATGTTATGCTTCCAAGATGATTGTTTGTGAGTGATGGAGCTGGTCTTTTAGCTCAGGCATACTGGAGGGTGGAAAGTACTGGTGTGAATTGCTACTGTTATGGGCAGAAATAGGGGCTTCAAGTGTAAGTTTCAAATACATATTTGTATGAAATCAGTCAAACTCTAGCTTGTGTACAGGTAGCTGTGACAGTGTTTCAGATGGCACTGTAAATACATTGCCAGGTGTAGGAAACTACCTGTTTCTCTTTTACATATTCTTATCCATAGTTGCAGACAAAAGTTATTCTGAAGGAATTGCTCTGTTTTGCATTTGCTGCAATATTTTCAATTACAATCTGGAATATCCAGTTTCAAAACCTAAAGCTGAAAATTTTAAATTATTTTCTGAATTACCAGAGGGTTATTTGTGGCTTTGTTTGGGTTTGTTTCCCCTACCCATTCACCCCCCCGGCATACAATACTCCATCATTGTAAATCCACCAAATAGCAGGCTAATTGAAACCCTGTCATATATTCTCCAATGCAAAGTAAGCATTAGTGGGCAGAAGTGCACATCTGTTTTTAAACTTCTGGTTATATTCTTTAACTTCTGGTTATATTCCAGGTGAGCTTTACAAGCTTCTTTTGTTTCACACCTTTCTTCTTAATAAGATCATAGAATCATAGAATTATAGAATAGTTAGGGTTGGAAAGGACTTTAAGATCATCTAGTTCAATCCCCCTGCAATGGGCAGGGACACCTCACACTAAACCATGTCACCCAAGGCTCTGTCCAACCTGACCTTGAACTTCGCCAGATATGGAGCATTCACAACCTTCCTGGACAACCCATTCCAGTGCCTCACCACCCTCACAGTAAAGAATTTCTTCCTTATATCCAATCTAAACTTCCCCTGTTTAAGTTTTAACCCATTACCCCTTGTCCTGTCACTACAGTCCCTAATGAATAGTCCCTCCGCAGCATCCTTGTAGGCCCCCTTCAGATACTGGAAGACTGCTATGAGGTCTCCACGCAGCCTTCTCTTCTCCAGGCTGAACAGCCCCAACTTTCTCAGCCTGTCTTCAGACAGGAGGTGCTCCAGTTCCCTGATCATCCTTGTGGCCCTCCTCTGTACTTGTTCCAACAGTTCCATGTCCTTTTTATGTTGAGGACATCAGAACTGTACACAATACTCCAAGTGAGGTCTCACGAGAGCAGAGTAGAGGGGCAGGATCACCTCCTTCAACCTGCTGGTCACACTCCTTTTGATGCATCCCAGGATACAGTTGGCTTTCTGGGCTGCGAGCGCACACTGCTGGCTCATGTTCATTTTCTCATCAACCAACACCCCCAAGTCCTTCTCTGCAGGGCTGCTCTGAATCTCTTCTCTGCCCAACCTGTAGCTGTACCTGCGATTGGTCTGACCCAGGTGTAGGACCTTGCGCTTGGTATAGTTAAACTTCATAAGGTTGGCATCAGCCCACCTCACAAGCGTGTCAAGGTCCCTCTGGATGGCATCCCTTCCCTCCAGCGTATCAACCAAACCACACAGCTTGGTGTCATCAGCAAATTTGCGGAGGGTACACTCAATCCCACTGTCCATGTCACCAACAAAGATGCTGAATAAGACCAGTCCCAACACTGATCCCTGAGGGACGCCCTTCGTTACTGGTGTCCATCTGGACATTGAGCCATTGACCACAACTACGCATGCGGCTGTCCAGCCAGTTCTTCATCCACCGAGTGGTCCATCTATCAGATTGATGTCTCTCAAAGATATGCTGTCTTTAAAAGCAGAAATATTTTTGGGAACTACAGTCCCTTTGGAATTATTAAGAGAAGATGCTGTAACAGCATGAATAGCTTGCTACAAACATTATGTGTTTTTTGAAGGGATGGCACCACTTAATTGATAATAATAGATAATAAATAGACTAGCTGACTTTTGTCAACTGATAGAAGTAATCTGTGGGGTTATTGCTTATGTTCATTTTCCAGATTTTTTTTTTTCTATGGGGGAAACTAGTTCAAAGTTGTCATAATTAACAAACAAAAGAGGTGAGCCATGTAGCCTGAGCAGAGAAGAAAACATGTATTCTTCCACTTAACAGAGTGCATCCAAGGAGGGTGTTTTCTCTGCATATAGTTACTTGTGTGCTGTCATTTGATCAGCTTCACCATCTCTGTAATTCAGATAACCTCCACTATTACATTCTGAAGGATGTCCTACTGTCCTGTTTTTTGCTTGGAGTTTCTATAATTTGGGGTTCATCTTCATCATCTGGCTGTCCTAGTGTGTGTGTCAGGATCTCCAGTTGTGTCTCTTAAGGACAGCAAACTCCCCTTAACATTCTTTCCCTCTTCCATCTGTACTTGCCTTGTACAGATTGAACTAGTGAGCGAGGGGTAGAAGTATAGAGCATATCATATATTAATCCCTTTATTTGTACACTGAAGTCCATGGGGTTGCAGTGTCATATACTTAAAATATTTGAAGGGGTTAAGCTTGAATATGCTTTAAAAAGTTCACATACTTGACAGCGTATTTTAAAGTAGTTCAGAGTCTTCATCTGGAAGTCATGTTAAAATAATGAATATTTTATGATATTTCATGTCAGGCCAAGCAGTGTAAAACTAGGATTTTTTGAAGTTACCCAACAATTGTAAGTCTTAAATGTTAAGCACGATTTCACATTTTAGGAACATTTGGATTGTTTATTATGCTGGCTGGATTAGTCAAATCCTATTTCAAATACTCATAGCAAGAAATGTTAGCACTCACTGTAGAACTTTAGTTTTAGGTGTATCTTCTGAGCAAACAAGGTCAATTACTAGCACACTTGAGAAGTAAGAATAATGCTGTGGTTAAAGTACTTTCACTGGGGAGATTCCCTTGTTTTTTTGACATTTCCACAAATTCTTGGGGGACATTGGACAAATCATCGGTCTTGTTTTATTGTATGAATAACAATGAGCATTGCTGGCACTGTCCCTATCTTCAGTTGTTATTTGCAATAATTAGGGTTTATGAAAGAACATGGAAAAGTTGGGGCATCCTAAACAGATAAGTGTTATCTGGAGCTTCAAAACAAACACAAGCCTATGCCTTGAGCTTTTCCATGTCACTTTGAGGCACACTCAGGATGTTCTGTTCCCTGTGAATGATATGATCTGTAATATGTAACTAATGTGGTATTGCCAGATCTTGACAAGGTGATGACAGCATCTATATAAAATGTTTTAGTGTGGCAGTGGGAATACTTCCTAGACTATTTATACACATATTTACTTACATAGTCATATGCGACTGTATGCTTTACTATTTTGTTCCCCCAACAATATTCAGAGAGAAAATTTACTCTCACCATTACTGAAAATGGAATATTGCTTCTATTTCAACAACTGATTCACAATAATAATTTGAAGAATTTCCCCATTTCTGATTAAAGTTTTGATACAGAACCATGACTGACCCACATACTAATATCAGAAGTGAGAGGAGTTATATGTGAAGAAAAAAAAATCCCATGCCTTACTCTTTTCTGTTTATTAAAGACAAATTGCATTGGTGGGCATCGGTTACTTTTATGGTTTAATGAAAACTTCCTTGTAAGATTTATTTATTTTTAAATAGTGTTGTTTAAAAATGATACCTCAACCCAGACTTTGGCTGTATGGGTATCTGTTATACAAATTAATAATGTTAAGACTGTTGCTATTGCAGAGGGTAAACAATTCTTTCTGGCTACAAATGTTTATTTTTTCTGCATACCAAATATTTTTCCTTCTGTTCCAGTATGCGTATGTAGCTCCTCTTCTATGGGTAATTCTGTATTTGTTTGTATAATCTTAGTGTTCTGTGATAGATTAAGGAATTCGTATTTCTTCTAATTTTCCTCTTCCTTAGTCATATTGTAACTATAGAATCATAGAATAGCTAGGGTTGGAAAGGACCTTGAGATCATCTAGTTCCAACCGCCCTGCAATGGGCAGGGACACCTCACACTAAACCATGTCACCCAAGGCTCTGTCCAACCTGGCCTTGAACAAAGCCAGGGATGGAGCATTCACAGCTTCCCTGGGCAACCCATTCCAGTGCCTCACCACCCTCTCAGTAAAGAATTTCTTCCTTATATCCAATCTAAACTTCCCCTGTTCAAGTTTTAACACGTTACCCCTTGTCCTTTCACTACAGTCCTTAATGAAGGGTCCCTCCGCAGCATCCTTGTAGGCCCCCTTCAGATACTGGAAGGCTGCTATGAGGTCTCCACGCAGCCTTCTCTTCTCCAGGCTGAACAGCCTCAACTTTCCCAGCCTGTCTTCAGACAGGAGGTGCTCCAGTTCCCTGATCATCCTTGTGGCCCTCCTCTGGACTTGTTCCAACAGTTCCATGTCCTTTTTATGTTGAGGACATCAGAACTGCACACAATACTCCAAGTGAGGTCTCATGAGAGCAGAGTAGAGGGGCAGGATCACCTCCTTCAACCTGCTGGTCACACTCCTTTTGATGCATCCCAGGATACGGTTGGCTTTCTGGGCTGTGAATGCACACTGTTGGCTCATGTTCATTTTCTCATCAACCAACGCCCCCAAGTCCTTCTCTGCAGGGCTGCTCTGAATCTCTTCTCTAGGTAGAACAATAACTAAGACAAGAGGGAAGAAGTGTAGTGTGTTGATTGTTCTTTAAATCTATAGCTGCCTATTAAAAGGGACAGTCAGCTATAAACTCTGTTTATCAGCTCAACAGTGTTTATTTTTGAAGGGGGTTGTGTGTGTAAAAGCAGATAGGTGGTAGCATTAGCGGGTAACTTGGCCTTCTGTGTGTAACCCACTGGCTTTAGTAGTGTTTTGCTGATACTCTCTTAACTAAACCTTAGGCAATATCCAGTTCTGTAGGAAGCAAGTAATTCGGTTTCTGGACCACAGCAGTTCTCAAAACTTCCTACAAGACTCTCTACAACTTTACCAATCGACTTTGCTCTGAATGGAAAAAAGATGTATGTTTTGCTACATAAAAATGTAGGAGAAATACATTCCCTGGACTCTGAAGAGGAAGCAAATGGGTGTCCTAGATGAGATTAGCCTGTATGTTTTAACATTTTAAGACATTCTGGAATTATGCGGCAAATTGTTAGATTAGCTGGTCAGAGTTGTGCTGGAGGATGATAAATTTTAGCCATTAGCACATTAGAAATGTGAAAAAAGGAAAGAAACACACTTCTATTAACAGGGCTGATGGACCACTCAAAGTAGCTGGGAACTCATTAGGTGATGTATTTCCATCAACACATACGTCTGCAGCAATTGAAAAACACTTAAGGAGTTAAGAGACTTCAGATTATGATTCAGACACTTGCCTTCAGTAAGACATTTATTTTTTGTGGTAGCTGTTGTTCTTAGAAAGACTTCTTCAAATGCTACAGAGACATACTCTGCGGTTTACCTAATTCACATACCATTGTGCAGCTATTTGACATCTGCAAAAGGCAAAAGAATTTAAGGTTATGAAGAGTGAAAAGACAAATACAGTTTGCAGAATTGTTTGCTTGATTTGTGTGTTTTACCGAACATGAGATTGGTGTGGAAAACAAATGATAAATACATGACAAGGAATACATTTGTTTAATATGTACTTCTAAAATATGAATATAATTGCATTTTAGTACCTGTTTGCCACAGTGTTTGCTGCCTGTGATAGCTCCTGGGCTACTTGCAGTCAAATATGAGCAAAATCTGGCTTTTGTGGGATCTAATTCAGACTCCATGGCCCTTTGACTTCCAACTGCTGGTGTGAACAACTTCTGTCTGGCAGGTAATGGCCTTCAAAAGATTTCTCTGCAGCAGAAACAAAGAAAAGCCGTAAGAGCTCTAGTTATTCTCTCCCTCCTCTGTACAGCCCTCTATAAAATATCACACTCTTTTTAATCACAGGTGACAGGCCACTGCTACCTTTTCACTCTGTTGTGATGTTTTCCAAGGAGAACTGTTGGTCTTCAAGTAAATGGTAGCTGAGGACAGAGGGATCAGGTTATCACAATGTGGTTTTGGACTCAAGAAAGCCTGTGTTTTCTTCAGAATAATTTCTTTGCTCAGTTCCTCAGGAGGCAACAGCTATGAGGTAGCCTTCTAGAGTGAGTGGATTTTCGGACTTCTTGAAAACCAAGTTAAACTCTTCATGCATATTTCATGAATGCTTCTGTAAAAAAACTGCTTCAGTGTCCACAGTATATGCCAAACTACAAACTCTTTCTTTTTCTATGTATATATACAAAGTCACTTAATAATTCCTTGATCAGTCACTGAACAAACGCAGTGGTTTAGGATGAAGACACCTGGCTCAGCTACTCAGCAGAGTTTGGTATCCCATTAGCCTCCAAGTCATACCTGAGGTGAATCTAGGTTCCCTGTCATCTTATTTCCAATTGCTACTGTTAACTGATGACCTTTATGCAAGAAGAACTGATGGTATCACTGGCATGTAGGGAAGGAGTATGTGTTAATTCAGTTTGGGTGACCAGCTAGTCCAGTCCCTCAGTTTAGCAGAGACAAAAGCAAATATGGCTCCACTAAAATTAAGTGACAAGAAGCCAATTGAAATGTAAATAATATTAACTTGTTAAAAAATAACAATAACTTTAGTAATCTAATGTAGTTGCTAATCCAAGTAATACAGGGGAACCTCACAGAAAAGGACTTCACTTAATTTTCCTGGTGGTGATAAACATTCTTGCTCAGGTTGGTCCTTTTCCACTGTTTTATTGACTGAGCTGGTGTTGATCTAATGGCCTGGGAACTAAGTTTAGTTTGTAATGAGGAGGCTGGGGCCAGTTTTTTGTGATCCTTTCTGGCCTTGGAAAAGAGTATTCAAGCTGAATCTTTCACAATACTAATGGAAAAGAATCTGTATATGAGAATGTTTCGCATGATTCCAAAAATATAAAACTGTAAGAAACTTTCATTATTCACATAAAAGTAATTTGGGTTAATTAAAAGAGAACGATCATACACTTTGAGTTACCAGAAGTTTAGGGGTTTGTTTCTGTTGTGCTGTAATTTTAATTGCAAGTATATATTTTACTTGCAGTAGTCTGGATAAAAAGTAATATACCTCCATCCTGGGGGAAACAAAAAACCCCAACAAATTTCATTCCAGTTCCTCAAACCCCTCTCTCATCATTACTGGTGTTGCTTAAAAAGGTCTTCTACTACTAGTGCGGCTGACTTAGACAAAAGTCACTACAGTATAGGAAACATGAGCATCATCCTGTATTTGGCTTTAGACACTAATTTTTATCAGAGGATGTCAAAAAAGGCATGGATTGACTCATCTTGAACAGTCCCTTTCTGTGTAATTTTCATCAGTTTAAGAAATATGATCCCTTTTGTCTCTCAACTTAATATTCAGCTATATTGATTTTGGAACAGACTGAGCCATGCATGCGTATGCAGAATACTTTTGAGATAGCTTCAGCAGGTTTTTAATTTACTGACATGCAAATTGAATTTAATGTGATTATAAATTTAAATACAAAACAAATTAAATACATTTTCCGTAATTATGTACATATGAAAAAAAATATGGAAAAGCTTTATATGCATCATGTTACTTCTGTCTTTAAACTGCAGACTCTAGTTTTTGGTACATTGTAAGTGTCATGAATTGACAAAATGGTTGAGAAGAAAGCAAACAGATTCTGCTGAATTAAACACGAAATTAAATGTACTATGTATAAAAAGCATAAATTATATAAAGAAAATTGATTTTCAGTCAGCAAGGCTGCGTTTTGCTTTGTTTCTGTACAGTACTGTTTGTTTCCAGGTGGGAAATACACCCTATCTGAGAGGAGGAAAAATAGCATGCAGCTGTTTTTACCTTACTGTGCTACATTTGCTGATGCAGAGTAAAAGCAAAACAATTACAGCAAGCTAAAATTCCTGGCAGAGGAAAGCGTTAGTGTCCTGGGTTCAACAGCAGCAGTCACTTTTTCTCCTTCTTAGTAGCTGGTGCAGCGCTGTGTTTTTGACTTTTGGCCTGGGAATAGTACTGATAAAACTGATGTTTTCAGTTGCTGGTCAGAATGTTTACTCTGACCAAGGACTTTGTGAGTCTCGTGCTCTGCCAGGGAGGAGGAGAAAGCTGGGAGGAAGCAGGGACAGGACACCTGACCCAAACTAGCCAAAGAGGTATTCCATACCACAGCACGTCATGCCCAGGATGTAACTGAGAGTTACCTGGAAGGGCCAGAGGACTGCTGGGTGGGGGGCGAGATAGCGGTCGGTGAGGTGTTGTATTCTTTTCCCTTGTTATTTCCTTTATCATTATTATTATTGGTGGTAGCAGTAGAGATTTGTGTTATACCTTAGTTACTAAACTGCTCTTATCTCAACCTGTGGGAGTTGCATTCTTTCAGTTCTCCTCCCCATCCCTCCAGGAGTGGGGGTAAGAAAGGTTGGAGGGGAAGTAGACTGCGTGGTTCTGATTTACGGCCTGGGCTTAAACCACGACAGTTAGGTGTGGGAAAATGGCATGGGAGAAGACAGCTTTAAATTGCTTTTTCATAATCTTGCTAGTCAAGGATTACTTAAGAAGTTCTTGTGTATCTGAAGTGAATAAACCATGGTCTATGAATTTCAGTGAGCAGTTGGTGTAAACAAAGCTTGCAATTGTCACACCAGTAGCTTACCCCACAAACATGACCTTTTTTCAGAGGACAGTCCCATGCTGTGGGTGAAAGTAGCTCTCCAGAGACTTGAAGCTGTGTGAACTGTCTGAACTGTCTCAGCAGACTCACTTAAAGTATGCCAAATCTCACCAGTGCTGCTTAGTGTAAGGATGACAAGGCTCTGAAGGACTTGTCACACCACCTTTAATGATTTGTGACTTGGGTTCATAGGTTCCCTGGTGAAAGGACCAGATTGCACACACACATGCTCATTTGTGATTAACAATAACCTGTAATCAGCAAGTACTGATATCAAATTCCTGAGCTTCTGGTCTTGATCACTGTCCTCTCAGTGCTGCAGAAAGAAATAGGTGTTTCCAGCAACAGGAGGTGACCCTGCCTCTGGCGGAAATAGGAGCCCTTTCAGCACAGCTGTCAGCAACCTTTTCCCAGCCTGAAGGGTTAGCAAAAGCAATCTTGTATTTGTATCTGGATTCTCAGCAGGGAGTGCGCAGGTCATGCGATGAGCTGGTGTTCTTTGTCTAGTGACTGGCAATTTCTTACAGGATTCAATATTTCACCCTGTCCTGTTCAATGAGAGGAGCTTTCAGGGTTCCTGAGTTTGGGCAGCTTTCAAAGCCAGGGGCGCACGCTTGAGCTTTGTCAAGATTCAAGGCCAGGGATAAATGCATGGTCACGCTTGTACAACTTTGCCTTGTTACCTTATTATAGTGCATGTACTTCTGTGTTTGACAGCTTGAAGCAAGTGTGATTAGAGCTTAAATATTTTGCTAAGCATACTTACTCTTTTTACAGGGGATTGCTGTCCCCAGTGGAACACCATAGTAATTCATTACTTAGGATTCTCTCTGTGAGCCAACAGCTGGTGGAGGGCTAGTTACATGTAAAAAAATGATAACTAAGGAAATAAAATGCTATTATAATTTTTATTTGATGCTGCTTAAAGCAAGACTTTTAATAGATTAGTAAGTATAAAGTAGATAACTTTCTTGTATCAAAACAGTAATGCATATTGATTCATATATGTGCAATTCTGTTGGTGTGTGACAGTCCCTCCAATAGCATGTCCTGGTTTGGTTGGATTTTCTTATAATGTTATTAAACAGCCCACAATAAATCCACTTTAACAGATATGATCTCCAAACCCTAGCAGCATTGCCCCAGGGCTTGGCTATAGGGCAAGCAACAGCAACATGGGTAATGATGCTTTACTATGTTGTTTTGCTCTCTGAGTTGGCAAAGGACTCTTAGGTTAAGCACACAGTTGCAGATATTTCTAGTATTAGGACCATTAGTATTAGGAGTATTGAGAGCTAGTCATGTAAATGTGCAGTTTTATTGTTTCTGTTGGATAGGAACAAAACAGTTTATATTTGAACTTCAGAACTGGGAACCATATGGGCTTGTACAGAAATCATATCAGTTACACATTATGAGAGTCAGAATATTCTGCTTTTTGGTGGGTACTCACATGGCATCTGCTTAAAAATGTATAATCCAGCTTTATTTTAGAGCTCTAAATTTTGCTTTAATTAGAAGTGACTTGCATGTCAGTGGACAATAAAATTAATAAAGTTGTTTTGCTAAAGATAAGTTTTCTAGTTTCATCTTAATCCTTTTCACTTAGAAACCTTATATGCGCTCTGTTCTGTTCTTTTCATTTCATTTGTTTTTATGCCTATTTTCCCTATACCAAAATTCCCTCCTTTTGAATGCCACACCTTTGACTTTTATACTGGAGTTTCAAAGATACATGCACAACTTAACAGAAATCTTAATTTCTATTCACCTTTTGTTTCTTGCTTGCTGATTCATATTCTAATGAAAATGAACTTTTTTACTTCCTCTTCTACAATCATTAAGTGTATGCTGCGCAGGAGAAATTAGTTTGCTGTTGTTGAATTTTTTGACCCCTTTCTCTACAAACATTAACTGCCTGGCTTTTGTAACACAGGACTGGTATCTCCTTTGTTTCATTAATACTTCTTCTACAGAGTAATTTCATAATGAGATCAGGGACTGGTTAATTTATAATCCTACTGCTGAGGAGGTTACAGTTTATTACATTAATAGATTTAAGTGTTTGCTGTTAAACCACTGAGATCTGCTTAATAAAATAGATGATCTCATGAGGGAAGAGATTTTTCCAGCCATTTGGAAGAAAATGTTGAAAACAGTGATTGTGGGCAGCAACCTAGGGATAGGATGGAATCCAAACATCTATTTTGAGCTCAAAAGAGTAGACGAAGATGAGTTTATGTGTCTGAATTGAAATCAGGAAGGCTGAAACCTTGAGAATGGTGCTGTCTATTGCCACCAGAGCTTCATAACCCTTTATGATTTTTCTGTGCCTTATTTTCTTTCTTGGTTAACTGTGGATGATATGTATGCTGGCACTAAACCTGGCATCTTAGTCCATCGGCAGCCATCAGTGAGACTTTCCCTGGCTATTCCCACAGTTTCAGAAACTGGCATGCCACAACTCAACCTGAGCAGAAAAAATGATGTGTGGGGGTACATTACAATGCCTCAGCAGCCTGGCTGCCTTGTGGTTTAATTTGTGGGGTGAGTGGTGGTGATTTATAATCCAAGTGTGTGTTTCAACTCTCTTTTTCATGATGAAGTTGAATGGGATACATTTATTTATTTATTTATTAGATTATTGCTGATATTTAGATATTTATTAGATCATTACTTACTGATATTTACTGATATTTATTAGATCATTACAGTTCGCTACTGATAAACTATATTTACAGAAGTTTATATTTGCAACACAAAACTAAATAACTTGGGAGAGCATAAAATGTACTTGCTGTCATTCTTTCATATTTTTATTTTAAATTAGGCAAAAATTAACTTTCAGAGACCTTAATTACAAGGAAGAAACCTAAAATGACTGTAGGAGTAGTAAAAGCTTTCAGACAGCTGTACAGAGGAGGAATACCCCAAAGATGGATCTTTCAAAGAAACAGATTTAGTGTGGGGCTTTTTTTTAGCATTAATGTACATGTTTGTGTGAAATCTCAGACCACTTGTTATCTTGACAGATGGATTTTGGGTTTTATGTTGAAATAATTTTATCAATAGTCAAAGCCAGTCTTTGGAAAAAGTCTTTGAGCTTATCATCAATTATCATCATCAGTTTTTCACTGTCTTGATTTTTGGACAGAAAAGGAAGATAGTATTATGAGAGGGCATCTGCCAGGTAAGAGGAAAACCAAGGAATATAAACAATGCATGAAAAAGAAATTAAGAGGAATTGAGAATATAAAGCATAAATTTAAAAGATTAAAATATGGACTCTGTAATAAGAATAATTGGGGTCTAGTATAAAAAAAAATCCTGTAAATTGATAGAGTTTTAGGGATTTGAGGAAAAAATAAGTGCGCTGTGTTCATAGATTACAAAGCCCTTCTTCAGTAATAATCTTAATCAATAGACATTATTTGTCTTATAATATCTTACCTCTTTACTGAAAACTGAGGTAATGAGTATTGACATTTCCAGGGACTTCTGAAAATGTGTCTGCCTTTAATATGCTAGTGTGGTCTTAGGTGTTGCTACTGTTTTTCCTCTAATAAAAATATGGACATACAATCTTTATTTTTCTTTTTAGTATTCCTAAATATTTGAAGTATTGTGCTTATGAGTGGGTGTATGCCTGATGAAATACTCCAGCAAAAGTTACTGAGAGACAAAAGTAGCATTTCTGTATGTTCAAACTTCATGACATCATCTCCAGAATGCTCATAGGCTTCTGCATTCAGAGAGCATAACCATAGTGCCTTAAACCTATCCTAGTTAGCTGTTCTGTTTGTCCAGTACGTGTAACCTTCTCCTGCAGCATATTCAAGCACGTAGTTTGAGCTTTTTTTTTTGACAAGCTGTAAGTCAATGGAACTTAGGACAGTTGAAAGTATCTCCTCATGTTTTGTTCTGCTTTTGAAAGATGTGGACTGAGCTTAAAATTGCTTTCAATAGCTTATGCTATTGCTGCGTTCATACATAGATGAACAATTTATTCTTAAATCAGGATACTTGCGTGCAGTCAGCATAGCCCATAATTGCGTGCAGTCATAGCCCATAGCTGAATAGCCATAGCATGGAACCCAGACTTGGTCTGACAGTATGGATATTGGGCTTGTTAGGTGTCAAATCACTTTGCAGCCTGGCTTGTAAGAGGAGGAACAAGGTATGGCAGGCTTTCAACAGCCAAAATCTGCTTATGCATGGACCAGTTGTTCAGATCTGTTCTCAGGCATTCGGAGCTCTCCTGTCCTGTCTTCTTCTGACCCACGTAGTGAGGAAGTACTCAAGGAAATGAGAAGGCTCACCCATGCCTTGGACTCAGCGTAAGCCATGGATTTACAGCAGCATTTATGGTGCCATCAAAGATGAAGTTGGGCTTGTTCTGATCTGTAACCCAGACAGACACATTCCCAGCACTAACTGTGCCTTATGTACTCTCAGGAGTCTACAAGGGTTTAATTTCGCTGTGGCTGAAGTCAGTAATTAAACTTTCTCTTCAATTATAAAGTAGAGTGGGAAGAGAACTGGAGTGAAATATATTTTCATATTTCATATTTGATTCTAAATGCTGCTTGGATATTTCTGTTACAAGTAGCTTTGCCATGCTTAGTTTCATATTACAAATATGAATAACGTATTCAAATTCTGTAGAACAGAACTCAAAAATATTTTCTTTCTGGTCACCAGTTGTCTTTGTCAAAGTCTGTGTGAGGTGATTATACTGTTTAGTAAAAAAAGGAGAATTTTAAATTTGAAATCTTAATTTGAAAAAATCTTAATTTGAAAAGTTCATTTTTGTTTTTTTAAAAGATTTGGCTAGAAGTTCATCTACAAATGGCACATTTTTCTGAATCACAGAGCCATTTTATTGTACATTCAGAGTAACCAAATCAGTAGGATTTAACTATTTATATAGAGTATACCTGATTATTTACTCTTGCAGTGTTAGAAATCTAGACTAACTCTATAGAATGCTGTTAAATCAATGAACAGTTGTAGGTACTGGAATTAGTAGTAGTACTGTCGCACTTTGAGACTCTGGTCTTTACCAGGACTTCTACTGTGTTACTACTAAACTGGTAAAGGAAAAAATAACTAGAAATTCTAAAGTGCCTACAGTGTGAATACAAGATGAGACAACAGCTGGATGTAGGCAGAGAAAGAAAGGCAGTGCTAGTGTAATGTATCCTGAACTGACATTGATGTGAACAGGGATGTTCACGCATGAAGGGCTGAACACATTATTTTTGAGAGATGTTCTCCCAACAACTTATTTTACCCATTAAAAGTCTCTAAAGTAATTTTAAACCCTATATCAGTGCTCCTCAAATGTAACTGAAGTAGTTTTATAATGGTGCCAAGCCTCCGACTAATCTCAGATTCACTGCAGTGAAAGGTTGTTGTGCTCTTTTGGTTTCGTCTGCTATGTCCGCCCACCCAAATCAGCCTCCCAAGCATGTGTATGTGTGTGTGTGTGCCTTTTTTTAACTCAAGTAATGTCTTCCAGAATGTCAGCATCAAATAATAGAGAGATTATTTTGACAGAAGCTCAGGAATGCTGTGACTGGAAGGGGTATGTCCTTCACAGTCAAATCATGGAAACTTTTACCTTCAAACTGATGTTCTTCTGGAGGCGGGCCAAGAAGAGTGCAGTGCTTTACAAGCCAGTATGAAAAAGGAATATAATAGTGAGGAAGAAGGGATTTAGGACATACAAGTTGTATGACTATCTAGCTGTGTTGGGTTTTTTTTTAATCTATTATGCTATTTTAGTTTCTAAACCATGCCATGTCAAAAGCTGGGAAGTAATTACAATTAAAAGTGTGTAGGGTTGTTTTGCTGTTCTTTTGTTGTTCTTTTATTATGATAAACCTGGCTTGGCTGAAGTGACTGATTTTTAACAATTCTGTAAGCTTCAATGAGTCTGTTAGTTTACTGCATTACTGTCTAAAAAAAATAAAAATTGAAAAATATTTAAACTAATATTGCAGTCTGTCATTAACCTTCCTTTCAATACAGCTGCTGAGTTCAGAAGAAACACCAGTGTGGAGAATGGAGGGTGGACTTTAACACTGCAAGGTGATTTTTTCCTGTAGAAAGAAGGGACAAGCATGGGAACTTCACATGGTGGTGCGAATTTTCTTCATTGTTCATTAGTTCGACAGTCCTCGTGGACTCTGTCAATAGCTAGTCAATGCCAATTTTCTCTGCTTCCTCTTTTGAGATACTAACATGTTGAGCAGGTTCAGGAACTCCCAGTGCCAACTTTCTGACCTCTGTAGCACATCTACCAAAAGTACTGAAGTATTCATTTGGATATTTTGTCCTTCTTCCCTTCACCAAAGTTTTGACTACAAGTCCTCAGCAAAACAGAAAAACATTATGGCAGGATGTTGGAGCACAATTGCTTATGACCAGTAGGCTGAAAAACCTTTTCATAATTTGATGCTGATGACATTTCCACCGGCACCAAGTCCTCTGCGGTGCCACAATTTCTACTACTTGTCGCAGGCAAATCTGCTTTGGCTTGCAGAGTCTCCTAAGGCTGTTGAGCCTTTCAGATGGAGACCCTCATGTCTGTAAAGTTGAGCCCTCAATCTGAGTTCTCTTTTCCATTGCCATTTGGCATCATAATTGTTTTTTCTTTATTATCAACTAGTAACCTAACTCCACCATAGAATGTAGGATGAAAAAGGCTGGCCTTGAAAAAGTTCAGATATCTAAAGATGAGCAAAGCTGTACTCACGCATATCTTAATGGTCTGGACTACAGTGCCTATTCAGCTCAGTGGACTTGGCAGGTGGGAACTGACATTCTTAGTTTAGGCATATTCCTGCTGATGGATATTATGAATGTTCTGGTGCTGCAGAATGAATCCTTTCTTTCCAACAGTGAATTTCTGCACTGTTTGGATCTGTGATATGCAAGAAAGACTGAAGTTCCTTTTTTTTTCCCTCTCTTAAATTAAAAATTCAGACCTTGATGTACTATGGAACTGATTGACTGTGGAACCCTGAGATACCAGTTTTGGTTTTGTACTTTAATTATACCCAGCTGTTATCTATAGTTTTATCCTTCATAAGCTTCTTGGCGTAAAGGTCGTTACATGTTTGCACTATAAGTAGTACAACTGACTAACAAAGCACCGACATAAAGACCTTATTCAAGTAACACTTGAATAAGTGTGAAAGGAATCAAATTTCAATCATTGAAATTTTTCCTATTGTTTAATTAAAGAGATAGGGTTGGAAAAAAGAAAGAAGCTGTCTCTATTATGAATTCACTACTTCATCTCCATTGGGAGGAATGAAACAGCATTTTGGCCACATCTTTGAAAAATCCAACAAATTAAATAAAAGCAAATCATAAAGATTTGTGCAATTGGGAAAATTTAAGTCTCTAATTAAATAAAAAGACTTGCTGTTTTAGAAAAAATCAGTGTCTTAGGCCAACTTCGTGGGCAATGAAATAAAACCGTAAGTTCTTCCTCTTTGCTATTAGCTATAGTTTTCTTCCCTTCATTCTGGTTGTCTTCTTTCTCATAAGCTGTTAGTGCAAGTGCAGTTGGGTGATGATTTCTATTAGAAATGTTATTCAGCACTACTCTGCTTCTTTTTGGAACAAATGAAAGGCTCCACTTGGTCTCAAATGTTTAAATCTCTGATCCTGTCATAGCAGTGCCCTCAACTGCTGCAGCAAGGTTGGCGTCTAACAGAAAATATTACCATCTTCAAAGCAAACGATACCAAAGTGCTTTCAGTCAGACTGATGTAAGAGGTAGACACTTGACACTAGAGGGTTCTGGCTTGAACAGAGAAGCAACAAGAATTATACGTAGCTCCCTAATTGAAAGAATTGCACAAGGAAGAGAGGACTCACTATTCTGCTAGTTTTCTAGACTTAGTGCTGATTTATTTTATCCGATTTAAACTTTCTACTACAAGTCTGAGTAAGCTGGCCATCTGAACACTAAGTGGCTAGACCTATGCCTGGGATTTTTTTCCTGCCTGTGTCCTCTCATTCACACTAAAGGAAAATACAAATGAATAGGCTTTGGGTTTTATGACCATGGGACTCTTTCAGAGGGTTGCTTGGAAGAGACAGGACCAACCTTACTAAACTGAGAAAAAGCACCTCTTCCAGAAGGCTGACCAGCTTGGTAAGGAGCAACTTAAACTAGGGGCATGATCCTGAGCAGCCAGTGCTAGGTGGCCCTGCTTGAGGGGAGCAGTTGGGCCAAATAGTCTCCAGAGGTATCTATCTCCCAGCCTCAGCTGTTCTGTGATCTTTAACCTGTATATTCAAGTTCCTTCCATTAAACCTGAGCAACTGTGTTGTGCCTGAGATGATTATTTCCTGTAGATCAACAGGAATTAACTGTTGTAACTGTGTGGGATTTTAAGAGTGACTGGTGACCACGGACAGAATATTTCTGTTCCACCAAATATTTAAAATTGTCTTAACACCATGGTTAGAAACTGGCTTTAATCTGTAACTGCTGGTTCTCTGGACTGCTGCAGGTCTTCTAAGCCATTTTCTTTGGGGTTTTGGGTTTTTTGGGGTGTTGTTTGGCTGCAAGGAGATTAAGTAGATAACCTTAGAAAACCACTTTGATTTTAGCAAATAGCTGTCTTTGTATATCATAAATAAATCTTTCTGAGAGAGGATTTAAAGAAGGTATAGTAAACCTTTGTGTTTTTATAAATTCAAAATTTGAGAGAAAAGCAAAGTGAGAGGAAGATGCAGTGACTGAACAGACTTTTAGGGTTAAGCATGGGGGAAAAACAAATAGGAAGACAGCAAAGGACAATCAATGGAGGGGGCAGATAAGAACCATGGTCACATCAGCAGAGTTAAGAGTTTGTGTGGAGGCGGATGATTACACACACAATAATCATGGTTTTTTATTAATAAAGTTAACAGGAACTTTCCAAAGGCGTGGAGAAAGTGGCTGGGGTTTTTTTTGTGGTTTTTGGGTTTTTTGTGGTTTTGATTTTTTTTGTGGGTTTTTTGTTTGTTTGATTTTTTGTTTGTTTGTTTTGGTTTGTCTGTTTGTTTTTAAACTTCTCTGCATAACCTGTGCCATGAAGCCATGAACCCCTTTTCCTTCTAGCTGTAGATCTGCCTTTCCTGGAGGAACAGCAGGATTTGAACCCCAGTTTGTCAAATGCAGATAGACCTATTAGTCATTTATTTTCTGTGCTGACTCATTAGATGACCCAGTCTTACCTTTTCATGCTCATTTTACACAACAAATTAAAACTGAATCCATTACCCAGAAGCAAAATGAGACTGAAAGCTACTGACAGGCTTTCCTTTCAATTAAGCCTTAAAGTTTATCAGCTTTCTTCAGGCCTGGCTTTCTGAAGGCAGATTTTAAGATGTAAATCTGGAATGTTTCTCCTTCCATTAGCTGTAAATCAGAGCTATAGTGAGCTTGCATACCTGTTGAAATGCTTTATAGTTCTGCCATAGAAATGTTTGAATTGCCATGCACTACACTTCACTTACTCATAACAAACTTCATTAGAATAGCCACAGTACTGAGATCTCTCTCTAAGGGTAACAATGATATAAAGATGCAGTGACTGCTGCTTGATCGGGGTAGAATTAGTCTATGTTCTGCTCAGTGGCACAGCAGATCCCTGGTGCTGTGCTATTAAATGCTGTTTAACCAGGTGATAAATAAATGTGAAATTCTGATTCCCGATCCCTTTTCATGCAGCAGATTAAAATGGGAAACAAATAAATTATAATAAATTTCATTTTTAAATTTTAATTTGTTTAAAGTTTTATCTTGCTTTTCAGTCAGGGCCTCTCTCCTCCCAACAGGAGCAAAAATATATTTATTTATTTATAATTTTACAAATGTTTTCTATTCTGTCATACTTCTTTTCTGATTTGAGGGTGACCGTAGACTTTTTCTTTTCAAGCATTTCTTCACTATTTGCTTCTATCTTTCCTGTGGAGATCTGGGGACAGGGTTAGCCATAACACAAGAGAACATGTTTTGTGTTTCAGCTGTTCTTTCCAGCTCTTGACACATGGGGTAAAGCATGCAAATAACATGATATTGCTGTTTAAATCTGTCAACAACCTTCAGAACAGTGGCTCGCTTATCGTTAACTTCATGTTGTCCATTCTTATCTCTGATCTAAATAAGGAGAACAGCCCAAACAGCTTACAGAGTTGGACTAAAGTCTCAAAAATAGAAACATTTGATGTTTGTCACAGCTGACGAGGAATTGATGGGCAAGGGTATTGCTCACGGCTACCAAGGCTACTGATCTCTCTGTTTAGCTGTGTGTACGTTTAAGACATGGATTGTTAGTTGACACTTGTAATAGACACCAAGATTAATATATATTTCATTAAATGAAATTTAAAAGTTCTGAAATATATTGATGTTAATTTGGGTCCTGCTCCACATCAGGAGGAGAGAACCAGGAAGTACTGAAAACTGGAATTTCAAAAAACTTTAAGATAGTTTCTTTCATATCATACTTGAACTTTATAACAAATCAAGAGTGGGAATTACTGTGTAGAATGTTTCTCTGAGAGCCTTCATCTTCATCATACTTAAAGAAAAATCCTATTAAGTATGGATATAATGACTGCTTTGTTAGGGAACAATGTGCTTTAAAGTTCTGAACAAAAGCTTTTATCTAGTAGCAGAATATTGCTTCTTATAAGTATCAGGAATCTAGTATCTAGTACTTACATCATTTTGTATATATGCAGCTACCTGACTTCTGTGTGCACAGAGAGCTACTCCATCTGTTGGCACACATTTCCTAGGTTCTCAGTATTTTAGTTGATACTGACCAGTATAAGGGAACGTGAAAGGTTTGGTTTTTTCCTTTTCTGTTGCATAGCCACAACAATTTTATACCTCTTACTCAGAGGTGAATTCTTTTAAATATACATTCTTTACAGAGAGAATTTTAGGGAAATAGTTTTAATTTTGATACACTGTTACAGAGTATAAAGAAAAGTGGAAAACTAGGACTGGAATGTGCTTCAAGAGGTAATATTAATGCCCTAAGTCATTTTATGTGTATTGTTCCAAGCAGATATCTGTCTTGCCTGTTCTAATTACAGACTTTCCACATCTTACCAGGCAATTTGTCACAGTCTGTTATTCTTTCACTGTTTGAAAGTTTCCATTATGTTTAATATGCATTGTTCTTGCTGAAAGTTGAATCCATTAACGAACATGGAAAATAGGCTTTTCCCATCCTCTTTGTTAGCAGCCTTTTATGTACCCGTGGATTATCATCTTGCATCTCCTCTAGCTTATCTGTAGCCTGTCCTCAATGATGCTACACATTATTTTGTTAATCGCTGAGATCTCAGATGAAGGAATTTTATCCTGGCTTCCTAAGTGCTGTTTGTTGAAGCTTATCTAAAATTCTGAAAAGGCACATACTATATACAGGCAGTCAGATGTGTAGATTTGAAGGGCTGAAAATAGCCCTCCTTGTTTACCTGGAAGAAAATTTCTCTCCTACATTTCTGTCAGATCTCTATAGACTATTTTCATACCCAACTTGTTGTCCCTAACACACTTTTTTTCCATTGTGTGTTGTAGATTTTTCAGTGACTTTTTATCTGCCTTAAATTGAGACTGTCAAGGTGATGCTACTTATGTAACTGCATAATGAATTCAGTCCATTTTAGAAGTAAGTGGGAACTAAGTTAAATGAAAAACTTCTTGCTTGGACAAAGCATTTCTACATCTTTCATAAAAAAAAAAAAAAAAAAAAAAGCAGTTGTTAAGAAAGTATCTATTTATATGTGTGAAATTTAGACAAATTGGTTATGGCTTGGCAAACAAACCAGAGAGGATATAACCTGTTTAGCTCCTTTACCTTTTTTGAGCAATGTGAGGAGCCACTAAGAACACAGTTAAATTTTAACATGTGGCTTTGGTGTCTAAGCGCAACTGTCTTTTCAGTCGCTTTGCCCAGCAGCATGAACCTGCTGCACTTACATTCAGCGCTGCCCATCCTGTGATCTGAGCTTGTTGCCCTGTTTGCATGGCAAGAGGCTTATTCAAATAGTTTTATTTCTTCCTCGTCTATATTTTTCTTAGGTTCCCTGTCTTGGTAGCCTTGGGCTTTAGCCCCTCCCCCCCATTGAAGCACAGTAAAGAAGCATGAGCTTGAGTATAAGCAGATGTATGCAGGAAAGGAGGACATTTGAGAGAGCAGTTGAACTTGTACGTATTATTTTTCAGAGCCTGGGCTTGAACTCGTTCACAGTTGACAGTGAGGATTGGTGGGACCTACTCTAGTGTAGACATCTCATGTACTTCTAAAGACTGTCCAGAGAAAAGGTCTCAGTGTGCTTGTTAGCAGCTATTTAATAAGCTTATTATATTAATCTAATTATATAATCAGGTTTGGTTTGATTTGTTGTGGGTTTTTTTTTATATATACATGACAACCTGTGCTCTGGGAACGAAGCAAAGTTGCATAGATTGTTCTTCAATTTCTTTATTGATGCAAGGTACATGATAAAAAAGGCAGTGGAACAAAAAGCAAACTGGTCTAGAAAACCTCACTGTACAAAACCAACATTTGCTGAATATGCAGGTAGTCACGCAATCTTGAACTTTCATGCTTGTTCTTTTCTGGCTCCCTCAGTTGATGTACATGGTATTTCACTTGAGGAAGTTCTGGGTGGTCATTGAATTAATCATATCACTGGAAATGTGTTTCATAGAGATATATAGTGGGTTCTAAGATATTGTTTTCTAACTAGCTAGCTACAATTAATTGACTCATGGGCAGTTTTACCTTTAATTGCTGCCCCTCTGTTCCTTATGTGTAATATGGACCACCTTGTTTTACAGGAGAGTTATGAAGTTAGATTAATTATGTTTGCTTAAAAGAGGAGCACACTAAGATAATACAATAAGAGAACCATAGAAAACCCATGAGGAACGTAATAATTCTGTATTCAGTGCGGGGTTTGGATCATGTCCAGTAAATACACTGTGGGATTACACTCTGGGTAGTGAATGTGGAAAGAAAAGATGAATAACTATAGAGTACTATCCATACCCTCCTTTGAACAAAACAGATGTCCTGTAGAAATACAGTATTTGAATGTAAATAGGGAATACGCCATATGCATACAAGGATGTCAGGGAGATTTTGTTTAGACAGGCTTATTTCTGGAATCTTCCACCGTCTGAGTTTGCCACTGCTGTATTCTGTGGAGGGTTGTAAAATTCATGATACCTGCACTTTATAGGATGCCTAGCTTTAGTTTAGTCTATTGCTGTAAAAAGCATACTGGGAATTTTCTGGAAGGAAAGCAAGTACTGGGATAATAATGAGATAATATATGAAAGAGTAGGTCATGCACATGAAGAAATAGTGCTATGTAGTAAATGAAATGCAAACTTATATCAAATTAACTATGTCAGAGAGTAATTAGGAATCCTTACTGAATTTCTAGGCCTAATTTTAGTATAAGTAATAAGACGATTTTGGTAAGTGCTTGACCAGTGAAGACAATGAATGTGGCATACCCCAGGGGAGGTCAGAAACACAAAAGAAAAGTGTTATTTCAGCTACCTATGATTGCTGTCTCCTCATGTCATTTGGGTAGTAGTTGTCAAGTAATTTCAGACTAAACTTTTTAAAGACTATAAATGACTTTTCATTGTGGAAGCTAATCAGAGAATCAATAGAGGGGTGGTTTATTGACACAATGTTATTACCAAAGTACGTTCTGTAACAACATGCTTAACTTCAACATCCTTTTAGAAACAACGTTAGTCAGAAGAACAAATACAGCAGTACTTAATTCCACAAATGGGAATTTTAGAAAAATAAGGATGTTTGTTAAAAAGAAATTGAGAGGCAGCTAAAAAATCATCTTTACAGATGACACAGGTATTGTTTCAAACGACTTTATTTGAAGCTAAAAAAAAAGTAAAATGCATTGAAGCATTTTTAAAAGATCAAATTAAAAAATTGTTATTGTGAAACACTGAGAGAGATTACTAAATACAGATACGTTCTTCACAAAATTGAATCCCCCTTCAAATGTCAAAAATAAAGAATATAAAATCTGTTAGGTTAAATGTAAAAAATACAGTAAGGCAGAACAAACCTGATTGAGGAGGAACTTCCAAAGCCTTTTCTCTAGCTCACCAGGAAGGGAGGGTCTGTCAGGCAGTTTATAAGGCTGATCAGAGTATAAGAAGCTGCAGCACAACACACACACACAAAAAGAATTTGTTGCAGTAACAGTGAATGCAGATTCCCACATGGAGATTGTAATTCAGTAGAAGAGGCAGCAGAGCAAACTGACAGAAGAAGGACTAAATATTGGTTAAAAATACCTGAACCTGGTGGCATTTGCCCAAGAGTTGTAGAGAACCTTTAAGGATGAAGTAGTTAAATTGAACTATATTTACTGTGTTGCCTCTTGCCTAACACTCCTTGATACCAAAGAGTCAGAGTAAGATTAATGTGATATTAATGTGATGTCAAGGTATAAAACAGTTTCTTGAGAGTATCCTGGGAACTACTAACCAGTAAGCCCACATTCAGTAAATTGACAGAAACTATAACAAGGCATAGTTACTGGACATGTAAATAAATATGATATGTTGGGGAAGAGCCAACATGGCTTATTTAGTCATTCCTCACTGCTAGAGTTCACTTTAGAGGCTAGAGTAGTCCTGTTGATACAATATGCTTAAGTTTCCAGGGAGTATTTGGAAAGGTTTCTCAGCAAAAATGCTATTTAAAATAACCAGCTATGAAGGAAAATGAGAGGTACTCATCATGGAGAAATATCTAAAAAAACCCCCAAACACTCAAACCAGCAGTGTGAGAATTAGCGTTCGGTTTTCTTAATGGAGAGGATATCACAGGATTTTGCACTGGGGGTCTGAATATTCTGGATAATTGGGTTTATATTGACTAATAATGAAGTCCTCATGAGATTGCTGAGCTAGTCAGGATAAGGAAGAGAAAAAGCAACTCCTAAGAGCAGCAAAAAAGCAGATGAAATTCAGTCTAAATAAATGTAAGTAAAAAAATCCCAGTTGCAATTGTACACAGTGATGGGAACTAATTAATTACTGCTTTTTAAGAATAAGATATAGGTGTTGCAATGAATAATTCTAGGTCGTTAGAAATTATTGGGAAAAGAGTGAACACCTTTCCCCCCGCCCCCAAATAATTTATGTGGCTTTGTATACATTCACAGTATGCTTATGTCTTGAAGTCTGTCTTAGATATGTATTAGAACTTGTAAAGGTGAGAAGAAGGATGACAAAGTTTATTAAAGAATTACTTTCTCTGAAGTGGCAATTGAATAATCAAGGACTCTTGAGACTAGAAAAAGATGACTAAAGGATATATGACAGGAATCCAGAAATTATTGTTAGGCTGAGGAAAGACAAATGGAGAATTATTATTTACAGTTTCTTTCTCCACAAGAACAATAGGGCATCAAATGAAGCTAGCAGAAGGCAGTCTCAAAACAAGCAAGAGAAGATGCTTCTCAGAAGACATACTTAACCTGTGCAAAACTCTGCTGTTGGGTGTTAGGAATGCTGAGTGGTTTTCTAAGAAAGCAAATGCACAAAATCAGGGAAAGAGATTTCAGAGGGCTATTAGATATAAATGTACCACCATTGATGGAGAAAGCTCCTAAGCAGCAAATTGCTGATGGTAAGGAGCTTCAGAATGATCGCACAACTATGGAAAAGGGGAGACAAAGTGTGGATTTCTGACAAAAGGAAGCAAGTAATAACAGTGATGAAGGATGGGAAGGTGTGAATATGGTTTATGAGAAAGGGTGGAGGCAGAGAGGAAGGAAACTGCAGGTGACTGAAAGAGCAAGAATGGGAATTTGGAGCCCATGCTGCATAGCACTGATGTCATTTAGAAAACGAGCGTCATGAAAACCATAAGAGAATGGCAGAGGAAGAGCTGAAAATGCATATATTTTGTGTATATAGCAATATTTCTTTCTTGGATTGAGTGTTAGAAAGCCTATTGATCCTAATCTTAGACTGTATGTTAGTTGATTTGAAATGTTTGATTTTTTTTTTTAAACAATAATTATATTTAAGATATGTCTGTAGGACATTGTGTTTAAAGAAAGTAACATGAAAGTTTGAGAATCAGAACTCTGTTGAGATATAAATTCCAGTACATTAAAAGTTCTGTAGTACGTAAATGTTTTCTTGCATGTATGATAATGAAATTGAGATCATCAGCTAGCTTAGACTCATTGAACCTATACTGTAATTTAATTCCTGGTCTTGTTACAGATCTCTCTTAAATAAGTAGTATATATATTAGTTTGGTTTTATGTTTGTTTGTTCTCTAATTTATTAGTTCTTTCTTTTGTCAGAGTGAAGTTTAGCTTGGTAGGACCAATAGAAACATCAAAATCTTCCAGGTATCCAAGCAAAAGAAAATAGAAATTAATTTCTGTGAACTGCACCATTTAATTGTCTCAAAAAATCAAAAAAAAATCCAAACAAAACAAACAAAAAAAAAACCCGAACCCCCCCAGCCCCCCCCCCAAACAAACCAACACACCAACAAAAAACTCCAAACAAACAAACAAACAAGCCCCAACAAACCAAAAAAACAACTCCCTAGTGAAGCAGTGATACTATAAGCTTTTCAAAGAGTTGATTACAGAGAGGCTCAGAAAAGGCCACTGAGTATGAGGTAAGCGGTGATGTTTTGCATTAGGCTGAGACATAAAATTAAGGCTGATAAACACAGCACTTTCAAAGGCATGCTAAAGTTAAGCTCAAAGTCATAGCTAATAAAAGAGGCAGGGAAGAGGACATTTTGCTTACCGAGTAACTTCTTTTTTGCCCAAATCACTGGTTAATCTTTAGTATAGTTATTTCTAATACCTAGTTAATTCAGACATGCAAAATACTTCCCAATTACATATTTCATACAAGTCGGAAATTATCCAGTAAAATGTCAATTCCAGGAGTGCTGCTAAATCATGTTCATTGCTGTATAACATCTGCTACTGAAAGACAAGGATTTTGTGGGGTACAGTTTTGCTAGATTTATTTGACTCTTTTAGATGTAAGAAAGGATTAGCTTCCCTTTGAAAGCTTATTCCTTTGATTACTAGCATGCATGATTTCATTTCCAACCTAATATTCTATGCAGAATGCATTGCACATGACTCCTAAGTAGTTCTGTTATTTATTTGTCCCACTGCAGTGGGACCTGGTTCAGAATGAAAATCCTCTATTATGTGTTAGACAGGTATTAAAGTGTGAAACTACAGGAAAACCACAATGTTTACCTGATGATTGTTTTTTTTTTACTCCAGTTAGCTCAGTCTCAATGTTACTAATTGGATTACATGTGAAAATGTAAGAAACCCTGGGGTTTCAAGGTTTGCATGAGGGATGATCATTTTGCATTATTTTTTCCATACTAGAGAGAGTTCTCTCTGAGGGTTAGGGGAGGCTTAGGTTGTCATTCATATGGACAGTGATTGGGATTATGGATCAGCCTAACAAAGTTGTCTGGTAGCTGGTAGTTACCTGCTTCTGTAAATGCCTGCAGCTACTCTAGAACCTGGGGAGGTTCAGGGAGTTTGAGGTTTCCTTGAGGCATGAAAAAACATCTTTCTCTTCTTTCACTGGCTGTATGAAGATTGTTTCTTGCTTCAGAGCTGGCATGTGATATGGAGGTAATCTGTTCCCTTTTTTAGGGCTAAGATTAGGAGAATCCTCCTGTTGACTTTAAGGCATCTCTGAGGCTGTCAATGAAAGCTGATGCCATGTCATGTAATTTGCAGGTAACTAATTTCTGTGTCATACAGAACCTTTCAGAAGAGAACCTTTCAGAAGACCATTTGGTGACTGTTACTTCCTCAGATAGACCTTAATAACAGTCCAGTTTTTAAAGTCTGATTTTGTGGCCAAATATGATGAGTTATTTGATTTGACACTGGTATATGTACAGAGAACTTAGATCTTGCCTGGCTGGGTTTTCTTACATTTCATTTTTAAATGCATTCTGAATCAAAGCAGAATGCTGGTTTTCTGCAGATAGAGCCTTTTCTGTCTGTCATATTTGTATTTTTTATATTTTCTGTGTGAAGTGAAGGCCTCTCAATGTGTTTAGAGGTTTTACATTGGGCTTGTGGTGTTACTTCTGTTATCAATCATTTCTAGAAATCTTTTTTATTTGTCGTTCTATGAAATGCTCAAACTGCTTATCTGCAGCAGTTTTATCTGTCTGGCATAGTCTGTTCTTCTAGGAGCACTTATCAGTGGTAGAAAGAACATTTCCTGTCTAAGAGCAGTTATCAGTGATAAAAGGACTTCTGCAGAAAAGAAAGGGATATATTGCAATGAGTTGTAGAGATATTCAGGAGTATGTTTTGTATTTGTGATTCTGGGGGCCTGATGCAATTTTTATTGACATAGTGACTTCAGATGGGTAGTGTTTGGTTTCAGCCATAAAAGGTTTGTCAGAAAATAGCGAACTGAGTTTGAGTTGCATTTTAGGTAGGAATTGTAAGATTCCTTAGAGACTGATCTACCATTTCTAATATATGCTGGACTGCCATTTAAATCACTCTGAGTCTCGGATGCCAGAAGAATAATCAGGTTGTTTCATCCAATTTAGATTAGGTTTTTTTCTTTATTTTAAGCAATTTGTTGTAATGAACTGGGTAAAGGCAGAGGCACACTTTAGGTCCCCACACCTGTTTGAAGAATCTATACCCTCTGTGTGGCATTGCTGAGAACTGACTAATCTAGTCGTTTATTGCCCTGAATTGCTGACAGGGAATGCTACTATACGTGCTCACATGCTGCCATCCTTCATTTGATGAATACTAACAAAACATAACAAAGTGCTAATATAATCAAATAGAGTAATGTATAGGTCTCTTGATTGATAGTTTCACTTAAACAAGGTTGTGACAAAATATTGTATTTCTTAATGCTTTCAGTTGGTAACTCTGAAGGGTTTCTCCCCCTGCCCTGGGCCCTGCTGATCTCAAACACACTTGAGTCATCAGGAGAATGCTCGGTGAGGTCATCAAAATACAACTATTGGGAGGGGAATATTATTTTCCAAATAATTTGAAATTATGTGTCTGGAGACTTTACTGTTACCAGGTAACTTGAATATTTAATTTGAACCCTTTAAGTGTGGTATTTATGCAGATGTGTGTTTTGCAAATGAATTGGGTGTTTTTTCTTTCCTTACAATTCCTGTGATTCTTTTGCCTTCAGCTGTGACACAGAAATAATTTTTTTTCACATAAATTGATGGATGTTTCTTCACCCACTTCTGAAATATAGAGGGTTCCACTTTATTTCAGTCCATTTCATTTTTATCCATTTCATAAGGACAATATATATACAAGCATGCACAGTAAAGAGGGATTTTGCGTGCATGTTCTGGTGTCAAGTGACAGTTACATGAAGACTTCTGTGAATGCTATTAGAATAAAGATAATATTCTAAATGTTCCTATCTTTATACACGTGAAATATTAGACCAATCATAGATTTAGATGTCTTCATTTATGTAAAGAGAGACACATTTTCAACAGAGAAAAAGTATTTTTATTATGGGATCTTATGGCAAGTAACAATAAACTTCTCTGATATTTCCAGTGGAAATCTTAATTCCTTTGGGGATCGATAGACACAATGCTAAAAAAGACTGACGAATCCTAATTACAGTTCTTTCATAGTTAAACTTTCAGCTGTGCACTGAATAATAAAATGTTATTCATCATTCCTTCTTACTGAAGATCTAAACTTGAAAGATTCATTAATGTTTTCTATAATTATATGTGCTTTCAATAAAAATTTGGTTTTACTTGATATAATTACCATTTGCATGTAGTAATTGAAATAAATTTGCTTATGTAAATCTGAATACTTCTTAGCATATAAGCTACTTTTAATAGCTATGTAATTTTATGAAGTTCTTTATTCCTTTAAAACAGATCTTGTTTCCTAATTTGCATATGCCTAACATGCAAATTACTTGTGTTTCCCATATCTCACTAATGTTTTACTTAGTTTTAATTGCTCAGCTTCTTTGCAGATTCTTTGAATGGGAGAGTTATACTGTCTTTCACACTTCCGGCATATAGCATTTTATTTTATGAGCCTCTGCATAATAAGGAGACTTCCACTGAATCATGATTTGAAAAGCAGATTAAATGGCAAACCCTGCACTTCTCTTTCCTTCTAACAGTGTCCTTTCAATAGCAGAGGCAATGACTTCAGGCATAATCCACACACCTTCCAGTGGTCCTTCTAATTACACAAAGGAAGATTAAAGAAAAAAAAGAAAAAAGCTGCTTTTTTTCCAAATTCTCCCACAACCATGTAGCTCTGTATGCATGGCAGTGCACTAAAACGGATGGGGTCAACTTCTTATTGCTTTGTTTTCTTTTTATTCATGAATCTCTAGTGCTGCTAATATAGTCTGCCAGTATAGTTGTTTGTAGATGGAATTGGTTGCTTACTGGTGCTGTAGGAAAGAAACTGGGAGAAGACCTTTGCTGAAAAGGAACTTTGAATATTTCGTCATTACCAGTCCCTTGCTAATTCTTTCTTACTCAATTCTAATTTTTATGGTCTTGTTTGACGTTTCTGGCAGCTCTGTTAATTAAGCAGAAGTTATCCCTGATTAATGTACTGTAAGCTGCTTGTGAAATGCTGTAAATAATGTGGTGATTAATTGCTGTATCCAAATGCAGTCATCCCTTAGCATACTTTGCAGATGGATTGTTTTGGTGAAATGATGTCCTATTCTCATGCATATTTGAGACGCTGATTGCAGAAAAACTTATCACTTAGTTTTCCTGTTTTGTTCCAAATAATTTATGCCTTTTGATCATTAGGACAATCAGTATAAAGAAGCCATTTTGAACATACAGATGTTTTACTTCCTGTAGATTCTGTATGAGTCCACTTATTTCAGTTGAAAGAGAATAACATAAAATGACCAAGCTCTGGAATTTTCAACTTTGTTCAGCTCTTAAAATAAAGTTTACTAACCATGCACAAATAAAATACACTCCTTGGAGGATAAGAAATATATTTTAATCTCAGTTAGCAAAACAACTGTGCTTTTCCTGTTCTTTCTTGCAAGTAAGGCACAAAATATGTAGACAGAAGTATGATTTTTTTTTTCTTTTTTTTTAAGTTGGTGATGTCTAATTTGTGCTAAAGAAAAGGCTGAATATAATGAACCAAAATCTAATATTAATATTTCTGAATAAATCGTCTTTTTTTGTGATTCTGATTTTAAACTTCTTAACTGGAAGAAACTAGTAGTGCTAAAATCAGCAGCTTTTCAGAATTCAGAATTCCTTCGCTTTCAGAAGAGGAATTCTCTGTGCCACAACAGCAGAACTGTTCTAGTTACTTTTTAGATCTGCTTAACTATTTTGCTTCTACTATCATTGACAGAAAGCCAATTATTTCTTCCCACACCTGTGAATAGAGCATTTTAAATTGTGTCTGTATACATGGCATGCACACACAAAACAATCTGTGGGAAAGGGGTGGCACTTGGCAATATAGACGAAGCCCTGGCTTGAAATCAGAGATCTAACAGGATAGTTGGACATTTTCATAGAGCTAACTAATTAGAGTAACCTGCTACAATGACTTCTGTACAGGGGTGGACACTTTATTGGTCATGGTTCTGTACTGGCTGTGAAGGTCTGCCTATTTGCTTCGTAGTGCCCTGGATCAGACTCTGGCCGTGTTTCAAGAACTGCAGCAGTGAAACAATGTGGTTCAGAAATTTTGGACTGTTACTCTGCGTGTGAAAAGGTGTTTGGCCAGATGCAATCTCACTGAAGGGCAAGTCTGTGGGTTTATTACAGAGGAGGGGGTAATAATGACTGCTATTTATAGGAAATTTCTTGTCTCAAATGCTTTGAATATCACCTTGCAGTTGATCTTACTTCCCACTTCTCAGCTACAACTGAGTCATGAGCAGTTTGTAGTAATATAATAAAATCAAACATGCATTATAAGCCCACTCAAAAAATCTTTTGATTTTTTTAGGAATAATTTAAGATTATTACTTCAGCTTGTTGTATAAGTGTTAGGATTATCCCATCATTTTAGATAAGTTTTTGAAAATTCTTAATCTCCTAACCTCAATTTCCCCTCAATTTTTCTAGAAACCTAGATGGTAAATCTAAGTGCCATCTCTGTTAACAGCCTTGCTTATTCAGCAAGAAATTGCATCATCCCTTGTCCAAACTGTGGGCTTCTTTGTTTCTACATGGTCTTAATGACAACAGTGGGATTCTATGCTGATATGAAGAAATGGCTGACAGTCTCAGCCCATTGTCTTTGAGCTTGGTTTTCAAGAAGTATGCCTAATTTTACCCCATTAATAAAGTTGTCTTGTTTCTAACATAAACCCAGTATTGAACTCATTCTCTGGCTCCCCCCCCCCAAAAAAAAAAAAAAAAAAAACCCAAACAAATAAAAAACCAAACAATTAAAATACTGACCTCTCTTTGTGACTCAGTAGCAAAAATCTTAAAGACGATTCTCTCATTTTGGCAACTGACTTCACAGTCCAAATTTGTACAATAATCTTATTTTCCAGCAAGAGAAGTGAAATGTATATTTGTAATTTGATGAGCAGAGGAAACTGATCTGCTGGCATGTCCTATTTTTATAAGTGGTGATGTTTGTTTTCTTTACCACTTGGTATTGCATTTGTATTGATGTGTAAAATACATTACATGGAGAATGGAAAAGTTAAATTTCCTACATTTGCAAGCACAAAAAGCAAGGAAAAAAGGTAACATGGAAAGCTAGGGAATTCTCATTTTAATTATCTGTAGGAAAAATTAGATGTTGTGGCATTTTAAACAACTCCAATTATTATTGATAATTCTAGCTGAACTATTCTTATCTTTAGTCTAATTATGTTAACATACTTTTTGTTAGACAATGTATGTTGAAGGATAAACTAATTCCCATTGAAGTCAGTAGGAGCTGGAAAAGATCCCAGTCTTGCAAAGACTCATATATCATGCTTATGTTCAAGCACATGAGAAGCTCAGGCATCTACAGAGAAATCCGCACACATGTAGAAAGTGATGCACATATGTAAGTTTTTTGCAGAATGGGAAATTAGGACACTTGGAAATTCTTGACAGAGTCAGTGTGCTGATCTCAACCTTTCTTTTCTTTCTATACATTGGGGAAAGTATGCTAGTGCTGCTCTAAAAGTTTTTCACCCCATTTGAATAGAATTTACAAGAGATATTAGTAAATGCATAATTATATAAAGAAGATAAAAATAAAATACTCCATCAAGTATTTCCTGAATTGATGCCAGCAATGTAAAGCTCTTTATACATTTTAGAATGTGCCCTATATTTAAAAGTACCCTTATACAATATTTATTGTAGATGTTTATAGTGGACTAATGCACTTCTGTTCGTAAAGTGTGAACAGGTAACTCTGAGAGCAATATGAGCGAAGTACAGAAAAATAATGTATATATTGTGGTATATTTATTTATATGCTTTTCTAAGCCTCAGGAATATTTTCCTATGCTTTTTACATGCACAATTTAGATCAGTAATTTATGAAAACATCAAACATAGGATACATTCAGACTGCAAACACAGCTGCTAATAATAAGGGCAGTATATTTGCAAACAAGCATTGCACTCAACCAAAAGAATTTTCCTGACTTCAGAGACACCCTGCTGTTTCTAATAGGAATTAAAAAACAGTTCAATGTAAGTTCAACTGGTATTTTTCACCAGTTTTCTGTTGGTATTGACCACTTTTCCAATTAGTGCTTCACTTGTGACCATAGGACAAAATGCTGTTGCTTTGTCAGCCTATATATAAGAAAGCAGAGAAAAATCCTAATAGTATCACAGTATCACAGTATGTTAGAGATTGGAAGGGACCTCAAAAGATCATCTAGTCCAATCCCCCTGCCAGAGCAGGAACACCTAGATAAGGTTACACAGGAATGTGTCCAGGCGGGTTTTGAATGTCTCCAGAGAAGGAGACTCCACAACCTCCCTGGGCAGCCTGTTCCAGTGCTTCTCTTCTCCTTCCTAAGAGAGATACATTGCCGAATACATCCTAGAAGTGAGCCCATGGAATTGAAGTCTAAAAGCACTTCAGTTATTTCACAAGCTCTGGTTCTCACAAATAATGTCACATGCTACCGAAAGTTTGAGAGAACTGAAATGTGAAAAACTCACTGAGAAGATGTCTTTTGGCTGAGGACAAATCCATGAGAGCAATTATTAAACGATGGTGTCACATTTAGTGGGCAGGGAGATAAAAGATGAACTATGAAGAATGACTTAGTGATTTTTAAGACTGTACCAAGGAGAAAAGGGCGTGAAAGGACTTGCGATACATTATATATGATTTCTGTACTGAAATGTACAAAAAGAAATTATGTGAATGCAGCTGATAGCTACTAACTGTGAAATAATATGGGTAAGGCTAAATGTCTGAGTAGGAAAAAACAATTCAGAGTGCAGATCTGGTGGTGCTTGAAGAAAATATGTTGTCCTATAATGCCAATACCATTCAGAAATGAACAATATTACATCACTGCATAAAACCAGCTTGTCTGTCTTGTGGTGGTGAGTTACACCTTAGCAAGAGGTATCGTGTCACTGTACCTATATTGGATGTAATGGGGTAATAAGGAATACGATATTTTGAAGATGTTAACTTAAAGTTGCCAGTTGACCTCTTGCCTCAAGATATGTGCTATCAAGAAACAGAAGAAGTCGATTTAGGTTTTCTAGTTTTGGTTTTTGTTTTGTTTAGGGTTTGTGCATGTTTGTGGTGGGTGATTTTTTTTTAATTTGTTTATTTTTACTAAAGCTAGTATTTGATGATCTTAGTTTTGCTGCTCTGTGTTGATGTGTACCTTATACATATCCTTGCAAGGTCGGAGTTAAACTCCTCCTGATGCAGTAATGCAGATTCGTCCAATTATTGGCATAATTATATTAAATATGGTCTTCTGCCATCTTGGGGAGCCAGAATTGCAAGCCTATTAAACTTTTTAATTAACTGTTTAAAAAAATGTAGTGTTTTTAAGTGAATCAATGCAGTGTACTCCAAACTATAGCATGTACTTTCCTAAAAGCTAGGGTGGAACACATCTTTCTTTGCCAAGTGTTCTAATTTGTGATCTAAAATGCAGCAGATACACTGTCAAATATCTCTATATTTTTTTAAATCATCATCCAGAGTGAAGTGTTCTATACTCACCTTTAAGAAATTTAGAATTCAAGGTCAAATTAATTTTAAAATATAGTATGGAAGTAAATTTTTATTGAAACAGCTTTTATGAAGTTGACACCTTTTATAGTGGCCTTTGTAAATTGAAAGAATGTAAATTACACATTTCTGAGGGCATAAAAGTTATGACCAAACTGCATTTCCTGGAATAAGGACACTTAGTTTCTCTTGCAGATGGGAATTTATATTTTGCATTACACTTTCGGAGAGTTGGTAAAATCCAATTTCAAGTAATATTTAACACTTTTGTACATATTTTTCTACATAATTGGCAGGTTAGTACAGCCTATAGGAAAAATAAACTCCAGTGACTCATGTAAAATCATTCTGTTGTGGTGGAAGAAATCTACTTTCCGTAGTCAGCAAAAAAAAAAAAAAATAGACATAAAACTGGAATTAAATATGTGCTTTTAAATATCTGGTTAAACCAGTTAAGTTCTGTATCTTATTTTTACCTTTAGGTAAACCACTACCCAAACATTCCCCAGGTATCTTTAAGAAATGAAGAATCAGATCATAATCACCTGCTTTACTTTAAATTTTGAGCAGCTAACCTCAATCATTGAGTTGTTACTTTGAAGTAAGTGGGATTATGTGCTTCAAATTAAAAATGTATTCATGTTCTTTGTAGTGGAGTGATCTTCATTTGCAAGAACATTGAAGGCTTCCAACTTTTAAAGGCAAAAGTTCATATCCATTATGTATGTCTGCCACATATGTATGAAAAAAAATTACCATAGTTGCAATGTTGGGTAACATTTTCAAATTTACATGAGAAAACTGTAATGTAATGTTCAGTTTGTATACTCAGACTGGGCATCATATGAGGAGAAAAAGGTATCAGTAGTTCTGTGAGGAATAATGTTCTCTTAATTCAAAGTATTGCAGCCAATGAGAATTTGTCTTTCTGTATCTGAAGCGTATAGCTTTCATGTTACTGTTCTGTCTGTGATGGGTTAGATGGCTGCCCCTAGTGGGATAGAACAGGGAGAGAAAACAAGGTAAGAAAACACATGGGTCAAGATAAAACCAGGGAGATTGCTTACCTATGGTGTCATGGGCAAAACAGACATGACTTGGGGAAAAACAGTTTAATGTTTTACCATTTAAAATTAGAGTAGGATGGTGTGAAACACAAACTGAAACACCTTCTCTCCCACCCTCCCATCTTTTTTGGCTCAACTTCACTCTGTCATTCCCAGCTCCTCTATCTGCTTCCCCTTGACTGGTGCCAGTTGATGGGGAATGGGGGTTGCAGTCAGTGTATAACAGCTCCTCTCTTCTGCTTCTTCCTCCTCACACTTTTCCCATGCTTCAGTGTGGATTCTCCAGAGGCTGCAGTTCTTCAGGGGCTCCAGTGTGGGCTCTCCATGGGCCTCAGCATGGATATCTGCTCAGCTGCCTGCAGCACCTCCTCCTCCTCCTTCTTCACTGCCCCTCGTGTTGCATGGCTGTTTCTCACACATTTTTTTTTCCCTAACCCTTCTCTACCAACTGTTACACAGGGTTTTTACCCTTTCTCAAACACACTTTCTCTGAGGCACCACCACCTTGGTTGCGGGTCCCAGCGTGCTCTGTGGTGGGTCAGTTAGAACTGTCTGGAACTGTCTGTTTCCAGCCGCTCCTAACAGGGGCCACCCTGCAGATGCAGCGTCCAGCCCCTTCTGGCATCTGCTGGTAGTTTGGCTTTCATAGGTTTTGTTACAGAGTTCTTGATTAAGATGTTCCTCATCCTGAGCATTCATATACAGTGGGGAGCAAAATAAAATTAGTCTTTCAGAGCATGATTTGACAACAGTGAAAGCAAGTTGATAGTGTGTTAAAAAAACCCAAACCTCTGTATTTTTTGATTCTTTTGCATAATCACATATTGATAGAAGTGGGGAAAAAAACCTTTTTTTCTTAGGTGTTTTGGACATTGGGAAGGAAACCAGTGAATTCTTTTGAGGGAAGGTAAGAAGGTTTTCCTTTGTTTTTGGAAAGGAAAGAACAGTGTTGTGTCATTTGGGTGTCACTGGCTCCTCAGAGTAATGGAAGCTATAGTATGGAAGAAAGCATCACCAGTGAATTGACCAAAGCAGTAATTATCTTATCACACATGTGTATTTGAGGTAACTGTTAATATTTCCATATTCAACAAATTGAATACTTTGTAAAGCTCTACTTCTATCTTAAGGTGGTGTTAAAACTTGTGAAATTTTCCTCCAGGTCTTCTTGCCTATTCAGTGCTTTGCCCAGGAAGGACTGAGGTGAGATATTATGTGGATATTTATTTACAGAAAAGATCAGGACCATCATTACAACAGCTGCTCTATGATTAGCATATTAATAGCTGTAGATAGATAAGGTTAATAGGACACAATCAGATTTTGAAGCTGAATGTCTGAATGCCAGAGATGGTTCTGCTTCTGGGCCTCAGCAGGGCTATAGCAATACTGGCTGTTTCTTGAGGACAAAAGGATGTTGAGGGGTTTATGTGAAAAAAACACACCTTTATATTTTGCAAACATTAACAACCTAGAGTTATGAATGTATCAAGATTGTTATTTCCTGAGATAAACTGGTTTTTTTAAGTAATTGGCAATGAGTGAATTATTAATCATTAGCCCTAGAAATGAACTTTTTCCCTTCACTGAAAGCACTTATAGCACTGACTAAACCACAGTAAGATTCAAAAAGTTTTACCTTAAAATAACTGCCGTTATTAAAATAATAACATTATTTCCAGTAAATCAAATGCCATACAAATTTAACAATCATAGCCTGTCATTTCTTCTTTGAGAAGTCATTAATATGGATTTATTATGGTAAGTAATGAGATCTCTCTCCCCACCATTGGACAGCTGGACATAGAATGGACAGCAGTTTCTGTACACAAAGTACAACAAAGTATAGGTCAGGGTACTGCTTGATATTCCAGTCTTAGGTGAGAAGGGCTGACGATGCTTTTGGCCAGATGCACAGGGTGCAGTCGAAAATTATGTGCAAAAATGTCCTGGCATTCCAAAATGTGTTTAGGTTTGTTAACATTCTCCCATCACCATCAGAGAGCTCTAGCATGTTTATTTCTAGACAGAAGATAAAATGCTTCTGTTTTAATCCTGAAATTCTTGATTCTTCCATTTTGTGTCTGAAGGCAAAAAACGAGAACTGAGCCCCAACCATATCAATTTATTTGCGAAATTGTACAGTAGATTAATACCTTTGTTTGCTATACTGAGATATTTAAAAAAATCTATTTTATTAAGAAAAAGTAATCCTATATAACAAACTAATTATATCAGTGATCATTACTCTCTCTGATGTAAAGCAGAGTATAAACAACATAATTTTTTATGCATATTTTATGGACAGATTCTATATTAATCTTTATGCTGTTCAGAATTCATCCTTTACATGTTTCTAATATATATATATTAAATGTACTTCAGTCATGCATTTTTAAATGTGTCTGCATATAAGTTCTAAGATAGTAGGGGAGGTGACAATTTAAGGAGAAGAGAGATACCTGGAGAAGTATGGTTGTTTGCTTATTGTTACCAGGACATATAATTAGCATAAAGCATTGGCGTTTATGTTTCCCTTATTAACAGAAAAAATAGTTTATCATGAAAGATTTCACAACAATTTAGTATTTAAAAGTTTATGGATAAATCACTAAAAGCACTTTGTTATATGTCTATGATATGGGACTGCTTTCATAGCTCAGACTTTATCCAACATGTTTGAGGTTGTGTTAGAATTTATTATTATTTTTTTTTCAATTCTAATGAAGATGTAAAATTCGTGACTGAAACTTCTAATTCTTTTCATTAATTACGGCTCTTTAGTTACGGCTTCCAACTCTTTGTTTTTTGAACTGGAAGCCTTTCCCCACAATCTGGAGGGAAAAAATAGGTTAAACTTAACAGATCAGTTTTTGACAGGTTTTTCATCTGTTGAGTCAGGCATTCAGCCAGAATTCCTAGTACTTGTGACACTATTACCAAGTAGGGTTGACTGATAAGTACAGGATCTACTTAAACGATTCAGGCTATGGGATGTCTTTGGCAACGGGATCTTCTGTGTCAGCAAAAAAAGTGAACATTTCCCAAAGACAGTATTTCTTCACCTGCATTCAGCTGTAGCTTATAATTTGTATCACTTAAATACAGTCACTGTATCTGTGTAATATCCATGATGCTATGTAGGCTTGCCCAACTTATTTTAATGGAGTTTTGTGTGGTTTTAATAGAGAATAGGAAATGCTTCTCTGTAGCTTCTTGCCCTTAGCATTCTTTGAAAATTCCTTCCCCCAATAGTAGTTTTAGGGAAAGGTTGTTTTTTGGATTTTATTTCACCTGAACCAAGACAGCATCTCGCTATAAATTTAATCATACCTTAAAATGCCTAAATACCAATTTGAGAGGCAAAATTAGCTCAGATATTATTACAGAATCATTTGATTCAGGAAACTGGTCATCTGCTTAGAAAAAAAAATTATGGCTTAGGAAGACAGAATGTGCTTAAGATGTTAAAATCCTTATAAATAAGCTGTTGCTTTCTTGATGATAGTTTTATATAGAAGATAACAGAATGAGGTCTGTGATGATCATGTATTAATAATGAAGAGTAAACAGCTGTTCTGCAAAATCGACTTCATATGAAATGTTGGATTTGTTTAAGGAAAGAAAAGAGGGTTAGATCCTCATCTAATAAATCATTATAGCTCCATGAAAAGCAGTAATGTATATGCTGAGAAAAATAATTCTGTATGTGTGGAGGTTTTTTTTAGCATATAGCAGAATAGCAGTAGCATTAAATGATCAAAATATAGCATTATGTAATACAACCAGACTTATTTTTAAACATGAAATTGTGAAGTATTTAATTATGTGCCTTTTTACTACTTGCTGTGCAGTTGTCCTTACTTCTTAATTAATTTCTTTTGGCATGGGTGGACAGAATTGCCAGGGAGGTTAAGTCTGAAGTCGAGGCTATTTGTTACTTCAAAGTATTTGTTCAACATTTGGTACTGGCTTGTTTTGATGTGCTTATTCCATTTTAGATATTTGCCTGACTGATACATCTAAAGCTCACACAGTATGACCCTTATGTATTGTGCTGAGCAATCCTTTCCTTTCTGGTAGTAAGAGACAACTTGGAAGTCTTGGGTTTGTCCCTAATTAATGAAAGACTGTATTTGTTAATGGTATATTTAGACTGAAGGTTTGTATTTCTGCCTCTCAAGCGCTCTTCTTACTTGTATCTGGAAATGTTTTTTAACCTACATAGTTGGCATCATTGCTAATGTATTGTCCTCTAGCTGTATCAGCTACCATTTATTAGTTGTTGGAAACAGATGCAATTCCTGTAATAACTGAATAAATAAAGCCCTACAGCTACTTTCAGCCCACCTCAGTATAATAATTTTGGCTAAAATACAAGATAAATTAATGCTGATTGAATTTAATTATGACTGTACAAGACCCAATCTGCAAGGGCAGAATGACTAAGCAAAGGAGCAAGGTACCACCACTGCTGTGACTGGCTTTATGGGGATATTTTATGTGTGGTGCATAAAGTTGCAAGTATACTTACATTAATGGAGCTGCGTATGAACTAAAATATACTTTGATTTATTATGTTAGATGGGAAAGAGCAAATTTTGGTCCAAGTGCCCCAATCAGTCAAAGCACTGCTCAACTGTTTGCTTGGTGGAATTCTATAGACCCAGAAAGTGGTATTTTTGCCATGTCCCCGCTCTTCATCTGTATTGGATATACATGAAATATATAGCATTTACCTGTTTAGAGTGTTAAGAAGATTACTTCCTTCATATAAAGAATGAAAATAATTCCTTTTTCTTTATAGAGTACGATAGGTTTTGTGCTTGGGAAGAGAAACGATATCATTTCTACACCAATTATTTCAGTACAGCTTATGAACTTAAAGCCTTTAAACAGTAATTCAATCATATTAGTATTATTGAGGATTTTGAATGTGGCCTTCTTAAACTTGGGGGCTGGGGATCACCTAATACACATGTATGAATGCAGTGGGTATTCTTGTCTGCTCTTTTCACACACCCTTGAATTTAGGAGTGGGATGACATTATAGCCTTATGCTCTGGTTAATTGTAAACATTCCAGAAACAGAAGCAAAACAGCAGGTTACTGTGGCTTTATTATGAAGTACAGTATAATTTAAAATATAAGGTAAATGAAGATACTTCAGTTTCAGTGTGTCACTGAAGTCCAGGTATCCAGTAAGGCTACCTTCAGTACAAGCACAGACTAGGTAGTGGAGGAAAGTTAAATGCAGGGGGCAGGGGCGGTGCTAGGGGAGGGGAGAAAGGAAGACAGAGAAAAATCAACAGATGTAACAATGGAAAAAAGAAATCTCCAGAGATATCTGTGGTAACAGTTTTAAAAGTAGCTTTTATCTAGATGTGCTGGAGACTGTCTGTATGGTTTTGGGAAGAATTCTCTGGCTCATCCAGCTGAAGGGTATACTATCCTCTGCTAGTCCTTCTTTTCTGCCTTTCTGTTTGTACCTCAAGCCAGGTAATGTGGTTTATTTTCTGCTGACACACACATATCCACATGCACCAGGTTCATTTTTAGCTTGCTTCTGTGTCACCAGCTCTGTATCTTGCCTAGTATGCATTAAGCATCCTACTTACACGTAACTGTAGATTAAATCAAACCTTGCAACTCTATCTTGTTTTAAAATTTGGGGTTTTTTACTCCTGTTTTGGTAAATAATACTTAACCAATGTCTCAGTTCCTACCTATACAAAACCCCCCAGTTGTTATGAAACATAAATAAGCTTACTTCTGCTAAGTGTATTCCTGTTAGACTGAGATCCATACATTCATGATTGTTTGTCATGGTCAGGTCACAATTGTTAAGATCCACAGTCATGGCAGGATTAGAGACTAAATTTAAATGCCAATTCAAATAAGCATTTTTTCATCATCTGTTAGGTTGTGTGTGCGCTGTATTTTTATTTTCTTCAGAAAGTTTATGTAAACAGCACGTTAAAAAATCATTGAAAATATGGCTTAGTTTCTGGTGGACCGAATAATGTAAAATGTAGAAGTTGGCAATAGGGCAGTGGTGATTTATGCCAGCAGCAAAGTCTTGTCAGAGGAAATCTGACTAGGCAAAGACTTAGTGTATGTTAACTTGCAAGTAGATGCAAAAATCTTTACAGAAGCTGTGTCTTCATAACTTCTCTCTGCTAATAATATTATTTGTCTTCCTGAAACACCACCATACTACAGATCTTATGGAATAAATGACATATTGAGGTGAAGAAGGTTTGCATGGATTGAATTTTGTGATCAATCAGGCAAGATGACGGTTTCCGTTTCCTTCCTGTTGCTGTTCTCCCCAAAATAAATATACACATTAGCTCAAATGAGATTGTCATTCCTAAAGTGCATGGAAAGAATATATTCTAAGCGATTCCCCATATTTTTAGGGCAAGGCTGCTGTCTACCAGCACTGTATTGAAAGGTAGTTGTGGCCAGTGTTCTTTTTGTGCCTCGTGCCCCAGTGTATAAATCATGAGCTACTGCTAGTAAAGCGCACCCTTACTCTGAGATCTGTAGTAATGTTCCCCCTTCCTGATGGCCACTTGCACAATGGCTCCCCATCCATAGAAGACCTGTCGTAAACATTCTTTCCTGTTATATCTACTCAACATACAGTTAAACCCTTTGGCTCTTTAACAGAGAATGCCTATGTCTACATACTCTTAGCAGAGTCAGTGCCAAATTAACCACGCTGTCTTTATCTTCAAAATATTATGAATTGCCCTGTATCACAGGTAACTGCATCCAAGCATGTGTTGAGTTCTTTGAGGGTACTGTAACTGGATTAGCAAAATTCAGGCTTGATTAATTCATCATAATCAGGTTACTAAACAATTAATGATGCTCCTGATAACTCTGAGGGAATGATAAATGGCTTTTTATGAAGGGTTAAAGAGTCGCTGACCCTGCTTTGGGCAGGAGGTTGGACCTGATGACCTGCTGAGGTCCCTTTTAACCCGAATTACTGTATGATTCTATGATACTATTAGCATACATTTCCAAATGCCATGGGCAGATCTTCAGCTGGCATGATTCAGAAGACCTCCTTCAGAAAAAATAAACCCAGGGCACTTCACACTTACCCTGAATTTTTATGTCATTAAGGATTTTTTTTTTTTTTTAATTTTAGCTAGCAAATTTTAATTGTTAAACTATGTCCTGATAAATACAGCTTTCACCTGGGGCCTTAAATTATGCTATAAATATTAGTTATGCCTCAGGATTCTTTGCAGTATTATAAAGTACTGTAGACTCCAGTTGTAAAATAATCAACTGGGAAAAGAATACGGGATTCCTAAACCTTAATTTCTGTCTCTAGTATCTCTTATCAGTTAACTACACTTTTGCAACACCAACCATCATACTGATGTGCTGTGCACCAGGATATGTTCACAACCTTCTTTATTCAAAATTTGTATTAGATGTATACTGATCAAAAAACCCCTCAAAAACCAACAAAAATCATGCCACAGGCACAGCAACTTTTCCAAATGTGAAAGTTGCATAACTCTGTCATACACTATGACATTCAATATAGTAATTCATGACACACAACACTGGCATATGTGCAAGCTCTGTAAAAAAATATGCAGGAGAAGGGCAAAGACATACTCCTTACATTCTGCTTGTGCTAGTTTTGTATTTTCTGTCTCAAAATTGTCTTTGCAGACATAGAAAGAACGTTTGATGTTTAAAACACACAGTGTGTCAGAAGAACAGCCTGAAGACAGAAATGCAAAGGCAAAAGAAGAAGGATCATTCTCTGTTTGCCCTTTGCATTCATCAACATCTTTGTCTTGTTCTGTCTGCCAGCAAAAGTTATGGATAAAATAGCATCAAGATGAAACAAAGCTTTTATGAGTCTAGCTGTCATCTAAAACCAGTATCACCTCCTGCAAATTACTATGAGTTTTAGATAACTAGTCTATTTGAATACCTTGTTAGGAGGAGCTGAGTGATCCAGATGGCTTTTATGTCGCCTTATAACTACTCACAGCTCAGCCTTAAGTTTTGCCCCTTTGAGTCTGAAAAAATTAAAAGTTTACTAACTGTCGCATATGGAGTAGGGATTTTCTAGTCTGCAGGTAGTTTGTTACCTTGGTTCTTAACGAAATGCATTTTCATATGTTACTGTCGTCTTCAGCTAAGTCTACTCTAGGGCTGACTCCCAATGAGATACAAAGTTTCTATTGTCCTCATTCATCCTACAGCATGTAGTGTTTATCCTTGGTAATCTCTGCATCCGTTAATCGTAATGATTATTTCTGGTCATTTTTTGATTTTTTTGTTTGTTTGGGTTTGAGGTTTTTTTTTCCCTGGTTTTGGTACAGATTAACTGAAATAATGTGAAGCCTGTGTTGCAGTCTGCTCAAGTTGTATTTTTGAAACAAGAGAACAAAGGTAGGTGTTACATGACATGAGATTTGGTATAAAGATGCATTAGGGTGTTTGAAGTCACAGAGTTCTCTGGGAAGGTGATGGAAAAAATATTCCAGGTGTGCATGGGGGATCAAATCAGGTGAAATCTTGTCCATAACAGCATACAAGAAATAGTATCTGGAGCAAAATTGTCTCAGAACAAGCTGGTTGACTTGCCTGTAAAGACCATTTTTAAGTGTGGAAAATTAGAGGACCAGGACTCAGGAACTCAGTTCCATAACAACACAGTCATGATTGATAATGTAAGCTTGATAATAGGCAGAAAACCTAATGAGTTTTCCAAGCTCCGTTGAATGCATCTCAGAAATTTAAATGGGATAAATGTGTAGGATGAAAATAGGTGGCATCTTCCACCTAACTTAATGGTGCTCCTAAGAAGTCAGCCTTTTTTCTGAAGATATTAGAGAAGACAAAGGAATAGGAGCTTTTATTAACTCCGTTTGCAAATATGGTATATCATAGAGTAGGAGAAAAAAATTACGGAAGAGGAAAAAAAATTGACAGTACTTTTTTCTTTCTATAGAAAGTGTAAAGAATATTCTTCTGTCACACCTTATTATATAAAAAGTTAAAACTTTTTTCTGATTTGTTCTGAAGTTTACACTGCAAGCAATGAGATTTGCTTCTATTAGAGGAAGCTTAGCCCTTAATAGCTTACTTAAAACATTGTATTGTTCTTTAAATATCCATTTGCTGTTTAAAAGAAAGCCCTGTGTCACTAGTTTGCTAACAGCAAGTGTTGCCTTCTGGTTTTCTCACAGCATCTCTAAAAATACCAGTGCTTTAATTAATTCAATTTCTACGAACTTCTTTATAGTGTGTTAGTCGGTTTTGTAGCTTTGAAATCTTGGTGGGGAAAAAAAATAGTAAAAATAATGGATTTTAATGTTTTCATTACTTCTTGCTTATTAAAGCTAAAAGTCATGTGAGAATATGTGGCATACCTGGAAGATCATGTTTGTTTATTTTCCTTTTCAATTTTGTTCTGTTTTTTTAGTAGTTAGTGAAGTCAAACTATTTAGTAGTAACAGAAATTGGTCTCACTTTTATGAAATAAACTCTTCATTTCAACAACAGTTACAGACCTTTCCCGTTAGTATCATTTTTCTTAGTTCTAAATATTGTTTTGTGTATTTGCTGGTGTTGAAGTCTTGGAAAGTTAACTTTTAACATTTCTTTCTGCTGTTAAGATATTAGAAGTCTTGCGGATTTTTTGTGTTCTGTGAGGGAGTGGGAAGAATTAGAAATCTAAAAAATATCATTTGCATTGGTACATAGAAGTATGCATTTTTAAAAATGTTTTTTATTTTTTGCTTCCTAGGGAATTAATTATGTCTGTTCCATTGAGAACACTTGTCAACTTAAGGCTCTTCAAGTTTTACAGTCAAGTAATTAAAAAGAGGCTTGGATAACTGTCATCTATGTTAACAGTTTTATGATGAATCTTACTTAGTATAAAATTACCTTGCACCATTCCTAGCCACATCACTACTGCAGGAATTTATCTACTTTACAGTCAAAAAAAGTAAGCATGGCTTGCTCCTAGTAGAACAGAACAGTATTTATAATAACTTGGAAATTTTTCATAACTGTTAAAATTGCAGCAGCTGGTCTTCATCTACCTGATGGATGCCATGTGGTAGAAAGGCCTTGCTGAGGGCACCTCCCTGCTATAACTTACTTCCAACTCCTATTCAGAAAGTAAGAGACCATCTGAAAAGTGGGTGTTGCTGCATGAAGAGGGAAGGTGATAGAAACATGCTGGTCAAATGGTACACACCATTTCTTGTTAAGTCCCTGTAAAGCAATTTCTGCTTTGTAGAAGTGGAAGAGGGTCCTTTGGGATAAGGCTTAGGGTTTGTTTTGTTCTGTTTTTTACGGTGACTTCTCTGTGAGGACATAGTTTCTGCTGGTGTGGAAGGGTTGAAGGTATAATGTGGATACATCTCTGAGTCAGCTCATTTATATGAGCATTGTCAGAACTTATTTATGGTGAGTTTTATTCCCAGATGCTATTTATTTCACTGTCTGAGAGATAAGTCGTTTGGTGAAGGCTGCAGAGGAAGGCAAGTTCTGGGGGAAAAAAACAATCAGCTGTCTCTGAGCCTCAGTTCAGTATGTAAAACCCCCTCTTTTTCTAATAGAAGACCTTATACTACCTATGTTGTATACATATGAATATTACCAAAAGTCCTAACTACTGTGTTAGCAAGTATCAAGCAGATGCTTAAGTCTGTTGTACGTATTTAGTGGTATTCTGGTCTTAGTCCAAATTGTTTCTTGAAATCAGTCTATTGAAATCTTGTTTACTAACCTCTTTGCTGCAAAATGTGAACTTAGTTATTGTATAATTTATTCTCTAGTTGTATCGTTATTTGTGAAGACAAAATAAGACTTGGTGCGACAATGGCTTTTTGACTTTATGCCAAGGTCATGTAAATCACTCCAGCTATGGCTCTGTAATCCATATGACCAAAATACTGTATTGATTGAATTGAAGCACTTTGGTAAATGGCACAACTGGTGCTTAAATTAAGAGAAGTAGGGAGGCACTTTCACAAAAGATGCCTTTGGCCTTGGCACATTGGAATGGTAGATAAGCCAAGCTTATCTGCTTTTTCTTGCTACTGTTTCCCCTGCCTTTCCTGCCTGTGCCAGAAACATTCAGGTGCCAAATTTGCCATTTGTGCCCATCCGCTAACTGTACAATTTACCTCAACTGTATAATTAACATCACTACCTAGATTACTGCTGAATTAAGTTTAAATTCTCACAAGAGTTTAAATCACTTACACAAGGCTATTTTGGCTCAGTTTGGTTTTTTGCCTTTTTTAAGTGACCTGAAAAAGGACCTCTCCCATTTTGGTCTAGGCATTCAAATTCAATCTACACCTTTAAGTGCCCCTGGGTTTTTTTTTTGGGGTTTTGTGGGTTTTTTTGGTTTTGTTTTTTGTTTGTTTGTTTGTTTGTTTGTTTTTTTCTTTTCTTCTTTTTATTCTTTTTTCCTTTTTTTTTTTCTTATGGCAAGAATTGTGTCTAGTTTATTCCTCCTTATATAAGCCACAGTCACCCAAATGAGTCAGTTTGGTACTTCTTTCAATCCCTGGGCCAGTGGTTTAAGTTTCCAAATTAGTTGTTCTATCTGGACCTGGTCTTATATCTTGCATGGGCAGGTAGTGCAATGCTAGGAGCATGGTTTGGAGTTCAAACCAACATCCTTTTTGCCTCACTCTCCTGTTTCATCACATAGTGATTACAGTTCCCTAAAGACATGGAGAATAAAACCTAGTTCCAGAGAAGAAAACCTGGTTCCCTTCCAGTAGTATTTTTAAACAGTGTAATATAATGCTTCCTTTCTTCTAAAGGGGCTCTAAAAAACCATGTAGACAGTATTTGCTATCAAATACCTTTTCCTAGAGCTATTTGGTTAGTATACTACCTCATGAAACATTTTTGGTTAGGAGAAATATAGACTACAAATTCAATTCTGATCTGCTACAACCTGTCCTCAGAAAAATTTGCTAAACCCTTTTCTTCTGTCCTCAGTTTTATACATGAAATTTGAAAAAACTAAAGAAATTTCCCAGCAGGACTCCAGTTGGATTAAGAACAGACTTAAGTGAAATTAAATGAGATTTTTGTATACTGCCGTTGTTGATCATAATACAGTGAGGTTGATTTTACTTCGTGGTACCATGAAAGTAACACATACCATCTCCTGAGAATGAAAAACATGTTTTGATCTGACTGGGGCTTTCAAAAGTTTCTTTCAGAACGAAATTGTAGTTTTGCCTATATTTGCTCCAATCTCTTATTTTTCTCTTGTTACCAGATCTTCTTTATCATTTTTTTTTTTTTCCCACTGCTTTGTACAGAAGAAACAAATCACACTTACATGTGTATCAGGTTATTATTAGAATGATTTTTCTGTTTAATCAATACAATTTTGTCCTTGGTAGCAGTGCTGGGATTTAGATTGTTTTCTGATAAAGCTTACTGGAAATCAGTTTTCTTCATTACTTGCCTTGCAGAAGTGTGGGAAATATATACTGTGTAGAAAAAGATGGCCCTAGTAGTTGCTGCCAGGGATCTGTGGGGATACTTTTCTCTGAGTAGCATCCCAGTCTGGAAAATAAGTGGGCCTAACTAATATGCAACCAAGCATATTGCCCTAGAGTGAAAATAAGACTTTTATTCTCACTTCTACCTCTTTTTGTGTCTAATTCAGCAGTGTTTAAGCAACTGTCCAATTTTAAGCACATGAACAGTCAAATTGATTTTACAGGCTGAAGTACCTTAAACTCTTGAGTAAGATGCTTGGGCTTTTATTCCTTTTGAGAAAAGAGACATGGGTGTTTGGGGCAGCAAAATAATTATATTTGTCTTCTAAGGAATTGCAGGCATTCCTTCCAGGAGAATATTCATGAGAATTACATTTCTACCTTGAAGTGAGAGTTATTATTGGCAAGTAGTGTTTGATGTTAGAAATGGTTATGTTTTATGGAAGTAATTCAAGAATATTTGTTTACATATTTCTCTTTCTTTTTAATTTTCCTTTTCACCAAGCAAGCATGATTATGTTGTGACATGTTTTAGCTACTGCACTTCAGTCGCCTTATAATGCAAGGATTCTGCCAGGTCAATGCTGTCTATTGATTTCTAGTGGGAATAGTGTTCATCAAGTGTCAGAGAAGATGGTTCTGGTTTTTCAGTTTCTTTGGAATTTGGTTTTTTTTTGGGGGGGTGGAGGGAGAGAAGATTTCTTGGGTAATTCCTTGAAAAATGCGAGACTTTCAGGCAAGTAGGAATAAGGAGGATTTGAAGTCAATAGGACTATCACAGGATGTAACATCACTTCACTTGTGTGTTTGTGGAGGGGCATGTTCTGTGTGTTACTGCAGAGAAGCCGATGTTAAGACAAGACATTCATTCATACTTCTGTAAGCATTATTGGTTTATTTTCTGTAATAAATTGAGTCACTGAATACTGGTTGAATATAGAATAGTCTTTTTCTTTGTTTGTCATAGTGTGAAATAATGTATATCATATATAACTAACCTTAAAGCACTGAAAAAAAACCCACGTGATTTGGTGTATTTCAGGAATAACTCATGTCAACACTAATTAAAATTTGAGAACAATTTTGGTATTTTTGCATTTGAATAACAGGGGGTGTACTGTCTTCCTGCAGAATATGCACATAACGCGCTCTGGGGAATTCTGTGGGTATAGTCCTGGCTTGTGCATTATTGGAAGCAGCTCTAAAAAAATCACTATTGTAGCAGGTGGATCTAAATATTAGAAAGAGGCAAAAGCCAGTTTTAGTTAAAATGAAGATTTAAAAATTTACTTCCTGTCTTTTCATTCCTGCATGTTCTTCTTGTATCCCACAAGAAAAAAAGTTGTATTTTGGGGTGAAATACAAGTACTTTTTTTTTTTTTTCCCCAACTTTTTCAGTTTGCTTGTTTTACTGGCCTTTCAAGTAAGGAGATGTATTTGTGCCTGTGAGTTAGACTGTTTATTTCCCAAGAGTGAGCAGGGTACCTTGCGTGTGAGAGCAGGAAACTTAACCTGCTGCTTGTATTTGCTGGTGATTCAGGTGTTTCTACATGCAACATTAAGGATGCTTTTTGTAAATTGTCTCTCCAAACTAAATAATGCTAGAGAAATGAGCAGCTTTCTTCTCCTGTTTTGATGGTAATATAATCAAATACATTATTCCCTGAATCAATTGCTCAGACATCAGAAAACACTGCTTCATTAGCAGTACAAGAGTTATAAACAATCATGCAGAAAGGATTTTGTCACTGTGCTTCCTAAGAAGTTTCTGTGTATCTCTTTGGTTTCGTGATGTAGAATTACAAAATTACTCAGGTCAGAAGAGATCTCAGGATGTCCCTAGTTCAAGTCTCTGCTCAAATCAGAGTCAGAATTAAATTCAAACCATGTTACCCAGGGCTCTAAAGTGTCTGAGGACATACCTTCCACAACCTCTCTGGATTCTGATATATTATCCTCATGGTGAAAGTCTTTTTTTTTTATTCCTCCCCCTTTATCCAGTTGGAGGCACTCGTTTATGGCTGTTGTCCCTCAACTTTCCACTCTGCACCACAATTAATAATGTGGCTCAGTATCCTCCTTGTAGGTAGTGGGGATCTGACAGTAAGCCTCCAGAGAGCCTTATCAATCCAAGGTTGAACAAATCCTGTTTTCTCCAGCCCTGGACCATCTTGATGGATCTCCAGTAGATTCACTGGAGTTTGCCATAATCTTTCTTGTTATAGTCCAGTAGGCTATCAGCCTTTATTTATTCCAGAGTCCGATGCTGACTCATCTTTAGCCAAACGTTCACAAGGCCCCCTAGATCCTTATCCACAAAGCTCCCAACCAGGCTCCCAGCACTACTAATGGAAAGGGTTAGTTCATGCCAGGTGCAGGAATTTGTCTTTGTTGAATTTCATGAGGTTTCTCATGCAATATGTATTTATATAACAATACTGAATTGTTTAATTAATTTGTACTTTGTTGTACAGTGTCTTACAATCTATTTTCACACAAAAAAAACTCATAGAAAGGTAGATCACGAAAAAGCTCAGGAAGTTATCCAATTCTTTCTATCTGCTTGGTGCAGGATTATGATGCTATTGTATGATGATGCTGAGACATACCACACATCTATTTTTTAAAAATTTCATGCGTTAACTATAAAAAGCATTTACAATCCTTCATATTAAGTATTATCACTATGAGGAAAGAGAAGCAATGTCTTAGTTGATAAGATATTCACTTGCAAATTAAGAGACTTATACCTTTCCTGGGTCTATTATCTACCTTCAACAGGTAGATATTTCTTTCCTGTTTTTTTTTGACTCCCTGCCAATAAAGTTGTTGGGGCGACATTTCTCCTGCCATTTCTACTGAACACATAGTAGCATCTTCTTGCTTTAAAACTTAGTAGAGTATTGAACCTTGATTCTGAATGTAATATTTATGTGCCTGTGACTTACAAGTTGAGATATAGGGTAACACAGAAAAATAAATAATGGCTTAACTGGAATGAAAGAACACACCTTTATGCAGGTCATGGTTATATTGACATTTAGAAAACCAAAAGAAAAATCAGAAATTTCTTCTTTTAATTGATACTGTGGGACACTGTTTTAGGCAACATTTGCAAAAGGTGGTTGCCTCTGTGAATAAAATCTTTATTTCGTGTAAAGCCTGTGCTTTTAGGTCATTCATACTGAGTACCATTTTAAAGGAGGTTCTACAAATAAGAGTTTTTCTCAAGTTTCCACTTGACCTCAGCAATCATTGGCATAACCATTTTTGTGTTTTTCTTTGGCTTATCTTTCCATTTCAAAGAATATCAAAGGTGCTAAATCACTCTTATAGTGATTAATATCCTTTGAAGTGCTAGTTTTATGGCATATAGTGACCAGATATCTTTGCACACTTGAAATCCTAGTACTACTGTGTGTAACTACTCTTGTTTGCCTTCTGTCTTTTCTGTCTTTGTTGGAGATTGTGCAAACATGTGATTGTGACATGATTGTGACAGATTCTATTGTGTTGTAAGACTTAGAGTAACTGATCTGCCTTGCAAAATATCTAAGGATCTAAATCTTCCATATAAGTGGCCATACCATCCTAGAAGTGCTGATATTCACAGAGCTGCTCGCTGCTACGATATAAGACTTTCTGAAGACGGAAGTCACTCAGAAAATGAGTGTTACTCTTTCTGAAAGAGAAAATCCTACCTGTAATGGCTGTAGTGCTTGGTTTTCTTACTGTAACCTGATTTCTTATTATTTCTTCCTACTTGATCTAAAGTGGTGGGTTTTGTTATCATTTTATAGGGCACTTTTAAACCCACTCAGGAGGAGGGGAGGTTCTCATAAAGGATTATGGTTTGAATCAATTTTCAGGTCAGGAGTTAATTCAGAAGCCTTAGACAGAGCTCACAATAGCTATCACCTGTAAGCCAGTATGTCTAAATTGACTTTCTTTGGCTTACAAGGCAGTCTTTTTCTGAGAGCTTTGAAATGTTGAGTAAGTGAGGAGGATGTGTTATTCACTCTACCAATGCTGTATTGACTCAGCAGTATTGCCTTATTTACACAGTGGGCAATTTCAGTTCATTATCCATAACAAGCTTGTGTTTACGCTCTTCTTCCTAGTTAGATATTTTTCTACATTAGATATTTTTGGTACATATTGGCATTTACAAATTAAAAGGTCTATTTTTGACAGATTGGAAAATGTGTGTAATTTCTTAGCACTTTTGTCCCCCACTATTCCTCTTCTGACTGTGCAATTTTTTTATTTATTTGCTTTTTGAGCAAGTAGTCATCTTTCTTGTGTTGGAAAGGGAAACAAATAGCAATATGCATTACAGCAGTTGATCACTAAAACAAAATGTAATTTCAGTATGCGGGAGCTCAGGAAGGGAGAAATGCTGTGTCTGTATTTCATTCCAGCAGGTGGGAATTTCCTTTCTGGGAGTGTAAAAGCTGGAAATAACAATGCTGGCTACACTTTTTCCACACTCCATAATTTCTTCCCCCCTCCGCTCTGCTCAAAATTTCTAGGAATTGTCCAGGTTATAGGACGTTTAAATGACTGTTTATATCCCTATATACAAGTTGTACTTAATTAACCTTGTGATTTGAACCAGTTTCTGGCTTGTAGAAGAATCAGCTGCATTCTGAGACAAAATGGTCAAACAGTGTCACTGTTGACAGTAAAAAAGGCCCAGAGCAGCCAAATGACTCAGAGCCAGACTTGTCTTTTCCAAAAAAAGTGCTTTGTGTCAAAGGTAAAACCAGCTGCTGCGCTCTCTTCTATTAGCACTTACTGACTCTCTCTAGATGGAAATGGGAGTGATTGATTAACATAATGTATTTCCCTACTGAGGTGAGTAAGGGTTGGCATCTTGGAGATCTTAAAATGATGATGTTTAGTACTTTTGATGTATGTGAAAGTAGAGGGGAATTTTACAAGTTATCCCAAGAAAATAAAGAGCATACAAAAATTTGCAAGCAAGGTTTGTAGCTTGTTAATCCTGTAGGCTTTGATTTTTAAAATTACTCTTGTAAGGCCTAGAAAATAATGAGGTTGTAAAGAATAGCATCTGAAGTCCCTTTTTTTTTTTTCCTTTTTTTTTTTTTTTTAGTCCTACCCCTGGCTTAGAGCTGGTTGCTCAGGACTGTATCCAGTTGGGTTTTGAATATCAGCAAGGATGGAGACTTCACTACCTCTCTAGGCAGCCTATGCCCAGAGGTTTCAACCACCCCACAGTGAGCGAGTGTTTTTTATGTTTAAATGAGGTTTCCTGTATTTCATTTTGTGCACATTGCCTTTGGTCGTTTCTCTGGATGCTACTGCGAAGAGTCTGGCTCAATTCTTTCACCGCTCAACATCCAGGTGATCCCCCTGAGCTTTCTCTCGAGGTCTGTTGCTGGACTCTCTACAGTATGCTTATGTTTCCTGTACTGGGGAGTGCAGAACTGGACCAAGCATTCCAGGTGTGGTTTCACCAGTGTTGAGCAGAGACAGCAAGGCTTTTACCTCCCTTGACAGGCTGTCAGTAATCCTACCTCATGTAGCCCAAGATTCTTGGCTGCAAAGGCATGTTGCTGGCTTGTGTTCATCTTGTTGTCCACCAGGACTCCTAAGTCTTTCTCCCTAAATTCTTACACATGTCATATGCTATTCTTGTTCCCTCGTCTTGCACAGCCATGTTTTTCTGAATCAGACAGAGAGCAGCATTGCAGTAAAGAGGCCCAAGTCCAAACAGGAACTGGGGGTACTCAGCTCTGCAGGATGTACTTGACAATTAGCATGACTGAGTCCTTAGAAAAGGATTGACGTAACAAACAAAAATGCCTCAGTACACTACTGCTAGCACTTAATTGACTGATTTTCTTTTTACACTCTGCTTTGAATTCTTTGTTGAGAAAATGTCATGCTAGAGGTTCTCCTTATGGTACTTGCAAGGTTAAGGGCAGACTGGTGATTTCCCCTCCTCAGGCAGACTTTAACAGAGTAGTGGTAATAGAAAAGAAGCTTCAATTTTTTTTTTAACAGTGATGGCTTAATAAAAGCTTGGGTTGTTTCAGGAACCATCTAGCTGTTCAAGGTGTCCTTTTTACTTAATTCTGCCGGAGTGTGAAAGTACCTCTTTGTGCGAAAGTGATTCTCTTTGAACTAAAAGATGATCAGCTTTAGGTTAATTAAATCTTTTAAAAATCTTCAAAAGATATTCCTGTCAAATAAGTTGATGCGGTTCACAGAGCATTGTACTTGTATTTGACATGTACTTCCACTTTGTCATAGTTCTAAATTGGCTGTTGTCGTTACCAATAATGAGTTTGAGAAAAGCTAATATAGAGGTTTGCCCAATTTACTGTTGTATGCTAATGTGAGAAGCTGTAGTTTTATTTGCATAGATCTTGATTTATAGATCTACTTACAATTTGCTACACAAAATGGGAGATTTTGTTGTTTGACATGAATTGTAAATTGAGAGGGCTTGTGAAGGATGTCTCTGTGGGAATCCAAAATACTCTAGAACAAGAAAATCAATTAACATTGACATGAAGAAATAATTGCAGAACTTCCTATCATAAATACACAGTTATTTTCATTGCTCTTTATTTTACCATAGAAGTATCTGTTTGTGCTTGAGTAAATATAATGTCTACTTTTTCCCCTAAAAAAAAATGTGTTGTTCACTTGGAAGGAAAATATTAAAAGAAAAATGTGATGTTTGTTTGTCTTGCTTTGCTGTTGAAACATGGTTACAACACTGGAGAAAATTGTATTCCATTTTCCCCTGATTTTATTTAATTGATTTAAATTTAATAAAACAATATTTTAATATTTGACTTTTAAAACTATTTTAGTATTTGATTGCATAATCCTTGTTTCACTACTATGTGTAACTTCCATAAATTTCTGAATTCTATCTACAAAACATTTATAAATTTCATACTATATATATGCACAAACACAATGTATGTACACTTGTCCTGGTTTCATCTGTAGCAGTTATTTTTTTTATTCTTTCCTAATAGCTGGTGCAGTGCTCTGTTTTGGCTTTAGTCTGAGAACAATGCTGATAACACACTGATGTTTCAGTTGTTGCTTCCTCTAATTAAGAGCTTTTTAGTGTCTCATGCTCTGCTAGTGAGGAGGGGCACAAGAAGCCGTGAGGAAGTAGAGACAGGACACCTAGCCAAAGGGGTATTCCATACTATGGCACATCATGCCCACTATATAAACTGGGGGGAGTCACCCAGAAGGCCCAGATCACTGCTCAGGTCAAGCTGGGTATCAATCAGTTGGTGGTGAGCAATTGTATTGAGCATCACTTGTGTTTATTGTTTTTGTTTTCTTTTCCCTTTTAGTTTTATATTCTCTTCCTTGATATTTCCCTTATCATTATTATTGGTGGTAGCAATAGTAGTTTTGTATGGTATCTTAGTTATCGGACTGTTCTTATCTCAACCCTTGGGGTTTACGTTCTTTTGATTCTCCTCCCCATCCTACCTGGAATCGGGGGGAAAGAGGGGTTAGGGAGCAGCTGTGTGGTTCTGAGTTACTGACTGGGCTTAAACCACGACACCACTATATATAGTCCCTATGTATATTAACCTGTAAATTCTACAGGAAGTGCAATAGGGTAGTAACTCTTTCAAGCACCAGTAAGAGTTTGTGGGAGTTATTTTACACAACATAGTTTTTCTTATTGTTAGATCTTTGAAAGAGTAATTAACCTAAATGATTTCTTCTGCACTTCTCCCCCTTTCTCAAACTATTTTTATGGAGATACTGGTCAAGTTAACATTGAGACTTAGATATACTTAACGTACTGTGAATTACTGTTAGATTTTGCCCTAGCGCTTCATGTCACAGGTTATTATGTGTCATGACATGATTGTTGTGGAAGCTGTGCTTTTGTCCCCACTGTTCCCTTATATAGAGACTGGGTTAGGTTCTGTGAGGAAGACCCACTAAGATGATGCTATTTGCATGAAGTCTTAACACTTTCTGTATTCAAACTATATTTTGTTTAGAAGTTTGCTTCTGTTTTAGTTCTGGATTCCTGGGGATAGCATGTTCAGTGTTTGAGTCCAGCAAAAAAACCTCAAAAAAAAATCAACCAAAACCAAACCAAAAAAAAAAAAAAAGGGAAAGAAGTCTCCTTTTCTGCCTTATTCTAAGTAATCGTTCCTTCACCTTTACTGGGTTAGTGTTATTTCCGTGCAAGAGAAAAACTTTTAACTTTTCACCAGTGTTTTCTGTGGAGTTCAGTCATCTGACCTCTACACTTTTAGGACAGAGTATGTGTATTGAAACACAGTGATTGTAACTTCTGGATAAATTGGGCAATCAATATTCTGAAACAGAAATTTGGATAAAGCTTCACACACTATGCTGCCTTACATTCTTTAGTGTTCTCTCCTTGTAACTGGCAAGAGGAAAGAAAGGAAAATTATAAGTATGTGCTCATTCATATGGCATTAATTGAAATTCAAGCATATGGTGTCTAAAAGGTAACATCTTGCTTAAAGTTCAGGTTTACTTACTAATGTAAATGAAAATACTGGTATGAAAAGTGACTGTAAAGCAAGAGTTTTATAAACGATCTTATTATATGTAGTGTATCCAAAGAAATGACACAGATAAAAGGTTGCTTCTGACATATTTTATGAGACTGTATTCTGAATCTCAATGGTGTATTTAAATTGTCTTGGTAAATTACCTTTCCATTAGTATAGTACTGATAACATTGAAAATACATCTCACTATTATGATCATAAATCAAGAAAGCAGTATTAATAAATACAGCTGCTTAAATATTGCAGTGGAACTATTTGCTTATTGAATATTTTATGGTTCATATTTGACTGGCTGTTAGATTATATTACAGCAATTGTACATATAAAGCAGTTGGAGGATATATTCTGTTTGCATAAATGTGCAGCTTTCATTAAAGGAAACATTTTCATTAAAGGTTATTTTTTTAATACAGGGCTACTGCTTTCTAGGGTTAACCATATTAATTTTTTTCCAATATCTGTGATTCTTCTTGTATTTCCACTTTGATTTTATTAGCTGTGAGGCTATGATTGGATATTTTACCATTGAGATCGTGCAACTTGATGAATTTTTCCATTTCCCATCTTACTCCATGTTTGTTCATATTCTCAACCCACTGTTATGCTAGTCTGACAAACCACTGTTCCTCCTAAACAGCCAGTACATAGCTTTAAATTAGGCCAGGAATATATACACAGCCATACAGATCTTAGACTAAACCTTCATAAAGCATGATCACCACTGCAGAAGGAGGCAAGAGTTGTAATATATAGATAGGAGTAGAGAAGAGAAAAAGATATAGGTGAGAGTGAGAAGAGGAACTGATGGGTGGGAAATGGAGTATTCAATGACTTAGCTGCTTATCTCTTCCTTTAATTGATATCTTGGAGGTATTCTGACTATATAGTAAATTGATATTCTTCTGTAGGAAGCAGGGTTTCTACTTACATGTAATGGACTTACAGACTGTTAAATCTGCAGATAAGGAAGATATGGTAGGTAAATGGGACAGGTACAAAATAAGGCTTGTCACAAATGTGCTGATGATCATAAGTGTGAAAATAAAAGGAAGTAACCATAACTCAGTTAAATGACAAACATTAAATTGCATTATATTTGTATATGATTGTATACATTATTATGTGTTTTAGTTTGATGTATTAGCTACAGGATATTCCTCAACATCCTGTATAGGTCATGACAGACTGAAGGAGATGAATGGGGCAGATTGAGAATGAAAGGTTGTGGTGACAATAAAGCACTGATCGTAGATCTCAGCTCAGCATCATGTTGATGCAGACACTTATTTAGAAAGCAAATAAGTATTTAAAATAATTACAGATGATTAATTTTTTGTAATATATGATACTTGTCAAATGGTATTTAAGTGATTTCAATGCTGTTTTTTTTTTTTCTGTAGTTCAGTAAAAGCATTAGGTGATGATTTTAATCCTGACTGACAAAATACAAAAGCAAACTATAATAATTTTAACTTCAGAGAATACTTTCCATATTTGTTTAAATTTGTCTTATCTAATAATGTGAACAATAGAATATATGAAGCATTATTCATGCCTGTACTATTATACCATACCTGAATGTGGAGGTCTGGGTACTCAGTTGTAGCAGATAGTTTCAATGTATCATTAGACAGTAATAAAATCTGCAGCTTCTGAAGTACAACTGATATATTCTTCATGACTAATAGGCTAACAGAGTGTGTAATGATTCATATAGGAAAGGATAAAGCTACATTTTATTATGCAGAAAAATATAATTTAGAAGAGCTTGCACAAGTTGTCAAAACCCCCACAATTAAGGGTTAACAGCTCCTACTCATCTACGATGAAGTCTATTCTAAATACCTCATTAAAGAAGGAAACTACAGATGGCAGATAATAGTAACTGTGAAACAGGTTTCCTCAGGGGCACTTGGAAACTTTGTAGTTTTCATTTTTTATCAGGGAAAGTGATGGTCAGTGTCACCAAAATGCATTTTGATATTTTTTGCCTTTCTCTACAATTTCTGTGCTTGGTTGTAGAATTTTTTTGAGGTGTGGGATGGATTGGTTTCTGTTTGGTTTTTATTTGTTTGATTTTGTTTCTTAACTGGTAGGTCCTATAAAATTGAATCCCTTCCCCAATAAAATTACTATCATTATACAGCTATTGATATTTCAAAGGAAAATAAGTTTTCAAATAGTTTACTGAAGCTCATTAGGAGAGTAAAAAAAGATGTCTAGAGTGAAAGAAGAGACAAAAAAATCATGTACCAAACCAGAATATTTTTATTAGATGAAAAGTCAGAGTTTTGTCATTTATTCTTTCTGAAATTGACTAGTAATTCCTTATAATATAAGGAATTCTATAAGGAATTTTACCTGTACAGAAATTGTGGTATGCCAAATTAGAAGTGTAGTAGCTAGTCAAAAGGATTGTGTATAGGAGTAGGTTGTTTATTTTGGTCTGTAAGGACTTTACTGAGACCTTCATATATGAGTCATGTGGTCTCTGTGTATGATGCCACAAGGCTTTTAAGGTCGATTATTGCCAGTTTAACATAAAAGGAGGTGCTGGCTTGCAGACTTGCTACTTTGGAACAGGTTTTTCATCACGGTGTGCACAGGCAGTTTTAGAAACTCACGGGATTTGTGTAGGGCTTCTGGTTTGAAGTGCCAGTGGTTCTTAGGTGCAGCCCTCCATATTCATAGTTTAGAATATTTGACTGATTTTTTTATTCCTACTGCTTCTCTGATTTACCCAGTTCTCTTCACTCTAAGCCCTTCTGAAGGTATTATGCTACATACTGAAAGTATGATTTGAGAATGGAGGAAAAGAGATCTAACTGATCCTTCTGTGCTTGACAAAGGATGGTACTTTTTATGTTGCAGGACCTGAAGGTGACAGGACAGTCTTGTAGTGGTCATGCTGCATATTTCTCTTGGGGGACAAAAGAATTTTGAAATTAAATAATATTTTAAGGTTTTAATTAAGGCTGAGTTTTTCTCTTCAATTATCATTTGCTGCTGAAGTATTTCCTAATGCAGATTAAACAAAGGAAAACTTACAAATTGTATTTGAAGCTTAGATTTAGCAGGAGAAAGTTCAGAAGTAGGAAAGCAAAGGTTGAGAACACCAGTGCATTGAGAAAAACTCATCTTGGGGGCTGATGTGATGTGTAGTGCCTAACATAGCCTGTAGTCAGGTGGGCTTTGTTAGAAGAACCACGCTTAAATGAAGTCTTTAACTCACAAATAAGCTGAACTCAGAGTTGTCTCAGCAATGAAGAGATGCTTTAGATCTCTCTATCTTGTACATTAAAGATGCACTTATCCTGTTACAAATGCAGACAGGCAACTTGTAAGTATGTGGAGAATAATTATAACTGCTTTAAAAAAAGAGAAAAGTTATGTTCAGATTATACTCGTGTAGTTGGCTTTGTAGTGGAGAAGAAATGAAACAACTGGGACTGATGAAATAATACAAGTCCACTTAAGTGAAACTGTCAAATTATAAAATTGTCTGCAGTACACATTTGTACTTAATTTAATACATATTTGCAAGTATTTTGCTGTAGTATTTTTGTCGCAGTTTACAACTGAAACAAGCAAAATTCTAAAGAGAAACTAGAAGCTGTTACTTTGAAATCTTTTGTTAATGCTGTAATATTAGTTGTAATGGAAATGATAACTGAGAGATTGTTATAGGTTGTTTGGATTTAATTTGGATTTTAAATTGTGGAAATATCTATAAAATCGAGTTATAATTAATTCATTAGTAGCCATCTTATTTCAGTTTTTCCCTGAGAATAGATTAGACATCTATAGCTTTTTCTTAAATCACTGTGTGGTCCATGGCATCACTTTAAAATGTCCCACAGTTTTCAGGCAGTGAGAAATTTGAAGTCAGCTGGCAAATTACCAATTACTGAAGGGTTCTTGTAGTTTTTCTAAATGGGCTGTCAGAAGAAAGGGCAAAACATTATATGGCAGTGGTTCCTCATGCAATTCCCAGAGCAGCCATAGTGTCTAAAATCTGACAGCCATGTACCTCAGTTATGTGAGGCATTTTCCATGGGTGAAACTAGGTTTAAGGTCTCAGTTTAGTTCACTAATACCAGTTAATATTTATACATTTAGTATTGTAGTAACAATAAGACAAAGTCTTACAAAAGAGAGTCTTCAGTCTGAATGGAACTGAAGCTTGAGTTAAGGCAATGCTTCCCTGACTAGGAGTTGCTCTAGATTGACATGGCTGATATACTTCAGTATTTCACAGAAAAGCACTGTGAACATTGCCAAGAGTGGAAATTACTTTTATTGCATACATAATTATTAAATTTATAATTGGTTTTGGTATTTTCTAACCTCTTTACTTTTCAGACAAGGCATGTTAATGCTGCTTGTTCACACAGAAAGCTTTCCATATTTTGTTTATGTATAAAAGTGAAGTTGTATTTAGAAACAAGTGACTATATAGATGTGTGAAAAATTTACAAGTGCATGCAGTATGTGCATGTATGTTAAAATATCGTACAAGGGGGTGCATGACAGTGGTGCATGGTACTAAGTTTCATTGATGAAACTCATATCTGTTCATTCTTATTGTCATTTTGCAGATTTCTATTTAACAGTAAGTAGACGGTCATAATAGTTCAGTCATCAAAATTATATAGGAGTCATTTGGGAGTTTAGTGATTCAGAGGAGTGACCTTGCTTCTTTCCATTGTTGTGTTTGGGTTTGTTTTTTTTTTTTTTCCATAATTATTTTTCAAAAAAAGCACTCTGATTGGGAACAGTGTTCTGACATTGCTGTGGCAAAGAAAGCCAACAGGATGCTGGGTTGCATCAGCACGGGCATCACTAGCTGAGATGAAGAAGTCATCGTCCCTTGGCTTTTGTCAGGCCATGCCTGGAATATTGTGTTTAGTTTTGGACCCCACTACACAAAAGAGGTTTGGACAAGCTGGAGAGGGTTCAGAGAAGAGCCTCAAAGATGATCAAGAAATGGGAAGCCTGCCATGTGAGGAAAGGCTGAGAGAAGTGAGTTTGTCTAGACTAGAGAAAAGCAGGCTCATGAGAGATTCTATCACCATGTCCCAGTATTTAAAGGGTGTCTACAAAGAAAGTGGAGACTTCCTTTTTACAAGGAATTATATGGAAAAGATGAGGGATAATGAGTACAAGTTACTCCCAGGGAGATTATGGTTGGACACTAGAGGAAGACTTTTCACAATGAGATCAGCCATTGGAGTATTCTCCTTAGGGAAGTGGTAGATTCCCCAGCATTGGGTTCAGCTGGACAGGGTGCAGGGACATCTTTTCTATACATCTTGTCTAGACTGCCAAGAAAGGTTGGACCAGCTGATCTTGAGGTCTCTTCCAACCTGGTATTCTGTGAATATCCTGTGATATGGTTATTGTTGAATAACTGCTTTTCCCAGTCTGGAGGAAGAAAAAGGAAGTTATAGTATTCATTGCTTAACCTAGGTTAGCCAGCATAGTTGCTTCACAGAGCAGACCTCAGTATTAATGATACTTATATAAAACTAGAATTTTATTAATATATTGAGTGTGTCTAGAAACAGTAGGTTGTAATAGATTTCAGCTTATTCCTCAAGAAGTGGGGTTGAAATAGAGCAAATGAAAATTATTCCAAATATTTCATAGACAGTTTCATAAAGGTGGACTAACTTTCATATTTGCAACTGAATGAGAATCTCAGTATTTCCCCTTTTCACATTATGACTATTTTTTATAATAAATAAATGAATTTAAAATATCTTTTCGGTTATATCTAGCTATCTTAGTCCAAATCTTTTTTCTTCCCTTCAAGCTAAACAGCACTGAATAGAGACCTGACCACTTGTGAGTCTTTTGAGTATATCATAAAATTTTGCGTCCCTTTTAGCCAACAGCTCTAAAACATCTTTTTGCTTTGGTGGATCTTTTCTGGGGATGACTCATCCCAAAATTCCATTTAAAAATCTCTGAGGAATCTCACATTCTTTTCCACCTGGGATATTTGAACTTTTGCAGCTGTGAAAAGTAATAAAACAAGTATAAAAATTAAGCTGATTGAATGAACCAGAAGGGAACAACCCAGGTCTCTTTCCAGCTATTCTGTGTAGGCTGAGACTGGCCTTAAACATACAGTTCTTTTCTGCTGCTTCTATTCTGCCACCTCATTATTTTGTGTTGGGAGTTACAAATAAGTACATCCTGTATGGAGGTAAAGATCTTTTCTGCAGTAACACAAAAAGCTGTTATATTGTTGAGACGCATATTTGTGCTCTCAGCTTAAATACATATCCTTCTCTAACTTCAGAAATTCAGCTTACAAGGCCATTAGAGTGATACTTGCTTCCTTCTGTCAGAAGATAAAATGTTGCTCGGACATGGGTAGACTTTTTAATAAAATGCTATCAATCTTACTTAAAGAGCGTAAATACTTTAAAGAAAGACCTTAAGCTTCTGTGGTTCCTATCTGAAGAATCAGCATTCAATAAATTTTCAAAGTAATTTAGGGAAGTTTGAGATGCCTACAGTGTAGGTTCAGGCAGGTGTTTGTTGCCCTTTTTCTTAATATGTTTTTTCCACTGTAGTTACTTTTGATCTGAACTTGTGCACTCTTCGTCTATTAGGTTGCTTTTGCTCTCCAGTGAAAGCCATTGTTATGGTTGAAAGTCTACAGGGTGATTCCACTGTTCTAATCTTTGACACTGGGTGGGTATAGCAACATCAGGGTAAAAGTTTCCATGGTGTTTTTGTAGCAGGTACCTGACACCTAGAACTGATTCAGACTTTCAAACAGAATGTTTTGTTTTCAGAGACACTTCATCTAAAAAATTACATGATTTGTGTGAATGTAATTTTGACAATTTTCAATAGCAAAAAATTTCAAATCAGTTAAGAATGTCTATTAAGAGAGAAAGGATAATTTCCTTTGATAAAACATTTCATATTAAAATGCCAGAAACTGTAGCATATCCAGCCTAAAATGAAATAAAAATGTTCTAGTAAAAATGTTAGAATGAAACGAACCGTAAATACACAGAAGGGGCAGTAGTTTTACTTTTGTAACCTCATCTAGGTGTTCCTGCTTCGGCAGGGGGATTGGACTAGATGATCTTTTGAGGTCCCTTCCAATCTCTAGCATACTGTGATAAAACAGCAAAAAATGAAATATTGGGATATTCTTCTAAAGTCAGCTTTCTAACAAAGCTGCTGTGGGATTCTTGCTTTAGTCTTTCCACTCAGGTAGGAATAGGAGTTCACTCTAAAATGAATAGAAGTACCAGTCTGCTCTTGTGATGATTGGCCTATCGAAATTTTAAAGGTTTTGCAAATGATGTTATGATAATACCTGGGATTTTTTGGATGCATGCATGCATCAGTCTTAAATAACAGAAAGGATGAATGCAACATAGAAAATTATTTTTCTTTACTATAGCCTTCATTTATTGAAGGATCTGAAGTTATGTTTGGACTACATATTGGAGCAGGGTAGCAGAAGAGAATCAGGATTATTATGAATGTAGTTTTAAAAAGAAAAATCCAGGGCTTCAAGTTTTGTTGCTGTGTGGGGTGTTTTTGTTGTTTTTTGTTAAAAAGCCCAGAACAACAAAGCAAAGAAAAAGGAAACTTCAGGAAGTTTGTTACTTACTTATTGCTCAGTATTTTGTGGCTACGTTAAGACATCAAGCATTCTGGTGTGATGAATTTATTGTAAAATATTGTTAAACTGAATGGTGTATAAAGCTGGTGCATTACTACAGTGTTTGCAAAATTGTAAGAGAGGACCTCTTCTTTTAAGGATGGACTTCTCAGTTTCACTGGGGGAAGTGTAGGCTCATTTTGTTTCTTAAAAAAATTATTTGAATGTTGCGTGTACTTGCTAATGAATTACTTGGTTGCTTTTGAAATAAAGTTCTGAATGTGAGAATACTGAGATGTAGAACTCTGCTTCTTCCTTGTTGATAATAAAATCCTTTATGTAGCTTTTACAAAAATATTTTTATTTGTGCTTTTCACATCACAAGTTTATAACTAGTTAAACAAATTTTATTTTTTTTGGTGAAAATTTGAGTTATCAAAAACTAATGTTATGTGAATGTGAAGAAAGCTGATAACCTCAAGCTATGGTCTGTCCAACCACTTTTGAAGGTACTGCTAAAAAAAAAAGTAATGGATAAAGCAGCGAGTAAAATACTGCATGAAAATTTAGAGTGCTAGTCTTGGCTTTGAACAAAGCAAAGCTGATGTTTGCTTAGTCACAGAATAAGGTAAACTTAAGCACGGTTTCCGTGAACAAGAGGGCAGCATAAAGTGCCTTGTAGATCCTTGTGGACTGCCTTCTGATATCTGCGTGATTTTTGCCAGGAGAAATGCAATGTCACATTCTCCTGTGCTGGAATGGAGCTTCTCACTCTGCTTCACTACTAATGTAGTCAGTGGAAGCTGCAGAACAGGCTTTCCAATTACAGGTTTCTGGTACCTGCGGTAAGTAGGAATGCATGTGATAGTATACACATTATTAAACTATTTTAGCAATTTTATAAATGCATTTTTCCAGCTGTGATTCCAGAGGTACTGGCTTCTACATGTGTATGTTTATGGCCTTTCATTTTAGGATATCAGTGATGTTTAGCATTATACTTGCAGCATCAATAAAAAAACGTTTAAGTGCTGTATATTATCTACATTTTAAAATGGCTGAAGTACCTAGAAGTGATATGATTCTCATTATCACAGGTGAAGATACATTCCAGGAAATATATATAGTAAAGTTCAGTGACAAGTGCTAGTCCTTTTTCTCAGGAGAAATAACAGTTCAGAAGACAGCAGCAGCAGTGTAATGGAAATCTAGTGGTTTGTCCAAATGCAAGTCCAGGATGGAAAAAGTAGTTTGGATACTTCCATGGAGGTATCTATGACATACATATATAGGGATGTAAATGGATTCTGAGTGACTGGGAATCAGAATTTGGCAATATTGAGTAAGAATAGGGAAGATTGACTTGCAACAGGTTGTTTCTTACATTATCTAATAATTGTCAGGTTTGCAGCCTTTTGGGGTTTGTAAGATGTCAGTAGAATTAAAAGAAGGTGTGGGGGGGAGCAGGAGGAGAAGAGAGAGCCTGGTTTGTGTGGGATGAATTTTAAGAATGTATAAAAGAACGGATATTTATGATCCTGACTGTATTAATAAGTGGGACGTAATAAAATGCTATTTTAAAAAGACTAATCTTATAAAAACTTAAGCTGTTGGCTACTTCATTTATATGTGGAAAAAGAGAATTTTTGTTTCTTTAGATGAAAGTAATGATGCCCAAGGCCCTTCCTCCTCCTTCTGTCAAAGATTATTTTTTTTTTTTTTTTTCTTCTGAAGTTTTCACTTAGGTCAGTAAAACCTGCATTAATACATGACTGGGAATGACTTATAAAATTATCTTTGTTTAACCTTGTAGGAGAGCAGTTTGTCTTTGCATGCAAACTGTATTCCTCTTCTCCTGTCTACAATTCTTGCCTCTTTCATGACCCAAAATGAATACCAATGAAACTGGGGTGACTGGCAACAGTTTCTCAGTGGAGGATGCTGTAGTTTTTTGCTTTCAAATAGGAATCTAAATATAAACTTTTAAAGACTCCCAGGCTTCTTACTCTGTTATTTCTTCATATTCTGTTATTTATGTTACTTTAAAAGTTAACTCAAATTATAAATGTAACCAATGAAATAATGGATTATAATCCGTGTGAAATTAAAATGCATTATTGCTGTTAAATTAACTCAGCAGCTCAGCAAAATATGTAGGATTCTGTGAGAAAGTGCTATGACAAAGGATCTTTTCATGCTGAAGAGACAAAGAGCTGCGTAAAGGATAAAAGGATAAGACACCAAGGTCTGAAATTAAGTGGTGATAATATTAATGGAGTTTGGACGGAACTTGAGATTTGGAAAACATACTGATAGTTTTCAGTTTTGAGGAGATTATGGGGATTTAAAAAGCATGATGAGCTAGAATAAAAGAAAAATCCTTGCAGAATGCTAAGTGAACTACTGTGTTCTAAGGATTATGAAATTACCATCGTTGTCTTTGTAAATGAAAAAATTCAGCCCAATACCAAGTGTAATCTCAGTAAGAAACTTCTATATGTATTAGATTAAAGATTTATTGTGGACGTCATGGCTTTTTTTCTTCCCAAAGTGACAAGGCCTTGGCCAATCACAATGTCTTCTTTTTCCTGGAGGAAATAATAGGTGGACTGTGTGTGCCTGGTGAGACATGGATTGTAAAGACATGGGTGTGTGGATTTTTTTTTCTTTTTCTTCCCCCCCCCTTGTTTGTTTGTTTGTTTGTTTGTTTTTGAAGTGCAGTTTAGTTGGGCAAGTTGTAACACCATGGAAAAATAAAATTTGACATTTGGAAACTTCAGTGGAAACTGCAGCCACTCCTAAGCATCCCCACACCCACCACCTCTTTATATTTCTGTGGGACTAGAGAAGGTGGTGGGTCAAATGGACTTCCAAATTCATGCACTGATGCACACTATACCACCAGACCGTAACTGTTCACCTCTACCCAAATCTCCTCTTTCCGTTTCAGGGTCAGTTTCTGTATACTTGCTTTTGACAATGCTGCTTATGATGTAATTGTTTTTTTCACTAGAACTATATCCCACTGTAAGTATGTGTGTATGGGGAAGGAATGCTTGATCATGCATGGCTAAAGGGTCATTGTGTCTTAGATTTGCATCAGTCTTGATTATCAGTCCTCAAACTGCAGTTATAAAAATGGGCTAAGCTGACAAAGCTGATGGGGTAGTTCCTACCAGCCAAGTTTCCTGAGGTGACATTAAGCTGATTTTTGGCTAAAAGCTATCCAGCAAAAATAATTTCACTTGTATCTGGTATATTACACAGTAAATCCTAAAATGCATTGTCATGCTATCTGTCAGAAGCTCTTCATGATATTGGGCTTTGAAGAATGAGAGTTTGGTAGATAACTGAAATTCAGAAGTTCTAGAACTAGAAACAAAACCAAACATAACTTGGCAAATAACTGGAAAATTGATTCCAGTACCTGACATCATGACTGTACGAATTCAAGCTTTCATTATTTCACCATGTCAGAGCTCTGAGAGAAAGTAACTGAACTTCTGGGATGTCTGAAACACTTTTATTAGAGTATAAGGAAGTCCTTTTATTACAAAGGAGAAGTTTAAGATGCTAAGATTAAATTTTTTTAGATGGGTAATATGTGCCATCCCACAACATAAGACTTTTCCCATCTCCTGTGATTGCTTATTTCTAGTACCAAAGAAAGAATGAAGGGCTTTGGCATCAGTGCAGCCTAACAAAGGGAGACTCTATCCCCTCACGTGATTGTTTTCTATGTACCTTTAAAAAAAAAAAAAAGAAAGCCCGGTCACATTATCTGTGGATTGTTTCAGTGAGGAGAAATTTTTGATGAAAGTTGATATTGCTGATGCAATCATAGTTAAGTACAAAGGATGTATTAAGTCAAATCTCTCCATGCATTAGTGAAATCAAAAATGCTGACATCAGTCAACATTTTTCAGGAAGCATTTGTCTTAAAATTCATGAACATTCTCTTCCTATACTTTTTGCTAAGTTTTGGGTTTTTTTTTTTTTGTTGTTTTTTCATTTTGGTTTTCTTCTAAGGTTCATTTCACATATACATCATGCTTTAGGTCTCTGGGCTGTTTCACCTTTGCCTTAGTTTGTGATACTGATAGTTGTTTAGCTCTACATAGTCTTTAGAGTTGTTAGAGTCCTAATAGTTGCTAGAGCTCTACAAAGTCTCAGGCATCTCCTTCCACGGTGGTTCTTACTTACGGGGTTTGTGGTTGGGTTAGGATTTTTTGGAGTTAGACTAGTTATTGTGACAAAGTTAGCTGTTATTGATGTGAATCCTTCTGCTGAAGGACGGGGAGTCATTATAAGTAGCCATGTGAATAGTCTTCCTCCTTTATCAGTTACCTGAATTGTGTATGATTCACTAACTTCAATTCCAATCTATCTGAAAGGATACGTAATTCTTTTGAAAAAGAAAGCTTGAATATCACTGGATTACTCCATCTGTACAATGTGCACTTAAATATGAATAGAAATGAATCACTAATACAAATACATAATTGTCCCAATTAGGTGGCTGTGCATGGCTATGCTTGCCTGCTTGCCTTCCTTTAAATGATGGATTTCCTGAACAAAGAGACGTTTTGTTAATTTGATGACTATACTTACAAACCAGCTGTTGTCAGTTTTTTGTTGAGCTGTTTTCAGTGAAGGATAGGGTATTGTGCATAGTGGTTTGTCAAGTACTTAAAAGAATGATGGCTGCATGCAGTGAGATATGTAAAGGATGCATGTTAGCAGCAAAAGCAGCAAAACAGAGTGTGAAAAATTTCATGTTTGCTCTTTCTACATAACATTAATTCTGTAAGTGAACATCTACTCAAGATTCCCTGCAGCTGCCGTGCTCTCTGAGGAATAAATAAAAGCAGCATGTGAATAATTTTGTCTTCTTCTTTCCCACCTGGTTATTCCATGTGTTGGTTTTGCTGCAGGAACTATGATTGCCTACGACTTTCATTTTTTTATTTATCAGAAAAGCCTAGCTGAGACTGAAATGGGTTGGGACTTTAAACTTCTCTGCTTTCTCTTTGATACTGATTTTGGTTATCCTGGTATTTGACCCTGTCTGTGACAGGAACTGTTACTGCTTATGTTACTGCAGTTCACCCTTGGTATTAAAATGGTTTAAATGAACTAAAAATTAAAATAAAGCCAGAATTCTGATTATTTCCCTTCTCACCCCTAAACCCCCAAGTAGGAAGCTGTGATTGGATTTCCTTTGCATATCACCTACCTGGGAGAGGATCATTCATCATAAATATGGTTTACTAGAAGACTTTTGGCAGCCAGCTGAAAGAGCAACTTCTGTGTTTAAGCCTAAGGGAACTTAAATCTCAAGTCTTTCTGTTGATAATCTAGAAAAGCAACAGCAGCAAAACAGCTTGCCATCTTGGCAATGAGAGAGAACTTGACACATGAATTGAAAAGCTCCTACTGTAGGAAGAACAGTTTAAAGGTCCTCAGTCATCAATACTGTATTTGACTCAATGCTTTCAGGGTTTTTTTAGCAGGAATTGGTTGTGTCATTTGCATGTAAAAGATTCCTAGTGTGGGAGTCACTAGTTCTCTCAGTGCTTAGAACCAGAGGAAGGAGAGAGAAAGCTGGTTTTCCTCAAATCTTAGACTATTTACCATGATTTTATCCAATGTATGGTTTTAGTCACATTTATTGAAGCTATTACGTAGAGGATTCTTTTAAGTTAGCTGTAAATAGCCCATTGTGTCCCAGGCTGCTTACCATAAGTGAATGAAAGTCAAATGACTTCTTTCAGTCCCTGGGTGCAAGTCTCTACAGTCATGTGGATCTCAAATGGAATTTGTCTGTGTAAATGTGCAGATTTGCTGCCATTGGTCTCATGCCTTGGTTTGTCCATTCATGTTTCTGAGGTGGAAGTACAATTGAAATATGTATTTCTAACAGTTGTCTTCTGAACCTGGCATGTATTTGAACAGAGTTGCCTCGCTGATGTCAAAGAGACAAAAAGGGAAGTAAACCAAAGTGAGCTGAAGACTGGGTGCCCAGGTGTCCTGGATTGAGCAGTAGCAGTCACTTTTTCTCCTTCTTAGTAGCTGGTGCAGTGCTGTGTTTTTGACTTTCAGCCTGGGGACAGTACTGATAAAACCGGTTTTCAGTTGCTGGTCAGAATGTTTAGTCTGGCCAAGGACTTTGTGAGTCTCATGCTCTGCCAGGGAGGAGGGGAAGCCAGGAGGAAGCAGGGACAGGACAGACACCTGACCCAAACTAGCCAAGAGGTATTCCATACCACAGCACGTCATGCCGGGGGATGTAACTGGGAGTTACCAGGAAGGGCACGTCCTCGTCTCTGTCGGGCTCGTTTTTCAGCGGGTGGTATCGTATTCTCTTCCTTTGTTATTTCTCTTATTATTATTGGTGGTAGCAGTAGTGATTTGTGTTATACCTTAGTTACTGGACTGTTCTTAGCCTGTGGGAGTTATATTTTTTTAGAGTCTCCTCCCCATCCCTCCAGGGGGGGAAAGATGGGGAGGGAGTAGAAACTGCATGACTGACTTGCCGATTGGCTTAAACCACAACACCAGGCAAGTTTTCATAAGAAGAAATTGAAGCTTTGTGTTGCAGTCGGACAAGCATTAATACTGGAGAACTGCTAAATCTTATCAAACATTTTAATGGTCGCCAGACCTTCCAAAGCTGTGAAAGCCATCTGGGAAGATTACTAGATATTTAGCACAATTTTCTTATTATCAGGCTTCCCTTGTGGGAAGTGTCAGCCTTTTTTAGTGTTGCAGTTAGCCTTGTTGAGAACAGTCACAAAACTGTAAAAATGAGGATGATCAATATTTTTATTAGCCTATTTTGACTATAGAACTAGATTTTGACTATAGTCAAGATTAAGTTTAGGTATCCAGTATAGTAATGAATCCAGAAAGTTTCTCCTTACCATAATCTCAGCACAGAAAAAAAACAAGTAAGCCATGTCAAGCTTGACAGTTCAGTAATGGAGGTCCTGCCAGTTTTAGACAATCCTAAGTAGATAAGTTAAAGGCACTTGCTTGCCAACAGAAATTGGAAAGAAGTGACCAAGTAGTTGATGCACGTTAAATGAATATATGCTAATTCTACACAGGGGATGTAGAGATGGCTCTGCTTCATTGCACGTGCCTAGCTTTTCTTTAGTGTCTGGCTTTTAGTTTGGTTGTTAACCTAATTCTCTAATTATAAAAAAAAAAAAAAAAAAAAGAAGAAAAAAACTCTCAGATATATTGAAGTAGATGTTTTGCTGCAGTGCTTGTACCTGTCACCAAAGCCTTTATACAGCTACATCCATTTGGTTTTTAATATTGCTCTGGGTTTTTCTTTTCCCATTAGATGAAACAAAAGTGTTACACCTTGCTTAGATCTCATTAGTTTGCAGTAGCAATGTTCAAGAATATTGCCAAGAGCAGTATATTTCCTCAAACTTCTATTTCCTTCTTATTTAGAAAAAAAAAGGAAACTTAGATGGCAAATTGATGGCAAATAGTTTCCTGAATAAGCACTGAAGGCCTGTCAATATATCAAATATAATTAAGTCTGCGAATGCAGATACAACATAGGTACACTTCACAGCCTGTTTGTAGTAGCATAGTGAGAACTTAAACACAGACACAATATCTTGGAATATATTGCACTTGTTGCAGTGTAGATCTGCAGTTCATTAATGTGTGCTGCAGCCTCCTAATTTCAGTGATCTCAGAGCTGATTCTAGACATCTTCCTGAATCTAATTCTGTTGGTGGGTGGTTTGTTTTTTAGTTTTGTTTATTGGTTCCTCCCTCCCCTCCATCCCCCAGTGTGTCTGCTCTCAGGGTCATTTTATTTAATGTGAAGAAAAACCTTCTATATTCTATGATTAGGTGTGTATTTCAGTGGAAATGTAAATGGTGTGACTTTTTTTTCTTAAGAATTAAAATCCTGAGGACAAAGCAAAAAGAGGACTTAATACAGTTGCATAAATATTGTAGCATTTGCTTTGCTTTGTAAGCATATTTTCTACTTTGTGGCAAAAGGAATATGTGTGTGCACCTCTGTTTATATGTATATAAATCAAATATATTTTTACTGATTGTAATTTGCATTGAGCCAAGTCATGCTGGCTAAGGGTCAGATAAAAATGTAATCTGAACAGTTGACATGTGCTACTCACGAGAGCTCAGAAAAGCTAATTATATGTGCTGTTCAGACACCTGTTTAGGAAATAATTAGTCCCTTTATCAGATAATATATTAGATTCTTGTCTTTCACTTTAGTAAAGCGAGATAAAATTGTACTTTATATCTCTTAATGCAGTCTGGCACCACGGCCCCAAATTACACAGAAAAACAGTGAGGCTAGTAGTATCTATCTCACAGCTAGAGATAATAGGTTATTGAATTTATTGCAAAAAGAGTTAAAAGGTATTATTCCCTCATTATATTAGTATTCTTAAGAAAGTAGCAGGTAGCATAGCTAATGTCAACAATTTAGGGGCTTTTGAGCTATAAACATCAGAGGCACTTCTGAACAATCTCATAAAACACAGTGTCATTACTATTCCTCACACAGTATTTGGATTCTCCTTTCAGTGTCCAGATCATTAGGAAACTATGAAGCAGTCAAGTAATATAAGCTCAGTAAATGACTCATTCAATTTCTGTGCTTATAGGGGATAGTGGATGTGTGAAAGTCTGGTGGCTAAGTAGAGCCTGAAGTGCATGGTGAGTAGTCTTCTTGTGAAGACTACAGGATTCTGAAAACTAGGTATGTGTCAGCTGAGCATGGAAGAGAAAGTGCACCCTCGTTTAGCTTTGCATTTTTTCATTCAAATGTAATCACAAAGCAGTCTGTAGCTTTAGGACAAGATGTCACTCTGCGGGAAGAGACCAAAAGAGCAAAGAAATTTAGAGATATTGTAATCTATAGTTAATAAGGCTGCCCTCTGCCTTCTACTTTTTTTGTTAGAGCTGTGTCGACTTTTTCCTCCTCTACATTGTAGACTTTCCAGTCTGCACCTGAATATTTAATTCAGAATTAATCTGTGTGCATTGAGAATGCTATGTTCCGTGCTAGAAAGGAGAAAGGGATGCTGAAAGAAGTGATACTAACTCAGGTCTTCAGGTGCAACGAGTCATTTTTGCTCTGTGAATAGGAAACAATGTTTCCAAGAATGACAGCGTTATGATGGAGATGGATTGCTTTAGTTTAGGGAAGCAGATGTGTTGTGCGGTTAGGGTTCCTAAGCCTAAGAATTAATTTAAGCATGAGAGAAAGAAGTGTATCTTCCTGATGTCTGTGTAGGTGAAAACGTGACAGCAGAGCTAAAAATTACATAGCCACCTCAAAGACTTGACTAAAATTGTGAATTCTAGAGGTTAGGCATTGTCCAAAAGAAAGCGAGAATTTTAATATCTTATTCATGCTCAACTCACCGTGTAAGAGTTAGAATGAAATAGATGATCTTTGGAAACAAACTTCTCCAGAACAGCTCTTCTGACATGATTAAATTCCCAACAGTTCTTTGAAACCATTTAATTTTTAATTCCAAGGAAGAGACTAACAGTGACAGTTATCAGTTTATTTTCTTTGATTGTATTGAATTTTGTATGTCTCTCTAAAGGATTAAAAAGAAGTCTGTGGCACATTAACAACTGATTTTCCAAGCTCCCCTAAAATTTTAGTCACTAAACCCCACCAAGTTAAATGAAAGAGTTATAAAGTTACGAAGCAGATGATAACCTCAGCATATATTTAGTTAAGCAGAGGAGGTTAAGGTTGTCAGAGGCGAGACATGCAGACAGTTTTAGCAACTTCTCAGTAGTTTCTTTTAACTCTGGACACACTTTCAGCAGCCGTCTGCTTATCGCCGAGGTCATTTTTCACTTACATTTACTGGATTACTGAAGAGATTTAGAAAATTATCACTGAAGCAAGTGTCTCACGCAAATGCCTGTCCTTTTTAATTCGTTCAAAGCACATTCTTTTTATTCTCTTGAGGACAGTACTTTACACCAGAAGTCGTACCTGGCTTTTTAATTCTAACTCTTGCACTTTAACAGGGTTTTATTTCCTTAATGCTACAAGTAGTCATTTAAGAGTAACTGCTTATCTTGAGAACACTGTATCACCATGTATCCTTTGTGTTGGGGATCCTTTGAGTTTTAACTAGTTGTGTTAATGTCATAATCATTCCCAGAGCTGTATCTTTGACATGATATTGAATTGCTTACGAGATAATTTTTATTTAGGTACAAGCTGAGCACCCTCAAATGAACAAGTCTCAAGGTATGCATAAAAACCAATAATAACAGCAGGGGAGAATTATTGCTACACTGACAACAGAAAGTCACTGATGCGGTGTCTGTTCTTAGGTGTTCAGTGATGCTTGGATGGATGTCCTGTTTGTTTTAGATTAATAATGAGAGGCATTATGATTCTGAGTTGCTAATCCAACAGATATGTCTGCAGAGCAACCAAGGAAACTGTGTGACTGTGTCTTAGTATTTCTTGTAGAGGAGCTGCTATGGTCAGATTTTTCCTGAAATGTATGTTATGTAAAATGGAAATAACATGATATTAAGCCAAGTACTGTAACGACTTCCTAAAGAGGCAAGCAATCTCTACTACAGACTCCTATGCAGAATCACTGTTCAGCTTTTTAAAATATTTCCTTGGAGTTTTTGAGATCCAGATGATACAGGAGTGCCCAGCTGCTTGAAAACCTGAAAATAAAATTAATGGATAAACTGATCAATCTATTTTTATTATTCATGAACTTTTAAAAAGCAAAGTAGAATATGGAAAATCTGATTGATCTGATTTTCTGTTTTCTGAGCATTTTATAAATTCTTATTAATCTAGTTATTTAATCATTTCTAGCCAAATGGGAGGCTGCTGAGAGGCAGTTTTGTAGATTCATCTGAAAATAGGCTTTAGGCTGGGGTCAAATACAAGTTTGTAACTTGCTGCGATGTTTTATGCGTGCATTAGTCACTCTCTCTACCTCCTCCCCACAGATTTCTTCAATTGCAGCATATATTTAAAAAATATAAAATTCTCACTTCCTCACTTCTGGATGCAACCAGCCTCATATATAGGGGAAGCTAATCTGGGATTCAGGAATGGGTAAAGTTGGGACTCCAAGCCATTTAGAGAAAGCTCAAAGTGTGGGTAAAATGTGATGCATAGGTATCACTGAAACATCAGAGGAGAGATTAAGGCACCCAGTTACTGAAAGGGGCAGCAGGGTGACTCTGGCTTTTCTGTGGTTTTGAAGACATAAGAGGAAATTGCAGAAGAGCCTAGTCTGTAAAAGAGGTTTTAGAGGTTGCTTTGATTAAAAGAGGAGCTGGAAAATACTCTGTGCACAACTTTTATATAGTTAAATAGGATTTATATTATTCATCAATGATGGTGTTACAGTTAAACCACAAGGGTATTTTCTGTAGTTCTTCTCTCATCATTAGTAATTAGAATTATATTTGCTTGTCAATATAAGTCTTCTCACTAATTAGCACACTACTGTGATGCAATTTGTTCACAGAAGCTAAAGAAGTAGAAGTGCATCCATGACTCATCCAAAAATGCAACATGGCTCAGAAAGTAGGAGGTCTGTACTAAGATTTAATCTGTTAGAAGAAACAGGTTAGTTCATAAAGAGAAAGATTTAAGTTACTAAGACACCAATAATTTAGTCTAATGGAAATCAGAGGCAAGGCTGTAGTAATTTCAGAGTCATTGGGTAACCTTTGAAAATTAGTTGCGGTGTTGGAAATCTTAACTTCAGGCATTAGGATATTTTTTCTTCTTTTTTACAAATAACTGACTATAGTAATGACCTTCCAGTAGGAGTATGTATTTTAAGTGGGCGTGATGGTGATATGGGTATTCATACTCATGGAACGTCATAGGCAGTAGAAGAGGACTGGTCTGTTTGCTGCTCTGATTTGAAACTTCCATGAGATCTGGAAATCTCATTGTTGCATATTTTCAATCTACTGCTTCCTCTAACAAAACCCGTTTGTGTCCCAGTTCTTTCCATACTTTGATTTTCCTTCAGGAGAAACCATCTTCTTCAGAGTGATATGGAGTAAACTGATTTTAAGAAAAAGGGGTTTGTTCTGTCCTTACTGCTTTTTCTTCATATCTCAACTTTCTTTCTACTTGGAAGGTTGCTTCTCTGAGAGTTGAGATGCACATTATTTGTAATGCTGCTACATTATCTGTTGCTGTGTTTTTTAGTAAAAGGGCTGGGAGCACAGACTTTGTAATGAAATCCTCAATGTGGCAGGGGGAATGACAGTGGAGATAAATAAATGCCAAAAATTGTACTTAAACTATAATTTTTTTAGCTTCTTAATTGTTGAGATCTTAGTCTTTTACCCTTTGGGAGCAAGTGCTTTCACTTGTTACTCCGTTGTGACAAAATCTTCTGGCTACTGATGTGTAGTGTCTGAGAGTGCAGCAGAGCCTGTGAGACCCGAAAGCCAGACTAAGAGAAAAAGCAAACGAGGGAGCCAAGTCTTTTTGATTGTCTGGCTGTCGGGGTCTTGTTTTTGTATCTTACACTATGATCTGTGCCCTTGATACAACGTTCTTTCTTCCCCAGAAGACAAATGTGACTAAAAATCTGGAAGGAATGCACATTTCAAAACTAAAAAGCTTCTTAGCAACAATTAGCCTTTTTTTGTGAAGAATCTGAGGGAAGGGAGGAAAAGAAGGCAAGAGGAATCAGCAATGCCTGTGTGCCCATACCCATTTAGTGGATGTGTTCACTTCAGTTTCTATCCCAACCCCTTTTTCTTTTCTTTTAATTTTTTTTTTTTTTTTAAATCTCTAAATGAAATCATTGAAGTCTCAAGTTCTGAACAATTATGAAAATTCTGTGCTGGCTGTTTAACCAGAAGGCTGCTGACCAGAAAGGAAATGAGTAATTGATGTTTATCTGTGGTGTTTAGGAGGGCTTGGAAAAAAATAGGTCTAATGGATGTAATTTTGAACGTAGCAAGAATGATGAATTTCACTTACCCTAAAGAAATCCCTGACCCTTGTTTCTGTTCTTCCAATTAAAGCAAGAGGGGAGGAATTTTTGCAAAGCAAATAGAAGAGGTAGTATGGCATTTGGGGCAAAAAGGAGTATTTTCCTTGAACAAGAAGAAATATATTCCAAGGATGGAATAAGAAATTGAATATTCAAAAATTTAAGTTCCTGAAGTGTTTCTTTGCTTTCTTAATTTTACCCTTAAAAAGGTAGAAAAGGTAGTAAAAAAGGTAGAAAGGGTAGTAAATATTATAAAACAAAAGTTAATATCCATAGAAAGATATCTGAAGCTTAAAGAGAGTAATTTCATACAGCGTGTGAAGCAATACATCAGTTGCTAGTAGCAACTGCTGTAAAATACTTTCCGTTGTACTCCCACTTCTCACACATTTATAGTTTTTCTTAACATTCCCTTTCTAAAATATTTTTTTCTGAGGATTTTCCTTTCAATCTTTACCCAAACAAGAGAAAATGTGAAAAATCTTATCTATATTATTTTTCTACATTTTTCTATAGAGAAATAAGAACATTATTTATCATTTGAACTAGATGTATTTCAAATTGAAGGTATTTTATTTTTCCAATATAAAATCCTAAATGTGGTAATTACAAGCCTTGAATGGTTGTATGAAGGTTAAGATTAGTTCTTTTCTGGCTTTGAAATCTTTCAACGGTATTGAGACAATTATCATATGACTATTGTGGAAGCTTTTTCATCTTTAATCAGATCAAATGTTAGTCTTAGATGTTTTAAGAGATCTCTAAAGCTTTTCTTAGTATGGTGACGGTATTTGGATTGCATGAATAAGTGAATTTCTGATGGTTTTTCCCTAGGGGTGGTTTCAGGGTAAGGGAGGCAGACTATTAAGTCATTCTGCTTCTGACGTACAATGTGGTCATTTTCAGTCTTACGGTCCTGCCTGAGCCATTGTGTCAATGCCCAGGAAATGAATGTTTCATGATCACACTGTATCCTCACCCCAAAGGAGGTTTTATTTTGTAGAATCATAATAAATAGGATTGGAAATTACATGAAGAGGTCAGGCACTCATCCCTCCTGAATCCTAACATAAAAGTTGTTGCATTTTTATCTTAGGTAGATAAGGTGAGTTGGAAATAAATCAAAATAAAAAACTGAGGGGAATTCCATATGGATTTTCTTAAACCCAAAGAAAACCCTTCACCGTTCTGTCCTCAGAAGTCAGGAAAGCCAGAATTGTTTTCTTTCATGCATAATGGCTATTTTTACCATTTCTTGAATTAATTATGTTGTCAGAGAATATGGAGACTCCAAGTGTGTAACCACACAAATACAAATTGGAACCTGTCAGGCAGAAACTTTATTTACTGTGGTCACTCACTGGGACGGTGTCTCCCTGTCCGCCACCCTGTCCTTTGCCAGAGGCTTGGTCTGCACAGACTCAACCTATAGATAGTTTCAGAAAAAAAGAAAAAGGACGAGGTGAGAAAAAGAATCATTTTGGTGTGAACAAAGCCAAGTACCCCTCCCTGGGAAGGATGGACTCAAGTAGCTTGTGAACTGCCACAGTTAAAAGGAAGAATCAAACAGTACATAATGTTACAAAGTGGGGATATGGCTGTTGCTGGAACCTACAGTAGTGGCACACCCAGTATTACCTTAGCTCAGAGATGGCGAGTTGGAAACCATCACAGGCTGTTTGCTTTCAGTCAAAAGGAATGTTATTTTAGTAAAGATAGTATCTTAGCAAGACCTCCCAAATATTAAATATCAATAATTTTACCACCACACTGTCTTTCCTTCAGCCTAAACTCACAGATCAGGTTTCCTAGGTCTTGCTGTCCTCACTATGTCCTTGTTTTGTAAGGTTTTTTGTTAGTTTTTATTTTTTTACAGAGGACCATCTTACTGTTCATCACTGAACATAAATTTTTCTTTAAGTGATGTGTGCAAATTGGAACACACTTCTGCAGCTTCCTTGGAAGTGCTATGGAGAATGAAATAATTAACTGATGTCTTGTATAGGCTAAACACCACTTTGTACATCTCACTGTGGTGTTTATCTTTCCCAGTAAAAACATAAGTGTTTACTTACGTTGAATTTGCTATCCATTATAACATGTAAATTGCGTTCTGCAAAAATATTACCTCACTTTTCATTTTTCATCTTGTATTATAGAAAATATGCTGCACCCAATGGGGCAATAGTCTTTTAAGAGTTCATATGTTTATAATTATGCTAAACAATTAAGAGCTCATATGACTCTTCTGCTTTCAAGATTAGAGCCTTGCTTTCTATGTGTTACCCTCTTTTATCATAGGAAATGATGTTGTGTTTCTGTAGTGGTTCCCGTCACAGACCTTAACACATTTTACAAGCATTAACTAGCAAACCTCAGCACTGATTATTTTTCATAGAGATTCTAGGTCCTATGGGGAAATGGTTTCTTTATTATGAGTGCAGGCAGGTCAAACCATTTCCCATGTTGTCTAGCATTAGTCAGTGATCTGTAAAGTTTAGCATCATTTTTTACCCACAGTGAAGCTAATGAGATTAGTTGTAGAAAACAGTCTTAGTTGAAAAGATCATACCTCTGTAAGGGCCTGTGGAACAGTTGAAATCCAAGTACAGAGGATTGTGTGATCGTTATCTTGGTGCTGTTAATCACGTAATTACTAATGTCTGGTTTCTCAGAATCTACCTTCTGAACATCTTGGATTAGCAAAGATGATATGGAATTAACAAATAAAAACCCCAACTATCTCAAAAACTGTCTCTGGGGGTGAGAGGTGGAGGCAGGGAGGGAGGGAGGGAATGACGGCTGGGTTGATCTTGATCTTTTTTTATTATTATTTTATTTTTGTTAAGAACTGTGGAGGGAGTTTTGTGGGTTTTGTTGTTGTTTGTTGTCTTTTGTTTGGGTTTTTTGTTTGTTTTCTTTTCTTTTTCCTAAAGGCACTTCTAATTTCAAAGCATGAAGGGCCACCATAATGTCATAGTTAATGTGCCAAGTGACTTACATGGGATGGGCTTCATCTAGGAAAACTAAAATGTTGTTATTCTGTCAGAGATATAAAATTTCTTATAATATTTTTTCATCTTATTTTATTATAAACTCTTCCTCTACCCCAAAAATGTTGTGGAATTTATAGTATGTCTGTTGTATCTTTATTTGGCATTTGTGTCATTAGACTTTTTTCACCAATGATAGAAGTTTCAACTGCTCAAGTAGTGCAAAAGGCAATATATGTTGAACTTGCATTAAGTTTTACTTTTTTTGTTGCCACTATGCAGCTTCTCTCCAAAAAAGATGAAAAAGAGTTTACGTGTTGCAGAGGTCTGGCTGTGGGTTCTCCTGAAGTCAGTTGAGAGCAGTCTATTTGATACCAAGATTGAAATCATCTAGATGTCATCTTGGGAGTTATCACTGCATTTCTTCAAATGCATTTTCTTTTCGACATAGCAGGACTTCATGCAATGACAGGATAATGAATTGAAACAATAGATTGTATTTTAATAATACTTGACCCAGAATGCACCAGAGAGATGTTTCTTGCTCAGTGAAGTATGGCGCTCTGATCCCAGTCTTTTTTCTAATTTAGAAAGCTGTGGCACTGACATAGCAGGACTGTAATTTAAACACTTAGAATACAAGATCTGCTGATATAAATCCAGCAAAATAGAAGTGGTACAAAAACATGCCTGTTCAGACTGCATCTGCTTTCTTCCAATCAAGTTCTGCAATGAGATGTATTTTAACCTTCTTAGTTTTCTTTATGTAAAGTTTAATTCAGGCCTTAATCTTTGTTAATGATGAACTCTTTTTTTTTTTCTGTTGTCATTTTATTGCAAAATCCTGCGCATAACATTACATTAGACACTGTTCATGCAGCTAGGTAGGGTGGTGCCCTGTGCTATTCACAGTCTAGGTAAATTTAGAAAAAAACACTCAAGACTCGGCTGGAAAGAATGTATTGTTTGCTGGTGCCTCAGTGCATGAGTACAACAAAGTATTTTTCATAGTTGCTCATTATTATCAATTGCAAGGGGACTAATCTGTTTGCTCAAACATTATCAGTTGAGCAGTGAAATGCTTTGAAAAAGTAAATATACATTTGAAGTTTGACAATGCAGCTGATAATGCATAGATTACTTCTGAAAGATACTGCTCTATCTACAGTGTAATAGGAAAAAAAATGTTTCTAGGTAATTGCCTTTTTCATATACTACATGCTATGACAAAATTATTGAAACAAGGAGTTATTGTTACCCGCAGTGTATTGTTAAATCCCAAATACCAAGTATCAGAAATTTTCTTTCCTTGGGAATTCCACAAGAGCTTCCAAATTTCAGAAGGCACTTCATTTTATTGGCCTTCAATGTGAGGAAGTGTTAAGGCAAGGTATGGCAAGGTGGGTTACCTCTGAACTTGCAATAGGGGACTTATGGCTAATTTCAGCTAAAACCAAAGAAAATACAAGAAAAGTAATACTGATTTTATATGTTAGCAGAAGAGTTCCTGTTTCCTCTTTAGAGATGATGCAAATTGTATTTATGAAGATATACATCATGGGTGAGCAGTTTATTTTCCAGTATTCTGAAATACATCTTTAATGCTCTACTACTTAAAAATAGGATGCTTTCCTCTAATATATACAGAAATTTGTGATTTTAAAAATCACATTGGGGGCTCATTAGATCAAAGACTTCATTACAGATTCTTTGGTTGTCTCTAACTGTTATGCACATATGCATCATTCCAGCTTAAAAAACCCAACAACAACAACAACAACAAAAAAAAAAACCAAAAAAACCCCCCTGAACACCAAACAACAACAACAACAACAACAACAACAAACAAACAAACAAAAACCCCCCAAACTAACAAAAAAAGAAAACTGAAAAAAAGGTGAGAGATTTCATGTAGTTGTATATAGTAGTTATAAAATGGTTGATTCTTGCTTGTTTTTTGATTCCAGTGAACGTTACCTAATCTGCTACATGCACTTTACCTTCTCTCCCCCAGTGAACTTTCATGATTTAGAAATCTTTCTTTTTTCAGTTTTAGGATAGGCTTTTTGAGATACTGTGATCACAGCTGCGTGCAGTATTCAGTAAGTAGCTATACCAAGGATTTGAATATGAAAATATCCACTGGATTTTTTTTCATAGAGATTCTAGGTCTCCTGAGGGGAAATGGTTTCTTTATTATGAGTGCAAACAGGTCGAACAGTTTCCCGTATGTTGTCTAGCATTAGTCAGTGATCTATAAAGTTTAACATCATTTTTACTCCCAGTGAAGCTAAGGAGATTAGTCATAGAAAACAATCTTTCTTAGCTGAAAGATACTTTATTTCCTCCTCTTGCCTGAAAAATTCAGTGAGCTGCTCTATTCACAGAACTTGCCACAATATTGTGTATTGGGAGGTTCAACAGAGCTTTTAGGAAGAAGCTATGTAGCTTTCCCCTAAATGTTTTGCTATGATTTCCTTAAGTATGCAGGATTTACTTTATCAATTCCTGCCTGAAACACAGGAGCAGAAAAAAATGCATTCAGTGTTTAATTATATTTGCAGAAGTGTACTAAATACTGTGATGGCAGAGTTTCACTCTAAAGCTGGCTCCACATCAAACAGTTTTAGGGATTGATTAAAAAATGAAGGTATATTGAAATAGTAAGTGGAAACTTACCATAATAGATTAGTACATGGGAGGGTAGTTGATGTGTACAGTTGAAATCAAAGTATCTGATTTGCTAAAAGACTCAGTGTTTTCTAAAACAGCTTGAAATAAATTTCATTTTCTCTGTATTTACAGCAAAGAAAGGTGACCTGCCAAGGTGGAGAAACTAACCAATGGAGCAACTATTTCAGACTTGATTCTAACAGATAGTGATGCTAGAGCTCAGAGTCTGAAAGCAGAAGGCCATTAGGATGAAACTGTTCTGAAAGCATGATACTTCAAAGGACCACTTGAACCACTGAGTACCATCTTTCTGACTATAAGGAAAAGAAGGAATGATAGGAGAAAATCAACGGCAGTGAGCATTAAAAGGTAGACTTCAGCCAACTTATAATTAGATAGAAGTTGTCATTTAAGGAGTAGAGGTCTTGGGAAAAGTTCCTTAAAGAGGTAATATCAAAAGCACAACACAAAATGATTTTGATGTAAAACACAGATAGGAAGTATATTAAGAGAAAAATATGGTTTTAATGAGAGCTTTTTAAAATCAGGGAGAACTACAGTGTAAGTGGTAAAATAGTACCGTCTTGCTAGTGGCACATATAAAAGGGTGACACAAACACATAGGGACAAAATTAAAAAAGAAATAGAAAGTTTTCAGTGACTAAAAGACAGTAAAAGGCCATAAAAGTTTTCTGTTTGCCATATTAGGTGTTAAAATAAAACAAAAGAAAACAATCCATTGTTTAATTCAAAGGAAGAGAAAATAATGGATTGCTGAAGTGAAGCTAAAATGCTCCATATCCTTTTGTGTTTCAGGCCTTTTAAAGAAACTTACTTATAACAGTTTAACATAAGTAAAAAGCATCAGTAGGATGAGAATACAGGCCATAACAGAAAAAGCATGAGTCAAAGAATATTTAGCCCAGCTTGGTGTATTTGAGTCAGCTAGGTCTGATAAGGTTTACCTACAATCCCTCAGGAACTAACTGAATCAATGGCTCAGAAACCAGTGGTGTTTGTCTTTGAGAGCTCATAGAGGATAGGTTGGTCCCAGAGGGGTGAAGAAGGGCAAACATAGTAATTAATCTTTCAAAAGAGGAAAAGCAAGCGTGACTGATCTAACAGTCTTTCTTTCCTGACTTCAAAAGTTGAAAAGAGGCTAGAGCAAATTCACAAAAAACTGATTCTTAAGAACTTAGAGAACAAGAATAAGCCAATATGATTTTACAAATTAAAAATAACATCAAAACAATGTGTATTCCTTCCATGTAGGAAACCTTGCCTAGCACATGCAATATGACAAATTCCTTGGTAGTCTCACACATGACTTTCAAAAAAAAGAAAATTGTAAATAACGCAAATTCAAGAGGATTCTAAGATAATTATGTCTTATTGGCAACCCTGTTTACAGTAGTCATTGCTACTTCTCTGTCATTTCATTAAGAAACAGGAATCACTGTCCCAAAGTCTGTAAAATTATATTGTGATAAATTTTGAGAAGTTATCTGGGAACAGTAAGATGAAATTGAAAGAGCAAGTATAAAATGTTTATATATATTCCTACTTAGGAGTAATTAAAAAAAAAAGGATTCAAGAAGGGAAAATGGAATAGCTGGGTTGAAAACAGTATTATAGAAAATCTTCTGGGACCTGGTATTGAAAAAGAAATAATGGAGCAGACACTGCATGACAAATTAACATGGTAGTGACCAATAAACCACAAAACAACAAAACAAAACAAAACAGAAAAAATCTAATTAAGGACTGCAGCATCAGACTTAAGGCTGCATATATTTATTTCACTCTCTTTGTCAGTAGTGGAAAATGTTCAGTAGATTTTTCTGGTTCATTCTGGCCTTTGGACTTAAAGAAAAATTTGGACAAAGTCTCTAAGAAGTTGGCAAAAGTAGGAGTGCTAGAAAACACTTTTTTTGTGGATTGTTCGAATATTTGCATATAAAGACTCTGGAATAAAAAATGTTTGAATGAGATGTGATTGTCTTATGTATAATAAAACCCCCAAACAAACTAACTTTTACAAAAATGGAAGTATTCAAATTTCTATTCTAGGAATTGCCGTAACCAAAGTGAGATTTAATTAAGGCATATGAAGGAAAACTAGTTTGAAGAAATTGGATGTAAAGAGGAGACTTTCTTGGTGCAAGAATGGCTGAGTACTGGACTAGGCTGTGAATTCTCAGTGCTAGAAAGGATGCTAGAATGCTGGAAACAAGCATAGGATTGTCTTTACATTTTTGGTGAGAGAGATTGGTGACATGAGTTATTTGAGGTACTTTCTAGCAGGATGTTTCTTTGTGTCCTGTTTCTAACTTGTAAAAACAAAGCAGAAGATAGTAATATCTCATTCTAAGGGTAATGCATTGTCCTGAATTTTTATTCCTACTCCCTGATGATGTGACTTAATCCTTGCATACAGATCATTGTAGCTGAAATTGGCATGGGGGCAGGAACATGCTGTTGCTGAGTACCTCAGAAGGATCACTATGAAGGTGTAGCAGAGGAAAACCAGATACAATCTGCTTTAAGTTCAGTTAAAGCATGGCTTTTTCTGTTCAATTAACTTCCTGTTGTAATGACAATTCTGTTTGGCTCAGCAGCAGTTGGAATCTGATTTTATTCCCAAGGAAGAGAAACCTGATCTTTTTCCTGTAATTTGCTGAAGAGCACATTTTTCTAGCTGCAACTTATGTTTTATTTTTCTCTGCATTTTTGCTTTGACATTATACTTCAGGTTTTTTTTTTTCTTCATAGAGTGGCAATGGGAAGTTGCAAGGATCATTGTACGTAAAGTTAGAAAGCAACATTTTGCTTGTGATTTTTGAGGACCTGCATAGCTTACCTCTCACCCCAGCAGACAAGGTTCTGGATCTGTGAGCAAGAGCAGGGAAGGAGCTAGACACTCTGAATATTTATGGGATATGGTGAAAATGAAAAAGGAGAGAAGATCTCTTCTGGAGGTGGAAATAATTTACTACAAACCACCAAATAAGGAAGCCAGTCTGACCAAGACCTGAATCATAGAATCATCAAATAGTTTGGGTTAGAAGGGACCTTCAAAGGTCATCTAGTCTGACCCCCCAGCAGTGAGCAGGCTTATCTTGAATGAGACCACTGCTACTCGCAGCCCAGTTTAGATGCACCCTCTCTGGTTTGGTTTTATGGAAGTGGATAATGGTATTTATCTTACCTCTCAGGGGAAGTGTGAAGATTAATATGCTAAAACGGGCATTGTGACTAAGAAGCTTCAGTAAATGGAGTCTTTGCTAGAAAAAAAAGGAACCTGCCAGCACATCTTCATAAACTGTCAAGTGTATCTGGTCTAAAGAGTAGAATTAGAGAACACAAAACATAGAAATTATGTAGGCGTTTTTTTCACACTCCTTCAGAAGTTTGTTTACTACAAATATGTATGTGTATACATGTGCAAATACATTCAGAGGTGTGAGTATGTACACATACATGTGTGTATGTACATACATTTTATGTGTGTGTATATATATCTATATCTGCACACACATAGGGGGTGTGAGATAAAAAGAAAGAAAAACAGAAAATATGTATTAATGGTGCTTCAGCATCAGTTTCCTGCACCTAAAAATAAAGAATCCAGAAAGGGCTTAAAGCTTCAGTAAAGTCCTAGATTGAAGAAGTAAAAAATGTTACATGAAATTAAAATAAATTCAAGAAATGACATCATAATTGCAAAGAAATTTCAGAAATGTTAATTTTAATGAGCAAAGTCTGATAGAAGTTCTTATGGAACACATGGGTAGCATATAGTAGTTTTCTGAACTCTCCACTCAGTGTTGGAAAGTAAGAGGTGGTGAGGAAACCAGGTTAGAATGCTACAAATTGCAGCGCAATATACCCAGACAGCAGAACTACTATTTTATTTTGAATGAAATTTGAAAGACATGTATTAGTGACTATGCTCCCTAAGGATCATTAAGGCAGAAGCAACGAAGAAGTTAGAATAATCCTTTATGATTATGCTCATCTACATGATTGGCACAGCAGGCAAACAAAAATAACAAATAACTGATTTGTGTAAATGCCCAGAAGAAATATGCATACTTTGACACTGCTGAAAAAGCACTGAGTCTAACCCAAAACATTATAAATGCAGAAAAGTGGGAAGAAAGTGCTTTCTACTTTGCCTTTTCCTGAGTTGAGATGAATGTCCTGGTAGCAGAAGATATACTGCTGTAAGTCATTTGGATAGCTTTATGTGAACCTTTAGAGAAAAGAAAACGAAAAATCCTTATAAGGTTTTTTTGTTTGTTTTAGGTTTTTGAGGGTTTTTTGGGTGTGGGTTTTTTTTTGTTTGTTTGGTTGGTTTGTTTGGGTTTTTTTTAATGTCAGTTCAGTGGCCTGTGAGGCTCTGACTTTAAATCAGGTTAAGCTTTTTGGAAAAGTTATGAAGAACATGGAAGTTGCGTTGCCTTCTGGTAACATTTGATACACATTTATACTACAGAAATAACATATCCTTTGGTAAATTAATTTGTTTTAGTTTGGCACCTGCCCCAGTAATTCGTTTCTGAAATGGTTACCTGAAACACGGCAAAAATTGTTTACTTTGTTTTAACAATAACCTTCATTCACATGGTCATTCAGGTACCCCTTGTCTCCTGTCCTTTCTCAAGGACTTACGTTTTGTCCTGCAATTAAATACATCACTCTTTGGATATGTCAGTTCTTTCAATCAGTTTTGGCTGTGTTCAAGGCTCTGGTAACCTTTTGCTGTAGTGAGCCATAGACCAGTGCTGGATAGTTGATGTATCGTTCATACAGTAGATGACTGTCTTTCTCTGGTAAGTTGTATATGTTTACATTGTTGCACTAAAGATAACTGGTTTTTATTTTGTGCTTATGTTTATCAGTGTTGCAAGAGAAGTATTTTCCACTTGGCAGGGCATTTCTCAAGCAGTACTATAGGTTTGACAGTTCCCAAGAATATTGGCCCTGAGATTGGCAGTCACTGTGCAAGGAAGACTGACCTCAGGAGGCTGAAAACTCTATAGCTTTTTAAAAAGTTTTCAGAAGCATCTTTTGCACTAAAGAAAGTCTGGCTGAATATTTGTTTAAATGGATTTTCCAGTAGGAATAAACCTTTAAAGTTTTCAAATGACTGTGAAGGCTTTTTCCTTTGGAAGACAGAATTCAAGATAGCTTTTGCTGGCAAAACCCATTTTGAAGATTAGGATTTTTCATTTGAAAAGTTGAACTAAGGCTTGCAATTCAAAGGACCATAGGAAATTTCCTCTTCCTGTGCTTTTGCTCTCAGGCAAGATAGCACCCAGAAGAACTATTGCAGGAATCAGTAGGGGATCTGGATTATTAGTCAGTATTTCATATGTGTGACTAATTGTTTTTCTTTTTAATTTTATTTTGGTTTTTACTTTAAGACCTATTGCTAGGTAACTCCACTCAACCAACATGGTTAAAAAAAAAAAAAAAATCAACTGTCTTCCTGCTCCTCTCAATAACCAGTTCCTAGAAGATGAGTAGGAAAGGTGTGATTTCTGATCCTCATTCCACTGAGATGTGGGAGTCTTACCGTGCATGAAAGTGGGACAAAATTCCATTTGTAAAATCATTGTTTTCCTCCTAAAATATAATAATCCTGGTCTTCTGAAAGTAATGACGATAGCTTTGTGTGAATAAGAGCAGGGCAAATAAAAAGCAGAGTAGAATCTTGCCCAGGCTCTGAATTACTCTTTTAGAGGTTGGAAGTGTTGGACAATTTTTTTGAGCTGGTCATACTTGATCTCTCTTGGTTCTGTGTTTATATATAAAAGTTTATCTCTTTGGCTCATGGAAAGTTAAGAATGTAGCTGTTGCATGAGGTCTGCATATATTCCAATGAGCATCGGAAGCCTTAGTTGCTTGCACATGCATCTTGCACAGCCAATATATTCAGTTTTGTTATACTCTTTGTATATTTATTACTTAAAGAAGATCCACAGATTTCTGAATGGCTAAAAAGCCATGCTTCTGGATAACCCAGTCTTATATTACTGACACATATGTGGCAAGTATACTTTGCCCTGCATTTTCTTTTCTGCTTGCCTTCCACAACTGCATCATAGAATCATAGAATCAACTAAGTTGGAAAAGACCTCTAAGATCATCAAGTCCAGCCATTACACCAGGACTGCCAAGACCACCGCTAAACTGTGTCACTGAGGGCCTCATCTTCATGGTTTTTGAACACTTCCAAGGATGGTGATTACACCACTTTCCCTGGGGAGCCTTTTCCAATATATGATTACCCTCTCTGTAATACCTCCAATACCTGATTACCCCTCTGAAGAACCTTTATTGTTCTCTTCCTTGAAATTAATTACACTGTCATCTCTTGGTTTATATCACTGAAACTTTGTGAAACAAAAGGATTCTCCAGAAAGTAGAGCAATATGTACAGGGGTGCATCATTTATTTACAGAGCCTGGCACTCTAACTGAGCTACCTTAAAGTATTTTGAAATAGAAACTGATAACTTGAAAGACCAAGAAGGTATCAAGAGCAATAAAATATTTAAAGAATTATCACTGAAGTAAAGTAATTCACAGCTTGAATTAGAACTATTGCTTCCTTCTTCATAGTCTTTGGTTATCTTGGCCCTTGAATTCAAGTGACACTGATGATGCCAGCTTGATGCTACTTGAGTTCTGCTTTGCTCTATGGAAGAGGGGTCTCCACCTACTGTATAAATTTAGCATGCTTCACTAAGATACAAGCTGCCAGGCTTTACTTAATTTACTTTGGTTCTCCTTCAGAGAGTTCATATTCTTTGCATTTTAAGTTTCCTTGATTAATAGGATGCTTCTGGCTTGAAGTTGCATGGCACCTTTCCATATCATTTATGCCAGCACATTTCTGTATTCATACCTGCTCAGTCAAGGTTGAAACACCCTAACATTTCTGTCACAAAAAACCTGGACCAGAAAACTTTGTTTTATATAATGCCAGTGCTTTAAGGAATAGATCTTACCTGCAGCTAATGATCATCTGCCATTGCAGACAATTTGAATTTTAATCTGCATCAGATTGCAGTATATTTATTTATTTTTAGTTGACAAAGTGAACTATGTATGTACATGTAACATACTCTTCGTATTAGGAACAAACTGTGCTGGCTCTTGAAGAAAACAAGTAATCAGGTACTCAAATTATGTGCTTCCTTTTTTGTGCACCACACGCTCCCGTGTGAACATGTATCCAGAAGGTACTGTTGACTCATGGTTTTAGAATGACACTGGAGCTCCTTTAATCTGTTCCCCACTGGGCCACTTACGTGTTTTATGACCTTTGGCAAATCATGTAATTTTTCTCTATTTCTTCTTCTTAAAATTTATCTCCTGTGATGGAAAGAGAGGTTTAGCAGGGGTGTCCAGGCAAGTGTAATGTATTTCAACCCCAGGATTGTGCCATCTAATTTTTCTCAAGCCGATATTGAAATTAATCAATTCCTTTGTGATTCTTTAAAGTCACAACTATGTAGCATGCACATAAAATTAACTGATTTGTAATTTTAATGCATCACAGACAGTGTGCTCATCTCTGTGTCATGCCTAAGGCTAAGTCTGCATTTTCAAGATGCAAACTAAAAAGTCTGAGACAAGACCAAGATAAAGAAGTGGTGGTGGTGCTTCAAATAATGACTGCTGATCCATAGTCTGTCATCCAAACCTAATGGATACATTATATTATATTCGGTCTCATGAATATATTCTTTGTAATTCTTAAATAGTACTAAATCAGTCATGAAGATTATAAATTGTGAAAATGAAATGCACTAATGTAGTGTTTTAAATTTTCATACCAGTTTGAGTACTTGCATGACCTTTATAAGATAAAATAAGCTTTCTAGGTTTAGTATGAACAATTCAACATGCAGGTCAACTTCCAGGTCTAATGAGAGAGGGAGAAAGAGAAATCTATCAATCTTCTGGGTGCAGCTAACAGGTAACTTGGCATTTGTGGGCCACCTTATGCATTCAGATGTTGATAGATGTACTCTGTAGATGCATTGTAGCGTCTACCACTGAGATTCTAGCAATGCACCTTGGGGTTTTTTTTTTGCAGATAAAATGGTTGTGGCTCAGAGGAGCCTGTATTAGGTGAAGGCTATTTTGATATTGCCCTGAACTGTCCTGCACTCAGTGCGAAAGAAAAAGAACTGTGTTTTTAAATCAAGGGAACTGACCTATAATTCACGTAATGAAGTTCTGTTGATGGAAAAAAGGATTCAGTTTTAGCATGAGTCAAGCAGTCTAGGTAACGAACCACTATCAGTGATTCATGCAAGTACTTAATATCTATTGTTAAATTCTAAGCTGGGACTGTGGAAGCTTCTAGAAACAGCAGAGTGTAACTTCAGAACAGTTTGTCTTGCGAATCTAATGGGACAGTGTCTGCAAAATCAGTCACAATACTTACCCTTACATATTGTGAGATGTTACTGGTTTTCATGAGGTCTTTACATACTCTCAATTTTACTTGTTTTCGTGACATTCACTATCTTTTTTGCATAGCATTAAGCCTCCTGATAATTAAAAGTCTGTCAAGAATTTTGTGATGGATTTTCTTATGAACTGTCACACATGCAGCTCAGTAATTGTTTTTTAGTTAAGATCATAACTAAAGAGTATATACATAAAGTGATCATGTTCAGCTTTTCTAGCTGTGCACACAGAGGCAATAGCCATGAGCATCTCTATACATATATGCATGCATTTATATAATTGTTAGTTTGTATTCTTTTCATATTTTACATCCATTTATGTGTTAGAATATGTATGCGATTAAAAATCCGAACAACAGTGGACCTAATCAGTGTTGTGACAAAAAAGTGTGGTGTAAATCATAGAATGATAGAATGGTTTGTGTTGGAAGGGACCTTAAAGATCATATAGTTCCATGGGCAGGGACACCTTCCATATCTTTGTCTTCTAGCACCCAAAGTTACAAATTTAGATACGGATCAGCACAAACATCAGAGCATTTTATAAAGTTAAAATCTGTTGATGATCAACGCGGTCTGTTTTGTGGTATTATTGAACTCTCGAGACGGTAAAGTGCTACTTAAGTATCCCTAATTGCCAAGACTGCTGTTTCGATGAAAAGTGCAGTGTGTTTTGAGGCATTAGGGTAGCCTAATATTTGCCATTCTAAGTGATGTTTTCTGGAGAGGACTCTAGCAAAGCTATATAACAACGTTTCTTGCTGCTTAGACACTGTACACTCAGCTGTCTTTATATCTCCTGATTTTCAGTGTCAGGTTTTCAACAAAGGAAGACTTTGGGAATGTAAAACTGCCTTTTATTAAAATGATGCACAGGTGTAAATATCTGAATGACTTTCTGCACAGAATAAAATTCCTTTTCTAGCACAGACCAGGTCACTAGATTATTGCTGAAAAAACACCTACATGTTAAATAATGTTGGGGTTTTCTGGTGGTTTGATGGGATTTTTGGGGGTGTTTTTTTTTTTGTTTGGTTTTTTTTTTTTTTTTTTTAGTGAAATAGCTGGTTTACATAGATTATAGGTTTCAGTTAAGATTTTCTGGTATGCTATATTCTGGCCCAGACATCAACCAGTTGCTTAGGGAAGGGAGCCTTGCATAGAGAAAGGAAACAGAAACTCTTTGCAGTCTGTTCTTTGAACAAGCATTATAAAACTGTTAGGAGAAGCATTATTCAATGTGTCAGAATTAAGATACAGCTTTATAGGAGAAGAATCTTGGCTTAAACTTAAGAGCTATTTTCAGTCCCCAGGCAAATCAGCTTCTCTTTTATTTTATATTTTAGTGGTACCCCTTAGGTTGCATTACTTAGTAGCACATTCTCTGCAGAAGTTGCTTTTTAATGTCAATGCAAATGCAATGATAAAAAAATGGGATGAGGTTCTTCAAAGTAGCAATACTATATAAAATGCATTAGGTAATCTGACTGTTTTTTCATTCTCTATGTAAGTTTTCTTTAGATATTTTTTCTGATTGCTCTTGAGGTGTCATGAAGAGCCCAGAGGCCTGAGAAACACTAGGTTTTGGACAAAAAGTTTAAAAATTGTCTTAATTGTTGTAAAATTATGTGCTGATTTCCTAACATTGAAAACTACAGTTAAAAGTATAAAAGTTAAATAAAGTAGCAAGTACATATTTTTATAAGATTATTTTGAGAGAGAAATTAGAAAAAGCCTTTTCATGCAGTTAACGTCCTAAATTTGAGGAGCTGTGAATAAGGAGCTAGTTCCATTTGGCCAAACCACACTGAAGCAAAAGCTCAGTATTTGTTTGATTCCTGTCTAGTTTAGCACACAGTAAATGTTTTATTTTACTTTTAAAATGCACAATAAAATGTAACTATTTAAAAATCCACAGATGAAATGTAGCTAAATTAATTATCAATGTTTATTTCTATATTGTTTATTAATGTTGAATTTGTTCGTATTAAATTTTGCTGAAAGTCTTGTTAAGCAATTTCCTTAAAGTTTCATATTAAAGTACCTATAACATTTTAATACACTTTTAAGGGAAGAAGTGCATATAAATATCTGTGTAAATTTGAGAAACTGTTGAGAAACTGCTCTCTGAAGGAGTGAAATGTTGCGTCACAGACCTTTTTTTGCTTCCCAGTTGAATCCATTTCTTCCCTCAGAACTTTTTCTCTTCTACCTATCAAAATCATGTTGTCTCATTTCACTCCTTGTTGACCAGGCATTAGGGATGGATGGGTTTTTACCTGTAGCATGGAAGACTTGTTAGTGCTTGAAAAGTTTGTTTTTCTGCCTCCAGCTCCTCCAATTTTTCATAAAGTGATTTACCAGGAGCTCAGGCATCTGAGATTATATGTTATTGCATAATTTGGTGAAAATCAGCTGATAACTACCCAGTTTAATGTCATTTTCATTCATAGTTGCTTTGGACTGAGTGTTGAGACAACCGTGAGATGTCTGAGCTAAAAGTGCAGAGAAAGGTCTTTGTGCTTTAGAGCCTTCAAGAATATATCCAGGCCTGAAACCTCAAAGCAAGTGCAATGTCTTTTTGATCCTGTGATTATGTATATTGCATTGTGGGCAAAATCTCTTAGTCAAGCCCACTCCATTGGTTAAAGTCTGTTGGAATACTGCACAGATATGTTCTTGGTTCTCTTTTCCTTCTCACATAACAAGCCTCCTTTTCTGCACTCAGATACAGATTTTAATTATATCAACATATATATATATGGTGATAACTACTGTTTACGGAAGAAGTTCTTGAAATTTCAAGAGTAACATGAGGGCTCATCTAGAACATGGGGCGTTCGTCCAGAAATAAAAGAAAAAAAAAATTTAGACAAATGAATAAAATATTTTCTGCCTGCCATTATCCTTTCAGAACAGAAAACCAGACCAAGTCTAATATGAGCTTTTCAATATGGTGATACAGGCAACATGATATCTGGAATAGATTTCCAAAGTCCCCTTATGAAATATGCAATGGTCACAGTTCCTCCTAGCTGCAAGTATTTACTGCTCTGAGATCTTTTCCTCTAATTTAAGTATAAAAAAGAAGAAATTATGGAAAGGAAATACAGTGAGAAGCATGAACTGGGAGAAAAAAAAGTTGAGAAAGAACATGATAAGGCTGATCTATAATTTCCAGAGTTTTTCCCAAAAGAATTTTCTTTCAGAAATAAACTTTTCTTTCTCATGAATCAGTGGATTTGAGTTTCTCAAAGGTACCTTGGCTTCCCTCGAGCAACCAGATTGTAGCATGCTCTTTTAGTTTTATTGTTGCCTATAGCCATCCTCTTTTAATGAGCAGTTTAAAATCTTGGGCATGAGTTGAACAGTTAGGTCTTTGAAGCCTGTCAAGTCTAGAACTCGGCTGTCAAAGAGCTGTTTCTGTTGTGTCCAAGACAGCTCTAGAAAGTCAAATACACCTGGGGGAGTAAACAGTTAAAAGCAGTTCCCTGCTGCTTTCTTACACCTGTTTGGCTTGGTTTTCTTTTTTTTTTTTTTTTTTTTTAAAAATAACTAAGAATTAAAGTGAACAAGAGGTACTCATGAAGTTTTGCTAAGTGTAATTCAAGTAAGTTGCTGCAGCATCCTCTTCAAGGTCTGAAATACTGCTGAGTTGAAGAGTTCAGGTTCACATTTACATATAGTATGTTTGACTGTTGACCCTGAATTTAATTTCTGACAGCCTTAAATGCCTTAATGGAATACAGACGTAAGAGCAGAGACTACTTGCTTTTAACAGCTCATCCTAGGAGGCACAAAAGCCTCGTGATGCATGTAGAAAAATACTCAAAGGCTGAGCTAGTTTTGTTTCCTGCCATTCTTTTGCAGGGAAAAGTGTGTTACCATGTAGTACTGTGTCCTTAGGGCTGCATCGTTCTGTGATGACATTAAGCCTGATCTGAATCCAAAAGCTGGTGATAAAAGTGGTAAAAAAAACCCAAACAAACAACAAAAAACCAACAAAAAAACAACCAAAAACCAACCAAACAAAAAAACACCCCCCAAAACCCCCACCAGAAAACCCAAAACATGAGATGGTCAGACTGAGAGAAAGAGCTGAAAAAACTTTAAACCAAAGGAGGGGAATGTGGAGTTTCTATGCTGTTTTTCTTGGGTTTGTTTATTATTTTTTTATATTTCTTCTTCTTTATGATGTAGCCCAGAAGGTTTAGATTTGTTTGGTTTTTTTTTCTTCTACTAGTTTTATTAGTTCTTTTGCTGGAGATCTTCCCAGTGCTCATAGCTCCTTTGGCACTTAATTACAAGGGTTTCCTTCCAACTGCTTTGCCAGATGTCCAAGTTAAATACGTGTTCACCAAAACAGAATATTTAAGAAACTTGAACAAAAGTCACTTTCGTGCTGTTAAGTCAAATATCACTTCTTCATGGTTCTGAAAATATAATTCTTATAAGATTTCCAATGTATATTCATCTAAGAAAAAAAAAAAATAATCCTGCAGGCCTTTTGAGCATCTTTCCAGAGACACTTATTACTGACTTACTTTAAAATATGAAAAAATATAAATCGTTTACTGCTTCCTATTTCTGCATATCACTCAGATATCTGTGTAAAAAACCCAGGAAGATCTTTGCTGAGGGATTTTCTCACCTTGCAAGTACCATTAAGTTACATCTGAACTAAGCAGACTTGGCTCCCAGAGTTCTCAAAGACTGGGTAGACAAGAAGCAGGCATTTTAATATATTAAAAACTTCCTTTATTTTAGAGTTGGGGTTTTTTTTTGGTTTTAGTCCACAATTGAAGAAAATAATAAATGAAAAGGAAAAGCATTTTGAGGTAACCTGTGGGGAATATCATGTTCACTTGTGATGTGAAGGATCCAGCTCCAAATCAGGACTGAGTCTTTAGCTCTCTCAAGCAGAATTTTCATCCTGGTCTTCAGAAGCTTTCATAATTGATCATTGTCCAAGCAAAGATATTAAATCTGAAGGACTGGCACTGTTTGGGAAAAACATGGTCTTGAAAAACTTTGAAATACAGCAGGAGAATACTGTGGATACAACTGTTAATCATAGCGGCTGATAGTATTTGAATGTCATTGCTTTTCATGTGAAGTATTAAATCCAGGGAACTGTTGCTTTCAGATGCACTTAGCAGATTAAATCTGGTTGGCATTTCAAAGTATTTGTTGGATTTCCAGGTTAGAGTGCAACATGAGGCATTAAAAAGAATGGAACACTTGCATGTTGGCTTGCAGGAAAGCAAGGTGCTTTGCTGTAAGACTCTGGATGCCAGCTTCCTCTTGTCCTCTTGTCATGGAGGAGAGCATCTGAGACATTGACGTGAGCATATTGCTGACATAAAATCTTGGCAGAAGCCAGCTTCCCCTCATTTGTCTTAGTGGGACTGCTAGAGGAGGTGTTAATGCTGTTCAGGTTTATCTCCCGAGTGGGGAAGTTGCAGGTGCCATTTGCCCTGTATGCCCACCTTCTGTGGTGCTCTGCCAGCTGCAGGAGCTTTATGTCAGCCCTGGGATGGTTATGGGATTTCTAGTATGATGCTCAAAAGTTATCTGCATGCCAGCTCTGTGAAGCTTTCAAATGTTTTTTGTGGTCTTCCAGAAAGTTGTGTGTTCCCATGTCCATTCTTATAATGGAATAGCAGATCATCTCCCAGGTCTGCTGGGACAGGGAAGAAATGAACTTCAAGACACAGCTCTACAAAGTCACTATCTTATTTATTCTGTTGGTATTTTTTGAAAGCTCTCAAAAATATTCTTATGGTTTTTCTCAACCCCAAATTAAGTTTGTCAGTGTAGCTCTACTGAAAATGAATGGGGGAAAAAAAAAAAAAAAGAACCAAGCCAAAACATAAGAGAACAGAAAACCTGTACAGCAGAAAGGCAATGAGTATGTGTATAGAAAACATGAGAGTCCTGTTTGTTTCACACTGACACTCTGAACTATTCCTTGAAGAAAGGTTTAGCAACTGTCACTATCATTTGAGTCAGTTTGCTGACATTTTGCTGGAGGAGCTAAGAAAATAGATCTCAGTTATAACTCTCTAGCTTTTATTTTGTTCTGTGGTAGTAGAAGCAGTATCATCAAGGTCTCTGGCCCTCATCCAACAGCACCTTTTTTCCTACTGTAAAGTTTGGATGTGAATTTTTTATTTGTTGTTAAAATATACAGACGTCCAACAATGCTAATGCTTCTTCAGGAATAAGTAGGTCGCCTCACCTGCAAAGTCCAGTGCAGTATTTCGTAAGATTTTAATTTTTTTTCCCTGGCAGTCTTCCTTATTCCCATGAAACACTGTTGACATCAGTAAGCTAGCTAAATAGAATATGTACTTTTGGTTTTACAGTTCCAATTATGATGGGGAAAAGCATCATCTTGTTTGGATCAGGGAGCAAGTACAAGGGCCACAGCTTACCACTGAACAGTAGAGAAAAACATTTTTCTATTCCTAATCCCCATGGGCAGCTTTGCTCTTTCAGTGCTCCCATGCTACACAGAGTTCCAGCTATCGTTTTTTTACCCTCTTGTTTTTCACACAATCCAGCAGAAAACAGCCACAGGGAAATGTTTTACAATATTCATGTAGAATTAACGCAGATCTATAAAAGAATTTATATGCAAGGAAAAGCCTACTTCCAATTTTTTATTTTTTATTTTGGGTAATTTATTTCTCATTAGAAGGTAATGTTCAGGTAACAAGACCAAATTTTGCTTACTGTTCAGGTGCCAGTTGTTTTGTCTTGCTGCCTGAGACTGTAAGCTATAGTTTTGAGCTTTGCAGGTGAGAATTCATCACAGTAGTATTTACTACCAGTTAGACATGTTAATTACAAAACCACATAAGTTTAGGTAGGATACAGGCATTTCTGCTATAAGATGCATATCTTCACACCAAATCAGTTTTCTTTGATTTGTGTTAATACAGTTAATAAGATAGAAATTAAATACATGCAGACTATTGTTTCTGTGTGATTGTTTGGTGTTCCAGAAATTCTGTATTGCTCTTTCTTTTTTTTTTCTTTTCCTGTTTATCTGTATTTCAGGCTTCTCAGACAAAAATCATTAGCTGATTCTCAAAGTGAGTTGCTTCAATTTCCTTCTCTAATTGCAGACCATCCTTTTAGCAAATTTCTTTGTGACCCATACAACCCACCTGACAGTTAACGTGAACAGATGTCCAAAATTTTACCTATGATAGCAGACAGCTATCATCCTTAATCACTTACTGGTGTTGATGATAAGCCATTTTTGTTGGGAAAGAGAAAAAAAGGGAAGAAGAGATTTGTCTGCTGTTTGTTAGGCTGACTTTAAGATGATCTTTATTACTGGAATTTTCCACCTCTTGATTTGTTGGTTCAGAGCATAATATCTGGTAGCAGTGACAGAGCAATTAACAAGCTGGTAGAGCCAGTTGAATATTTGGCTTTCCTAAAATGGGATTTCTATTCCCACCTGAAGACAGTTTTGAGAGGCAAGTGTTCTTAACTTTAAGAAGGTGTATGCTAATACATACTTGTAATACAATGGTCTATCTTTTTAGTTGGCAAAAATGTTGAGAAAAAGAATTGAACAGAGAGATGGGTGGCTTAGGGTCAAACTGACCATGGTTGTACATCACCTGAAGCTGTATGTGCCCCAGACATAAGTACTTTTTCATTAAATGCAGTTGTAAGGGCTTCTGGTTCTAACACCCAGTGGCAGGCAATTAGAAGAGAGAGCTGACAGCAGGACTGCTTGAGCATGTAATGAAATAGCTCTTTTAATTCTCAAAAAGGCTCGTCTGCCCTCCAAGCTCATCTCTAGAGGTCAGTGTGTTGTCTATCAGCCATAACATTAAATGTTATGGTACCTGTGCAGGGTTACATTCTTGATCTACCCTTGGACCAACTGAGCAACAAAAGCATTCAAGAGAAGAAACTCTTTCTCAGAGCATTAGTAGTTGTGGCAGTGCTGAGTTGAGTATCCAAGTTCTTTCTGGTTTATGACAGAGGTTTTATTTGTTTGTTTGTTTATTTTTTTAATAAGAGACCAAAATTCTGACATTGGCTTGCTAGTGAACTGAATGTAAGAGTGTTTCTAGGGAGAAGGCTATTCATATGCTGGATAATCTAACCATAGCCATTCTTAAATTGTTTTTATATGTTATGGTGAGGATTTACACATTAATCTAGGCTGTAGGGTGAGAGAAATAGATATCCTCATGACATTCTGAACTGAAGTCTATAAATACTTTGCTATAAAGTTTTTCTATAAAATCTTTTTTTTTTGTTAATATACACCCTTTAAAGAGCTAATGAAATGTGAGCGAATCCTAGTTTTCCCCTCCTTGGGACTGCACACATTCTGCGATGCAGAAAGGGACATTAGTTGAGTTTTATGCTAGTTATTTTGTGTTTGGCAGGTAGCAGGTGTTTACTTTACCCTTGTCTGAATTATATTTTAATGGGAAAGACACATGCCACAACAGTACAGTTAACTGGAAAATAAAGGGCTTTATATTCTCTTAATAAAGTGTATGAGGGAAAAGTGAAGTGCTGTGATTTTTTTCATGCTGTAATTGGCAGACTTCTTCTTTATCTGTGGGTGAACTGCCTTGAAATTCTGTGGATTGGTTAATATTGGTTAATATTGGTTAATTGGTTTTACTTTTCTGAGTATTTTTTAGGGTTATTTTATTTTTCCAAATAGGAGCTGGAATCCTATATAGTTAGATGTTGCAAATTTGGTGCTCAGTTTATTGTAGATGAGTGAAGATAACTTGATGTTATGGAAACATTTTGCAGGAGAAGGTAGCTGTAAGTTTTGTGCAGTTAAAGAGCACTGAAAACAGACTGCATTATTTCCCCTTGTTATACAGAACCAATAGAAACAACTAAATTCAAAGGACAGATCTTTAGCTATTCCTCCCTTTTTGTGATAATTAAAAAAAAATGCCATCAGGGCTTCATAGATCATATTAAGTCCCCCAAAATTTGACCATGATCAGATCTGAATAACTGATGTTGGATAATCTGTGTTTCATTTGTATTTGGATTTAAACAAACCATGAACAATATATCCCAGGTGATCACACAAGTTATAATTTAAGATCCTTGAGTATTTAGATAGCTCAATGGTAAACTAATTATGTCTGGACACGTTACACTATGTGACAAAACTTATCACATCTTAGATATAAGTGTGCTGGTCTAATGAAAGTAACAATATGGAAGTATTCACCATTTTTCTTTACTGAGGCTGAGTAACATTGCATGTCTGATTACTTGTGCCTTGTTTTTTCTTTTCTTTTAACTTTGATTCCCATTTTAACCTTACTGTGACATTTGCAATGCAATTCTTTGTGCCTTTATAACAAGTGTTTATAAGCTTTGGTGGAAAGTAGTAACTTAAAGGGATGTTGATAATTCAAAATCTTGTCATTTTCAAAAAGATCAATTTCACAGTGGTTTCAGAAACTGCATCTGATTCTGGGTCACCCTGCCAATTTTGTTGTGTTCTTATAAATGCAATTTCATCTGTTTTATCTCCCTTGCTGTGTTGTTTAAAATAGTAATATACCAATGAAAATGAGAGCTGACTTCCTGACTATAAAAAGCAGGGTAACAATTACTGTATAATGAAGCTTATGTGTAGTTCATAAAGTTAATGTAAGGAATAAAAGAACACCTGATTTCTTTGTTTCCCATCAGTACTTTTAGATAGAGCTAATGTGTTGTGTTTGTAACACTGATAAAGTGGCACTCACCTCTTCAAATGAGCATCATCCTTTTTAACTAAAGAAAACCCATTCAATACAGTGTGTTCGTAAATGAGTAATTATGAGTAAAGATCTTCAAATTGTAATAATGTTCTTTGAACTGGTCGTCTGAAAAGAGAGAACTGTTGGCCCCATTGTCTGGAAACATGAACCTTTATTTCTTGAGCTAGAAAGCAAGCCTGGTAATTTAGACTCTGCAGTTTCCGAATCATAAAATGTCTTTGGGATTTACTGAATAGAGAAATGTGTGCCATGTCAGTTGAACTTGTACTTGTTCACCTTAATGCAGAAGCCTTGCAAGTCTCAGTCTGATTCTGTTCTGTACAAAGGGAGAGTAGTTTTGTAAGGGTTGAAAGATATTTCTAACCCAAAGCAGTTCACAGTCATTTGAGGCTTGCTAAATTACAGTCAGCATCAGGCTGGCTTTCATTTAGAGTAAAGAATTAAAAAAAAAAAAAAAAAAAAAAAAAATCAGAGTTAGTGGTTTCTACAGAAACCAGTCAATTGCAAGATGTATCATTTTTTATAAGAAACTGGTAGTGATGAAAACCACATAGAAGCCAGGTGGCATTCCAACAGAAATGTCCCTATTGGAGAGGAGCTACCATCAGAAACTGGCTTAGTTTCTTGCTAATACTTTTTCTGCATGCTTAGCAACTAGCCTGAATGATTGCAAAGTTTATTCTTTGACATCATCCAGATCTACTCTTGGCCAGTCTCCTTCACCTGTACATTCCTCTGATCTATGAGCCCTTTTCTGGGACTGGCAGGTATCTACTTTTCATTGCCTTGACCTCTCATTCTTCTGAGTGGAGAAACCTTGCTTCAGTTCCTTGAAACCCCTCCATGCCCTACTGATGCAGAGCACAGATCTCGCAGTTGTTAGGCTTAGTGTTTCTCAGACAAGAGAAAAGTCCCCCAAAGGTGCCAGAGCTCTCTAGGCTTTGTTCAGTAACATTTTTACGCAAGATCTTCCCATCTTGATACCTATCAGTTTGTTTTGGATGTTCCGCTTTTCCTTTGTAAGACAAAATAAGTTTTTAAGTAAGAGGTGCATGAGATGGTCTTAGTACTGCCACACCTACTCTGGACAGTGATGCAAAAAGGATAAAAATAAAAACCCAAAGGAATCTAGCAATGTGTAGGTGTACCCCAGAATCTGTCTTGACATGGGGGAATCAAAGCAGCAGTGAGCTAGCTCTGCTGTGAAACAGAAATACATCTCTTGTAGCTACTCAGGCTTGGCTGGAACAGCGTTAAGGCAAATCAAAGCAAAAGGAGAGTGAAAAATGAGCCTAAATCAAATTAAAGAGATTAAATTTTGTAATTCAGTAATTGCTGGATGATAGCTGTGTAGAAAAAGAAAGTTTCTAAAAAGTAGGCTCTGAAGAGCTTACACGCAAGAATTCTTTCATGCAAGAATTACTTATGTTCATAACTTTGAGTGTGCCAGCACAGAGGGGCCTTTGACAAAAAACAAACAAACAAACATTAGCATGCAGTACTGATCAGAGCAATACTGATTTTACTAAGACTGCTACATGAAGTAAAGTACATGTTATTCTTTCTTATCAGGAAATAAAATGGTGAGTCTGGGTTCATGCTTGTCAGACATAGGGCAGAGCAAGGGAAGTGTTTCAGGTTCCAAGTATGAGGGATTTTGGAGAACAGCAACAAACATATTTGCAGATAAAGGTATTTTATAAGGAAAAATTCAGACAGTGTCCATACAGCATGATGCAATGCTCGAGAAATTATTTGGTAAATGAGGTAATTTGAGTACTAGAAGCCTTACACACGATTAAATATTTCATTTGGGTTAATCTGGCTGGGGAAGTATATGCTCTGAGTTACTACCCTGTGCTGAGGCTATAGACTGACTGACTTGCTGCTAATTTCCATTTGTGTTAGTATCTTATAAGTGGACTAGAAGGCTCTAGGTCCTTGGTTGCAAAGATTAGTATTACTAGGCTTTCAATGAAGTTAGTAGCTATTAAGTTAGAGAGGAATCTAAAAGCTTGTTGTCAAAGGTAAGTTCAATTTTGTAACATTAATAGTACCTAGTTTTGTGTGTATATACATATATATATGTGTGTGACATTTTCAACAAAATCATTTGTTCCTGAGTGAGTGGAGGCAAATTTTTGTGCAATTCAGGGTGTCCAAGCTGATGAAATAAATTCTATTAGAGCAGTATGCCCCCAGGAAGAAAGACCTGAATTTTTAAGCTTTTCTGTCTGCTGGAGAGGTAAGTTGGGAGGTGGTAAAGATCTATGTTGTTGTTACTTTGATTTTGTAGACAGTAGAGAATGAAACTTTTCATAAACTTGGGCTGAAAAATTCCCGCTTGGAATCAATGTTTCTAAAGCAGAGCCAGAATGCTGCCTCTTGGTAACCAGAAATAACAGTGAATGCTAGCCTACAATGGATTAAGAAAAGTCACTGAGTACATTTCTAATGACAGCAATAGAATACTGTCTATTTTCAGAATTATATGAAATTGTGCCTGATGGGCAGGCTTCAGTGGTAGATGAGTGCTTTGAGCAATTTTGTCATCAGCTGTTTGCTGTGTGCTGCTCTTTCCCATGTTAACTTCATTAATGTCTGACACATCGAGGAGAATTGCATTGACTGATCTGCAGTAACAGCCTGATTCAATGCCCAGTGAAGCTAATGGATGTCTTTACACAGGCATAAGTTAATTTTTAGATTCCAGATGCTCTTCATTGCCTATTTTAATTAACACCATTGTTCTCAGAAAAGAGAGATGACATCTCTGAAATAACGGCCTATCTGAAAATGGATAGAAAATTCTGCTGTTGCACTGAAACTGTTAGATTTCAGTCCTGATGTTGTATTACTATTCAATTTAATAAAGCCAGACTAAGTGTAATGATGTAAAATATTATTTTGAAATCCTTCTAGAATAAGTCATGGCAATGTCTAGAATCAATCATGGCAGTCAGGTGAAGTTCCCAATGACTGGAAAAAGGGTAATATAATCCTCATTTTCAAGAAGGTGAAAATGGATGACCCAGAGAACTACAGATCAGTCAGTCTCACCTCTGTGCCTGGCAAAATCTTGGAGCAGATTCTCCTGGAAGGCATGCTAAGACACATGAAAAACAATAAGGTGGTTGGTGACAGCCAGCATGGCTTCACTAAGGGGAAATCCTGCCTGACCAATTTGGTGGCCTTCTATAATGGGGCTACGGAACTGATAGACACGGTACAGCAGTTGATGTCATCTACCTGGACTTGTGCAAAGCATTCGACACTGTCCCACACAACATCCTTGTCTCTAAATTGGAGAGATGTCAATTTGATAGATGGACCACTCGGTGGATAAAGAACTGGCTGGCTGGCCGCATGCAAAGAGTTGTGGTCAATGGCTCAATGTCCAGCTGGACACCAGTAACAACAAGTGGTGCCCCTCAGAGATCGGTGTTGGGACTGGTCTTGTTCAACGTCTTTGTCGGTGACATGGGTAGTGGGATTGAGTGTGCCTTCAGCAAGTTTGCTGATGACACCAAGCTGTGTGGTTCGGTTGATACACTGGAGGGAAGGGATGCTATTCAGAGGGACCTCGACACACTTGTGAGGTGGGCTGATGCCAACCTTACGAAGTTTAACCATGCCAAGTGCAAGGTCCTACACCTGGGTCAGAGCAATCCCAGGCACAGCTACAGGTTGGGCAGAGAAGAGATTCAGAGCAGCCCTGCAGAGAAGGACTTGGGGGCGTTGGTCAGTGAGAAACTTAACATTAGCTGGCTTCAGTGTGTGCTCTCAGCCCAGAAAGCCAACCGTATCCTGGGCTGCATCAAAAGGAGAGTGACCAGCAGGTCGAAGGAGGTGATCCTGCCCCTCTACTCTGCTCTCATTGAGACCTCACTTGGAGTACTGTGTGCAGTTCTGGTGTCCTCAACATAAAAAGGACATGGAACTGTTGGAACAAGTCCAGAGGAGGGCCATGAGGATGATCAGGGAACTGGAGCACCTCCCATATGAAGACAGGCTGAGAAAGTTGAGGCTGTTCAGCCTGGAGAAGAGAAGACTGCATGGAGACATCATGGCAGCCTTCCAATATCTGAAGGGGGCCTATAAGGATGCTGAGGAGGGACTCTTCATTAGAGACTGTAGTGGTAGGACAAGGGATAGCGGGTTCAAACTTAAGCAGGGGAAGTTTAGATTAGGTATAAGGAGAAGTTCTTTACTGTAGGGATGGTGAGGCACTGGAATGGGTTGCCCAAGGAAGCTATGAATGCTCCATCCCTGGCTTTGTTCAAGGCCAGGTTGGACAGAGCCTTGGGTGACATGGTTTAACGTGAGATGCCCTGCCCATGGCGGGGGAATTGGAACTAGATGATCTTAAGGTCCTTTCCAACCCTGACTATTCTATGATTCTAAGTAAAAATATATACTGCATATTGCTAAGTATTTATATATAACATATTTCATTATTAATACCTAATATTGGAATCATTGGAATAACCTGTAACATTAGATTAGCAATGCTGCAGGATGTCATAACAACTTTTGCAGGTAAAAAAATCTTCTGATAAAACGGCAAGAATAGAATCACTAGAAGTTCATGTATGGGGCAAGTCTAGACTAGTGCACTTCTGAAAGAGAAAAGTGATAATTATGCTAAAGCTTTTCTGATTTTAGCTATTGGATCATAAGAGCAAGCAAATGCTGCAGAGAAGGGTCCAGGCTAAGGTTTCCTGATGTTCTGAATTTTCACTTGTATAGATTCATTTGCATTCCCTTAGAATATGGACATTTACTGATTTTGTTAGTCAGATCTGAGGTCAAGGCAAATTCTACCTTAGTGCTCTAATGGTGATGGGTAATACTTATCCCAAACCACAGTACTGTCAAAAGGTTGCACAGTTCTTCGTGTACTTATCTTCATACAAACCCTATGAGATTGGAAAGTGGCTATTATCAGAAGCGTTTGGAAGAAATGTTGTTTTTCCTTTCAAAAAATAGGGCCAAAATATAAATTATGACCTCTTCTCTTATTTCCATTTGCAAGCAGCCAGTGATAATTTAATTATGTTGATTTAAATCTGATGTAGGCGTCTGAATTGAGTTGATTTATAAAACCAGAGCTTTTTCCTTAAGTTTGCACTTCTTTCTTGTAATCTCCATTTACTCTACCTACTTATTTGTGTTTAGGGTGCAAGAAAGTGGATGTAGGAGCGCAGCAACTAGGATATGTCATGGAAAATGGATAGATATGGAACTCTAAGGTAATACTACAGCTAGAAACCAGGGAAACCAAAATTGCAATTTTTTTTTTTGAATAGCTTTTATTTTGAAGGAGTCACTCTAAATGTGTAGCTGAGAGTAAAAGTTTGGGATGAAAAATAGAAAACATACAAAAGTGATTAGACTTGTCTCCTTTTCCTATTTCATTTTCAAGCATTGTGTTTATATTCTAAAGGCAGACTAGGATTTATAGGTATGATTGAAAAACATGTTCCTGAGAGTGACTGCAAGGGAATGCAAAAGCTTAGCGGATGAAGTCAAGAATAGATGGGAGATAGTGTGGTAAATGGAGCAGAGAAAAAAAAATAATTGGAGCTAAGGCTGAAAGGGAAAGAGAGAAGGTGAGAAGAGAGTGCGAAAAAGGATCCAGGCATTAGTAAACACAACACAGAAAACCAAGATTAAGAAGAAATTAATGAGATTTTTGAAGAGGACCCACATTTGATTGTGTCCTAGGCTGAGGTCACATAACCAGTTTCTTTCAGTTTCCCACAGGTATTATTTAGTAATCAACCCTATTACCCAGTTAGCAAGTTAAAGGTGAAGCATGTGGGTGTGAAAAATTACCAAGGGAGATGTGTTATTTCCAAACTCTGCAGACGGAGCATCCCACAAATTTCAGTATATTTTGCTCAATGATCCTTTAAAAATACATGGAGTTTTTGTTGTTCGTTTGCTGGGGGGAGGGATTTAGTTTGTTTGGTTTTTAATCATTTACAGTGGGGCATCATCAGGGCAGAATGCACTGTCTAGTCTTTTAATACCACTTGAAAATTTTGTCAAAGGACTCAACCTTGCCAAGCCATTTCATTTTACCCTATTTTTTCATGCATTTGTAGAGTTTGAAGTTAAATGGTACTACTCAGTAATCAAGCAAATCTTTCATACTTCAGTGTTGTTATCAGAAGCAGCATTAGGCTGGGAAGCAGTGGCAAAGTTTAAAATGATTCAGTGTGTAACCTGCTGATCAGGGGTAGCTTGTAACCTTAAGTACTTGAGTACTGTAGTCCTAAGTGCACATCTCTTTCTCTCTCTCCTCCTAAGGGTTTATGCTGTTTATTCAATTTCTGGATGTCACTTTTAGGATATCTTGCAGTTTAGAAAATAATACTCTGTTGTTTGCAGGTGTCTAAGCTTTCCTGAAACAGATTGATTGATAGACCTCTGTTGTTTTTTTTGATCCCACTCTCCCTAACATCATTTATTTCTTGTTTGATTCCTTGTCATTGCAATAAGCTATTTCTTTAGATGCCTCTCTTCTTCCTGAAGCTTGAGTGTTAAAAAGAGTAATGCCATGCAGCCTATGTGATTGATAAAGAATAGATATCGCAGTCTTTCCTATTTTGTCTAGCAGGGTTACTTTCTGCCATCTATCTTTTGACAGCCTCTCCCTGTAGGTAGTAGTTTCAGTCTTCTTTCAAACGTGTGTAAGCCAGAACCCTAGCAGCTTATGTTTTGATTTTATTCATAGTGGCTGTGGCATAAGCATCTCTTCAGGCAGTTCCTTTACTTGACCGCAGGAAAGGCAGGAGATGGAATTGCCTACATTTTCCCTAAGGGGAAGCCTGAAAGGTACCAGTTTGCGGTGTGCACACATTTTATTGTTGTTCTTTAAGCTCAAGGATAGTTGCCAGTTTAATCTGTTTTGAAAATTAAACAAAACTGAAGCTGCCTTCTCAATTTTCATTGCCTTTTAAGGTCCTTGATCCAAAAGTTCTGAACTTGAGTCTATGTCAGGTCTCAAGTTTTTTTGGGGGGACTCTTCACCCACATGTTCATTTAGCAGTAGGAAAAAAACAACATCTGAATAAGATCCAGACCTTCCTAAAGTCCTAGACAGTGTTTTCTCAGGAAATGTGTCTGTTTGTGACATTGCAGATAAAATACTTTCCTAGAAGATAATACCTTTTTCCTTTCTTTCACCTCATCATTTCTAAATCTTTTTACAAGATAAACTAGTTTTTATTAGCATTTACTAAGATTGATTTAATTTTTCTAACATTTTATTATGACTTAAAGAGTTATTTCTTTACCAGGATATGAAAAAAAAAAAATGCAGAAAAGGTACGATTTTTCATTGAAAGTGGTAGAACAGAAATTGTCTCAAAAACCTGTAGTGCATTCAGACTGCCTGTATCTGGATCCCAACTTGCATGTCTCGTGTAAAGGTGTCTAACTCAACATGAACCCTTCTTGCCTGCAAACACAGAGCTGGATTCGGTTGAGTTATTGGTCAAATGACTGGTTAGACTGCCTGTCTTTAAAAAGAGCATGATTAAATTTTGGGAGACTTCTCCCTTCAGTACCTGATTGTTGTAAAATAATAATGAGAGATGTGCACTTCATTAATACATGTATATGTGTGTGTATGGCAGCACACATGCATGCATTGGAGAGGTGTGTTCTCCCAGCAGGGGCCTTTGAAACTCTCTGAACCTTGTAGTGAGAAGGAATGCAGGGAATTTGCCTAAGAGGTTGGTTTAGTTTCAAAAGGGGAAAAACACTTCCTGCTTCCCAAGGGGTGATTTTTTGGAGTCCTTTCATGGAAAAAAAAAAAAAAAATTAAACATGCTTATGTTTCTTTTAAAGAGTGACTCCAGCAGATGCAGCATGTTTTGTGGTATATTCTTCTTCAATCCAATAGGATGAGTGTAAATTGCCAACAACAGCAACAAAAGATGGTGGTGGGGGGAGGCAGAGGGAGAAACAGAAAATGTGTTGACAGTGGATCTGACCGACACAGTCCAAAACAATAGGATGCATGTTTAGCATGACTGGCTCTATTCATTCTCCTGTCAGCGCTTGGCATGCCTGCCTCTCAAAGGCAGCAAAGCTGCAGGAAGTGTCTCTTCCTCACACAATATATAGAGAAATTTCCTTGACACTATATTCCTCAGCTGTAAATGGGTGGTCCTGGTGGGTTTTTGATAAGCATGCAGTTTTAAAAGATCTGGTAACAATAGTTATGATGCTAAATAATAGTATGCATGCATGAGAAAGGTTTATAATATAAATCAGCCTAGTGAATGTTGACTGGGTAAGCTTTTCTCTCATGTTACACAGCACAGTATTTGAGCCTGCTGAAACATGTAGGAAAAAGTCTTTGCACCCTATAAATGCCGTTTTTCTGGTTTAGATTACCTCAACTACGTTGAGTCCTAGGGTGGCACGTGATCAACTGCTCTTCAATAATGTGTTTACCTTGCAGCTGACTTGCAGCTTGTGCCACATTTTCCTTCAAGTACAACCTCAGGCCAGTATTTAATCACCTGCCAAGCCCTTTAAGTTGGCAAGGGAGATGCTTGAAAATGACATGTAAAAATGAACCTCCAATTACTCTATATTTGCAGTACTTCAGCACAGTATTTCACTTCCACAATAGTATTCTGTTGTAGAACAACTGCAGCCACTTCAGGCTGCCTGGATAATGCCTCCAACCCCACTGTAAATCCATGGGAAGTAATGCAAAGCCAGAAAATCTTTTTCAGTAATTTGCTTGCCATTTCTGCCTCTTTTTTAATATCATCTGCAGCTTCCAGAGCTGCTCTTTTCACACGGACTTCTATTGGTATGATTTGCAATTAAAAAGGAAAATATATTTGATATATATTCATATATATATATATAAACCAAATACATATTAAAATATCTTCAATTCATCTATAGTGCAACTTAAACTAATGAACATATGAAGATTCCTAATGGAGGGTTTCAGTCTATATCTTCTGGTGATTTGTTGCTTCCTAGAGTAAGAGCAAGCTCTTAGCATTGGTTTCCCAGGGTTGATAAAAACGTTTCTGTCTGTTTAATATCCATGCCCTACAAGTGTTGAGTCTCCCATGCTTTATGAGAATCTGGTTTTGAATGTTGTGTTTTTTTAAAGATGGTGGTATGTGCTCAAGTTTTGCAGAGATATCGAGCAAACCTGTGTGCCTTGATAGTCTATTCAAGAATGTGGGTCAAGTGTCAAGGCCTTCCCAAAATCCACAGAGGTTTTTGAGGGTTCTCAGGAAATGTTTCACAAATAATCTTTCTGAAAATTAGTTCTAGTTTCCGAAAGAAGAACTTGATTATATCCCTACCAGGACTGTTTCAGTACATGAACAGCATAAGTAGGTGAAAGGCAGGTTAGCTTCTCTGCAGTGATTATCATGATTGTTCTCCTGCTTGCTGCTTAGAAACCTCTTTTGCAGGTTCCCTTTTTATTAAAATGGTAATAAATATTTTTTTGAAAAATACAGACACTATTTCCAGTATCTGAGGATAACCTGGTACTTGTGTGCTTTGCAGTAGAACCACCACACAGTTGCTGAAATTTGGTTCTACTCCCTTTTACTTTAAGAAGATGATCAAGATTTTGATATGATTACTAAAACCAGAATATGGTGTTTGATAGTGAATAAGCATTAAAAAGCAGCCCAAGAGATACCGGAAGATCTTTTCAAAAGCACATTTATTTTTTAAATGGGAGTGGAGTTGCAGTTGATTCTTCAAGTGGTTTTGGTAACATCGGCTATGAAATATACTGTCAATGGAGGGTGCATGAACAACTGTTTACTTCTGGATTCTTAGAAAAAATAATCTCGTTATGGGAGTTTATTAGAAAATGTTGCCCCTTTTGCATTTAAGCAGTGATTATGGCTACTTATTCACTCTTAATCATTATTTAATGATCTTATTGCACATAAATTTTCTCATCTCTTACTATGAATTCAGGTATTTGTTTTGTTCCTGGAATTCTCTCTCACTCTTCTGCACAATTCTGAGAATAAAGTAACCTAATAAAACAAGAACAAGTGCAAAACCAGCAGGTAATATGCAAATTTATATTTGTAATATGGTAAATGGACTCTTCAACAGTCATATGGAACAGGAAGTTGGAAGAATTTATGTGTGGAAATGTAGGTGAAAATTTTAAGGTTTTATAATGACTTAGTGGCATAAGTATTTACTTAAAGGAAACAGAACTGACCCCACAAGCTTTTTGTCAGATTTGCTACTTTTTTACTTTTGGGTCCTTACTCTTTGGTGGTACAACCATCTCTGAAAAATGAAGCTTGAGACGTGGGCTCATATATAATGGGCTATATATGCTGAAGAATTGTAATGGAATAGTTAGTCTTCGTTACCTTTGTCATTCTTAAATGTTCTAGTATAAAGCCTATAAAGCCCAAATGACTTCTACTTGGACAGTTTGCATTTCATTTTTGAAGGGTCTGCCTTCACTTTGAAAATGCAATGTGCCGTTTTCTCTTTGGGGAAACACTTTTGCTTCTTCACTTTGAGAGTAGACATGTGTGAGTATGCACAGAGGATAATTTTATACAGTGTTCCCCTTCTATGAGCTTGTATATGTGTTTTCATTTTTTAATCTAAGTTTCCATGAATTTCATATTGCAGGGTGGCTTATTGCAGATGCAGATATAATAGTGTGACCTTTTAGAGTGATGTTTTCATTTATATATATAGATAAGAAATAGAACTTCCTTGCCATCTTGTGTAAGGATGTATTGAGAGATTTTTTTAAAGTCATTAGAAAAGCAAAATATGGTAAGTCATTCATCTTTGAACCTGATTAATTGTTCCTTTCCAATTTTCTATACATATGTATTCAGACACAGAGAAAGAAGATAAGCAGAAATAGATACTAAAAGCTTCTGAGAATAGGTAACTATTCCAAAGCCAGTTTATGTGAGGTGGAATAGCCATCAGCAGGGTAAAAGGTTACCCAGGTATGGAACTTCTGGGTAAACTCCTGGGGCTTAGATCAGAAATGTACATGGTCTGCAGGTGTGTATTGTGTTTATGTTTGTTCTGAGATGAAAACTGAAATTTCAGCTGCAATGAATCTTGGTTTCTATAAACATAGCTGATGACAAAGGTGTGCTTTCAACTTGGCTCTTTCCTGAGTTGTGAGAAGCAGAGAAGGATAGTATGAAGGTCGTTTGGGATTTACAGCCTTGAATCTTCTACAGGACTCAGATGCATGAACTCTCTCACCTGTGAAATACAGTGGAATGGGGTGTGTGTGGGTGTGTGTCCTGCAATTTCCTTTTGTGTGCTAGGACATTATCAAAGAAATTGTAAAAAGTGCCTCAAGATCCCTGCTCAGTTTTATTCTGTCTCAGGAGTTTAAACTATGATGTCCCATGAAAATGTCTTGGCCACCATCACAGTGTCCTGGTAGAAGGACATATTTACAGCACTGGTGAAGAAGTTCTATAGTCCAGAAAATTGTTGAAAGTCTATTGATGCAAACCCTAGGAAAGTGAAGAAGGGATTGAAAGAGATCTAGCATGGGAAATAATGAGTTCAATAAAGAAATACCTACTTTTAAAAATGAGGGATTTGGAGTCATGCCTGTGGCTGTGATTTAAGTCCTAGATATGCTTTTTCTGTTACTATCAGATACAGGATATTTAGATATCCTCTTTTTGCTTGGAAACAGGCCAACAGTTTAAATATATATAAAAAAAAATCTTTTAAGAAACCAGCTGTGTTTGGAACAGTCTGCTGGGGAATTCCTGTAAGAGTGCTTAATTTTGCAGGGTTTTTACTGACCACTAGTAAGGAAATCAAGTACCAGGAGTTATTGGTGCAAGAAGCATTTATATTAGGTAGAATTCTAGTGTAAGTCTTGTGGTGTAATATGGAAAATTAATTCAACATTCTGCCAGATAAAATGGGTCAAAGTATACTCAAGGTATTCTGTATAAATTGCTAATACTACAGTACTAGTTAATTAAAATGATGCAGTAATAATTAAGTGATACAGTAATAATGAGATTCAAAACCTGTCAACAAATTTTAAAGTTTTATGTCTAATCATATGATAAGCCTTCAGGCAAAGTCAGTGTAAGAATAGTTTACTCATCGTTTCCCAAACCGTAGAAGGACTTGATTAAGGCAGAAGTAACTGGAAAATGAAGCTAAATGTATCCACTGAAGTATTAAAGTGCAAAAGAGGGCAGAATTTGGATTCTAGAGTTGAACGTAATGTGTTCTTCTGCTTTGTAAAATAATTTCCTAATCTCATGTAATGTTCATATTGCCTACATACAGTGATTACGGGGGTTGTTTCTCAAAGTTGCAGAAGTAGTTTATAAGAAATGTCTTTTAAACCAGTGACCGAGGAGAGCTGCTAATACTAAAAGTGACTAGAAGAAGAATAGTATGAAGGTTATGCTTCTCACATGGATTTTCCTGTGCATTCATCACTTGAGAATTTATCAAATGTGACAGAAAATAAAATGCACATTCTTTACAGATACTGTTCTGCTGACTCAGAGAAAAAAAACTCTTGATCTGTTCCCAGGATGTTGGTAGCAGGAACTGGTTTAGGTTATACTAGTGCTTTGCCAAAAAGCGATTCTATTTTTTTTATGATAGTGGTGGGTTTGCTTGTTCTTTTTCATCTTTTGTAATTGATAAGAAAATTTTCTCAAAATGGCTGGTTACAAATAGCTGCTGTCAGAGTGCTTCTTTCTCACATTGGTTGACTCCTTACAAACTGGAATTGGTCAGTAGTGAATTGGTCAGTAGTGATCATGCAATAAGAACAACAGGTTTTATCTTTCCAGAAGAATCACTTCTGGATATTTTTTTGATTAATTTTCCAGTCTCTACATTGCATGTTTACATTTGAATATGGTTAATGACAGATTTTTTTTTCTTGTTTTTTGTGTATAATTTTAGCTTTTATTTCCTTTAGCTACTTTCCAGATTGCATTTGTTTTCTTTATAATTTAATTTAATTCTAATTTAGGTCAGATCTTAAAACTTAAAAAAAGTCGTTGCCTAAACTACTGGTTATCGAGTCCATTCAAGTTAGAATGATTTTCAAGACTTTGCACGCAACATTTTTGTCACCTTTAGCTTACAACCACTTCACTTAAAAAAAACCCAAGCAAAAAAAAACCAAAAACAAAAACCAAACCACGAAGCAAGAAAACAAACCAAAATCTACAACCTCTCCTCCAAACAAAAACCCTGCCGCCTCTGTTTTCATATGAAATTTTCAGGTAAAGCAGGATCTATAATAAAGGCATGCTTTCTGATATTTTAATATCAGCATTCTAAGATTATGATATGTGTTAAGTGATAGGAATAAAGACAAGTACTTTGAATAGTAATTTTTTATTAGATTCTTCTAATTACTAGTGACTAATTACTGAATGAGCAAGTCGCTGCATGTATGCTTAATATTCGTTATTCTCTAAAATGGGAATGTAATTATTCACTTGTGTATGGCTTTTTAGAACTGATTCTTGACAGGGAATAACTTAAAGCAAATGCATGGTTCTAGGTTTCATTAAAAAAAAAAATTCAGCCTAGTTTCTCAAAAATACTTGTGTATTTGGGGTTGAGTTACTTGAGTTTATAACAAATCTGGAGCTGGAGGTTAACATTAGGCTTCATTTATTTCTTCTGTGGTTATTTCTTTAAATTGTAAACAAGTAGGTTTGCAGCCTCAGGTTTGTAAATAACCTATTGCATGGCACTATCTTAGGAAGTCCTCTAAAAATGTGGGAAAGAGGAAGAGAATTTTGGGTTGAAAGAGGTGTCTGACACATCCACAGTTTATGGAAATAGCTCAGCTGCTGCCTTACTCTTACCTTTTTACTTTGCCTTCTTAGAACACAAAAATTATAGAAGCCAGTGAAAGAAACAGCTGTTCTTCATTCCTCATGCAGTTTCTGTCTTAAAATCAGAAATTATGACTTGATTTAAAAAAGAATATAAAAATTGCAGACATATATTGCACCCTAGAAACTACTCTTTAGCAGAACTTGACTACATTTAATTGACTTGCAGTGAGGCTTTGGGAAATGTAAATTCACAGGGATTTCATATTACAACATTATGATTTTCAAAGAGCTTTATATTGCTGAAGAACTGTAGCGTTATTAAAAACAAAGTGTGAAGTCAAATTGCAGCAGAGAATGCTAGGAATTTAAATTAGGCCTTTTTGGTTTTATTTCTTGTATCTCATGTAGAATGACATTAAGCTTTCCTTATTCTCCACTTCTTTTACCCTTTCTGAAATAGAAGCATCATTACCAGGATTTATTGGGTGAAATTTTTGAAATAAAAGGTTTAACTCAGCTTATCTGTGAGTTATATTCTGAGAGTCTGGGTTTTTTTATATACACTTGTAAATGCCAAGTTGTGAATGTAGAAGTTATTCTCTCTAACCATGAGTAAGAATTATGAGGATGATATTGCACTATCCGCTATAAAGAATAGCAAGGAATTAAAGTATTCAACATCTATGATCATCAAGTCACTTGGAGCCCATAGCCCTGAATATTTGGAGGCCAAATTTTGGAGCAACATGGGTTGTTCTTTAACCAAAATGGTGTAATACAGATTTAACAATTGAGGGGAGTAGCACTATTTTAGCAAAACCTGTACTGAGAAGTAAATAATAAACATGCTAATAGAAACAGGGTCATTTATGTGCTTTTTAGAAAGTTGCTGTTTCTTAAGGCATTTTTGTATGCATGTTTGTGTTGAAATTGGAAACCAATGGCTTCCAGATTTGTTACCCTCTGTGTAACATAAGAATGAAAGAGGCTACATATGTTAATTTTCAACTGAAATCTAAATTGCACTCTACAGGACAGTCCTGCCTTGGCAAGAAAATGGGCTAAATGACTATGAGACTAATTTGTTTGGTTTCTTCCAGCTCAGACATTCTAAAAGCATGTTTGTGTGTAGACTTCCGAATGCCTATCCTCCATCAGAATAAAAACCTGCTGTAAAGAACAGAAAAGCTGTTTAAAAAAAGGATTAATTTCAAAGTCAGCCTTTGCATTTTTAGGCAGACACATAAACCATTTTTTTGCTACTGCTTTCCTCCCTGCTGTTATTTAATTCTTGACTGTGGCATTCATAACACTGCACATGGTATCAGATTTTTAAAAGCAATATATTTAACAGGGATCTGTCCGTGATACCTGGGGGATAAAGAAAGCTAGATGGGGCTTTGAGAAATGTGGTCTAGCGGAAGGTGTCCCTGCCCATGGCCAGGGGTTTGAAACTAGATGATCTTTAAAGGTCCCTTCCAACCCATAATTCTATGAGTCTATGATATGCTTACTCAGCAGCTCTCCATCTTATTTTTTTATATTGGATAGGAGGCTGGACTCATATACTGTGTGGTACTCAAGAAATAACCTCTTATTCCGGTAATACCCTCCTGATGGCAATCTTTAGTGTCAACACCTGTATTTCAGTGTTGTAAACCAGGCTGCTTCTACTGCATGAAAAGATTCAACTATTTGCAGCAAAAGGCTCGTGTAAATTTTGAAATGAAGTACAAAAGGAAAAAAAAACCAAAAAACAAAAACACCCCCCCCCAAAAAAAAAAAAAAAACCAAAAAATTCCCAGAAAAATCTCACACTGTAATCTTTGCACTTTTACATCAGTGCGTGTATGTATGTAGGCATACATTTGTGTGTTAACATCTCTAGCATATTGGTAATCTTGTTCTTCAAAGTTCAACTGCTAATGGAGCAAGGTGCTGCAGCAGCCTTTTGTCATAAAGAAATGGTCTGGCAGCAGTCTTCCTCCATCTCTACCTAGCAGTCTACATAATTTGATTAATTAAAGCATTAGCTTGTCTTTCACAAACTCCAACGCAGAATTGCGTGTAGATGCAGAGCAATGAGTGTGAGAGCAGAGACAATAAGCAATGACAAATGCTTAACAACAATTTAGGGGGCTTTTAGGAGCAGTCATCCTTACTGACATTGCTGTGAGAGGTATTCTTGAATTCCCAGGCAGGGGCTAATAAAAGTGATGAAATGGTATATGGAGTGTTTGCTTTGGTTCTAAAACAGCATATAGGAAAGCTCTGAATGTACATCATAAGGTTTATTTTTAATATTTTTTTAAAGAGTGCAGATACTATTCTGCAAATTTATGATAATCACACTAACTTTCTGTATGTGATATTAATGTGGCAATAATATCTACAAAACCAGATGCTTTTCACAGCTAGACCCCAACTTGATAGTTATGGATATGATAGAACACATGAAAACTTCTCATTATTATCAGATCATTTGTTGCATAATGAATGTGAAGTTATTATCACTGTAGTTAATCACCACATCAAGTTTATAGTGGAACAGTGCGCAGAAGGTATCTTAATTCTTATGCTGTGAAAGGTACATTGTGTATAAAATGTGCTGTTTATATGATGATAATATTGTGCTCTGCTGCATCTGCAGAAGAAAATAGCAGTCTCCAGTGCCACAACAGGTGTCTGTGCAGTACTTTTCAATTTTCAGAAACAAATTATTTGTGGCTCTGCAATTTGTGCAATCAGTTGTCTATAAAAATGCAAGATGTATGTCAATTGTTATTCCTTTGATATGATAGCTTTTACACTCCTTTTCTGCTGGAGGATCACTGAAGTTAATGATACTGTAGAACAATTGAGAAGGGACTTTGTTATTTACCAGGAGTTTTTTCTAGAATTGACTTTTATTGGTTGCTTTACTGTGAGATTGGGACATTAAAAAACCCACCATGCTTCAGCAGAAGAATGGAGAGATTTTTCTGTATTTAGGTGATAACAGCACTTTTCTTACTTCCATTCTATTTGAAACAGACTTTGCCTCTAGCAGTTTTCCACATTAAAAAAGCTGTGAAATTTCTCATTCACCTCTTTGTTTCAAATATTTAAAGTTAGAAAACAGAAAACAACAAAGAGAAGGAATTGCTATATCATTTACATGATGTTCCAGCCATATAGCTCCACTGAGAACAGGGGGTTAATCGTTTAAAAAGGGAACAGAAATTGTTTATTTTATGGTGTAGCTCCCAGAGTGAGCAGAGATACCTTCTGCATTGGCTAAAGTTAAGTGGTACCATACAAAGGTGGCAGCACTATCTTAAGCTCAGCAAAGAGTCTCACTTTAAGGTATGACTTGAGAGAGGTATGTTCATATACCTACAAATGCATGCAATGCATTTGCTGAACTTGGGTGTGAATGGGAAAATGTGGTGGAAGACTCCTTCATTCTTCAGTCCAACCTTTTAACCTTTGGTTAAATTGTTGTGTCCAACTAAAGGGGTAGCTACTTCTATTCTTTTAATACCAGTAATATACAATTTGTTTGTATATGTCCACCAGAGTGCAGAAAAAGATGGCAAGATTTGAAGGGAGGATGGCTTCCCTGGAAAATAATGTAGATTTCTTTTTTTTATATATATTTTGGGGTGGGATTTTTTTTCATGTATTCTGATTACAGTCACAATGATTAAGTGTGGACTGTGTATTTACTAATTTTGCTAAATTTTAATTTAGATTTAAAATGGATGTAGTTATGGTTGATTAAAAAATGTGTTTTGGAGATAGCAGCAACTAGTATGCAGGCATATGTAATGTGTGGTCAACCACTGTCAGTGATCTTGGGAAAACTGTCATTGCTCATTGTGTGGCTTGGAAAAACATCAATTTTTCTCTACCAGAAGCAGACCTTTACAAAAGACTACTGAAAAGAAATTAATTACAGTAGGCTTGTAGTAGTAGAGGTGATCCTGCCCCTCTACTCTGCTCTTGTGAGAGCCCACTTGAGCTGCTGTGTGCAGTTCTGGTGTCCCCAACATAAGAAGGACATGGAGCTGTTGGAGCAAGTCCAGAGGAGGGCGATGAGAATGATAAGGGGGCTGGAAATCTTGCCTTTACCATTTGGTGGGCAGGGGAACATTACTTTCTCCGCAAAAGGAGCTGGCCCAGGTGCTCCTCAGCCTACCCTGCTGTCTCTTTCCTTGTCATCATGGGAGCTGTAAAAGTCTTGAAAAATTAAAATGAACAAACAAGTAGTGTTTTCAAAAATTTCAGCTTGGCCTAGATGCACGCTGGTGCTGATGAGATCCTTGTGCTCCACAATGGGGAGTCTCTAGGGAGCAAAAACATAAGTCTGATGACTTTAGATGCAAGGAACTGGCATTGCCTGAGCTACACCACACTAGCCCTGTGTGAGCTGGCCATGGTCTGCAAAGGCTGGCAGGGCTCAACTCCCAAGTCCTGTGCCATGCCTGGCACTCAGTGTGACATGTGACATAGCTGAGGACTCATCTACTGGAAACTCCCTCCTAATACAGAGGATTTTCACTCCCTTTGTGCTACAGCAACAAAATCAAGCTTACTGTGCCCTGTAGGGTTTCTAAAAGTTATTCAACTTACAAGAGAAAGGAGAAGCATGCTGATGTTTTCCCTTCATTGAAAAAATCAAGATATGATTGCACATACTCAATTGCCAATAGAGAAACTTAACAGCAGCTCTAAATGTGTCACAAGAGAAATTTAGAGTCTAGCTCTACTAATGCATGCTGAATGCCATGATAATGGGAGTTGCTTGCACAAGGAAAGGTCTCTGTGTATGACCTTCTAAATTCCTACATGAGCCAGACTCTCAAATGAGTCAACTCTCTCGTTCTTGTTGACAATAATTCTGTTATAATATAATTTGCCTTCTAAAGCTGTACATTAATTCAGTCAGACCCGATAGTATGTGGTATAGCCAGGCATTTCCCATTAGAGTAAAAAATGAATGTATTCTATAAAATTTTTCCCAACTAGACGCTCATATGGCCTAGAAATAACATGGGATTTTATTCTACAGTGTATCTAAAATATCAGTCTCCTTGATTTAAGCCTCAGAAATTAATGTCTCCTAACCTTACTTCATACTGGGGAGCTAGACCTGTGATGATGTGCTTGTAGCCTTGAAGGACGTCTCAGATCAGGATCGCCCTGAGGACTCAAACCCCCCAGCTGCCAGTTCTGAGTGTTAACAGTGTGGCCATCCTTCTCCCAGCAGGTGCATTAAGTTTATCATTCAGAACAATAATGCAATAACAGCAGTTGTGAAAATACAGTGGAATTGGATTCAGACACTAGAACAGGCTGGCAGTATCAGTGGAACAAAGAATTTTCATATAATTATCAGCTGCCAAGAACATCAGATAGTTGCTCAAAAAGTTACTGTGTTTTACACTTCCTCATTTGCTTCCTTTTCTCTCCAAACATTCATGGAATTGTGAACTGGTAAATTACTAGGCAAAGTGTATCTTATTTCTGTTGGTGAGATATGTGTGTGCAATGTTCTAAAGTGAAATGCAAACTTACATACTGAAATTGAACTGTGACCTCAGTTCACAATAGCATTTAATCCACGTACTCTCCCTCCTCTTTGAAACAAGGTGCTTAATTTCCTGAGACTAATATGGGGCAGTGAGGTTCAGAAATGTCATACTTTCATAGATAATCAAATTATAATACTTGAAAACACTGCAAGTTGTGGACTTTGTCCTTTCTCACTCAATAGAAAGATGAACATTGGTTTAAATATCTTCCCACTTCATCCTTCCAGTGATGACACATTTCCCATTTTCACGTTTTGTGGGACAGTTTCACTAGACTGCAAATTACTCTAGACGTAGCTGAAAATATCTAATTTGGGTTATATTTTTGTATGTATGGGTCAGCAGGACAAGTGATCTTTGTGAAAAGCCTTTCTGATAAGGTCATTGGTACTTGGTGGATGTATTGAGCATTTTTATGATTTGGTCTGTATCCATTTAAATTGACAAATTTCTGGTTGACATGGTCAAATGCAGATGAGATAGTTAATTAAACACAAAGAATTCTCTTCTAAGCTAGAGGACATTATTGATGTGCTGAGGGTTTTTAAAAAGCCGGTAGAGAATTACATTTGTGCTGTCCTCATCCAGATTCTGAAATAAAGCTGAAAGTAATGACATGCTAATAAAACAGGAGGGGGAAGCTAGTGCAAAGTAGTTGCTGTGTCAGCATGTCAGCTCCTGACACAATCATGGGAATACTCATTGAGTATAGTTAGAAATTACATGTTTAATGTGAGGCCTGTTTCAGCTGAGATGAGCAGTGAGGGCGGAAGTGAACAGTATCTATTTTGTATGATTTTGAAGACTCTTTCCAATTGCAAATAGTTTTGTTGCATCATGTTCTAGAGAGCGGATGCCTTACAATGTCTGTAGGAATAATTTGCTGCTTCTCCTCAACTGTTTGTTACTTTCTGTAGCAATGTTTCTTACAGACAAAAGTTTTCATTTTGGACACATACTCCAAATAAGTTTGCAGTCATTCCATTTCTCTCATTTTGCAGCTGTACATGAGGAAAAGAAAGTAAGAGCTCTCACTATGGGAGTAATTGTAAAGTGTGATACCCTTTATTTGTTCATTTGGGTTGTCTGTTTAACTAGGTTAAAAGACAATGATTGAAAGAATAAGTATCAACACCCCAGTGTGATTTCAGGCCTCAGAAAAAGAAGAAAATCATACATCATATGAAAGTATTTAACAGCTGAATTTTGGGCTAGCTGTAAAAATTTCAATAGATCTGTTTCACATCAGAAAATTCACTCCATTCAACCAGAGAATGATTCCTGAAACCACAGGAAAAAGAAAATGTTCTAGCAGTGTTAGCACAATCTAAACAACACCTTTAACCTTTTCATTGAAATGGCTTTTCCTTTCGAAAAAAACCCCAAAATAATACCCCCCACCTGTGTAATGTAGAGTAATATCTAGACACATGGAATATAACTGAATTAAAACGCAGGGACCTAAAAATGTATATATGAGAATAGGAACAATTTCAAAATTATTCAGGGTTTTTGTGGTTTGTGTTTTGGTTTTGTGTTGTTTGTTTGTGTTTGTTTTTCTAATTTTTTTTAACAACTGAAATTAAACTCTGAGAATCAATTATGAAATAAAATTTCTCTTATCACTGTCTGAAGTGTAATGTATGTGCTGCTGTGCACTGCCATCTCCTGAAAGGAACATTATAATCTTTATTATATCTTAAAAGCCTTTCTTTGTAGCTAAGTTAGATACTCTAATAAATAAGGCCTTCATTTCTGAAGGAAGACAAATTCCTGCTAGGATGCTCAGGTGAGAACTATAGTTACAACTCTTTTTTGCAGCATGGGTAGTGTGTTGTTTCTGTGAGGTAGCTTGTTTAAAGTGTCTGATGTACTATTGGCTAGAGGAGAAATGTTGAAATTTATATCTGATACATGGAGCCATAAATTAAATAAGCAGTGGTCAGAGCAAAAGTGGAACAATTGTTCTATAGTGAGAAGGAGAATTGTTTGCAAAGGCTGCTTGAAGTTTCATCTAACTGGGTTACTCATACATCAGATGCCGACAGAGGTAGGGTCCATGCAAGGCTGAGAAGCGGAAGCTAAAGCATAGGAGTTTATTAGGGACATCTGTGTGTGAAACAAAATTTCTCAGGAGATTCATCTACTAAGAAACTAGGTGCTGGACTGGCAAGTGCACTGTCTTGGGAGCAGTTCTCTCCTGCCCTGTGGAAGAGCTATGTGGCCGAAGAGGATTTTTTGTGATAGAACATGCAAAAGAAACAGTACATACCTTGTACTTTTCTGTATCTTCTACTCAATAAATGACCTGGATTGTTTTGGGGACAAAGCCAGGCTGAAGATGGCATTTCCCAGCTGTAGAATAAGAAGCTGTACTCTGCGGTGTTGGCTGGAATGTCTTTGTTTTGCCATACTGTTCTGCAGCGTAGGCGGCATCTGTCCTGTGCGTGTGCATGAAACCTGTGCATGTTCACTTCCTTCCAGTGTGGCATTTATTACAGAATTGCTCCACAGGGATAGAATTTGACTAATTACTATCATTATTATCCACTTTTTCTTTTTTTTCTTAATTTTAACCTTGTTACTTAGCAGCCTGTAAAATTGTTGCTTCAGATGTTTATTTATAATGTGTGCTGGACTATGTTGTCATCAGCATGTGTGGTTTTGGTTTGAACAATTCCATGGGATTAGAAAAAAACATTTTAAGGAATATAATTGGACAAAGTCTTTTGTACCATTAAGTGCTACATGGATGCACAAATAGTCATCCTTGTGGAGAAGACATGGTTTGCAGTACCTTGCATCTTTGCATACCAGAAGTGTTCTCAGCCATTTGCAGCTTTGCATTATGGAGCTAAATAAAAAAAGGAAAATAGAAATGGGGGCAAGAGAGAGAATGAATATGTTCAGCTGAGATTTGCACAGAGATGACAGGTGAATGAGGTGGAGAGGTAAAGAACAGCTGTTCCAGATGGCCGCAGCTTCAGGAGGGAAAATGCTAGAGTCAGAGCGGTCAGATTGTAGGAAGAGATGATGCTCATGTAGGATGAGTGGTGCTGGCAGGGAGATGAGTGTTAGAGGTGAGTGGGAAAAACACAGTAAATATGGTGCATGAAGTTTATTTCTCTTAAAGTAGACAGTTCCTATAAATTAATCTTTTTTTTCCCGTTCTTTTCAGCACTGATTGCAGGTATTTTCTTGGAAACATCAGTGATCAGCATTTTCTATTATCTTTGGCTGCGCTGCCTTAGTCGAGTTTTGTGTTGACAGCAGACACATATAAATAAATACATACATAAATAAACCTGAAAACTGGAGAAATTTCATAATTATTAAATACAGTTTTCAAAAGTCTGTTTTTAAAGCATCCCTTCTGTCCTTTTAATCTGCTGCCTAGAAATGAAAGCTTTAAAGGTGCTTGAAAATCTAGTAGCCCTGATTTCAGGGTTTGAAACAATATAACATTCTTCATAGGACTATGACAGTGTAATTTGAGCCATTTCTGCATAAATAGTTCATAGAAAAAGCAAATGTAAAATAATATGAAATTAGTGATGCTGAAAGAGCACTATAGTTTCAAGAGAGCAAAAAATCCTAAAATTTCTGGATTAGCCTTGGGAGTTCTTTCTCAGTACACCTGAAGAATTGTCTGTGGATGGACACCCTCACTCTGCCAACTCCTCCTGAGTTTAACAGTTTCCAGTTTCTGATGTGCTGCTTGAAAGTTTTTGGGGAAAAGGCGCAGAACAGTCACTTTCTGTCATATGCATGAAGGCAGAAACTATTTTAATTAACTGCTTAAACTTAATTTACTGACTTCAAGAATAAGACATTTCGCTGGAACAGTTGTTTTACAAATCCAATCAGAATTATATGTGAAATAGTTTATATCAGCTGCTGACCTGTCTGTTCATAGAATCATAGAATGGCTTGGAGAGGACCCCAAGATCATCTAGTTTCAACCCCCCTGCCAGGGGCAGGGACACCTCGCACTAGACCATGTCGCCCAAGGCTCTGTCCAACCTGGCCTTGAACACTGCCAGAGATGGAGCATTTACCACTTCTTTAGGCAACCTGTTCCAGTGCCTCACCACCCTCACAGTAAAGAACTTCTTCCTTATATCTAACCTGAACTTTCCCTGTTTAAGTTTGAACCCGTTACCACTTGTCCTATTGCTACAGTCCATGATGAAGAGTCCCTTTCCGGCATCCCTGTAGGCCCCTTCAGATATTGGAAGGCTGCTATGATCATGATTGTCAGTTCTAAATCCTTTCCTGAGTGTTGCGACCATTTTAGGCTTATTCTCAACTCATTTAAACTTTATATTTTTTAATTGTCACTCGGCATGATATTAAATATATATCCTTTATAGGATACATACATATCTCCTATAAATAATATATATATTTAATATATATTTAATATATATCCCTAGTTGCAGTCATTCAGTATACTAAATGCCACTGTTGGAAGGGTAATTAGTTCTCATTTCTTAGCCATGTTCCTAACAGATAACTTGTTTTGTGTTTAATTAGATTTCCCCAATATTTCTAGCTGGAATCTATGCATCTCTTCAATTTATATCTTAGTTTTTGTAAAAATGTAGAAATTCTATATATTGTGAAGCTCTGTGTTGAGACGACTGCTTTTCACAAGTGAGTGAAAAGATGATGTTATAGTGTAAAATGTCTTAATGCTTATGATGAACACATTGGGATACTGCAGGTGAAAGGTGCAATGTGATTTTTTTGTTTGTTTTTTGTTTTTTTGTTTTTTAATTTCCTCAGGGGCAATTTTTGATGAATCTGCCAAAAAAGATGAGGAAGTTTTTCGAATGGCAGTTGCTGATCTCAACCAAAATGATGAAATCTTACAAACGGAGAAAATCACGTGTTCAGTGACATTTGTGGATGGCAACAATCCATTTCAGGCGGTTCAAGAAGGTAGGACATCTAAACAGATTTTCTGCTGTTGTTTCTGCAGAGACATGCAAAATACTACCTAGCTTTATAAGAAATTTGTAAGTTTTGCTGGCTTCTTTATGTATAGGATATAAAATATTGCATATAATATTGGATTTAGCCGTTATGGTTTGTGTTGGAATAGTGACTTTAAGCTATAAACTTGGATTTTATCTATTTTGTAAGCAAAAGCTCTTGAAAAAGTGGTAGAGAAATCAGATACAGTTTGCCTACATCTTCTTTCTTTTGCAGGCTGCTTTGAAGTTATTGTCAAACCAATAGTCTTTAATTTATGATGTCTTATACTAGCTTTCAGTTTAATTTCATATATCTAGCAGCACCTAGTTGGAAAACATAGGTTGTTGTGTGGATAACCTTTTCAGCACATACACCTGAAAAAGATAGCTGTTTTGTAAGATGGATTAGAGACTCAAAAAGCAACCTGTGTCCAATATGATTTTGTACTCAGTCCATCCTTTGTCATTCTCCAATTATTGGTCAAGAGATGAGGATGTTGCTCTGGGCTCCTGTGATAGCGGTAGGATGATAACGGGACTCAATATTTGAAATCCCTCTGAGCTGGATTAGTAAATCACTGGTGTGACTGAGCAGTTTTCATACAGCTAAAGGCAGCTGTATGAAGTCTTTAGAAATATGGATTCAAATTTATTTTCTAAACATTCGTTATTTCTTTATTGTTCTGGCACACTAATTTCTGTCTGAGACGGTTGATTTTATTGTAGGTATATTATTAAACTTTTCTTAATGAGAAAACAAAATTTTGATGCCTTTTTATATCCTCGTTGGCTCTCTATTAACTCTTGATGTGGAGCTTGAGATTGAAGCAGCACATGAACATGCACAGTTGCTCTGATACTTGCGAAGTCAAAGATTAGTACCTACTTGGCTTCAATGGACTATTTACAAGGCAATGTTAATGAAAAAAGCTTTAATGCTTGGTGACTACTTTTTGTCAGTGACATTCTTAATTTTTGAGAATTTAAGACTTTTTTTGTTTTGTTAAATTTTACAAGTGGATAGACCTGTATGATGAGAAGCATTGCAGTCTGAGCTTGATATAAGGGTGAGGCAGAAAAAGTTGGAATTTTGAAAATATTCCAGTCAGAATCAAATCTATTTTAATCTTTAAAGGCCAACATAAAAACTGAAGCTACTGGATACTTCTAGAATCCAGAAGTAGAAAACGGGTGAGGTCAATCTTTTTTAGATGATTTCTGAACTGTTAGTATTTAAGCTTTTTTCCAGTTCATCCAGGATGGATAATATTAGTTGATGTTCTGTGATTAACATTGATTAGCACTGAAACTTAGAAATTAATTTCCTTTATCACTGTGGTAGAGCAGTTGCAAGTTACTTCACAGAATGATGTTTTAAGCAACTTACTTATTTCTAACTTAAAGAAAGTAGGAGCATCTAGTGAAGTAGAACATTCCAAATGAGTTAATGACCCAATATTTCAATAGTTAATTACTTATTTTTTGCAAAACTTGTATTTGTAATTTCTTGGCAAATATCTTGGTATAGCCAATATTTGAAATGTGAATCAAGTAGATTTGATATAAATTTTATTACCATGTGATGGAGAAAAAAGATTTTTTGTGATTTTGATGAGCTCAAGAAAGTATTTGCCACTAAAACCTGTTTCTTGTAAATGCATGTAATGGCTAGCAAAGCCTCATAATTGCTATTGTTTAAGTGCCCTGTGTTTTGTTCGGCATAATTTGAGTGAAGAACAAAGGCTGCATCTTTTGCATGCATATATCTGTGAATTTTTGCTTGTTGAAGTGTTTTACCAAGGTTAATGTTTCTTTTGTTTTAACTGAATATAGGCAGCTTAGGCTTCAATGCTTCAATTACAGTTTTTTTCCTTTCTTCTGTCTTCCATGTTTTCATGTCCCTTGCCCCTGGTTTTTAACTGGATTTCTTACAAGTGTTAATAGCAGAGAAGGGGACCTTTATAACTGTTGCAACATATTTCATGGTTTGTCCCTTGGGAAAACACTTTGCTAAAATGCATTAAACTAAACAGCAGAAAAAAAAGATCGTTTAAAGACTTAAACCATTTCTGTATTCCATTTCTTAAACAAGTGCTAGAATGAGGCTAAGTCTCATGTTCTTGAGTGTGTGGCTTTCAGAATGCCAAAACTTAGAATTTCCATGCCAGCATGATCCTTTTCTTGAAAGAATAACAACATTAATATGAGTCTGAGGTACCTTTGTCTCTTCTATCAAGGTAGAGCCTAATGTGCAAACCCCATATTATTTATTTATTATATTCTACTATTTATTTATTTAGATTGTTTTTAATGTAAACTGCTTGAAGTTTATTTTGGTTTAGTTCACTTTTTTTTTTTTTTTTTTTTTGTGGTTTTGACACTTTTCATCTTGTCCAAATTGCAGAATAGCCTTTAAAAAAAGAGCTTTCAATATTTGGTAAAGTGTTAATTTGAAGTATTAAATCCATAATAATAACAACTTAGAATTGATCCAAATTTGTCTGAAATATGTCCCTTTTAGTGAATAGGTTCTTAAAAATCTTGCCTAAGATTTTAAATTTCAAAAAAACAAGAAGTCATGAGCAAAGATCTGATAAAACGAGACATTAGGTACAGGGGATGTATTTACAAATTTATTTTTCATAATGATCCACTAATGGACCTCATGTATTGTTGCTACCTTTTATTCCATTTTATTAGCAAAATTAGCAAGTAATTCCTAAACAGTGTAAACAGGAACATTCAGATACTTAAAATTAATTTTGGAATTTAAAGATAATCAATTTGAAAGGATCGGCTGCCATGCGGTACTTGCTATTCTTCCCTCTAAATCTGTTTTTATAAATTATTACTGTGCCCTGAAATGTCTTCCATTTGTATCTTAGGGAATCTCATTAACAGTTCTGATTGGCACACTAAGACAGTATTGCAAAGCTGAGTGGTTTTATCCTAGAAGAGCTGTGAATGACGTGCGCCATAATATCACTGGAAGTGCCCTGAGGGACAATTTATAGGAATGTTCTGGTGCATGGAAATAAGAAGTGAAATTTAGTTTCCTTAAGCTAGGGAGACTTTTTTCCCCTTCAATATATGTTCTGTCAGAAAGGGCCAACAGTGAACCTGGTGCTTTACTGTGCAGCTCATGCTTGTGCCAAGTGCAAGGTCCTACACCTGGGTTCAGCAATCCCAGGCACGGCTACAGGTTGGGCAGAGAAGAGATTCAGAGTAGCCCTGCAGAGAGGGACCTGGGGGTGTTGGTCGATGAAAAAATGAACATGAGCCGGCTGCAGTGTGCGCTCACAGCACAGAAAGCCAACCGTATCCTGGGCTGCATCAAAAGGAGCGTGACCAGCAGGTCGAAGGAGGTGATCCTGCCCCTCTACTCTGCTCTCGTGAGACCTCACTTGGAGTATTGTGTGCAGTTCTGGTGTCCTCAACATAAAAAGGACATGGAACTGTTGGAGCAAGTCCAGAGGAGGGCCACGAGGATGATCAGGGGACTGGAGCACCTCCCGTATGGAGACAGGCTGAGAAAGTTGGGGCTATTCAGCCTGGAGAAGAGAAGGCTGCGTGGAGACCTCATAGCAGCCTTCCAGTATCTGAAGGGGTCCTACAAGGATGCTGGGGAGGGACTATTCATCAGGGACTGTAGTGACAGGACGAGGGGTAACGGGTTCAAACTTAAGCAGGGGAAGTTTAGATTGGATATAAGGAAGAAATTCTTTACTGTTAGGGTGACGAGGCACTGGAATGGGTTGCCCAGGGAGGTTGTGAATGCTCCATCCTTGGCAGTGTTCAAGGCCAGGTTGGATGAGGCCTTGGGTGTCATAGTTTAGTGTGGGGTGTCCCTGCTCATGGCAGGGGAGTTGGAACTAGATGATCTTAAGGTCCTTTCCAACACTGACTATTCTATGATTCTATGATTCTATGAATGTCAACCTCGTGGCGTGGCACAGACACCTATCAGGATGTGATAAGGTTAAGGTTGCCCCATGAGGTGGGAGGCAAGTTCAGGGCAAGCCAAGGTCAGGGTAAGGAGCAGTGAGGCGCAGCCCGGTTGCTGGGATGTGTCACAGTGACACGCACCTGTGGAGATTTTCAACACGGCATGTTCCTTTTTCTCCTCCTCTTTCCTCAGTACAAAATACTTCACAATACTTACAATTCTCTTGTATGTGATGTCTCAAAATATTTGCAAGCCTGTGTGATTGAGAGAGGAAGAATATTGTGGCTGGCTTTTTTTGTTGTGGCCACATAAGATGCTACAAAGGGAAAGCAGGAACTGAAGTTTTCTTTGTATAGAGAGTGATGGAGGTAGGGATAGTCAGTTTTTGCATGGTAGCAAGTCAGTATTTTAGTGCTAAGAAACAATTAATTTTGAGGCCAGAACCATACCCGTGGCAATAATATACATTAGTGTAAACTACTTCCTTTCTTGTGAGACTTCAAGTAGGGTGGGACATGCTTTCAAACAGGTTAGAGTTCGGCAATATACTTAAAGTGTAATTATTTTTGAAAAGAGTCATGTTTCTGTATTTCTTTTTAACGGACAGTTTGGGGTTTTTTTTTGTTCACTGGGGAATTTGGTCCAAATTATTACATCACTTCTTTTTTGTGTGTCAGAATATCTTTTTGTGTTATCTCTCATTTTCATTATTCTTGTGCTTACCTCAATACACTAATAATTGAAGCCTAAATTTTGTGTTTGAAAGCCTGCTATTTCCTCCAAGCCTTAATTTATTAGTAATATGATCATATGATTGCTGAATGGCTAATGTGAAATATGCAATAACTTGTGCATTTTTGTGGGATTTTCTGCTGAGTTATCTTGGTAGACAGACCACTAAGTGTCTGTTTCAAACAACTGCTAATGATTCTCTAAACCCTCCTTGTCATCTAAACATTTTCCACAAAGTCTTGCATATACTTGCAATACTGATTTACTTATATTTGGGGAAAGGTGTTTTCCATTGATGCAGATTTTATTGTCTGCTGTAACTCTTATCCTAAGGCAAATAGATGGAGGGGGGCTTTGTTAACTCGAACCAGAGGTAATACTTTTGCTCATGCTGATATGCCTCTTTGGGCAGCACAGTTTCTACAGCTCTCATGCTGCCATTTCCACTTGCACACCAAGAGTTACTGAGCACACTCTGCAGGTGTTTCCAGTGCTTGAGGCATCTGCAGCATCTGGAAGCTTGCTGGAGCTCAGCAAGACCCATGTCCAAAGATCTTCAGGGTCTTTGGAGATTCCATTGCCAATGTTTTAAGCCTTATAACAAATACTTTACCTCATGCTCATATCTTTTTATCCTGCTCCTTTCTCCTATCTCCTTTTTTTTTTAATGTCATATTCTACCTATCTTAAATAATATTTCTAGTAATCCAGTGTTTTCCTACTATAGGCAACCTATAATGCATGACAAGTAGATTTGACTGATGCTGTTTGAAGTCCACTTTGTTTGACAGGCTTTCATATTGCAATCATATATATATATGGGGGAGTATTTCTATTTTTTTTAAACCAACCTTTTTGTCATTCATGTTAGCCACCAGAGTATGCTTACAGACACCAACTGAAGCCTTCGTAATGGCTTTTGAAAGCTTATTGTGATCAGTGAAGTAAATAAGGCAGTGAGTCAGAACTAAATGGGATTCAGCTGTAGAGCAGCAGAGGTTTTTAGGGCAGCAATAAGTATGAAGGTCACATGCAGGATTTTATTCAAGCAAAGGTTTATGGTCAGAAATTATGGCCTGATGGGTACATCTGCTTTGGTCTTTGGGACTAGATGAATGTAATAAGATTGTCCTTTCCTGTTTCTCTGATTGCTGTAGAGACCTGTTTAAATCCACAGATTTCATGGACTACTAAACTTTCTTTCACTTTGTGTCAGTTATTTCTTCAAATTTCTCAGCCTTTCTTGTGCTGTTTATTAACCAGTACATGTTAGATTTGAGATGAAACCTTTAGAGGCTTGCACTTCTTCACTGCCCTTCTATTTCATTTCAGGTTTGCTTTCTTATTTCCCAAAAAAATGGATTTTGATGCAAAATGATATTGCTAATACTGAGGAGGAAGAAATCATTTTCAACCAGGATTTGAACTATAAAAAGTTAAGGGAGAAAAGGAGGAGAAGCATTTAAAAAGTAATACAGCATTCCATTGTAAAATCAGAAACTGTTGGAAATGTTTGCAATTGCAAATTGATTGTATCATCAGTACTTAAGCAAATATGGCAAGAAACCTCTTTTGAATTACCTGTCCTCTGTGTATCCACATAATGTACCACCATTGGTGGCACTATGCCTTGTTCTTAAATACTGGGTGAGAAGCCTGTACTCTTACACAGGCTTCATTCTCATTTTAGTCCTGCTAACCCCACAAAATAAATCAGATCTCCAATTTGCATAAATGCACCATGGGAGTCCGAGTGTTGGCAGCTTAAGAAAAAATGTTTTACAACACTGGTGATAGCATTATGACAGTTGGGAAGACAGTGGTTGCATGGAAGAAGATCAGGGAGAGGGCAAGATTAAACATTGACTGAACTAGAAAAGGGCTGTGTAATAGAGGCTTAGTTTAAGAGGAGCAGGATGCGTATATAACACATTTTTAGCAACAATTTCAAAGCTATTGTGACCTTCCTTTGCCTGTATGTAATATACCCAGAACATACTGTGAACTATAAAAGGGGATCAGTTTCATTTTGAGAAAGACCTCATACTGTTACAGCAGTTACAGTAATTGCAAGGCTTCTACCACTCTCCAGTCTTTGAATTTTGGGCTCTAATGTCTTGTACTTCCTAATTTTTTGTAGAGTAATGCTTTCTCCAATTGCAAGACAACTTCTATTACCTTTATTTCCAGTTTGAAAGCAAAATCTGGCAGCTCTAAGCTGCACTAGACTTTCAGGTGCTTGAGGATAAAAAAAAAAAAAAAGGATCTTTTATTTTCATCTCTGAAAGATTTCCCTAAATCTATATAAATAAATAAAAATCAGTCCATCAAGAATGGATTTCTCCAGGGTAGTTTAAACAATGCGAAATAGATGGTTTGAGGAAAAAAGGTGTAAACCTCAGCAGTCCTTAGTATTCTCAAAAGGCAAATCTAAAAAATTTGAACTACAGATATTAGTGCAATTGAACAGCCTTTTCTGAAATATGCTTTCCAAATTAGTGAGCCAAAGTGGAGGAAAAGAGGCTTTCTACAGTGCAGGCTAGAGCAAGAACCTGCCATCTTTTAGTTACTGTTATCCACGTCACCTCACAGAGTACCTAAAACCCACCAAACATACCCTTTATGGCTGCTGCATGTCTTTGTTGTGGTTTAAAGAAAGAATATTAGTGTTTCTATGGAAACTACTTTACTTCAGGTGACCAGGAAACCCAGCAGCATCCCGGTGTTCTACTTGGCTGCATCACAGCTTTCAGATGCAGTGATACAGCTGAAGGTACTTAATGTGGGGACCACATGTGAAACCAAGGACTAGTGTTTCAGAGTTTGTGTTACCTACCCCACCACTACCTTTCTGCAACCTTTTTTTTCCTTCTGCTCTCTCATGATTTTTAAATAGCAAGAGTGATTTTCCTAACACTGGATGCCATTTGCCGTTGCCAAAGTTTGGCTCAGCATTGTCAGGTTATGGCAGATTTTGACATTTCTATCAGAGCTTCCGCTTTCAGGTGACAGACATGACTTTTAAAAGTCTTGAAACCATTTTCTTCTCAGGCTTTTGCTTAAAAAGCATGTGACTGTGAGGAAGGCTGTTAAGCTCTTTTAAAAGGTGAATCAAATAAATAAATAAATAAATGGACAAGTGGGATGCCCTTTGATGGTGGAGTGTAGAGTGCATTTTACCACATTAATATAAGGATAGCTACATAGGCTGATATTGCGAAGTACTTGCACTTTGAATCCAGATTGGGTCATTTCTGATTTTGCAATATGCACATTTCCACTTGCAGTTCACAAGTGCCCAATATACATTTTCATACATTAAACACAGTGCTTCAGTCTGTTGTGTTAATGTACTCTGACACACTGCTGGTGATTTAATTTTAAGGGAGCTAAGCAAATTATGATGTGATTAAATAGTATCAGTAGTGCATTTAAATGTTTAAAGCCACTGTGCCAGAAGGCTTTTGGGGTATTTTAACAAACAGAAGTATAAAGACAAAATAAATGAGAGAAGCTTCATCTTCCTAGATGCCAATCATTTAGCTAGCACCCTAGGCTGTCAGTCCCCCAAAGTAATCTCCTTAAATAAATAATGGACACCCTATCTGGATTTCCTCCTCATCTTTTTGTGAAGCAATGTCCACTAAAATCACTGCAGCAGTCAATCATCACTGCCCAGCCAGAAATGTATATTCCTAGACATGGGGATACATATTTCGGCCTGCAACCTTGCAGCAGGTTGTGGTAACTACCAAGCAATAAACTGCTACATTCAGTTGTTTTCTATTCAATGTAGTACTCCCGTCCTCTCTCATAAAACAGTGTTAATCTGGGGTTTTGCTTTTCCTCACTAAATTCTCTGAATTTAGTGTAAGTCACCAAGTCTTTGTTTCACCTGACAGTTTAGGTACAAATATGTATCCGACTGTGTACAGATCCGTATTTGCTCCATGCATCTGTATCAGTGTTTGTCTAAAAGTCAATGCAATTAATTAAATTTGATTATTTTAATTAATTAATTGCATAACTAATTAATTATTCCCTTTAAGCCTTCCTTGCTCTTCTTCCTTCCCTTCTCAAATACTTTTTATTTCATTTACAATATTTTTTTTGCTGCTGTAATCTGTTAGCTCTTTGGGCACAGACTGTGTTCTTAGTAAGTACACTGATCTGTATTTGAGGCAATTGAGTATTTATGTGATGCAAATAATTTTGAACATACTCCTTTCTATGTATATAATCAGAGATGAAGTGTACTTTATGGAGGACAGTAGTGTTTTAAAATCTAATTCTCATAATGAGGAAATGAGCCATGACACTTTGGAGGTGAAACCTGAAGTGAATTATGAAGGTCATTCTCTTAGATGGGGAAATTAATTATATTTTAGCCTGGTTCCCTGTTACTTAGACCCTTTATATTGTACACTACCAAGTAATTTTGACTAAATATCAATTTGTGAAAAATTATCTGAGCAAAAGAGAGCAGTTACAAGGACAGATTTTGAAACTACGCAGAGTTTTATTAAAACACTAATCATATCAGAATACCATAACCTTTCATGTTCTCTTTTTGAAAGGATGTCTGCTGTGGGATTTTAATACTTATTCTATTTGACTGTTGGTGTGCCTTTAGCTTCTGTGATTACTGGCCCTTTTAAAACTTTTTTTTTTTTTCTCATTAAAATCCAGTCTTTTGCATTTCTTCATTGTGTAGTCTGAGAGTATTGAGGCGAGCCAAGCCACTTTGAAGGATGCAGTTGTTAAGCAGAGCACTCACAGGGGAAGATGCAACAGGTAGTTCTAATGGTAATCAGAAAACATTTACTCTAAGCCTGGAATAGACATGGGAGCCTTGCAGAGCCTCTCATGTGCTGTTGACACACAAGAGAAAATTTGGCTTTGGGAGAACTAACAACTGGGACTTAGCTTCATGTGGAAATAAAGCATCTGCCTAAAAGCTTTCCTGAGCAAGGATATACTTAAGCAATCCCAAATCAGTGACTTAATTTTATTTGGCAGCTGATATTCTTTATTTTGTTTACTTTAAGGGCATATTTTCTCCAGAAACTTATAGATCATAGCAGCATTTTTGCATCCTACACCTCTGGTTGCCCGAATGACTGTGCCAGGTGGCTGTAGGTCCTCTGCTATTGCTGGAAGCAGAAAATGTGTCTGCAGGTCATGGCTATACCTGGTGATACCTGGGAAAAAAGTCTGAATTCACAACAAATCTTTCAGGGTGCCAGGCCACAAAACAGTTAAGTAAGTAAAAGCCCACAGAGGTTTTGCTTCTGACGCTATGTTTTATGATAAGAGGGTTAGGATGTACTGGGCTCAGTCATCACAAAATAACGGAGAGATGTACTCAGAAATTGCAGTTTCATGTTACAGGTAAACAATTTATGTTCACCCCATCTCTCTGTGACCTGGTGCAGGAAAGGAACCAGCAAGAAGCTACTTTCTTTTTCAAAAATGTTATATCTCTTTAGTACCAAGCTGTGGCTCAGCAGCAAGTCTTGTGAGAGCCAGCCCTTGCAAAGGACAGAGCAAGGGAGTGAGAATAATCTCCCCTTCCAGGTGCAGCCAGATGTTGGACCGACTTTGCTGTAATGTTGGGCACCAGAAGCTGAAAGCAAACAGTTGTTAATTGGTCAAATACATGAGCAGCCAGCTGCCCTAAGAGAAGAGACTCTTGCATTTCTGAGAAGCTATTTCAGTGGAAAGGAGTGCCAAAGCTTTGTTTCCTTTCGGAGAAGATGAAATCCACTCAGACTACTGGAAGGAGTTTAAAAAAGCAAATTATGTAGTTTGTAACAGCTAACATGATCTCTAATGGGTGCAGTTTGAAATGTGGTCTTGTCAAGACACTGGTAAAAAGGCTTGGTAATTCTAATTGAAACATATGAAATTTGAGTTTATTCCCAAAGTCTTCTAATTCTAATTATCTGATCGAAGAAAGGAGAAGAGAGTAAATGCATATAGATGAAAGATGAACACAACTTCCACTTGTTTTTCTTGCCTTTCCAGTATTTTCTCAGTTTTTAATATATTTTTCATCTTAATTTTCTACTGATGGATCAAATGTTGATCCAAAATCATTCGCTTCTGTATGCTTGGCTTGTTGAGTTCCACACATCATGGAATACAAATTATTTCCTCTGATGAGAGGGGAGACAGTCTAGATGCCTGTGCAGCACAGGAGCAAGTACTACCTTGCCTGTCTTAGTTGTGTTAGAAAGACACAGTGACCTTGATTTAGAATAGCAGTAACTGAGTGTAAGACAAACTTCTGAAAACAATAACTTAAAACATTTTAAAGTAATTTTCTTTGTGGTAGTTCACTTAATGGCATTAAAAAATGTACCGGTCTACCTTATCTTTATCTTGAAAAAATATATAACTATTCAGAAATATTTTTTTTTTTTTTTTGTATTCCAGAAAGCAAAACTTTGCTTTGCAGTTTTTGCTAGTAACAACTACTTCCTTAGAGGCAAATTATATCTTTAAAAACCAGATAAGAGTATTATATTGATAGTTCACTGAAATCCTGTAGTTGGAACATTTATTTCATCAACAAATTATTTGAAGGATTAACCTTTTAAAAGTAGGTCAGCATCCAGGGAAGCACCATGCACAGGTATTGCTTGGCCGCATAAGTCACATTCAATTCACAATTTTTTAAGCATAAAGCATACTTCTTTTTCAAGAGCCTTGGAGGAAATAAACATTTTGTTATTTATATTGCAGTGCAACCTTAAGAATTTCTGTAATGCTATTTTATTTCTTTCCCTTTGCATAGGATCTCTTAACCCCCATCAATTTGTGCCTGAAAATACATTATTAAGATTTATTGTGAAGGGTTTTCTTATGTCAGAAGAGAGGATAAACAATCATAATGCATGTAAAGTGTTATTTAAACCTTCTGTCAGCTGAGCCTTAAGGTCAGTAAAGCTTGCTTGAGGTTGGTTCTGATTCTTCACAGGCAAAATGCCATGAAAAATAAATTGGCAGGTTGTGATGTTATGTAGCATCAAAATTTTAAGAATTGGTTTCCACATATAAAAAGCAGATGTAACAAGTGGGGTTGGGTATGGCTAATCTCCATTCCTCCTTCTTTCAATAAATTTAGCTAGCACTGTAATCCTAAAACTCCATAGAATTTGAGCAGAACTAGTTCCAAAGCTCAAATCACTTTTTTAAATGAAAGGTACCTGCTAAATGTATTTGACCATGCCAAGATCATGCCTTCGAATTTTTAACCCTGACTTCTGTGTCAAGTCCCTAGTCTAGGTTGATAGATGAAATAGATGTGCCAGTTCACATACATTTCACCTCTCTGGGTGATTTTCTGCTCTTCAGATATTCATTTCATGTGTAATCTAACTTTATGAGGAACTTAGAAGCTGCTATGAATCAGCAGATGCTGTTTTCTTATCTGAAACTGAAGATGTAATTTATGTTACAAAATTTAAAAAAAAGAGAGTTCAAAACTGTGGATAAGTGATTTTACATTTGATGTGATAATGAAAAGCAGAATATTTAGTAGTTTTTCTAGATGTGAATGCTTTTTGTATTGCTAAACTATACTATCTTTTTTCACAAACAAATTCTAGATAACTGCTTGAGCTTTCCTTTAAGGGATAGACTGTGATGTAGACTATAACTCCTTTTTCCTTGCCCAGTTTATTCCTGTTGGTTATTTCTGGCTGATTGTTGGTTATTTCTGACAGTGCTTGTTTTTATCTGGCCAATTCTTATGACATTAATATACGAGAAGCTCAGCTTTAGCTGGCATTATGAAAGAATGAAACTTCCAGACTCTAAACTACCTCTGAAAATCAATATGGTTGCTCATTTTTGGAAGCATTAGACTCAGCAAATCTCTCTAATTCAGTTCAGATTTCTCAGCTTCAGTGAGATCAGTTGTACAATGGCAAGTTGGAAAATATTACATGTAAAAAAATCCCTGAACTCAACAACGTGTGTGTTATAGTGATTTTATTCTAAATTAAGGCTGAAAATAATAAAAACAAAATGGAATCAATGTAACTTATCAGCACACTGTAGTATTTCATGTATTTTGCAGAGTTTTCTTGCTGCATGTGATCTTGGTTGGTGCCACTCCTCAGAAGCATTTATTTCAGATTTCAACTCAGATTCTTCACAATGCAAAGGGATGTTCAATCTTAATAAAAGTAGCTGAAATTCTTAAATTTCCTATAGGGTCTGTCAAAAAGCAACAGAAGCGAAGAAGCAAATGAGATATACTGCCATCATATTTTTTCAGAGAAGATTTCCCTGTCACAAATTGACAAGTTGCGCTGTGCCACTGATGTGTAGGAAAATAGTGAGGGATGGTTCAAAGTAAAAAATGTGCAAGTAACATTTAAAGATTTATTAGTGCCTTTCCAAACATGCCTAATATCATGCATGTTAGAACGCAGTGATGTTAATGCCAGAGATTTTGAAAAACTATCCAAAAGGCAAAGGCAAAAAGTTCATTTACTGCAGCACAATAAAAATGGCTTGAACTGTTCCTTCCCTGCAGCCTCTGTAGGTTTTGAATGCTACTGGAGATACAGGGCCACTTGGGAAGCAGTGCAGGATTCATAGCAAGATGCGTATATGTATTATATACTTCTATAAAAAGGGCCTGTACATTTTTGAGAAAGAAACATTCCAGCAAGAGCTTTGTATGCAGGCTTTGGTGGCATCACTGCATTACGGGAGATCTCTACTTGCTACTCATGTGCAGGACTACAGAGTGAATGCAGGTTCTCTTATCTAGAAAGTTGTCACTTTCTCCACCTTTTCAAATTGTTTTGTTTCTTGAGGTGAATTAGGCTGGCCATTTTGATTTCAAAAGACAAGTGGAATTCTTTACACACACACTACTCTTCAGACTTTGCAGAATTGGAGAGCTTTAGAAGTACTGGGGTGTCTGCGTGTGGCTATGAAAAGGTTAACAGATTTTTCAATTAAGTCAGAAGTTAGTACTAAATTGTTCTCTCTCCTCTGTAGAGTCCTGTATTCTATAAGGACGACAGAAAAGATGGAGAAACACTTATGCATACAAAAAATATCCATGCTATCTTTTTCTGATTCTTTGTGAAACCTGAAGAAGAAAGGATTGCTGCCTCTGAGGATCTCAGTTGTGGTGCACAGAAGAGCACACAAAATTAACCAGATTTATTTTAACTGTAAATATTACATTGAGCAAGAGTAAGTTGTATTATTCAAAGTCTAAAATGCATTTGTGTATCTGGTTCTTTTGTAATGGGAAATGAAAGAAACCTTTAGAAAAATGTGAAATGCACTTACTCGTCATGAATTGAATTATTTAAGTCTAGTGTGGCTGACTAACCCAGATCTCTTTTTTTTTTTTTTTTTGCCTCTCAATTTCTACTGAGGATTCTTAAATTCTGTTAATAAGAATTGAAAAGGTGTCTCCCAAGGGGTTGGGTTATACCTTTTTAATTGGCATATAGAGAACAGAAATGGGTATGAAGGGTTTAAGCCTAATTGTCTAGCTCTCACTTTCAAAATAGGAATTGAGTAGAAACTTACGCCTGTAATCTCTGTTGAACTCCGCAGAAGGCCTGAAAAGTGACATTGCAAGAAGGAACAGGTTTGCAGTTTTTGGCTAATATAAGTAATCTGAGGATATTTCTTCAAATCAGTCATCTATATCGGTATTTATACCTAGCAATGCATTATTGGAAAAGAAAGTACTGCAATTAGGAAAAATATCCAACCCAAAACAAAACAAAAAAACACTGAACAAATGAATAGTTTTGGATAGAAATGTGTGTGGATATGTACAAGATATTAACTTGTAATAAAATTCTTACAGTTACCAAGGCTACAAGAACATACATGATGTCATCTTAAAATACATCAATAATCTTTTCCGTTAAACCTATCATTGTAGGAGCAACTTGAGCATTTGAAATGGACATTTCCTAAAGCTGTATCTGGCATAAAAAATACTTGGCAGAAGTATCTGTCATGCAGAGCCATTACATCTGGCAGTTGGAATATGCATCTACGTAGACTAGATTGCCATTTTAGAAGTATCAGACTTTTGGGAAAGTAAAATGATTCCCAGGTTGTATATTATATTTGGATGAAAGGGAACTTTGAAATGTTTACTTGCTTTTAGTAGCTTGTCTGTTAGTTCTCCTACAGCTTGTTCAGTCTGATTATTTCTTAAATAGTTACTTTATCTCCAGATTAAGTTAAATTTAATAATAAGATTTCATATCTTGACTGCTGCTATAGAATTATATAAAGCAGAAGTACGTAAGTGTAAACGTAAATAGCCTATTCTATGAGGTTTACCTTTGCTGTTTCCAGGCTGCCTTTTGAAACAATCGAAACAAGTTTTGTCTTTCTGTATACTGTGCTCTAGAATTCACTATATTTGGAAGGTGTACATGTTCCTTGGCTGGGTTCCTTATGGCAGATGTCCTCATTACAGATCTGTAGGGCTGTGGTCATATGGACTGGTAAAAGAAATCTGCAGTGGGCCAAAGAGGGATGGAGGTTGCATTGTACCCAGAGAAATTTATTTGTGTTAAGTTAGGATGTGAATTAAAAGGGGAATAACTATTTCTGATCAAATGTTTTTGTGCTCTCTTCCAGTCTGCAGAAGCTATTGACTATGAATGTCCACAAAGATACTTACTTAAGAGTAGCTATTTTTCAACAAATTTCTATGCAGGTAGAATCTAAGGAACTCAAATTTCAGACTACTTGAGACAAAGATTCACCATAATGTGTAGGGCAGGAAAACCAACTGAACAAAAAATCCTTTACTGTTTAGGACGCTTTGCCTTGGTTTTCTTGTTGCTTAATATTCTTATGTGTGTAAACAACTTACTTGGTTTGCAGAACATGGAAGAAGAGGGTCAAGAGGGAGCAGAAAAGAACTTCTTAGTGCTCCTGGAGGTAGAATTTTCCAGTCTTTTTGTTTTAGTGTTTTATTTAGCTCTCTACCTATGCAACATGAGGTTTTGGATAGCATTTAGTTTTCTGCAAAATATGTAACATATAAGATTTCATTAAAGACAGACTGTCTTGTGATCTTAGTAGGAGCTGCTCTAGGGACAATTGTCATTTCATGCAGTTTGTCTCTCTAGTAAAATAGCAATTTATACAAAGCCTAATTTTGCAATTTTCTAAAATCTATTATAAAATCCTGTGATGCATATTTTCCAATGAGTGTACCTGCACTGTATCTCAGTCTCATACAGTTATCAGACTGATTGGTACCAATTAAAAACTGTCTTCTGATTCTTTATCACCTCTATAATTTTTCATTATTCTGGGTTTTGGTGGCTGATACCATAGTGAGAGACCTACAGTTACCACATCACCCTCCTTCAGTATTGAAATAGTAACATTTTTAGTGTTACAGAAAATCTCCACTGTCTCAAGTTTTATTTTAAAATTTAGTACCAGCATATTAGAAATTATTTCTTCAGCTTTTAGGATTCTTGTATTATAGACATTTAGCTTTACTTATTTGAAAGCATTTCTTGTTGATGAATGAGATTGCTTCCAGAAAATGATGCAAACAGATACCGAAAATGCATCCTTTTATGACTGGTAGAGCTTCTTTTTCCTCACTGTTTCTCTTTGCAGCAGCCAGCAGCCCAGCCTTCCTATGTGATTACAGCATCAGCATTTGGTTTATTCTGAAGGGCTGTCCACATGGTGTAATGATGATCCGTTATTAAAAACAAGGCTGCAATAATGCAATGCAGATGTCCAAATAGAAGAGAGATGTGCTCCTCAGACTGAGCTGATACCACTTGCCATTCACAACTTTTGGAGGCTTCTGAGATTGCCATTTAGCATAATGTGTGATGTTGGAGGCTGAGAAATCCAGGGATGGGGTAGAGGAGGTGTTTCAGAGGACGATAATTGCTATCACTTGAAAGGCACCATCCCTTAGCATCATAAATCTGATCCATTCCTTTCACCTACTTCCTGTGGCATCAGCTTCTGCTTGTTTTCAATAGGTGTTCAAACAAATCTGTTTATTCCAACTAAAACTCTGAATGAATACAGGGTATTCAGGAATAGACAAGCCCACATTTATTGCCTGATTCACTTTTTGCTCCTTGCTCTGCATTATTGTAAGAGGGCAAGAGTGCTTCATGTTTTATTTGGTTAATATAATGTATATTTAATTTGCATTTTTAATGTTTTTGAAGGTGAAGGGTATCAACTTCAGCAGCGCTGAACATGGTAATTTAATTGCTTGTAAGGCAATCCTAAGATTCTCAGAAATGGCTTCATTGGGAAATCTTTCAGAACCTCAAACAAGCATACCAGTCAAAAGCTCACCGGTATTAAAACTGTCACCCATAACCCATGAAATAGCAGGAAGTTAGAACTGTGCAGCTATCTCGGTGTTGCCTGTTCATTTCACTTCAGATGTTTGCAGAAGGACAAAGAAAATCTTAAGGATAAATAGGGGCTACCAAGGTATGCTAAACATTAGTGAATGCTTCTTTTAATTTCTCCACCACTGGAAATGTTTGAGGCTATAATTTTGAAGTTATTACTTGTGTACCTGAGAAATAGAGAAGCAAAAAAAAGTGGCCTTTAATAAAGGGAGTATATAAAGTTTGTGATAGTGAAATCTATGTCTCTTAATCCAATGTTTGACTGCAGGTTCTGGGCTTCTAAGACAGAATTTTTTACCTGGTGGATTGTATGTTATACAAGATACCAGAAATAAATAAGACAAATATATCCCTGGACTTCTGATGGCTGGTGTATGCCTTTTGCATTGTTGTTCCTGACTTAGAGATGGAATTATATCATGCAAAAGGATCTGCATTCTGCAAATTAGATGCTGAGATGATAATATTTTCAACCACCTAATAATGTTCTGAAGTGCAAACGCAGATAAAAAAATCTCTTTAATCAAATTAAAGTAATTAAGGTTGGTCCAAAGAGGCTATTTATCTATTCTGTGTAATTGTACCACTCATGTTTTATAAAGCAGTGATTGCCAAAGTAGACATCACTTAAAAAAAGAAATTAAGTACTGTTTGACAATGTTTCTTCAACATGGGTAAGCGCATGAGTTTTTGTACTACTTATAACATTTGTGGTAGATGTGAGCCTCTGCTTAAAAAGCTATATGCCAGCAAAGCTGTTGTGCTTGTACTGAGATACATACATACAGAAGCACTTTATATGCCTTCCTCTTCCAAGTTTGTTTTTGTTCCATTTTATAGTTTTATACTAGAACATAATACATATATTTTATTTTTTTTCTTCTTTTCTCTAAAGATTAAATTATTTTAAAGGATTGATCTTTGAAAGATTTTAGTGTGAAGTTGATAGTTGCAACATGGATATGAAAATAGCCTGAGTGTCAAAGACAAAATTTTTGACCTGTGGTGGGCTAATCTTCCCAAGATTCTTCTCCTGCCTGTTCCTACAGTGATATAACTTCTTTATTATTTTTGTCCTTCTGGTGTATTGGTTACCATTTGAAAGCCAGGATTATGAATACACTGTTATCTGAAGTTGACAAAGATATTCTGTACAATGTGAAGTAGAGTGGCGTTTTGTTCTTTAACTTTCTGTTCATTGGGCAGATGTTTAGGGTGCTTAACTCTGTAATGCATTTGACATAAGAACTGCCAAAAAGAAATAGTGGGTGTGTTGTGACTCACCAGATCAAATGTCCTTAGCACCTCCTACCACGCCCTAGTAAGCCAAAATATACACTTAACATGGGTCAGGGGGTGATTTCATTAAAAACACTGATTTAAAATTAGGTCACTATAATTTCAGCAGCATCAAGACATAGCATTTGTAAGGCAGTTTAATCCTGTATGAATTATTGTTTAGATAAAGGTTATTAATTGCCAGCTGCCGTTCTGTTAATGGCAACATGCCAAGAAAGCACTCAGAGGCTTCCCTGTTCACCCATCTATCTGTTGTAGTGAGTTGAAGTCAACTCAAGTATTTTGCTTTAGAGTAGAAAACATCAAAAAAAATTATCTGCCAGGCTTTGAAATTCTATAAGTTACTATTTCTGTTAATAAAATGCAGATCTGCAGCATAATTTTTAATGTCCAGTTTTAGGTAGAGAGGGAGGAGAGAAAATTGATTGGGAATTGTATTAGTACTATTGTATCATCCCACTTACTAGCAATGTTAAAATTATTATTACAGGTACATTAGTTAATAAACTCCAGTCAGAACTGTCTCCAGTTGTGGCTGCTTTATTAAGTCACTGGTCTCTTCTGAATGTTACTTAATTTTTATTGCCTATTCAGTTATAATTTCTTCTACCCATCACTCTTTCCTTTTGTTTCCCCCAAGAATATTTGTCATTGCAAGACACTACCACAGAGTGTAATGTATTTTTCTCTACTAATTAGTTACCAAGGCCCATTGGAAATTGTAACAGCATATGCAATGCAATAACCTATTCAAAGATATGAAGAGAAAATCAAGGGAGAACAAATTTATTTTTATTACACTTAATGCTGTTTGGCACTTGTAATTTTTTCATGTGATGGACTAGTGCTTTCCGATGAAGATCTGTCAGAGACTGTGTAATTTGTTTGTGTATACTGCAGTGCAAGGTTGTGAAGGAAAAGCAGGACACTTCATCAAATGACTCCACAGCACAAGTGGTAACTTCCTCCCGCCAACTCCTGCATAGCACCAGGAGCCCTGAGAAGAGAGTCCACTGGCTAAATAAGCACATAATCCCCAAAGAAGCAATTGTGGGAATTTGAGTCCAGGGTCGAAATACACAGAGCTGCTTTAAGTATGCCTTTCTTTTATTTTTAATTTTACTGTACCACAAGAGGCTTGAAAGGCCATGCAGAAATGGTTAAATACTTGAGCAAAGGAGTTTATTTATAATGAAAGAATAATTCCAGTCTAAGGCATTTGCTTTAAAAATTGCATTAGTGAATGTCATGGTCATATTTAAAACAAGTAGCAGAGTCCTATGTAGTATTTTGGTAAAAGGCAGCCAGTGTTAGGCTCATTCATTCATGGGATAGTTTTTTTCCCCCCTGAGATTACCCTGCACAGTTATAACCAAAGAGCTCTCTGATAAATTGTCTAGGTGCAAATACAGTTTTACAGAAGATTTTATTATTTAGAAACATTTTTACAAGAAAATGTTGTAAGGCCTCCAGCAGAAGCTCTTAAAGCAGGAAGCTTTAACATTATGTATTATTAAAAAAACTATAACCTGTAGAGAGAGACATCTAAAGGGTGGTTACTGAGAATTGTCCTTGAAGCTGTCCAGATAATTTTGGCACCAAATAATTTCTTGCCTTTTTGTGCATATTTTATTTCTGTGTTTTTGTTTAAGATATAAGTATGTATTTATACACCAAAATGCATATAGATAAAACATGAGATTGGAGCAAACAGGAGGCTTAGCAACCTTTTGTAATGTTTTGTACATGTATTATGTGTATTAAGACATTAGTTACCTATCTGTCATAGGTCAGTAGTGCTTTAAGTCATTTTTCCAGCTAAGATTTTTACTTTCACTATGTTAATAGGCCAAATCAGCAAATGAGAAAGCATGTTGGGATAAAGAGGAGAGGAACTGGCATGTGGCTTGCTCGCCTTGATGCAGAGTGTGTGACAACAGGTTAGCTCCAACAGGAGGGAGACCAACTGTTGGTAGTCTTTTCTGCCCATAGTGGTACGTTTTGCTCAGCTGATGGTTGCAGATCACAACAGTGTAATTCAGAAAACTGGGGTTTCATACCTGGTAAGTTATAGAAGTCCCCAACACTGTTATTCACTTAGGAACCTTTGAAACTAGTTTGAGTATGTTCAACAGAGAATAAGAGGAATTTATTTATTTCCATAAGAAATTGTAGGGCAAGAGATGAGAACTCATCTGAAGGATAGTTCTACCTGTACTTTCACTATAGGTCCACATACTGAATAAGCCCCATACCCCTGGGAAAGAACTGAACCCAAAGCTTGAGATGTATAACAACTTTCTGTGAATGACTGACATTCAGGATATCATTAAATGTAACCGCAGGCAACTTTCTGTTATCTCACTCTTCCAGTGCAACAGTTTTAGACTAGAGGAACATATTTTATGACACCTTCTCACCTCATGATACTCCTACACTGAGGGAGTTGCTGTTTCATCTCATCGCTTCATTCATTGCTTTATGTGGTTGTAGGAAGACTACATTCAACTTGGTACACATATACCTGGCAGCAAAGGGCAAGCATCTGAGGATACAAAGAGCTGCTGGAAACTGAAAAGGTCCATAATATTCTCCCTGTAGGGAGAGAGAAGGGAAAAAAAGAGCTGTGATGTACATATTTACAAAAAAGTGGAAGGAATAAGGGAAGAGGTACTCACAATCAAACGTCTTGATTCCAGCAATAGAAGGAAGAGGAGGTATAAAATGGTGACTGATGAGAAATTGTTAAGAATACTTAACATATTTCCACTTTCAAAAACAAGTAATGTTTTTCTTCCTTCCACTAAGGTAAAAATGTCCAGTCTCCTGATGTAGGTACGCTATGCTGCTGAAATTAGCATTCCTGGAAAGGAGGTAATTTTTTATGCCTTCAAACCAATGTGAACTAGATCAAGATCTCCTTCCAAAGCGTTATAGGGATAGATGCATCAGCTTTACAGACATCTCAGTAGCAGATGTGCACACAGGAGCAGTGCTTAGCAATACCTGTATTTGCTGCACATGGCTCCCTGATCTTGCTTCCCAAGCTCCTCTTTGTGGTTGTTGGGCAAAACATTCAGTGACAAGTCTCCACAAGCTGCTGTTTTGTTCCATCTCTTTTTCCTCCAAACTGGTTGTTCTTGCCTGCTCTAGACTTTCATACTTGTTGATTCAGTTAGCTTTGTTTCCTTCTTTCTCTCTACCTATCTCTGTTTCTCACTTTCTCTCTACCTGTCATACTCTCTCTGGAATTAAAGAGCAAAAACCAAATTGTTTGAAGGGGTAAACTGAGATCGTCTTGTCTAACTCCATATGTGATTAGATAGGATAAGAATTATGCTTCCTGTAGTCTGTAAAGATTACTATATATTATCAAATAGTGTCTTTGTTTCATCCACAAGTGGATGGATATTTACTTTGGCAACTGATCCCTGAACAGGTTTGGTTGGGTTCTTTTTTTTCACTATATGAGGTTTAGGTTGTATTTGAGCTCCTATTTGATAAGACAAGTTATGCAGAGAGAAGCACATCACGTGGACTTTATTGATGTGTAAAAAATGGTTTCTTCCTTTTCTGCTTGCAATATAATGGTCAAAGGGGAATTTGTTAATGGTTCCAGGAGAATGATATTGCTGGGTTAGTAACAGGGATGTGAAGTAGAAAACATTTTTTTGCCTGGCTAAATGGCCAGCTTTCATGCTTGGTCCACTAATGTCCTGTTCCACTAATACCTATTGGGGAATTCAACAAATACTTTATTAGGAGAATCACAAAATTGTACTCAGTCAGCCTACCCAGCCTACCCCATCAAACTTATTTGATGAGATGTTAATGTGCATGTGCTTATTCTCATTGTCTGGTTTGTTGTTAAGATGATCATCCCCTTCTCTCATAATTACTGTAAGTAAGTGGAAACAATGAGTCTTTGCATCTGCACTGATAAGTTTTCATGGTGATTTTATAAGTCTAATTTGACCATCTATTTTGGAGTGTAGGGATTTCTTAATTAAACACAGCTAGGCTTGAGCATATGTTTTATATTCCTTGTCAGAGACAGCATCAAGCACTGTTACAGGCATGTAGAACAATTGATGCTTAATTGTGGAATGAGATAAACACGCATAAAATCCCATTTCTATTGTTATTGATCTCCCATATACTTCAATGGGATAATTTATACCTACATATAGATGAGTAGGTCAATTGAAGAGCAATTAACACTTTTTTTCTGAGGCGTCAGATCTTGCTAGAGGAGCCGACAGACTGCAGACATCAACTATTCCTCCCTTTTAGCATGGTAATAAGAAAACCTTTGTTAATGGACTTGATAGATTTGTTCTTTATTGGGTATTGCCATCAGTCTGGAAGCATGAATAGAGATGGTGCATGATGCCAGACTTCATTTAAGCAAGCTAACAGTAATACTTAAAATAGAGCGGGAAGACTTACTCAGTCCCAGTTTGGTGCGTGACTTGAAATCCCTTTGTGAAATATATCTATTTTGTATATGCAGGGTTTTTTTGTTAGTTTGTCTATTGAAGAGTGGCTGTGTTTCTAAAATGTAATGAGTGCTCACAGCACTGCTTAAATAAGATTGTGGCAGTGTTATATTTGGAGCAGAAAAACCTAGGGCACAGTGCTGTGATGGGTATGGATTTCACAGTTACGGGGATTCTGAAGGCAAGAGCTTTAATTTCTGTTCTGCTCTTATACTTGGCAGCTTTTAGCGTTATGCCTATTAACTTTTATAGATGTCATACATTTTTATGTTAATGGTGCAGCTTTGAGTATAGTGAGAAGCTCAACTTCTGTTCATCAAACTAGTGTACAAGCAAAATTATGACACTTCAAAATGGTTAAAAAGCTGCTTTTATTATTTATTGTCAATCTATTGCTTGTGTTTTTTTAAGGTAAGAATGGATTTTTTTAATTTTTTTTTAATGTATCAGGACTTGCAGAACTTTGCATCTGTTTAGTAGAAGGATTTATACTTAATTTTATTTTTAGTAGGTGTCAGCACTAGCAATTTCAATTTTGCTGAGGCTTGTGCCAGGTTTCACAGTGAGATAGTTGAAAAGCACCTGTGTTTCTGTGGAGCTTCCTTTCGTCACTGTATAATGAGTATTCTAGCAGTTGTGTGTAAAGTCCCACACCCAAAGAGTATAAAGCCTTGTTTTCTTTTCTGCACTACATCTAGAGGCAGGTTTCTGATTTCATACAAAATCTTGTGTGATTTGTGCAAGGGAAACATCATTTGTACTGTAGGCTGATGTAGCCAAGAAATAATTGAGAGCCAATCTGTATTAGAAATCTTCCAAAAGCATGAAGTAGCCAATGAACCATGCAGAGAAAGAAAAAAGAGTCCACCTCTGTTCTGCTGGGGGAGCTCCTTGCACAAAGGAAAGCACACCAGCAGAAGGAGGCTTCTATAAGTCATTTGTCCTTTTTTATGTGGCTACCTTTGGGAGAAGTTTCTTTCAGTGACCTATACTGTTTCCTCATTTAGCAGCTTTGTTTCTCCCACTGTTCTTCTGGTACCAAAAAACTAGACACTGTGCTTTTGTTCTGAGTAAGTTCAGGATTTCTTGAATTTTTTTTTTTTTTTTTTTTTCCAGAGAGAAAAAGGAGCCAGGTGTAAATTTTTGTCATGATTTCTTGACCTACCTGAAAAGATGCTAAGAAGAAACAATCTTAGGTTTTTTTCTCGTTTGGTTCCATATCCAGCCTCACTGCTAGGAAAAACATCCTTATCTACAAATAGATTTCCATCAGATTCAAGAAAGTACAGAGTGGAATGCAGTCCATTGTAAAATTTGGCTGTAAAGTACTGTAGTAGTATTTTGCTTTCAGTTTAATGTTTTGCAAGTGCAAAGTTACACTCAAAAAGTCAGTGTTTGTTGTAGACTACTTGCTGGTTTATCTTGCCCATTTTTTGCCTTTTCTTTTTTTTTATATGTGTATATTAATCTGGACTTACTATAAATTAAACTCAGAAAATTCATTATTATTTCTGAATGTTGGCTTCCCATTTGATTACATACTTGTAATATGGTGTAAGATTTTTTTTTAGTAACTGTTTTCCTCTTTTTCCACAAACCAGAACAGTAGTTGCTATTTCTCCATGGTCCTTCTAATCAGCTTGGATTTTTTTTTTCTCCTTTTTTTTTTTTTAATTTACAAACCATAGTTTAAAATCATTCCATATGGACCTTTCATACCAATATGGGATTTTTTTTTCGTAATACAAATTCTAACCAAATATATGGTAAATAGCAGCACTGCCAGCATCCCACCTAGAGATGGCCCTAATCCAAGATAAGAGATTCTGTTCATTTGAGCAGTGTAGAATTTTGGAAGTTCATATTTGTATAGCTGAGCTATATACCTGACCAAAAATCTTATAGATGCCATTTAATCTGTTGCAATATCTGTTGCAAATCATTGATCAAAATCAATGTTGCAATATGGTATCTGTGGCTTATTTAACCATTTATATCTTTAAGTTTACCATATGTATGGCTGTGATTGTCCACTGATTTACAATACCTATATGCATCTCCACATAATAAACAACTGAATGTTAGAATTCTTTATGTGTGATAGCTGAGGAAAAAACAAATCAATGCCTCTCTGAAATCCTTCAAAATTAGTTATTTGCAAAATCTGGATGGAAAACATTACCCGATTAAAATGACAGTATTTTTCAATCCACTTGGCGTAATTTATTAAGGACCATACTCGGGTGGTAATTAGGAGAAAATCAGACCCTGTCAGCCAGGGTGGAAATATCAAAGTTGAGCAACGGATCCATTGAAAAAATGTCTGGTATGTCTGCCAAGTAGGATTGAATTTTTATCTGATGTCATATTTGTCTGTGACTTCCAAAAGGAGAGCAATGATATTGTTATGAACACTGGTGGGGCATAAGAAAGACAGGATGAGCACTGCTGAGCCCAATGACTAGGTCAGATTAACTCAGTAAATTTAGTTTCCCTTTGGTAATACATTCAATAAACTTATTAAGTGCAGTTAGAGCAAAGGAAAAACGGGAATTATATATAAAAATAACAGGAATGAACGCAGTGTAGACATGACCTGGTACCATAGATATGAGAGGCCTGAGATTAAAGGATTCTCTTTTTTTGAGAGCATATCTAATCTGTGTGGTGAATATTAGTCAGTGAATTTCTCTTCACTTTGAACCAGGGCCATGTAATTTATTCCTGGAATTACTGCAGTAATACTAGTCTCAATTAGTACTAATCTCTCTCCTTTGGGATGTAATACAAAAAGTGAATTTTTCAAGAGGGTACTTTTAAATGTTAGTTATTTTTACATAGTCTTCACTGATTATTATTATTGTTTATTTCTTGCCCATTTTCATTAAGAAATACAAATCATAAAGTAAAAATGTTCCTCAATATTCAGAAGCCTTAACAGACCTCAGATGCAATACAAAAAGTAAAATGTGTAAAATCCGTATCATGATTCAGATAACTTTGGTGTACTGTAGAATATATCTATTGAACCATCACAAATGACTGTTAGATATTTGCCAAGGATAGTGATAAAGGCTCAGATCCAGCTTCCTAATTTCTACTAATATTCTTTGAGGATATTGGCATGAGAGTTAGGCCTTTGAAAATCAGTGCCATAACTTCTTATGAGATAGTTATGCATAAATTATATCTGCTTCTGTTGAGTGGCATCTTTTTAACGTGATACACAGGCAGATCAAGGAGATACAGTTCATGTACAATATAAAAAAAGTGGAGAATTTAACAATATTTTTGTTAATTCTCTTACTGATTAGGTTGCTTAGGCTAGGAAAATAAGAAAGGTATTAAATCCAGAAAAGTTTAATTTAGAACCTCAACAATATTGTGTAGACTGTAGGATGTATTGCTTAACAAGTTATCCACAGTAAAAGAAATTACTGAGTGGGAAAAGCAAAGGCTCATTAAATATAGTTAGGTGGTGATTTTGCCTCTTCCTTCCTTCTCATTCAGAAAAATCACATTTTCTTCAAAAGGAAAAAAAAGGCAATCTGGTATGAGAGCCAGTAAGGTAACATGCTGTCTTTGTCTACTGTTTGTCTAATAGATTCTCGTTAGCCGTCCCATTTTGCAATCTGCGCGTAGCCTTCAGATTAGTTTGCTTTGCAACCATCAAAACACTAAAGTCAGGAGCTGTTTGCTATCAGATCAATTAGTAAAGTGACTTATTTGTCTAGCTTGTCTATTAAATAGGAATCTGAATATTTTTCTGTTATTAGAGGCTGCTGTAATAACATACATATATATATGTAAATAAGCCATATTTATTTTAGATTTTATATTCACTCTACCTGAGGAAGGTTTCTGATCTGGGCTGTCATAAGCAGCTGAGCAGTTCAACTATCCGGAGTTGAATCCTACATCAAGTGTAGGATGGGTGAAAATCTCAATTATAGATTTTCAAATCAGATCATAAATGGCTCTGACTGTTTTTTTTCTTTTTTAGTTTCCAGCTCCTGCAGCCGTATGTGTAGTGAATCTAGTACTGAGGTGTACATTTCTAGCCAGCTTTTCCTCCCAGCACCATACAGCAAAATACCTTTGGTTTTTTAAGTGAATAATAAAGAATTTTATATACATATAGATATTCACACACCTTATAAATCTGTACTTTTCATGGATATGTTTTTTGTATAGTATAGTGACTATGCTGGTCCAGGACTAAAACTGCAAAGGACAAAAAAGATACAAATTGAAAGCTAGAGAGGAGCTAAGAAGTTTTGAATTTGACTGCTGACAAAAATAATCAACATTGTTCATGGTTCCATAGGCTTTCTTGTGCTGAACATTTGAAAATCTCACAGTACCTTTATTTTCTTACAAAAGCAAGCTTGGCAATCACAGTCATCTGTACGGAAAGCACTTTAAAGCATTACTTCCAGTTGGTGAGATTGGAGGTGGGGTGAGTTGATTTTTTAAAACTGATTCTATATTCCAGTGGTTGAAAACTCTTTCCGAATAATTGGAAATATTTGTGTTTTACTGCAGCGTTTAATATTCTGTTTATCACCACATGCACAGACTTTCTAGTTTCTCTCACACTGCCCAGCCAACTGTTCCTCACAACATGAATTGAAGCCCCATTAGGTCTAGCACAAATACCTATATGCTTGCAGGAGGTTTGTAAATAATGTTATTATTTGCTACTTCTGACATGAGGGGCAAGCGGTCAAGTGCAAGCTAATATTTTTGCATTTGTTGGTATTACAAAGTTTGTTCAAGTTTTCATACAGGGTTGGATGCAGTGTTGGTGAACTGAGTGTTTCTTAGTGCTTTGCTCAGGTTGCAATTTTGTGCACTAACACACGTCCTTTCCAAATTGTATTTTTTTTCCTCTGCCCTGGCACAGCAAGCTGCTTTATGTCCTGTCATTCCATATCCATTACACTCTTCAAGTCATGGGAGGGGTTGCATTTCTTTCCCTTGTTTCCTCAAGTCAAAGTCTATTACCCCACTACTCACAGATTGCATGAGGATGAAGCTCAGCAGAGCCCATGAGAGCTGCTTGGTACTGAATTAATATTGCTCACTGAGCTCTGTGCCATCATAGTTGTTTGAATTTGTTATTTTAAAGCTAAATGTTCCATTGTAGGAGGATCTCGGAAGTCCAGCTTCCTAACTCCTGCATGCCAGCATAAAGGCCTTTGACCAGTATCTGATTAAAAATACTTAAAATAGCTTATTTGACCAGATACATTCAGAATGAAGGGAGAAAAATGTAACCTTTGGAAAGGCCTAAAGACCTCCACTTCAATCAGAGCGTAGCATTGGGGTATCTGTAGATAAGTTCTGCAAATATGGCTTTAAGATATGATACTAATCAAGTTAAGTAAGCTATGAGGAGGCAGAAAAATTCTCCCAGCTGTCTTTCTGTAAATTGTGCTAACATTAAGGAGATACCAGTCACCAGGTTTAAAGCTTGGCAGGAATTTTCTATCTCAGGTCAGGTCAGCAAGATACTTCAGAAATTATTTTCGAAAAGAATGATCTTTCCCCTCCTGTGTTGCAGTTTGTTGTGCAGTTAGCCAGCTCAGCATCAAGGAGGTAAACTGAGGTGAAAGTAGTATTTCTACAAAATAAAACAGATTATGCCTCCATTCTTTCCAGTTTTGCACAATTTGTGCGCATTCTATGGTGTCCAGTTGAAAAATTATTTGTTCTTTGGGCAAGTACTGATTGCATCTGTCAACAATACAGAAGTGGTGACAGCAGGAGAAATGATACAGATTTTAAGTACTTGACAGGATGGTTATCCCAGCATCCAGGCAAGCAGGTGCAAAGCATGTCAGCTCATAGATGAGTTAACCTCCTCTCTCGCTTTTTGCATTTTTTCACACTTGCATTAGCATGTTGCTTAGGAGAGTGTTTAATCACATATGGGACTCGTGTTGAGATGAGAACAAGAACCATGAACAAAACTGATGGACCCATATTTATAAAATTAATTTCTGTACATCTGGATTGCTACTGTGTTATCACTGGCAGGAAAGGGATAGGCTGTTGGGGCCGTTGTTCATCCAGTTTTAACTCAGGAGTGAAAGGGACTAATGGTAGATAATCAACTTGAATGTCCTTTGATTTTCCAGCTCCCTATTCCTGGGACTGTTGTCCCCAACTCAGCTAATAATATTATTTTGCATATGTGAAGAATTAGAATTGTCTTACTGTTTAGAAAAGAAGATACAGTTTTATTGACTTTTCTAGGTGGCCTCATGGGAAGCTCAGTAAATCCAGTGGTTGAAATGGGGGGGGCGGTGGTGTGGAATATAATCCAGATGATATACCATTATGTTGCCATGAATTGCTTTCAAAATTAGCTCTATGGTAACAAGATTGTGTCAGGTAAATAAGCATGTCACTTTTTGGAATATAGTCTGAAAATTATGAAAATTTCAGAGCAATTGTGTTCTAGATATCATGACCCTGAAAATTCAGATGTCTTTATGAAAGCTTGAAGAAGGCATTTACTTTCTATCGCAGTGTCTTGCTTTTTCTAGAGTCCACTTAAGGTCAATAGGTAGCACTCTGTAAACAGAATTGTTATCTTAGAAACTTTATTTTACTGTACCTTGTTGCTAATGGCCAATTTCAGTGAACCACAGTCCTTAAAACAATTTGAATAACAGAATCAAAAGGAGCGTTTCATTTCAGTGTCACTATTATTTCTGGTGACAGGTTTTAAGCAGACCAAAAGAGGATGGAAGTAGGAATTGAGACTATGTTGAAAGAGGGGAGTAAGTCTGTGCTTTGTCCCCTTCCCAAATCAAGGCCAGTTGATTAACACAGCAGTGCTGAAACCTTTTTGGACAAATGTCAACAAATCAGGCTACAGGGCTTGTTCTGCCTGTAGTCTAAATGGGTAATAACTCCCAAGTGCCTTGAAGCCAGACAGCTTTTCAATCCCCAGTCTGAATTACTGCTGCAATTTTAACCTGGTTACGTGAATAAATCATTCTAAAAAAATAAAAGTAAGAGGATATTGAACATCCTAAGTATTTATGGCCTGTGGTTACACTGGTGCCGGACACAGTGCAAGAAAACCAATTTCCAGGGGTGGCCTACTTCATACATCACTAGTCAAGTATGCTAAAGTGCTGATGGCTGAGAACACCTGACTATGCATGATTAGACCACAGTGGCAGCACACATTTTTTCCTTTTATATTCTTTGGCTTGAAATTTAGAGGACACATCACTTTTCAGCTTAAAAGATCAGAGGTCAAGAAGTTTCAATCTCATCCTTCTCACATCACAACCTTAGTTTCATTTTTCTGCCCAAAACACTAGTTAGATCCACGATTAGATGCTGTGGTGAAAAGCACTAAAATACCTGTTTGTTTTGCTTGTCATCTATCTCAACTAACTAAATACAAACTACAAATTAAATGTGAGAAAGACCTAAATAAGAACAAGTCTTTGCAAGTATGTCCCCTTTTTCTCTGTTGGATGTAAAGCAGGCTAGAACTAAGGGGAGTGACTCAGTAGACCATCCAGGTGTTTGGATTATCTTGCATAGGCATGGTGGTGGCACAGATCAGGAAGTTTGAAGCATAAAAACCATGAAAAAATTGCAAAGATGAGATTGCAGCACCATGCCTTAGGCCAGTGGCTGTGATATTGAATCCATGCCCTAATGGCATTCTCCCAAACCTTTTGCTGATGGTAAGTTGCATCACTGGGTGGTAAGCAGGTGAGTAAACTCCTCACAGAAAAAGTTTTGCCAAGACTCAAGATGAATTCTTTAATCATGGTGATCGCTTATTGACTTGTATGCAAGATTTATAAAATATCTCAAACTGAGAAGAATGCTTGCATTGATTAATTACTGTTGGGGTTTTTTTTTGTCCTTGTCCAGTGCCTAAGAAAGGATCAGTCACATTTGGATTATCAGCCAAATCACCTAGGTCAGGATCTTTGAGTTTCATGTTTCTAGTATCCAAGCTTTGCAGTTTTGTCTGGCAATATATCAGCTGACTTGTTAAAAATACATATTTAATATTTGCTACCAGCATGGCCCAGACCAGTGCATTACATGCTCATATCATCATTAAAATTGTGAAGAAGAGATAGAAAATACCCCTAAATTTGGTGGCAGTCCCTTTGTGCAAGTGGAAATGAATGCAGAAACTGCCAGATAATAAATAAGAAGGCCTTGCAGTCTTCATTCATCAGATCTATTTGAGGAGGTGGTTATTACCTGAGAAGGTGGTTCTGTGTTATCTCAATCTGGCCTGGGAGTGCTGGGATAAATGAGGTTGTTTGTTTTAACAGCTTCCCCCCTCTCTCTACTCCTGGCCACATGCTTATTCTCCTCTCCGAATGATATCAATTGGTCATTTACTCCCTTGGCAAGGGAATTCAGTTTACTGATCTAGGAGAAAACAAACTGAGCCAAAAAGAAGCAAGTGTCCTGTTCAATGGAAATACAGCCATGAGCAGGAGGCCAGGAGATTGGGATTTGATAAGTGCCTGTTTTCATAAGCAGCAGCTTGTTGGATCAGCTGTCATGTGAAACTTCATGCTCAGACCACTTTCAGGAGTCACAGCTTCAACACTCCCTGGGTGCTCACCAGAGGCTGAGCACTGCCTTCTGACAGTGAAGTACTGTCCAGGCTTCTATAAAAATGATTTTTATTAGCTCTTGCTTACCTTTTAAAAAATAATTTAAGAAAATCTCCACATTATGATGAGATTTACTAAGCTCTGGATGTGACTGTAATCCCATGAAATATTTTGGACATAGGGAATCGTGTACATTAATTCAGTTGGTATGGGGTCATACTTCTTGGGATAGGAGGTTTTACTTACATGTTTATAGAGAAGATCAACAGCACTGTTGATTCTTAAATCTGCTTTGGTCTTCATACTTGAGAAAATCAATAGCATCAACATGTGCAAAGAAATTTTCTTTAACAGGTTAATGGTGTACAATAAATGTACAATTTTCTATAACAGGATGTGTTGCTGAGTTTTTGCTCTCTTCTGATCTGTTAAAGGTCTGGTGAAAAGCTATCATCATCCATTTAGTATGGTCTCCTTTGTTCTTTTGCACTTTGCAGCAATGAAGATAGGCAAAACAAAATCAGCCTGCAATACAAGGACTCGTTTTTGTGTTCAGTAATGTCTGCTTACTGACAAAAAAAAAGCAAAACCTATCTTTCAGGATACATAATAAATACCAGAAGAAAACAACAATTGTCCAAAGCAATTGGGTAGATGCTGCATGGTCAAGATCCCTGAAGCTTCTGTCACTGGCTAACTGGTTTGATAGACCAATAGGCTGATGCAGACTGGCAGACTGTGTTATTAAAGACTTCAACAATGCAGTTTCTATATGGGTTTTAAGATTCACTTAAGGAAAAAATGTATTTGAATGCATTTTTATGTAATTGTAAATTATTCATTTTAGCAAATTTGTAATCTCTTCGTGACAGTTACCTCTCTATTCCCTTCATACACACAGCTGAATTCTCCTTTTCTTTGCTCTTAAATCTGTCCAGTTTTTATTACTGAAAATGTAGCAGGCATATTGGTGCTTTGCCCTCTGAGACCCAGAATTGTATAATGGAAAACAAGGTAATGCCACGGATGAATTTAATTTCAATTTGTTAATATACGTATGAATACTATGAATTATTTGAAATTGGATCAAGTTCTTAAAGAGGAGAGTATTTTTTTTGTACCAAGCAGAAGATGAATCAAACTCCTATTTTTTTTCTTTTTTTAATTATAATTAAATAATAATGGTGGGGAAGTACAGAAAGTTGGCCACAAATGCCACTTGATTAGCATTTTTGTTTTCAATATTTCACATATAAAGCTGAGCAAGCAGTTCAGATATTTGTGGGGATAAACGAACTTTGCTGAGCTTCTTCAAACTCTATCCTCTTTTCCTTATACACTAGTTCTAGCACTCAACTTTGCTAGTGTATTAGTGTGTTTCTAATGACAGTAATGATCTGTGAAGACTGTGACTTTAAATTGCTACACTTAAATATAGCTATTTTTCCCTTCTCTGCTCTCCTGCAAAATTGTTTCCTTTTTTATTTAATAGCCAGCAATCAAATGATTTAATTAAATGTTCTGTGGAGAGTTTCTACTGAAAGCAGATTTGACACCTCTGATAGTTCAAGGGGTTTTGGCTCATTTCTTAGGACAAATGGCTTTAAAGCCTACCAGGGCTTTACTATCAAGTTCTGCTTATAGTTTAACTTTTGGATACTGTTTTTAGAAATGCAGTCCCTCCAAAATTGTGTTCATTGCTATTTAAAGCCTACTTTTCAAATGATCTAATTAAATTATTTTTGGAGGTCCACAGTGATCTAAAGCAGTCTCTCATGATAGACTTCAGCTACCTTTAGATTGAGCTATAAAATGTTACTAGGTTTCAGGAAGCACTGTCTCCATCCAAGAGATCTTATTAAAATCTATGGACCATATTAGCACCTGGATTAGCTACCAGTGCTCTGAGTAAATATATTTGAAAGAAAAAGGAGGCTAGTGTCTTTTCTCTGAATTCCTCTTGGTTATCATCTCAGGTGTCAGTAAATTGGATATAGAAATTTGTGGTAGAAATGCACTACTTCTTCTGCAAGTGAATGTTTCTTTTGCCTGTAGGGCACAATGTGAAGCCTACTGTCTTGCTCAGGGGACATGTCGCATGATGACAGCAAAAGTGGGGTATATTTATATTCTTTTAAATTCTAACTTCAAAGTGCTTTTGAATTTTCACTCCAGACAAGGGTGGGAAGAAGTTTGGGGCAGGATGGCAGGGGAATCAGAATTGCTATGAGTGTATTAGAATAAAGCTGCTGAAATGAAAGAAAAAAAAAATGCTAACTTATGCCTCCTGTTGTCACATTATGATCGAAATAAGTTATACAGAAGATAGAAGTTTGTGCTGAAGTTATTGTAGCAGACGGCAGCATCTTTCAAGTGTATGTATGAGCTTGTGAACTAGTAGAACATCTCTCCGAGGGCAGAGATATTGGCAAAAGAAGTGTACAATGCTCTCTTTATCCTTTACACTCCATTAGTGCAACAGTGTAATGAAGTTTAAGTGAGGTAGTTTGTTAAGATGGAAGCTCTGCCTTGGTGCTAACCCATAGCGTAGAGGAGGTTATGCACTGCAGTGTCAAAGAAAAATCAGTGCTAATGGAGTAATGTAATTAAAATTAATTGGGTATGAATCTGTCTCTTAAATGTAAGATTGATGTAGGTTATTTTCTGCTGCTGCTTTGCTTAAGGTTAAACTCAGTTTGCTCAAGATACCCTGTTCTTTCTTTACTTGTCTTATTGACATACTTGTTGAAGTATGGTGAAATGTTTCCAATATTGGGAGAAGTAGGAGTTGGGAAAGACGTACCAGCCCATCTAAGTCTGTTCTTCTGCTAGGTCTCATTACCATCTATTCACTCCCTGATTCCTCAACATGTATGTTAATTGATGTCACAATAAGGATTGTGCTTACGAGAGCAAAAAAAAAATTAAATGTGGCAGGACATGCTGCATGTTACTTATTACCTGAACATAAAATCTGGGCTTTTCTCATCCAGTGACATTTTCATCACTGCTTCAACTTTGATATGGTAGCTGCAGATTATGACGGTTCTGGTGTCCTCAACATAGGACGCCAGAAGAGGGACATGGAGTTTACATAGTCTAAGGGTGAGGCGTTCCTGCCCATGGCAGGGGTGTTGGAACTAAATGATCTTAAGGTCCTCTCTGACCCTAACTATTCTATGATTCTATGAAAGTGTATTTTCCATATCATTCCATGCAACTGGCAAATGTATGCTGATGAGAGATGAAAAATGGGTATTCTGCTATGTCTTTTGTAGAATAGTAATTTAGGTGCTTACCTGGTTTTTGTGTTGCCTTTGGGTAAAGCCTACAGAATGTGCTATTTATTTGTGCATAGAGAAAGAAAAAGGAAAGGTAACAAATATAGTTGTCTATATTCTTGTTGAAAATGGTATAGCACTGATTCGTGTTATCATCCCATTTTTGCTGTAATGGTTTCCAGGGAAGATCAAATTGCCTTTATTCATGTCACTGTCACCACAGCTCTGGAACAGTACCTGTATGTACCATGGACTGTATAATTTGCCACAAAACATTAGCTAGTTTTACTGCGTAGTTGACACTTTCCGAAGTAGAAAAATAAAAAAAACAAACGGCAAAATCATGGCAGCCCCCAGTGCATCTCTTACTTATTCTTGTACAAAGCACTTGTGCCTTAAAGAGCCGTAAATTAGATTGCAGAAAATTTTTTGAGTTGCAACTCAAGTTAAATGCCTTCAATTATTAAATGACATGCCACTACAATCAAGTGTGCATTGCCTCAGAGAAAAAGAGCTAAAAAATTTTAAAACCCTCAGATGCAAAACACATGCTCAATGTTGCTTCCCTCCAGAATTTAAGCAAGCACTGTGACTCAAAAACTGAATTTGCACATATCTGCTTTCCTGCTGCCCCCATTCTTTAGCTGATTTCTAATATGATTATGATATTTTGTTGCTATTTTGAGACTCCCCAAGGGAAGTGAATAAGTTCTTAATTTTTGAGAGAGTCTGGTGATTAAAGCACCTACTTTTCTTTGTGCGTGTGTGTGTGGCCCCAGGGGTACGTGCTATGAACATGCTTATTCTTCAATATGGTATTTCCCTAGCAAGGTGTAATATTTTGCTAGGATTTTGCTAGTATGAGCTAGTACTAGTACGTTTTTTTCTTGGACACCTGTAAACTGCTGGAGATATCTCTCAGTTTTCTAGTGAAAGACCAATGAATCATTAACACCACAGAAGAGAGCTCTAATGAATTCTGATTAATCTGTAACACACCACCACTCTAACATTCTTTGTTAATAGAATTTTCAATAAGATTAATATTTGAATTACAAGGATTTTCATCAATTCCATCTGTAAAAGATGTACATTCAAGTTGCATTGCCATTTGGGAGTATTTAGTTGGCAGAAACTATAGGGGAGCAGTCCCATCTTGACATCTCAGTCCAGAGTCTGCAGGAATCTGTTCATTCTTGTAATGGTTTTCCTCAGCTTCTCTTGCAAACTAAATATAGAGACCAGTCACTACTGCCAAGATGTTTTCCCTACCTACTCTTTTCACAGACTGATGCTTACATTTTATTCCTTTCTAGGCAGGTATTTTCAGCTCCTTAGCAGACTGACTGAAAGAGGGTTAAGTGAGCAGTGTGGATCTGGACTGGGTTTTGGTGTTGTAGTGTATAATCTACTGTGTCAGAGGCTGAATCTGAAAGTAAGGGAGTATCTCTGATGTACTCCGAAAGTTCCCCTTGTAGGATTTGCTGTCCTGAACAGGTTTTGTTTAAAATTTTGTATCTGATGCATGTTTCATCCGAATTTTCAGTGTCTTCAATGAGACAGAACCTCAAAACAGTAGTTACTGTATCTCTACATATTTAAAGAAAACTGTGCTCCAAATCCATGGATTATTTTTATGAAACCTGGAAAATGAAAGTTCTTTTAGTTCTGCAGGAAACAGAGAGCTTCAGTAAAAGCTTTCAGGTGATGGTAAATAGCCTTAATTTTTGAAAGTATTCATGCTGCGGGAACTCTGTAAGCGTAACACCAAGCCTCCCGTAAGACAGCAGAAGGTAACAGGCCAAACATTCCTCAAAAACTGCCAGGGATCTGTCTGAAAAATTTATGGATTTGGGCAGCATTTACATAATACACTAATATAATTGTTTTGAGAGATTATAAAATAGATCATATATAAGGTAGTTCCATGTTTGTATATATACCTCTCCTTTATTTAATAAACACTTCAGTTATTTAGCAGAGAAAACTCAATTGTACTTACCAAACAACTACTTGATGTATTTTGTGTATTGGTATATTTACCAAATATAAAGGGGATGATGTTTCACATTGTATTTCTTGAAGTGCAAATGAAGTTCTAGAGAACACCTTACTATAAAGGCACACAAAAGAAAATTTCATCAAACTGCTTTAAAAACTAGAGCAGTTTTTAATTATGTAAAGTAAGACGTTACTACTGCTGAAATTATGAGAGAGATCAAGCATTACCTGCAGGAAAGGTCCAGTGGGTTCTACTTAATAACAATAAGTCATTAAGGAGACCGGCACTGAGCAGAATAGGGAGAGTGTCTTAGAAATTAGAACTTACTGTACACAGACCATATTTAGAAAGCTAGCTCTCCAGTGAGCATACATAATAAATATTAAATAGATGACTGCAGTTCCTACATGCAAGAGTCATGAATTTAGGAAGCTTCCTGGCAGAGTTGTAGTATCTATGGGAGAGAGGGTGCAAGCAGAAATGCAAGTTTAAGTTTGTGTGTGGGTAATAAAGCTCACAGTCTTCAAATGAGAGCTCATGAGTTCATACTTTGTGTGATAGAAAAGTCTCACAAATATGTGGCATTCTGTGGATGTGATAAGACTGGGTCAACTGCATCTTCTAGGTGGGTTTGCCTACTCTTTTCCGTAGCAAGTGTCCCAAAAGATAAAAATAGCTTTAAATCCAAAAGCCAGACTCACCTTGAGTACAAATTATAGCTATTACTAGTTTAAAGCAGAAAAAAAAAAACATTCAAAATAGCTATGTAAACTGAAACTGATGTTAAAAAGTTAAAAAATTTATTCTGCCCAGCTTTTCTCCACTTGCAGTCTTCACATTCCTTCCCTGGTACCACCACAGCATTTATTCCAGACTTTGTTTCACCCCATCAATTCTGTGGCTGGAGAGCAACATTTATGCCATCTCTTCGGCGTCTCCAGATAATGGCTTTTATCCATTACCTCTGAGGCCTGACTGTGTGTCTGCTTCTCACTTCTCAGTCATTTCTGCTGTCTAGGCTCATGTCCCTTTGGTAAGCTTCCATTCCCAGTTCTCCTTCTTCCTCCCTTCTTTTTACTCTGCTTGCATTTCAGCCACAAGGAAATACTTCCTGTCCCGAGAATCTTCACCATGACCCAATATGCAACAGCAGGACAAAACAAATAACAGCTTTCTCCCCAGTGTACACCCCCAATGCTATGTTATAACATACCTTATATAATATACATTATATAGTCAATGGCAAAAATAAAACAGATGGTTATCCCAGCAAGACATTGCACATTTGTAGGAGAATGTAAATACATTAGAAAATCAGCAGAAGTTTGAAAATGCTGGATGTGCTGTGAAGACTGAATAAAATGCAGATGATAAAGTACACAGCTTTTATTCACTAACGGCCAATTTATGGAAATACTAAACTCAATGGCAAAGCGTCCTTTTATTTCATTAGAACTGGATTTGGCTGTAGTTACTTTTACTTAAAACACCCTTAGGAATAAAAAGAATAATTAGAATTGCAGTGAAAAGGATAGTGCAGTGGATTCTAAAGAGAAAATATCAATAAAGTGGAAATGTATTTAGCATTATGATATATGATCTTGTTAACATCAGACCTGAAATACTATGCATTATTTTGGCTATCTAATATCAGCAAGTAGAAAAGTGAGACCATACATGGGTGGTGATTGGATCAATGCAGATAACAAAGATTTATTTTCTAAAAATCAGTGCAAAGATAAAACCTAGGATGAAGGCTAAGAGACTGAAAGATGACCTCATTTTTTTTTTTTTTCTCTCTACACACATTAAGTATTATATACTGTAAAATAATATTAAATATCACTTGTTCTTTCCTACTTGCAGGAAAGACCTGTAATTGTAATTCACAGTCACAGCTGGAGGCAGTAGAAGCTTGGGCTAGGTATATGATGGGCTTTATTTTTCTTAGTTCTTAAACTTCAGAAGAGTTTGTCATATAGTGCTCAGGCATTCACATGTGATTAGCAAAGAATGACTTTTAAGGAAGATGTCTTCTCTCTATATTCCTGATAAAAGATACAAATAAAAGTACTTTCTCTTCCTTCTGCTGTATTTTGCCTACCTTCATCTTTATACCAGAGCTGTTCTTTTGTGTGACTGTAGTTCTTCTTGGCAGTCTTAAGTGTATTCTGAGGTTTCAGAGCTGACATTTGAGGATTCAAATGTGTTCAAATGTCATTTAGCAATGCTAAACGAAACCAAAAGAATTTAGACAATTCATTAATTACAACAACAGGATTCTCCCGTGGGGTCATTTGCTGGCATTGGTAGTGGCAGGTCTTTAGGAAAAGAATCAACAAGTATTTTGGCTTGTCCTCCCACCTTCCTGCTACAGCTGCTTCTTTGTGTTTGGCAGGGTGGGCTTCCATGAAGTTCGCTAATCTGTTTTTAAATGTACATATGATTGCATAAGTAGCCTGTAAAAAGACCACCACCTCAAACTAAAAAAAAAAAAACCACATTTTTATTGCACACGTAATTTCCAAGAATTCCTTTCTCACCTCAGTTTCTCTGACGTGAATTTCCAAGACAGCAAAACTTAGTCATTGTAATTGGAGGTGCCAAACAACCTCTATCTACCTAAAATATCATCAGCAAAAAATATGTGAGTGTACTTCATAGTTACATGAAGCAAGAAGAATCAGAAATTCAGCTGTAAATTGTTCAGGGGTCAACTTTAAAATCTACATACATGTATTTTGCAATTGAAAGTGAGGTCTTATGGACACACAGGTGTACTAATTATGGGCTAAGCAGACTGATGTTCCAGAGAAATGAATCTACCAAGTATCTGTCTATTTATCTTTTACCTTGGATAAACAATTCTGGTTTAATTTTTCCTTATTTGCTCTTTCACAAAACACAATTCTGAAAGTGGAGGTTTAGTGATACTGTAGATAGCTGTGCTTATTTTCAGTTAATTAAATGAAATTCTAGGATGCTGCCTGGCTCTAAGAAAAGCATAGTTCATGAAAGTAATTTTCTTTCATGTATTGTGATATTAGTCTGGTATAAGTTTACATGCATTTAACTTTCAACTGCAAGATTATTTTGATCATTTAATCTTCATTCACTAGCATGGGAAGGGCCGTTCATCTTCATACTACGTTATTTAAACAATAAAATAATGAAGCTTCTTACATGGATTGCACTGGCAATCAGATCCAGTAAGAAAAGCACAAAGAAGAACTAATGGCCAGGCTAGAAATGTAGTTGATTCTTTCCTCTGCACTTTTAACTAGAAATGTATAAATTTCCACAGGTTCAATTTACTTCATAAAATGAATCATCTCTCTCAAGTTCACTTTCATAGTGTTTTTTTTTTCTCAATGCAGTCTAGTTTTCCATGCATTTTTTCACACACCCCTGTAGATGCAAGGCTGTTGTTCACATTTTATGTATTTTTGTTTGGTTGAGTTTTTTGTACCCAAAATCCTATGTGGAACTTTTAAAAGTAGAAATACTTAAACATCAAGCCTTGGGTTGTATGGACATAACTTTCCACTCACTACTTTGGTGCTGGTCACCACTGTACCTAAGGCTCAACAAACAGGGTGGAACATTTCCCTTTTTGCCAGTTCAGGAGACTCTGATTTCCAGGGCTTTGTCTCCTCACTAGTTTGCTCAAGAGAGAAATGGTGTTTTACTGTTTATTCTTTTCAATGCAGGTATATGCAACTGTTTTACAAAAGCTGAACATCTAGTCCACTGCGATTATGGCAAATAGTTTTTGATTTTGTCATTTTTAAATGGGATGCTATGTATGTCACATTTGGACAACTACTAACAATCATGGACCTATGACTATGTCTGACATGCAGAGACTGTGCTTCCTTTGGTGTTTAGCCTTCAGGTTGTGTATTGGGTGTAGGTGTCTTGTACATTTGTTTTGTCTTTGTTTCTCACCATCCTAGTCTATTTTTAATTGGTAGTAAATTAAATGACTCTTCTCCCAGGCAAGTCTTTTTTACTTACGATGGTAACTGGTAAGCTATCTCCCTGTCTTTATCTCAACCCGTGAGATTTTAATCTCATTTTGTCACCCAGTTCTATTGAAGAAGGAGAGTGAGTGAGCAGCTGGGTTTGCATGTGGCAGCCAGCCAAGGTAAAATCCACCACAGGTTGTAAAGTTAGTTATTTTTAGAATGGCAGAGTTTTCTTTTTGAGTGAGTAAAGAAGTACAGGGTGCTGGGAGAATATGCAGGGATCATGGAGGAATGAACCTTCCAATTTGGGAGCCTGATCTCTGGCAACTGCAGCAGGTGTGTTGCAGACCTGCATGACAAATATGGTAGGGTCTGAATTTGTTTTATGATAGAAAAGGACGCAGTAAACATTATTTTCTAATGAAGTAATGTGGAAACTCCAGACTGTTTCTTTGGATATTAGCTGTGAAAACTGTAATTGCAGCTATAATGAACTTACAATGTCTTTGCTTGTCTGAAGATAGAGTAACAAAAACTTCAGTAGAAAAGCTTCTGGGAACTATTTTTAATGTGTAGTCAAGAGGCAACTGTATTTTGAGGGAGTTCAAGAACATCTGGATACAGATGAATCTGCATAGTACTATTGGGAATTATTCTATTCACCTGTTCCTGAACTCCTACAAGTTTTTTCTTATTTTCCAAACCAACTTGAACAGGGTAATGCCAGAGGGTTATTAATATCGGTTGCTTTGCCAATCATGCTTTTCTTCTAAAGTAAGGAGGGAAGGGGGAGATGGGAAAGACAGAAGTTTTCTGACTTCCAGGTTTGTGCTTATTCCAGTTAGATCTTTTGACAATGAATAATTAGTAAAAGCAGAAACATTTGCTGTCCAGCACTACTGATGTGCCTCATGGAGCAAGAAAAACAGAATTAGTGAATGCCAAAGAATTGCACTAAATTTTCCTCTTTTTCATTTTCCCCCTCCCCCCTGCCCCTGACTGTAATGGTCTGTGTTAAATCTTGTTATTCCAGCCTATAGAAGTGTAATGTGCCACTTGATATGGCTGTAGTTTTGTCTGTTAAGTGTCTTTAATTTTATTTCTTTATCTCTGGCTTTCTCAAGTGCTTGTCACAAATTAGAGTAATATCCTTACTCCTTTTTCGTGTATTCCCTTTTTTTCTGCGCTTTATAGAAACTGCTCATGAAGGCATGTTTTTTAAATACCTTTCTGCATTTTACTTTCTAATTACATGACAAAGGTGGAGTTATTGATGCTGTAATAAACTATCTGACTGAGTTGGCTGGAGGGAATTCCATTTTTGCTTTAACTTCTAACATTTATCAAACCCTAAACTGCTAAAAATTAAATTGGGCCCTTAGAGATAACACTTCCTTACCAGTGTTGTGTTGAATCTGACACCAACATCCAGGGGTTATATTCAGTATTGCTTGATTGGCATAAGTAAAAATCAAACTAAAAATTGCATCACATTTCTAAAACATGAGATTTTATCTTTGCTTATAGGCATTGCTTTTGCCTCATTATAAATTAAAATTACAGCTAGATGCATCAGTATTCTCTACAAATGATGCCTAATATTATCAACTGTCAGGTCTAGCAGATATCAAAGGCAATTCTTGGCCCATGTTGCCTTGACAACATATCTTAGTTTTGGCCTTTTTTGTCAATCCAAATTTTTGAGTTCATATAATTTAATTAAGCTGCCTTTTTTTTTTTTTTTTTTCCTGAATAGGAATCATTCAGGGATGTCACTAAATTTGAAACAGGTTCAAATGAAGCAATTAAGAAGTGGATGCTATAACAATTTTTTTGTATTATACACTAGAATCTGTATGTATTTTACCTCTTATCATCTGCTTTGCTGTGACGTTTCAGTGTGCAGGGCTATCACCTAATTGAGACTCACTGGCTCATTCACTGCAGTTGTTTCTCCCTCTGTCCCACAGTCATTTCTCTAGAGTCAGTGCTGGAGGTTGTGAGAGGTTGTTACTGCAGTTTAACCAGACACCTTTCTTTGAGGAGCCCTCATTGAATTATAGAACTGTGCTTTTTGGAAAGCACTGAGCTTAATGTTTCTAATGCTGCAGAGCTGATGTCTACCCATGATAAGGTACTTCAGTGGTTCGTTGCCTCCAGTGTTAAAAATATCCTCCTTATTTTTAGACTGTATTAATCTTACTTCAGGTTTTGGCCATTCATTTGTGATTCTTCCATTATCAAATTTTTCTGCTTCATGTAATTCTTAAAGACTGTAATCAAGTCACTCCTTCATGTTCCTCTAGATCAGTGAAACACATTACTGCTCATTTTTACGGCATACTTTCCTGATTCTTTAGGCTCAGGGCTTGACATTGCCTTTTGAGTCTTCAGTCTTCAAGAATTTTTCTGAAGTATGAACAGCCAGGCAGGACCCAGCAGTCCAGTAGGACTTTGATTCAGCGATGGATTCAGCGGTACTGGGGCCCTCCTGAGCCTACTCAGTATTTACTTACCTATACACATCCAAGGTCATTTTTTGACTTACACCATTGTAGAGAGTTGCTCAGGTTCATCCTGACTAGGTGCTGTAACTTGTAAATCTTCATCTTCAGACATTGTTCCCTAGGAGAGTGTCCGCATTCAGTAAATCTACTCTTTGCTCTTGACTCTTGGGAACATGAGAGTATTAATAGTCTACATGAAAACCAAACAAACAAACAAAAAAAAGCAGATGGTTTAGTTCAAAGCTGTCATTACAAAATTAAATTACATCTCAATTTTTTATGAGAAGAGAAGAAAAATCAGACTTTGGTATTTGTTTTGACTCCTATCTGTACAGAATGTTTTCCTCTAATTTACTTGAAATTCTGGGTTTACTGTCACTCAAAGTCACTATCTGTTAGTCTGCTGCTTAGTAAAAGGGTAGTAAAAGTGACACATCATCAATCAATCTGGAGTATAAGTGATCTTTTAATATAGTTTTGTTTTCAAAATAGATAAGTGTTGAGTGACAAAGCAAAGGACTTGTCTATGTAACATCTTGGTTATTGTCTGTTTCTAGCAATTTCCTTTCTGCTGGAAATTCAAACTTCCCATCTTTTTGATGCAACACAGCCAACTTGCTACTATTGTAGCACAAAGCTGCATTTGTTACTGCATTCATGCCTCTAAATTGCTCACTTTAATAAATACCTGATAGATCATGTTCCAGTTTCTAAAGAACGTTTTAAAGTTTAATTTCACCATTTTCATGAATATACATTTTAGGTGAAGATTTTATCAAGGCGTTTTGTACTCATTTCTTCAGTTCTATTCAGAGAGCAAATGGACAGGTACTTTTATGGTGTTTTATTTAATTGTTGCCATTTAGAGTGGGAATGCACATTCATTTTTGGCTTCAAGAAGCTGAAATAAAGTGGTTAAAAATTATTACAATTTTTTTACCTACATTTATCTGTGTTTGAAGAAATACACCAGCTGTGTTATTCACACAACTCCAACAGCTTATATGTTTCCTGTAGCCATTTTGATCTGGATGGAGCCAGGGTTTTTTTTCTTCTTTCCTCTTTTATGCTGATATTGATTTTATGGGTTTATTTGCAATAACACCAAAGGTCCCCAAACAGAAATGAGCTGTCATTACCTGTTCTGTGCTTAGCTGCCTTTGCCTATGAATAGGCCGTCTCATCTTGTACTTCCATTAAAAGGAAAACACAGTAATTGGGACTGAAAAAAAGAAAGAGAAGGGACAGATGACAAAGTTGAGCATAACAAAATACGACCATTATTTAAGATAGCTTTATAGTTTCAGAGTATTGCTTTACATGTGTCAATAAACAAATTATACCAGTTTTCCACAAGTGGCACTCAGCTTGGCCATAATTTCTTCAGTAATAGCTCTTATGAATCATAGGCAAGAACTAATCCTGAAGAGAGATTTATTGGAGAAAAGGGCAAATTGCATAGAAGAGCAAGGTACCCAACTGAAATAAAAAGCCAAAATCAAAACCAAACTAAAAACCTCACCAAACACCAACTTGTGCAGTACAAAACTGCCTTAGAAACAGCTTGCTTTTTTTTTCCCCCCTCAGACTACATACTTTACTCACTATGCCAGATTAGTTTGGCCTGCAAGGGTGAGACAGCTGCCACTGTAAACTCTGTCTCAGCATAGGGAAAGCCGCCCTTGGCACAGAAGACTGTGGGGATTCTGCAGGACAGGGGACAGCTTGTTGCATTTGTGTGCACAGAATTTTCTATATTCAAAGCTTCTTGGTTTACTCCCAAACTTCTCTTTTGCAATTTTAAAAAGCAAATATTTGCTTAAAGTATAAATATTTTAAAAAGCACATATCTTTGAAAAGCTTTATGCTTCTCCTCTACAAATATAGCTGTTCCACAGAATTAAGCTTCTTCCTGACATATGTATGATTTTTAGCTTAGGAAGTATTGTGACAGACTTGAAAGCATGTTTAAGATACTTTTGTGGAGTACAGGTCGTGTCTGAACTCTGAAAGATTTGGAACAATTTTCGGTTTGCAAGGAATGGTTATAGGAAGGCTCTATCTTAGAAATTGGAAAGGGGTTCAAGTAGCCTAGTGTAGATTTAAGGGAGCTTGGAAACTATTAATGGCAATTCACTTTTCTGAACTGGGAGTCTAGGAAGTCTCAGGTTTTAGGTTGAAAGAAGTGTTAATAAAGTTTGTCTCCCTTTCTCCTCTCGTCCTTCTCTCTAAAGGTACTATTTAACTTTGCAGCAAAGGGCCCTAGTTCAGGTTGTGGAACTAGTCCATGAGTGATAACTTCCTGTTATCAGTGATGAAGAGTGATACCCAGGTGGTGAAGGGCTAGAGAAATCTTCCCAGACTGGCTTCTCCGGTGGTTCTCCTCTACTCCACAGCAGGCATTGCATATTAGTTTTGAGAACACATTGGTGAGTGAACTCAAAATTAGGGGGAAGAGCAGAATGAGCAATAGTGGAGCCCAGCTTTGTCCTTAAAATTAGGCGATGCATGTTGCACTGTTTTGTTTTTTTTTTTAATATTTGTTTTCATAGCTGTGCACATTTTTCTTTGTTACTTAGATACTAAGAAAACATTCTGTATGTCAAAAAGGGTGGCCTTTAGTCTGCGCAAAAGGGTTAAGACCTGCACCCTGTTGCAAAATTGGGATTCTGCCAAAAGTATGCCCAATATCCTGATGGGAGCTAACTAGAAACTGGTAGCACCGTAACAGAAAAATGCTAGAACTAGTCAGAGTTACAGACTTTTAATCAGCAATTAGTATTTCTGCACATGGTTCTGCATATGCCTTTTCACTGTGTGCAGCTCAAGTAATAGATGTTCATATTTATGCAACTTCATGAAGCATCATGCAACAACTTTCAGCTGAGAAAATGCACAAAACAGAAGCAAAGAGGCAGTCTCAAACTGCCAGGATATAAAAAAGGAGCAGAATATGCTTTAGTGTAAGTTTGTAAAGATATAAAATGTTATGTGAGAAAGTAAAATGCCATGACACTGCACCTTGTATTCACACATGCTAAAGGCAAACCATGCCTGGCCATGGAGTTCTTCACTCAAGGACTCCTACCTTTGTGATCGACCCCAGCAACAGTTCCAGAGTAACAGCTTGGAAAATCTTCAGAGACTCAAGTACAGGGCGATGAAAAATACTACTGTACAGTGGCAATGCATATCTTTCTTATTTTCAGTGGCTTTTCGCTTTCTGCATAAAGCAACAACTAAACCTAACTTTTAGCGTTAGGTTTAGTGGAGAGTCCCATAATTTTTTGCCATTTTTTGGAAGTTTATTAACTACATTGTGACAATAAACTAAATCAATTGAAAACTGAATAGTTACCTACAAGTTAGGTAAATATGGCAGACACTGTTCTTGTAATGAAACAAGAAGTCTTCAATTTTGTCATACCCACTAGGCAACTTAGCAAAAAAAAATCGCAAGTTACTGTTGTTGTGCAGCTTCAGCGTAAGACCTGTTTTCCTAATGATTTTGTGCTATGCTGTAGAGCACCTTGTAACATCAAAAGCACCTTCCGTATTTCCTGAGAACTCAATTTATCTCCTATTATTAAGAAAATAACCTTTCTCAGCGACTTTTTTGGCACATCGGCGGTGTGTTCTTTCTCTTAGTCAGCAAATGCATCAGATTGCCATGCACGATTTACCTAACATTTTCCCCCATACATATGTTGTACAGACTGTATGTCCTGAGGATATTAGATTTTGTCTCAATTTTTATTTAGCGGGGGAGTAATAATCTGCCACGATCTTGGATTTGTATAAAGCAAAATTTTGAATAATAAGTTGTATAAGCAGAGGCGGAATAGATCTTTGATACTTTTCATGGGTCCTCTAGGAAACAATAGTGAATGTCCCGTCATGTTGATTGATTATTTCTTTGAAATGTTCTGTATATTCTGTGCTGCCAATGCAGTATAATTTAGAGTTGCCATTTAAATACACATATCTTACTGTGATATTAAGTGTATTTAAACCCCATAAAATGCTTCCTAATTTATTTTTCATTTAGTCCATTTAATAAAATAGCAATAATGTTCTTTCAAGTGAAGGTTATGGAAGTAAAATTGCTTCTACTTTTAAAATATACTCCTCAATTTGCTGTACCATTTATTGCACTGCAGAAGTCATTTACCCTCTGGAACATTCACTTAGAATAAAATTATTGCTTAATTTTTTAAAAAAAACATGGGAGATTGGTCATGTTCTTCATAACTCTAAATGAAATTTTGGACATTGTTAATGCTTCACAGTTATGCCTAGCAATAAATGTGAAATTTAATTTATCCTTGGTATTGTTTTTGATTTTGCTTTCTGGAAGCTTTGTCATCTTCTGCAGTCTTTGGAGAGGTATTAAAGAATGACAAAAACTGTTACAGTGATGATGCTTAAGTTATCTTGAAGTGTTTCATCATCCGCTGCTGTCGCTCTCAGGTTTCTTCTTGTTACAGAAGCCAGTTTTAATATAGCCTATATTGGCTTTGAAGATGTATGGGGGAGGCACACTTGGTTCACCAGAGCTGCTGGAAGGTCATGCATTTCTGATGTTCCCATATGCTTGGAAGGCATCTAGGAAGAAATGTGATATTAGCTCTAAGCCTCTTGAGTCCAAGCACCATTTCTGTGTCAGGAACCTTCTGTTCTCTTCTCTTCTTGCATCTCTGTGTGCCAGCCTTTCCTTCAGTCACTATTGCATTCAGAAGGTGAAGGTGGAAGACTGAGAAGTGCATCTGTAACCATGACATTTGAAAATTTAATTTCTTTATTTCTTTAATATTTCATATAAGGTATTCTCAATTTACAAGAAACAATATGTGTTTTCTAAACTGCCAGCCCTACAGGGTACCTCTGGGAGCAGTAAATCAGGCTATGCTGCAACTTTAATGATGTTGCTGTGCTTAAAAGTTATTTTTCATTGTATAATTGCCCCCCACTTACACCTGTGCAGTCCCATTATTTTCAGTCAATATAACTAGTTGTAGCTGTTTGGAGCTGCTGATTTGTTACATAAGAGCAGAGCTAAAATCACTAGTTTGCCTTTGCTGTCCTGCAAACTATGGCCTTGGTTTATGCATCCTTGTGGAACAGGTTTACTGCTGTCTAGTTGAGCATTACACTTGCCACAGTATTTTATGGATAAAAAACCAGAGTTTTTCCCCCACCCATTCTGGAGAAAGATACTTGCTGAATCAGTTCAGTTTAGGAATGTGAGGGAACATAAAAATTACTCTTTTAGGGCTTTCAGCTTGGATTTAAGATGCTAGTCTCAGGCTACTTGCTATTGTCTTTGATCAGTTCTTTCCTTGAATCTCTGAGATTTATGTCTGAGGCTCTTAATACCTTCACATATATCTGTTTAGTCCCAAAGATGTACATGTTGGTCCAAGAGAGTTCAGGAGTATGGAGCTTGATTGGCTGCTTCGCTCTTAGGTAACTTGGGATTCTTACAACTTTTATTGCAACTAAGAACTGTCTTAATTTCCAAAAGAGCAAATTAATCAATTTGTCACACTTTTTCCAATCTGAAACATGATTATTCTTTCACAGGTATTAAATATCAGTGATGATGATGATAATTTCTATTTATTTAGTTATGAGAATTGATGGTACCATGTGGGTTTCACTTAGGAAAGTTATCAGTCGTCCTTATGGTTGTCCTATTATTTGTCTATATCGCATCTAAATGTTTTGTCATTCATAGAACAGCTCCTAAATATTTTTTCTCAATATAATATCCTGCCAGGCATTAGAGCAAGTAAAACTTGTAAGATGTAGATAACTGGCTTAATAGTGCCTTAACAAAGTAATGGTGCTGAAATAGAAAGCACTAAATAACCACACATGCTGCCTGGAATAAGGATGATGTGATTTTATTTTCTTTTCCTGTACATGTCCATGTGTGTTGATGGAGGTCATGTGCTTAGCAAGTATGTGAAAAAGGGTGGGAAGTCACATAGTAGTCAAATGTAACCACAAAGAGGTTTTGGTCAACCTGGTTAAACAAATATATTGGATTACTTTGTTATGAAAGGTTTGTGTTAAGATGGAGCAAATGTGATCTAAGAAGCAGAAAAGTACTGGGTTATGCATGAAGTGGAAATGAGAAAATAGTAGCTAGTAGCAAAAACATATATATGAAGGCGCCACTGTTTATGGTTGACCTTAAATCTCTACCTGGGTAATGAATAGTTGAAATGCAGAGCCTTTCTTCATATTCTGATGAAATATTTTATTAAAGAAATATATATTTTTAAAACCCACCTGTGATTTTCAAATTGTTTCCAAAGGACTGAGCACATTGTGAAAGCCACTGCTTTAGCCCCACAGTGTGAAAAGGCACCTTTTAAAATGTCTTAGAATGATGATAAAAAGGAGGGGGATCCTTTATCTTTGTGTGGTAATATAATGCAGAAGTGTTGTAGCAAGTGTATCTATAATTACATGTGAAGGTAAGACAAATGCCTAGATTTAAGTCTTCAGAATATCTTACTGTACCTACATACAGGCAGAAACACCTACAAATTTATTTTCAGGATGACAGTGTGGCTTGTGCTGCAGGGTAGGTAAGAACATATTGTTTTAAATATTTCTTCCAGTTTTAAAATTAACATTATTGCATTTTGGCAACACTTAAGACAGCTTGTTCTGTTGTTCCTAAATTATTCATGAACTTGCTGTAATACCTTTCACTTTGTTTGTGGTGCCATTGCAAGCTCCACAGATGGGCTCACATTTAATTTAATGAGAATTTCCTGCATGTACAGAACAATGTGGGTGTCTGTTTAGAGATGCACAAAATAGTGTGGGTTTAAAAGCATGATGATTTGTTCTTTTGGTATTTGAAAATTAATGTTTAATTCCCAAGCTCTTAATGGTTTTTACTAGGCAAGTCTGAGCACTTTGGTAGTATCTGCATGAACACTTGATTTCTTATGGCTTGTGAACAGAAGTTTCCTTTAAACTATCATGAAGGGAAATCAGGCATTAGCTGGAGCCAGAACTGTAGATAGACTAGACTAGCATTTGTTCACTTCCCCTTGTTGGCCTATTCATCCCACATGTCCATTTACCCATCTTAACCCCTCTCTCCCTGCCCTACCTTTGCAGTCCATTCTTACACACAGTGAAATCTCCATGTATTTCCCAGAAGGAGATTTTGGCAAAGCTAACCTTTGCTTTACTGAACTGAAAAACCAAAAGGCATCATAGGAATTTTCTCTTTTTTTTTTTTTCTTTTTTTTTTTTGCTTTAGTGTTTTGTAAAAATGAAGCCTAAGTACTTACAAAATGTAAGAAAAACAGTTTTTGTGGGGAATGCCACTTGTTTAATTTATTCAACTCTTAAAATCTGTTATCTAGCTGCCTCAGGTCCCCTGGCTTTTCTGAGGTATTTACGATTGTTTGGCAAATTACATTTACGGTGTTCTCAAGTTTACTGGGATTCCTGGAATTAATACCATCTTTTCTTGAGGATTGGAGTGGGCCGGTGCTTTTGGAGATTGCGATCATGGTCTCTGGGGATAATTTCATATTGCACAGTAGTAGTTAGTGCTCTTGAGTCTTTTGAAAGAATGATAAGGATGCTGCACCCTGCCCTCTTTTCAGCTTGAGAAGGAGTTAGCTTGGAGGTATTCTGGTGTTTTGAAAAACATGAAGGCAGTGTATCTGAGTTAAAGCAGAGATGGGTAGGAAGTTACTTTGCACACCTCTGGTCCCCATAAAAAGTATTGCAAGAGGAAGCTCGCCTTCCTTTATCAATAGCAGTCCAAGTACTGGTTGAGGTATCGGTAGCGTCTATAACAGCCTCTTTCTTTAAAAGATAGTTTTGTGAGAAACAATTAACACGTTGATATCAGTGTTGTTTGTTTCTTCATGTCCTTTTAAACAGTTTAATTTTCACCTGGCATTGGTTGTCATTTCAAAGTTGCTAAAACAGAGCTCTCTCCATTATCACAGGGTACAGCCTTCCTAGTCCCTTGGGCAGTATCATGTCTTTTCTGTTTGGCCTATAACCTTGATCTCATTCTCAGTTTTGATTACCTTTTGTATCCTGGCATCTGCTTTCTTCTTACATGATGTTGGTTTTATGTGGCAGCTCCACCATACAGCTTTTGTTAGCCATATGCAAATCTTAGTCATAACATTTCATATCCCAGTAATGCAATATTCTGTTTTCTGGTCTTGGCAGATGCCATATTTTTTGATCCATATCTATTCAGAGCTGCTGTCAAAATATTTTTCTTAACCTGTGACTTAGAGCATTGTGCCTGCTCTTAGCTAACATCTCTCATGGCCCTCCCTTCCTCTATCATGCAGAATAAGATGCTTATTTTTTGTCAGTTAATGATGCTGAAGGCCTTTCCCAGCCTAGGTATTTTCTGTGTGATATCATACCATTTCAGACAGGCCAGAATTTTTGCACCCATGTTAGCATGCTTGTATGCTTCCTCCTTCCCTGCTTAGGAACTACTTGCATCGACACAGTAAAACATCCACCAACTTGTTTCTCCATTATATCTTATCTTAATACACCCTTTGTCTCTAGAAGAAGTTTGATAACAGTCAGGCGACTGGTGAGCTTGTCATGCTGACTACCAATACTTTGCTGTTTTCAGGTTGTCCCTGCTTCTCTCCATCAGTTGTCATGTGCCTTGTACTTGGACCAGCAGGTCTTTAGGGCAGAGACTGTCCTTTTCATTCTGTGTTTGCAGTCTGACAGGGACTCAGGAAACACTCCAGTTAGTATGAGAGGATAAAAAAAAGAAAAAAAAAGCTACAATTACAGAAATTATGTCTATTGGGAAGGACTAATATTCAAGTGGGTAGTTATAAAATGGCTATTTTAATAGAAGAGCTATGCCTCTAAAGTCTGTTATTTCTGAGGAATTAATAATTTTTCTCTTTGTCTTGTCTCCTTTTCACACACTGCCATTCCTTTAAAATGTTCTTGTCTGTATTGACTAAGAGGATTGTTTATTTGCCTTATTTATCTACATGCTGAACTTCTACAGGAAAAGGAAGAATTAAAAAAACCTAAAATGTTGGATAGATTTCTAAAATTGGAGATGAATCCTATGAAGTGAATTCTGAAACTAAGGAAAAAAAACTTACAAAGTTTAGAAATTGCTATAAAGGAAGTTCCACATAATTTTGCCTTGAACTATGAAAATCTGTATAAAATTAACAGCTTTGTATTAAATAGAACTTAATAGAACCAGGCATCTGTTGAAAATTTGTTTGCTTCCACACTTGGGAAATACTTGAGTAAAGCTCACTGTTCTGTCTAATCTGATAAAATGTTTTACTTGTAATAATATCCACTTAGAATAGAAGAAAACAGGGTATAATTCAGGCAAATTAAATTTGTCTTCCAAATGTAAATATCAATGCAACTGGGCTTTTTCAGCTTTTTACTTTCTGGCCTTTCTACGTGAGACCTCTCCAGGCATCCTGAAGCCTTATGAGCCAAGCACTGATGATACAGTTCTCCACCCTGTGGGGGTTTATTGATGAGCATCATCTGTGATCTGAATCCTCCCTGAGCATTCCTCTTTTGCAGTGCCATCTTCTTCTTATACTTCCACTTTTTCAAGTTTCAATAATTTGAGGCAGCATTGCTGCTTTCATTACTTTTTGGAAACAGAACTACAGTGATATTTCTAATCTATCAAGTATAATGTCACTTTTCAGTGTTCTCCAGTTGGTTTTTGGTTCCTGGTTTGTTTTGGGTTCTTTTTAATGCTCTTTTTGCTCTTCACCACCACTGGAGTAGTTATGCGACTTGCTCTACAAGGTAAAGCAACTGGCCTGTTGAGGCAAAGATCCTGCTGGCATCAGTGACTAACGTTTGATGTGTTACAGGTAAACAGGGCAGGAAAGCATACATCATATCTTACTGAAGGTCTGAAGCTATTTCTAGAAGTATTCTTTTGTGATCTCTGTGATGAAGTCCTAACACCCAAGAGTGTGACATTGCCTCTTCACTCCAGCTTTCTTGCTATAAATGAGAAAAACTGTTTTCAACTTTTATGCATGTTACCAATTAAAGACTCACAATATAAATATCTTCTGCAGAAAACAAATTAAAAGTGAAGTAAATCTTATCTCGGTGTACTTGTAAAACAAACTATTGTATTTTATCTTAGTAATTTATCCTTACGTTTCCTATACCAGTGAAATAGCTTGAAGTTATTAAAATGATTGTGCTACTGTGCTTGCAGTTATATTTTTGGTAGTATGAAATTGCATTTCTACTTAGAGGCCTAGTTTTAGCAGTAGATCATATGAAAATCCAACTGTTATATTTGTCATCATGTTAGTAAACAGGTATGGATTTGTAATTATACCCATGCACAGTACTTATGTTTCCCTTCCACGCATGCAGCATTGCAATCTATAATATTTCCATTTGAAGTATGGCTGGCAAAAACATGGGAAAATTATTTATTCCAATGTATATAAATTACTAAGCATTTTCATCCCCATTCATTCATTCCATTATAGTGATAATTATAATAGTTTAAAAATTACTTAAATTAATAGGACTTGTTTGTGCTGATTGCTGGCACCTACTCTTTAATGCAGCATCTCCATAGCCATGCTTTAGCTGAAGGGTGAAGGACTGCTATACATTGAGAGCAAAGGTGTGCTCACTTAATGCAATGTAGAGGCAGGTGGCCTGCAGTTGCTTCTTCTTTCCCCTAATACTGAGGCTGAAATGACCTGTAATTTCAGGCTGAGCAGCAGTATGAACTTCACAAGCTCAGCTGAGTTGGTGGGACCCAGTGCTATGACATCATCCAGATCTCCTTTTGCTGTCTTCCTTCCATTTTCCCAAAATACTTCTTTAAGTCCACATTTTGCTATTGGAACAGTAAAGCTGAATCTTAAATGGGGCGAAAGATACAGCTCGTAATTTCTGAAATATTCTGAGCTCTGCATTAGTCAGTGAGGGCTCACATGTATATGTGCATGAAGCTCACTTTCTTTGAAATTTACCCTTCTATATATTACAGTGTTTAGTAGCTAAATTTAAAGCAGTAAATTTGGTTCAGACTAGTTCAAAGTCCCTTGGGATGCACTTAAGAAATAGGAGATAAGTAATACCCAGGCTTTCTAGACATTTTTATACTGCAGAAATGAAGATTTGGTATAAAGCAATACGGAACTAGAAACAAAGATGCACTCCTGTACATGTTTACTGATTTGTTGCGTCAATAAAATTTCAGCCCTTTTTGCCAGCCAAAATACTCTTCCAAGTATTTCTGGAAAAGTCAGTCACTCTGGCCAAAGAGGGCTGGGAGAACTAGAACATGATTCATTTAGGTGTATGATCTTTAAGGTCTCTTCCAACCCAAACCATTCTATGATTCTGTGAGGTTTCAGAAAGCTTATTTGAATTTCTTGGGCATCTCCTGTCACAACATGTCCTTTTAGAAAAGAGTGCAGGGACTGTAGTGTTGGTCTGCAGTTAAATACTTAGTCATGAACAACCTTCACCTGTGAGATGCACTTTTCAGATTCTCAGTTCTGGGAGTGCTAGTGTGGGTCATCCCTTCCATACTCTTTAATCACTGCTTGTCCTAGGCAGCACATATTGTATTTGCAGAACAAAAGCTTTTGTCCGAATTTGACTGGAACAAAATGGAGGGTTAAGAATGAGAGGTTGAATTTTCAGAAGCGTACAAGTAATCTAGAGGCAGTTTCTTGGAAAAATCAATGGGAGTTGTGCTCCCATATCATATTGGTATTTTTGAAAATACCAGTAAAACATTGGCGGCTTTGTAAAAATTAAACATTCTCAGAGTCACTTAATGCATCTTGATGAAGGTGTAGAAAGAGAGGACTCTCTTGGCATCTATATTTTGCACTTTCCTGTGTGCAGTCAATTAACTTCAGTATACTTGTGTGACCAAATTCACCCATTGTTGAGCTCGTGCATTGTTTGATTCTATGGGGCATGCTGCAGTAGTTAGTTGTATCCAAAAGTAGGAATGATAAACGTAGGTTATTCTTGAGTCCTCAAGGCTTGATTTATGTTTTGGTCTTGTTAGCCAGAAAGCAGTCTTTTTCTTATGAGAAACACATTCAAACCTTACCCTACTCATGCTGGAAAGTTCATTGGAAAGATCATAATTCTTCCCTATATAGAACTTTCTGGGGATGAAATAACAGTAAAGATAAAAAAAAAGTATTAAGAAACTGCTTTATAGTGTTGCTGTTAATGTCTTAGTACTTTCTTTGTATTTGAAACCCAGGACAGGGGATTGTTGCATCTACAAAAAAAATACTGGTTTTGGGGATTTTTTTTCCTGTGCTTTTGGAGAGTTGGCAGTGGATGGGAAAAGCTGCATGATTTTTAAAAATTGCAGTGCAATGGAGAGCTTGACCCTAATTTTCCAGACAGTGGAAGGTTTGAGCAAAATCATCTTGAAGGAAAGATAGTGTGGATTTGAATCAACAATATTGATGGAAAGTGCAAGCATTGCTAGGTTCAGTAGAGAAAAGATTGTGCATTTATTGCTTAAAGAAGAACTATTCACTGACAACTCCTTGATTCCAACCACTTCCCCAACAAACGCTCTCTCTGCTCCCTCCCCATCCACATACATCCTAAAGCTCAGTTTGAAAGAGAATCCTGTGTAAGTTGTCTTCTGATTCTTTTCCTTCTTCCCACTCCTGTTTTCTTCCTTTGCCATTAGATTAAAGCAACAACCAACCAACCAAACTGAAGGAAACCAAACAAAGCAGTCATTTTGCAGGATTAGAGGGGTGAGTCATGAAGTCAGAAACCTATAAAGTGGAGCACTGATAATAAATAGTGTAAGTGGAGTTGTATAAGAGCAAGGAAATTATTTTCCTTTTAAATAATAACAAATTCAAAGGATTTAATTTTAAATTTCCTCCAGGGTTTGACAGTGACTAAGAGTTTTCTTGTAGTACCAGTTCTGCTTCCATTCTCACTCTGCTTCTGAGAGGCTCCTACCATCAGTATTTGCTGTAAGTAGCAGAACTAGCCGTCAAAATGAGCTAGCACATATAACAATCTTTCTGCAGTGCCCTACCACCTAATGGGATTTCATAGGTGAATTAAAAAATAATAGAAATTTTGCTGACAATTGTGAGAAAACATATATCGTGTAATTTACAGGTAAAAGTGGAATTAGATCCCTTATGGAAGGAATGAATTAATTTATTTTCAAGACTAATGGATGTCAGTTTCCATTTAATTGAAAATAATACTTCCAGTGCAAAGATCACCTCTGAGCTCTGGTTATAATACGTTAATGATATAAAACCATCCAGACTAAATCACTTTAGAGACTGCATTTTCTAACCTGTGGTACGCTATGGTAGTGCCAAGTAGTAAAACCATAAATCAACTGCAGTTTTTCCTCCTGCATAGGTTTGTGCACAGCACATCCAGTATTTTGATAAACAGTAGCTAATTGATTAGAAAAGATCTTATAAGACTTCTAAATCCCAACAGAAATCTGATCTGTATTGCATTCATTGTTTGCCATAATTTTGAATGAAATAAAATTAGGCTGTGTCATGAACATCATTTTCAAATACATTACATGCGTTTGTTTTGTGACCTGCTGATTTTGATCTGGGAAAAACCAGTTTTCTTTAGCTACTGCATATCAAGTTTTAGAGACATGTATGTGGGTTTGGTATGTTGCACCACGTAGTTGTTTATGCTTTCCAGAACAGAGGTGCAAAAAAGCAGCATTGGTGTACTGTGAAAAATAATGATTAATGAAGTCCTACTGTGTGATAGGTCTTACAGGCTGAAAGCTGGGTATAGATGTCAGTTGTGTATTTTGCACCTTTTCCAAACAGAAAGCAGGAAGATGCTTATTCTCTTTCTAAAGGGTTCTAGGCACTAGAACTGCATCTTCTGTTTGTTACGTATCCAAGCACATCTCACCCACCTCCATTAGCAGGCTACCCTGAACAATGAGGCCAGAGCCAACAGCTTCAGACAGAATGTGATTATTCATTGTTTCTTAAATTTAGGACCTGTGTGTATTTGAAGGCTGGAGCTGATGGCAGACATCAGCCCTGGCTGAACCACCTGTCTGTGTTCACACAAACAACGGACATGCTAGGAGGATTATGAGATTAATGTTTCTACCATGTGCTCTCTAATTCTTTAGTATTTATTTAAAACACACTAAGCACTGCTTATTTTATGGTTGAACAGTTGTAGCAGTGTGTTGGAAGTTACATCTATTGTTGGCTATTTAACCCCTACGATCGTGGAAAGCAGAGTGTGTCATACCTGTCACAAAAGTACAACAGCAAAGACGAGACCAAGCACTGAACCTTTTGTATTATTGTTATTACCAGTACATTCCGCAGTCGATGTCAGTGGCCTTGATTAACACAGGGTGAGAGATAAGCTCTTTTGAATTGATGCTAGCAAAGTGCCAGGGAATTCAGAGTAGCACATTCTCTGGGCATTGCTTATTCCATGATACCACAGTGCTTGCCTATTGTGTTTTTATATTACCCATTTCCCAGTGATTGATTTTTAGAGTAACAGAGTGTATTCCTTTCTATTGTAAAGAGCTTAAATATGTTCATGGATATTATGCAACAAAAAGCAGCAGACTTTTCTACAAAAAACAGCTGAATGCTGTAAATGGTTTTGTGTTTTTTTTTTTTTTTTTTTTTTGATTAAGAATCAGTTACTGAAGGAACTGGTTATATGCACTGTACAATTCAAAGATTCTCTCTGCTCAAGAAGGCTGACATAGACAGGGGACAAGTCAAGTAGTGTTTCTTAAGATAAGATCAATATTTATCAGCAAAATCAATGGTTATGAATTATTTTCCTTCTCAATTATTATTGAAAGTTTACGTTTTATCAATTTCAATGAAGACTAGTAGCAAAGAGGGGAGGAAATGAACCAGACTGTATTTATTATGTGGGAATGTGCAATTTCAATCTGGTCTTTCAAAAGAAAGTGAAAAGTTTGCATAAAAAAATCACAGAAATTTGCCGTGAACACAAGAGCCATAACAGCCAGTCAGGAGCACCCTCTCCTCTTGCTTATATACTTCTCAAATCTTTTGCCATTCTCCAGAAAGATGCCATTTCTCTGGTCTCCAGGATAGACCTGCTTTATTGCTTGTGTGATCTGGGCATGGGACTTGGTTCGTATTCATCTGAGATTAGAGATCCTTCCCAGTTCAATTTGTTCTCCGTTTAAATTATTTAGAAGTGCTGGTAGTTGTCTGTGTCAATCTGAAGTGTGTATCACCTTTTTGTCAAACGGTCAGCCCAGAAAGTTTCTAATTCTTACAGTTCAAATTCCCAATATCATTTGGAATAAGTTTGGGAAAAGAAAAAATGTTGCTTCTGCTTTTAAGTTCAAACCAGAAGTTGTTACAGGAATATTCCTGCCAATTTTGGCTGTGTTAAGTCTTCTCATCAAAAGGCCCAAAAGTACAGATACAGAAAGCCAGGATGCAAATTCCCACCCTACCTGATTCAAACCCTGATCTCAAATATGCCATATTCCTGCTTTGTGTTCTTTGAAATCCTCTAATTTATAAGTGTGCCACATTGTATTGGAAATTAACTACTCATTAGATCTGGATTTTGAGCCTTGCTGTCCTGTGGTGTAGATGAGTGACATTAAATAATGTTTACTTATTTGTAATAGTGCCAGGCAGAGGAAAAAGTTCATCTCGGCAGCAAGGCAGCAGCTAGGACACTGGCCTCTATTGAAGGAGGTGTAGGTTCAAGTGCAGCCAAAATTGGTCTTTTCAGGATCTTGTCTTGGGATCTCTCAGGTGGGAGTGGGATGATTGGCAATTCTGCTTAGCAGTATGGCTTTGCTTTTTTTGCTTTATTCAAGCAAGAAAAAAAAGCCTTCATGCACGCATAGGAACTTCAATAGCCTTTTAGCTTTTGTGCTGAGCAGTGGAGACTCACAGCACAGAAGTAGAGGGGTACAGCTCGTCATCCCAAACTGCAAAACCTCATTTATCAGCAAGGAGGCTTTACACTGAAAATCTGCTAGTGTCAAAATAATTCCATACAAATAGTAATAGTCTCAAAGACTAAAATTTTTCCCTCAAATCATCATCAAAATTTCAAGGAACAAAAAGCCTATATGACAGATACATAATTTGATTTATAGGTATATATAACAGAGGTCTAAACAAACAATTCAGAGCACCTCTGAAGTTGAATAGAGAATAACACCCTTTGTTGCTTTCTTGAACCTTCCCACAGTGCTCAGTGGGAGGCATATAATTCCCTTTTAGACTGCAGGAAATTCAGCTGCATAGCAAGCTGAGGGATTATTTATGAAAATCTTTAATTATGTGAACAGTTCCTTATAGCTCTCCTTAATCTCTCTAGTTCTATTCTTAGCAGAAATTTACAAAATGCAATTCTCTACCTCTAAAGTAAATAGACTTGAAACACTACGCACAATTTCTAGAAAGACAGTGCTTGGAACCCTTCCTTTTCTTCAGATCAGATTTACTTAAGGATGGGTGCTCTGTTTTAACCACTTTTTTCACTTGCACTGTGTAGATACCTTGCTAGCAATGTCATTTAAAATAACAAAACAGCCATCACTTGGATCTAGCTAAATACTGCTAATGATTCTGGGAGTGCTAGTCCTGGTGGCCATAGTCAGAGGTATCCCAAATAGCATGTCGCTTACCTTGAGCAGGATGCTACTAAAAATACTGCTAATAGTACTTGGGAGTCACTGAAGCACTCTCAGCAACTTTGTTTGTTTGTTTTTTCTTTGTGTTAGTCTTTCCACCTCGCACAAATTGTACAGGAGAACGTGTCACATGTAATGGTGTCCCTGAGGTGAACGTGAAGACCAACTGCTAGTTTGTATTCTCTGGGATGTCAGAAATGGCCCATCTCATTAAGCAGTTTTGTATTTTGATTTTTGTATACTGAAACAAAATATCTTTGGACATTTCTGAGATGAAAAATGTTCACTCCTTCTGCAGTGCCACACTGAAGTACAAGGATGTAGTTCAAACTGATTAGAGAGCTTGGAAATGAAGTGACTATATGTCACAGCATACATTTGCAGAGAAAACAAGCAAAACAAAGGGGAAAATAGGTAATGAAAATGAAGTAGAAGTGAGTGCTATTTTTGTAATGTTACTGGACTATGCATGCACGCCAATTTTTCTCAGACATTTCATTTTTCATAACTCATGTTTCTACATATTGCTTCTTTTAATGTTATTTTCGTGTTCCACATTAAAAATCCCTCACATTCAAGAAGATGTCATACTCACTTGCCATATTGAGAATGAAAAACTCTGAGTGACCCAGTATGAAATGCTCACGTTGCTATGAAAAACTGAAACTAAGGGTCAGTGTGGTTTGAATTGGTTTGCACAAGGACACATTGGATCAGTGGAATCAGAGGACAAGTCTTTCATGTTTTGCTTTCACAGGAGAGAGTAAATAAGACACAGCCTGAATCCTACCATTCATAAAGAGCTATGAGAAATCAAGGCAAGTTTGGATGCCAGTTAATTAAAATATAAAAAGGAAAGTAATTATGAAATGTAAATAGCCTAATGAAGTGAAAATTGGAGGGTGCATGGTTTTTGAGTCAATAAAACTGGAAATTTTGAGGATTATTCTTTTTGTACTACATTAAGCCTTTAAATCATATGCATTTGACTGGCTTAGCTTTGCTCAAAGATGTACTAGTCCCAGTAAAAAATAAACTGCCTGTTATTACTGTATTTTTCTACACTTCTATATCATTAGAAACTCTTTGCACATGAGATTTCCCAGAAGTAAAATAAACGAGTTTAGTATTTAAATTACTAATTAAATGAAAGAGGATAAGTGGAATTTCTCTGCGCAACTTGGATTGAAAAATTCTCTAGGTTTACAATATAACTTTTATGTCTTCATGGCTGTGGAATTTCTGTACTAAAAGTATTAATGCAACTTTTTAAAATATAAAATATTAATAGTAAAGAAAAACTTTAATATTTAATAGGAAAGTTCTCGTTGTAGTAGTTGTTCTTGCAATTTTTTAAAGTGGAGATAATTCTGTATAACATAGCATGGCTAAAAATAAGGCATATTTTAAAGTTGTAGTCTGTTGAATCAAGAAATTTAGAAGCTAATAGTAGAAAAACAAAGGATGTGTGTGATGGAGACTGAAGTAATCAGTAACTTTTCTCTGGCCCTTCTTCCCTTCACACTCTGACCTGTGCATTGCTCTCCTGTTTTGCTCATCTCTTTCTGTGACACCTCTTTACCTGTGTTTGTGTTAGCACAGCTTTGGGTGCTGGGGGAACACAGATTTCCCCAGCCTGTGCTCTGGGCTGCCCCCAGGCTGTGTGAACGTAGCAAGCTCGGTCCTGAACCTGAGCTAGATAGCCCGTCTCTTTGAACAGATTGTTTCCTCGGTCTCAAGGCTTTGCTAAAGGCAGCCTCTCACTCTTTTGGTCAACACGGGCAAACATATGCCTATCTAAAAAATGCTGTCTACTCTTTTGTGTGTCTGTGCTACACGCTGAGTCACTCTGAATTTGCTCCCTTGTCTTTTGTTTTATACTGCGATACTGATGTAATCTGTTGTGGGTTTCTTTAATTCTCTCAACTGTATCATTGAAAAATCATCTTATTTCTTGAGATGCATATCTAGTTGCTAGAAGTTAAGATTTTCATACTAGCAGAATACATTCACAGTAATGTGAATTAGCTCCACTCTGAAAAATACTGTTAAAACATCCCAGTTCTAGCTGGGCTCTGTGTGTAAACTTATTTCTTCTTCTGCAGTATGTGTGTCTGATATTTCAGTTGTGCCTAATTTCAGTGATCTAACAAGCTAATATCAAGAAATACATTCCCTTGGTTAAGATCTGTCTGCAGGTAAGCTCAGTAGTCTCTTTTAGCATTATTTTTTCATCATAATGAACGTTTCATCTTTCAGTCAGCCATAAGACCTACTGTGTGGATGTTCATCTGAATCTTACTGTTGGAAAGATTGCTTCAATTTCAAAATGCAAAGTGAGCATATCATTGTGGTGATTTACAAAAAAGTCATGGTGTAAATGTTTAAGATGAAACACAGTGTTAAGCTTTTGGTACACAGCAATAGACAATTTACGTAAGTGATCAGCAAAAGGTATTTTTGCAGTAAAATTTTGAAATAAAATTGTAACTAGATGCAACATTCAGTGCTAAGTAGTAATTCTGTAATATCTTAAAAGCTGTGATCATACACTGAAGAGGCTGTAGCAGCTGCAGGTTTCTAGGAATTCTGTGATGACAGTGGAGAAGTTTAAATGGTCAGGTGAACACTGGGCAATGTTCATCTTGCTAGGTAAGTATCCTAATAGGGAAACAAACTATTACAGTGACCCAGTGAAGATTTACTACTTGATAACATGATGACATTGTTAAAACACCTCTGAATCTGTGAAGTCCTGACTCATTGTGTAAGACTGCTCACTGTTTGAGATTTCTTTTCCTGCGGGTAAAAAGAAGATGACAGACAGCAGTCTTCTATTCAAGACATTTTATTTCACCTGTTCTTTCTGGGAAATATAGATGGCTTAGGGTAGGATCTTAAAAACAAACAAACAATTCTGAATTCATAGAAGCCAAAATCAATGGCCTGTGTTTTTGTATGGGAGGGCTGAAGGGGCCAGCAAGATGCCTTGAGCAGGAACCCTGAGGAAGTGAATAATTTTGAACGTCTGGACATTTATTCGGGTGATTGTTTTGAAATGTATAAGTGTTAGATAATTAACACTCAGATTATTAATATGATCTCTGCCACCTTACCATCTGGATGTCTCCCAAATGCTAATGAATGCATCCATACAACATGGTAGTTAAAGAAAAGAAAAGAAATTATCTCCAGTTTTCAGGCAGAGAATAAATTTTGAGTATTGCTGCATTCCCAAATCTGCCAAAGACGGTAGAGAAATTATCTGTGATTTGCCTAAAGTGAAAGAAATAAGAAATACGTGACAAGGCTGGGAATTAAACCCACAACATTTGGGTTCTGGGGTGGACCTTACCTCTGTCTTCCTCAAGAAGTTTTGAGAACTATAAAAGCATCCTGTCATCCCACACTTTTCATCTAGAGGTATCAGAGGGTATTTAACATTGCTAATGTGAATTCTAATTCATGTAAATTACTTCACAAGTGCGGCACATTTCTACCCAAACAGTTTTTATTTCACTGACTACTTAGCATTTAGTTCAGCTGTGGGGGATGATCCATGCTAAAACATACCTGAGATAATATGAAAACAGCAGTATTTTATGGAAGTGATACAGGAATAATATGTAAATAATAGTGCTCTGGTGACAGTGATACATAACAGCCACTTGTTTTTCTTCTAGTGAAGTGAATACAAGCTAAACATGTTCATTTTATGCTACTAAAACCTCAAAAGACACCATGATTATTTTAGTCTTTCCTTCTTATTTTCCATATACTTCTGGTTGGTAAGTGGTATGTTAACCTCATTCAGAGGATTCCCCAGTTCCTATCTAAAAGAGGAAGCAAGGATTTAATCAACCCTGTCCTCATTAAAATCTTTCTAATGTAATCTGTTGTTCTCAAAAAGCTTAGCCTCAAATCTACTGAATGTATTTTAATTATGTTTTAGATGGATTGTGTCTGCAACCACGTGGTTGCTGAAGCAAATTAATCCATTACATCAGCCAGTTGAAATTCTTTGTCTGTGTGAGAATAATTATGAAAGATTCACAGAAGATTCACAGACTGGCTAAATACTCAATACAGTTTTTGGGACAGTGGTTTCTTATGCTATTAAAAAAAATAAAAGAAGAAAGAAAAATAAAAACAACATATGCTTCAGTGATGCGTATTTTTAGCTCACAGAAGTAGGTACTAGGGATGGTACTTAACACAGGTGCACTCAGCAGTGAAGCTATATTTATTTATCTAATTCTATCTAAAAATCTCTATAACACATAATAGAATTGCTACAATTAGGAATTTACTTACGAAAAACATTCAATAAACAGTAGCTGCAGTATATGATGTTAATAGAAAAAATAAATTTTCAGTTAAAGTGTGCTATCATTGAAGAGTTCATTTTCCACTGCAAATGAACACTTCCTGTTTAATAAACAAACATTAAACAACCAGGGAAGTCATTGTGTTGTGTGTTGGCCAATTCATTAATCATTTTTTAAATCTTGCTAAATAGCTTATTGTCTTCAAAGTACCATTAATGACCTCAATTAGCTTTGAAGTGTATCTTTTTTGTCTCTGATTACGCCTGTAATTTTGAGCCCAAGAGGGTTTTCTAGACTTCAGCTGTGTTCATTCACCATTTCAAACTAAAATCCAGCCCCAGGCCTTCTCTAACTGCCTGTATCCATGAAAGAAATCTGGAACATGGTCACCACTTTTCTCTCTCCTCCCACGCGGACCCCTTGGGTTAACGGGAATCTGTAAACCTGGTGGACCTGTTGGTGTTTGATTAATAAAAAGTATGGTTGTGGTCTTCTTGTGGGTCTTTATGAGGAATTATGGTGAGCGCACGGTTAGACTGAAATTTCTAAAGAAAAATATTTGAGTAAACAGGCTGACGTTGAAAAGGGTTGAACATTCAACAGCTCATGGGTTGTTACTCTATACTTGGAAGTTAGGCCTATTCTTTTGGCAGCTAAGTATGTATTTAGGAGCTTATCTACAGGGTATCATTTTCTGGAAATCAGAATGAGATTCTCAAGGAATCTGAAATACCGATCCTCATTCCAGTAACTGTTCTTAATCTATTATCATCTTCAAGTCTTGGAATAGGAATGTCATCTATGAAAATGCAAGGCAGGGGAAAAGAGGATAAGAGGAAAAGTCACACTTAGAGAAGTAGTGAAAGGAGGAAATATTTCACACTCATTATTTTTGCTCATGCTTTACTATATTTCACACATTATTTTTGCTCATGCTTTACTATATATCTTTGTTCTCATTCCTTCTTGTCCATTTATGGGAGGGGGATGTTTCCAGACAACAAGGATGCTGTAGAAATATGAAGTAGCAAGACCATTCAAGACACTGTTAAAGTTCATTTCAGAGTAGTTACCTCACTCTGGGCATGCTCAAAGTAGATATATCCATTTTCCTCATTAGTTAGGGAGTGCTGATGCAACAGAGAGTTTTCCCCAGCTGCAGATTGGTTAAGAGCCCTGGTCCCCTGGGGCCCTGCAAATAGTACTGAAATCTCAACAGAGTTTGGCATTCAAATGCACCTTGGCCTGTGCTTTTTTTTTTTTTTTAATTCTTATTGTTATTTTCTTCCTGGTGAAGAAAAACCATGTGCTTGACAGGGTAAATGACTCCATTTGCATTAATTCTTTTTTTTCCTATCTGTAAAATACTTTGGAGTCAAAAAGCTGATTATCTCCTTAATAATCATGGGTAAGATTTTTAAAGTAGGTTTAAATATACTAGAGAGACAGAAGTGGAAATATCTCATAGCCATACCTCCAAACATATGCCCATGCCTGAAGGCATCTACAGTGGGGGCATTTCAGTTCTAAATATTAACAATTTTTATGTTGTGTTCTGTTATACTTAATGAGAAAAATTACAGTTGTGACTTGAAAGACACCATTTATGAGATACATAAGCTCAATTTCAAGATAATTTTTATACTTCCAAATACTCTTATGAACATACTGCTTTAACCTTACCATTGCTTTGCTATGGAGTGGGAAAAGGAATGAAAACATAAATTATTAAAGTTAATAACAGTGTATACGGTCTTACAAACGTTGCTCAAATTTCATACTTAAGGTTAGTGTTTAAGTTGTATTCATTTATTGAATTGATTCTTTCAAACCAACTCAGCTTTGCTTTGACATTCACATTTGAAAAATGAACTCCAGTTAATACTACAAAATCTTACATGATTTGGCATTAAAAGCAAATGTTATTTCATATCAGTTACATTGTGTACAACCTTTAGATTGCTAAATTAAGGAGGAGTTCGAGGTCTGTGTTGAAAACATGAAATTGATGACATTTAAATTGTTAGTTCTTTCTTAGGTGCACCTTTCTAGACGTCTGAAGTTTACAAGCTTTTTCTATGCCATGTATAAGCTTTCTGTGTCTTTGCTCTGATTTAAAGGGAAAGTGTTTTTTCTGATGAGCATTACCATTGTCCTCGGTGAGGTTGTCTTACATTGCAAGACAACAATCTGTTGCAGTAAATTCAAACTAATTAGAAGTCAGTGAAATTGAGCATAAATTTTCCTTAGCATTTCTAATATCCTTTCACCCATCCATTTCTGTGAAAAATGCGGGATAAGGCTCATAGGGGGCCATGTATAGTGCTTGTCTGTGTATTATCAAACTTTATTTTTATTTAATTCAAAATGTTTTGCCTGCAGGCTGCTCAATATGTTTGTTGACCTGTTTTCTCAGCTGATGGTTGCACCTTCAGTCATAGGAAAATTGATTAAATATGTTCTCAAAACTGTGAAGAAGAAAGCCTGCAGTTAAATATTAAAAAAATACATATATTAAATATATGCATCAAATAAAGGTTACTTATCTGCTGTGGAAGCATTTTTCTAGAAAGATCTTCAGACTGAACCGATGTCTACAAAATCAATAAGTACTTTTAACTGTAATCAAGTCTTGAAAAATATTGGGTTTTTTTCTATACAGAAATATGTCCTATTGCCATAAATATGTTTGGGAAAGTGAACCCTTCCTCCCCCAGCTCAAGGAAAAGAAACTTACTTGGGTTACAGCTTCTTTGAAAAAGGCTTGAATAGCCTTTTAATGCTGCCAGTATTAAAATCAGTTACTGATTTAATTCTTGGAATACGATTATAATTTTTTTCTCTTTACTCTGATTAAGGGGGAGGGAAATTAAATGTTTCCTTTAAGGCCAAAACAATGTACAAAACACTAGCCTTTCTCTTGACTTCAGAGACAAATGCATTGTGTGTGATATTTCTTGACTTTATGGCTTTAGATCTCCTATATTTTAAGTTTCTGACCTATTGGAAATTTGTTATTCAGGAGCTGAGTGAAACTTAAAGAAATGCTGAATGATGAATGATTATAGGTTGCCCAAAGAAGTGGTAAATGGTCCATCCCTGTCAGCATTCAGGGCCAGGTTTGATGGAGTCTTGAGTGACATGCTGTAGTGTGAGGTGTCCCTGCTTATGGCAGGGGGGTTAGAGATAGATGATCTTTCAACCCGAACCATTCTATGATTCTATGAATAGCAGTACAGTTCTTTTGCACAGCAAAGCGGGAGGGTGTGGTATGATGCTTTTTTTTTTCTCTAATGAATGGATCAGGTATTTTTCCTAACTGATATCTTTCAAAACAAGGGCTTTTTTTTCAAAACAAGCAGTTTCTACCTGCTTGCCTAAATGAAAGTGTGAATGCTTTTGTGAAATCTGGAAGGTAAAGGAAAAAAGAAACGGGTGATAAGCTGAAAGGAATTAAACCACATAAAACTTGTTGGAAAAGAAGTACCTTATAGAATTGCTGTTTTAGAACTGATTTTTCATTTCAACACAAAGGTCTCATACACTTAAAAAAAAATAGACTATATATAGACTGGCAGAGAAGGTAATGCATAGTCTAGATTTGTTTTGAGGAATGTAAATGTAAAATAGTTCTACAGTTAAATATTTTGGGAACTGCTGACATAATCAGTGCATCTAATTTATGCAACACTCTCCTTTAAAAATATGCATTTGAGTCATTTTTTATTTCTGTTATTTTGGCATAACTGAAGAACAACTCCATTTTTTTCTTAAGTGACATCAGTAATTAGGCAAAAGGTTCCTTATTTAAAGCAAAGTTATTCCCAGCAACTTTCCCAGTTAAATGGTCCCCAGCTCTCTCAGCTATGCATGATCCTCACCCTAAGAAATTTATATTCGTTGGAATGAGTCCTTGGTGTCACCTGGATCAGAGCACTGATAAATATTTGAAAGGTAAACTGTCATTTGAAATCTGGAAGAGTATTCTGTGGAATTCCGTTAGATTGGAGAATGTTCTTGGGTTCCTCAAAATCTTTTATGAAAAAAAAAAGAAAAATATTATATAATGTATTAATTTCATCCCAATTGATCTGTTGTGTGACATGATTCTCATCTGTTAAGGTATGTTGTCTTGTGTCAAAGTTAAATGTAAGATAAATCACTAAAATACTGTGAGTGGCAATCATTTTTTGCGGGTAACTATTTGCATCAAAGTCTATATTGGATGAGGTATTAATGTATGTGTTCTCTCTTTTGATCTTTCTAGATGTTGAAGCACTAGCCATGGTGTTTGCAATATTTTTGTTTAATTTTTTTTTATTAAGTTTACAAAGCTAGATGTAAGCATTGAAGGTTCTCAATGGAATTAAATATTGAAGCACCCTGAAGCTACTTTTAGTGCTGCAAAATGAGAAAATGGAGATAAGAAGGAAAAAACATGCTCAGCATGTAAATTTAGGTTTCCAAGTAATAGGATTTGGCTTGGAACCAGTTCGTTGTAATTTTTTCTTTTTAATTTTTTTTTTTTTTTCCTCTCCTCGCCTGTAGTGTTTAAAGCAGTAAGAATGTGCCAAGGAGTATTAGGTTTTTATAGCAGCGCTATACCACTGGAAACAGGAAACTGACACAGCAGGCTGTCTTTGACTATTGTGTGCAAGGTTTCTGGACATTTCTTGAATGGGAATTGTGTGGCTAACAGTCAAACCACTTTTGTCATTTGTTTGGAACAGACAGTATCTGCTGCAGTCTCATTACTCTCTTTCAGTTTTATGCATGGAGGAATTCAGTGGGAATTTTGGCCTGTTTTTCCTACGGAGATCTGTTTGAGGCATGTGTGAGCTTCCTATCTCTGGTTTCCTACTGAGTCCATGGTTTGGTTGTTGGACTCAAAACGCTTTTGATAACAAGCCCAGTTATCTCAAATCACGTATCTGAATAACCATGAAGCATTTCCTCTCAAGATATCACATTCCTGACTTTCCCTATGCAACGTGAAAGAATTATATTCCTTCCGATTGTCTGATAGCACTGAAGAGCTTCGCTACTACCCTTCCTATGTCTCTTCTTTCTAGGAAAGTTTCCACATCTCAGAATCACATGAAGGCTTTGGACAAGTTTTGTCCAACCTCTGCCACATTTGTATATTAATATCTATTATAATCTACTTTATTCTAGCTGCTTCTTCTGTTTGTGATTCTTATACTTTCTGGAGTTTTTGTGATAAATTTCAGAACAAAAATTGAGTTCTATATTTAGAACTTGTAGTTCACCATGGAAAATGCTGTGATTATGCAACTGAGTGGTGTAATAATGAAAATTCGGTGTCAGTATTCAGTATTGGTACTACAAGTTGAATTTTCTGCTGGTTAACACAATTGCAAAACATTAAAAAAAATAATTGTGGGAATAAACAGTGGAGGGGAAGGAAATTCAGTGTTGTGTTGGACTGCTAGTACAATTTATATCTGTGAATCTATTTCCAAAGCAACTGGATAAATTCTGGTCTCACTTCAGCTTTACTTTTTCCAGACACTAATTTCTGAGTCTGGCATCTGAGGTAATAATTGTGAGTGTTGGATTTTGTGTGCACGCTTCTAGATCTTGCAGTTTGTCATTGCTTGTGCATGGGTTGTTTGTTTTGTTAATGTTCTTAGAGACTGAAATAAAATCAAGATAAGTAAACTGAAAGACAAATATCCAACTGAATACAGCAACAAAAACACTGTTATGAATCTTAATTACTGCTTTTCTTTTACATTTTTCTTCAAAATCAACAAACCATTAAAACAGGCAAAAATAGGACTAGGCAGTATTGACAGTGGTTTCTGCTGAGGCTGAATTAATTTTGGCAGTAAAACTACTATTTTTCAATCCTTGAGAAGACAGCCTTGTGTTTCTTCTCATTATGCATCATTTCCATTGGACAAGAATCTGAGCCAAGATCCTCAATTTCTCTGTCATGTTCCAGGGAGAGTGAGAATTGGATGCTTAACTTCGGAGGTGATGAATATGATACCCATCCTAAAAGCAAGAGTGCCTGGAGTTCTTTTATATAGACTGCTTAGGCAAAACCACTTCCCTTCCCTGTCCTTTTTCTTCTTAATCTTTGAAAGAGATGTCTGTGAATATTTGGTTAGAGTATTATCTTCAGTGTAGTAAGGAGCAGAAAACAGAGGGCATTCTGATTTCAGGCATATTCAGTACACCTGAACTCTAAAATGCTGTTCTTTCTGCATGAGTGTAAGTTTCACTGGCTGAGTGATAATTAGATTCAGTCTCTTGTAAGGGGTTTGAGGAAGGTAATTTTGTCTTTAATTTCTAGCAGTAACAAAAGTAGCAAAAGGCATAGGAAAACAGTTTTTATGGCAATACAATGTAACAACACTCTGATGAAAGAGCTGATCTGCATTTGTGCTTGCTATTGCAGAGTCCAGTGAATGTTACACATTCATTTTAACGTTGATAAATGTAAAAGGGACTATACAAAATCTACACTTCCTTATGAATTATTTTACAGGTTCATAAATCTGTTTTGATGTTATTACTTTGTAGTAAGATATAGGTGTATTGGTGTATTGCCCTTAAAAAAAATGTGGGTTACAATTCAGACAAGGAGACTGCTTACTTAATTACTGTCAGGGGAAAAAAGACTCAAGAAAATTGATCTCATTTATTACCAATTAAAATAGATGTTTAGTGATAAAAACACAAATTAAAAAACTGCCTCCCACTCTTTCTCAAGTTCAAATTCAGTCCTTCATCTCTGATTCCCCTACCCTCTTCCCCACCCTGAGTGATGCAGGGGGATGAGGGTTAGTGCAGTATCTTGCAATACCTTGTTCTTTAGTAACGATGAAAAGGTTTTTCCTTATGGAAAACGTTTTGCTTCCTAAATGTTTTCCACAGCCTATTAGTTCCTGGAAATCCCCTTCAGAATCTGACATGACAGAGTGTGGAAGCTGTGATGAACTGTCATGGTTTTGCATTTGAACTTGGAAAGGATGAATTTGAGCATCATGTTGTTTAATGAAGCAAATCTTTTTCCAGTAGGTGTTTCAGATTTTCATCATATCTTACCTGCTATTTCTGCTTTTGCCTTCTGAGTTCCCTCTAGAAAGGAATGTTTGTGGATTGATCAGTTCCCTTCTTTCACTACCAGCTGTCCTTTTCTTTGACTCTGACTTTTATTGCTAAATCAGAATGGCATGAACTAGTGTATATAAGAATATGAGTATAAGTTCATATAAGGATACAGCTTTGGAGTCTTGATTTAAAAAAAAAAAAAAAAAAAAAAAAAAGAAGGTCCCAAAGAAAGGCTGCCTTTTTTTTTTTTTTTTTTTTTTTTTAATTTTGCTATTGCAGTTCAAATAGTGTAAATGTTCAGGTTGCCTATTCATAGGAATTTTTTTTACATTTGTCCAAGTAAAACAATTTCTGATGTAGTAGTATTTTCTACTGACATTCTCAGTTCTTTTTTTAGTTTTTTTAAGTCACCTATTTCTAGTATGAAATTAGATGAGTATTTCAAGAGGTAATAATTTGAAAGTTAGAATTAATCCAGAGCTCTGGATCTAAATTCAGCAGAATTTCATGCTAGTTCAATTTCAAAGAGATAATTAGGCAATCCTTATCTCATATGTCTTAGTGTGACATTTTCTGCAAGTCAGTGCATGATGAAAGTAAATGGTCATTTTGGCTTCATTAGAAAAATATAACTATATACAGTTTTTTATGATCTCAGTATAGGTTGTCAGGTTCTCATGGTGAGGAGACACCATATTTTTTCTTTGAGATCCTTCCACAGGCTTCAGTTCAGAATTGTTGTCTTTACCCTCTCTGTCTTAAGTGAGCAAGCTTTTATATTTCCTATGGATCAAAGGCATTTTATAATGTCAACTGTAGACACTGTGTCAACAGCCTTGATTTGCTTCCTCCACAGAGAGAAAGTTACCCATTGATTTTTTTCATGTTGCCTCATAGGACTGAAATGAACTGGCTTACGTGCCACCTAAGCTTGCTTGCCTTGAAATCCATCCCACTAGTACCCTCTAGCTTCTTGAACATTGAAGTTTAATGTTTAATAATAGCTATGACCTCAGAATTAATTAAATTCAGTTGACTTTACCTTATTTTGTATGGGAGTAGATTTTAAGCTTGTGTTAAAAACCCAGGACTTGATTTTTCTTTTCTGTAATGCTGTTGTCATAAATAGAAATATTTTCAACAAAAAGGGAAATCTAGCTGTATTAAGTGACACATACTGCTTTTTATTTTTATTTAGTATAGTGTTATGACTAATGCTTCCTTTTGAAACAAAGCACAAAGGGGAAAAACAGCCTTTTTATTTTCCTGTAGAAGCAGATAGCACGGAAGGTTGTATAGACCAATTGTTTCACTGTTTTCTCTATGCAGTTAGTGTAACCTCCCACCCTCCCTAAAGAAAAAAAAAAAAAAGGAAACCCAAAGAAAACCCTCAAGCCCTCCCCTCCAAACAAGCAAACAGGAAAAAAAAAAGTCTTCCAAACAAACAGATTATAAAATATGAAAGGCCAGTGTTGATTTACTCTGTATTCTAGGAAGTTACTTCCAGGGGTCCCCTCAGTTGTGTTAGAGTGGTCTGTCTGACAAAATTTTGAGAATCCAAGATTTGGCATTCTTATATGAAATGAAATTGCCTTTCTTTCAGTTGCATGACTTGAAAGATCAGAAGTCTTGCTTGTGCTAGTATGGTAGAAAGTTACTTTTATTTCATTCTATTTTCTTTTTTCTCCTGTGCCCATGCAATGCAAAACGCATGCAGCCTTAGGACTGTCTATATAAAGTAGATCAATCTATATTGAGGTAATATACATACTTACCGTATGCTAACTTGTACTGATTTGCTTTTAATCTGTCACTTTCTCCAATATTTTTGTTGAGTTCTGATAGATAAGAAACTATTTCTAAAGAAGACCTTTAGAAATGGGTTGAAGGGGTTACTAAATTCTTTTGTCATTGTTCTCCAAGAGGAAAGACAAAGCTTTCTATTAAAAACTGTTAAAATATTTTTAAATATTTTAAATTTATTAAAATATTTTTAAAACTGACTGTCTTTCTCAAAGTGCCTGTTGTGCATGTTGTGTACGAACACCCATTTCTGGTCCTATGTACATTTGCTTTTTTTCCTTTAAAAAAAAAATAAGCAAAAAAGAAAATTGCTATAAATCTCCATGTGGTATTAAAGCTTGGCTCACACTGATTAGGATAAATTAAATATAAAGGTAATCAACCTCAGCGTTTAGCATGTGATATGGAAATCTGTGATTTCCATTGATTGCAGTGAAATTATACATATGCTATTTATGCAATATGCGAATAATGCAAAAATACTTTTTACCACTGGCATTAGTATATTTTGCAATTAGGCTGTATCTTTAGTCCTAGGAGGGTACAGAGCAGTTCACTAATTATGACTCTTGTACAGCAACAGCGATTAAATGCATACTTAACTTGAAGCACTTAAACAGTTTCTGTGAAATCAATGTAATTACAACTGAAAAATTGCATGGGATTTGAGTATGTCAGTACCCGCAGTATACAGCCAGTGCTGTCTATCTTGCATATACTGGCAATCTCGTTGACACCCAGCTGCCATCAGGGGAGTTGAGTTGTATGCGCTAGTACTTCTGGTTCTTTGCAAACTAATTGAAGACACTCCTTAAAAACTTGTGTCTCTGAGAATGAAGATGTTTCAGTAGTAGTCGTCTTGGCTTTTTCATCAGTTTTGCTTCCTCTTGTTAAACTGAAGAATTGGCTTCATGGCTGGCTTCACCAAGATCTTACCCAGCTGTTAATAAACACATGTGCATTTTTCAAACTATGTGTTTTGTTAAATGAATATGAAAAAGTAAGGGGAAAATGTGTCTTTTCCACTCTACTAAAATAATGAAATATGTGGACTTTAGGTTGCTACAGTATTGCTCATTCCTGGAAGAACTGTGTTCCTTTACAGTAAGTTAAGTAATTGTGCCACATTGATGCTCACATGTCATTTTAAAGTGACGTTTTAGTTTAGTTGCAAATCTGTCACTGTAATTCCCATAAGTTATTTAATTGCTGATATAAAAGCTTCTCTGCTACTGTATGTTTTTTTATTTCTTTCAAAATACATTTTCATCTTACAGATAATAATAGCTCAGCAGGTAGACCACTCTGAGGTCTAAAACAAGTGCATCTTTAAATAAGGATAACAAAATTCTAAGAGCAACAAAATGAGTGAAACTAAGCATTAACTGTAGGAAAACTTAAAGGAATGTCACAATACCCAGTTGCTGTAGCCACTTAGAGAACCCTTTAGACAGCTAACGAATTGGGGAAGCAAATATAAATTGGGGAAAATCAAAATAAGATACTAAAACCACAAAAGAAGCCTTGTCAAGAATAAATTTTACAGAATGTGGTAAAAGCAACTTAAACATGCATAATGCCTTCCAGCCTCCCAGTTCTAAAGTGCTTTGCAAACTAGTGATGACACTGCTAAAAAGACATCCGTACATGGAAAGTGGCGGCTTTCTAAGACACTGATAGAAGAAACAAGTAGTTTTTGAACAAAACAGAAAATTGAGCAAAATCACTAAACCATTTTCTGTATATGAACTCCAGATAGTCCAAACAGTCTGAGTTTGGAGTTAAAAATGTTGCTGAAGGATTTTGCTACTCAAATATTGCATCATAAAAGCATGGAGTGACTAAGTATGTACTTTCTGGTTTGTACTATCATGACGTACAAGCTTGAAATCAAAGCGTAAAAATGAAGTATTGGAATTTGATTTAATATTTTTCTTACTTGAATTAAAGCTAATTCATTTGACTTTGATACAAACTTTATTTCCAGTTTTGAATATTAATAATGCAATAAAAAAGTTAAATACAGGCATGTACCTTGCGGGGAAAAAAAATCAAAAGCAAAAGAAAAGTCATTTAACTAATCAAAATTATGTGGAAATTTGGAGCATGTTTAATCCTGGTTTTACACTTTGAATGCTTTTCTTGTGACATCTTGTTATGAAAGTACTCTTAGAAATTTCTTTGGAAGAATGATGGAGTCACCTCTCAGTTTTTCGCACATTGCACTTATCATTGATAAATCTAAATCAACTGTTAGAGTTATACCCTTCTGCAAAGGACTGCTGGTTTTAATGCTTGTATTGGTGAAGTTATGGGTCATTAAAGTATGCTTAAATCTTGGGTTAGAATCTGAATTTGGGAATTCAGCTACTGAGCAGGTCTATTGAAGAGTCTTGGAAACCTGCTGGAATTAAGGTGGTGGTCAGCATCTGAACCATACTTCACATGTTTGCATGCATCATTAGACTATAATTAAAGATTAGGGATGGTTTGAGAAAACAGCTACTGAAGACCTCTGGTTGTTGATTTTCTTCAGGCTTTCAGAACTAAAGTCTCCGCTTTTGTAAAGTTAAGACCCCTTCACCTATGATAAAAATTATGGTTGGGGCTGCAGTTAGGAGCAAGATTCCAGCAATTACAGGTAGAAGCACTGTATTTCTTTTTGTCCTGTCCCAGTTCCCCAGATTTTTGACGATGGCTGGTATGAGAAGGAGCAATAGCTGACTACTGCTCTCACTATGTAAGAAAAGTATGATGCATTGCTCTGGCTCAAATTTCCAGTTAAAGTAAGGGGTTTGGAAAGTAAGAACTTAAAGATATTGACAACTATGTAATAAAGGAATACCTACAGGACTACCTGCTGCTAGTTCTGTTGGATGGCAAAACTAGAGGTCAGGTTAGGTTTTAGGAAGAAAGAATTGAAAAACTCAGTTTATTGCAGGTTTTTGCAGGGTCTTGGGGAATAACATAAATGAAAGAATTTTAATTTTGTTGTCATTTTGGTTCATTGCCATTTTGTTAAGCTTGCATTAGAGTTATGTGAAGAAAAGGCTTAAAATAGTCATGTAGTAGTCATGTAGGATGAAGATGAATATAAAAGCAGATTACATAACTTTATTTTGGTGCAGAAGTGTGGACAGTGGACTATGATTAAATGCAGAATTATGGTTAGTATCAGAACAGAGGAAATCAGTGAATGAAGCGCTCTCTTTACTGCAGGACTATCCAAAGCATTGGGTCCCAGTCCTTGTATTGGAGGAACAAGTATCTTATATTTCTAAATCAGGGTTGGAGATTTGGATATTAAAAAAAACTAGTAGGCCAGTTTATTGAGCAAACCTGGAGCAATGTAAGCATGGTGTGGTGAAAGTGTGGTCTGGAGAACTTCAGTTAAAGCCAAAGTTATAGTTAAGACTCAGAAGAGCAAATGTTTATGGACTCAGTGAGTATTTCAGGAAAGAGTAATGTTCCACTAAGCAAATGTGGAATAAAAAACATGTCCTCATTAATTTTTTCTTCTAGAAGCCAGCATCTCCCTAAGCGGAGGTAAGCATTTAAATTCTAACGATGACTTGGTAGAAGATTAAATAGTACCTAAAGACTGATTAAAAGCTAGATAACTAAGTAGTTCGGTAAATTGGTCAAACCAAAAATGCATTAATTCTACCTTAAAAAAAGTATGATTATAAGCCTAGAACTTGGATACAGACCTGAAGAAACTGAAGATAAGTGACTGTTTCGACTCTCCCATGAAAAACAGTATTGTGCACAGACTGTTAAGGTACACTTTAACATGATATACTTCATGTCTTGCAACTGTATCACTTTTTAACTGTACATGTTAGCATTCACCATCAGGCGGATGCCAGAAAAGGAGTGGAGAAAGGATTGATGCTGCATGTATATGTAAGTAGTAAAGGCAACAGAAACAGAAGTACAAGCTGAGAGTTTGTGCTTTAAGCCAGTATAGTTGGAAGAAGACCCCAGTGTATGAAGACAATTGTTCTTTACACAGTGCCTTAGTAGCAAATGTGGTGGGACTTTTTTTTTTTTTTGCAATTCAAAAATGAAATATGTTGCTATAGTTGCCAGACCTTTGATCACTCTTCACTGTGATCATTTATGGGCTCACAGAACTCCTACACAGATGGTAAAATAGGCTGATGTAGTATGTCTCTGAAATGACAACATTTCTCACGGTAGAAAGAAGCACAGTGTGCCTCTGTGAGGGATATCTGCATTGCTATCGCGAAGTGTTAGTTTACAGGTAATGCTTTGGACCTCTTTTTTTTTTTCTTTGGAAATTGGTGTACACATAGGAAGGGAAAATATACACCAGCATTGTCTGAAGGGGTATGATTTAAATAGAGACATTGTAAGTTACAAACATGACATCTGCCTTTCTTGGCAAGAGAACTGAGAACCTGGAATGAGAATGTTTTCGAACTATGGGAATTCATTTCAGAACAAGGTCAGAGACATAAAAGCAAATTACATGGGCTAGTCTGAACATTATTTTTCATTAAAAATCAGTGCCCAAGCTTACTGTTAGATGCATTATTATGACCATATGTTAGGACTAAAGAAAAACAAAATGCATTTGGAAGATGCCATTGATCTTTAATGAGCATGCTGTCTGTGACTTAATGAAGCACACAGCTTGTCCAGCTCATGAAGTGGAAGGGATTTTCATTGGGGACATGTTGACATGGCAAATGCTTGTTACGTTTTAGCCTTCATATTGTCATTTTCACAGTATGGTTTTCCTGCAGCACTGAAGATGCTTCAACCTTTATAATGCAGCAAAATGACAACTGGAAGTTGAAAAGAATTTCCAGTGAAAGGAAGAATTGACTTACTATGGCTGCATTGCTGATTTGATAATTCATTTTAAACTGAATTTAATTCTTGATATGTGAGAATGAGGTATAATTGCTAATCTTGTGTGTAACAAAATGGTATAATCTCTTCATGCTATAAGCTTTTTTAAAACAATTTCTTCTAGAATGAGGGGTGCCAAAATGCATGTGGAATCTGGAAGTTTGCATTTAGGTTTATCAAGTTTTTGAATAATTTATTGTCATTGAATTCAGGAAGTTCAATTTCCAGAATTTCTGGAATTCCAGAATTCATACAGATTTCACTGTGAATGATCAAGCACATGGAACATGTCTAAAGGAGAAAAAGCTGCAATTGTTTATCCAACTGTTTACATTGCAAAATAAATACAAGATTGTCTTGAAGGCCAGCTTGGTTACTCCTGTTCCTTGCTCCTCACAGACAAGGGTGGGAGAAGTGATATGCTGTGGGCCCTGAAGGGAAAGGACATGAGGGTAAGAAAGCACTGAAATAATGACCAAAAATGGAAAAAGAAGAGTTTTATACCTTGTGTTTGGGGGTTCACCAGCCTGTTGCTTTTGGCAGTGAGAGGTTGGGTAGTGCAGGACTCTCTCTTGGCCCTACACAGGCATTTCATGGTATTTCAGGTATCTTGCACCTTTTTGCATCCCAGCCAACACGCAGAGTAAATGGACCTTTGGCAGAAGCTATTACAAGTATTCCTAAATTTTTGCATTGTCTTAAGTATTTCATCTGTAAACATATAATCCATAGTAAAAGTGCCTTAGGAAACTGAAATTGCATTCAAGTACATATAACTGTTAAGCATCTTTTCTTTACTGGGCACAGAAGTGCCTGAGACATCCTATATCTTTGCTAATAGGATGTTTCCAGCAGCTTAAGATTTTTTATATATATGTGTGTGTGTGTATATATATGCATTTCTGTTCCCTCCCCTTTCCCCACTACCTAATTTAAGTCACCTACTTCTTGAATATTAAATTTTTGGGAGTTGCACAGTGGGTTTGTTTAAATCATCATATTAATCGTGAAGTTGAGTATACAGCCTTTCAGAAAAACCTCAGGTTTTTTTCCAACCTAATGTCAAAACCCTGAAAATGATTAAAAGAATTGACGAAAAAGCAGAACTCATTGATTTTAGGCATTATTTATGACAGCAGGCAGTCCCTTTCTGAAGAGATGCTGTATTAAGGATTCATTCCTTTATATTGGTAGATCAGAAAAATTAATAGAAGGTACTGTACAATATATATTCAGTTAGTATAAAAAATCAGCACTGAAATGACAACCAAGGCTAAGTTCAGTTTTTAAAACCAGGAGGTCTTATAGGTGTGTAAGACAAATTGAAAATGAAATCCAAACCCCTAAGCCATTGAAAACTGTTCTTACCCTTACTATAAACTCAAGCAAAGAGACTATTCATGTATGTCAAGTTAAGCATATACATAATTCCTTTTGTAGACTCAAGGCCTAAATTTGTTACTTTAAATAGCACTGGCGTATTTTACATGCACAGATTAAATTGACTCTTCCTTCGAATCCCTTCACAGCAGGAGCTTGAGCAGCTCCATGCAGTCCAGGTGCATAAGTTACCTCAAAGTAGTGTCTCCTCTGTGAAGCAGGAAAATAGAGGAAAATAGAATTGATGAGAGGGAAGAACTAGAAAAGGGAGTTAAAAATTAAACATGATGACTGTGCTTGGAAAAATACCTTCTAGATTTTAAAACATGTTTTGATCTTTGAAAAAAAAATGCCAGTAATCTGAAAATTAAAGGCTTGACCTCCAGTTGCAGAGAAACTCCAGCTCCCATTGACATTTGCATCTCTTCTCACCCTATTAAAAAGAAGCCTATAGTCAAATCATTACCTGCTCTTATAAATTGTACATACAGATATTAACACAAGTCCTTTTAATGTTTTTATTTTTGAAAGAAAGGATAAACTCTGTCCTGTTTGTCTTGTTGCTTTAATCACCGGCACATCATGTTAATCTCATGTTTGTTCAGCTGTCACCTAAATTCCTGAGCTGTTTTACCTCATTTCAGGGTAACGTTGTACCGGACAACTTAAAGATCAAATGACTAACCTATAGGGATGCTCATTATGTCCCTTTAGCTATTGGTCATTGCAAATATTTGAAAAAGCTGTTTGCAGCCCAAGGAACCATTAATATTCAAGTACAATGGGTTTAGAGGAGGGCAGGACTGTAATTCCATTTTGTTGGGGGAGGACTGTGTTGAATATAAGTTGTGGGCCTTGGCAAAACTCCTGCTGGAGAGGCCAAGGGTTCTCTGTTGCATTCTAGTATTTATATCAGAGGTTGGGGGGGTATGGTGGTGGGGGTGAGACTAGCTCAGTTTCATGATGTGGTTTTGGAGTACTCAGCTTCAGAAGCTTTGAAGTAAACGAATCTGTAAGTCTGGCTGTACAGGTGCTTTTAAATGCTTCCAACTTAAAAATAGTTTGAATTTACCACTAAACTCTTTAAGAAATATCTGCATTTAGGGAGCTGCCTTTTGCATGTTGAATGCAGTGTGGCCACTTCACTCCATTACCTTTTGTATGGGGTGATGCAGACACAGGGAACCCCAGTTCCCCAATTTGGCTTGGTTTTGCCCACTTCTTCTTCTTTATTTTTTTTTTTTCCTTATGCCCACTGCTTTCCTTTTCTGCAGAGTCTGGCACAGTTCGAGCACAGGAAGAGCTTTCCTCCTATAGAGGAGAGGCAGGGAGTATTGCTGCACTTGGTATACATCGTCTGCATAGCTTCTCAATGGATAAGTCATAATCCAACATTCATGTTGACTGTTGATGTGTTACACTGTCCTTGTGATACTGTGGATTCTTAAGTTAATGAAAGATGAAAAGAGAAATGCCAGGATTTCCTTGGATCTCAATCCTATATATATATATGTGTATGTGCCTCTCTGTTACGGTGATGGGCTCTTTTCAGTCATGCTCCATATATAGATATCAGCTTTGTATAAACCAGTGCTGACTTAGTTTCTGACTGGATGTTGCTCTGCTGCTAAAAGCTACTAAAATGATCACATTTCAAAACTTGCCATTATTTTTAAAGCATTTTGAGACTGAAAAAGGAAAGGTGCTTGAGAACACCTAGTAATGTTATGGCTGTGTGTAAGTTTTTTATATCACAAAAATCATCTCACTGTTTAGAATTAAAACTATTTAAAGCCACATAACATTTTATAGATGTGTTGAAATAACTGTCAGACAGAATCTATGCAGATTAGACTGCTCAGTGCTAATGTGTAATTTTAGTGGAGATCCTGGTTATCAGTAAACTTGCAAGTCACTTGCAATTAGCTGGCAATTCTGCACACTCTTCCTCATTGTTCTGTTCCACGCACAAGCCTCAGGCCAGTTCTCTGACCAGAAATTTGAACGTTGTCCTGTTTTTCTAGCATGATAAATAACTGAATCTCATTTCATCCACTGTCAAACAGATACATTTGCATATTTAACACATATTTTCAAAGTCTGAAGCTTTGCACAAGACTGCAGTTCTGACTAGCTTATTGGAACAGACCACAATACGTAGATAATATTGTTTTCTTACTGTAGTGTTATCACTGTGATTAGGTTTTACACAAATAATAAGGCAAGTCCTTCCCTAAGGAGCTTGCGATCTTATTACCTGTACTAAATCTTAATAACAGGTAGGAGTGGTAGGAGGTCCATTTGGCAATGAAGAACTAACTCGAGAAATATAGCAATAACTGTGTTAGCCAAACCTTACAGAGCCAGTCATGCGAAGAAAGGGAAATTATATATAATATAATTAACTAATCCACACAATACTTACCTTGAAGCTCTTTTTTTTTTTTTCAAGTCATACTGTGGCTTGAAGGATCATGATGTAAGCTAGTATAGCTTTCTGAGGCATAATTTAAGCAATTTGAATTTGATAATGCAGTTGTGAATTATGGGGCATTTGCCACCTTTCTCTGTCTGTATTGTATCTGGAACTGGATAATGCAATTCAAAAGGATGTTTTGACTTTATCAGTTTTATTTCCACATTGAAAATTGTTTTGATTGTTTTGCAGGGAAGAGAAAAAAGCTTGATAGTGTACAACACTTTGTGTTTCTTAGAGAAAAGCTCACCAAAACCAAAGACAATAAATTATTCGGCAAAGGCTGTCTGTCTTTGAATCATACATAAACTGTCTTTCTATCTCCAGAAAAGAGAAAACTGACAATTTTACAGTAAATACAGTGAAAGCTTTGTCATTAAAGCTTATCACTGTTCTGTAGTATGATGGAGACATTAGATTCATGTCTCATCATAATGATACCAGAAAGTAACTATAATAGTCTGACATACCATTCTGAGAATGAATTAGCAGGATTTCTTTTAGACTGCATTGTGACTGTTTTGCCAAAAAACAGTATTTTGGTTTCGTTTGGATGCAAACCATTTGTCTTCTATGTTAATGTCACAAATCAGCAAAGTCCACCTGAATTTTACTTACACAGTTAAAAGCCCCAGACCACATACATTTTTTTTTTTAAGAGAAGCTTGCAAAATTTCTCTCATTTTGGCCTATCTTTATCTCTCCTTGTTTAGGAAACAAAGCCTTTATCATATACTTCTTGTGGTGCTGTTTATCTGTTGTTTATTGCTTGGGTTTTCCTCCTTCTGGCTTTTTTTTCACCCTGTATCTGCTGATCTTATGCTTTTTTGTGTCATCACTGATCTTTGATGGAGCCATTTTTTAATATTTTTATGTTCATGAAAAATGAAACCAGGCTTAAGGTTCTGTAAAAAATGTAATTATTCCTACATATAATATAAAAATATAGAATTAGTATTTTAAACGAAAGTTAAATTTAGAAATAACTTTGCTCTGCTGTTGGTTTGGCCAGTGGAGCATGTGTATGTCACAAAATCATATGCTCCATCCCATTAGGGAAGCATTGAAAAGGCAGCTGTTTTAAACATACTTGAGAATATTGTCCCTTCCTTCCCATGGACTACTGCTAGCCAAATTGTTCTTTGAAGGTGGAGAACGGCAATGGCTGAAGCTGTAGCTTGCTTCTTGCTGATGAAATAACAGCAAATTTGGTACACTTCACATTAGAATCATATTAAAGCATGTACTTAATAACAGCTCACAGTAGTTACAACAAAGCCCCCTAATCAACCAAAATGTCTGTGTAAGATGCGGAACTAATTTTGTCCTGGGAACCAAAAGGCCATCCCCCAATAAAACCTGCTTAATCTCTGCAGCACTTGAAGCAGGTGCAGAGAATTATTGCCATTGTGTAGGTGGAGAGTGTGAAGCATGGGGGAGGGCATGTGATTTACCTGGCATCTCGCAGCAGCCAGCACTTCAGCTGCAGACATGCTGAGGAGTCCTTTCCCACGCAGTAAACAGCAACTCTGACTTTGAATCAAATGGGCGGAGCCTGGTATTGCCAAAAAATATGATCTTGTAGAAGATGCGAGTGGGAAAGTGGCAATAATGTATGCTGCAGTACATGGCTTACTCAAGTTTAAAAGAAACATGATAGAAATCAAATAAGAAAAACTAGTCAAGCATATTCTCTTTCCCAGCATACGCTCTTAGTAAAGTGGGTTTGCATGGTCACTGGTAAAGTAGCATCACTTCACAGTCTAAACAGAAAGTGCCCTCTGCCACCTTTTATCAAAAGTTCAACCTAGGAATCCTAGGCACTTTAATGTCCTTAACATTATAATATAATTCATAATATAATCAATGAAATTTGGTCTTTTTTCCCCCTTTTAATAGCTGGAGGGTCACATGTGGTTGGTTGACTAGAATGTGGCAAGTTAATCTGAGACCTAAGACAAACAAGTAAAAGAAAATGTCTATATTGCTGGCAGCATGCCATAGAAGTGGTAGCCATGAGCATTTAAGTACAGGTTTTTCTCATATAAGTCATGCATAATGTACAGTAGCTCTCACTAAAGCCAATGAAAGCATGAAGAGACACTGCTAGAAAAGATTAAGTAATATGCTGCAAGGAATGGAGCTTCTGAATAAGAAGCAAATGTCTAAAGTAGATAATGATAATCTATTTGCATTCTTTATGATGCATTTTAATCTTCAAAGATTGGTTTATAACCTCTAGTCTGGTCTTCAATGACCTTTCGGCCTTATTTTTGTCTCTCTCAGCGTTGTGAGCTGCTTTTTCATTTCTTTCTTGGTACCGCTAAGTTGGTAAAGATCAGTGTTTTTACTACTTTCATTTTAAGCGGGGTATTTCCAAATGTCTGCAAGGGCTGCAACATCTTAAAGGCTGGGGAAGAAAAACATATTAAAGACTGCATACTTCTCATTTTGCTCATTCTCTATCCTTTTATATGGGAAATTACACCACCCTTTCAGAAGCAGCCTATTCTCAGCACCAGATCAAATTCAAAGTGTCAACACAGTTTGTGTGCTTTCGGTTTCTATTTTTGCTCTGCCCAGCCTCTCATTGTATGATCATGGCTACAAGCCAACAGATCTGCAATTCCAAATTCCTGCATTTCTTGATAGTCTTTTTTTTTTTCCTACTCTTTTTCTGTGAAATTCTTCTTCATAAAGAGGACCAGAAAAAAACATTTAGCAGTGTAAGGGGAACTTCAGTGGCCCACAGGTATAGCTGTGATGCTTTGCAGAGTTGAAGCATATGTGCTACAAAACACATGTTGATGATTTTTGCAGACTTCACCTATGCCTGAAATGTGTAACAGCATATGAGGGGGACTGTTTATATTCACCAGCTGATACGAAGGTTTTTATGGTAAATTCAGTGTGCAAGGTAGTTGTCTAAGCACCTCCAAAATAAATACTTTCCAAGGGTAGTTCATCCTATTTTAACATAGATGGATTCAACAGCCTTTTGGAGCTTCCTCTTTCCTTCCATTGACTGAAAAGAGTATTTGTGAGTGAACTTAGATTGTGAGTGAACTAACTCTTAGGCATGTAACTAAATTGTTTAAATCTGGTTAAGATGAGTGCTCCAAAGTATGGCTTTGTCCCTCATCCTTTTTTAAAGGCTTCCTTTGACATGATGCTCCTGTCCTGAATGCCAGAGTCCAACTAGCACAAATAACATTTGTGTTGTACTTGCCACCTCAGCCCTTTCGAGGAGACAAATGTTATACAGTTCAATTTTTATGGGGGGGTTATTAATTGACTTTGGACTGTATAGCATTAAGTATGATTCTTCAGTCATCTCCTCTGAAAAGTAGGCAGCCTTTATATGTTTATCAACAATGCTTTTGGCACTTGATAACATACTAAGGGATTTTTTTTAATCTTAAATTTTATCCTTCTGAGACTTTTAATTAATGGAAAAATGATCAGAAATCTTCTGGGAAAAAGTTTTCTGATAGCTCCTTAAAATCATAAGTGAAGCTGAAAACTTGAGTTTTCAATGTGTTTATAATTTTGTTGCTTCAAATTCTAATTCACTTGGGAAAATAAGGCAAAGGAAAAAAAATCCCTCTAAAGCAAAACTTTTAAAATTTCAAAAAAGGGTAATTTGTGGTCTGTGATGTTCCTCATTTTAGTTGAACCAGTCTCTTTATCTGTTATATGTTATCATACCTCAAGTTTTGCCTTTTCAACTTTTGCTGCAGGTCCATTAAAAACAACAGAAGGAACGCATTTTCCTCTCTCATGTGTGTATTATTTTAGAGCTAGAAGCTAGTTAGCTCTGTTTTTAAACATAGTTATGTCTGGTTTACCAGCTCATGCTGGTATATACTGTTTAATTAAAGACAAGGTAACCATTGTACTTTGTATACAGACTTCATTTAGTCTGTACTTAGTCTTCAAAGTAGGTTTATAGGTTTATATTTAAATCCCTAGCAGTCTGTGACTTTGATCAAATGAGTTACTGTGGTTGTTCTCATCTGATCATTCTGATACCCCATAGGTATCAGAAGGTAAACAAGGATAATGTATTTAAATGTGGACTGTATTACTGTACAGTAATGGTCCAATGCCTGACAATTTAGCTAAGAGTGAAGTTACTGTTTAGTTAAAAAACACAGTTCTATTGATATGTGTATCTGTAGTATCCATAAAATTTAGCAATAATCAGATATAAGTTACTTTACTTATTTTTAGGGTTTTTTCCTGGTTTTCCCTATCAACCTCACTTATCTGTACTGTTTTCACAAGTACTTATAAGGTGGATTAGTATGTAATATGGTGTAACCTACTTGTCAGATGCTTTTTGTTGTTAGGCAAGTATATGTTTCTGGGACACTTTCTTGAAAGAAAAAGAAGTTGTCCAATCTTCATACTATACATTTTGGAGCATTTAACAAATTATTTCATACCGATGTTGAGTCCAGATGAGCATCCAGCAGTGTCCTGATTCCACACTGTGTATAAGCCCTCCCTTCCTGCCCCTGTTGCTATTGCACACTAGCTGCTTTTCACAGAAATGCTAAGGATATGGCCCAGATCCACTTTGCATGGATGCCATCCCAGGTGATCAGGGATCCATGTCATATATCATACAAGAATGGAAAAGCAGCCCAAGAGACTGTACAGGTATTACCACCATCATGAATGGAAAACATCCTCTTGTGGTTTCTGAATTAGGTGACAATAGTGATCCTAGAACACCCTTTAAATATTGACTAGTCCAAGTAATTTCACTGTGACTATATATATATATGATAAGGAAGAGCTGTAGTACTTTTGCCAAGTGCTCAATGGTGATCATCAGTTAACAGCTTTTGCTGCTTTAGACAATTTATAAACAATGAGCTTATGAACTTAGGGAGCTGAACAAAGCATTATCAACTGATGTATTTTGTGCTGCAGGTTTAGCAGATGTTTTACTAGCAAGACTGTGATAAGGCTAAGAAGGATAAGATTACCATTCCTGCTCTGCTATTTGTACTGCTATAAGCACAGAAAGAATATGATTTTTGTGGGGTTTATTCTTTGTAAGACAAAAGATTTGATGAAATAAGAAATGTTTTACAAAAATATGTATTTGGTGCACTAATTTAGCTCAAATTAATTAAGCCTTATTCTCTCAGTGTTCTGCCCACCCAAAATAACACCTCACTGATGTTCTCATTTATTTAGTATTATTTGATCAATATAAAATAACCCCTGGCTCTGAGACTAGTACTGATAGTATCTCAGAGCTGATGCTTACACTTTTGTATGTTTATGACTGGGTTTTTTTCAAGAGAATAATAGTTTAATGCTGGGTGGATTTCCCTGTAGGACAGGTTTTATAGACATATAAATAAAATGAAGTTTGCATCCAGCAGACAGATTTGTCTTTCCCATAGCTTCAGTTTGTCCTTGCTGAGGAATTTGTTAGGGAGATATACTTTTCTCTTGGAACAGATAAGATTTATGTACACAAATATATGGCCATACATCCTGCAGACATGTACCTTTAGGAGTGGTGCAGAATGTTGCTAATCAGAGAAGTTTTACCAGAATATCTCACTTTCCCAGGTTCGAACTTTTTGCATTCATGTGCAGTGACAACGTACCCTATTCCTAGGCTGCAGTGGTCTGTGATCCTCTGACAGTGAAACTCACTGTTGTCACTACTAAATAGTTCATGCCAGACTTATTCACTGAGGTTTTTCAAGAAAAATTATTTACATCAGTTCTTAAAGAGCTTAAAGTCCAGGCAGGAAGTAAGGTGCTATTCAGAAGGGCATTCAGCATTCAGCAAATTCAATTAAAAGAATCAAAATATGCCAAAATCAGGAAAAAGTTTAGGTAAACATTACCAGGAATCCTGAGACTGAATGTTTTGGGGTTTTTTGCAGTAACTGATGATCACAAGTTTTTATGCATTCAGCTCACCTTCATTTACATAGTGCCATGAAGTTTTTACTGTTTCTACATCACTGCTTGAAGGTCAATAAAAAGATCAGATAAAAGATGACTTTTACTTACCTTTACCTTCAGACAGATTATGTAAATCTGACATTAAGATATGCCTTCTAATAGAATATCCGAATATTCAGCTGAATTTCTTAATGTTCTTTGTGCTGGGGGCTTCCTAGTTCTTTCAATTTCAGATTTCTTTTATAGTGGTCAGTCTAACAGACAACTGAAAAACAGAAGCACATTTGAGACAAATGTTCTTCGTTCAGCAATAGCAGTGAAAAATACCCATTGAAAAGACTGTGTTAACAAATAATACTATAGAAAAATATTTAGCTGCAAGCTATGTATTATATATCAGATTTTTAGAAAAATAAGTGTTTCAGAAAACGAAGTGTAATTGAAAATCACTGAAATGAAAAATATACCTGTATATATAACAGACTGAGCAGCCAGGAAGGGAGAAATTAGTCGCTCGTTCACTCTTGCAAACTTACTAGGGTGAAATGAATTGATCCTATTAGAGACAGAAAAGCATTTACATAACCATCACTGGCATCAGAATTTTACTTGTTTGTAGTTTCCCTGTACCTGCACTCCTCCCTGCCCTGTCTTTCTGCCAAGGCTTCACTCTGTTCCATGATAGCTACATTAAGGGATGTGATATAGGTATACATAGAAGAAAATTATTATGTTCATAGATTATTTGTGCTCTTTGCAATTATTTCTTAGCAGGCACTTTCACTTTTCACATAGGAAGCCTGCTTTGGCTATTAGTGACACTAGGTTTCTTCAATTGACTAATACCCGATTAATGTATCTCTGACAGATAGAATTTGACATGAATTGCACAGTTCTGAAAGACTTTTCTGCTTTTCCTTATAGCAGTCGAAAATAAAAAACCACTTAGATTTGTAAGTCAGTTTATTTTAAAAATCCTCTAATATAACTAATACTCTGACTTCCGCTTTCCCAAATGTGCCTCCTGCCCCTGAATGCAGTCCAAGGCTACCTGTCACTTATTCAGGCAGTTTGTAGCACATTTAAACCCTTTCTTTTAAATGCACAGACTTCTCCTAAATTAGGTAACTAAGAACAAATCCTCCTCTTAGTAAAACCAGTGTAAATACAGAGAGACAGATTCTGTACAGATATATTTTGGATTTCATAGTTCAATGCATATCATGAAAAAAAAAAAGGTAGCCTGTGCCTGTAGTGTTAACTCAGCTGTTTTTCTCATTTGGCAGAAGGGTTTTAGAGCAGATGTAGCAGCTAAAACTACTTTTAACTCATTTTAAGAATGACATAGTTTAGCAATTATTTTTTTTTTTAGACTTGTAAAAGCCTCTTTAAGCGTCTATACCAAATTTTGTATGCACCCTATATACAAAGTATTAAAGTATCATGTAAAATACTACAAATTCTACACAAATGTCCTGCAGCTAACAGGATACTCACCTTGTCTGCTATTCATTCATATTATTAGTCCTTTCCAGTCACACTGTATGTCTGAAACCTAGGTGTGATTGTCTTAACTGTCAATGCCAGTTTGACAGAATTCGTTGTAATTGTTACAGATAAGTCAACATTCTTACTTTAAGCAGACTGAATGTTGAATGGGGCCATATTTCTCTGTGCTTAATCTTGGTTACACTGATTGAAATGTTGATGGTGAAATTATTGTATAATGCTGTGTAATGTGCATATAGTACGTATTTGGTAGAAATGTAACATATCCTCTGATGACAAGGTAAAAAAATGCTCTTGAAATCTTGGTGCAAACCGGAAAGGATGTGGCTTTAAATAATTTCAGTCTCTGGATGAGCAAGCAACTTGTATTAATGGAGGGAAGGAATTATACGAAATGGAAGGCAAAGTACCAGGAAACAAATGGACACATGAATTCGGCAGCTCATTGCTGTACACACCATATAGCTAAAAATGAGCTATAGGGAGAGGAATCAGTGAGCTGTAATACAATGTGTGGTCAAGGTGAGACATGTTAGACACTACACCAAATCTGCATGAAAAACTACTGGAATGATATTTAATTGGAACATTTTTATCTCTTTATAACTGAATGGTTGTGTACCTATCTTCTGAGAACTCAAAAAGATTTTTAGCAGCTCTTAAAAATATGGTGGTAGCTATAAATCTGGAAAAACTTCTTGAAAAGGGTTTTTTTCATTCAGGCTGTATCTTGAATACTGGTAAATGGACAAATTTGTGGAAAGAGCTATAGTATCAGTAAACTTGGTTTATTGACTTGCTTTAGATAGCTGCACAATAATAATACAAAAACTGATGCATTAAGAAGCTCTACTCAGAGGTAACTAGTCAGGGACCTCCTGCATTCCCCAGAAGTTAGACATCATTGTCACTACTCCAGCAGAAACATCTGCATAGTTTTTAGGAACTATAAGAACCTTAAGCTGAATTAATAAAGGAATAAAGACAAGTGCTGAAAATATTATAAAGCTATTGCATGTATCACTGGTGTAGTATTTTGTGGAACATGATGTTCACTTTACCCCATTTCAGACAAACCTATATCAACTAGGGTAAGCATGTAGGAGACGTGGATTATAGGTGTGGAAATTTACTAAATGCTCTTATTTTTATCTTAGCAAACATCACAGCTTATTAAAAGTGATTATTAAGGTTTTCTGCCCTTTAAGCTTTGAGAGAGACTAAATGTATTAGTATTTAGTATCAAAATTATGATTTCCAAGGAGAAAGACTTGCAATGAAATATCATTTGGATTCCAGAAAACCTGGACCTTAAAAAATTGACAGTCAGTGCTGAACATGAGCTACACAAGCTCTCATTATAATATGGTGTCACTCACTTCAGGTACCTTATCACTTTCAAGTTGACTGAACACAAGATGTGAATTTAGGTAGCTTTTTTTTCCCTGTAGGCTTCATGTAGTCTCCCTTAATTTTAATAGTATTAATGCTACTTTTTATTTGTGCTGCTGTTTATCCTCACTTCTGTTAAGAAATCTGAAGCATCACAATAAAGACTAAGTAGTTGTATTTCAGCTTGTGTATTGTTATAGTTAAATATATTAATTAGAGAATTGTTAGAGGACGTAGCAGTGATATATTTATTGGAGTTACAAGTGCTCTCAGAGCAACAAATACCCATTTCAAAAGTTTTAGAATTGTAAACCTGCAAAACGTCAGCCATTGGTTTGTAATTCAGGAAATCATAAACACTAAGATAGTCCTATATCTTCTGTAAGTCTGCCCTTGGGGCAAATTACCGTGACTTCCACACAGCCACCTTAAGAATTAATTTGACCTGTAATATTCAGAGCATTAAAAATATTTAACCTCTTCTTCACTATCTACTAGTTTTGGGAAATGTCCTGTGTTGTAAGATCCCACGTTCCATTTAATTTTACCAGTACCTAAGGGAACTGGCTTTTTAATCACACTTCTGGCTAAGAGGACATGAACAGAATGGAACTAGATAAACGATATTTCCTGGAAAATCAATGGGCTAATTTTAGAGAAAAAGCAAAGCTCCCTTTTCATTTCTGCTTGAAAGTCAAATATACTGCCCTTACAAGATACAACTCTTGCTTATAGATAAGGTTCCTTCCTTCATTTATGAGTGACGTTAATCAAGATGCTGTAAGACATGGCAACAGAATACAAAGGTCAGGGAAAGAAGACGTCCCAGTTTTAATTTTGAAATCAGCCGTGGGTTCAGTCATGGTTCTTATGTGAATCCTTTGTATTTTCCAGATGAGGCAAAATTAATTCCTAATTTTATAGAAGAATGTTAGAATATTCAAAAAGGTAAATAAAGCTATGTGCCATTTTGTAGAATGCTTTACTTTTATGGATTTAAAATAAAAACAAAACAAAACCAATCACAAAACAGGCAAACAAGCAAAAAAATCCCACCAAAAAAAGAACAAACCCCAAACAAAAAACCCCAACCAACCAAAAAACCAAAATCAACGTGAACTCTTTCTTTTCCATCAGGTGATTTCATTTTAGAAATGTTTGATTGTAGTCTTTCTTTGAATAAAGTCTCCTATTGCTGTGAGTTTCTTCTAAGTGTCAATACTGATTACGTATAAAGTGAAGATCATCCCCCTTCTGGTAAAATCTTTTTGATGTGATTTATGAGGGTAATGTCCCTGAGTATTAAATGTATTACGATTTGAAGTTTCATGGTACAGCTCAAAATGATTTCTCTAACTCTTCACCATCTTGCATAGCTTCAATAGCTCTTCAGTTTTCCTGTTTGAAGACTTACCACTCAGTTAATCAGAAAAGTGTGTGAAGTTGCTGCAGCTTGAGGTTTTTAGGAAGTTTTTTTTAGCTGAATTGATATGAAACAAACTAAAATAGAACATGGAGAAATTCCCAGATCAAGTACTTGGATCAAACATATTTGAACCTTCAGAAGCATCTTATTTCTGCTTCTAATTTTATCTGTAATGATAGGTTCTCAGCTTTCTAGAATGTTACATGCAATGAAAGCTGTTGTTCAGGTCATTGTGACTATGTAGGTATGACTAAGTGTGAATTAGGCGGAAGTTTCTGTGTTGAGGTCTGGCTTCATGTACTCCACCCCTACAAAGCCTGACTAGCAGCCCTCAGGGTATGGTGCTTTTACAACTCTCCTAATCAGATAACATTACCTTTAATCTGTGATGTATCCTGTATCTTTGTCAGTTCTTCTAGTGAATTGGGACCCTCTAATTCAGAATTAGTTCTGGCAATATGTCCTTTGGTTTGTAGTCTGGTCTCGCACAGCCTGCTTCTGTATGCCTGTTACAAGAATACTGCTGCTCATCAGTGTATAAAAAGGAAGCAAGCAATGAATTTGCAAAATAAATGGTAAGACTGGGGCATCAGCAGCCCAAATCAACACGTTAAATGTGGTTGGGGGTTATTTTTTTCTTTTTCAGGACAGACTCTACCTTCTCTAGGTTTCATTTTTCCCATCTTTAAACTTGTCATTGTAATCCTTTTCAGCTTGCAGAGGAACGTTGTTAAGTTTAATTAAATTTAATAAACAGCTCTGTAATCCTCCTATGACATTCACTACAGGAACATCTTGCATCATTATTTATTTTCTGAATGTTTTTACCTGGTTAATGGGAGGGAAGGTAAACAAATAACATGTACAGAAGGAAAAAATAATGATTGTCAGGAGAAGGGGAAAATTATGCAGAGAAAAATGGTGAGAAGTAAATGAGATTTTTAAATAGAAATTAGGAGAATAGCTTACAAAACATAAGTGAAGATGATGAGGAGAAAACTGTATCTGAGTGTTCTTTTATGCAGCATATGCATTTTGTGTGGCAATATATCTTGATATATGCCTAGTATGCATATCTTTCCATATTAGAAATATAGATTAATTATGAGTATAACTGCATTATATGTACGTTATCTTTTATCTGCCATATCTGAAGCACTTTAATAGTAAATGAAAAATGGTTTGGTTTTTTTTCTCTGTGTATGTGTTTGTTGTTTTTTTTTGTTTGTTTGGGTTTTTTTTTTTTGTTGTTGTTTGGGTTGTTTTGTTTGGTTTGGTTTGGTTTGTCTTTTCCCTCAAGGTTTACTTTCCTATTTCTGTTACTCTTCCTTGTTTGGAATCACTTTCTTTGTTATTGATTTCAGAAACCCAGTTAACATTTTTGTCATTCTTTGTATTTTTTGTGGATAACTTGCAAAATTAGTATTTGAAATTCTTTGAGTGAAGCTCACTCCCTGACAGTTTTTCTTTTTTTGATAATCTTTGTATGATGTGTTATGGTTTATAAGTTGTCATCTTCAACTTCCTAAGAACACAGATGTCAGGAGTCATGACTTGCAGTGTTTTTTATATAAATCTGTCTTATAATGTCTCCTGAAAGATTTCTATCTCTTAACTAAAGCTATGATTCTAACAATAAACATTTTGGAAAGTCAGAAATTCACCACATACTTGTTTCCTAATCCAGTAAGAAAGTTAGTCATACTTCCTGCATCTGAATGCTTTTTGGGAATGCATTAATGAGTGTGCAGAGGTGTGAAGATCCACAGCATGTGGTTATCCAAAGTGCTAGTGTTAACTGCTGTTTCTTTTCAGGCCACTGGATGGAAAAAGTTTTGAAGTTTTGCCCAGGGGAACCAATTTGTTTGACTTCATACTTATGGAGGGAGATGCTCTACCTTTTTTGCAGCTGTTTATTTTCTGATGATCTCACACTTTATATTCTTGACAGTTCTATAGTACTTCAACTTCTAAGTTGGTCTTGTACACAGGAGAGGTTATAATAAATGTGATGAAAGCATGTGTTTCTGAGTAAATATCTAGACTTAAGTTCTGCAATGCTTGGGATTTGCTTTTCATCCAGAATGCGCTACCCAAGTCCTTGTGTGGCCATGATAAGGAATCAGTAAGGGCTCTTCAGACTTTAAAGAATGTTCAAAGAGCTCTTTCTAGTCATCAAATATCTTACATGTTGCTCAAGAGAACATGTGGACATTATTTCCTTTTTTTAAAAAAAGAACTGAGAGATGGATGGAAACTGAAAATGGATGACAGAGTTTCCTGGGATAAACCAAGAACATGCTAGCTCTGTTGCTATTTCTCCATAAGGTGACAAGATGATCTGTGTAGGTCTGCAGAGGTCTATAGGACAGTAGATGGAAAAATAGCTATGAAGGTGAGTTCAGAAATATTACATATAAGAGATCTGGTGGTAAGAAAATAATAATGTATTGTATACCTAATCTACATAATCTCATAAACAGAATTCTGTCTCGGGTGAATTAAGAAGCTGGCAAAGAAGATAGTCAGAAATGGGAAAGCATTTGAAACATTTGGTTCAGGCCTTCACTTTGGGTTTTGAACCTGATCCCAATGTGTGTCATTAGCTCTTGAAGCTTTTTCCAGTATTTTTTGATGCAAGATGGAGATCACAAAGTATGTTTCAGATAGTAGCATGAAAATTTCTGCTTTCTGTAGCAGACTGGAAAGGGTACTAAGGGGTCAACAGCTATAGAGAAAGCAAACATTTAGCAGTGAAATGAGGGTATAGTAGCAAACAGAAGTGTTCTTGCCCCAGGAGTGAGGTCTGTGCTGTCAGAGTGATGGTGAGAGACTTGAGAGACTTAAGTTTTTCTATTAAATACTAATTGAAGTTCTGGTTTGTCAAAGGGAAAATAAGTTGACAGGAGAAAGCAGGAAGGTTTTTAGGATCCAGAAACAGTATTAGTCCAGTATGAACCATGAAGTTGTATTTGCAAAAGAGGACAGGACATGTATTAGCAGCTATTCTAGAATCTTGACACTGACCCTTTTAACTGGCATCAGGGGATGTCTAAAGAGTGTTTGTGGTTTAAAGGTCACCCAGTCATGGCAAGCGTGTCATAATATTTGTGAAATGATGTATAACATGATAAACAATTTTCCACAGTGGCTTTTTTTCAGTGATTGTGGGGGAGAGAACAACTGTGGCATTAATTGCAGTTAGTAAGATTCATGCTAATGCAATAGAGGATACATATACACCCATATAAATACATACCATACAAATTGTTGGCAAGTTATCTATGCTTTTGTCACTTATGTGAAGAAAGGCCCTACTTTAATAGATGTGCAGTGAGACTTATAGTTGCCATGGGAACTGCTACTCTACGTGTTGTGAGAATGTGCTTATTATTAAAGTTGCACTCATATTGAGGTTTTAACACAGGCTTTTTTATTCTAATTGGGCTGGTTGTGTGTACTCCTGCCCAGCTAAAAATCAGCTCAGAACAAATGAGTGTTTTTATCATTAGATGTTTATCAGATCCAGAAACACGAAGAAAACTGCTTTCTGTCAAGGCAAGGGGAGACAGGAGAGCCACTGCGCCTTTGTCTCATTAATTTTACAGGAAAAGAAGAGTATATTGCACTTAGCACATGAAGATAGTGTCTGTTTGCTTTGGTAAACCTTACTGGAAACTTGATAGGTTAATAATACAACGCTTCTGTAGGCTGTCTTGAGAAAAAATTGGAGTATGGTTTTATTGGAGAGATTAGATAACATTTATTTTTCCAATCTTATTTTCACAAGCTTTTGGACAGACCTTAAACAGAAAAATCTGTTTCAAGTAAATGAATTATAATGTTGAATTTTCAGGAAAACCATGGAGGCTTTAGAGGAGAATGATCAAGAGACTCACAGTTTTGTATTAGTGGAATGATTATGACAATTATGAATGGGTTATTCTAAAGGGACAGTAATCTTTTGTTGAAACTGTTCTGGTAAGTGTCCAGAACGTAATTTGTTTGGCTTACTGGGAACTGTCTAAAAATTAATTGTTGCTGTCAGAATGCATTCCTTAAATTGATACAGTGAAGTTTTTAATAAAACTTTTATTGTTTATAAATAAATAAAATCTTTCTGCTTTCTCAGAGGTGTGTCCTCCTAACTATTTTGTGTGTTTGTGTATTTTAAATGAATTTAGTTGTGTACAAATGTTTCAACCTCAGCTGACATGCAGGTTCTAGAACGGGGCTGTAAATAGAGAGACAGCATATACATACATGTGCTAAATAGAGAGACAGCATATACATATGTGTGTGTATATTTGAAAGTAAATAGGACAATTTTGAAATTGATTGTGGATTTTTATTAATAGTTCTGAATGGCTAAGTAAGGACATTTTGGGGACTTTCTGTAGTAAACTTTTGTAATACTTCATTCATGTGATACTTTCTTTTGTATTCTTTTCTTTATCAGAGGTTTACACTCTAAGAAATGAAATCCTAGTAGCAGAACTGGAGGCAATTAATTACTCTGTAATTGTAATGTTTTCCAGCAGTGAAGATGGTTCGGCTGTAGTTTCTAACTTCTTGCAGTAACTTGTTTCAGTAGCACAGACCCTCTTAACTAAGAATGAAGTAGTAAGAGTAATGAGGTCTTAAGGAACCTGTTAAAGGAGCTGAGATTAACGAGAATCAATCGGGCTTCTCGGAAAGCAGACGTTGGGTAGTTTTTTTGACAGCATAAGGCAGTTACAGGTTACAAATATGCTTGGAAGTAGTCTGTTAGGCACTTGTGAATGCCTTCAAATAATTCAGTAAATGGGAGATAAAGTGTAATTTCCTTTCTGTTAACGACAGAGCAAAAGAATTGGGCATCTTGAAGCTGATTATGATTTCAATATTTTGTCTTCCTCCTCTGCTCTGTGTTGGTTGCCCAATGGCTTCCTAGTCAAGATTTCAATTAGGAGATCTGGTAGGCATGACTACAAGAAATATTTTGTGCCTTTTCAAAACAGAGTCCCATAGAGGCAGGATACTGATGAATGAGTCCTTAGCTGGGCAGCCTGAAGAGAGGAAAGGTAAAGGTATGAGAGGATGTGGTGGTTCACTTTTCTAAACAAAGTTGACATTTGTTTTTCATATCTGTTTAAGCTGCTTCTTCAGGCGTGAAAAGCCTAGCAGACCTGTTATCAGTGGAAATTTTGCTGGGCAGTTATTAAAATATTAAGGATATAGAGATCACAGACTAAAATTACCCATATAAGATGTGATACTAGCGAAATGAGGTCATAATTATTTTCTGTGAGAGGTTATCTTATTAAGAAAAGTCTCTCTAATCTGAATCTTAAACACACAAAGATGTCAATAGAGTCGTACACCTGGCTGAGCCCTGTGCACTTTGCCATTCCAAGGCTTAGTGAATTTCCTCTACAAAATATTGGTGTGATATTATGAAGTGATAAAAAAATCAATGAGGCAATGATTTCCCAGTCAGATGGAGTGCTTTGTTGTTAAATTAATCCTTTCACTTGGGGCTGCAATGGCTAAAAAAGTTGGAAAATGTTGATGAGTGACTTGATGGCGATTTACTCGCTGTGTTATTCCAGAGAAGGTTAAAACGAATCTGCAAGTGTTGTTTCTGACTACAGCAGGGTACCTGCAATTATTCACTTCCCCACTCATGGAAGACATTATTGATTAAATTCTAAAGCCTATTTACTGCAGTGGTGTGGCTGAACTTATTCTTGCATTAAGATTCTACATTTACAAGGTGCGCTCAAAGTTGTTTGATTGGCTGTGTTGTTTGGGGTTTTTTTAATGAACAGTAGAGATTTGGAATGTGTTCACTATTAAGAGAGCTTCCCTCTGATTTATTGGCATTTTGTTTCAGGAAGATAAAGCACCAGATTCAGGTTATTGCTGAGTTATTGGGTAATTTACAGAAAGAGTGACATTCTTTACTTTTTTTAGGTAGAAAGTAGTTTAAACACCTGACTGGCAGAAAGTTGCAGCCTTTCTGAATGTAAAATTCTTTGCATCTCTCATAATCCTGGGAGTGAAGCTCAGATTCTACTGATTATTTAACTTGTCTTGAGATTAAGCATATTGAAATCATGTTCAAATCACTACTTTTGTTTCTAAACCTGACTTTGATGGAATTAGATTTTATTTTCCTTAGTTTATTTTTGACTGCCATAGCCAGTGTCCTGACTACACATTGGCTGTTTCTGATCTGGTTTTGGAGTCACCTAAATTTTCCCCAGAGCCTAGGCAGGAGATTAGCATGGGTGGCGCTCACCTCCATGAATTCAAATTTCCTTGGTTGGTCTAGCTCTCTGTTCTCAAAGCTTATTCCACAGCTTTCCAGCTGTGTAAGCCTCGGGAACCTATGGAAGTGGAGTAATTGGTGTTTATTGAGATAGGCTTGTTAATGGGCCTGTTTTCTTTTCTGTCTTCTGCTGCTTCCTTCAGATAAGAAATGGTGACTTTAGGAAAAGTTAGAGGTTAATAAGGAAAAAAACCCAAAACAATAGAACTTTGAAAAAGTTAGCGTTTTTAAAAAAGCAACCACCCCAAACCTGTCTAACAGTAGCTTTTCCTGTCTTAGCCAATGCTTGTGAATTACTGCACTTGGCTAAAAGACAGGAACAAATTTTTTCCACAAATCTACCTGGTTTTCTCCTGTAAAAGTGACTGAGGTACAATATGGAAACTTTTTGTTTTAACCTAGTGTGGGGTTAAATGTATAAACAGTCTGCTTGCAGTAACAGAGGTAAATTGGTTTCTGTTCAATTGAATCATCTGCTAGTGACAATGTTGGGTTAAGAACTGTAAGGGTTTGTAAAAAAAGTAACATTGGTAGTCATCACTTCTTTCTTCATGAAATTTGAATTCCTTTGTGCTATAACTGAGACGTCTTAACCCAAGTCTTTTCATGGTATTACGGTCTCAAACTTGAAAGCCATCAGCTGCATCTGTAAAATGCTTAACGTGGAAAACTTGTCTTGCAGTTGTTTTCATATTCTTGTTATTTAGAAATTACTGCTCTCCATTTCAGCAACTGAAGTCTAGCTATCAAAGAGCTTTTTTTTTTGATGAAAGAACAGCTGAACAATTATTACTTGCCAGTAGTGCTTTAGTGCTGGTGACCCTCTTAGAAAAGAAATGAGCTAATAAGCCCAGTTTGAAAATACTTTATATTTTGTCTTACTATAAGATAGAAAGCCTGTTTTATAGGCTTTTCTGTCTTACAGTAAGACTTTTCTTTCTCAAATGTGTAGGGTAATATCAATAGCAAGGCTAGGACTGTTAAGTGTTGCTGGTGTGGTTAACTGGTAGATTTTGCTGCTTGGGAGGTTTTAGATGATAACTTACAAAGTGTTAAGTTAGACTTTAGTGTTTCTGAGTTTTAAGGGCAACTGCAAATGAGACCACATATTCTCTCCTCCTCTGTGTTCATAAACCATACTGAAGTAAGATGCAGATACCACCCACTATCTGAGAAACTATGATCCCAAAATGAATTGAAAGTTTACTTCAACATGTCATTTGGGGATCTTTGTTACAGAGTAATGGCAGGGGAGCTGGAAATACCCATCTGTCTGTAACATTAGTAAAAAATCTGAGTTCTGAAAAAACTCTTTAGACTATCTTAAAAATTGAAATACTAATTGTAAGTTTGCAAGTATAGCTGTGATATATAAATTTAATTTGTTCATGCAGTGATAAGAATTGAATCAGAAAAGAATCACAGGCATTTTGGGTACTAATTATATATATTTTTAAAATGTTTGTTTTGAAAGAGCTGCTGATGTGATAAAAAGTTAAATCCCTGTTGGTATTGAACAAATAATATGACAGATGTTGAAATAAATAAATTGCTGCTGAGATTTAGTAAAACTCATGAGCACATGTTGAATATAAAAGCAGCGATCTCATTGGTTATATATGAAAGTACTTAGACAGGGTCTTACTTTCGAAAAGGTATGTTGCTATTCTGAATCTCTAAAGTGTTTCTGCCACTTTTGGCAATGTTACTTGTGTATCTGTCAATTAATCTTACAGAAAAAATATTCTGCTTTTATAATCTGAAGTTCAAGTTGAAAATAAAGGAAAGGTATTAATTTCTGGCCAGAAAGCAGGATTTTTTTTTACTCTTGTTGTATTTACATCCTTTCTTAACTGATTATTGATTCTGGAAGAATCCCGAGATGTTTCTTTATATTTTAGACTGCATAAATGCCTGGGGCTGTGCTGAAGAAAGCATCATTTATTATAAAATTTATTTCATCTGAACATTCTTTTTTTGAAAGGCAGACACATAATGGGAAAAGAGAGCCTTGTAGGCAAATCTGTTACCTGTCTACAGCATTTAAAGGGATGGCTTTTCAGAGGGAAAGGCACATTTCAGTATCCTTGTGGGTATGAGGAAACATGGCAATTTGAGATCTCAGGTATGGTCTTTGTAGTTTCTTAAAGCTGCCAGAAGTACATCTGTACTTGGATCTCAGTTCAGCTGCCTTTGAAGAGATACACATCTCAAATTGTTATTTTTAAGTGGGTAAGCTAGTTTGACTTTGCATCAGAGTATTTGTATGTGCAGTAAAGAAACTTAGAAGTTCTCATGATGCAAAAAGTTACTTCTGCTTTCTGAAAAAAATTGAAGAAGCTGATGAAGATCTAGTTCAAGCTGAAAGTGTAGTTTTATATTTATTCAGATGGTATCATATTTATTTTCTAGCTTTGAACTTGTTTTCTGCATTTCAGTCTTCAGATCATTCAGACTTTCATTTCAGGACATAATGAAATGAGATACTTCTGCATGAAATATTTAAAGCAATAACTTTTCAAATACAAGGATATATTAATGCACAGAATTAGACTTGCTCTTTCTCAGTAAGAGGAACTTAAGTATCCTGTGAATGTGTCAAGAAATGGGATTTATAGTGCATCATGCGAGTACCCCAAGAGTTTTGGTGTGCAATGGTAGATAGGTTTATGGGGCAGAAGGGCAATGGAATACTGAAGACTAAAATAAAGACAAAAACACAAAAGAAGAGACAGACGATTTCAAACAAATCCAACCAGATGCTCTAAAGATCTAACCAATTTTCAACAGAGGATGTGGATCGTAAGGAAAGGGAAAAAAAAGCTCTTCTAAAGTGCTTATATTTAAGTGTTTCACTAACATCTGGGTTTAGTTAGTTAACTGCTAAAAAATGTTTCTGAGACTACTTTTTCAGTGAATAGCAATCAGGGCAAGGTGACAAACAGCATTATAAGCTCTTATATTTTACTGAAATTGCCGAAGGACAACAGTCTTCCAGTGCTGGTGAGGAGTATCAGTCTTTTGTGGCAAATCATTTCAGAAAGAAAATTCCATATCTTAATAAATGCTGAAGTTTGAGGATCAGTATTGCAATATGCATGAGCCTAAGCCATATTTAGATATTTTAAGTGGTTTGCTGTTTGTTTGGGTTTGGGTTTTTTTCCCTTTATCCCAATGCAAAAGTCAAGATTTTTTTTTTCCTGGCTTAGGCTGGATCTAGACACTTTTGTCGAAATGAGAATTTTACTGCTGTAGTATTGATTTATCCGTACATTGTAAGCAATTCTGCATGCATCTGCCCTGTAACTTCTTTGAGAACTACCATTTCAGCTGCGTCTCATCCAGGGATCCAGGGTCTTGCTCCAGTACAGCCCAGCTACATGACCTGGGCTCAGATGTCTAAGAAAATTGTAAAGTTATAAGAAAGAACTGTAAGAAAACCTGTAAGAAAAATAGTAATAATAAAAAGTTAAAATTACGGTTAAAGGCAGAATTGTAGAGACAAGGATTGTTGGTACCTCAAAGAATCGAGAGGAAAAGAGCCAATGTGGAAAAGTATAAAAAACTAAAACTGAAGAAAATGGAGAGGCTGGCTGGAGGTCAGCAGATGTAGCTGTGAACCAGACAGGACCTTGGAGACAGCAGAGGTGGTGGATGATGGCAGCTTGGCTACATGGGCAATCTGTTCCAGGAAGCTTCAGAGGCCAACCCATCTCTTTTGGGCTTGGATCTCTCTGGCCAGCAGAAGTCCTTTGAGTCTTTTATCAGGGTGGTGACTTTAGTCACTACTAACTCTTAAACTTGCTGGTTTGTGTGCGTGCTCATCAATAAATAATTGCTTTATGTTTGTAAGCTGTGTGTATACTGTTGGTGCAGTCTCTTTGCACATGTCCAAATAAACTGACACAAAAGAGGGTTGTCAGCGCTCTCACCCAACCAACCAAGGCAGTTCCCACAAGGGGTCTAGGTATATAAAGAAAAACAAAACCAAAACAAAACCAAAAATTGAATCCACTTTTTCAGCTCAGTATATCCCATGATTCTTTTTCTTTCCTTCCTCAGTGATGTACAGATAGTTCATCTGAAAAGGGAAAAAAGTATTTCAGGGCTCTTGAAATGCAGTTGCGTTCTCATTTGATATTAAAGACATGGTTCCAAAGACAAACCGTACAATTGCTGATGACTCTCAAAGTATTTTGTATTAGCTACAATTTATCTTGCTATTATTTCAATAGCAATTGTAGATGGAGTACAGTTAATCAATATTTCCCAAGCAATTCAGGGTTGCATAAGGTGTATAGGAAATGCATTTTGATATTTCAGATTATATGTGTTTTGTATAATTTCTCAGTTTATAATTATTGCAAGTTTTAATATCTGTTAATCCAACTTGATTTGTATCCTGATGTTCAATATGAAAAGCTTAAATCACAGTTTTGGTAGCTGCTTAGGACAAGAGTTAACATTCTGTTTGGTTTATTTCCTTGTGTGTCATTTAATTTGCTTTTGCATTTTGATTTCTCTTTTTCTTTTCCTTTTTTCTTTTTTTTTTGGCTGAAAATGCGACTTAGTTATGAAGAGACTTATAAAAGTCTTACATGATAAAATATGTATCACTGGAGATAATATTTTCTGCTTTGAAATCTGTGTGCCTACTATGTGAGTTCAATCCACCCTCATTATGTCTTTTGGATAATAGATTCTTTCACGTCCTTCTTCACGCGGCCCCTTCTCCTTTCTTCCTCTCTCTCTAATGTAACGTTTTCATTGAAATTAAGCCTTATGCAGTAATAAACATTTTTCAAGACATAATTGCTGAAATGTACATGATATTAAGATATTAGGTTTATTGAGAAGAATTAATCCAGTCAAAATAGGGTGATAATGACATCTTTTTGAAGACCACAGTTAATGTATATGGAAAACAGTATTTTATTTACCTCATGGTATGTTAAAATATTTTGTGAGCAACACAAGGTGAATGGTTTGGGCCTGACTGTCATTGTAAAAAGCTGAAATTAGCGTACACCATCAATTTAGCTAATACAAACAATGATATTATTGGATGCAAGCAGCTGGTTGGATTTCTAAGACCCTAACAGAGAAATACTTTGCTTGGTCTGTAAATTCAAGGTTTTCTTAAAAGTACTGCTACTTGGTGCATCCCTGAAAAAGAAAAAGCCAGGTAGAAGCAAGACAACTTGTCCTGGGTTCAGCAGCAGCAGGACGCAACTCCATATGATATCTTTGTAGAATTGGAAACAAAACCATAAAAGAATTAAATAAACAGAGAAATATCATTGGGTATTAATGAAAAATACACCAGTTCCAAGAGTGGAAATGTTTGTGTTTTGTTTTGTTTTTAAAAAAAATAATTAATGAACTAGAAGGTGAATTTTCAAGTTCTTTTAATATCCATGTTTTGGGACAGAATCATGATGAAACAGTAGCACTGTTGGCCATAAAAGAGTGCTAAAGCCTTACTATAATGGCATTGAGAAGACTGGAGCCAAGAAAGGGGGCAAGGCAGGGTTAAGGGAGGAAAGTAAAGAAACAAAAGCATAGGATAAAGATTTCAGACCAATGTAGTTGTAAAGCTACTGACAAGTCATTGTGGCAGAGCTGCGGATGGAGAGAAGGGTACTGAAGAAATGTGATAAATGCTGTGGGGCAGTGGTACTCTGAAGTCCTATATGAAAGCTTCTTGAACTTCTGTAATTTTAAGCTAGTGCTATGTTCATTGCAAGTGTAGAACATCTTTAAAGCAGGATTTATGTCTGTGTTAGCAGAATTAACTCAGTGACTATTCTACTCTGGACTTTAAAAATGCAGCTTGTTGATGAATACATAAAACTAGAAAGAATAATGAAAAAAGAAAAATGTCAAATGCAAAGATGAAGGGCTTTTCCTGCAGTTGAGCTAAAGGTCTCTGTGTGTGTGAATCTGATGAAGAGGAAGCATATTCAGAGTGAAGACAAGAAATAAGCAACCTTTTAAATCTAAGGGTACACAACACCACAAGAAACAAACAAACTTTACTGGGAGGGTTAGATTTTCAAGTAGCCCTACATTGGTTTACATTCCTGTCAGAAGCCAAGCTTCATTTATGTCCAGTGTTGAAGTTTTAAACATGGGTTTTTCAGTAAGGGACCTGAAGAGTTAATGTTTAAGACCTACTTTTTCAGCAAGAAATTATTGATCCTGATTCAATTTTGTGTGCTATTTTTAGTGAAGCACTACTGCTAGAAGCAATGTATATATATATATATAAGCTTTCTGCTTCTCTTTTCAGGACATGATAAATTGGAAGTGGTTGAGCAGACTCTGGTCCATATATTTGCTTCCTGCTTGCTTGCCTCTCTCACATACCATCCATCTGGGAAGCTTCAGAGAGCATCCTGAGAGTAGTGTGCTTATAGGAATAGGAAAATTCTTAGTAGGTAATTGAGTCCTCATGCTAGAACTGATAAGGAACTTGAAATAAAATGACTACAAGAAATTAATATAAAGGTTTATGACTGACTGCATCTTACGAGCAACTCTTCGTCTATGAAATATTAGTAACTATAACAATGCACAGCTTAAAATGGTCTCAGACAAATCTGATAGTTTCATAGACAAATTGAAGCAACATAAAACTGCGCTGCTATGATTTAGGAGGACTAAGAAAAAAGGACTGTAGACAATTATGTTCTGAATTGTTCTGCTTTCAACTTCTATTGGTTTCTACATTTTTATTCAATTGAGCAAATGTCAGTTAAACATTCTATCAATAGGCTTACAATGGTGATTCATACAGTCTCCTTCAAGAGAAGAAATTAAGTGATTTTAAAAGATGAAACTGTTAAAGTGATTTTTCCAGAGCACAGTAGTTGATGAGTGTGTGTTTATGTATATATGTGGCTCATCGTAGCCAGCCTTGGTAGTGTGATAGAGGGTCTCCTAAGTAATTAACTTGCAGATTTCCTCTAAGTATACAAGCGGGTAATGGGAGATTCCCTCAAACATTTCTAAGAGGGTTTTACAAGGTGAAGTGAAGTGTGTGTATGAACAAGACTGAGATTCTCAATGCCAATTTAGGGAAGAAGTAAAATTGAGACTTCCTGATTTCAACAACCATTGGTTTAGACACAGAGTAGGACAACACAGCCATAGGTGTTAAGGTTGTAACTTCTCTTTTGCGATGTAACTGTCATAAGTATAATTAGTGTATTTAGTACATGGATATAAGGTGAGCACTCAAGATGGTGAGGATATTAAAAAAAATTCCTCAGGGGACAAAAGCCCTCCAAGGAGATGCATTCAGTTGAATTTGAAATGCTTTTCTCCTCCTTTCCTAGATCATGGTCTGCCAGCTTGGATTCTGTAGTGGGTTTTCTTAGTCATGGCTCAAGGGCAATCAGGTTGCTTCTGTATCTGCTAATTGCAGGGGCTAATAACTAAAGCTCACCTGAAACATCTTTTGATAGTTTGCTAATTTATTTATGATATAGCAGAGGAACACCTGCTCTGGGCAGCTTATTTTCTTTTTTCCCTGATGCTGTGGAGGAGTATGTGGTTAGTTCTTGTCCATCAGGAAAGAGCAGTATTGCTGGTCTCTGCTGTTATTGCAGGATGTGTGCTTGCAGCACAGAAGTCTCTGCTTCTGTTATGGCCTGCTAAAGCTGACAAAGGAGCTGCTATTTGTTTTCTGAAATTTGCTGGCTTGAGTGAGTTCAGACCTATGTATTCTTGTGCACCTAGCATGCAATCATCTTTCTTACTGGGGCTCCGATGAGGGTGACCATTAGTAAGTCATCTTCCTGCCTGGCCAAATCTTTCACTAGTGGGAAATCTTCTTTTAAGAGTAAAAGTTTCTGGGAAGAATCTGGGCAGGGAGCAGAAACTGCTATTGTTGCACGCAGCTATTTGAGACCAGGCACATAATTGCTGGGAGCATCACGGAAAGTACCACTGCCATTGAGTGATCATTAACAGCATAGTCTGGACTGAATTCAGCACTTTCCAGCTGGCCATAGTCAAGAAATGGAATTGCTAGAGTAACTATCTTAAGCAAAAATATCAGGGTTTAGGTCTTTGCATTTTGCTTATATATAAAAGAGTTGCATGAATATACTAGTTGTCGCTAGAAATATGAGCTTTATTCTTAACTGCATAGTAGCTGAGCCTGTATTTCATATTAAAAGGTAAAAAAATTAAACTTCAGTCAGAAGCCTATGCTCATGATCAGCAATAGATTTTTACTGGAATGCTTAATTGTATCCCCTGTGCCAGTATTTGAAATTGTTTGAGTTTAGATTATAGCATAATGTAACTTGACATTGGTAACTCTGTAGAAATTTTAACTGTGTAAATGCATATGCATGAAAATCTGCTCAAGTGATTTTCTATTCACTGCAATGTGCTTTGGATGATCAATCATTAATAATAATAATAATAAAAACCCAAGAGTTTACGCCCTTCTTCAGTTTTCAGGGATTGCAATGGCACCTGTGGGATTTTACCATGCACCTCTGAATTGAGTAGCAAAACTGCTGTTGACTTTGAAGGCTACCCTGTTAGTATTTACAGCATGCCTGCTGCTTCTGGGCATCACAGATGGTATACCCGCATTGCACCTGGAAGGATCCTCTTTGACTTTATTTGGGTTTGGACAATGTCCCACCTTCAAAACTCTTGGTTAATCCCAGTGGCTGGAGGTCACAAGAAGGGAAAAGATTTATACAGTGTTAATACAAGATGGATTTGAACTCAAGGGTCATGCCCCTGAAATTGCTTCCTACAACAGAACCTGTGTGCATATATGGTGATCTTGAAAGTTGGGCCAGATGTGGATGTGAATGACCACCATTTCTCTATTTATATAGCTTATTTGGAGTGCCTTCTAGTAGGTCAGCAAATCTTTGTCAGATATCATCTGTACTTGTTTAGACATTACTGAGCTTTGAGATTCTCTGATACATTCTTCTCCACCCCTAGTGTTTTAAACGTTTGAAGGCTTTATGTGACTAAGAATACAGTGCTGCAGAGCGCAGATTGTATTTCAATGTATGCTATAATCCCTACAGATTTTTAGAGGTATTAGGTAAAAAATCAGTCAAAATAAAGTTGAAAGAAAAAGAATTGGTGCTAATGAATACAGGAGGAAGAAAATTATATAAACTATAAATTGTATAAAGTTAATTGAGAATTAAGGACTTGCAGTGGTATTCATGCATGCTCCTTTGTTGTATGAAAAGACTTTCAATTTTCAATGTATTGCATGTGATGATTTATGGCAGGTGTGTTGTTTTGTACAACAGGATAATATGATTCATTGAGCTATTTGCAAAGGATGGGATGAAATAATAATAGGAAATAATGGGTGATTAATTGTCAGCTCAAATTCAGCCTCAGATCTTGATGTAATTTTCTCACTTGGATACATGGAAATTTTGAAACTTGTCCACTTTCCTAGGGTGATAAAAGCAGCTTTGCAATTGGGCCTTTTTCTCATACTTTCCTATAAGACGAAATTTGACTGCTTTCACTACTTTCAGATATCTAAGTCAGAACAGGTTGTTGTACACGTATTTTCCTTCCCATCAGCATGTAACCAAAGTCCTTGAAACCAATCCCCTCAGTGAAGTATCAGCTAAATTAACTGGTCAGTTGCACAGAGCTGCTTATGATGTAGACATGTAATACAAGCTCCTTCCCCCAGTAACCATCTCAGTTTACAGGTAATCTATGGCAAGTGGGGAGAGGGCAGGATTTCACATCTGGAAATCAAATTGAACAACTATATGGAACACCTGCACTCATCCACTCGCCTGACAGAGAGTCACAAGAGGTATACTGCCTTCCGGGAGCTAAGGTCTAAGAGGGTGCCACAACTTGTCAAAAGCACAGACTACTATCCATTGCTTCTCTTTCATGTGAGCATGAATTACAGCATAAGCCAGAGCCTGGGCAGAATCAAGGAAAACTGCAAAGCCCTGGGGGTGAAAATGAGAAATATCAGTGCCCAAGTTATCTTTTCTTCCAAGCTATCTTTTCTGGTAAAAAACAGAAAGAAAGGGTGCAGCCAGAAAAAGACATAAAATAAAAACCAGCTTCTGGTCTGTGGCTGCTGCTGTCATGAGGGTTTTGGCTTTTATGACAATGGGGCATTCTTCAATGACTATAGCCTGTTACGGAGGGATGGGATCCACCTGTCTAGAAGAGGCAAGTCATTATCCTGCTCTACTCAGCTTTTGTCAGGCCACACCTGCAATATTGTGTTCAGTTTTGGTCCCCACTATGCTAAACAGATGTGGACAGGCTGAAGAGGGCCCAGAGAAGGGCCCCAAAGATGATCCAAGGAATGGGAAGCCTGCTGTGGGAGGAAAAGCTGAGAGAACTGGGTTTGTTCAGCGAAGAGAAAATGAAGCTCAGGGAAAACCTTATCACCATGTCCCAGTATTTAAAGAGTGGCTACAAAGAAGAGGGAGACTTCCTTTTTACAAGGAATCACATGGAAAAGACAAGGGGTAATGGGCACAAGTTACTCATGATGAGATACCGGTTGGACACTCGGGCAAAATTTTTTGCAATGAGCCATCGGAATAATTTCCCCAGGGAAGGTGGATTCCCCGTTGTTGAATACTTTCAAGACTCAGGTGGACAGGATGCCGGGACATTTTGGTTAGGACTGTTTTTTTGCCAAGAAATGTTGGACCAGATGATTCTTGAGGTTCCTTCCAGCCTGGTATTCTGTGAAGCTATGAAACATCTGTATTTACAGAAGTTTTGCGCACATTCCACCCCCACACTCTCCTCACCCCCCATCCTTTTCTTTTCAAGTGGGTTGCTATTAGGATGTTCTGACGTGGCTTGCAGCCTTTGTTAGGAAACAGTTTCTCTTCAGGATTTGCTTTGTGAGGAACAGTAAGATGCATAATGGTTTGGAAGTCTAAGCCTGGAAAGAGCCAGAAGCCTTGAATGGCTCCTGTTGTAGTGCAGAAGCTGATACAAAGGGGGATGTCACAAAGGCAATGTTAGTTTAATTTGTAGATGGGCTGAGAAAGTATTGTAATACTGAGTATGAACAAATTAAATCAGTGTACAAAAAAAAAATCTTACAAAAGAAAACAACAACAAAAGCCCCTAAACCCTTACACCTTAGATTGTCTATTTAGGGGTATTTTAAGTGCATTACACTGATGAAGTACTGACGATGTGATGTAATTTCACATCAGGACTGTATGGATAAATACTACTGAACGTGGTAGGAGAGTAGCAAACCTGTCATGGGAGGTCTCTATCTTTACTTTGGTACAACACAATGAAAACTAAACATCTGGGCTTAGGATGCCCAAGTCCTAGGAGGCAATCTTAGCCTTTTTCTCACCACTGGGAGAGCATTTCTCTCCTCCCTGGGTGTTTGGCTGCCTTCTGAAAATTTTGCATTGCCAAGTCTGATTCCCTATCACTTCTTGGAAAAAGCTTCACTCTGCTTTTTCTCATCTTTCTCATCATTCCTTGACATTGCTTAGATCCTGAAGTATTTGTGAAGATCTAATTCCTGTTCAACTGAGAGTGTTTGAAGTAAGCATATGTATATTTAGAATTTACTGATGCTTCTTTGAAGAACTGTCCTTGCACTTTTTGAATAGTTCTAATGAGTTTCCTTAGTTTGATTTAGAAACATAACACAGCACAATGCTATTGTAAAGACTCTAGGTGTGTTTCATAATATATCATATAAATATTTGATGCTGCAAAAGAAATAAGAGAAAGTTTGAGTTTGGGGGGTTTCTTTTGTTAGTGAGCTGGCAGACAAAGAACAAACTGAGAACAAAACCAAGCTATACCCTACTATTTGGTGTGACAAATATTGTTTAAAGACGTGTGACACCAACCAGATGCACTGCACATAATAGGCTTAGTATAGGAAATAATTTTTTCTTTTACATGAGGCTAACTCAGCACTTTATTAAAATCTGGAACCTATCACTCAGTTAATGCAATGAATTTAAAAAAATCACTTTCAGAAACTGCCTCGGGGGGGGGGGGAATCTTGTCCCTGGTGTTTTTTTCTTTTTCTTGTTAAACCTTCATTCAAGTGAAGGGCTTGGAATTGAGCACAAAGGCATAGACACAAGAAAACCTATCTTTCATCTATAGTTCTTGGGTAAATGTGTTAGGAAATCTTTGGTGTGTGTTGTCCTTATCTTCTAATGTCACTGTGCATTGGATCACCAGGTAGAATGAAAGTCCTTAAAACATGCCAGTGGTGACAAAAAGGCTACACGTTGGAATTGAGTACGGCAGTTCTTCTCCTGGATTTGACCTCTCTTCAGTCTTCATCCAAATACTGTGTTAGTAGAAAATACTGACGCTAGTTACAGAAATACTTCTGACGGACAGTGAACACAAAAATATTAGTCAGGTTTTTTCAAAATCAGATAGAATGTCTGATAAGTATCAGCTGTTGTTTTTAGAAGTGCCATCCCTGAAACTCTTCATAGTCCGAGAATTTGATAAAAAATAAATAATTTTCCTTATATTCTGCCCTGTGACATTTTTCCTTTTGGAAAAGGAAGTGTGGTGGCTTTTTCAGTTTTTGTGGGATGATGGGGTTTAGGTAAGTTTTGGTTCTTTTTTTCTCTTCTCTCTAGCTGGGAAGAATAGTCACAGCCAGGAGAAGCGGGGGTGAATTTGTAGTTCACTGGCTAGTCTGTGGTTGTGCTCAGCGTAGATACTCTCAGTTCTTTACTCCATTGCAGAGAGATACTTTCTAATTATGGTAAGAATCCTTAGAAGAGAGGAAGTAATGTGATATGAACTAATGTCCTTTCCTATTTATATGCAAACTTATCCCATCTAGAGAAGCCCCAAAAGTATTACCAACAATATATATTCACTTTTTTTTTTTTTGTACCTGAGGAGCAATATATGAAAATCAAATAACTTGCAATTTATGTTATGAGTGATTTGTCCACTTCTGTTTTAGTGTTTTCTGCATTAATTTTGTTTCTTTGCTTGATTGTTAAACTTGTTTTGCTATTCTAGAGAAATTGTTCAGGGGGAATATAAGACATGTTGATGCCATTTGTTTAATATTGAATTTTTGTCTTCAGAGGTAACAGATTGGAAGAACAGAGGTAATAGAAAGGGAGAACTAAAAAGTATTTCAGAATATAAGAAAATATAAAATTATAAATATGACTTCCTCCGGGTGGATTTGCAGGCATTTGCCTTCATTACTGAGCTTAGAGGAGACTTTCTTTTAGAGGAGATGCCCCAGAAGTCCTCAGCATCTGCAGCTCAGAGGTGACGGGTGATGAGTATGCTTATACGTTGAAACCGGAGGAGTTATCTGATAATGTTAGAGTCTGACTCCTATGAGTATTTTCCACTGAAAAGGCATTCACCAAGAATTTGAGAGCAGTGTCATAGTGCCTAAGTAACATATGTAAATCTGCATAGTTACCTCTATGCTTGTGTGCATTCTCAGACCTATTGGTGAGCAACAGTGACTGCTTAAAGGCAAAGAAAATGTTTTGTGCTATGTGTGGGGAGGACAGTGTTTTCCCATGCAATTGCCAGTTCTAGCTGGGAACTTGGGTATATAGTATCTGGAAAAATGCTGTTCCATTCAGTGTCAAATCATCAGTTATACACCTCCAAAAAATGTCTCACTTCTAGTTTTGTTGAGTAAATTTCCCTGATTATTCCCAAAACATGTGCCAAAGTGGAATTGTTACTTTTCCTGAGGATAGGGTCTCTGTAGTTTTTATTGATTTTTTTCTTTATTATTACTTTTTTAACTTTATCAGTTTAAATATTATTAAATAATATTTATTATTTAATGTATTTTTCTAGTAAGCAAAAGCAAAAAATTGCTATGTGCTTTTGAGCCAGTTAAGTGTGGCAGTAAGAGAAGCTCCCATTTGGGAGCAAGGGAATTTAGGAATTGTCGATTTTGTTTTCTGACTTAAAGTTCCTTGTTGAGTGATGGTGGAGGAAAAAAAGCCACACACAAAAGAGCCATTAAAGGCCAAACAAGACAGAGTTGCAATAAAGCAAATAAAGCTGCTTAGCTTATATTAACCAAATACCATAGGGAGCAGCTGTGAATGAACTGTACAACTTATTCAACTATAAATACTCTGAAGGGGTTTGTGTTGAGTGTTTTGCTCATCTGGAGAAATATGTTCCAGGAAAAAAGAATCCTAAAATTCAGAAACCTGCACCAGTATTTGTGCGTTCATGTTTGCATATAGCTAACTTGTGAGCAAGAACAAAGATAGACGCAAATAATTGCGCATTTTATAGTTCAGGAGTTAGTGAGGAAAAAGGTGTGAAGGATTAAGCATTAGCTAATACATGAGAGATTTGGCAAACCTAGCTACATGACAGATTCAAAAAGATTAACAATTTGCTTACATTTTATTAGTGCTGTTGCTACTAAGTGCTCTGAGAGGGATGGTGTTGAGGCAGTATCAAAGGAAGAGCAAGAAGAAAGCAAGATCAAGGGAACGTGAAGGAGGTGAAGGACAAGAGAGGTGAAGGTTGGAGAGGAAATGAGCATCCAGACAAGATAGAAGCAAAAGGATGGGCCATGAAGGAAAGGGAAAACCAGGCCGTATAGGGTTTGTTATGGAGCAGCGGTGGTGGCTGGGGGAAACAGTGGATGACACTGATGGGGAGGATGGAAACTGGAACCCACAAAGTTGAATTTAGGATGTTAATCTTAGAATCATTTAGGCTGGAAAAGATCCTTATGATCATCGAGTCCAGCTGGTAACTTAGCACTGCCAAGTCCAACACCAAGCCATGTTCCACTTCTTTTAAATACCTCCAGTGATGGTGACTCAACTGCTTCCATGGTGTCGTGGTTTAAGCCAGTCGGCAAGTCAGCCACCCAGTTTCTACTCCCCTCCCCCCACCCACCCCGAGGAGAATCGAAAGAATGTAACTCCCACGGGTTGAGATAAGAACAGTCCAGTAACTAAGGTATAACACAAATCACTACTGCTGCCACCAATAATAATAATGATAAGGGAAATAAATAACAGGGGAAGAGAATACGATACCACCCGCCAAAAACGAATCTGACAGAGCAGCACGCGCCCTTCCGGGTAGTGTGCGCCCTTCCGGGTAACTCTCAGTTACATCCCCGGGCATGACGTGCTGTGGTATGGAATACCCCTTTGGCTAGTTTGGGTCAGGTGTCCTGTCCCTGCTTCATCCCGGCTTCCCCTCCTCCCTGGCAGAGCATGAGACTCACAAAGTCCTTGGTCAGGGTAAACATTCTGACCAGTAACTGAAAACATCGGCTTTATCAGTATTATTCCCAGGCTAAAAGTCAAAAACACAGCGCTGCACCAGCTACTAAGAAGGAGAAAAAGTGACTGCTGCTGCTGAACCCAGGACAGTATCCACCCCTTATTCCATACCATTCACGTCATGCTCAGATCCCACATTTTCAATATACCCTCATTCTCATCTCAGTGCACTGTTATCTTAGTGCATGGACCAATCCCTAAAAAGATGCTGAGTCCATCTGGTCCATTATGTCGGGCTCCATCTCTTGTAACAGTCTTTCAGGGCAGCAGAGGCTGTGTGCAATGTTAGATCGTTGCCTGCTGATGCTGATTGTTCCTTTACCTCAGAACTCATCTGGTTCTATCAAATTTCATTCTCTGTTGGGATGATGGTCGGAGGGAAGTCAGAGCCAGTCGCTGGTGCCCTGCAGACTTCTAGTTGATGGGCTATAGCAGGCAACAGCATACAATTGAGTTCATTGGCTGTTTTCCCCTAAAATCAAATCCCCTTGAGGTACGCATCGGACTTCCCCATCTTCCCGCATTACCCACCAAGTATATCCGGGTCCCTGAGCAAAAGCAATCCCACGAGTGGGTTTGCCTTTACCTGAAGCAGGAATAACCCAGACTGTCTTCCCCAGCAAATTCTTCATGTGCACCACAGGAACTTTGTCCCCCTCTACAATATGTAAAAGTTCTGACTGGGCTGGGCCAGCCCTGTTAGCAGATCCTCTGGTGTTGACCAACCAGGTGGCCTTTGGTAAGTGTGTATCCCAATGCTTGAAAGTTCCCCCACCCATTGCTCTCAGTGTAGTTTTTAACAGCCCATTGTACCGTTCGATTTTCCCAGAGGCTGGTACATGGTAGGGGATGTGATATACCCACTCAATGCCATGCTCTTTGGCCCAAGTGTCTATAAGGTTGTTCCGGAAATGAGTCCCATTGTCTGACTCAGTACTCTCTGGGGTGCCATGTCGCCACAAAATCTATTTCTCAAGGCCCAGCCTGTTCCAGTGCTTGATAGCATTTTCAAGGGAAGAAAGTTTTCCTAATATCCAATATAAACCTCCCCTGATGCAGCTTGAGACTGTTTCCTCTTGTATAGCTCACTATTTGGGAAAAGAGACCAACACCCACCTTGCTACAACCTCCTTTCAGGTAGTTGTATAGAGCGATAAGGTTTCCCCTCAGCCTCCCTAGACATTTGTATTTAAAATGTGTCTAAACCATCTTTGGGAGGATATTTTGCTTTCTATTTTAGCATTATTTTTATTATTGAAACTTATGAAGCATCTAGGGAGGGGAGAGGTGGCAGGAAAAACCAGGCCATTCAGATCCAGAGTGTGTCTGGCATGCTGACCTCAGGGTACCACACAGCAGGACCCAGCAGGCACTTAGTAAAGGGGCAAGTTGTTTTTTCACTTCCACAAAGAGGATGTGCCAGGGGAGTGTTATCTACACAGCATCACTTCTTCACAGAAAGAGCAAAACCTGCTCTGCTTCTATGGTATGTTAAGGCTCTAAGGCTTTATCACAGCAGAGGAGGAGACATGTCAGTGCTTTCTTCATACTGCAGTTGGAGCAGATTGCCCTGTATTATTCCACCCTGATGATGTGCATCTCTCATGTTCAGACACACCTTCAAGCTTGCAACACTCCTTCCTCATCCCATCCCTTGCCTCCATCCCCTTAGTTTATAAATCTAGGCTAGCAGCTCTCCAATGCAGATAGTCTTTATCTGTAATCATGACCCAGTGGCTCATTCTTTCTGCTGCATGCTAGCATCCAAAGGATAGGAATCCTCTGCTTTTGGTGTCTGATGGTCTGCTTGAAAAATTCAGATTGGTATGGTATGGTACTGTCTTGGGGTGCTCCCAGGGTAATAGGCTCATCATTACTTCAGGTGTATGGAGCAGCTTTCCTGAATGCTTGCAATGAAAAACATTACAGTATTTTGGATACAATTATTAGCTTTTTTCTTGGCTGATGAGGTTCTGCCTGGCCAGCTTGACACAAAACCATAGGCTAACCTTTTCTCACGGCATTGGCGCTAGTAAAGTTCTGTAGGACCTGAGCGTGGTCACATGGGTCAGGCTCTGTGAAACTGCATATTACTGCTATTCATATTGGATTCCCATATTACAGAATTCCTGCAAGGTGATGTGATTCCTCAGATGCTTTGGCTGATACTGGTACTCTTGAAAAAAGAATTATTGAGAAGTAGAAAAGGGAAAGTAAAGGTCTTCAAGCATGCAGTGACACTTTGAGAAACATTAACATGTGTAGGACTGGCTGTCCCTAGATCTTTTCAACCATGAGCCTCTTCATTTGTAAAGTTGGCATTTTAGATCCTGAAGCACTTCAAAAGAGCTTTCCTGAAAAGGATGAAACATTTCTGCCCTGTCTGTCTTAAACAAGTGAGCTTTTATCACATTGAACACCATCCCTGCCCACCAAAGGTGCTGTACAAGTTCAGTTAACTGTGACTCTCTAAACAGAAAGTTCTGTGATCAGATCTTTTGATTTATGGCCAGCTATAGAAATTTTAAAAAAGGTTGTATAGGAAATCACTTATGACTCTTCTTTCCTCTGTTGTGACAGATTAGTTTTCTTACCTTGCCTTTTGGGAATAGATGGGAACAATCCCAATCAAAACTCTTGTCAGGTTAACATCAACAAATTGCATTTCCTCCTTCCCCACCAAGAACAGCAGCAATGCTCTCCTTTCTGCAAAGTCATTAGATAGAAAGGGAATTTTCTTCCTTCTCTTGTCTATGAGAAAGAGAGGTAGGGGAAACCCAAGTGTTCTGCAGAAGTTCGACACCAATTATATTTGTCTAAATAATCAGCAGAGAACAAATTTAGCCTTCTTAAACGGAGACCCGTATGCTCACTGGCTGTAGCCTTACTGTACAGGCTGCTGGTTTTCATGCACTGTGTTGGGGGCTAAAGAAGACTGGAGGGAATAAATGTGTTGGCAATATTAAACCTTCTATTGTTAGCAGAAGGCATTTGTGATCACTGAAGCTGTCAGGATTTACTGCAACAAACTGAAACGTTCACCTAGAATGATCTGTGACCTAATGATTGTACAGATCTCTTATCAACCAATACAGATGCTTTGCAGGTTTAGATATTGCTGTATTAGATGCTGGTGAGTCACATAGAGACATTATTTCCTTTCTTATTGTTAAACCTTCTGCTGAGCAGTGATGGCTTGAAATTACATGTGAAAGCTGAAGGACAAGGTTTAGATAAATACATATCCTAGAAATAGCATGCATGCTTCAAATGTCTTTCAGTAGTGTGAAAACTTTCTTTGCTATGTGGTTTGATGTACTTGTAAGAAAATACATTGTATCTTCACTTTGTAAAATGCTGCGTGTTATTCAGAGATGCTGGGTGTTTGAGAAATTAAGTAGTTCTGGAAAAGCAAAGATATATGGATTTTGAGGAAAAGCAACTGTTCCGAGAAGTACTTCAAGATGTAGAGGAATGTGTGTTGGACTTGTGGCTTTAAGTGCTACTGAGGCTTGCCTCTTAAAGCTCTTTAGATGTGAGGGTTCCAGAATGCGGAATAGTATTAGGGAAATTTTAAATCAGCTTTTGCTAAACTGTAGATTTCTTGAATAGCACAAAATATCTTGATATTTACTTGCTCATTAAAGTATCTGTCGTAACAAATCCAACTGTTACTTGCCTGTATTTGTGGGAGCATGAAAAGAATTTTACAATGTGTTTTTAATCAAATATGTTTCTATTCCATATGTCAATAGCATCTGTATGTTGATAATTAATGCTAATTCAGGTGTCTCAGGACAAAGCTGATCTTTGTAGTTCTAAACATCTTGGAATTTATTAACTGATGTGACTGTCATAAAGCACTATTAAGCAGGAATTTGTTAAACTACTAACAAATGCTTAATACCTCAGAGGGGACCATCAGAGGTGAATGCTATTATCTAACCGTGTCTAGACTACTTGTCAGGCTAGCAGAGGAATTGGCAAGTCTGTTATTTTTGGTTAGGATTTAAAGAAATTACTTGAACTAGAAAGTGAAGTTTGTAATATCCAAAAATAGCAGGTAATCAGCATATGTTTTATCTTTGAATATGACCTCTTTTTGTCATACGTACAATGTATAGGAGTTCTGTGAGGTTAATGCAGTACTTTAATCAAAGATGCTGTGAGAATGATAGTGTATTACCACTGAGCAGTACTGAGTAGTTCAGCTACTTGTATGTATTTATTGTTAGTTTTTTGAAACTAGCCTTTAGTTTAGAATGACAATAATATAAAAAAAAAATAGTAAAACTTCTGAAATGTCCTTTGCTGAGTGACTACAGTCAAGTCCCAAAGTTTGCCAAAGTCATTATGAGCATCTCCTTTGATCCCTGTGACCTTTGGATCAGGTTGTAAACATTTCATGTTTTCCTCTAATTTCTCTCTCATTTTTTTGACATAGTGACATACTTGGGACATATCCTGAAGTGCTCTGGGAACTGAATTGTTTTGCTTCTGAAAAATTTATCTTTAGTGGATATGTGTTTGGATGCTCATTCTTTGCTCTGAAAAAGTATTTAAGCATCAGGGCATTACCTGGCTCCAACAGGCATGAGTAACTAAGGTAGCTCATCTCAGTCAGGTTTTTGCTATAAGCATTTGCTATGTATATAAAAAATATCATAGTTATCTTGACCAAAAAATTTAAAAAAAAAAAAAGTATTTCAAACCATTAATACTGGCTGATGTTTTCTTACACTGAAGTAAATCACAGTGTTCAAAATTCAAAAAAGTTCAGTGTTCAAAATTACAAAAAAGCAAAAAGTCCTATTCACCAAATGCTTTCTTTGTGCAAACAGCAGTATTGCTCACAATTAGTGTTCACTCCAGGTTTACTGTTTTGAATATCAGGAAAAGTTGATTATATCTCTGTACCCAGCAAGGCACCATGTTTACTGAAATTCTGTGCTATTTAGCACACAAATTACAGTAAAGAGATTGTGGGTTCACTGCATATTTTTCTACCAGAAAGGATGTTTCTCTCACAGTTGGACCTGATAGAATTCCTTTTATAGGACTTCAGGGAACGCTGGATGGGCGTCTTTAGAATCATGTTTGGTTTAGACCTGTATTTTGTCTTTAGGTCTGTACACTGGGTTTCCACTGAAGTTTTTATGTGTCCACTGGTAATAATAGAAAATCTCTATACGATACTATAGCTTCAGGTGGATTAGGATATGGTTACCTGAAAGACTGCTTCTTTTGCACGGCCATGTCTCTACAGCTGTTAACAGCACTTACCAGATTGTGAATGGGAAATAGAAGTCAAGAATGTATCAGCTTCTGCCTTCCCACTTGGTTTGCAATAGCAGCATTTGCTGGTGGCTGCCTTGAGTATATATGTCTCATGCTTTCTTCTTGTGGCGTCCAGATATGGGATTGGCATCTGGAGTGGCTGATCTAATCTCTAATTAAAATAAAAACCAATGCAAACTGCTAAGACAGCCCTGCAGCACATTTCTCACTTCTTCTTTGAAGAATTTAGTATGTTTTTTTGTTTTGGTATTTTTAAGAGGAGTGTGTCTGTCACTGTTCTTCTGTGCATCCAAGGAGTAAGATTCAAACACTCTGAAGGAAAAGGCACAGTTATTAAAATAAGTAGTAAATAAGTAAATAAGTAGTTAGTGTCTACCAGATTTTGGTAGCATCTACTAAGTTCTGCTTAGCATCCTTTAATACTTTGAGGCACATATAAATACCGTATTTTTCACTGTCACTGTACACCTTCCTACTGGAGAAGTAGGATTTGTCCCCATGCATTTGCCTGCTGTGTTGATTGAATTCAGATACTCATTCAGATAAGAGGTGTGCTTAGGAGCTGCAAAACATAGGCTTTGGCTGCTTGTTTCCAGCTGGGGCATCTGGGTGATTGGCTCTGTCCTCTCCAACCTCTTGTCCAGCTCTGCTGCTCAGAACTGTAGCAGCTGTGAAATTGTCCATAGGGGCTGAGGAAAGAGTTAGATGGCTGCTGGGTAATTATGCAGATGCGACTTTCAGGAATCTAGCTCCCTGTTTGGTGTCTGGGAAAATACAGCAAAACAGCATTCTGATTTTTTTTTTCACAGTCTCTCTGCAGACCATGTATTTGTAACAGTTTTAAAGACAGCCTATATGTGTTTTCTCAGAACATAGAAATAAGCTTTCATACTCTGGCCCCTAAGCCGGTATATCCTCTTCTACTACTACTACTGGGTGCTTTTTTGTTGTATTTAAAAAAAAAAAAAAAAAAAAGAAAGAAAGAAAGAAAGCAACCTTTTTTTTCCCCCAAATAAAAGCATTATATTATATTCTTGGGACAGTGAAAAATTGATCAAGGCCAGTAAGATGGTATTTCATACTATTAACAGAATAGGGGGCTGCACCAAACCTCAGAACAGAGAAGTAGTCCATAACCAGATGGGACTTTTCCTGACTCTGTCATTTTTATAGCAGGATTTGCAACCCCTAACCATTTGTCAGCAGGGCCCGCACGTCAATATTTGATTCCTTTCTGCCCTGGTATCAGTGAGTGCCGAGTGCTTGCTCTCTGCTGGGCCTGGCAGCTCATGCTTTTCTCATACTGAGATCTGGAGTGTGCTGCGCAAGGAGAAGAGGGTTTTAAGATAGAAGTCTTGCAGAGCTTACAGATCCAGCACAGGCTGAAGTCCCTCTCTTGTACAGTCCCAGCTGTCTGGGATTTTAAGTCCAGAAATGTTAGGGGATTAATTGAGGTGATCCTTAATGAAATATTTGAGAAGCTGGGGCCAGGTAGTGGCCTTGAGATCAAGATAATGGTGTGGTGTTTTGTAACGACTGCTCTATCCAGTGCTAACAGCCAGCTCTAGTAGTTATCCCTAGTGCCTCAGTGACAGTTTACTTTGGCCGCATGTGGTGATAAAGAATAAGTATTACTTATGTCAGATGTATCCTTGTGTGGAGTCTCTTACAAATAACTTAAGACAGCTCTCGGTACCCCCCCAGTGAGTTACACCTCACTTACAATTAGATCCACTGCTGTGTATTTACATGGCAAATTACAAGGTGACAAATAATTCAGAATAATTTGCTGTAACTGTCAGTAGTCAATAACACAAAACCAGTTAGCTTGAGTACCAGTAGTGGCATAGCTGTGTCAGCTGCAGAACCCGCTGCAGCCTGAAATGCTAGTGAGGTTAGGAGTAGAGGTGTCAAAATGCTGCTCTGCACAGGAGAGCAACTGCAGGAGGGAGCCCACAAGGAGGAGTTGCCCTGTGTTCATTGAGACATGTAAATAATCACGGGCGAAGTGGTGAGTGTGTTGCTCCTCATCAAAAAGTTTCTGTTTAAAAGTCAAACAACAATAAAATTTGGCATGCTGTCAGAACTTGATTTTATGATGGCAATATTATTATAATGTTGACTTTTAATTAAATGAAGTTGACATATTTTAAGTCTGCAGATTAACCATCTGTTGCTGCATTAATGAATAGCCTTCATGGCATCAGATCAGGACCCATGTTTTGGTTTTGGTTGTTTTTTTTTCTGATTTCCCCAGATAGCATTCTGAAACATGTATTTGTTGATTAAAGCATGAAATATTGGCCAGAATCAATTTGGAGTAGGCATTTGCCTACTGCTGGGAAATGAACCTTGTGCACAGGATTGTATTTTCTGTATTTCTGAATTCCTTCTAGGTTAAAATGTTTCTGAGCAAGAATTTTTGGTAGTTGTCTTTACTACTTCTCCATGCCAAGTACCTTCCTTTGAACAACACCTTCTGATATATGGGTTGTGAGAAATCCCTGTTAAAGTATGTATCTTCTTCACACACAATTAAACTTGGAAGCTCTGGTTTTCTTTATGAAAGTGAGATGTTTCACAAGACTGTGTTAACTTAAGCAAAATATCTTCATGTATATGTTTTGTATATTGAATCTTATCTTCAGCAGCAGATGTATTGTGCATAAAACAAATATTATTTTGTAAAAATGACTCCTACAACCAGCAGCTAAGCAATATGCTTAGCTCCATAATGACAAAGAAAGTAGCTATAACGATGTTATACCATAATTTGCAGCTGCATCTTGCTTTGCTTTAGGTGTTTATACTGCTCATTACTGATATGAATTTTCTGTTTATAAAATGCATTAATTTTGCTATAACTTAATCTAGGTGAAGAGTGTTTGTCCTCTATCACCCTTCTGTAGGGAGCTGTTTGGATATTGGATGTGCTTCCTGACTTAATTTCAGAATGTCTTTTTTTTTTTTTTTTTTTTTTTTTTTTTTTTTTTTGAGATTCTCACTGTTTTCATCTTCTACTGAGATCCTTTTGTGAGCACCAGTTAAGATGTCTTCCTTTCTCTGAATGCTGGCAATCTAACAATCAGTTTTCTCTTGAGGGGAAGTATAAAATAATGACAATGATCAAGCTGGTTTTTATGGAGCACTTTACTCTTACTGATGACTGTGGACATAGGGATAGACAAGTTTTCTGTGAACAGCAGGTGAAGCACAAGTGGCCTCTTGGATCAAACTGCTAATGTTGGTCTCATGCAGAAAGCAGACCATCAGCTGGAAAGAACAGGTCTGGTACTTGATTTTGCAGTGTATTATTTCCAGCTCTGTGTTACAGATTGTAGGCCTTGTGTTATCCTCAAAACAAATTGTTTGGCTAATCAGAGTTGAGTTTTGTTTTGTTTGTTCATTTTATTTTTTACTCATAATTTAGGGAAGTATGGTAGCTGTCAGGAGCATGTGAATAGCTTGATACACATCATGAATTCTTTTATCATGCAGGGTGTGGAGATTCTTCAGTAAGGAAGACTCTTGTGTTTATTGCATGAAGAATGGAAGTAGTAGAAAAAGTGAAAGCAATAATAGAAAAGGTGATAGCAATATTATATCCTTTCTGATGTTAAAAAAGTAGTGGAAAAAGTGACAGTAAGAAGTCCCTTCTGATGCTGGGAACCTTGCCTATTAAAACATCAGACAAACGCTATCAAGTTGATCCCACTACACAGATCCTGTCCATGATGAGGTTTTTTGGCATTGTGATCTTTGGAGGTTTCATAGGATTTTCTTAAAAGTAAAGAAACTTACTCATAGTTTCTGCTGTAGGGTAAAGGAATGTTACGCGTAGGTATGCTGCTTAACCTGAAGGTAAGACATAGTATGTAGATTATGTCATGCATATGGACTATGTGGGAAACACATACAGGCTTCTCCATTACAAATTCATCATCTAAGTTGTGTAGCAGCCACTGAGATCTGCTGAAAGTAGCATGTTCTTATGTGTCTCCACAGGAACCAGTTAAAGGCAATCATAGTATATTCTCAGGTTATATAGTGGTTACTCATGCTAACATGGGGTCTCCATAAGCAAGTCCTATGGTTGTACTCTCCTTAGGTTCTGTCTGAAATCACTGACTCCTTATTATAATATCTTCTGCAGCAGCCCACTACAAATTCCTACCTGGTTTGCGAAATGGACAGATTTAGCAAACGTACCCTGAAGCAGCCATTTGTGTGTTGTGGTGTTTGCCAATAAAAACCTCATAGTGTGGTCCAGGCATTTCCCTTGCTGCATGAAGTAACTGAATGATGAGCAGCTTTAATAGATGTCCTGTTTTACTGAAACCACCTCTGCAGCAAGGGTCACAGCGTGACTCCTGAGATGAGGGACAGAGCGAAGAAGAGCCCTGTGACTGAAATGGTAATCATTTAAAATCCTTAAAAGTCAGATTCTGTCTGAGTGAAGATAGATATCTGGCAAAATAATGTGGAAGTAAAGGCAACCCTATCTAGGGCTTTAAAGTCAACAGTGCCATTTTAATGTCAATTTTCCATTTTTAAAAAACAGCCTTTGAAAACATCATCTTCTATATATCTACAGGGATATGGCATGGTATCTCCAATTAATTTGATTAATTCCACATTTAATAATGTTCTACTGCAAACAGAACTCACCAGTTAACTGCTGGATTTATTCTAACATTTGAAGAGAAAAAAAACCCAAACCCTCTTGAGTGCATAAGAAAAATATTAGAGCAGTTTCTTTTTAAGAAGGGGAAAAGAGGTTTGCACTTTTGTTAGTATAAACATTATTAGGCTTTGATACACACGTTTTTCATGCCTAATAACTGATTGATATCATTCATCTGTATAATTTGAATCATTGTTATCCTGAAGGGAATTGCCTGATTAAAAATATTTATCTTTTGAGAACATGAAAAAATGCCAACGTATAAAAGATTAGCAAGTCAAATTTTCTAAATTCAATGGAAAACCAGAAAGTAAAAGGTTTTCTTTTCCTTTTTCAGCAGCAGAGTGTGAGGAGCTAGCCTCCCCCTCGCTGTATTTGCCTTCTTTTGAAAGAAAGAAGCTCAAGCTACTTGGTGAGCACTTCTAGTTCTTGAGATCTTCCTGGTAAACAAGCTGTCAATACTGATCAATCCAAATGCCAGTTCAGCTGTGAAAGGGTTTATGCCTCAGCTACTATTAATGACTTGTGATAGAAATTAAGTTAATATTCTTGTAGGTTTTCCTTCTCGTTGCTACCACCTGCTCAGACACATTATGGCAATTCCTCTGGAAGTGAAGACTTCACCCTGTGTCTGTCTGTCACTCTCTCTAATTCCCTCCCTTCGTCTCTTGGATATCAGTTCATTTAAATAGACTGCCAGCTGCACAAGGGAGCTGGCCTGTAGCTGTAGCTGCTGTCTCTTTGGAGGCAGTTTAACCCAGTCTGGTGCTGTGTGGTTTGACAACCTGAAGCTATGAGAAAGATCTGTGAAAATTAATTGGGTTTCTACCAAGAAGGCAAGGTCAAGCTTCAGAGCCCTAGTGCTTTGGTAATGGGTTCTACAACCAGCTGAAGGTCAGCAGCTGTTATGGGTAGTGGCAAAAGTGAGTGTAGCTCTGCCCAAGCTGTGTTGGTCGCACTGTGTCGCAGGTGCCAAGGTGATGGTAGACTAAAGCAACCTGGGGAGGCAAAGCAGTGGAGGTTGCTAGGGAAACCTGATTTCTAGAATCAGAATGAACATAGAGTATGAAATACCAACATAAATGCTGTTATGCTTCATTTTTTGAGGATGAAAAAAAAATTTTGGCAAGCGTTATTGTTTGTCTGCTCTGGAAATTCTGTTAATTTTAGTATGATGAAATCTTGTTGAGAGAGCTGATATTCAAGTGTTGTGTAGTTCCTGTGTGCAAACATGGAAACCTAGAAAACAGAGCACACGGGTTTATGGTTAAAATCATAGAATCATTTAGATTGGAGAAGACCTTTAAGACCATTGAGTTCAACTGTTAGCTAGCACTGCCAAGTCCACCACTAAACGATGTCCGTAAGTGCCACATCTACAGGTCTTTTAAATACCTCCAAGGATGGTGACTCAACCACTTCCCCGGGCAGCCTAATTCAGTGCTTGACAACCCTTTTGGTGAAGAGATTTTTCCTAATACCCAATCTAAACCTCTGCTAATGCAACTTGAGGCCATTTCCTCTCATTCAATCACCTGTTACTTGGGAGAAGAGATGACACCAACCTTGCTACAACCTCCTTTCAGGTAGTTGTAGAGAGCCATTAGGTATCCCCTGAGCTTCCTTTTTTCCAGACTAAACAACCCCATCTCCCTCAGCATTTCCTCATCAGACTTATTCTCCAGGCCCTTCACCAGCTTCGTTGCCTTTTTCTGGGCCCACTCCAGCATCTCAGTATCTCTCTTGTAGTGAGAGACCTAAAACTGAACATGGTATTCAAGGTGCGGCCTCACCAGTGCCAAGTACAGGGGGATGATCACTTCCGCAGTTCTGCTGGCCACACTATTCCTGATACAAGCCAGAATACCATTGGCCTTGGCCACCTGGGCACACTGCTGGCTCATATTCAGCTGGCTGTTGATCACCCACCCCCAGGTCCTTTTCCACCAGGCAGCTATCCAGCCACTCTTCTCCAAGACCTATATCATTGTGTGGGGTTCTTGTGGCCCAAGTGCAGGACCTGGCACTTTGCCTTATTGAACCCCACTCACGCAGTTGGCCTTGGCCTATCTATCCAGCCTGTCCAGATCCTCTGTAAAGCCTTCCTACCCTCAAGCAGATTAACCTTCCAGCCCAAAATGTGTGAGGCCTCCAAAATGGCTATGTGAAAACTCCACATACAGCACATTTTTTTGTTACTTTAGCTTGTGCTGGTTAGTGATGAGTTAATGATTTATGGTTTGGTGGAGAAAGCATATTGGAAGGTGATATTTTGTAGTGAAAATTCACCAGCTAGTAATAATATTTTGGTGAATAAACATGACAATGAAAGTTGATCCAGAATGGCTACATTAAATCTGTCTAAGCAGTATCTAGCAGTATGGAGGTGTGCTGGTTCAGCATTATACTGTATTTAAAGTATACAACACTGTTGTATCTTTGTGTGTGACTTTTTTTTTTTTTTTTTTTTTTTCTAAGTGTGGGGTTCCGTTTTGCTTAAACAAAAGTCTTCAAGGTTGATCTGCAGACTTCTGGTCAGAAAGCAAAACATGTTGGGGGGAAGTAATATGAAGCGCTGCAAAATTTGGTGGACATAGGTGGACGCAAACTCTGCTCATAGACTCATATTCTCTACTTGTTTGAGCTTGTTTTTCCTAGCAGCTCCCTTTTCCAGTGACTGAAGCAAGAGGAGTGTACTAGCATGGTGTGAATGTGAAGCCTTAGCAAATAACCCCTGCCCCAAGAAGGGCAGTTTTTATCTGGGGAAGAACCCTGACTTAAATAAGGGCTATAGTACATGTGACAACAATCATCATTTGATTGCATGCATGTCTGGCCTCAATTTCTTCTATGCCCCATTTATCTTCATATGATGGAAGCTCAGCATGAAAGGAAATGATGCAATGGGAAGTTGTTGCTGCAAGACTTTGACAGCCAGAAGAATTTAGATAAATCCTTCTTGTAACCAGGCAGAAATATTTAAAGGTGATGCAGAACTACATTTCTAAATGAGAAAAGCTATAGGGAAAGTTCAGGCTCTTATTTTAAAATGTAGGATTGGAATAAAAATTGAAATTCTAGGTAAATTAAGACAAACTAGCACTAGAAGAGGTGCAGCTATAGCAAGATCCTACTACACTAAAGCTGTTGGATGTGAATATACTGACTCAGGTAGTTTTGCCCTGTTCTCATTGATGAAACATAGACATGCATGAAGTGGATCAAAGTCTACTGTCACAAATGTGAATATTAAGCTAAATCTAAGTATATGTAACATTAAAAAACCCCAAAACCCAAAAAACCAACAAAACAAAAAACACTACTCCAGGACTGAACTGTGGTAAATAAAGGTTATCAAACATGTATCATGAAATCTTACGGTACTGGCTACCAGGGTTGATAGATGAGCACAGTACTTCCGTGCTTGTCTCTGTACGGAGCATAAACAAGAATTTGAAATGCTGCAGATGGAATTCTGAAGCTCGGGATCTGTTGCCACTTTCACTGCTATGTGTGTGTAAATATGAAGAGGACTTGTTGCCAGTACATCCATCATTCCATTTTTTGCAGAGATAATTGTTCTAAAATAGATGATACTACAGTGCAGTCCTTAACTTTTATTTTTTTTAAATTATTATTATTCACTTTGATTGGGAAATCAATCAAATCATGCAGGTCTTGCACTTTAATAAAAAAGGCTGTCTCTAATGCCAGCTTTCTTCTGCTACGTGGCTTTTGGTCTTTAGGTTTGTAAAGAGTTAGACAGATACCAAATGCAAACTCAGAATAGCATGAAACATTTCTGGTTTGCCTATTACTGAAATTTTCCTTTCAGATGAAATACATCTATCTGCCTGATGGGTTTTTTCAGAATTGCCACTGGCAAATGTGGACCTCCATGACCCGAATGAATATATCAAAGTCTTCCTTAGTGCATGACTTCAGCTGAGCACAGCTTGGTCAAAAGGTAGAAAGGCGTAATGAGAAGTACATCAAGCCATGGAAAAGAAATTACATGGAAGTGATTTAGGTTGGAGTTTCAATATGCATAAACTGTATCTTAATAGCATTGCTCAGTGTTTCTTAGCTATATGGGTTTCCCTTTCACAGTGTATCCAAGCCACAAGGATTTCTCTGCCCACATGACGTATCACATGGTAAAACCTTTTTCCACTTCTAACTCAGAATTTCAAAAGCATTCATCATTTCTGACAATGGCAGCTATTTGGTTAGTAGTAGTGTATAATTGGAGCTGAGCTTGATTGATTGTGTTGTATTAAGTGTGTAGGAATCATGCTTTGGTTAATATAACTGATATTTATGAAATTTCACTCCAGTTTGCTGTAATTTACAATTTATCATTCCAAATTCATCCTTCTAATGTAAAACTCAAATGAAAACTGACAGTTCTTCACACAGTGCTTCTTCAGAAACTATCACTTGGTGACTACCGTTGTCAGCAGAAATTTAGGTTGCTGAGTTTTTAATAGAAGTTTCTTAATATTATTTAAAATAGCCTGCAGATGTAATTATTTTGACTTAAACAGTATGTAAATAAATAACCATGTTTCTCTTCGTAAAGGAAGAAAGCTCTTTACAGAAACATTAAAAAAATACCTTAGATGTAGGAATTGCTGACGGTATTTCTTGCTGCTCGTGACAGAGTCACAACTGCTCAAGCAGCTCTTGCTAATCTGTGCAATCTGTTCATTATCTGCTAATAATTACCTATTAACCTGTGTGGTCTAAATCCCTAAACTTTAGCCTATTGCAGGCAAAGGAAGGAGAACACAAAACTTCTTTTCTGCAACCTGAGAGCTATAGTTTTAAAAGCATTAATCTGAAATGTCCTTAATATGAAATGCAGAATGGGAATTACAACTTTCTTTAAAAAGATATCATGGCCTAGATCTTCTGTCGTCTTTCACGCTGCTTTGCGCTGTTCCAGCAGATAGAAGCAGCAGGGCAGCTGGCACAGCTTACTGCCCAGGGAGTGAGCTGGAGGGAAGAAAATCCTTTGGTGGCACTGTGTCAGGAGAACTATTTTATTTCACTCCTCTTTGCAGCCTGCAATATGAAATATGTGTCAGAGGACACCTTAGAGAGCAGGGAGAGGGAAAAAAAAAACAAAACCTAGAGTAAATCCGAGGGTCTGGAAGGGCCCTGTCACACTTGAGCACAATTTAAAGCAGCTTTGAGGTGGCTCCAGTGATTTGATGATAAAACGAAAAGGGGAAGGCCAAGGTATTGCCACCAGCGTTTCAACAGGATCAGGATAAGTGTCACTGTGAAACATTCCTCTTGAATTTACTGAACGTTGGTGTAGAAAGACAGCATGCATAAACTGTAAAGACAAAAGTGATAGAGTATGTCTACAAAGTTTGAAAAATAGAGATAAAAGTTCCATTCCTGTTTCTCAGTGTGAATTAGGGTTATGGCTAATTTCAGAAATAATTCAAGTGGACTAGATGAGAACAGGAAATCTGTGTGACTTCTACTGTCAACCAGCCTGATGTGTGAAGGACACAACAAAAATTGACAGAAATTGCTCATAATCTCATAGGAGCCCTATTGCTGCACTTTGTGGTATATTTCCATTTTTAGAGCAAAAGGATATTGAGCAGTATTGAAAAGTTAAATTTCAACACAACTTCAGAAAGAAAGGGTCAAGATTGCAGCCAGCTGATCTGGTTAAATTTAGTTGTCAAGGCAACAGTTACAAGCTGATCTGAAATTTGACAGAAATCTTTCTGTAATGTATATGCATTCATGTAAGTACAAATTGTGTCAGAGAATATGAATGTAAAATTGTAAAAGTCAAATATCTGGAAGATAAGAGATAACAGAATTAAGCTGCTTCTGTCAGTAATCCATTATCTTTTTGTATACAGTTATATTGTAAAACAGTTTTTCCTCTGGGCTCACACATTATTTTCTCAGAAGTCTTACATTGTGAGGAAATTGTCAGTTGTTGGTGCATTGGTACTTGTACTTTTAATCCTCCCCATTGTGTATCTGAACGTTGTATTTAGTGCACTTCATTGCAGTTTCTCACTAAATACTCTACATCAACATTATCAGTGTCATAGTGGGAGTTTTATATTAGAGGGCCATGGTCATGAAGTGCTGCATAAACTTTAATGAATTTTTCCTAACCATACCCAAAAGGAAGTAATTGCTTTATCTCTATTTTAAAGATACACAATTGACTCTTCAGATTATGACCAAAATTGTCAAGCAAACATTTATTTGAAGAGGCATGATCTGAATTTTCAGAAGTATCAAGTTTTTATGTCGCTGTTTCCATTCAGAAAACCACTTCAGTCAAGTACAGTTGCAGTTTTAATGCTTAACACTTCTGTAAATCTGGCCTCAGGTGTTGCCCACTGTGCATGCAGGAAATGAAAGACACAATTAGTAGCCATCTGTGAAATGTTTGCCAGCATCAGAGTGGATCTCTATGGCAGAGATAGGGATAGAATCCAATTCTCCAGAGTAGCATTCAGTTGTCTTCACCATCAAACCCTCATTTCTCTTCCGTCTGTCTCCAACTCCATTTATTAACTCCTTGCAGCATTGGCAACAAATGAGGCATGGACAACGACCTTCACTACTCGGCTCTGATTCATCCATGTGATATGGTCCCATACTACACACTGGATGAAGCTTGTGATTCCACATGAGAGGAATAAAAAGTATCTTTGTGAAATTAAAAACTGATAGTGTAGAGAGAACTGAACACAGACATTTTGCCTGGGTTTTGAGTACCTAACATTACATCCGTAATATTCTTTTACTGCAGGTCTTTTGAGTGTGAAATACTTTATACATATGTGTTTGTGCATTTGTGTGCTTGCGTATTTAAATAATCTCTGTAATAATGCCAACTGTTTCTAAAATAATCTTCAACTTAGATACACGTTTGAAATATTAGATGCTATAAGGCTTATATTTGAGTTTGGGAAGAAGTTGAGATTATTATTAGTTAGCAGTTGTATTCTAAGCTTTGATTTAAGAGCAGAAATTAACAATTCCTAATCTGGAAAATGCAGACCAGAAAAAGAAAGGGAATCAGTGTGCCTTGGGAGTTAATTCAAAACAGAATATCAAAATGATAGTACTGAGGAAAAATGTTTCAGAAACAGAGCTGAAGAGTGAATTCATTTGCTAAATCCTGGAAGGTAATTTAAATATAGAAAGTCAGTAGTTTCATATTGTTTATTGTATGAAGCATACCTTGGTTTCACAGACTTACTCTTCTACATGAGACAGTTTGCTCTGTTGCAGTGCCCATCAGGGAGCATTAAGGTCTGGAGATAAGAGACAAAGATGTGGAGGTTTTGGTCTCCTTCAAGTTTGCCTGAGGACCTGATAATAATAGGTTCTGTGTCAAGAAAGTGCCAGGAAAACAGCTTTAATCTCAGACACTCAGATTGCAACTTAGTCTAAATCACAGTATCACAGTATCACAGTATGTTAGAGATTGGAAGGGACCTCAAAAGATCATCTAGTCCAATCCCCCTGCCGGAGCAGGAACACCTAGATAAGGTTACACAGGAATGTGTCCAGGCAGGTTTTGAATGTCTCCAGAGAAGGAGACTCCACAACCCCCTGGGCAGCCTGTTCCAGTGTTCCGTCACCCTCACTGAGAAGAAGTTTCTTCTCAAGTTTAAGTGGAACCTCTTGTGTTCCAGTTTGTACCCATTACCCCTTGTCCTATCATTGTTTGCCACTGAGAAGAGCCTGGCTCCATCCTCGTGACACTCCCCTTTTATATATTTATATACACTCATAAGGTCACCCCTCAGTCTCCTCTTTTCCAAACTATAGAGACCCAGCTCCCTCAGCCTTTCCTCATAAGGGAGATGCTCCACTCCCTTAATCATCTTAGTTGCCCTGTGCTGGACTCTCTCCAGCAGGTCCCTGTCCTTCTTGAACTGAGGGGCCCAGAACTGGACACAATATTCCAGATGCGGTCTCACCAGGGCAGAGTAGAGGGGAAGGAGGACCTCTCTTGACCTACTAACCACCCCCCTTCTAATACACCCCAGGATGCCATTGGCCTTCTTGGCCACAAGGGCACAGTGTTGGCTCATGGTCATCCTGCCGTCCACTAGGACCCCCAGGTCCCTCTCCCCTACACTACTCTCTAACAGGTCATTCCCCAACCTATATTGGAACCTGGGGTTGTTCCTCCCCAGATGCAGGACTCTACACTTTCTCTTGTTGTATTTCTTCAAGTTTCTCCCTGCCCAACTCTCCAGCCTATCCAGGTCCCGCTGGATGGCAGCACAGCCTTCTGGCGTGTCAGCCACTCCTGCCAGCTTAGTGTCATCAGCAAACTTGCTGACAGTACACTCAATTCCCTCATCTAAATCATTGATGAATATATTAAATAATACTGGTCCCAATAGATAATGAATTGTGTCTTCTCATTCTCCAGCTTTTCTTCTTTTCTCAATATAGTCTATCCACAGTTCAACGTTAAACCACTCCATATTCAGCAAAAACTATGAGGTTTCCATCTTGTATCCATGTTTTTCTAATTCAGCTCTTAGCTGATTGGAGAAATCATCTTCTACATTGTCATCATCCCAGTTGTCTTCCCAGACATGTGCATCTTCATCTTCATCTAAACCAGTCCAGTCTTCGGCCGGGAATTCCTCAAACTCATCGTCCTCCTCCAGGAGCCCCAGGTCAACCGGCTGCTTCTTCTCCGACATGCTCAACTCACCACCCTAGCACCGAGTCCCACCGCCCGCAGAGACTGATGGGATGCAAGCGGCCACCACCGCACCTGCGCCCTGCCCGCACCCCAAATCAGGCCAAATACATTTTCATCAAGATTTAGAACCTGAAAACAACCTCATAGATTTTCTAGTCAATAGGATCTTTGGAACTATTAGGCTGGCTATCACTTAAGACTTCTCTAGTAAATTTCTTCCTGGAACAACTTGGTCATTTCTCCAGATGTATCTATAAAGACAGCGTAATAGTGACAGAAAACACCATTAGGAGTATCTGTGGATAAGTAGGATGAACACAGCATTGTTATATTTAGCTGACACATCTTGGGATCAGTAAGATTAAATGCTTTACAGGAAAGTTCTCCATACTGTAAATTTTATAGTTGGATTCTGAATATTTGAGTTTCAAAGAACAGTTTTGACTTACATTTTTCATTGTCTGTATCCTCTGGCTGGAAAAAATGGGGGAGGAAAACCCTAGAGGTAAGAGATTCATACGTGGTGAAGTATGAATTACTGTTCATGTAACGTGAATTGTCTACTGAACTGAAGTGACTTACATTTTTGTCTCATGATTCCTGAGGGTAATTGCCATTTCAAGTGGTAGACAAGTAAAGTAATAGTATAAAGCTCTCTGGGGAAAAAAATAGTATCAATTCACTCTTGTTTGGAATTAATATAGTTAGGTTTTTTACATATCTGCACACTCATTTGTTGGTGACCTACAGAATACCTGGGAGCTGGTACCAGAGAGTAAAAACAGCAGCAGAACTGCAGCTTATATGTTAAATCTTTAATAACACTTTAAACCTTCGGCAGAAACCACATATAACCAGCAAAATGACCTGAAGTTTTGACATTATCAAACCTGAATTAATCTAACTAAATCAGAGTACTTCTGGGTAGTTTGGACACAGAATAACTCTATTTACTACTAGTAGCCTGTGTAGTGCTTCTATGGGATTTCATAAGCTTAGCAAGGTTTAGCCATGACTTCTGGTATCATCATAGACACTGCTGGAAATAATGCGAGATGTCCTCTTCTTTTTCATTTTATAGTGTAATGGGGCTTAAAAGTACTATGCTATTTGCACTCTTGTACTTACAGTGAGAGGTCAAGCTAAAAAACTGAGCAGACCATTTTAAACTCTGTTTTTAAATTTAACATCTTCAACAAATTCCAGTATGGGTAATTTAAACCATTTTCCTGAAATTCTGGTACGACCTGTACAATGCACCTGTGTTCAGGGATTTCTTTTAACTTAATTTTGAATGAATCTAAGGGTCTTGATGAAGTAATAAAACTATTTTGACAAATCTCAAGAAAACCTGACCTGAATTAATGTTTTATTCTGGAGACAAATAAAAGTAATTTCTCATATTGTGTGGGAGCTCAGGATGTTTCTGAACTTAGATGAATTAAAACTGATAAATCAGTTTCATTAAATCCATGCAGTGCTTGGATAGATCAGTTTCTTCTATAGTTTCCATTATGCAGGGTGCTGTATAAACATTACTGTTTTGTTCCAGGAGTCCATAATTTATCCCAGAAGTGATTAATTCATTGTGTTAGGCAGCAAGCCACTAGAAGACTGAGTTTTTTTCTGTACTGCAAGCACCGGACATCAGAGTTACACACTTGCCATATATAGCTGCATAGTGTATCGTGATTTTTGCTGTATGTTCTATTAAGGGTATACAGGCTAACTGAAATTTTTAAGGTTATATAGGAGCATGAAAAATGCCCCTTTGCAATCCTAACTCCTAACTTGTTAGCTTAGAACATTTATTGACTAATTCCTTCAGATATTGAAGAATCATTGTTCTGGGTTCAGCAACACAGGACAATCGTTTAAAAATGTATAGCTGGGGAACCTCTGTTGCTACTGAACATTAGAGTCTATCCCATGCTCATAATCACCATCTTGGGAAAATGCCCAAGAAAAAGCACTTTGGCTGTTTCTGCTGTGCAGTTATTTTATGAAATGCTGTAGAAGCAGCTATGGATTTTTACCAGTCATCACCATCTACCAATCTTGAAAATGTGTCTGTTATGACTTCAGGGTCCGTGGGCATGTCTGTACTGCACTGATGGGTTTCCCTAGGGATTCAGTCTCCCTGGCTAGTGCTTAGTGGTGACCATGGGGTGCCCCATCTGGTTCATGTGGGTGGAACCTCAGAAGCACCCACCCTCCCAAGTGTGTGCAGACAGTCTGGATGACTTGTACCTCCCAGGGACCTACTTGGAATGACCTGGTTCTGCCAACACATCTCTCTAAAGGACATATGGCATGACCCATTGTCCTAGGTTTGGCTGTAACAGTTATTTTACCCCTTCTTGGTAGCTGGTGCAGTGCTGTGTTTTCGACTTTAGTCTGAGAACAATGCTGATAACACTGATGTTCTGTTGTTAAGTAATGCTTATTCCAATCAAGGACTTTTCAGTATCATGCTCTGCCAGTGAGGAGCAGCATGGGAAGCTGGGAGGAAGCAGAGACAGGACAGCTGACCCAAACTAGCCAAAGGGGTATTCCATACCACAGTACGTCATACCAGTATATAAGCTGGGTGGAGTTCCCCGGAAGGCCCAGATAGCTACTTGGGTCAGGCTGGGTATTGGTCAGCAGGTGGTTAGCAATTGTATTGTGCATCACTTGTGTTTATTGTTTTCTTTTCCTTTTCCCCTTTTACTATTATCTCCTCTTGTTATTTCCCTTATCATTACTATTATTGGTGGTAGCAGAAGTAGTTTTGTGTTATACCGTAGTTACTGGACTGTTCTTATCTCAGCCTATGGGAATTACATTCTTCCGATTCTCCTCACCATCCCTCCAGGAGTGGGGAGAGAAGAAAGTGGGGAGTGAGTGAGCAGCTGTGTGGTTCTAAGTTACCAGCTGGGCTTAAACCATGACATCCATTACCATCCATCTCCCACTGCTGCTGGGATGCTTCCATGCATGGTGTGCTTCTTTGGAGAGTTGCTCTGCCCAAAGCTTAAGAAAAGTGGCCAAACTTCATGCATATCTGTACAAATTGCAAGCTTCCCTAAACCAGGTCCTTAAACAACCTTAGAAATGTCATATGGCTGGTGGAAAGCCTCTTTCTGAAGAGTGAGCTTCATTCCATCTGTGGACCAGCAGCTGCCAAAATATGTTCACCTGGACTTCTCTAGAGCTGTGAGGTAGCCAGAAGGAATCCCCAGTGAGCTACAAGGGTTTACCAGGACCATACCTTTTTTTCTCACTGTGAATGAAGGGGGAAGGCCTGTGTCAATAGTCTCTGTTAGGGAACCCACACCAGCCCCTTAAGGAGTAGGATCACAATGTCACTGAATACATTTCTGGATCGTTTTATATTATAAATAAGTTGACTCTAGGTGAGGGATCCTGAAAAAAGACTGCAGGATAAAGTTAAGAGAAAGTGACTATTCAAGGGTTGTTCCCTGATCTGAACTTCACATAAGTGCTTTTGTCTTCCAGACTGGCATATGGTTTAAAAAAAGATAAAAATGAAAAAGCTGAGGAATACTGGTGACCTGTTTAAGGAGTGACAGCCTTTTTCATCTTTTTTTTTTTTTTTCCAAAATGTTGCATATTGAGAGCAAGGGTTTATGCTGACATCATCTCTATTCACTCTAGTGCAGGAGACTAAAGAAAATGTAGTGTTTCCTTACTGTGCAGTCCTTGCTTGCTGTGACTCAGGGTGGGCTTTAATCTGGAAATAAGATATGGAGAGCTACATCCTAGGCAACAAATGCTTCAGAGGATGTTTCAGACTGCATAGGATACAAAGGGTGGCAATAATAGGACCATTAAGACTGTCATGTCCTTCTAGAGTGGTAGCTGCAGGTTGAGATCCCTCAGCATCTGAGCTGCCACTGGGACATAACACTATGGTTCTCTGGCTACTAAAGGTCAGGACTGGAAAATCAGCCATTATCTCCTCTTCCACCACAACTATACTTGCTCCCAGAATATGTCCTGAACTCTCTGGACTGCTGAATCTGAGTTTATCTGTATGATCATGGCTTGTCATGATGCCACACACAGGTGAGCAGGGGTGAGTTGTGCGATGGCAAACATGTTCTCAGTGCATGGCTCATATTTTGTAATGTTCCTTTTTGTGAGTTATTTGCCCATCCATGGACTTAGCCTCTAGTATAGAAGTAAATCTGAAAAAAAATCTTGAGGGATCTTTTTCTCTGGCTAAGTGCTCTCTTTTAGAATAGCATCAGTTTGTATTGGCCACAGTAAATAAAGGTGGCCTGTATAAAAATGTTTTTTAGCTGTCCTTTGAATATTGTGTACTAATCCAGTACGAAGAATAAAAAATAATTTTATTTATGTACTCTGAGTGTGCCCTGAGTAAAATATCCCAATGTCTCTGCTTAGGGACTTACCTTTCATTAAATGTTCTCTTTTGTATTTGTTTGTTTGTTTGTTCTCTCAGTAGAAGGGTAAATTCATGCAGTGCTGCTGAATGTAGAACCTCTTTCAAGGTTAAGTAGTCCCTTTGCAAGGCCAGTACAGTTTGCTTGCAGATAGCAAGATATTTTTTAGTACTTGATAAAAAGGTGTTTCTGGATTTATTGCCCTGTATACAAGTATGGTGGCACCACAATGGGACTTCAAAACTGCAGGAGTTTCCAGCAGGGACTTGGCCCGGCAGACAGGGAACTATAAAAGTCTGAGACCAGGAGCTACTACTAGGATGTGTCTTGTCATATGCTAAGCTGAAGCTGCAAAAACATCATGGGCTATAAGTACTTCAACTTTCCAAGTGCTTTTGGCCTGGCAGCTGAAAGCTGTGATTCCCCAGAATTCTGCACATCTCTGCTTGAGTAGATCACCTACTCTCAAGAAGATTAAGCTGAATATAGGTTGTATCTGACAAGTTACTACTTTGGGTAAAAGGAGCACATACAACAGAAATAGGGAAACATGCAGGAGAGAAAATGAAGAATGAATTCTGGGTCCAGACTATGTGGTGGCACCATGGGTAGGGAAATATTGAAACAGCGTATAGGTACCACTGTACACATGCCCTGTGGTGAATGAGTATGTGGGCAGCCTGCTTATTGTGCCTCTACTCTGCCATTCCTCCTTCAGCACCTTCATTGTGGCCCTGCACTGCCAACTTGATGAGCGGGAGAGGCTGGGGAAGGTGTGTGCAAGAGGCAGGGACTTCCTAGGGAGTCCATCAGAGGAGTCTTGTTTTAGAATAGTGTTCATCCTGACACAGGCTTACATGGGCTAAGGCTGTCCTATGATTTTAGGAGAAATTATTTTTGTCTGTGTGTTTGTAAGGATTTAAGGGGGAAGGGTACAAGCAGTCCTCTTCCCTCCTTCATGCTGCTGGTCTATAAGTCCCTGGCTTTAAGTTCATTTTTTGTTCTTCAGTATTTCCACATTTCTCCATGAGAATGTTTCTGGCAGTTCTTTAAAGGATCAGATGGACTGGAAACTTCTCTACATATCCACTAACATGCTCTTTTCTTTCTGTGTCTTACACACTTGAAATCAGTGTTGCTTACATTAATTCCTTCCTCTGCTTGTGATTTCTTTTTACCCTGGCTATCTTTCCCTATTTGCATATGATTTTGTGACTCATATTTCTGGCTTGTACACCAGCCTCACGCTATTGTTTTATGCTTTAGTTATGGCAGTCTAGTTTCTGTTTTCTGATGTGCTTCTTTCACATGCTTAAAGTTAACAGAGAACTCACAATGTAGCTAAGGTGGCATCTGCTGCTGTACTCCTAATTAATGTCTGTTATATCCCTCAGTCTCTTGAGAAGATCAGTCTTTTGATCCTATGCTAAGCTAAAAGCTCTTCCTGCTTCAGGGCAAGCTGAAACTGTTACCTATACTAAGGGGTGTGATTGCACTGTGATTTGGCTTGCATACAGCTGTGACCTCTTTCTTTGCATCTCCCTCTCCGGCATCCCCAGCAGCAGCACCACTGCCTTGGGTACAGTGTGTGGCAGTGGGGCCTTGGCCATCCCCACCAGCCTGGTGAGCACACACAGATAGCTCCTCGCTGCAGTGGGAAGGGATGGATCTCCGTGGGAGGTCCTAAGAATGGAGCCCATAGGAGGTGTGAGATGAGCTCACAGCTACTGCCCCTGACAGAGTGCATCTCCTTCCTTAACTGAGCTGAGCACTTTCAACTAGGAACAGGAATAACTCGGAAATGTGAAATCCATGATAATTTAGGTATTGTTCCCTTTTTCCTTTTTTTTTTTTTTCCTTTTTTATGGTGGGAAGGATAGAAGGATTTTCAGATAATAATGGTTTTTTGAGAGGTAACTGTGCTGTCCAGAATGCAAATGCTAGTGGGTATTTTTTTTACTTTTGTGCTCATCTTGCTGTTTTTGATGTACTACAACAGCTTCCAGTACCCAAGGTGTTGTAAGCACTTAGCAAGCTCATGACTTGCTATGCTAAAAGTGAATGAACAAACAGAAATTGCAATTATTGGGTTAGTCCCTTTTTTATACAGAACATCAAAAACAGTCAGGTGGCTGATACAATTTAGTTTATTTTAAACAGACTGTTGGCTCTCTTTTTAGTAATTTACTGTTTCTTTGACAGATTATACTTTATACTTGGCTAAAAGAAGCTAGGAGAGAAAAGTTTTAAATAATGAGCAGGTTTTCTCATTATTCCACAGTGGATTCAGGTAGTAATTATTATTGTTTCTATTTTTTTTTTTTTTTTTAAGGAATTAGAAGAATTATTAGAGACTTCTTGACATTTATTCAGAGAAGTAGGTTGATCAGATTGGTCTTATTCTACCTAACAGACAAAAAACCCGTGTCAGCATCACAGACTAATGCAGGAATGGAAGTCCCTGGCTCTGAGCTGATTTGGGTTTTTTGTTTCCTACATATCCATTGCTGTGATACCAAAGTAAAATGTTAATTAGTACACATATTTTAGTCAAGGGAAAAAAATGACTTTTTAATTGTATTAAAATGTTACAGCAGTGTGCTTTAAGTTTTAGAGTCTGACAGATTAACAGCATTAGATTAATACCTGGTTACAGTAATTGGATATTGGTAACAGTGTTGTTAGCAGAGAGATCCTATTAACTTGTTTACGGAGCTGCCTTACACAGCTAATCCAATTTGGAGCTTAGCATTAATTATAGCAATGTGGAGATGAATGGATATTGGGTGCAGCACCTTTCTGCAGGGAAGATAGTTCTGGGGAGACAGTTAAGTTGCACAGATAACCGAGAAATGTCTGAGTTTGATAAGAGCATACTTAGAGAAAGCTAATTTGTGCAATCATTGTGCCTGGAGATCAGGATTGCCAATATGTCTGGAAAGGAGCAGGCTCCACAGGAGTGTCCTTGTTCCTTGCCACAAGGTGAAAGAGAAGGTGATTATGATTTGCATCTGTGAGAATGCAATGCAAAGGTTTGTTTGCATGCTTTTGTTCTGTTTGCATACAGCGTGCTCTAGGTGTTTAGTTATCTATATGGGCAGAAATGTACTGCCTCACAAAAGGTCTTGCCATTGGGACGTGTGAATATAACAGTTTGGCTGAATTTGAGAGCAGAAAGAAAAGAGCCCCTTAGCCTGTCATGCATGATATGTGCATACAGAATTTGGTTGATCTTCTACTAAAGTTGCTGAACTGGTTGACACAAGTGAAACCAGGGCAAAACTGGGTAACTTGCTTTGCAGTCCACCTGAATGTAACTGGATTGTGTTGATGACTGTGGAATTAGCTTACTTTCCACTCTTGTATCCCCTCTTCTACATGAATCTATAGCCTACATGTTAGTGAATATGGCTATAGGACTGTTATTCTGCTTGTACCACAGTAAAACCAAAATAGAAAGTCAAATACTATAAAGTGAAAGTGTGGCTTAAAATGTAGTGTTGCCCATGTGGGTTGTTTTTTTGTTGATTGGTTTTTGTTTTCTTGTGTTTTTTTTTTTTTGTTTGTTTTTTTTTTTTATGCAAGTATGGTTGTCTTTCTTGCTTGAGGGAATTTTGCTTGTTTGGTCTGTTTTTTACAGAGCCTCTTTCTAGGTGAAAACTTACAGCAGACTGATTATTCATTGGAAAGATTTGCTCATCGTATTAAGTGAGGTAAAATGTTTTCACTGAAAATTACAGGATGAACAGAAAGGTGGCCATAATTAAAACTGCATTTCTGTTTTCTGTGTGGCATCCAGTGATGAAAAGGATCTTAACCAAAATCCATTCGTAAAGATTTTTATAGCAGAATTTACTAGCTAGTAAAATGATACAGATCTTCACATGCAGTGTGCTTACAATGCATACATGAAGTTGATAGTCAAGTAAATTGCTAAGGTTACAGCCTTTCTGGTTTCTCCCTTTTTTCTTTTTGCCCCTAAACATGGCCTCTCACTCAAGTCCTCCACAGAGAGTTGTTTCCATCTAAACCAAGTGTTCCATTTTTCTCCAGTACTTTTCCTACAGCATCTCCTTATACTTAGTATTTCAGAGCTGACAGAATTGGGTATTCATGGAAAACACATGCAAGATTCACCAGGCAAGGATTTTAAATTTCAGAAGGTGAAATTATAGCGCTTTTGAAGTCAGTGACAAAACTCCCTTCAACTACAGCAGGACCTAGATTTTATCCTCAATTTCTAGGCCCAAATAAGCATTTCAGATATGAAATTACTTGCTTTGGAGTTAACAGTAAAAAAATGACAAGCAGAAATAATGGCTGTTCCAGAAAAAGAGTCAGCAATTAGATAACGATGAATTAAAAACTGTGTCATGTATTTTTACCTGCTTGCCAAGGTCATACTATGCTTTCAGCTTCCAGGCTGGTACTGATGCATGATAGGTCCATGCAATGGCATGTAACCCACTTTACATTGCAAAATACAAATGCGAAAATGGTGTCATAATGTTCTGTATATCTAGTGCTAATGTGGAGTGACCAGGTTATTGGAATTAAAATCTTTCTGTCCTTTTATAATCAGACAAGCAAGTTTAATGATTTTACGTCAATGTTGAGTGAAGCAGAAATGCAGGTTTTAGTCAAAGTGACTTGGAGGACATGCTTTCTTTTTCTCTTTTTTTTTCTCCTTTTCTATCCAAAACTGTTATGCAAATGGAACAGACTACCAAGTAAACATATGTATTTCAACCATCCATGCCAACCTCTCAAAGCATGAAAGCACAGGTACAGTTTAATTAAATTTATCCAAGCAATCCTCAGACTACAAAAAATAAATAGATAAATATACAATGCTAATGAGACTGTTCTTCTCCTTATTAATATCAGTGGAAGTGTGTGTTTATGGACTTAGAAAGACACCCATCTGCCACTGTATATAACGATCAGTTTGTATTCAGGACTAACAGACATGTTTCATCTGATTGATCTCTTAAAGCATTCTTTTTGGAGGGATGAAATGTTTGTCAGAAATCTTCAAAGTCTGAATGACTCTGATTTACAATACTCAAAGAACTTTTGTTTATTAAATTGAACTTGTCGATACTACTTAGTTCATGCTCTCCTCTTTTCTCTTTTAGACTTTGTTGTTGAACAGGAGAAATAATGTGATTTGAAATGAGACTGCGATGTATAATGTAGTGGTAATAGCTTATTTCAGCAGCACGAACAAGCTCATTTCTATCCAGGATGGAGGCAGCAAATAGCTGTGTTTCCCTGCAAGCTCCCTCTTGGGTAACTAGAGAAGCTTGTTTGATGCCAGATTTTCTGTGAAGTGCTAACCACAACTCAGAGTGAATATCCTTTCATGATAATGTCCTGCTCAGGCAGGAGCTAAGCATGTGAGATCTGTTTCTGTGAGTTATATGATAGGACTTCTCATGAGCTATCACAGTGGCCTACACAGCAGCAATGACTCAAATGTCAAGAAGATTAGGCATCAAAGGAGCTTCATCCTGGCCTTTTTGTTTGCTGTTGAAGATTTACGTATGTAACACATCTGTATGGGATCGTAGTATATTGGCTGTCAGCCACCTTAGCAAGCAGTCTTTGCAATGCAGATGGTATGCATAGAATATATGGGGGAAGACCACTTCAGAGGTGCAATGGATAGGGGAAACCCATCTTGCTTGAAGACATATTGCTTGAAGTAGACATACGTAATCTGTGCCATACAGGTGGCATTGCTCCAAATGAATGGAGTCAGCACACATACAGTGCCACAGGAGCATTAAAAAAAGAAAAAACTAGAAAACTTTTTAAAGAGGTAAAAGTGAATTTCCAGAACATAATCTTAGCATTGCTATATAAGAAATAAAGCCTGCTAGACCATATAAGCTTTCTTGAGCTTGGAATGTACTACTTAGGTAAGAGGGAGTGTAATAGGTCATTTGCCATAAATCCGCTTGGAAGTCTATCACTGCATGCTGGCACAAACTCACTGCCATTCCTTTCAGTCTAGTTATAATTATGGAGACTGTAATGCCAATGGGCTTCACTACATTAGGGGTCTGTTTAAGCAGTTGTGTGGACTTTGGCTATGGGTTCTCTTTAGTTTTGGTGATAGACACATGGAAAAATGTAAAAGCGAATTTTACTATTATGTTAAATTACATTTTAAACCTAATGCAGATAATGTGCTAAAGTCACAGTTACAACACATTGTAAATGTGTTCAGTAATTATGGTCTACAGAAGCAATTCTGCAGAAGGGTTGTTTGGCTTTCTGTACAAAAATCTAGCAAAAGTTTGTCTTAACGAACATTGAGAGAGACTGAGGAAAGTATCTGGTATTGGAGTGTCTAATTCATGTTTTTATCTTGGTTTCAGTTTCTGGGAGAGGGAACGGGCACATTCCCTTCTTGGTGTTTGAGTAAAATTACATTCACCCTTTAGGAATCAGGTGTTCCTCAAGAGTTTTTGCCTACAGATATGGTTAATAGGCTCTCTCAATTAGCCATATTACTCTATTAACTGGTGGAAGTTACAGTAAAATTTGTGGTCTTAATGACCCTCCTCAGCTACAAATGTCTTTCTGTATACTAGGAGTACAAATGCCTTTCTGTGTACTAGGAAGAGATATGAAAAGATGAAAATTATTTAAAAGGAGGCAATAAAAAGGGAGCAGATATACCATTCTCATCTGTATTATGCCATTGTTTGGGGGAGTGGTGTGTAAGGGGGGTTTGTGTTGGTTTTTTTTTATTTTTAATAATTTCTGTCTTTTTGTTCAGATATCTGTGTCTTTTTTTGATAAAGAGACAGCCTTTTTTTTTTGCCAACACATACTAGTTTAACATTGCTGTGGTCTTGCTCCAGAACTGTGGATCCTGGGACGATAGCATCAACCAATAATAATGATGCTGAGAGTTGGTCCAGATGTTTATCCTGAGGTTAAAATCATATCAGCAATGCAACCAAACATGATTTGCTTTGTCTTCTTCCTCCTAAAGCAATGTCATATTTTGACAAGTCAGAATAGTGAGCAGAGGATTTTCTTAGTCACTCTCTTAACCCATTCAGCATCCCTTTTGCTCATCCGTATAGCTTCACCTTACAAACTGGTATCAAACAAAAGAAATTTGGGAAGCCTTTATTTCATAAAGCATTTAGTGAATATAAAATGAAAGCCTTTTCTAGTAAGTGTTCATATCTGAATTCATGAGATATAGCATGAGTTTTGGTTGGTTTTTTTTTCCTTAACTGCATTTGAGATATTGGTAGCATTTATTAGGAAGACTGTCGTGGAGTTCTGAAGCTGACTTTCTGCAGAAATTTTTGGGTTTTTAGAAGAAGAAAAAATAATCTCCCCAAACCATCATTGGCCATTAACAAAACATGACTGAATTGAAATATTTGTCCAGAGACAACATAGCTGGCAGCTGCCTGAGGCTTAATTACTTTTTCTGCAATTGACTGGCTGTTTCCATTTTGCAAAGAAAATGTCATTCTTCTTTGCGTAAACCATCAGGAGAGCAGATTGCAGGGGTAATGTTGCTTTCATTCTCCACCCTTTCCACTGCCCCTGGAAAGTGGGTGCTATACAGGAAATCATTGTCTTCCCATTTGCATGAACATCCCACTGCTTAAAGATGCTGATGCACTCCTGAATGTTATTCAGTGGTAGCAATGTCCATGTGGCGTCAGAGAGAACTGCTGACATGATACAGTTCTTCAGAGGTACTTGATGTCATCTCCTGCAGGATAGCTCTAAAATGCATGAGGGATGAAATCCTTTCTTACTAATTTTAGCAATAACATTTTTTTTCCTTGTGTTTCTGTTTTGTAGGCTGTAGGTTATGAGAGTGAGTTGTTTAAAGGAGCACCTAGCTGTCAGAACAGTATCTTCACTACCAAAATATGCTTGGTTTACTCTCATATGTAAATGATTGATTTAATTTTAACTTACCCTTAAAATAAGAAGGGGGAAAAAAAGGAAAAGTAAGAAAAGGTGGGTCCTCCCACCTTCTACAAAAAGCAGTTTCAAAACTGTGAGTGAATAAAAGTGATACTCTATTAAAATATGTATACAGTGTTTTCTTCTTTTGCCCACTATGTCTTGTCATTAAATACTTAGAATGACCTGAAATGTACTTAAGCAGATAAGAAACAACAACCCCTGCCATGTTTTGAGAAATTCAGGTACTGTAATTTGGTACAGAGGAAATATATTAGACACTATTTGTCTTGAAGTAAAGACCATTTTAAATCTGCATACCTACATATATCATGCTTTGTTTTTTTCTGAGTTACACTTTGGTTTGCATTAGTAAAATTGGTCCTGAATCAGGAAATGACAAATTCATGGTTTTCCTTTTCATTAAGTTAGGAAAAAAAAAAGGGGGGGGGGGGGGGGGGGAGAAAAAAATATTAATGTTGTACAATACTGGCTATAAAACTTCCCAGAATTATTCCTGTATGGAGTGAAACAACTTAAGTTTTCAAAAACATCATAGCTTCTTATCCAAGGTTAAAGAAAAGCAGAAACCTCTCACCTCTGAAGTTATGGATATTATTACCTGGTTACCACTGTAATTGTAGGAGGTGTTTCCTAGGTATGTTTTTTTAGAGCTAAGCTGTTTCAGTCAATTCTTCCTCAATTATTAATGTCTTGGATATAAATTGCATCAAAACATGAAGCCTAATATGACAAGGTTTCTTTAAATAATATAGCGAAGATTTTTTAAATAGTTTTGTGAAAGGGTATAAAAATGCTAGGATGTGGGTTTTAAGGAAGATAACTTAAAAATATGAATACTTTAAATATAGACATTTATTAGTATGATCTCCAGAGTGAGCAACACTGGGTTATTTGTGCATATTGAATATATCTGTATCTAGGAACAACAGTGAGTTAAGCTGGTTTAACTATTCAAGCAGGCTTGGAGTCAAGTGGATCGAGAGCAAAACTGACAAAAAATTCACTGAAATTTTAAAACTTATTCTTTAATAAACTTCAGTATTGCTATTAAAAAGAAAAAAAGCTTTTTCAACTGGTTCTGACCTAAAAGACAGTCTGATTTACAAGTAGTAAGAGGGAGACACGTTAGATGGGCAATAGCTGAAATCAGTAGTAGAAATAAGAAATCTTCCTTCAAGTCTTGTGAAACAGGTAGATTCTGCAGGGCTGAGATCTTCGTAAACCCATGCTACTTCCTTTCCACTTGTTAAATTTTCTTTGCTCTTTGGGTTTGTTTGTGCTAGCTTGAAGATGAACGGCTTTCAGGCCTAAACGAATGTATCTGCCTCTGTGTAGAAAGCAGTTTCTCAAAAGAACGCTGTCTAGTTGCCACGTGCTGTTATTTCGGTTACTGTCACTATTGCTTGAAGCGTTATGACCAGCAGCTAACTGGTGATCATCAGTCTAGAATTTAAGGTCCTGTGCATTCTCCTTTCGGAAGAATTCATGGGAAATTGTTCTGCCTTTCATCATGGCATTTGGTTAATGCAGTTTAAGCCTGATTTTTTCGCTCTGGTATTGCCTTCTTAAAAAGGGTCACAATTAATGTGCTGCTTCAGACGAGGGCTTTTATATTATTGTTATTGCACATAAACTTGGGGTGGAATCCAGCTGAAAATTTTTGAAGCATATTAACCAAAGTTATTAAGAGCCACACAGACTACATGCCCTAGCTTGTAGGAAATTATCAATAAAATACAAATATTTTGAGGAGCATCCCTGCAATCCTGTGATTAGGCTGACTTCCATAGCTATAAAATTCTTCTATTTGGTTTTATGAGTTTTATAACTAAGCAGATTGGCTTCTTTGGCTTATATGGCTGTTGCATATTTCAGCCAAATTTCTGCCTTTTTCAATCCACTCTTTAAAAGCTATACTTCCTGCAATTTCTTCCAAAAGAAAGTTGTGATAATGAGGTGACCCCTTCGGCTTATCTTCAGATCCTTTTGCTTGGCCATGTATTTACTATTTTCAGAAGAAATTTAAAGTATCCAGCTACAAAGGAGGTGGGAGTGGGGTCAATTTTCAAATTAATTTTAGCCCACACGATAACATCTACAACCCTGGAACTGAAAGGCCCATATGTCACCAATTCTCCTTTTTTCACAGCTCGCCATATGCAACAGGAAGGTTTCTAAGTAGGCTTTTTATCATAGCTGACTTGGGTTCCTGATGGAGAAAGCATGTCAGAAAAACATATTAAAAGGTTATCAAAGCACATGACAGGGCCACTTCATCTGGACACTAGTGGCTAGCCCTAAGAAGGAAATTGTGGGATAAGCACAGGTGGCTTTTGAGCTGTGATGCGGCTCTCTTGCCTCCTTGGTCAGCATGCTTCTGCAAGTGGTGTCTGAAAGTTGAATCTTTAGGTTTAGTTCAGAGAAATGGCAAATTAAAGTGAAGGTGGCAGAAACATTTGCTTATTTACAAAATAGTTTTCAATTTGTTAAAAAAAACCCCAAACAACAAAACAACCATCCAATTTTTATATATTTTTAATTTGGAAAAAGTCAAATTAATAGCAGTTTTAATAACTGAAATGTAGTATCGTTTAATTCCAGATTAGGAGAGCTATTTATTTTCTCGTTTTTTCTTTACTTTTTTCCCCCACTACAATAAATGAGAAAAGAACCCTAGACTGACCTAAAATCACACACACAAATTGTTAGGTATTTTTGACTTATATCAGTAAAGCAAATAAATATATTTGTTCATCTGTAGCTAATCCAATGTTTTGCGGGTCCTTGTAAATGTATACATAATCTTTGGCTTTTACGCTTCAGTGTTCTCACTGAGAAAAAATAGAACAGTTTGTTGTTTAGCAGATGAAGTGGTTTGGAGTTAGTTATACTAGAAGAATATTTTGAAGACAAATGAACTGTACAGCTGGGAGTAGACTATATAAAGGAAGCCCTTGAGAGCATGCTGATGTGTCCGCTGCCCTTTGCTAAAGCTGCACATTCCCCTTTATGTCAAAGGGATATTTCTTTTAATGTTGAAAACAAAGTTCAAATTGATTTTTTAAAAAATAGAGATGCATTTTAAAATCACTTTGCAAAGCTTCAGGTGTGTAGAGCAGGGGGGAAAAGAAGCTGAGTGAGCTGTAGCATTAATTTGTTCGTTCTCCTCCTTAGGCTTCCTTTGTTACCTGTGGTAAATTGCTTGATCTCAACAGGTGGTTTCTGTTTGTTAAAATGGGGATAACATCCTCACACTTCATGGAAACTAAGAAACAGAATTTATTCATATCTGCAGAGTGTATTGAGAATCCTATAAATTAGGTGTTATAAAAATGCAAAGTATTTTTTCTTGCTAAGCAATTTAAATATGAGAGCAGCATTAAAATTTAGCTTAACTTTTTCCTTTAAAAAGAGGAGCCTTCCCTGCAGGGATCTTACTCATTCTTACCGAGGTGTTTGCACTGAAGTACCTTAAGTCCTACAAAACATTTTCGCATGAGACCGATACTGGCTAACCAGTTATCTGACTTGGGTGCATTGGTGTATGGCCAGGAACTCAGGTTCTGCTTCACTTGAAGTAGGCAGCCTAAATGCATTTCATGTGTTTTCCCCTTTCTATTTGCATTTCAAGTTTCAGCACATCAATTTGGCAGAAATAATCCAAACTGTTGTACAGACAAACAGGTTAAGGCTTCTGATGTTTAGTGTTACTTTTATTCTTCCAGCTTAAAGAAATAGTTGGTAGGCAAATAGATGACCTGATAAAATGTTGTTGATGAGTTTGCTTATATTTTTGTGTTCACTTATAAAGTGATTTTGAGACATGCAGGGGTTATTCTGGTGTAATGTAGAATTTAAAATCAAGCTTTACTCGATCATTTGTGGTCAAGTCCTTAGCAGCAATAGAGTCCTGCTGCAGAGTGGTGTGTTTACTTAATTTCATCATTTTTTCCAGAGGTATGAGTAGCATGCCTTCCAGAAAAGACAAAAATAGCTGTGAAAATGTAGCCCAATAGATAAACTCTGTTCCCAGAAAGTGGCCAGCAGTTCTCTTGCTGCTTCTGCCCTTCACAGACATGGGATGAATGGTGTGCACCTTGGATTCTTCCTTTTCTTCATGTGCCATGTTTGTTTCTGTCCCTTTGAATTTTGCAGTATTTCTCAGGCGTTTGTTCCATTTTAAGAGAAAATGCATTGAGGGACCCAGTTTAGATTTTTGTATTGACCAACAGTGAAAAAAACAGGAGGTTTGAACTGCTTCTGCTAGGGAAAAGTTCAGCCTGCAATTCTTCAGCTGCTGCCAATAGTGCAAAGCTGCATATTTCTTTTTTTCTCCTACTGAGTTTCTGCTGCTCTACTTTGCACTTAATTGGGTGTTGTGAGCTTATGTCAGGTATATGCTGAGCTACTTACAAGATATAAGTGCACTGGCATCTAGCTTACAAAGCCTAACTGGCCTTATTCGATAGAAGTGCCATGGTGTTCAGGTTGGCCAATATTGCAGTGTCTGTAGTCATGTGCAATGAAAAAATGTAACACAGTATGATTTTTGTAATAGTTCTAGGCACTTTGGCATATAAGGATCTGAGCAGGAGGTTTTTTTTAGCCTGGTGTGTAAAGCTCATCAAGATAGCTAAAATATGAGTGGATCTTCTGTATATAGATCTTCAGTCATTCTGCATGAGGAAACAGTATGTGTGTACGTTCACACAAATTGTGGGTGCAAACTGAGAAAGTGGTGTCTCACACACTTGCGCACGTAACCACTAGGCTTCTGGCTCTTTTTAGCCAGCTTTTGAGTCCCAGGGGTGGTTTGCATGAAGAACTTGGGGGTCTATCGCCAATCTATTACCCACACATAGGGTGCCAGATGTAAAAATGTTGAAGCAGCAAGGTGGGTTAGGATTGTGGATTAACGATGGAGGCTCATTTACAGCTCATCAAGAGGTTTGTGTGATCTGCACTAGGCTTCGATTATGAGCTAAGTGCTGAATGTGATACAGACAAAAACACCATTATCCAAACTTAGCCAGGTGTACTTCATGCACAATTTCTCTGAAGTCTTCTGCATTTTAAACCATATGGTAATTCACATTAATCTTAACACACATAATTGAAAAAATGCTGGAAGTGAAAGATTTAAAAAAACCCCATAATTGTCAAATATCACAGTAAACCAGGTATTAAAACTAAAGATGAGCTTCCTATAACTTACAGGCTATGATAAAGAGGAAACACAGTACCATCTGAAATCAACTGGTCCATTAAAAATGCTAAAGCCTACTTCATACTGTATGATAAAACGTCTTAAGCTTCAAACTCGTTAGCGGCATGTTTGCTTGAAGCAAAAACAGTTTTATCTACTGAATAAACGTGTCAGATACTGTGGAGTGGGGGTAGATTTTTATTGTATCTTACATTGGGCAACTTGCAAATCTGGGAGGTCTGTTTTCCAAGTAGTAAACTCCTTTCCTAGCCAGTCCTTTTGATGGTCTTGTAAGACCTCAGGGCCTTCAAATCTTGCTAGCTCACTATGACTGCAGCAAGCATGAATGTTTCACAGTGTATGCAAGCATTCAGTGCATCTTCAATCTACTTGGGAAAAAATGTTGCAGAGCATGGCTTTTTTGAGCAGCACACCTTCTCTTATTTGAAGAGTCAGAGATGGCAAGGTTGCTTTCTTCTGAATTTCAGTCCATCAAAGGAAACAGAACAGTTTCACTGTGGGCAGGAGATTTCCTTCTAATACTACCTAACAATGCACTACCTGATTTCTGTGGCTTCAATGCGAAACAGCTACAATAATGCTGGCAAGTGTAATGTGGTAAATGTACTTGCTCTTGAACATCAGCTAGCGTTTGAAGACAGTTTCAGTAAGATCTTAAAATGCTGTACCTAGCACTTCTCCACTGTTTGCCCTTTATTTATTTTTTAAAGACATTCAAAAAATCCTTTTTTCATTAAGAGTCTTTAGCATACCTAGTGTTACTTCTGGCCTTAAATCACTTGCTAGTAAGAAACCTTCATCTCTAAAACTATCAACAAATGCTGTAGAGTGAAAGTAGAGTGTCCAGCACAGAGCTTTCTCTTTTATAAAAGCATGTATGCTGTTGTGCTCATATATGGTCAGTGAGAGTTTTGACTTGATTCTATGCAAATTTCATTACTGATCCTTTCTGGTGTGATAGATTAATTTTGGTACAGCTCGAGTTGTTTGTATAGCCTTTGTTTCTAGGACATAGTATTCTTGTCTACACAGGCAGGCACTGTAGGCTCTAATGGGATTAATAATGACTTTTCACTGTGAAATAGTTGTCAGTTCTCTTTATAGGTGACTCAAAGTAGAAAAAAAACCCAGCTGGATTAAGCCAGCATAAGCTTGCATATCAAACCCAGTGGTCTTCACCTGTCTAGCTCTTTCCAGTGTTCATTTACATAATTATGTCAAAGCAAAACCTGACTTTCACTCACAATCAATTTGAACATTAATTGTACATGAATGCAATCTTTTTTTTTTTTTTTTTTTTTTTTTTGGTGTGTGTGACTGAAGAGATTAGCTGGTAATGCATAAATGAACAGTGATTAGAAAATTGAGCAAAATAGGGAATTTGCCTGTGGAGCGAAAGTGTGAAAATAGGTATGTCTCTTGCCAAGTTTCACTCTTCTTTGATTCATGAGGTTAATGACTATATGCTAGAGATTTGCTCTGGGTTACTGAAATTACAGGCAAAAGTCTCAAGTGCACGAAGGGTCAGAAAGGGGATCTTCTTCAAGCAAAACTGCTCTTTGATTTCAGTCAATGCCAGAGGAGACATCTTTGCTCAGTGGCTGGAATATATTATCCTTTTCAAAAGACCAGTTGAAAGAGATTCAATAGATAAACTAATTTTAAATCAAAAACTGTGTGATAGTACATTAATCTCCCCTTGCCTGACACTGTCCACCCAGGATAAAGAAAAATACACAGGCTTATGGGTGCTGACCCAACATATGGAATTTGAACCACCTACACAAGCTGCAAGGAGCAAGAATGACAGTGCATGCCCGAGGGCAATATCGTCAGGAAGAGCTGAGAAGAAACAAGTCTCAGCCACTTGACTTTGTAAAGTCCCACAAAGCAGTAACAAATGTACTTAACACAGCTGCAGTTAAAAGAAGCACCATGAGGGTGTATATTTCTAAAATCAGCTTTCCCCAGACAGTGGTTTCCTTACTGAGTGAAATTTCTTCATGTCTACCTTATTTCCTCTGGTCCTGAGTGAGGGAAGTGGCTTATGCTGTGTGAGTTGTTCACATCCATCCACATTTTATGGTTGGGAATCACTCTTGGAGGTGAGTTGGTGATTTTTTCTCTCTTTTCAGGTGGTTCTTACTGAAACATACATTTGCAAAGTTTAAAGACCACAACATACCCTGCTTGGCATTTCTGCATGTAACTTGCACTGTGCATGTCTCAGATATAACTGGAGCTTCGTATGCGCCAGTTGAATAAATTACACTACATAAAGGCAATTTGTCTCTCAAAACTCATCAACCCAATTGGCTTAAAAGTAAAGAAGGGAGGATCAGGGGTATGGTTTAGGAAGTCGGAGGCAGATAAATTTTGGAATTCTACTTCTGACTTGTCTTGTTAAGCCGCAATTTTTATGTGGCTTTGGGCACACCATTTCTCATTACTTGTCGATTATTCCTAATGTGGGAATGGATGTAGCAGGAACTGTTTCCTGTGAGATTACTGGTAAATAGGGAATCTCTTTTTAAACATCTCATTATGTATTCTGTAAGAAATGACAGCTGTCTCTTGTTTTCTACCTGGTTTTGATTAATATCTTGGCAGCTCAAGCTCAGTCACATTTGTAAAGCAGAGTAGTAATCCCAAATTTAATACAGGCATTACAAACACGTGATGTGTTTGTGACTCCGTGGTGTTACATCTCAGATCTCCAATCTCTCTCTTTTCTCATAAGGCCCTGACTTGTTTTTGTATGAAAGATGAAATAATGCAGCTGTTACAGAAGCAGATCACCTATGAAACAGTTTCCAGCAGGGAGCATCTAAGAAAATTTGCAAGCACAAGCAGTGCTTAATGCAATCAGCTGAATTGTTTTAACTTCTGTAAACATGTTATCTCTTATTAATGCTTTAAGCTCACTGGATGTTGTCTGTGCATTTATTTCCGTAGTATAAAAATAAGAAACCCTTTCCTCCAAAAAGCAGTTATTAGAATTTTTGCACCTTGTCTTAATTAGAGCGATAGTTAGTAGTCATAATCAAATGTTTAACTAAGGCATATACCCAGCCCCTAATATTGGCTATCAAGAACCAGGATAAAATCCTGTCCAAGGAGATACACTTTTCTAAAGATATATAGCATGTAAAATGCAGTGCTAGTATATAGCATTAATCAAGATGTCTCAGCTTCTGAAATGAGCTCATGTCAGGGAGCATATATTGATGCTCTGGCTGGTAATGGCCTTGCTAATTTATGACAGAGTACCATGTCTGTAATAATAAAAAATCTCTTCCTTGTTCTCTTTTGATATTTTCCCATTGATGCATGTCATTTCTTGAACAGGATAAAACAGCTCTGTCAGAACATGTAATATCTCTGTTCTATAAATGCAGAATATGCTATTATATAGAAGGAAACTGTTCTAATGTGCTTTGTAAGTGAGACAATATGAACAACTTTGTATTGTGGTTAGGTTTGGGTAATGAAATAATTTATGCAATGAAATCCTCACCTCATTTGTTTTGAAAGAGGCTTTTTTGAAAAATATACAAAAAGTTTAGTCTATCTAAAAATGAATTTCTGACTTCAAGAATGCAGAAGTTTTTGTTTCAAATCAGTAAATTGGTCTTTTGGTAAAATCAGCATTTTGCAAATCACAACAGATTATAATAATGTCTTGTTGGTAGTAAATCTCTCTTGGAAGGAATTCTTTGTTTGAATCTTAAGCTGCTTTGTTCTCATTTTAGACTTATCCATTGTATGAGTGGAGCCTTTTTTATCAGTGAAACAATTACAGAAAGCGCTTTGAATAGTCTGATTCTGAAAATATAATTCACTATGCCTAATTAGAAGATATTTAATAAGTTTATTCCTAGTAGGTTCTACTGCTTGTAATTTGAGTGCTAGCTTTTCATGTTTGCTAGCTTTTTAGAGTTTACTAGTTTTGCAAAATCCGTAAGTATTGCACAATATATGGAAAGTTACATTTGTGTACTTACAGTGTTTGTATTCACAGCATGCAAGAAGAAAATTGCTATCCAAGTTGAATACCACAAGATGGTTTGAAGAAGCTAAGATATAAACTATTGATGTATCTCATCTATTTTTAAGAGAAATCAAAGGGTAGTCCCTGAGAATTCTTGCCCAAAAAACTGGGTTGCTTTTCAAGGCTGTTTCAGCACTGGGGGAAGTGCAGTTGGATGGGCCAGTATTGCTTCCTGTGAAACTGTAGAGTAGCTCTGAAATTTGAGCATGCTCAAACACTTTGCTTTAAGCCTTCAAGTTAAAAAGGTCCCTGAAGTACACCAGGCAGTTCATTATGACTTCAGCTTTAAGTTTAGGAGATAAAAAATACTTCTCTTAGTACTGAAAAATGATAGTAAAGTGTATTTTCATGTTGAACTTTCACAGATGTGTAGTGCCTCATTACCTATATATATAATGTTCCAATATATGTGAAGAATATGGCACAGGATGGTCATAAGACACTGTTTCAGTCAGAAGCTACTGGTGGAATCTCAAATTTATTGATCTTGCTCACCCACTTCATTGTACCGTTACTCTTTCTTAAAGGCTTGGCAAACGTCCTGCCCACTGGATGTGGGTGCATGCCCAGAGATTCAAATGCTTTTCTTCACATCTTCCTTTCCTCCTTCTCTGTGGTCCAGACATGATTAACAGTTCTTTAAACTGTTGGGGAAGTTTCAGAGGACTTCTTCCAACCCTCAGACACAAAGACATTTCTTGCATCCCCTCCTTAAATAATTAGTGAGCGCAGTGCTGAAGGGAGGAGTGTCCATGCTGAAGGTGGTGTCCTCTACAACAAAGACTTGTGGTATGCTCCACCTGTTCTGGAAAGCATCAAAAATCTCTACTGGGTATTTTGTTCTGTCACTGGCAGGGACTTCCCAGAGAAACTGGATGCAGGGAAAATTAGATCTTTCGAGTAAAAAGATGGAGACAGTAATTCAAAAGATTCAAGCATTCTTAAGTAGTCTGAACAAATCGCTGTTTGAAATACAGGGCTATTTTTCTGTTCGTCTACCCCTCTGTGAAATTTCCCATCAGTATGGCATTAAGGGGCTGTTTGAAAGCCATCAGAAATTTTAGGATGTCAGCTAACAAGCCAATCTAAAGAAGACAAAGTTCCCTAAAGTTCTCCTCTCGCCATTTTATTCTTCTCCCTTCCTGTTATGTGCTATGACAGTTGACCTACATCAGCAAGAGGTATTGTTTTAGTTATTGTCCCTGAATGTGTCAGCATGAGGAAAAAAGTTTATTTTTCTACAGCTAGTACAGAAGATAGCCCATATTACCATTGCTGGTAATACACACAGACACACAAAAATATTTGTATGTAATCATAACTTCAATGAAATTTGACCCTAATGGCTGTGGGAAATGTAATGCTAGAAACAGTATTCACAGGGGTCCAGCAGACTAGAAACCTTCTGAAGCTTGGTTGTCCAAGAGACTAGTGAGTGTTCTCTCTGTCTGAAGTAAAGCTTCATAATCTACTCTTACCAGTAAAAGAACTATCATCATAAGCATTTTTGGTACAAACCATATTTCTATATGAAAATTTAATAATTTCGTGTATGAGTTACATGGACAAAAAATGCCTGTGCATTTGTGAAAAGTTCATATCTTTTGATATGAAAATTCTCATATAATAATGCTGTACAAATGGAAGAAAGATAACAGTTAAGAAGGCTTGAGTATAAGAACTGCAGATTATTTTAAAAGTTATTTTAATTACAGAATAGAAAGTATACTGCATAATGAAAGGAATTTGATGAAAATGTTATAGACTTCAAAGGCCTAACATTTACAGAAAGCTATTTGTAAAATGTACTTAATAAGTCCATCAAACTTCTACTGGGAAAAATGCATGTTGAGTAACGTCATAATTAAGAAGCTCCTGGAAGGTAAACGCGGAACTGACCTCACTCAGACCACTGAAGAAAGAGGCTTGAAGAGTTTTAGTGAGACTGTGGGGTGGAAGGGTACTTCAGGAAAAGGACTGCTGGCACACTGATGGGTGCTTGATTTTCAGTACCTAGGAGGTCTGACTGCTATCCTAGCTTTGCTTTAGACTTCCCAGGTAATCAGTTGTTGAATGATGTATGTGAGCAGTCCAAGGAAAAGGTATTAGATGACTTCTTTTATGTGAGTTCTCAAGTATGAAGTTGCATTCCTTCCTGTTTTGTAAACCTTGGATTATTTTCACTGTGCTGTGCTGGCTAGCTGCTTAATCAGCATGCTGCATGGGGCATTTTTCTCTTGGTAGGCATACAATTAAGTCCCCCTTTAGCAGAGGAGCAAGAATGAACCAAGAGCTGTCCTTTCCTCACTGTGAATTCCCAGAATTAGGCTATTGTTTATGCAAGGGGGACAGCATGCAGGAACAGCATCACTGTAACCTCTTCCACTCTTTGCTGTGTTTTGCTATGAAACCGTAAGAATGAACATTATATGGACTTGGGCAAACAGGGAATAGGTAGGTGTCTTACAAGAAGACGGCTTTGACTGATAGACTGTGTCATTTCAAGGTGCCTCACATTATGGAAGCTGCAGTGTGACAATGATTGACACCATTTCCAGCTTCTTTCTGCTAGTGAACTTTTGGCAGTTGTACAGTCAGTTTGCAGACTTTAGACGGTTTCTTGCTGAGATTGTAGTGTCAGTGGAATAATGAAATCTGCTGATTTTTGAGGTAGGGTACCCTGAATGCTGTCTGTGCTCTGTGACACAGTCACTGGGAAGTTAAAGATGCACAAGTCCTTGATTGGATTTGATGTCTTGTTCTCAAAGGAAGCAGCGCAGTTCATTTTGTTCCTCTCTGCAGTGTCCCACAGCTGCTGATGAACATTCAGCTCATCACTGGTTAAAAGTATGTAAAGAAAAATGCCTTAAAGCAAAACGTAGTGATTCACAGTACAAGAATAAAATTCATTATAAGAAAGCACTGAAACTTTTTTTTCCTCTTTGAGTAAGGATTAGACACAGAGGGAAGGATTCAGATCAGTGATTAGAAAAAAGGAATTCATGGTAAACAAAAACAAGACAAATGCAGAAGCCAAATCCATAGCCACTTTAAAAGGAATGGAAGATGAAAGGCACACTCTCAGTCTTTTTCCTTTAGAATATTTAAGCCCACTTTTTAAAAGAACAGTGTCAGTGGGAGAAACTGGGAACATCTTATTCAAGCCTATGAGCTAGCCAGGTGGTTACAGTGGCAGTTACAGCTTCAATCAAAAGGGAGGAACCTGAGTTTCCTGTCCTGTGAAAGCACTCTATTGGCAGTGGGAACAGCACTGACCAACATCATCTGTGACAGTTTTGCAATCAAACCTCTAATATTAAAATCTGGTGTCAAACTATCATTCAGTTAGCATCTAATTTCAGAAGGGAAAAAAATTTTCCTCAAACAACCTAACTGATGAAAAGCATTATGTTTTCTTGGTTCCACAGTCCTCAGTTAAGGAGAGTAGACAGAGCTTCCCAGCCTGTGCCATGCCACCTTTTATCCAGGCTCTCAAGCTAGGTATGAAGCTGGGAGCTAATTGAACTAATCCTACATGGTGTCTGATTGATAGGCATCCTTTGATAAGGAGCCTGCAAGAGATTTGTGCACTTCAGTATTCTTTAATTTTGAGGATTTCACTGGGGCTTATATTATACACAGAGAGTTGCAGCTCTTCCTGCTCCTTTTAAAGAACCAGATCTCTTCTGTTCACCCAGTTTGAACAGCCTTGACAGGACTTGTGTTGAGTGAATAAGATATTTGAATGTTGAGACCTCTAAAGCTTATGTAGGGCAACAAGATACTTCAAACGTTTGAAACAGTCTGGTTTTGAAACTAGCATTTTTTTTACCTCTTTCTAGCTCTTAGCTAAACAATCGTGATGCAGTTCTAGACATGCTGTGTAAGTATATTTCTATAAGCAAAAATAAGTATTGTGAAACCTTGGAAGAATAGAAGATTAATTGTTTTTTCCTCCTTTTTCTTGTATTGCCTTGTGCTGGATTATTTTGCACATTGTTCTTAGTAGATCAGTCTGAGACAATGGAGTGCGTATGTGCCAATAAAGATCAGCTGGTTTTGTCTTTCTGCCTAAGACATATGGAGTCTGAAAGGAGCTATATACGGAGATCAATAGTGGACCATTAAGAAGATGAAAATGTAGAAGGGGCAGCAATGGACTGGGACTTGAAAATCTCTTTTCTACTCCTGATGCTGCCAGTGGCTGGACAATTTACTTATTGTCTCTTTCCCTTACTTTCATCACATGTAAAATGACTATATTGGTGCTTTTGCAACAGGAATGACTATTAAGCTTATTCCTATGGCTGTGCAGCGCATAAGGAAATAGTGTGTTGTTTCACGCCCAGCATTATAGCAACCCAGACTGTACGGATTCTTGCCTGCAATTAAGCTAGATACTATATCCAAGACAAGGGGCTGCCATTTTCTGTGTAGAAATTGCTGCCCTGCTCAGAGTAGGCTGGCATACGTCCATGTGGCACTCCATTGTTAAAAGAACATTGAACAGGATGTACGAGATATTAGTAAGTGTATAAACACTTTCCTCTATCTTCCAGATCAGTGTATACGTCATTTCATTTCCAGAGAAAAAAACTTGTATTTTTAGTGGATGTCAATAGGTAAAGCCCAGTGGAGATCTGGTGATTTACAAACGCTAAACATTTGGTCCCATATTTTTTTCTGCTTAATCCTAATTAAATGTAAAACAGTGGTTTGATTCTGTTTCCTTACTGAATGCTGACTGATGCTGCAGTGCCTTATCTCTGATTTTATAGCTACTAGCCTTTTCTGCCAGCAACTCTTTTCCAGATAAATGTGGGGAATTCTTATTGACAGCTTATTTTAACAAATCTTATGATGAAGGATGTTTCTGTTGCAGAAGTAGAAAGCAGCTGCGAGATGGGTTTTACTGGCTATGATCCAATTTATCTAAGTTGTCTCTCTTGCTGTGACTCACCAAGTACTAGAAAAAGTAGATGTGAAAAGGGAAGGGGAATAACAAAACAACAAACCCACCTCAGAGTAAAAAGGTACTTTATGTCATGGTGTTGTGTATTAAAGCAGGCCAAGAAGAGCAGGCTCATGGTGCCAGGATCGCTTCTCTTTTAGGTAAAGCTGTGTGCAGTGAAGGTCCTGTCTAAAATTGCAGATGAATTACCACATTGAGTTCAGGTGTGGATCTAGAAAAAGGATTGCAGTCATAAAACCAAAGACAGCCAACATTTGGAGCACTTGGAGCATTTGTCCTTTCTAGGTAATAGTTAGTTTACATGTGTACTGTATCTTCCTGCCTAGAAAATGTCACAGCAGAAGTTTGGGCTAGTTGTCCCATTTTACACAGAGCCTTAAGATTAAAAAACTGACTCACCAGCTGTATCTGATGGTACGAGTTAATGATTCGCTTTGCTTTCCTGCCCTTTGCCATCTCCTCAGCTGCATGAAGGGAAAGGAAGAGGTTATTTAAAGCAACCCATTGAAGAGTCATGGGTTTGCATTTGCAATAGGTGCAGAATGGAAGAGAGAGGAACAGAAATACAGGCCATTTTGGAAAGTACAGCCTTTGTAAATATGTGTTTATTGAAGCTGTTGTGGTGCTATAGGCAACAGTAAACAGTAGAAGAAAAATGGTCAGGGAAGAACAGTTTAACAGATGTATTTTGCTAGCTGAGTTAAAATTAACTGATTTCAGCTGTACAGTCTTCTTGAGAAACAGTAAGTAGATAATAGTACATACAGTGTGTGTGTAAATTTTTATATATACATACAGGTGCATATATTAAATGTTATATAATTTCTATATAAAAGTATTACTGTTATATTAAGTCTATTTGATTTCATAAGAGGATTTATATTCCTTATAGGTGGATGTGGCCAGTGCTTATAACTGTGTCTGTTACCCAATGACTCATTTTTCAGTGTGGTGAAATCCTATGATTTAATATTTCCAAAAGAACCAACCCAAGGCCTATTGGTATAATGAGAAAACATGAGTTTATATGGGCTCCATCTCAGTCTCTAAACAATTAGTTCAAGTCTGGACTTTCTAATGGGAGAAGGTTGCTCTAGTGAAGCAGAAAAATCAGATGAATGTTGTTTCAATGAAAGCTTCTTGCAATAGAATGGATAACTTTAAAAACCTCATTTCTAATATCTGCTTTGTTTTTATGCTTCAAGAACTAGAGTTTTTGTTATTAGAGTTTCTTGTTATTTGACCTAATATTATTTTCTTCATTTTCCGTTAGCAGCAAACATGGTAGGAACCTGGAAAGACAATAGGCTTCTGAGCAGTTTACCAAATTTGATACATATCTTTTCAGATTTTACCTTAATTACATCCTGATTGCTCATTTTAGGTGTTAATTCAAAGCCTATTTATTTTACTCTGATTAGTTTCAGGTAAGTCTTTAGTGACTGTGGTTATGAAAAAGTAGCTTAAAATTTTTCTTATCTCTATTAAAAAAAAAAAAAAAAAAAGCAGTATGAGCAGCTTAAAAAAATTCTTCAATTTTTTGTACCTTCTTTGACCCAAAAGCTTTTCCCTTCCCACAGCAGTATAAAGTATCCCAATGTACAGCGAAAACTGGAAAATGTATCAAGCTTTAAAAAAAGATGCACACAAACCCCTGTAATCAGAACAGTAATTTCTTTTGGACTACATTTTAAACCAGTATCTTCTGGAGTGTATTAGCTCAGTACATAAGGGTTTTGAAGTTAACATTGGTTATTAACATCTGTGATCATTTCATTGTTCCAATTTTAATAGCCTTTGTAAAGAAACAAGAGGTTGAATTATTTCTGGTAGAAATAGGAATAAAATACTTTTGAAGTCCTAAAGTTCTCATTCATTTCTAGAGATTTCTGTTTACATCATGGTCTTTGGGGTTTTGATTACTTTTTTGCTACAAACTGTTAAATGCCAGCAAAACATAAAGCCTAGGTCAAGATTCAATTGTTTCTTAAATCTCTCAGTAATGCATCTTTCATTATTTTAGTCACAGGGGGTTCTTTATTGTCATGGTTGCACCATTAAACAGGACTGTCTCACACATAACACTCTTCTAGGGCAGTTAAACTAAGATAAACCTTTTCTATAATTAGTTACGATTTTATTTATTTATTTTGAAAATTTATAAAGACTCTTCACCTGTAAACTATAAACTGTTTAAAGGTGCTTTGCCACACTTGATCCTTTTTAGTTTGTCATGGAAAAGATAAAGTGGGTAATGGTAAATGTACTTAATTTTATGAAACCATAGTAAGCGCTTACAATTAGTAAAAAATACAAGAAATAACCTACTGAGGAAAGAGAGTGGTAGCCACTGTTTTATTTGTTCCTTGAAAGTTATGAAGCGATTACCTCTGTGATGGCAGAAATTCATCAAAAGTTGATAGCTAGAACCCAGGTTTGTGTGCTTGAGAGATTTATAAACTGGGGAAAGAAGCAATTGTCCTTTTTAAATATTTGGAGAGGTGACCCTTGAATTTGCAAGGTTTGTGAAGAAGTTGCTTAAGTATTGCTGTATGACTGATTAATCCCCCAATTAATAACATTTATACTGAAATGGCTTCTTATATCAGTAATGGCACCAAATGACCTTGGCACATTTACACATAAAACAGCTTACTATATACAGCAATGATATTAAGCAGTTTTTGCAATTAAATAGCTTAAGGAGGCTTGTACCCTTATTGACTGTTTAAGCATCAAAGATATTCTACAGCATATTTTCATACTTTCAGCAGTTATCTTTGAATTTACATGTTCAGACTGCTTGTAACACGTAGTAGGCTTTAATTAAAATATTCCTAGAATTCTCTGAGTTAGACTTAAATGCAAGTTTCCATAAGGGGGAAAACAAAACCAACAAAAAGCCCAAAACAGTTTCCTGGTTTGTTTTTGTGGTTTTGAAAAATCCTGTGCAATATATTGATTTCTGTAATCATCACTGATAAACAGGTTTCTTCTGGAAGCTTTCTGTACCTACTGTTTTACAGAGGGAAGCAGAGGGATTCTTTTTAGGAACCTTTTTTAATTAGCCTGAACACATATTTCATGAAAGAAAACTGCAATAAAAGAAGAAGGCTGTTAAAGTGTAGTTTGCTATGAACTTGAATTTTAGTAGAATTTTTAGTACTTAAATTTTTGCAGGAAGAGAAGTGTGGATATAGTGTAGGTGAGTATTTCACAAATGGCAACATGTCAACCTGAAAGCTTTTTCCTTTTTTTTTTTTCCCCCACTTTTTTTTCTTCTTTTTCCTGGAGTGGGGATTTTTACTTTCACAATATTGTTTCCACTTGATTGACTATGAAATACTGCAGCTCCTCAAAATCTGATCCACAGTTCAGACTTATGCCTGGAAAGAGGGCTAAACTGGCTATTAAATGAGGCTTCAGCTCAGGTGGGTTGTCCACACAGTTACAGGTTCTGTTTAGTTGCCCTTAGAAGATTCAGATCATGAGCTGTTTGCTAGATTGGGGTAACACAGTTCAGCCATTTTGACTGTTACAGTCATAGTATTTTTTAACCCACTGAGGAGCTGTTTTAGCTTTGCATTTCATTTTGACTGAAACCTTAAAAAGATGAAAGAGGGAGAAATGACTAGAGAGATGTTACAGACCATCTTACTGGAGACTCCTGAGGTTCTTAGAAATGTCAAACTTCCTTTTCTTCAGCCATCCCATCAGTATCTGAAAGGAGTTGCTTGCAGTCATCTTCCATTCAGACAATGTATTATGCATGTATCATGTGTTCCATCAAACGTGTTCAGAGTTACTCTCATAACTCTGAGATTTTTTAAAAATACACCTTTATCATAGAATGGTTTGGGTTGGAAGAGACTTTAAAGGTCATCTAGTTCCACCCCCTGCCATGGGCAGGGACACCTTGCACTAGACCATGATGCTCAAAGCCCCATCCAGTGTGCCCTGGAACATTTCCTGGGATGGGGCATCCACAGCTTCTCTGGGCAACCTGTTCCAGTGTCTCACCACCTTCCCAGTAAAGAACTTCTTCCTGATAGCTGACCTAATCTACCCTCTTTCAGTTCAAGACCCTTGCCCTTAGTCCTATCACCTCTTGCTCTTATAAAAAGCCCCTGTCCAGCTTTCTTGTAGGCTCCCTTTAGGTACTGGAAGGCTGCTTCAGTGTCTCCTGGGAGCTTTCTCTTCTCCAGCCTGAACAACCCCAACTATCTCAGTCTGTCTTCATAGGCGAGGTGCTCCAGCTCTCTGATCATCTTCGTGGCCCTCCTCTGGACTTGCTCCAACAGATCAGGTCCATGTGCTGCTTATGTTGGTGGCTGGATGCAGTACTGCATGTGCCCTTCTCCAGTTTAGAGACAAGGATGTTGTGAGGAACAATGTCAAATGCTGTGCACAAGTCCAGGCAGATGACATCCATTGTTCTTCGCTTACCCACCAATGCTGTAACGACATCATAGAAGGCCACCAAATTTCTTAGGCATGGTTTGCCTTTAAGTGAAGTCATGTTGGCTTTCACCAATCACCTCCTTATTGTCCATGTGCCTTAGCTTAGTTTGCAGGAGAATCTGCTCCATGATTTTGCCTGGCACAGAAGTGAGAATGACTGGCCAATAGTTCCTTCCTTTTTTTCCATTTTAAAAATGGGGGTTATATTTCCCCTTTTCCAGTCAGCAGGAATTTCACCAGACTGCCACAACTTCTCAAATATGCTGGAAAATGGCTTGGCAACTTCATCCACCAATTCCCTTAGCACCCGTGGATGCATCTCATCAGGCCCCAAGGACTTTTGCACCTTCCGGTTCCTTAGATGATCTTGAACCTGATTTTCTCCTACAACAGGTGTTTCATCGTTCTCCCAGTCCTTGTCTTTGCCTTCTGTGACTCGGACAGTGTGGCTGGAGCCCTTGCTGGTGAAGACCGAGGCAAAAGAGTCATTGAGTACCTTGCCTTTTCCATATCCAAGGTAACCAGGTCTTCTGTTTCCTTCTAGAGAGTGCCCAGATTTTCCTTTGTCTTCCTTTTATCACTGATGTCCCTATAGAAGCTTTTCTTGTTGCTCTCGACATCCCTGGCCAGACTTAATTCTGTTAGGTCTTTAGGTTTTCTAACCTGAGCCCTGCCTGCTCGTACAATTTCTCTGTGTTGCTCCCAGGCTACCTGTCCTTGTTTCCACCAACTGTAGGCTTCCTTTTTGTGTTTGAGTTTGTCCAGGAGCTCCTTGTTCATCCATTCAGGCTCCCTGGCATTCTTGCCTGACGTCCTATTTGTTGGGATGCCTCATTCCTGAGCTTGGAGGAGGTGGTTTTTATACCACAAAGTGCACAATCTGCTGTTAAGCAGACTTTCAGGGCGTGAACAGATTTGTCTCAGGTAATTAGGGGATTAAGAACTCGCCAGAAGTAGATATTGTTTGTTTGCCTGGTTGTTTATTTATAGGAGCCTAAAACTGTTCAGATAAGCTGCAGCTTCAGCCTTGGCACATGTCAACTTTTTAATTATTCTTCTGTTAAGTAAATTCTTTCTTAATCCCCTTTTGCTGTTCTGTATTCTTCATGTATTCTTTCCTGATTGTAGAAGCCTTACCATTTTCAGCTCTGCCTAGTCTGTTTTTCACCTTACTCAGAATAGAATCATAGAATCATGGAATCATTTAGGCTGGAAAAGACCTTTAAGAACATCAAGTCCAACCCTTAACCCAGCAGTGCCAATTCCACCACTAAACCCACATCCCTTAAATGCCACATCTACATGTCTTTTAACCTTAAGATTTCTTTGGACTGTAATGAACATGTTGGACTTATTTCATAAAATCAATAAATAAGGTATGGATCAGTAATAAAGGCTATTTCAGTGTTTCCCTCCCTCCCTCCCTCCCTCCCCATCTTGGGAATAGTCCATACTTTCCTTTTGTAAATTAAATGATCTGCCTATCCATTCATGATAAACTTAGAAGAATATATGGACAGAATGAAAGAGGTGACTAACACTGCTGATAAAAATCTGAAAAAATGAATGCAAATGACAGTCCTTTAAAAAACCTGGCCAAACCAACTATATCAGAAGGTTGTTAAAAGCAAGCAAACCTTTCCTTCCCCGTGAAGTCTCAAAATATAGGATAACAGAATAAATGCATAGTATTGGCTAATGCACACTTGATTGGAAATTTTAAAAAGGTGTGAGTTGGGGTCCTGGGTGCCTCTGTCCAACTTCAAAAGCAAAATTCTCTTCACTTGTTTCACATCTGAAATTGTGAAAGAAAATATATTCTTGCTTACCAAAGTACTCCTAGAATTAAGTAATATTTGTGCATTATTTTCACAACATAAACCACTATTTGAGGCTCAAATACTATTTATATTTCTAATTATTTTGTGATTCTTACTGTTTTCCATACTTGGACACTTCCAAGAATAGAAGAATACAACTTCTGTCACATACTAAAATTTTGCTATCTGTTGACAGCATTGCAAGAGATGAAAGCATTATTTTTACTACAGGTTGCTGTTGTCACAGGAAGAAGCTTAGTTTACATTCACTTGAATAAATTATCAGGATCATAAGTTATTTTGTTAGTATTCAAATGTCTGCTTATTTTATATTCTAATACTTGATTGTGATAAATATATTGCTGTGCCATCAGTTTTCTTGTGTTAACAGAGGAGGTTGTGAGCACAGCACACACCTGCTCAGTGGCTGGCAGTCTCAAAAGAGTTTACGAACACACATTCATACAGAGCTCTTACTGTTGAGCCCCTACAACCCATGCACAAGTAGGGAGTGAAGGTAGAGGGAATACAGTTAAAATGTGTTTATTGTTTTGTTAGTTTTTCTTCTTTCTGAAGTTGAACATCTTCTGGGACTATGCCCCAGGTTTGGTATAAATCTTTAGTATGTGATAAGAAGATGGGAATAATCCTAACGAGTGATTTGCTGGAGTGAATATCCAAGTCTCTGTCTGTCAGTTACCCATCCTGTGTGCCGGTCTGCTTTGAGCTATACCCAGGCTTCTTTCACCCAGGCTGTGCTGTGCACCTCTTGTGTACTACCCCTACTGTGGGGTTTCTTCGCCCCACGGAGTCATTGATTTATGAAGCCAGGGAGACACATTGTCTGTTTTGTCTTGGGTTGCATCTGCTGATGCCTCACAGGTTGTTTTTTCCACAGAATTTTTGGTTTTGCCGCTGTTTGGTCACTGGCATGATCCTTGTTCACAGAACAAGGAGCACACAGTCTTTTCTTTAAATAAACAGTTCACACCCTACCCTTTCACCTTGGAAAGAAAATTCTGGCTCTTCATGCACTTTCCAAGGAGGATTCATCTTAAATACCTGCTCTTGTTGTTGGGCAGAGGTGGACATCACTATGGGCTGAGTTTTTGTTCCTTTCCTTTTCCCAGGGACTAGTTCATAAAAAACTTCTGAAACTGACAGAATGACTCTGGGACCAAGGAATTGTTTCCCTTGTATATGATCACGGTGATCAGCTTCCAGTAGAGGAGAGATCAGTGTTGTGATTTTTCTCTGATTTCAGTTTTCCATTCTTGAATGAGTAAGGATGTTGTTTTGTTTCTTTTTACCCTCAAGAAAGATTTTTCAATACATAATCATGCATGATCTCCCTCCAAAGCCTTGAAGGACAGTTTAGGTCCCTGTAGCCCCTATCAGCTACTGAGAGGCACATTGGTTAATCGCAGATGATTGAAGACAGTTTCCCTCATTGTGGCTTGTTGCTTTGCTGTGCACTGGTATGAAAGGCAAGGTTTGATGGGAATTTCAGGGAAATAGAGATGGGAAGGTGCAAACAGTTTTTACTAGATGTTGTCCACTAGTTCTAAGGACAATTATTTTGCCATTGAGATGCATCAGAATGAAGTAAATATGCAGAACGGTGGGTGGGACAACTGGAGCTGCAGAGAACAGAGATCCTCTTCTGTGAAGCATCTTATTTATTAGTATGCAGATATTTTAATCTGAGGGCATCCAGAGGTTCCTTTACCAGTGATGAATGGTGAAAAAGAAAAGGTTTCTCCTTGATGAGAGTTTGATCCTTCCATTGCCTTTGGCCCTTGTTCTGAAAAATACAGAATGCTTAGCATATTTTCATTTGCCATTAAGGCAGCATGTACCTAAGGTTAAGTATGCAATTAGGTCTTCTCTAATAAATGTGCCCTTTGTCAATGCATCCTTTTACTCTCTAGGATCTAATATAAGCGTGTATTTTCCTAAAATTTTTTTCCATGTATTTTGCCTAAAATTTGCAATAAACGACCTTTAACAGTTCAATAGATCAATAGTCTTCACAACAAGTTAAACACAATGTATTCAGTCAGCAAATGGCAGGCTGTGTAGCCATTTAGAGCCTCAAAAGGATAACCCATTACTAGAGGTTCTGTTGTTCATGCTCTTTCTTTGAGATAAATATACAAAGGAGATAATGGACTGGATCCTCTGCCTTCAGGAGGGCCAGGAATCAGATTCCAAGCTGCAGTAAAATACTGGGAACCACACTCATTTGCACAAGCCATGGAGCTGGCTTCAGCTCCTCATGTCACAGTTTTTCTCTAACCTGTTCGTAATGTGTCTTTTACTGTAGTTTCCAGGTCTCGCACGCAAAATCCAGCTTAGTTTTAAATCTTTGCATTTCCAGTATTGTTAAATTGTCTTTTGTGACTGTGTCCTCCTGGATATTTATGTGTAATTTGCTGACAGGAGTGTGGTTTGTGATTCAGGAACTGCTTGTTTGTTCTGATTTGCAGTTGAACAGGGCACCATATAATGACACCAGTATTTCCATTCATTATGTGATGTGTGAAATCCCTGACACCTGATATAAATTGTATGCAACTCTTAGTGTTCCTGTGGTTTACTCTCTGTTGAAGACTATGTACCGCTTCCCCCCCTCCCCCCCCCCCGATTTAACTTGCTGTCTAATGCTTGCAGGCTTTAGCCAAAGCATTTGCAGCTTTTTTTTATTAGGAGTGTTGGTTGTGTCATTTAATACAGTGACATGCTCCAAGGTACTGTATGTAAAACTGTCCATTTGGCTTCACATTCCAAAGTTAGTCTTGGATCTTTTCAGTTGTTTCCTTGGAACACCTGTGGAATAGTCTTACTAAAAGTTACCAAAGTGCTCTTTTCTGAAGAAATGATGAGCAAAATAAGCTGAAAATAAATAAATAAATAATTATTTTGAAATCAGTGTGTATGTCCACCCTCTTGCTGCCTGTGATTTAAAACAGGAGTATATATTGCTGAAACACAATATTCTGGTTTGTGTCTTTCCTTAGCTCCTAGCAGAGGGAAAAAAAAAAAAAAGGAGGGAGGGGGGAGAGAGTGAGGGAATCAAGTCCTTATGACTTCTGTTGTTGTACAGTAAATACAAAATTGTTGATTCTAAAATGGTGTAAGCACCCCCATATTCTGTAAGTGCATGTTTCTTTCTAGAAGCAGGCTACATTTAAAAGAATAGTGAGGTTCAAATTTCCACATCCAAGTTGTAGTATTTCTTTTTGAAGTTTTACCTTTAATTTTTGTTCATTTTAGCTTGGTACTAGAGAAAGTAAAATGTAAATGTGTACTTCTGGGATCACTGGCAGCGATGTGCATTAATCTTAAACAGAATATGTACATACATAGAAGTTCAGCTGCTTTTAATACTGATATTAGGAGTCAATATCTATGTTAGGCACTAGGCAGACCACTACCATGAAATAAATTGTGAAAGAAACAAGTACACTGTAGCTGTGTTGTCAAAGAAATATGTCTTTGGATGAAAGCATATAAGGTTGGTGTAGTTGATATAGCTCATGAATGATAATTATAGGTAATTAGTCCCTTGAATATTTAGCATCGAGGTAGTTAACGAAAAGGTCTTAGTGTTTTGCAATGCAGGTAAAGAGTCTGAAACAAATTTGGTGTATCCTAATAGATTCTGTCTCTGAGTGTGGTGAAAAGGTCATGTTGTGATTGCTGATCCAAACTGCATTTCTTGCAGGCAAAGGGACTAAACTGACTTGATTCTTTTGAAGAAATTCATCTTCTGAGCTGATGCCGCGTGACTGCAGATAGTAAAGCACTAGATCTTAAAGACAGATAAGACCGTGCCGTGCTCTTGCATGAGGTTGTGATTCCCTAGCTGCACTCATTTCCTTATAGCCTGGGGAAAAGGAAAGCAGTGTGACAGAACGTGGCATCTTCCTAAACAACTACATCAGTAGAAACCCCCTGCAGAATTTTAAGTCATTCGTCATTTTCCCACCCTTATCCCTCCTTGCTGTGCTGATAAAATACTTTGCATCCATTATTAAAACACATCTTTCTGTATTAGAATGGCCCTGCAGCCAAAGCTGTTCTCTGCTTGCTGTATGAGGCCAGAAACTATGCAAACTTCTAATTTAATGTGCTTTCTGACAGTCTGGCATTGTCAGACTGCTTTTGGCAACTAACTTTCTTTTTTCCATTGTTCTTGTGAATCAAAAATCTGCAAGTTAAAATGAGGTGACATATTTGGGTTTGGTTTGCATAAAATTGAACCAAAAGACTTAGCATAAACTTTACAATGAAATGCAAGACTATAATAATGGGTGCCCCAAGCAAGCCACCCAGTGTTACTTCTAACACAATGCAAGTTATAGACTTAGTAAAAATGTTGCCTGTGCCCTGCCATGTTGTATCTGGTATACAACATCATACGTCTTACTTTAGCTCAGTCTTAAGATTGGTTGCTATTTAAAGTGAGTACGATTCTCAAGATTTATTTAGTTTTTGTGTGAATCTAAACAGAGTGGGCTGTCAATGTGTGACCATCTGTCTAAAGGAAGAAAGAAAATTACATTAGAGGTGTCATATGTATTTTTAAGTCTTACTGGAGGCTTCTGGTGGTATGAAATGACATATGAGATTAGTATATAAAGGAATAAATTGAAAGGGAGAGTGTGAGCAAGGTCCTCAAGGACTAACCCAGTATTTCTTGTATAAAAGACTTGTTTACATAGCTAGTTTTGTTGTATCTGAAAACAGCAAAGACAAGACAAAAAGGTAAATCTCTGAATATTGCTGAATTCTTCCCTGGAATGGTGTTAGCCTGTGACAATAGGGGTTGTCATACCCTGTTGCAGTGGTAATCTTGGAGAACACACAGACATTGGAGGAATGGCTTTGGGTTCTGCTTTGGTCTGTTTCATACACACTTGCTTTTAGCATCTTTCTTTAGTGGGACAGGTAAAAATATCCGAACAACCTGCCATGAGCGCAGTCAACTAGGACTTTCCATAAACCTGATGCTGGCAGAGTTGCTTGTGCTGGTATCACAGGTATTCTTTGCTCTTGTAGGGTGACTCCATCAGCCCTGTTGTCAGGAAATCCTCTCTCTGTCACTGATGGAAGCCCTGAGAATTAACATGCTACAAAGAAATTTGTATACACCCATATACCCATTTACAGATGTTTCCTTTTGTACTCAGAAGGAGGGAGCAATAGAGATTTAGGAGCATTTTCAATGCTTTTCGAAGGAGGTCTTGAGGGAGTAAAAAATTACTTAGTTGAAGTTTTGCAAAACAAATACTATTGCCTTTTGGGTGTTTGAGTACAAAAGAATTAGAAACAACTTGCTATTTCCATTAAAGAAAAGAGCCAATAAAAGGCAACAAGCCAACCTACCAGTAAACTCTGAATGCTTTTTCAGTTACAAATTTCCAAATCCTTTGTTGCCATGCTGTCACAAGAGTCTATCCTGCTGCCATAAGTGTGTGAGGAATTCATAGAGCTAATTCCCATAGCACTAAGAGGAATTTTGCATGTAAATCTTCCACAAGATTTCATATGTACTTGATTGAGACATTGCATTGTATCTTACCAACAATCTACAGGCTTGAATTTTTCTTAGTATTCTCTGATAGACCATGACAAAACACTTAATGGTGACACAATGGCTCCTTCACAGCTGTTACAGTCTATTGTGCTGTATGGCATAATTGGGGAATGTTTTAACCTGTTGATGCTCTACTCCACAGTAACATAGCTTATTGACATGCTAAACCATGGCAGCACTTGCTACAAGCTAACAGTCAAACATCTGTGACAAATATTCTGTGATTCTGTGATCTCCAAATGTTCAACAACAAGCTGCAACTCTGTATTGCACATATGCTACAGAAAATAAAATCATAGAATAGTTAGGGTTGGAAAGGACCTTAAGATCATCTAGTTCCAACCCCCCTGCCATGGGCAGGGACACCTCACACTAAACCATGCCACCCAAGGCCTCATCCAACCTGGACTTGAACACCGCCAGGGATGAAGCATTCACAACCTTCCTGGGCAACCCATTCCAGTGCCTCACCACCCTCACCATAAAGAACTTCCTCCTTATACCCAATCTAAACTTCCCCTGCTTAAGTTTTAATGCATTACCCCTTGTCCTGTCACTACAGTCCCTGATGAATAGTCCCTCCCCAGCATCCTTGTAGGACCCCTTCAGATACTGGAAGGCTGCTATGATGTCTCCATGCAGCCTTCTCTTCTCCAGGCTGAACAGCCCCAACTCTCTCAGCCTATCTCCATACAGGAGGTGCTCCAGTCCCCTGATCATCCTCGTGGCCCTCCTCTGGACTTGTTCCAACAGTTCCATGTCCTTTTGATGTTGAGGACACCAGAACTGCACACAATACTGCAAGTGAGATCTCAGGAGTGCAGAGTAGAGGGGCAGGATCACCTCCTTTGACCTGCTGGTCACGCTGCTTTTGATGCAGCCCAGGATACGATTGGCTTTCTGGGCTGTGAAAGATGTATTATAATAGCTACTGATAGACAGTAGATAGAAGTCTTCACAAGAGTTGTCCAGTGGGTGCTGTTACACACCAGTAACCTCAAAGTGTCAGCCCTGTGTTTTGTCTTACGGGACAGCGGAAGACACTCTCCTGATTCTGCAGCACTTTGCTGAAACAAATGCCAGATTTATTTGGATGCTGAAGATTCTCGAGTGTGTTATGCCATGGAAATACGCTTTCCCCCTTGGTGTTAATTTTAGCTCCATCCTATCTAAAAGCAGAAAACTGTGCTTTTGTGAATTGAAAGTAATTTTTAGTGAATCATATTTATCTTTACTTACAAAGGTATGTAAATATTCATTTAGGCTAAAATGAGCGGGGTCATCCTTGACATCTGCCATTCATTCAGGGAAATGGCAGGTTTCACCACCTGTATAATTGACTCTACATACAGAATAAGATATAACTAGTGGAAACCAATGATACTTCCAGTTTATCATCACTAGGTTTCAACTTTACACATTTAAATATAAATTTAAATGACATCTCCTCATATAGAAAGAAAGAGTTAAGAATGCTATGATAAAAGAGCAATGTTGAGTGGCCCGGAGTCCTGTGTAACAAGAGTAAACAAGGGATCATGCTAATTCTGGAAACTTGAGAATATGGGAGAAGCAAGAGGAGAAACCTACAGAGTGCTTTGAGACTCTGTTTTTTCCTGGCATATGGTGCACAAAATTGTTGATAATTTGCGGGAGAGATACTAAACAGAGACCTAGACCTCTTATCGTGTCTTGGGCATCTCAAAGTGGTTTAGCACTGGGTTAGGGTTCCAAACATCTGGAACAGATGTAAGCAGCCAGGCTTTCAGAGGGAGTTTTCTGAAAAGGTCAAATTCAGACAATGGGTTAGGGGTAAATGATTTAATATATAGAAGCACAAGTTGTGTGACAATCTAGTTGGTGGCATCATTAACTTCCAGCATCAAATGTCTTTGGTAAATGATTAAACAGCAAAGCTTAGAGACGAGTGTATTTTGCTGGTATATATTTCCAGATTTGAATAATTCAATAATCTTGACATGAAAAAATAAAAACAGAGTTTGTCTGTCTCACACAGGTTTGAAACTCTAACATGCAGCAGCCTTCCAAAGAAGCATGTTAGAAATTGAGAAGCTTATTCAGATCTTAGGCTGCCAACTGAATCTGCAGTAGGCAGGAATTTCACAGGGACAGCTTGTTTTGCAAAGTATCCTGCTGTTGCTTTTTTTTTTTTTTCTGAGATGGAAATAACCAAGACTAGATTTCCAACCCCATACTCCCATATTTTTGAGCTTCAGATAGAAACAGAAAATGCGAAGGAGTACAGAATTATGTATTCTCTTAAGGTAATAGGGCTTACATGCATAGTAAGAAAGGATGTGCACATGGTACGTGTAAACAAATGCTGGTATATGCAAGCCTACAGCCTCAGGGCTTTTTGCTGGCACCTGGAAATGAATTGTCACAGGCACTCAAAAGTGGCTTGTGTTCAAAGATAACTGTGTATAGTGAGATAAACGTGCTTTATGGTGCACAGTATGTATAGAAACATAGAATCATTTAGATTGGAAAAGACCTTTAAGATAATTGAGTCCAACTGTAGATATATTGAATAAATGCAATACATAAATAAAGACTTTCCAGCAGTATGGAATCCAGTTTGGACATTTCCCAGCTCTGAAACCCTTGCTCTGTCACACTTAACCACCTATCAGCAGGTGTCTTTGCTAAGAGTCCCCCTTCTCAGTGCCAGAGCTGTGCTCTTCTGAAAACACTACCTTTTGCTCTTTACTGAGCATGCATGAGGCCAGGGGATAGTAATAGATGCATCAGCCTGTCTTCCCCTGGAGGATCACAGCTAACCTGATTCAGCACAAGTATTTGCTAAATTAATTAGGTTACTTTTTTAATCTCAGAGTAATTTCAAGTTAGGTTTGGGGTTGATTCTTGTAATATTTAAGTGGATGGACCAGTTCCTGCTTCTTTCTTACAGTTTCTAGTTTTGTTATTGTGAAGCTGTCTGATAAAAAATAGACTTTTCAGTCAATTCATTTATTTTTTATGAACCTTTTACAGATTTATGTATGGGCTGTGCTATATTTCTGAAATGACAAAGTAGCTTTGTCTACCTGAGCTCATGTAGGGTGGATCTCTGTAGTAGAGAAATGTTTACTGGAATTTGTTCATAAGTCTTTCATAGTTTCTATTTCATTTTCACTGAGCTGATCAATAACAGTCTCTAATTTCTCACATGCTTCGTGACGTCTTTAGGAAGAGACAATGTTGTCAAAATCACAGAAGAGCATACTTCAACTTATATCACCCCAGTGTAACAGGTTGGAAAATTGAGATCTCTCTCAAAATGTTCTTCAGATCATCTCCTAAAGATTGCCTCCCTAAAGTTTTCTTAGATTTTACATTTTTATATCTGTGTGATTGAAAGTGGAATGTGGTTTTTTTTCTGTCTCCTCGAAGACTTTGAAATTGAGGTGATGTATATTTTTACCTGTAACATAGAAACTTAAAAAAAAAAAAATCTGTCTCTACAGCTGATGGCTCATAAGCCTGCTCTAGGAATCAGTCTGACAAATGGAAGATTTAGGGAATTTCTTTTCCCCTCACTCTTTTAGGTTTTTTTTCTTAAAGAAATATTATTGAGTTTGTAGAAGCAAAGTTTTAGGAATAACTAAATTTATGAGAGAATGATAACAGTACCAGCAAAAGTCAAGTCCATCTCTTCTACAGCTCACTGTTTTTCCATCTCCACTACCTATTCCCCCACCTCGCCCAGTTTCTTTGTCAAGGGAAAAAAGCATGTCTCCGTCCAGAGTTCTGCTTTGGTTACAGGCAGAGCACACTACATTAGTTCATAGCCTACTTAAAGTGTTAGTAAGGTTGAATGGCTGATTTACATTTTTCATACATGTGGCTTAGAAGTGAACACTTTCTTTTCCTCTCTTTAATCAATGTCCTAAATTGCTCTGAGGTAAAAGTCAAACGTAATTGTCCTGTAAGTGCTTCTGAGTAGACCTTTGTATGTGATCAAAGATTTTGATTAAGTCTTTTCTCAATCAGCTCTTATTTAAAGGTATAGAGATATTTCAAATGAAGTATTTCATGCCTCCTTGAACATATGTATTATATTTTGCCCTCCTGTCCCCCTTTTCCCTCCCTCTTCCCCCTCTCCTTTTGTATATTTTGAAGTGAATTTCTTGCCAGGAGGATTATTTCATTTGAATAGTAAGTTGCTGACACTGTACAAGACAGGAGACCTCACATCACCACATCAGACAAACAGTGGTATTTCTGGACTTATGACTTATGACAGTACTTCACCTTGTTTTCACTTTCATGCAAAAATTATGTGATTGCTTTAATGTAATTGTAAAAAAACACAAACCCCTAATTTTTCTTCAGTAGCTATTTCAAAAGGAATTTATTCAATAGGTGATAAGTACTTATATTTTTTCCTAGTTGGGATTTTACTTTGAAATATTGTCTGCTTAGTATCATTATATTGCCATTACTGTTAAGTTTTCATTGCTTCCTTTCTTTTGAGGAGACGCAGCAACTTTTTTGTAATAAGAGTGGACAAAAGTTGACTTAAAGCAAACTAGAGTTGTTCTCTCCTAAACAATAGCCAGACTTTGGCAATTTTCTCCATTACCTTTTTCTGACACTTTGGGCCTTAACAAGGACAAAAGATAGAGACTCTTGAGCAAAATTTTTTTCTCTCTTGTGATGTTTAATTTCTAGAGTATTGCAAAGATTGGAAAGATCTGTTAGGAGATAATCTGAGTCAATATTAGTATAGTAACCATCAGTAACACTGTCAAGGAAGTCTTGGAATATATGACTTAGTATTGAATATGTTGGCTTATTTCTTAAACAGAAACAGCAGTAATATAAACAATATGCTGCATAGTCCACCATCTGAGATATATATACACACACACATATTTTGTATTTATTAAAAATACCTTTCTTGGCAAATGATAGGTATTGTATGTCTCCCTTTACCAGTATACTCAAGCCAATTAATATTTGTTTTCTCACTTGAGAAAATATATCCAGAAATTTTAGACATTTGTAATCATAACCAAGAGAGAAAGATTGAAGGCCATACTGGAAACTCTGTAATTTTCACTTCTTGTTTTAAAAGTAGAAGCACTTGATGTGGGCAGTTTTCAAAGTGCTGAGAGGAATGTCATATCTTGGCATTTAACAGAATTTGTTGGTGATCTGTATCTCCCAGTTCTCTTCTGAAAATCTACCTCATTGTGCTGTACAAGTAGAAATATACATAGTGGCCTGCATAAGTGGAAAAGTGATTGATTACAGTCTATCCTATTGATTATTTAACCTGTATAAAAATAACCAGAATGGATCTCTGTCTTGTACAGTATTCTCAGCTCATGACATGACATAATGTTGCATTTGGATAATGGCAGAGCTGGAAATCAGCTTCCATTGCAACCTTTGGCAGAGCAGCTCACCAGCAGTAATGTCAATGCAGTCTCATTGCCATCCCCTCTTTCTGGCATTCCATGCAAGACACTGCATGATACTATATAAGAAACACACTTTTTCAAAATCTGTTATGTTTGCATGATTTTTGGCAACATATAATTGGACTTACAATGCACTTTTTGAATGAAGATCAAAATTATTTGTATGATGTTAATGTATTACCTAGAATAACTTACTATATGTTAGAAATACAGTGAAAGCAATTTTGATCCATAAAAATTAATGATTAGCTGCAATTTTTATTCTTTCAAAACCAATTATGCAGACTTACAAGCTAGGTTTGAATCAACTGTTAGATATGTCCCTTGTGAAATATGGGCAAATCTGCTGAAATTACCAAACTTAGACCAATTAAGTATAAATTATATAAATATTCATGCTGCTTTAAACAGTTATTTGCTATTTATAAAATATAAAATAATTTTATCATTGTATAAAAATATAAAATCTTGCCTGTATTTTCAGGCAAGATTGCTATATGTAGTGTTTGTGTTAATCATCGTTGGACACTTCTGTTATTAACAGGATTTCTAATGTGGTAATATGGAACCCTGGGTTCTTAATTATGCTTTCCTCAAAATTTTCCTAAGTTCTTACTTGACAGTGGGTCTTAATTTGAAAAGGCAAATGAGAAAAGTTATCTGCAGACTTTAACTTAGTACTGTCTTGAGTCAAGTCTATCTTCAAGCTGCAGCTTGTAATCTAGAGGTATCTTCTAATGTGAGCATGGAAATTGTCTAGCATAAACTGGCATCAGTGTATAAGTGTTTTCCTGCAAAATATGATGTCGTTGTTCACCTAAGTATGTGTAGTATCTGCTGTAAAAGATTGTGATGAGGAGATGGTGATGACAAAGCTGATCTTCAATCAAGGTGACTGAAGGGAAGAAGGTGAGAGTGGAGGAAGGTGGTTTAGTTTTTGTCTTTTTCTCACCGTCCCATCTGGTGTGGCCATGACTACTGCTGAACCCAGGACACTAGTAAATAATCTTCCTGTCCTTATCTTATCTCACAAGCTTTTTCATCTTAGTTTCTCCCCCTGGCCTGCTGAGGAGGGAGAGTTATAGAGCGACTGTTGGTCAAGTGCAGTTGGTCAAGGTCAACGCAGCACATGCAAAGAAAATGAAGATCCAACATCAAGTTTGAAGCATATTTAACTCCATAGTAAGGCCAGCAAACAGACCTTTCTGAGGAGGGCAACATTTAATCTGAAAACAGTTATTCCACAAGCATACTTGCTGAAATTCCTAACAAGAGATGAAGGAGCAGGAGTCAGTATTCAGACTACCTAAGCTTGTCTTTTTCAGTTCTTCACTGAACTGACAAGAATAAATTGTCTTTCAAATTCCAAAGTCTATTCAAATTGTAGGCTATGTTAAGATCTTAGTTTTGCTAATTACGTGAATTCAGTAGTTTGCCAAAATCAAAATGTGCCTGCTTAATTCATCCACACTTTATCATGACTAACTAGCTACAAATTGTTTACTTGCCAATCAAAACATTTTTTCATTGTTGACAGCATTGCATGTATATAATATTTTTCCTACACAGTAGATTGTATTGCTGCATTTTATCTAGTTACTGTATCAGTTTGAGCTGTAATGGAAAATACTGGCATTACTAACTTTTATCTCTAAGCAGTTACAAGTTTTGAGAGATTGTTCACCTGTAAATGCATGTGCATGGGAATACTGAGCCTAATTCTCCATGTGTATAAGCATTTACTGGTTTTGTAAGTTTAATCACACAAAAGCTACCATCTTCAGTACTAAGCAGCATGGTCAAGAAATTAAAGTTAGCAGTAAGAAATGCTAGTTCAGGACAATAATAATTAATCTGAAGTTTTCTGTCTCAATTTGTAGCAATTCATGGACTTATGATGCTCTTGAAACAGGCTAGTTGATAGTAGCTTTGGGATTTATGAAATGCTGAGAAACAGATTTGTTCCTTTTTCTTGTGTTCAGAGGAATGAATGGCTTGCAATTTACCTTTTACCTGCCAACTTCTGAATAGTGTGGATTGTGTCTTTTTTTTTTTTAATTGCCTTTTTTAGTCCTACACGTGCCTGAAACATTTTTTTTTCTGTCAGTGTAGCTTTACAGGATTGACTTCCGCTTGTAGATTTTTCCCTCAACTGTTTGTGATCCTGGCTTGCCTACAGACTGGATTCCTAAAGTGAAAATGAATTCAATCCTTCAGGCTTTATAAAAGCAGCTGGGTTGTGTACAGTCCACTTACTAGTTTCATCTATTTTGTTAGCCACAGGAAATTTCTGATACAAATAGTCTAGCCAGCAGCATTTGTCTTCCCTTGAACTTGATGTTGCTTATTATGTTCTAGTTTCCAATTGGTGTGTTTTAGACAGGGTAAAGATACTCTTGGTTATTATTCTATCTGCATGGTTAGGTCTATGTAAATAAACACTGACAATACTAACAGTGTGGAATCCCTAAGAAGTTCATGATCTTTCTGGATCAGCTAGCAAATAATGCTTGCTTACAACTGTCACAAGCAGGCTGTAAGTGCATAGAAAAGCAAACTGTGTCTTGGGTGTCTGAGACCTTTTTCTCCTTTCTGAAGCTGATTAAATAATGTAAATGCATGCATACATACATAATAAGCATCTTCGTGGTTGGACTGCCAGAAACAAACACATTTATCACCATTGCTAGGGACTTGTGTCATGCAAATGCGTTGTCTAAGTCAGATACAGTGGTAGCCTTGTGACAGATTTAACAAGATTAGATGACCTCCAGAAAAAGCTTTGCAAAGCACTACAGATAATGCTATGCAAATTGACAAGCAGCACAGACAAAAAGCTTAATAATTACTCCCTCTCCTTTTAAAACATTTTTCTCTTTCAGAGGCCAAGCCAGGTTAATTTATAGAGTCCAAAAGTGTCTGTTACACACACTGTGGTTGTTTTTCAGAAAATGAAGGAAAAAACCTGAACAGTTTAGATTAGGAAAAGTGATCAGTGCAGATTATGTTAACGGGTCTTCTCTGAGCCTCAAAGGTCAGGGAATTTCAGTTTGCATTTGGACAAGCTCCAACAGAACCAGCACTGAGAGTTATTATGACCCTGCTGGGTTAGAAAATTATTTAAAAGGACCAAAAAATGCCCAACAAACCACTGAAAAGTAATTGCTCTGTCAATGATACAGTCCTACACTGAAGGATTTCTTCTGCATAAACTCAGTGACATCTAATTTATGGGTCATAGTTCCTATAGCCCTGCTCACAAATGCTTTCTGGCAGCACAACTGTTCTCATCAGACTACTTCATCCTATTGAGGTGTTTGCAGAATTGTGCCTATTGGGTTGAACTTGGATCAAATGTTAAAACTTTACTGAAAAATCTAATCCCTTTCCTTAAACCTACAGACAACAAAGTGATTAACTTTATTAGTCCTGCCAGCTTAGAGTAATTAATTATATGCAAGTTTCAACATCTTAAGAGGATCCATGCTACAGCAAGTACAGCTTGTGTAAGATGGACTTGAGCTCGTGGGGTAATGGTTTTACTTCACAAGAACAGTGTGAATTGTAAATCCACTGCAGAATATGGAATACTGAAGGTTGGGATCTTTTAAGAAGGACACAGGCATCACAGTATCACAGTATGCTAGAGATTGGAAGGGACCTCAAAAGGTCATCTAGTCCAATCCCCCTGCCGGAGCAGGAACACCTAGATGAGGTTACACAGGAATGTGTCCAGGCGGGTTTTGAATGTCTCCAGAGAAGGAGACTCCACAACTTCCCTGGGCAGCCTGTTCCAGTGTTCTGTCACCCTCACTGAGAAGAAGTTTCTTCTCAAGTTTAAGTGGAACCTCTTGTGTTCCAGTTTGTACCCATTACCCCTTGTCCTATCATTGTTTGCCACTGAGAAGAGCCTGGCTCCATCCTCGTGACACTCCCCCTTTATATATTTATATACACTCATAAGGTCACCCCTCAGTCTCCTCTTTTCCAAACTATAGAGACCCAGCTCCCTCAGCCTTTCCTCATAAGGGAGATGCTCCACTCCCTTAATCATCTTAGTTGCCCTGTGCTGGACTCTCTCCAGCAGGTCCCTGTCCTTCTTGAACTGAGGGACCCAGAACTGGACACAATATTCCAGATGCGGTCTCACCAGGGCAGAGTAGAGGGGAAGGAGGACCTCTCTCGACCTACTGACCACCCCCCTTCTAATACACCCCAGGATGCCATTGGCCTTCTTGGCCACAAGGGCACAGTGTTGGCTCATGGTCATCCTGCCATCCACTAGGACCCCCAGGTCCCTCTCCCCTACACTGGTCTCTAACAGGTCGTTCCCCAACCTATATTGGAACCTGGGGTTGTTTCTGCCCAGATGCAGGACTCTACACTTTCCCTTGTTATATTTCATCAAGTTATTCCCTGCCCAACTCTCCAGCCTATCCAGGTCCCGCTGGATGGCAGCACAGCCTTCTGGCGTGTCAGCCACTCCTCCCAGCTTAGTGTCATCAGCAAACTTGCTGACAGTACACTCAATTCCCTCATCTAAATCATTGATGAATATATTAAATAATGCTGGTCCCAGTACTGACCCTTGAGGCACTCCACTAGATACAGGCCTCCAACTAGACTCCGCCCCATAGACCACAACTCTCTGGCTTCTGTCCTTCATCCAGTTCGTGGTCCACCTCACCAACCGACCTTCCAGACCACACTTCCTCAATTTAGCTATGAGGATGCTGTGGGAGACTGTGTCAAATGCTTTGCTGAAGTCAAGGTAGACCACATGCAATGGTTGCATTCTGCTGCAGAGGAATGAGTGGCGAGCTGGGTGCTGTTGAGTTTTTAATTTGGGTGTGGATTTTGCTTTCAAATACCTTCTAATCATCCCCATCCACCTCCTAGAGTACACTTGGAGCACCCTGACTAGATTTCTTGTGAGTTTCCAGTGGCAGATCTAGCTCCTTCACTGCAGGATATGCAGTCCACAGGCCCAGCACAGCTCCAAGTTAATCCCTGCCCAAAACATGGGAAGTGTGGACACTGTCAACTGTGTCTCTCCTCTCCAAGTTGGCACTTGCTGCGTCTTGCTGATAGCTAATGGGGGCTATTCTCTGAGATACACTGGGAGCTGGAAACTGTGCTGTGGAAGAGGTGCCCATTTGGGTAACTGCTTTTCTTAGCAGGGGCTTATTAGTGTTACTGCATTGGCCGTCTGTAAGGCTTTCCAGGGTCAGTCTTATATAGTACTGACCTGTGAGCATGTCAGATCATGGCTTTCTAGACCATGACTAAGCATGTAGGGCAGATGAGTATGTAAATTCATTAATGTCTAAGGCAGAAGATTTCTCGCCAGCCTGAAAGACAGTCAATAGCCAGCTCAGAAGTAAATTTAGCAGTGGCTTGGGAGAAGATTCTTCTGTGACATTTTGAGAACTTCTCTTGAAGTCTTCTTTAGAAATGAGGCCTCAGTGGCTCAGTCCCTGATGCAGTTTTGAGAAACCCTTGCATGAAAGTGGTATGAGCAATAGAGATATTGATAAATAAAAAGAGAGCTACTGGTGCATTTTTATGTAAGACTCTTGAGACAATGCAAAAGTACTTGTAATATCATGTAGGTGAATGACTGCTTAAAATTATTAAACTGTTAACTTTCATGTAATTTTCGACACAGCTCTAAAATCCATTTTGCAGTATTTTCATTAAAGATTAACAGGTTGTTAATTATGGATCATGATTTTAAATTTTCTGTGTTGGGCTGTTCTTGTACTATAGAACAATGCATCTTGCAAGTAGATTTTAGGCCACCACCTTGAAGATGTGTACATTGTTGCTTGTGTGATAGTAAGAATAAACAAGTCTCACCTCAGAAAATATAAGCCAGTTGATGTAAGAATCAGTTTAAAAAAACAACCAACCAAACCAACCTACCATCAAACAAACAAAACCACAACCCTCCCCTATGTACAACACTGCATGGGTGGCTAAATGTATTGTAGTTTTATTTACTGTATTATAAAGCATCAGCTTGGTCACTGCCAGAGACAACTTGTTGCATTACTTCATTCAGTAGATGATCTTTTGTCACAAATCCTGTGTTTCTTTGAGATTGATAGGATGGCAGGACTGCCTTCTGCTTCTGAGTTTTGTCATGTTCTGTAACAGAATGACTAATTTATAAATATGCATTTTATTCATGTTAAGGAAACTGGTAATTTAAAAATTGGTCTTTTCCTCACCTGTGCAAATGTAAGAGGAAAGCACCATCTGATAACATTAATTTAGGGCTAAAATTCAAATAATCCTCTGATGTCTGAAATTTCATTGCTCTCAGAAAATACTTTTTCAGTTCATGAACCCTAGCAAGCTACGCAACTGTTTACTTCTTCCCATCCCCTTTTATTCCCTTGATTAGATATCAATTTATAGGAATTTCAACAAAAAGACTACCCAAGGGAAATTAGTCTGTGAAGTCCATTTGAACACTGTAGAGTTCAAATACCCTCTGTACTGAGCAAACAAGAAGAGGAATAATGAATATTAAACAAATATGTCCTCATTACAGTATGACACCTGAGAGTGTTTAGCTATAATCCACAGGACATTGGCTTTGTAGATCTGTGTCTTTTTCTAATATGAAAGGGTCAGGTCCTTCAGCACATGTGAATCATCGTTGCTATAGTCACTCTTCTTATTTTCATGTAAGCTAAATATTATGATTTTTCATTCACATATAATAACCATCATTTCAAACAAAAAGTCCTCCTCAGTCTTAGTTTTGAAAAGAATATTTATTGTTATGACAGTAAATTCAGATCCAGGTATTAACTATAGGCTCCCAGTGGTAATACTTTATAGCAAGATATTCTCCATAATAGAATGAACCCAAATTATCTCAACTATCTGATATTTGGCCCAGTTGCATATTTAGAATCCTTTAAATAAGATCCAATAACTTATGTAACTTGCACACATACATTTTGTACACAAAACAGGGTTGCTTCTTTGTACACATACACTTGTGTTGTCCATCTTCTTGCCAAATGATGTAGGTACTTAAAGTCTGTGTAAGTTTTAAACAAAATTCCAAAGCAATTGGACAAATTCAGGGAAGAGACAATCCCTGGAGAACCATTAACTAGGAATGATGAGCTTCAGTTTTAGCCAACAGTAGCTGAAGGCTGGGCAAATATACTGGTGGGGTGTTTACTTTCTCATTATCCTGTGTCCTGGGCTTTCTCTGGATCTCGTTGCTGAAAGATAGAGTACATTTTAAATCAAGCAAGGGCAGCCCCAGTTTATACCAAAAAAATCCATTTAGAAAATCTACTGAAACCAGTATGCTATCATGCATTTTCTAAAATATCTGACACTTGGTTGATTCCTGATTACCTTGTATGCTCATGAAATGATAAGATTCCATTTGTACTTTGAAGGAAGAAATATTTCAGATTCAGTTGAAAAATTTAATGTAAAATTTGAAAAGTAAGCCCTACCTGATAGTATTCTCCAAGTACTAAAGATCACGTAAGAAAACATTTATCTTGGACCCAAGGTTTGTTATATTTTATAAGTCAGTGGTGTACAAATACAGAAGGAAAAATACCCCTCCACACACCAGTCCAAAATTCCCCAGGCTTTTGTAGTTTGATACATAAACTGAACTACAGTGAAGTTGAGGGCAGGTGTACAGTTCAGTTGTTAGCATATGGCCAGCTAGACCCTTTGACTTTATCGTGCACATTAAATAATCATGTTCATGAGTTAATTTTAAACAGATGTGTTTATAGCGTAAAATGTACATGACTTGGAAAATATGGCCATAAAAGTCTAAAATGCCTGTTTCCAAGATTGCAATGAAATGGGTTTTGTTAGTAACTGATGAAAGCAGGCTGTTCTTGATATAAATTCATTGAAATGTTTTGGAGAGTTTGCAGTCGGAAGATAATTTTGCATTTTTACTGGCTTCATTAAACATCATCTTCAACTGGAAATTATAAATATTTTCCAGATTGATAGTTCTACTCTGTGCAATGTAAACACTCTCTGCTTGGTGTTAAGTCCTTCTAATGTTGAGTAAGAAACTTGCCTTCAGCACTGATAAATATTTTCTGGTTTGGAAGCTGTTTAGACTGGTTAATAGAGGTATTATTTTGAACACATTACCTCATGATAGATATTTGGACTATGCTCTTTTGATTCTCACCTGGTTGGTTTAGTTTTGATGTTTTTTTTGATTTTGTTTTTTTTTCCCCCTGTGGTTGTTTAAATCCTTACCTCTGTTTCCTTGCATATTTGGCAGTTGTTTGTGTATGCAAAACCCAGTCACCCAGATGCTTGCACTCATCTGCTGCATGTTTCTGTGCACAGAGGGGAAAGAAGTGGCAAGAGCCACATGTTTTCAACATGATAGTGCTCTAGAAAGATCTAAACCCACAAGCAATTTTAGATAAATTTTTAACATACAGGTCATACTAGAGTCCTAGCTGGTCTATTCTGGATGTCCAGCTCACTTCATTGTCTGAAAGTTATCCTTTGTGGTGATCTTTGTCACACTCTTTGTAGTTTCGCACTTCTTCCTTTTTTTTTTTTTTTCCCTTCTCTTTCCTTACTTACTTCCATGTCATTTTTATATAGCTGCTTTTTCTAGCTGGAGTGGAGTTGTACAGACAAGGCAGAATTTTGCAGCTATGTTTCATCTCTTGACAAGTCCATCACTTACACAATGACTGGAGCTTGAATTTTGTATCAAACTCTCCTCTGTGCCCAAGCTTTGTGTGCTGCTGAGGAATGCAAGCAAACAGGTAGGCAGCTAATGATCACATCAGATGCTGCATCTTTGTCTCCCTTGTAGCAAAGAATGCCTTTTGTTGCACCAGTTCTTAAAACTGGCAGCACCCAAACAAAATCTCCAGCAAGCCTTTTCACTCTGTGGTAATCTTCAGCCAGCTTTGGCTGGAGAACCTGAGGAATTGAGTTATTCCCAGGATGATATTTCTAAAGAACATGTTTTATATTGACTTATTATGGTGCAATGTCTAGCAGTGGTACATTTTAAAATACCCATATGATGGCTCTGGGATCTGGTCATATGTCTCGGTGTGTAAGTAAAACTTCAATCCTCCTTCTTAGAGTTAGATGATAAATCTTTCTGTTTGCTTATAAAAATTCAAATCTCTATGTTAGTGAGAAACCAAGCACTTTGAATCTAATTCATGACTTCCTCTGTGAGTACTCCATGAGCTTATTTTAAATAAAACAGCCATAATTGTTAATAAAAAGAGCCAGAAAAAATAGTATCTTGCATAGGCTGGAAATAGTGATTTGTTCTGGCAGTCATGCTGAATTCAAGTGAGTAATGCAGACAAGATGGGGGCATGCCTGTTCTGCTCACCTGACATTGACAGTCCATATATCCTTGAGTAGGTCAGATCAAACTATTATGTTGGTAATAGAACATATAAATGTAATGTAAAAATGTAATATAAACAAGAAAAGCCCGGAAGTTTATTTTGTGTGGCCACTGAAGCTTTGTCCCAGGTGTAACATGAATAGTGTATTAAAGTCTGCTCACAACTGAAATGAGGAAAGATGACATGCAGCCTGGTTGTTCTCTAGGGAGACAGAGGTGAAAAACCTTAGTTTATTTTCTGTGCTTTTCTAAATGAAATCTTAGGAACCCTTGACGTCTATGGCTAAAAAGGCATTTTGTGGCTCCTTGTGGGTATTGAAAACAATAAATGCTGCATAAGCAACGGCATGTAGTGGCATAATCTGAATGTTGAAATTGTTTTTGAGAAAAATTCAGCAGCTTTTACTGCCACCACTGAAAGATAAATGACACCTGAAAATAATTTTCTCTTGCTTTTGACATCTTAGTAATAACAAGGTTTTTAATGCCTTAATAATACAAAGGTAGCCATACTATGTCAGTATTTCATCTTGTTTATCCAGTGCTTAGCTAGTGGGTATGAAGAAAAGAGCACCACAAGAATTTATAAGGCAAATAGTGATTTTCCTGTAACTGCAGTAAATCTAGTCCCATAATGTCTGATTTATTTGTCTACGGAAGATACCATATTTCAGAATGAAAAAGATTTTACAAGGGCAGTGTCCTTTCGGGCAATTAACAGTTTTCATGACTTCTCATACTCTGACTTGACTATCTAAATGCCCTCTATTCTAGTAAGTGAGAGTTTTTAAAAACAGTTTTTTAATGCTGGTTTGTATTTTTCATTGAAAGAAGAATGAAAGCAAGGATTTTTCTGGTAGTAAAAGCTGAGGTTCTTGGGTTTTCTGCTTTCAGCTCCTGACAACTGGCTGAATCTACACATGTGATGCTGCATTTCTCAGGAATTTTCCATATCATAGGCAGAGGTGTTGGGAGATAAATACTTATCTCAGGGATGATTTTCACTTATCATAACTAGCCTGATAGCCTCGTATGTATGTTTGGGGCTTTTTTAAGCTGGTTGCAACTAATTACTCATGACTCAATACATATACAAATATGTGTAACAATGAATGCAGCTGGGAAATCTGCAAAAATAAAAAGACCACACTGGCTGTCACTGATTTTGGACAATAGAGGGAAGAGCTAAGGCTATATGACTGTAGATACTAATTAATTTCTTCATTTTCAAAAGTCTGTTTATTGAAAGATAATTTTACATAATAACTTGATAACCATAACTTACTTAATGAAGTTTTGCTTTTGTCACTATCTCATTTGCTTAATTTACTTATTTACCTTCTGCAGAAAGTTCTTTCATGTCATACAGGTTATAATATCAGCCAGGATATTTAAGTCAAATATTTAATCTCATCCCAACTGGAAACTTCTAATAGCTGGTCATACCCAGTATTAGCCAGCAGTGTTCAGACATATACATATATTGCAAGCTGTTTCTTTGTGCAACTTGTAATACTACTGAGCAGCAGAAACTTCTAAATCTAAGTCAGGTTTCATCTAAAGTAACATCTTTTCCTTGCTAAATCTTATCTCTTCAGAATAGTTTTAGAAGGGTAAAGGTTTGGAGAGATTAGTCTGCTAAGATATTTTTCCATTCCTGTACTTTTGTTTCTTCTTTGCTGTTCTGTTGCACTTCCGTTCATCTTAAGGAGAAGGCCAAGCTTAAAACCTGACTCAAACGTTTCCACAGGGCTTCAAAGGGGACTTTAACAAATCCTAACCAACTCATGGCAAAGTTTAATATTTCTGTGTACAGTCTTAATATTCAAAATGGCTCTGAGAAGGTGGAAGAATCACTACTTTGCCAAGAGCTCTTGCCAGGAACTAATATTTTCTCTGTAGGTTTGTACACTATGTATCTAGTGGGGAAATAGTATAATTAAGCTGCAGAAATTAACATCAGGAAGATTTAAAATCTGGGCCCAAGGAGAACTGAAAGTTGAGGAGAAAGAAATAACCAGGTCTTATTTTCAGGTTCTTAAAGAGTAAAGCTTATAGTACTTTACAAGCAAGATTGCATTGTGTTTGTGCATCTGAATATAGCTTCTGTTACAAAGAAAATATGTAATGATTAGACTATTGTGGGCTAGATTCATTAAAGGGATTAGCTTGTGCTCTGGCATATGTTTATGTAGCTATATGGGTGGTATGTGTATATAGATCTATTCCCACACAGAAGCCTTTGATAGCTTGAACTAGATAGACAACATAGCCCACCAACACAACCTGTAAGGAGAGGGGAAAGAAGAAAAGCTGTTTTTTCCTGTATTCCTCAGTCTATGTTGTATTCATTAATTATGTCTTTTAATTAATAATTACTCTCTCCATGTATTATGCAGAAACTTTGAATCTCCTTTTATTCCTGATGATAGGGAAGGAGTTCAGACTTTGACACAGTTTTCTGAATGATTTTTTCTGATGATCGCTGAAGCTGTTATCGATGACGTGACATCTTCTCCAACATGTTTTTTTCTCAGAGTTTGTAAACTTACAGTTTTTTTAACTTCCATTCTTTTTTTTTGAGACAGGACCACAGATGGAATTTGAGAAAGAAAGCTGTCTTTAGCTGCAGTGTTCTAGAAATGTCAGTATATCATGTGAGTGATCCTTTGTTCTCAGTTTGCTTGTATTTACATCAGATTTTTCCACTCTGCTTTCAATACAGTCTGAGGATATGTAATTATTGTGTTAATGGTGACACAGGGATAGTTTATTTAACATCAGTCAATGAACTGCTGAGATTGAAATGGACAGCTGCGATTGGTGAGTAGTGCCACTGCTTTACCAGGACAGCTCTTAATGTGGTGATGCCTCAGGAATCATTCAGTCCAAATATGACTCCCCTTTAAAGGTTCTCCCTTCCTATTCTTCCATTTCTACTTTGCTTTACAGAAGATATCCTCCTAACCTGTGTTTGCATTCTCAGAAGCTTATTTTTTCCAGAAGAATGTGGCTGTAGCCTTCTATTGAAGGATTGCTCCCTAGTGGCTTATCTAATAAAATGTTTTTTTTCTGGAAATGTCACATATAAATAAAGGCCAAAGATCATTTGGCATCTCTGCCAGACCTCCTCCATCATGCTACGCTTACTGTCACAAGACATTTAGTTTCATAGGAGAGAAGCTGTGCCAAGTATTCCTAATAGAAAATGAGCACCAGTCAAAACTGCTTTGGCTTTGACTGCAAAACCTGCAATTTGGGACAGGGTCATAAAAAACATCCAAATATGCATCAGAAGTCAGCAGCTGGTATTGCTCCCATGCTGTCTGTGGAATGGGTGGGCTTTCCCTCAAGTTACCAGTGCTCTATTTACATTACTCTCCTTGCATTTGCCAGGGGTCCTGTGCAGTTGTGACCTCTGCTATTGGAAGTCAGCATATGGACTTCTGCTATGGCCATAGCCATAGTCTCTTTTCCTAACACAAGGGAAGGCTGGGAGACTGCTGCATCAAGGACACAGGATTTTCTCTAATGAATGGAACACTTGGTTTTTAAGACTATTGGGGTTTGTGGAATTATGGAACGTAGCAAGTTTGGCATCTTGAGTCATATTTTAATTTAAATCATTATGAGGGAATTATATTGATAGAGTCTAGTCAGCTTGCTTATATATTCTGTGACGCATGGAATTACGTGTTATCTGGGCTTGGGTAGATAGGTATGTCACTCTGGGGTCCTTTTTCTTACCCGCTTGTTTATACACATACTACATGTGAAGACAGCAGATGAATAACATGTTCTTTAGTCTAACTGTATATTTGCTCTACCTAATTTTTCTTGCTCTTTCCAGGTCTCAAATTCCTTTCTCCCCTTGATTAGTAACCATGGTGCTTGTAATGTGCAGCAATTATATATTGGAATGTATGAGTATAGTATAATTTATGCACAAGTAATTACTTAAATGACTCTTCATTATATTGCAATCAAATCCTAGATGCTCTGGTATGGATGTTACATATCCAATCTCAGCATGCTACTTAAAGTCTTCTGAGTCCAATTCTGAGATGATGTAAATCAGTGCAGCTTATCTACGCAGCTCCAGTGCTTTGAGAAGGGCTGCACAGGCTAGTGAAAACTGATTTACAGCTATAAAAGAAAAGAAATTGAACCTAAAACTAACACAGAAAGGTAGATCTGAGTGAGGCTAAAGTATCTTGAGAACAATAGTCTCCACAGTCTAACAACGACAGCAATTGTATTCTTGCTTCTCTGAAAGCCCGTTGAGATAATTTTCTGCATTGTTACTTTAGCCACTGAGTTAACCATAAAGTGGTGAGTGATGCTTTTGTCAATTTAAACTGTATTGGGTGTTTGCATTGTTTGTTGGGGAGGAGGGATTGCTGGCCGACAGAAGACCTTAGCTGTGTGATAGTCCCAATTTATTTTTCAATCTTATTTAAGCTATATAATAGCAAAGTTGCCTTTGACTGTTCTCTTGGCAATTTTAGGCAAATCTGAGAATTGCCTTTGACTGTTCTCTTGGCAATTTTAGGCAAATCTGAGAATAGCTCATTTGGAGGACTGCAATATGAGATGTGTAACTGATGCTTCAAACTGTCCTAATAAAATTAGCATGTCTACATCATATTGTAGGGTAATGATGAGCGTTTGTAGAGATAGATGCTTTAATTCAAAGCATTATAATTGATTGCACCCTGAGTAATGTGGAGACTCAACCACATTTCCTCTGTAATTCAGAGTCAAATCTAAAAATGCCTGAAACTTCTGATGATGCACAGAAAGGTTACTGTCCACCATGAAGGTTTTGTGCAAGCAATGTTTCTGCATTTTACACTACATAGCTATGTTTTCTGTGGTTTGAGAGAGTACAAGGAAAGCGCTCTTTGCCGATTCCAGTTTTCATTATATTCAGAGATTTGCATACAGCATATTTGGTTCAGTCAAGTCTACGGAAAGTAATTCCAGGAAAGTCTAAAAATCTCTCAGCTATGGTACTTAATGTGGTCAGCAGGAAGTGCCTGTGAGAATCCATCTATCTTTCTGGTTCAACTGCTTTGTCATTAGATAAACAGCATGGTATCTGTGTTTCACAAAAGTATTTCTTCCAGCAAGAAACTGTTTTCTGCTTTGTATGAAACGGTTCAGTGCTAAATGTCTTTATTTCTTTGCAATTCCACCTCCTGCCCTCCTTTCTATTTATTATGAGACAATAGCAAACTGATCTCAATTTGTGCATGAAGAGGTGATGCCACATGTGAAACATTTTAATGTGTACCCTCAGCTAAATTTGTTTATATTAGAACTGCTACTTCTTTGAATTGATTTTATTAGTTGTCTAGTCTGTGGGAGATTACTCAGGCTTTATTTACCTGTTAGCATGCATGTGAACTTCACTTCTAAGCTATAGCTGCATCTTGCTCTGTGTCTAAATAATAAATTTAAAATAGGTGCTGACAGAAACACTGTCCTGGGTTCAGCAGTGGCAGTCAGGTTTTTTTTTTTCTCCTTCTTAGTAGCTGTTGCAGCACTGTGTTTTTGATTTTTGGCTTGGGAACAAAAACTGATAACACCGATGTTTAGACTGACCAAGGATTTTGTGAGTCTCATGCTCTGCCAGGGAGGAGGAGGGGCCGGGAGGAAGCGGGGACAGGACACCTGACCCAGACTGGCCAAGGAGGTGTTCCATACCACAGCACGTCATGCCAGGGGATGGAACTGGGAGCTACCCGGAAGGGCACGTCCCCTGGTCGGTCGGGCTGTCTTTTCCGGCGGGCGGTATCGTATTCTCTTCCCTTGTTATTTCTCTTGTCGTTGTTATTGTTGGTGGCGGCAGTGGTGATTTGTGTTATACCTTAGTTATTAAACTGTTCTTATCTCAACCCGTGGGAGCTGCATTCTTTTGATTCTCCTCCCCGTCCCTCCAGAAGCGGAGGGAAGAAAGGTGGGGGGGGGCAGTAGACTGCGTGGTTCTGATTTACAGCGTGGGCTTAAACCACGACAAACACACTGTTCATTAAAGTTTACTTTCAATTCCTACATTGAGACTACCTAAACAGGCATAAAAAATGGGAGGTTTGATAAGATACTTGGTTTATTTCCATTAACCCCTACTTTCAGGATGTTTTCTATATCAAATATCTCGTTTACATGCAGAACTGTAGTGTACTGTTTCCTATTACTGAATCTTAGAGGACTGGTTTGGTAAGTAAGCTTTTGTTCTATGAAAACACTTTAATTGCTGGTAAATGACCTGCTAACCTTCTGTTCATCACAGAAAGGACCTGTAGTCAAAAAACGTTGTGGCCTAAAAGAGATTGTATAAAAATGGCATCAGAGCGGCATGCATCTTGAGCAAAACTTCAGCAGCGATTTTAATGATGACTGGAGAGACAGTACTGCCACACTAGTGTAGTGCTGCTGTTGGGATACTAACCCCAGACTTACATATTTCATTTCAAAAACAAAGTTTTATATGAAGAAAGGCACTTGCTATTATTTCGTTATTATGACTTTTAGATTACCTGATCTGCAGATTATCTCAAGTCTTTACTTAAATTTGATGCAGAGATCTGAAAGGTAGGTTACCTGGAGCTGGTGACTAGCTTGAATTATAAAAACACAGATTTTAATTCCTCAAGAAGAAAGGATGTTCATCGCATACATGACATTTGAAAGCTGTTTCCCTTTTTTACAATACACAATCATACAATTTCAGACTCTACAGGGTTTATTTAGGTAAAGGATTAACCATTTGTCACTAGTTCTGAGCATATTTAGCACATATTATGACACTTGGAAAGAGAGTGCATATCTGAGGCAAAGATTTTTTCAGTTTGGAGCATGTATCTATCTGGTAAATGAATATATAATCACTTCATGTGGGACTACTAGGTCATTATTTTCACCTGCCAAGGAAGCAGGTCTACTGAAAGAGCACAGATTTCCATAGTCTTTAGCCTGAAGTAGCTGGCATGTTGATGGATGAAGGCCACACCTCTGGCTTTGCTATTTTGCTTGTGATAGTTAAATGAAAGCTAATATGGGGTTGTCTTCTTGGGTAAAATCCTGCTGTCATATACACTGATCAACTAAGATTGTCATGCACTGAAAGGTATTAAAAAAAACAGCTGTATAACCAATGTATGTTCACATACAAATGCAGTTGGTAAGAAGTGAGCATTCAGGAAAACAGACTACAGTGGCACAGTTGTTGCTCACAGCCATTTCTCCTAAATATACATCATCAAGGCCAGTGTCCTTTTTCCTTTCCTTTTCTTTTACTCTCTTTTCTGGATTACCTATTTTGCTAAAAGAAAAAAAAAAAAATTGAAAGAAGAGCAGCTTTAAAAAACGGTATATTTCTTAGATTATTTTGAAACTTGAAACTGAATTAGAAATACGTAAACCATGAAAATTAGTGCTTTGAAATGTGTGCCTGGGGTCAAACTTGTGAGTATTGAAAAAGCATATATTAGCTTTAATTGCATCCCAGCTGAGCCCCGGGGGGGGGGGGTGGGGGGGGTGGGTGGTGGTGAAATGGGGGCAGAAAACAGTATTCTTTTGTTAAAAATTATATAAAAATACAGCAACTTCACTGTCTTTGTTTCAGATATGGGCTAGCTCTTGTTTTTATTGTCCTACCTTTCATTCTTATGTGATGCTCCAGTGTAGTAAATAGGTCACATTTCTGTAAATTCACCTTAGTCCTATTTGTATTCCTTTATGTCTCTTTCTAAATACTCATGTGTGTGTATGGATTGGTGTTTCAGATCTGCTGTGTCACCATTATTTCCATTTATTTTGTGGGCATGATGAAGTTATTTATAATAGTAATAATGCTATGTATTTAGAACTAGTGACTTTTTATTGATGGTAAAATACACAAGTAAAAAGACCTTCTGTGCTTATGAGGAAAATCTGAGCTGAAGATTTCTTTGTGAAGTTTGTAATTTTGGGTTTTTGTCTCTAGTTTAAAGTTGTTCTCTTTCTGGACTCCTTGTTTTTAATCTTGTCAAGAAACAAACCATTTCTTCTGGGGTAAGTATATAATTGTATCTTGTACTGAAGCCTTCAGGAGTTTCATTTATTTACTTATGGAAAGTGTCTGTCATTAATTTACCCTTGTCGAACAGAGAGACAGTGGATGTTTCATCAAGTAAAGCCCAAGAATCTGTGTGGAGGATGAGAATGAAAAAAACCCAACAGCATGAGCTCCTTTGTACTATATTTTGCCAGTCGACTAGTTACTTTCAGAAGTCACCATATTGAACTGGAAAGAGCAATGAATTTCCATTCTTTTTTAGAGATTAAAAGACGGAGGAAAGAAAACCTTTCATGTTATCATGAGCTGTCATTAAGATAAATTTTGTACTAAGGAACACATATTTGAGTGACATGGTTTAGGTACTTTCAGTGTTGCTGAGATTATCTGAAATATATAACTAATTAAAACTGAAGAATTTAATAATTAGATTTAATTAAGCAAAACTGCATTCAGTTTTGACAACCTGCAAAACCAAGTTCTCACAAATTACCATTTTTGTGTTTCTTTATTTCAGTTCACAAACTGGCAAATTGACTACAGAAATAATTTGCATTGACATTAGAAACCAATTAAACATTACCAGTAATTTCACATGAAACAAATTTGACAAACTGACGAATTATAATTCTAAGGCCAAGATTTACACGGCTACATTGATTTTGACAGAGCAAGCATCTAAATTATTCTTTTTTTTATCTACCCCATAGTTCTTTTATTTGAAAGTTGTATAGAATTAGCATTTGCTTTTATTTCTTACTTATTAAAAAGCTTGTGTTAAAGTGCTGAGGTCTTGAAAAGGTCTCTTGAGATCAGGTTTTGTGTTTTAATTCATAAATACTAAATTATTCTTGAAGTGTTAGGGTTTCAGGTATTATCACAGTAACATATCCTTGCCTCAGAGGACCCACAGTTGGTATGTTATAATGATCCATTTTAGGTATCCATCATAATCTTTGTTTTCTACAGATACAATGTCAGTTTAGCCTTCTACTATAGCAATGAGATATACCTACAGAGATGGCAAAAAATGAGAAAATATTTGAATGTCTTTATCAACATTAAACCTAATAATGCAATTCAGCAAGTTATTTTCTGTAGCCCTGAGCTTCACCAGGAAGCTCATGAAAACAATGAGAAATGCGCAGAGCTCTTGAAGATCTTGAGTTACTCCAGGGATAAGTTATTTCTTGAACACATGATTCTGCTTATTTAACTTTAAAAAGCTTCACTTCATGACTACAGAAAGTATTACTCTAATTTGCTCTATGAAGTTGTATGTTCTGTCTTCCAAGGTATCAGAAAACGATCTGATATTTCAGAGCTATTCTGTTCCCTTAAATAATGTCAGACTTCACAGAAACAACCTTCTTCCCATAGAATTCTCAGACAATAGTGTTTTCTATTATGCTGATAAAGATACTTACTGGGGCTAGGACCGAGGGAGGCAGAATGTGGCAAGGCTGTTAGTAGCTCCAGAAGGGCCAAGTAACAGTCATCTTGGCATAAGAAATAAGCTATCAAAGGGAGAATACGCTGGGGCTTTTTGGAGAAGAAAATGCTGTGCTGAGGATATGACTGAGATGAACAAAATCATAAAGTAGAACAGGACTGCATGTGCCAAAACTATGAGAAAACTATTTACAATGTAGAATATAAAGTACTTGTTTTGTTTGTTTTCTTTAATAATGGTATTAAACTTCTGGAATTTGTTGCCAGAGCAGAAAATGCAGACAGACAAGAGTGGGAGGTTCATAGAGGATTAGTCAAACCTGTGGGCAGCAGGTTCATAGCAGACATCATGGAGAATGGGTAGGGAAGACTTTTCCATCCAGCATTCCTGGGTGAGTGACAGGAGTTGCCTGGGAAAGGGCAAAATGCATATAATCTGCTTCCAAACAGCTTTTTACTATTGCCTCGGTTAGAGAGACAGGGTAGATCAAGTGTACTCTGTTTCATTTGTGGTAGGGCTGTCATTGGTCAAAAGAGAAGGCCCAAGAGGATATTTCTTACCCTCTTGAGTAAATCTGCAAAATATCCACAAAGTATAGTAGGAGTTGCTGAATTTGAAAGATAATTTCTTTGAGCTATTTGCCTGTCTCATGGTTTTCTTTTGCCATTATCACTTTTAACATGTGCTGTCTTCTCATACATACACCAAAAGCAAAATCTCCAGCAGACTTCATTCACTCCCTCACTTCTCCCCCACTTTTCCCCTGTGTATGTTTACCCAGTTATAGTGCTGTAACATAAGAGAATGTGTATTCCATATACATGTATTTGAATCTTGCACAATTCTGAATCACTTCATAATTTTGTGGTAAAATCTGTGCAGCATTATTCCAGACAAATCATGAACTCAAGAAGTCCTGCCTGCTGCCAACCCAACGCTGAACACTGTACCAGGTTGTATGTTGTTCATCTAGCTGTTTAATATGGCTGGACAGTAGCTTTGGAGGAAACCCAAACCACATCCATTTAATTATGCTTTCCCCTACTATTGCTGTTACTCACTTCCAATATGAAATGTATTCTTCAGTTAGAAATGCAAGTAGATGTTAGCTATGGTTCTCTGGTGGTGTGATTATGGAAATAAAATTAACAAAAGCTAGTCTACATCTACACTCCACTGTGGTAGTCGTATCCTGGTAACACAGTGCAACTAGTAGGCTTCAGCTGACTGAAAGTCTCTGTATAGTTTTCCTTCAACTCTGCAGGAAAGTTCAAATGAGCCAAATGCACAGCTTTGGTAGACAAGTAATAAGATAAAGGATTTGAATTCTATGTAGGTGCTTTAAGATTTGGGGAATGGTAATTCAAGAAGCATTATGCAGTTTAGTTTTCATTGACCAGTGCTTGCAGAATATTGGTTATCCAAAATCATTACTGGTGAGGGGAGAAAAACTTCAGGATGACATGATTAAAAAATATCTTGCTATAAAATGAAATATGACACACTCACAAGGGATATAAAATCAGCACCTGTTCCTAATTCTGAGATCTAGAGAGGAATTCCATGGATAGGAGAATAACAAGCAATAAGCAAATAGCTTAAAAGCTAAATTAAATTATGTTTAATGAATCTTTAAGAAGCACAGTGTAGTTAGTAAAAGGCATGATCAAATCGTTCAGTGGATAAATGACAAGTTTACAGCTTTGCATCGGATAGGCAAGACTGCATTCATTTATATAACTCGGTGCTGCCGTTACTTTCGTCTCTGTACATTTGTCAGGAGGGCATAGAGAGAAGAATTGTTTTATTGAGTTGTTGAGTGAATCCCTTGCTCACTGAAGTTATTTCATTCAGAACTAATATAAGTGAGAAGCAAGTTTTGTAGTATGTCTTTTGTAGCATTGGGTGAATACTGTGTATGTATTCCCAGAATAGACTAGAATGCTGAACTTCTTCCTTCAAATACAGGGATAGAGGTGTGTTTTATGTACAGCAGGCACACCCAAAAATTTTTCCAGCAACCTGAAAATGTTACCAAGTTCATAAATAAGCATGGTATTACTATTCCTCTATCCAATCTAACCAGAATGCTTCATGCGTAGTGTTAATCTATGTAAGAAAGGGTTAGGCTCGTAGTACAGAGAAGGACAAAAATCAGTAAGTGAATATTTTTTTCCATGTGGAATATTGCTTAAGAAGCATGACCCCAAATTTCTGTCTGTGACCTCTAATGCTGTAACCCTGTTAATGACATTTGCATCTCAAGATAGCGTCTATATTTTTGTCTCTTTGTCCTCAAATGTCCATCAAGGATAGAATAAATTGAATATAAAGACTGCACACTGTCAATATAACATAGTGATGCAAACACAGCTTACATAGTTTTTCTGGGGATAAGCAGTGTTGACGTGGTGTAGGAATTTTATGAAACATCCTAATCCAGTTCATCCCTGAGCCTCTCTAGAGAGATTAAAATATCCCTTTACCTTTACATACTCCCTTTCATTAGGATTAGAGTCATGTTCCTCCAATGAAAAAAAATGGTGTCGTGTCATTCATGTTGACATGAGCAACAAACTTGATAGCCAAACAAAGCAAGCAGCAAATACTCAGTGTTCTATAAAAGAGCTCTGTATAGAAGTTTATTTCTGAGCAACTAAAATCCTACTTAAAATGCATTTAAAGGAAATTAAAATAGAATCTAATCTGGAGCCCACTAAAATTAACAGAAGAGTTTGTGCCTATTGCAGTTCTGTGTGGTAGTGGATACATTCAGAGAAACTGTGATCTGCTCACAAATATTTTCCTAAGGAGATGAATAATATGCATTTGCTTTGAATTATTCACTCTGACCCAAGGTTGGATGATTCTCATGAAACTGTGCATAACAATTATTGGTAGACCCTGATGGCAGATTTTACTGGGAGATTTCTGAAGAGGTTTTGAAATCATAAATAGTCCCGTAGAGATCAACTCTTGCATACCTTCACTGACAAGCTAGAAAGCTTTGACAATAGTCAGAACTAATTAAGGGCATAATTGCTGATGAATGGGAAGACATTCTACTTACAATTTATGTTTCATACATCAGAATGAATATTTTAACTGTTATATAGAATTTAATAAAGAATTAAATCCCTCCTGACAGATTCTAGAGAATCGTCAAAAGAATCTGTAAATTCTGTAGAAAAAAACTACAGAAATTGTAAACAGAAATTTGTAAAAAAAACTGTAGAAAGTTTATCACAATTTAGTCATTCAGTTCTGGTGTCTGTAAAAGCTTTTTTGCCTCTCCACAGAACCCTGCTGTTTTATTATAGGACTATTTCATATGGCATTCATCAGCTAAATTTAAAGTAAATGTTCAAGTATAATACCAAACGGACTACTATAAAAAAGGGGAAAAAAAGCTATACAAATAGGAATATTTGTAGGAGAAGGACCTGAGGAGAAGAACTTGGGGGTGTTGGTTGACACAAAGCTCAACATGACCTGGCAGTGTGTGCTTACAGTCCAGAAAGCCAACTGTATGCAGGGCTACCTCAAAAGGAACGTTGCCAGCAGGTTGAGGGAGGTGATCTTCTCCCTCTATTCTGCTCTCATGAGACTCCACTTGCAGTACTGCATTCAGCTCTGAGGATCTAACACAAGAGGGATGTGAAGTCTAGAGGAAGGCCACAAAGATGATTAGAGGGTTGGAGCATCTCTCCTATGAAGACAGGCTGAGACAGTTGGGGTTGTTCAGCCTGGAAGAGAAGGCTCCCAGGAGACACTGAAGCAGCCTTCCAGGGAAGGGAGCCTACAAGAAAGCTGGAGAGGAGCTTTTTATAAGAGCAAGTAGTGTCAAGACAAGGGGGAAGGGCTTTAAACTGAAAGAGGATAGATCCAGATTAGATATTAGGACAAAGTTCTTTACTGTGGGGATGGTAAGACACTGGTACAGGTTGCCTAGAGAAGTTGTGGATGCCCCATCCTTGGAAGTGTTTAAGGCCAGGTTGGATGGGGCTTTGAGCAATCTGGTCTAGTGGAAGGTGTCCCTGCTCCAATCATTTTAGAAATCATTATGTTTACTTCACAGGTAAATGACGTTGAAGAAGTTCATATTACAAAGAGATTCTTTGTGCTGTGTCCTCAAATACAGTATGTCTCTAATCCATTAAAATAATCCAGTACTACTTTCTATGCCAGTAGAAGCAATACTGGATTATTTTAATGGATAAGATATAAAAAAGTTTAAAGGAAAATTAAACTGAGACCCAAAAGTAGTAATACACCCTAACACAGGAAAAGGGGGAAAAATACAGATTTAAGAAAATTATTTGTAGGTAATACAGTCTGCATAGAATACTACATAGCAGCAGAGAGGAAGCAAGTCTTGATATGGGGTTCTAAATAGACAGTTATGCTTATAATCCATTTTAAATTATTTTGGCATAAATTGAAGAAATAATAAAATTGCAGTTGGAGTAATTTGTGCACTTCCAGTGACCTTATAATAAGAAGACATTGCTGAGATTAGGTTGCAGCAGAGATCTCTAATTTACTGTCTGCAAGATGTGAAAGATTAGCCAAATTTGATCTGTGAAGCTCTGGGGTGACCAGAATAAGGGAGTTATCATCAAGGTGTATAAAACCCTGCGAGAGAGGGAACAGGATTGATGCTAATATGCTGTTATTAGAGATAAGTAATTTAAGCCATCAAGATGTCTAAGATTTTGTGAAGTGAGAAGAAATTAATTCATAAGAAATTGAATCACTTTCTCTATGAAGAGAGCAAGTGAAAAACAGACCCAGTGTTCTGAGTCCAGTAAATTAGTCCAGAAGGGAGCTGAGCAAGATTCTGAAAAAGTCAGCTTATGGACAGAGTTGAGTTTGTACAGCTTTGTTTTCTACTTACCGAGGTTAAAGCTAGAGCTGATGTCCAACCATCACCTTTGCCCAACTGACAGAAATAGCACTTTTACTTGGGGATGAGGGGTTTATACCCACTTACCTAAACACCTTTTCTTTCCCAGGTAAGACAACACTGATTTTTGCCCTTCCATGAATGATGATGGAGAGGGAGTGCCTGCATGGGTGAATTGGTTGCAGTAGTCATTAGTCCATTTGCTGTTCCCAGCTCTGTCTGTTGAAGATATCTTTCTGTCACTGGAAAACAGTTGCTAAAACATTCCCAGACAAATTCTTTTCTTCTATTGGATAATATGTAAGGCAGAGAGACTCTGCCATGTCTTCTTAAAGATCACAGTGCCATAAACAGCACCTACTCGCAAGTCAGTTCAACATTTCCAGCTGATAAAAAATGTAGATGTATAAAGGCAATGAATTCTCCAGGTGCTGTTGGGTAATAAAACTGGCAGTAATGCTGTTACTGGCAATGTTGCTTTGTCAGAAAGAGCTGTTCTCTCAAAAGAAGCTGCACTAGACTGTTCTGCAGATCTTGTGGGTGATTCATCTCTAATTCAGTTGGCAAAATAATGATGGGTATGGTAGTAAAAACATCAAGGACTCACCTGCTCTTCTAGTCAACTACAGAGAGATAATAATGAAATATCATTGGCTTAGGCATCATTACACTTATCTTTGAGATCCCTTTCAGCGTTTATCAATTTTATGGCAACTGCAGGCTTTTTTTTTTTTTTTCTCTTGCTTTTTGTCAGGCTTAATTCATTTGTATTATTTTTTTCTCATTGGAGAGCTGTGTAATTTTTCCCAAAGCAGAGCTATGCGTCTTCCAGCAGTAATAAAATTCTTGTCTCTTTTCATTGCAGCTTGTCTCCAGAGCAGGGCCTTCTGGCATACTCTGCGACACAGGAGATAAAATAATCAATAAGCCCGGATCTGAAAATGAAATGCAACATTTGTTTTGTTACTGAGCTCTGCATGGCCTAAACCAGATGGCTTTGTGATGATGCTTTTAGTGCGCTCATAAGGATTTTTGAGTAATGTATGATTTTTATTTTGAAAATACAAATTGAATGAATGGTTACTAGAACAATGACTTGACATCTATTATCCTCCTTCACAGATCAAGAACTGTAAGTGATGTACAATTAGAGCAATGCTTGATAGAACTCTTGAAATTAAACGCAACTGTAGTATATTGAGTGCACAAAGCTCTCACTGTTTTACACTGAAAAATATTTTAGTCTTTGTCATTGCTTGTATGGCTGCTTGCATATGTTGGTTTGTGATCCTCAGCTTATACAATGGCCTATAGTAAGTGTATGCGTATCAATATGGTTAGTAAACATTGTTTATCTGATGGTGGCAGGTGTGAGACAAAATGTGGGATTTGTGTGTATTTATCCTTTCTATATTATTCTGATTAGTTTTTCTTGCCAGAGTCTATTAGAGTTCAGTTTCTGTCAGATATAGTGTGATAGTTTAAAAATAAGAAGAAAGAGCATCTTTGTACTGCTGCATAACCAAAGAGGTAGTGTTTCACTGCAAAAGAGATATCTCTTATCTGGGTGGAGATTTACTCCATTATTCCTGGCATTCAGGAAGAGTAATGTTACAGCAGTCTTCCAGGTAATGTCATTTTTAAGGTGGATAAAAGGGATAGCAGAACACATTAGTGAGTGAGTACTATTTGATATTCTCAATTGGTAAGAAATTGTATCCACAAAGAGCATCCCCTCATACATCCATGTATAACTCCAGTCAAGTAAGTCCCAATGTCTCTTACTCAGTTGTAGGGCAGCACTTAGCTGCAATGCTCCTAGCTCAGGCAGATGGCCATTGTCCTTTTATTAGGACACTGACAGAGACAGCTAGCAGAAATGTAGTAGCCAATACACATGGGCTTAAACAGTCCAAACAGATTTGAACCTCTTCTATAGCTTGAGATATGTCTCAAAAAATCTTGCAATATCCACAGTACACCTTAAATGCATGTGCAGAATTCATTCTTCTCTGAAATCATCACATATGGTTATTATGGTCAAAATAAAAATTAATATCAGCAATCTATAATTACTGTACATAGGATAGAAAGCATTTTGATCAGTCAGCTAGTGAAAACTTACTGCATTAACAAATGTCAAGGATTCTAAACAAAACTGTTGTTCAAGTTTTTTGTAAACTTTGACAGAGTCAGAGAAACTTTGTTAGCCATCTACTTATGATCAGTGTAACTTCACTTTTGTTGAATCCAAATGAAACAATTGGTGAAGAAACCTTTCTAAAACTTATGGTCTTCTGAAGATGAAAGACCTTTCAGAAAGCTGTCAGTCACCTGATCAGTCAGTTACCTTCAGGAAGCCATGGAAGTGCTCTGGTTCCATCCATCGCCAAGGGTTTGATTTCCCCGAGAGGAAAGAGACGCTCTAATTGCAATACGTGGGAGATAATGAGTGTGCTAGCATTTGGCCAAAAACCAAAAGTGCTATTGATTTGGAATGGATATTCCTTCTAGAGGCACCCAAAAGCACTCTAAAGTGGTTGAATACCCACTTTTTAAAAACACAGTATCCTTAACAGCAGTCAGTCAGATCATGTCAGGACTTGGAGGAGGAAGAGGGGGGATTTGCATCAGGCTAATCACATTTCAGTATTTAGGGATATATTTTTGATTATTTTTTTTTTTTTTTAACTTCACCTCAACCTCATCATCAAATCTAGAGTGTAGGCTGACAGTACAGACAGTATGCCTTAGAGTTTGGAAATAAACCACAAATGGGACAGTGAGAATTTGCAGTGAGAGGTACAAGTATGTTACTTTCAGTTTGTAAAACTGGTCAATTTTTTTGTGTCCTGAATTACGAAGCAATTTTTAATGTTGCCTTCTGTGCACTAAATTGAGCAATCTCTGGGAATTACAGTGAAATTGATTAATTTATTGCAGGGATGTGAAGTAAACACTGAGAAAACAAAGGCATCTCCTTGAAACCTATTTGCTGTAAGAGTTCATGTGAACGTTAAGTGGTTTTTATCGTAACTGTTGCATTATGAAATTTGTTTTGCATGCTCGGTGCACTAGAATTCCTTTGATAGGAGGGATTTTGTTTCAAATTTTACAGCTGAACCATTTCCCAAATATTATTTTCTGTAATGTTGCTGCTTCATCTCATTGATGTGGAGATGTTGTCTTCTGATAGTCATTCATCTTATATGTGCTCCATACCAGAAAATAATGCATATAGTCCTAGAAGTACTATACGTAACTATGGTAAAAGCATTTTCTAGTCAGAACTCTGACTTCTGACTTTATGATTCAGTGGACTATGATTGTTCTAGGTATGTTCTCAAACCTAATATTCAAACCACCATAAACCATTAACAGAGTTGCACTTGAACATATTGTAGTGGTTCTGCCATTTACTATAACCTCACAAGATCATGTCTTGTAAATAATAGAAAAACCGAGAGTTAGACTGTTTAATAGAATAAACACAATAAAACAAATTGTAGGTTCCACTGACATCCACTGGAACAACGTTGGAAATGCACATCTTTTCTGGATGCAGTGGAGGCAGCCAAGCCTTGGCGATTCACCTGTGCAAGATAATGAGAAATATTGGTAGTTCTGCTCACTTTAAAGGCTTTATCAGAAAAAAAAAAAAACAAAAACAAAAAAAAAACCCAAAACAAAAACAAGCGCTAAAATTTACAAACAACAGAGATTTAAGCAGTACTCTGCTTTATGTTGGCAATACTCATTTCTGTGTCCAGCAGAGACTGTGGAGACTGGCTGTACAAACACAAGGTATAGAGCCTTAACATTTTTTCCAGTAAAAACTTAGGAAAGCATAGTCCTAAAGGTAGAATAGGTTCATCAACTTTGGTTTTAATATTTAGAGAAGCAGAGGATTTATTTCCATTGCTAAAAAAGCAGCTCTGATTATTTTGTGAAAAATTGTAGTCTTAATTTAAAAGAGCTAAAACTTCAGATCCTGAGCACCTTTAAAGTGTTTTCCAACCTTTGGAATAGGAGAACTGTCCTCTTTCATTATGACCTTTGATTCAAACCCCAAAAGAAAGGTCACCTCTGTGGGCCTAGGAGGTAATGATTTGCAGATCAGGTGGCAATGCAGCTGGTTGCTAACCAGGTCATCTTCCTTTTCATACCACCACAACTTTCAGTGCTCATCTGACTTGCTAGCTACAAGACAACATTCCTCAGCAAGCACATTTTCTGCCCTCTTTTTTTTTTTTTTTTAACTTGAGTTTTAATCATATGTGAGTACTAAGCTGATTCAAGTACCAGTGGAAATGATTTCTGGTTTTGACTATGAGTATCACTGTTGATCTTGTTTTACAACAGAGGATGGAACCTTCACAGTAATACTCAATACTCTCTCTGCTAGTTTTCAAACATCTTCACTAGTCTTTGTAGGCCATACAATTAAGGTCTCTAGGTTCATCGCTTCAAGGTATATTCTTTGTGTCTCCAGAAAGGCCAATTGCACTCCTTAAGTATGGTGATGGCCATTCTTCACTGATTTCTCATAGAAATCTTCAGGAGTTATTGCAAAGATAAAAATTAATCTAGAAGGATTTACGGCTTCTTTATCTCCCTTAGCTGTTAGATATAGTGAATTGATAAAGTGCACCTATGAGAGAATGCCTTCGTCATTCTTGTGATGTTGGTAATCTCATGCCACTAAGAGAAAAGATATTTCTTCAGTTATCCATTAAGAAATCAATGGATAGCCACAGTCTTGCCAATGTGGGTCCATGTTGTGCACTAGCTGTTAGTTTCAACCCTAGGAATTACCTTATTGATGTTACATCATTATGGAGCTTTTTTATCGATAACACATCTTCCAAGGGATATGAAGTCATTATGTTAGATCAAACAAGTTGGTTAAAAAAAAAAAAATTTAGGGCTTGATGAAAGTGCATTTAGAGTGCTTTTTATTTTATTTTGGTTTTCGGTACAATTGCCTAAAGACTTGATTATTGACTGTGTTGGAGAATCTGTCCTTTGCAGCCTTCTTCCTCTCCCCTCCTCCTCCCCAGATCCATTACTGGTTTCATACATTAACATATTAGAAATATTTTTCTAGGATCAGTAACTGTGAGTATAGCTTCTAGTCTCATCATACTTTTGAAGAGAGAGAAAATTATAACCTCCTTCTGGTTATCATTTATGATGGAATTGTGGTAGATGGTCTGAAAAAACTCTCTGCAGCCACAGGAGAACATATTCATTCCTGCCTTCAGCTCATCAAGGCTGATATTATAAAAAATGTCTTCCAATAGCCTAGCTTATGGAATGTCAACAAGATCTTTGGATAAATGAAGATGAAACTACCTTGCGTTATCTGGCTTCTACTTCAGGCAGAACAAAGGCAGTGATGAATGTACAACTGCACCATTCTTAAATTATCTTTTTATTTATGCTGCTTTATGCTGCTTATGCTGCAAAATGAGGCGAATGTGCTGTCTTGATACTTTGTCTTCCATTGCAGAGGGCATAGAGTTAAAAACAAAACTAAACAAGCTAGTGAGATTGTTCTTTGTGACAATTTAGTCTAAACTGCCTTCCTGACTCTCTTAACAGAATCTGAATTTTCCTACATAATGACAGTTTTTCTGAACCAAATCCACTCAGGCTTTTATTCTCAACAAATATCTTGGAAGAGATGCTAACACATAACTAATTAATTACTCTTTTAATTAATTGACTTTGAAAAGTTGAAAATAATTATTTATAAGCACTTGAAACTACAGGCAAAAGCAACTGTGCTGTAACTGTGAAGAAATAGATTAGCTTGCTGAAGAATTTTTACAAATGAACATAAATCTGCAAAGGCATATCAAGATAAACAGAAGGATCTCTCTCGAGACAGATTCTGCACTGGAGATAAAGCCTCACTGCCATTGTTTTCAGACCACCAATACAGGTGATTATTTTTTCAGGTTCTGCTTCAGGACTTCATCTGCATGTTGTATGTTATGTAGGGGGGGCAATTTCTTTCAGTTTTTTCCAAACTTTCTTAATATTTTGTTTTGAATGAAATTCTGATGGAATGCCATTTTGACTTTTCATTTCTTTTGCCATAAGCTAATCCAATACCTAACCCAGAACAAAATTCAAAACAGAACAAAACCAAACACACAAATCTTATAACTACCTCCACAATTGTCTGGAAAAATAAGCACAAAATTATTTCTTTTTTAAGGTTGTCTTTAAAAAGGCAGGGTATGTGTGTAAAATTAGAGATTTACTGCAATGTGTTATTGATTTCGCAGTTGCTTCTTGACTTTATTCAGAAAACTGTTTTGGGGGAGCAATGGAGAATGAAAGAATAAAAAAGAAACAACAAATATATGGGCTTTCCCTCATAGACATGCATCTGCTTCTTGGATGAAGCTCAAAAAGCTGTGTGTTAATAGCATATAGCAACAATGTAAGGCTGGAAATAAAGAATAATATCATGCCTAATGAAAACGGCCAAGGCAATTTATGCAGGTAGGATGAAATTACTCAAATTGGAATACAGCCAGACATGAAAGCATCATACTTTGTTTCAGAAAATGCAATGACTACTTATGATATAACAAGCAGGGATTCTTTCAAGACATTCGCATGTCTAAACCCTAGCATATTACATGCAAATGTAAGGGATTTCTGTACTGCTGCCTCAACTGCTGATGTATTTTTGTGCTTTTAACACACTTAAGCAGAAGAGCTAGGCATTTATTCCCCTGAATCTTAAAACAAACAAAGAAGCAAACAGAAAAATTCACTTCTGTGAAAGTTGGAGCTGTTCAGCCTGGAGAAGAGAAGGCTGCGTGGAGACCTCATAGCAGCCTTCCAGTATCTGAAGGGGGCCTACAAGGATGCTGGGGAGGGACTATTCATCAGGGACTGTAGAGACAGGACAAGGGGTAATGGGTTAAAACTTAAACAGGGGAAGTTTAGATTGGATATAAGGAAGAAATTCTTTACTGTGAGGGTGGTGAGGCACTGGAATGGGTTGCCCGGGGAGGTTGTGAATGCTCCGTCCCTGGCAGCGTTCAAGGCCAGGTTGGACAAAGCCTTGGAAGACATGGTTTAGTGTGAGGTGTCCCTGCCCATGGCAGGGGGTTGGAACTAGATTATCTTAAGGTCCTTTCCAACCCTAACTATTTTATGATTCTATGTTGTTCTAGATGTTTTGTTGCTTAAAGTCTTAGAAGGATTTATGTAGCTCAAGCACATTTAAATATGTGACCACTAGATTTGCTTTTAAAAAAGACATTGCTGTAAAAGTATGTTCAGATCAAAAAGAGAATGTTTCTTCATACCTCAGTCTTGTTGCAATTCTTTTCTGAAGAACCCAAACAGTATATAAATACTGAGTAAATTACTCTAGGACAGTATTTTTCTGAAGATTGCTGTAGCAGATGATAATAATACAGTAGTCATTTGAGGTCGTGTTTAGAATTGATATGGGAAGTGATATAGTTGAAGACTTCGACTCTGTTACAGCGAGTTACACTTATCAAAATCTATATGCTCTTGAGCCATAAAAAAAGAAACACTGAAGTTATGTGAGAAGAAAGTTCTCCACTTTTCTTATGTTTACTAAATCTATGGGGCCTACAAGGATGCTGGGGATGGACTATTCATCAGGGACTGTAGTGACAGGACAAGGGGTAACGGGTTAAAACTTAAACAGGGGAAGTTTAGATTGGATCTAAGGAAGAAATTCTTTACTGTGAGGGTGGTGAGGCACTGGAATGGGTTGCCCAGGGAGGTTGTGAGTGCTCCATCCTTGGCAGTGTTCAAGGCCAGCTTGGATGAGGCCTTGGGTGGCATGGTTTAGTGTGAGGTGTGGCAGGGGGGTTAGAACTAGGTGACCTTGAGGTCTTTTCCAGCCCTAACTATTCTATGATTCTATGTGCTTTAGTGATTTCTGCTAGCTGGATACTTTCCATGAGTTTCGTCTCTGGTTCACCTTGTGCTACTTTTCACACTGTGTACCAGTCTGCATCATTAACAAGTGAATATGAAGCTGAAGCCAGGTTGATTTCACATATGACTGAGGGCTGGAAAAAACACGCAAATCATATATTTTCAGATTCTTTATGTGGGCTTATTTAGGCTTGCTTAGATCCACTTCTGAATATTGCTTCTTGAACAACTGTTAGTTCTGGTTTAAAAAATTAAAAAATCTTCTGTAATCTTAGACTTTCTTTGAAGTTTAATTGAAACAAGTGGGACCTATACATTGTTGACTTACAAAAGTGCATTCCTAGCATCATGATTCTAAACCTACACAGATTCTGATAGTGCAACTTCGGTTAGTTTATATGTTTTCAGGCCTATAATTAGTGTGGCAGGAAGAAAGAGACTGAACTTGTTTTGTTGTGTAGTAAAGACTTACTTTGGGTTGGTTTGACTGAACTTGAGAGTTTGATGGTGAAATGGCACTTTGGAGAAATGCCGTATAAAAATAAATCATTATGAAATAAGCTTAATTTGTTCTTATCTGTGTCTCTTTAATCCTATTATGAAAGACTAATTAGTGCTAATGCATATTTTGGAACTTTTGAAATAGTGGGTTTTCCCCTACTCATCATACATTTAAAGTTCACATTCATCTGGCATCATTTTTACATAACTGAAAGATAATATGGCAAATTTGCATTTTGAATTTTCTTGTGTAACATCCATTCATGATATCATTCAAATGTTGACTCTTTCTGAGACTAATCAAGGTGATTTCATTAGCAGTACTTATTTGTGGAAGGGGGGGAAAAAAAGAATGAATTTATCTTAAGCTGACATTTGAGCCTTAGTGCAGTTCTCAGATCTTTGTTGTCACTGTTGCCCTTAATTATGAAGTGCTGGTTCCAAAAAACAGACAAAGCAGGCAGTAGCGCTAAAGACAGCAGCAGATTGACTAGGATGCTGAAGCCAAAGGAGACAAGTTTTGGACGTTTCATGCAGGCGACCAACCTGAATGTTGCCTTTGGCTAGCCCTTTGCACAAGCCAATGTCCTGTGCAGCAACGGATAGCAGCTACTTCTCAGTCTTCCACTTTCCACTCTTTTTCAATTGACTTGTCCTGCCTATCCTATTGCAGCCTAGCAGCAGACTCTCACCATTTCCTTTCCCATGCTAGAAAGCTATGGATATGTTACAGCTGACTTAATGGGAAAAATAAGAAGCAAGGCAGGCAGAAATAGTGTCAATGTAGACAAAGGTGTTGAGTATACTGACAATGTCTCCAGGCACAGGTCAACTGACATGTTAGCCATTGTGTACTCCAGTGAATCTCCAAAAATCAGGGCCACTGAATAAAAGCAAACTTTGGGAATGGCCCCTGGAACTTCTTAACCTCTGTACAATGACCGGGTATCACTGCGAGCCGGTGTGGTGACTGTTTCATATCCTAGTGTGGGCATAACCTAGGAGACGAAAAGTAACACAAAGGTGGCTGGGGAAAGACAGAAAGGGGAAGACATCTCAGGTTAGAAGAGAAGATGACTTCTGCGGTAGTGGGGTAGTACTATTTTTCATTATCCAGACCCTCCTCAAACCAGTCTCTAAGATATTTTACCCCTCCAACATTGCCTCCCTGATCTCAATGACCATTTGTGTAATCCTCTGAATTCAGAGCATCCTGACCAGAGCATCTGAATTCAGAAACCATCCTGACCAGCTGAATATTTACTTATATATAGTTGTGATAACATTTTGTTTGCTTGATTATAGTTATGTAAGGTATATTTTAAACATTTAAATAATATTTTCCTGAAAAAGATAATGATTTCTTAATATTCAAGCACATTATATTGTTTAACTGTCTAGTTCTCATTTAAATCAAAGAGAATTAGATATCTAAACACCTTTGAAGATCTGAAGTTAAATCTAGAAAGATTATTAAAAATTTAGAGGGCTCTGTGGTACAGAGGTAGGAGATAACAGAAATCCAAATGCTGAAAGTGTATAGGCTGGGTAATTAATTTGCATCAGATGACCATTTTCAGAAATAAGTAACAAAATTATAGCTGAAGAGGTTGAAAACTGTACCCACATCCTTAGTGTTATCGATGGAAGTATCATGGGGGAATTGAGGTCGTGACACTGCTAGAGCTTCACACATAGAGCAAAACTGACAGGTCTGAAGACTTTCTTATTCTTTCTGTGATATCCTTATGTATAATAACTATATGTATGTATATAACTACATATAATACTATGAAATTTCCCTCTCTAAAATTAGTATCTAGAATAAAATTATTTTCTTCTTAATCTTTTTGATGATAAAACATTTACCATGGAACACTAATGTTCATAAAAAGAATTTGTAAGGGTTTGAGGAAATTTGTTGGGAAAAATAATTTAAAAAAAGGTAAGGATAATATCTTTGAAAATACAATTTATGAAGGAGTAGCAATGAAGATCACTGGGATTGTGAAAAAACCCTTGTGAGTTAATATTCCACTTCCCTGAAGAAACCAATCTAAATAAAAAATAGAGTTGGAAAGAACTGAAAAGCACAGAAATAATTTGTCTACAGATTCAGGCAAATCTGTTATTTCAAACTTAAGTTCCTTTTTTCCATTCAGTTTTCTTATGCACAAACCTTTTTCTATAATGTGATCATCTTATAAAAAGATTCATGATTAGCATATAGAAAATGTGGAGGCTTTAATTTATGAATTAAAGCTTATAATGAAGGCAATTCCATAGCAAACCGGTATGAGGCTATATCAGTATACTGGACTACAGGAACCCTTTTTACTCGTCATTGTCTAAAAACTTCTGGCCTTTGGTGTTGCCTTACTTATATGCTTGGAAGCTATGATTAAGAAATTTTCAAACTGTTCCAGACACAGATAGCTCCTCCAACAAATTGGTGCTGTGTTACTGGGTAATAGTCAGTCTTTATGTTTCGAGAAATCTAAGAAAAAAGGATACACCAGTAGGAGTGTCTTGACTCCAGGTTGTGCACATACCTACCTGTTGTGGCACATCAGATCTTTTAAGGAAACAGCGATACAGTTTATGTTGCATGGTCTGGGTTCAAAGAGTGGCAAGGCAGAAGTTTTAGTCCTAAAAAAAAGGCAGATCATCTCTATTATTCTGTAATCTTGCTGTGCAAAAGAATTCTTCTGCCAGGGATTGTACATCCATAAAAAATATAAATCTTTGTAACTGCTTGAAAATATGGTCAATGGACACTCTAGATGCCATTGTATTTTATCATAATGCTTGTATCATAATGCTCATCAATGCTTTCAGATATTAATTTTAAAATATTTTAATAGTCCTTTGTAGTGGAAGCAAAAGAAGGTTCACAACTGTTTCTAAATACTACATTTCCTTCCTCCTCTTTCCCTTTGTAAAGCAGCAGTCAGACATTGGAACAGCTCGAAAAGTATTCCTAGTCAAGGCTAATACAAACAAGATAGCACCAACTAACAGGGAAATTGTTGCAAATGTTATTTCCATAAAGTAAGAATCTGTGGTTGTGCTTCAGGTATTGGCACAGACACAGGGAAAAAAAATCAATAGTGGAAGTTATCCGTAACTGACCTGATGTGTGACTGGAAGGTACCTCACCAAAAAGAGGTTGCTGTAGCACTAGTTACTTACCCCAAGGGAAATTCTGAAGATGTTTAGAAAAAAAAAAAAAAAATGAATAGCATTCCTTATAGGCTGCCACCTGAACAACACCGGTGGTAAACTCAGACGTATTTTAAATAGAACTGAAAACAAAGCAACCAAACAAAAAAATGCTAGTAGTGGGTCATTACTCCAAGATGTTTTGTAGCATTGTAGGATTTACTAGAGGTTTTTGAGGCCCTGACTATAGGTTGGTTTTCTGTGCCATATGTGGTATTATTCTCATCCTTGTCGGTTACAGCATGCATGTATTTTTTTTTGTTTGATTTTCAAGTATGAGTTTCAACAACAGCAGGCTTAAATTATTGTTTTGAACTAGGATAAATTGGTATAGTTCTATTAAAATCAGTAGAGCTACAGTGTTTTATATCAGTTTTACTTCTCAAAGGGGTTTTTTTTTATGGTCTGATGAACTTGTTCCTACAATAATTAAGTGAAGGATGATAGCTACAAGCTGATATAGAAGCATCTGATTGCTGCTGCAGAACAGAACAGACTCTTCCAGAAGTAATTTTTGAAGTTAATGCCTTGCATCTAATACACATACAAGTTTCTTCACATGCAAACTTTCCCTTAAATTCCAAAGCACTTGGGTATTATTAAGATGTAATTCTAAATAGTTGAGCTGCTTACCTATTCAGCTTTTTGAAATGCAGCATTCACCAAGTTGCCCGAGTACCTTTCGCAAATGCTAAAAAAACTAATGCATTAAGTCATAGAAAATCCTGTTAAGTAGATAAGTGTTACTATTTATGGATTAGTAACATGGCATAACACAGGTTTCTCAGCAAGGCATGTGCAACACTCTGTATTGGGATTGATGAGAATCTCTGCTCCCAGGTGTAACTGGTTCCTGTGCGAAATCATTAAGATCCAAGTTTTATTATTCTTGGTAATGTATAAACGACATTACAGTCCCACGTCGTTGCTAAAGTAATTCCTGAACTGATTCACATATTTATATGCATATTTGCCTCAAATGCACATCAAAGTGCTAAGCTTGTGCAGAATCACGAGATTTTGTTTTCCAAGTGTCTTGCTGACTTATTGTGTATCTTTCCCCCTAGTTAATACGTACTGCATGTCCGACTACAATACTTGGGAGTGGCAAAACGAACAAGTTCTGTTACTTCCCTGGTGTGTCAATGCAGGCTAGGAAATCAGCAATCCCATTTTGTGCAGCTGCTGCATTGCACAGCAGAAACTATGCATTTCTAATGGGCCTGTATCTCACACAACCACACAACAGCCATTTTTGTATAAACCTTAAAGCATAAGCCCTAACTGAGGATGTTTGGGCAAGCCTGTGAACAACCCAAAATACTAGTTCTGAGAAGTATAAAGTTCTCCTATGCATAGTAGTAAGATGTTGATTCCAGAAATCAATGTCAGCACCAGAAAATACTGAGAAAATCATGCAAGAAAGAAACCAGGAAAAGTCTGTGAAATACAGCCAAGTGGATGACAGAGATGCCTATTGCTAAGGGACAATGAAGACTAGCAACCTTCTGACATGTGCATTTCTATTTTGTTTTCTTCCTCTTTCTGCTGGCATTTTTCCATATTTGAACAAACCTCTTGCCTCATATGTATTAAGTCCTGTTCAAGTAGCCTGTGGCTCCCACTTTATAAAGAAAACAGTGACTGCAGTGACTTCTGTTTAACTTCTAAACTTCTCTTTTTAATGGTAAATTCCCTTTCTAACCTCCACCCCACCCCCATGCACCCCACCCCCTCCCCTTGTCTTTCAGACACTTCTTGCTGTAGGAAAAGTAATCCTGTACATGACCTTCACATTCTTCTTTATTTCTTACATAGATGTTAAGGATTATCTCTCTGGGCTGTTCTCTCCTTATTAATCTCTTTTGTCAGCTTGTCCATTCTTCAGATGTTATCTATTCTTTTGAAGTTTCTTACTGGTGTCCCTCATATTCACTGAAGGAACAATAACAAAAGATGTAGTGAAAATAGCAGCGTAATTTACATATTTCAGCTCTTTCTTTAGACTAATGCTAAATGAATAGTGTTACAGCCTTCCTTGTCTCTTCTACCCACTGTTTCATACCTTGTATTTATTAAGACTGTATGGCTCAATAAGAGATAAAAAAATATACCTTCTTGGATTTGAAAATATTAATATCTTTATTTGAAAATATTCATATTTGACTCTCAATCACTATGGAAGACTCTGTCCCTTTTATATTTTTTGCTTAACTCTCCCTCACCATCTGTCTTCAGTACAAAGGCAGACAGGTGTCTGCTGACAGCTGTATTTAGAAATTAAAGTGCTTTCCAGATTTGAATCCAGGATCTAAAATTTTAAGATCAATGCACAGGTACTGTGGAGGTGAAAACTGTTGTATTCAACTGGATTTCATCTCAGTACTACATTGATTTATCATTCCAGTCAGTGTTTCATCATGTTCCTTTCTTAGGAAAATAGCAGCAGGCAAAATTGCATTGGTTCACAGAAGCTCAGCAAGCTAATATTTATTTTTGAGAAGATGCCATGTTTTCGAGGAATACAATCCAAATATATCAGACTGATGGTGTAGTAATCCTTATCTCTGAAGAAGTCCACCCAGGAGAAATGTTAAACTGGCTTCATATGTTTTCAGCATTAATTAGCATTCTGGATAGATAACTAGGAGTTTGAGCCCTTAGGTTGCACCAACACAGCATCGTATTTCAGAGCTGTGTAAGCACAGTAAAATTTCTAATCATATGTTTTGTTCCTCTACCTCTGGCACTTGTAGTCAAATATCTGTCAAACAAGTCAGTCAAAAAAGTTAAACATATTTATAAAGGCTTAAAGCTATTTTCCCAAGTGAGACCCATGAACCTTATGGTGTAGAATTTCAGAACGGGGTGAGATTTTATATTATTATTACCTACCTGTTGCAGTATTTGTGCTGCAGCATCTAGGTTGAAAAGAGGCTCCTGCATTTCTCATTGTGACTGTGGGGGGAATAACTTGTTCCTGATTGTAATTTCAGGCTATTTTGTGAGAAATAAAAAATTGTTCCTCAGATGGTTTGGCCCCAGCCAGCAGCCAAGCATCCTCCCAGCTGCTCATTTATTCCCCTCTCCCACAGGCTACGGGGAAAATAGAAAGGTGAGAAGACTGAGGGACTGAGATAAAGTTGGTTTCCTGAGTGGAAAAAAAAGCTATGAGTGAAAAATAAGGCAAAGAAAATGAGGAATTTATTGACTCCTTCCCATTGGCAGGCAGTTGTCCAGCCACTTCCTGGAAAGCAGGACCTAAGCAAGAGTTGCTAGTGGAAAAACATCCTGTACCACAAACATCCTGAATTCCTCCACCTTCCTTGAGCTTTTATGGCTGACTACATCATACAGTATGGAGTAGCCCTTTGGTCAGTTGTGGTGAACTGAATTCCCTCCCAACTTCTTGTCCATCCCAAGTCTACTAACAAGGGTGGCAGAGTGGGAAAAACAGGAAGCCTTGAACCTGTGCAAGCACTGCTCAGCAATAGCTAAACCACTTGTGTGTTATCAGTGCTGTTTTAGCCACAAATGCAGAGCACAGCACCACACCATTCAGGCTGCTACAAAGAATGTTAATTCCATTCCAGCCAGATGCAGCCCACTTCCTCATCTCCTGATGAGGAGCTGTTGTGCCTTTCTTTTTGGAGACCAGCAGCAGTAGGCAGTTTTTCTCTTCATTTAATCCATCCCAAAAGCATGCATCATCCTGGCAGCAAAAGGTCAAAATTGGTGAGCATCACTTTAGGTCAACCACTGCTAGTGGGCAGTGCTTGACTTCCAAACAGTGCATCCCACCTTCCTTTCACTTACGTCTAATCAGAGTGCTCCTTTATGTAATGGCAAGGCTTTTAACTGCCCTCAAATTCGGGCTTTGCCTTAAAACTCACCACTCAACCCTGAGTGTATTACTGTTGTACCTTGTGTCACAGCTTATTGAGCCACATAGTAATTCTGCATGCATCACCACTCCTATCATACCAAAAATGCTTTGCATCCAGAGATGGCATTATGGTAAAGGTGGAGTGTGTGCTTCAGGAACAAAGGTCCTAAAGGCTAAGAAATAGATTAGTAAAAGCTGCAAAAGCAGCTGACTTATTATATACATTATACATTTAACATTAAACATTTAACATTAAACATTTTTGTGATGTTTGAAATTCTTCTGGGAAAATTAGCCCCTAAACTCATCATAGTCCATTTTTAAACAGTTTTGTTTCTGATAGTATATTTTAAATTCTATTTAAACAGTTTATGATATGCCTGTAAGATAAAGCAGTTTTAATCATTGAAGAGTTTTCTTCTCTCGAACCTATTAAAATTTCAAGTATTAAACATTCCAAGTCCCTGAGCCTTTTGATACATTATTTTACATAAACAAACAGCCGTTGTGCCATGATGAAATAATTTTGAATATGTTGCATTCAATTCTTAGATTCTCTAGCTTCTCAAATAGGATTCTTCACTTTGCAGGATTGTCTGGTTTTACTTTTTGTGTGATGCACTAAATAATTAATATGTTCTTCAGATTAAAAACTGATCCCACTCTGAAGAACTTCCCCCCACACTCCTCCTCCACTTACTGAAAGCAATCAACCCATGTCTTTCCTTTTCTAAGTAGTTGAAGCACTTTTAATGTGAAAGTCTAGATTATCTCTATGCTGCCTCTTCAGTTCTCCCACGCTACTTCTTCCCCTTTCCTAGCACTTTCCAATAGCTTCATTGCCTTTTGTTTTCAGTCTAACACCCTCTGTTTTGTCTTAATTTTAGCTTGTCTGAATGCCAACTCTTATTCTTTCTTCCTGATGTCGCTTTGCCTGCTAGGTTTTCAATTGCTGTGATTTCACATGATCTAGTCTTCTTCAATCTGTACGCCATGTATCTTTTTTCTTCATTATTTTACAGTACTGTCTCCTCTTACTTGCTCTTCAAGTATGTATATCTTTCTTTGTCCCATTTATTTCCTAAATTCACTTTCACATGTGTTTCAAGCCCACTTCATTGCTAACTATTTCCTCATTTTCCCACTGCTCATCCTCTATGCCATGTTTTTTTCTTTCCCATATCTCTTCCTCCCTTGTGACTTCAGAACACTTTGGCTGGACCTAAAAGAAGATGCTGGCCAAGAGGAAGGTTTGCTATGCCAACTTCCAACCTCTGTGTGCAAAATGAAAGAGTCTGATTTTTTTATTTCTTTTTCTTCCTCTAGATAAAAGAGCGCTTGCTCCATAGTAAAGGTCTGGCCATCAACAAAAGATTTTTACATTTCTGTTTTCAGCGGCTAAGAAGCATGTCTTTTTTTTTTTTTTTTTTTGTGTGTGTGTGTGTGTGTGAAATATTACTTAGAAAAAAAACAGGAAAATATCAAATAAGAACTTTTTAGAATCTGATTACAGTAAAAGTTCCTCAAGAAAAAATAAATTACATCAATAACAGAAATTTTGGGCAAATGGAGGCCACCAGGACAACATTTGCTTTTGTTTATATTTAGTGCACTCATTAAATATAAATTTAGGTTGCATGAGCTTCTCAGAAAAAATAAAATATTTAGCTGTTACTCTGATTTTAATTTGTGGTCACAGGCCCCATGTGTGTCGTGGGAAGTGGTATTACAATATTTGTTCTGAACACCTGATAGAAGATGTGATGATAGAGAGCTCTCATGCTCTGAAATTCTTCCTAAAAGGGCAAAAATCTGCCTGGATGAAAAACCACACAAGCATAATAAATTTGTGACTCTGATTAATTGCACAAAAATCTTTACTACACCCAACAAGTACCTGCCAGAGTAGCTGAATTTCATCTGGTGTTATGATTCTTTGTAGGGCTGTATGTTGAAAGCCAAGGATTTTTCAGCAGCATTACCCAAAGAGTTACAGGTTTTTCTTCAAAGACTGTAAAACCCCTTTCAGTCTAAGGACAGAAATATGTAGTCAAATGGTGTATACTGCTGTTCTGAGTATTTCAGTTTTCCCTTGGATTGTTTGAAGAGAACAGAAAGTTTAATTTCCCTTCTCTGGCTATCATAATCCAGCCAAATAATTGTGTAAGCAGCTGGCCAAGACTAGAAGACGTTGGCTTGGCTGAAGTGGTGGGAGCAGTAGCTCAAATTGTAATGAGCAGGGGACCAGGAAATGAGGCAGCATTATAAGGCAAGATTAGGTAATTCCTGTTATTAGTGATGGCCAGATGGATTAAAGTTAAGTAGCTGAAGACAGCTGCTGAAGTTTGAAGCTGAAGTTTGAAGTTTATGCTCCACAAAGTTGAAGTTCACAGTTAAATTTAATTTGAACTGGCAGAGCAACACAGATGATAGAGAAGGCCGCAGTGGGAGAAGCTATAATAACCTCTGTTTATACTGATGAAGGCATAAATAGGAATTTTAGCTATATGGAAAGCAGGAGAAAAGGTAATTTCATGAGTGATTCTTACCAGAAACCTGCAGTACTGGCTATCTCTTCTATAAAGTACCTTCCCTGAAACTACCTTTTTTCCTGCTTTCTGTATAAGAAAACACCAGCCCAACCAATCCTCAGTGGAAAGACAGCTAAACTAAGAAGGGGCTTTGGAAAATAAAAAAAGGTGTTTCTTTTTGCCAAAAAGGCATGAAATCTTTTGCTGTGTAAAGTTCAGACTTGATAGCGATTCTTCCAGGAGGAAGCATCGGAGAGATGGTCTCAGTATTATCAATCCCGCACATTCAAACATAGTTCTAACCTGGGCACAATGTGGGCATTTTCTCCCTCTCCATTGACATGTAGCCTTTTAGTTTATCCCTTTCCAGTGTATGTTTTCAAGATCCTGTCTGCAGTTATTATCTTTCACTTTAAAAAAGGTTTTGCTGAGATCTGCATGTGATCCAGCCTTAGAGGACTACACAGTGTTGAAAAGCTTGTGGTAAAATTATCTGGTTATAAATTTCCTTACAAGTTTGATTCTACAGCAATAACAATGTTGAAATTTAAGTATAATTATGGAGCCTAACTAAGGGCATACTTAGAACACCCACATATCTGTTGAATTGTCCAAACAGTTTAGAGATGTATTTAGATACATCCTGAGCTGTGTTATCTTTTCTAATAGAACTGAATAGCTTTAAATGCAGACTAGTCTACTGAGGCAGCTGGTTATTGTGCCTCTGTCATGTTCAGCTTTTCAAGGATCATATTTCAAAGAGAGTTTATTTTAAAATTGCATTTTAGTCTGCAGTTTAGAAAAAAATCAGCAAATGGAGCTAAGTAAATGCAATCACTTTTATCCTGTCAGTTTTAATTTTACACACAATATTTGGAATGATTTCATATTCTGTTTAAATTAAATACTTGGAGTTCTCTCAGTGAAAACATAGCACATCTTTTGAATATATGCCTTGCCCTCTTTGCCTCTGTGTACTGCCACTGCCTGTTCTTGCTTCACAAGGTTGTATCTAAGCATAAAGCTGACTCTGTGTGTGAGCAGATTTTTGGTTTTAATTTCTCCACAGTGAGGGCTGGAGAGGCAATAATAGCTGCGAATACTGCAGCTCGTTCCTGCAGTAGCTTTAATTTTGAAAGTGGAAATGGCAAGAATGGTTGTCTCTGTTATGTGCAAGACAGATGAATATAGGATCTTGTTCAATAAAGTAGTTTAATGAATTGCACAAATTCCAGGAGGTTGAATTCCTTTGAAAATAAAAGGAATTAGATTATGCATATTATATTTTCCATAGCTAAAGCTAGCATAATTGGTGTGTCAATTCAGGAAACTATCTTCCTGTTTTGATGTGTCTACAGTTTAACTAGTCTGCATCATGACAGTGCTAACTGTCATACTTGGAGCTTTTTGTGTTCTTCTACAGAAGAAAACAATGAAGATGCTGCTTTTGTTTGTTTGTTTTTTGTTTTGTGCTACCTAAAATGAGGCTGGAAAAAGAGAGATAAAAGCAGGCAGATTTTGCTTCTGTGTTTAATCAATCAGTAAGGAGCCTATTTTAACAAAAAAGGCCCCACTCAACTTGTAGGGTCATGCTTCTTGTGGAGTCAGCACTTTATTGAGTAATGCTGTGATGCAACTGCCAAAGGTGCAGTCATGGGGAAGCTTCTTGGGCATTTCTTCAATGTAGCAGCAAGGGCAGCCCTTTCACCCAGCATCTCAGGCTTGTCCAGATCACATTTAATGTAAACTGGAGTGCATGTCTAACAGGGAAGAAGATCTTGTTTGAGAATATGATGAATGTCTCTAAGATTCATTTGCCGTATCTGTAGAAAAGAAGCAATTCAAACATGATGCTAGGGCACTATAAAATGAATGGCATTGCCATCCTCTGCAGGCTGACCACAGGGAAAGACGCTGTTTACACAGGAATATTTATGTTTTATGTTTTCTTTTGCTGCTGGTAACATTTTCTGATGAGAACATTTTTCTTTTTCTCCTTTTGCCTTTGTATAGCTTGGATGGTTCTAAGAGCTGGAGTTCAGTTTTCCCACACGGATTATGTCTTGGTTTATACTGAGGAACAGCCAGGGTAGTTTATATGAATTTCATTAGCATGAACATAAACTGAATTTTCTGATTTGGACTTAGACAAACCAAAATTTGTTTATGACTGAGATTCACTGAATTAGCTACGTTAGATGGATTTGGGTTTTTTTAACAACTCAAAATATTAAAAAAGGAGGCAATCAGTAAATACTGTGGTGTGTAGGGTATAACTACATCTAAAAATATCATGAGTGGTGTCATCAGTGTACACTAGATAGATCTTATATCTATCACAATAGATGTAAAATTGCAAGTCCCTCATGGCAGATTGATGGTGATCAGTCTGGGGTAATAAGATTTCTTTTTTTTTTTTCAGTATATTGGAGAAAACCTGTGAAGGTAACACTGGGAAGCAATGCTGCTCATACTGATGTTTGGGTATTTGCTGCAACGTTTTGGACCCTTACTATTATCAACCAATGAAATACATGTTCAAAACACACCCAGGTCTTGTACTGTTGCACACAGCATTTCCGAACTCTATTTGTAATAAACTAAACTAACACTTGAGTTTTATTTTTTTCATATCCAGATCATGAATGCATTAGGCAGGACTCAAACTGAAACTGGAGCACAAACTGGACTGCTTCTCATGCAAAGTGCTTTTGACTGACTTTTGCAAGCAAAATTTAACCACATAAGAGGTTGTCTTGATTAAAGAAACTGATTAGATTTTTCTGGGTTCATTTTAACTCTTCTTCAAAGTCATTTACACATTAGCTATATTTACGTATTAGCTATGTAAAACACTTGTTTACAGATTAAGACTACTACTTGTAGTCTGAGGTCTGATCTGTACTTCACGCATTATGTCCTCATGGGATATGTTATGAAGTTTATAGATGAGAAAAATATCTTCATATAGACACAATAAAAAGTGCCTTTTTGCTCATATATTTAATCTTGAGGTGCTGGTGTAAGTTATACCAGTAAGATACATGATCTTGCTTTAGAGATTCATTAAAGGTACATCATGATATAAAGAGATTTTATGAATGGAATTTAAGAATTAATCTGTGAGAAGGAGGTCTTTTCTTTTCCAGATGCCTAAATAAAATACAAAATTCACAAGACATCTTCCATTTGTCCTCTTCCATATCGTTCAGGGAAAAGTGACAGATGATTGAGTAAGAGCCATAAGATCATGGAATTTTTAGCCTTTAGATCCTCATCTCCCAACAAATTTCTCAGAAAAATATTTACAGCTCCAACCTTAGTGATATTTTTTGAAGCTTCACCACCACAACAGTAAGAGCTTCCTAAGCACATTGATTGTAAACCAGATGTGTATCTCTTAAGCTGCTGATACTGAATTTTGGAGATGCCTCTCCTAATTTTTTAACAGTTTTTTGTATAGGAAGAAAGGACAAACTGTACCGACACAGAATTTTGACATGGAAAACTGCCTATATCACCTTTTGTTCTGTTGGAGCAAAGTTATCACTTCCCTGAGGGGATGGCTTTTGAGCACACAGTCATGTGCTTAATTACTGCTGAATCTGGACACCTCAACAACAGCTTTATATATTATTTTATTCCAGCAATATTTGACAAAATCATGTAAAGCTATTTAGTGGGAACTTAAGGTGTTTTGATACCATACAAATGCTGACGTTAAGTAATTCTTAAATACAATTTCTATAATTTTTTAAAAAGGGAAAAATGTGTATGCAATAGTACATTCAGTACATGATATGACTGACTATACACAGTCAGAAGTTTCTGTCTATTAAATGCAGTGGGTTTAATTCATTTACAGGAACCCAAAATCTCATAAATGACCTGTTTAAAGCAAAAAAAAGTGAAGAAATTAGAAAATTAATTGCATAATATATTACTGTGATGTTGCTGTAATGTTTATTCAGGATGTATAGTCCTCAAGAAGATATCACATTGTTTTTTCCTGGTCTTTCAAAAGCAAAAGGATTGATTGTCCTAAGGTAAGCTCAAGGTATTGCCATCCTAATGTTAATATTTCCATTTACAGACTTCATAATAGAATACTGTTTTATAACCTGCTGTGCATTCAAGCAAGAAGAGAATGTATCATGTAATGTGACTGAAATAGTTTTAAGTAATTTTACATGCATTTTTTTTATGGACTGTTGATTTTTCCTGTTGTGCTCTTCCGTATCCATCAATTTCTTGTGAAGCAAATGACAACTGCATGTGGGCTCAGAATTCAAATTAAGCCCTAATTCTGTCACTTTTTTAGCTCAACCATTTCGCTTTTCTTTCTTTTTCCCTTCCTTTCTACTGTGTGCCCTAGAAGGGGGCAAAGATGTGGTCAGATTTGGTGCACTGGATGGCTTCATTTTTGGCTGAGGACTGGAAGCAGTCGTCTCTGAAAATGCTCTTTCTAATCATTTGGAAACTCACTGTAGCGTCCCTTTGGTAGAAAATTGAGCAGGCTTCACAAGGAAAGGCATCTGTGTAGATTCCTTCACCTGAAATTTCCTTTAGGTCTTCCCAATATAATCTTACATATATATGTATGCTTTACCAATACCTGTGATAGCTTTCAGTGACCTAATTGAGCATAGAAAGGATATAGCTCTGTGCAGGTTCGTTAAACACATTTCTATTTCTTACCTTATAGTCTATGCTGAAGGGTTCAGTGGTTGAAATGGTTCTGGTGCCTGACCTAGCTTAAGCCTGATACCTTCTGTGGTCTTCAGACAAAGACATTTGTTGTTTGGGGTTTTTTGCTGTTCTAGAGAAGGGATTGTAAAAGAAGACTTTGCCGTACCCAGCCTTTGAGAATGTGTATGCAGACAAAATTTGTTTACTAGTCCTTTAAGGCTAATACTAAAAGCAAGGAATGTGCTAAGCTGCATCATTAAAATGTAAAAAAAAAAAAAAAAAAAAAAAAAGTGATCCAAAATAGAAGAGTAAAAATTGTTTCTTTTCTGGTGCTGCAGTTTCAGACATTAAGATGCCAGCATCATGTGCTTTAAAGTTTGCTACAGTCCTGTGAGAGAGAAAGAAGTGAGTTTTGGAGAAATGTTGACGTGTGGCTCTGTTTAGGCTGTTTAGGGAGCAAGGCTGCACTTTGGTATTTATTGTTAAGCTATACTGAAGTACACATTTCTACAGTAAATAATAGTTATTCCTGTATTTACTTCTTTTAAGAGTTCATTCAGTACTGGTTTTAAATGGTGCTGTATAGAGGAATGTTATTTGCACTTTGGCTAAGGTTGTTAAATATCTGAAAGGGTGGCTAATATGCATTTCCATAAGTAGGGATAGAATATATGAAAAGATAAATGTAAGCAGGAAGTGTATATATATGCTAAATATGTCAGATTACTGCCAGAATTAAAACTTAAAAAAGCGGAACCTATGCTTGATTTATTAGCTTTTGAGAACTAATTTTGTGGAAATTGGCATTTCCACACTAACTAATCAGAAATGCTTGTTCTGTAGCGTAGGGTAGTAGTTGTAGCACTGTACATAAAGGATGCTCAGAAGATGGAGACTACCACTGTTGTGATACTCCGCATCTTGCTGTAATTCTGACATCTCCCTGACCTAGGCAAGATGAACTGATATGGTAGCATGTTAATGGTGTCCTTGATTTATAGTTAGGCTGTCTCAGTATTTTGTGATGCTGTTTCATTCCAATGCAGCCCTGCTGTGCTTATGTGATACCCAAGTAGGCAACAAATATTTGCCAAAGAGCAAGAGTGCATGTAGAAGTTGAGTAATGCATGACTTGCACCAGTAACACCATAGTGGTAGCGTTTAATGTTTCTTATTACCAAACCGCACTAGTTACGTATTTTAATCTCTTTCTTGGAGTTTTGTTTTTTTTTTCTTTAAGCACAACAGAAAGAATGCATCCTCCAGTCCCATACCGCCCAGTATAAGTGGCATAACTGCTTGCCCTGTTCCCACTCTTCCCTCAGCATCTGCTAATGGCCAGTTGGAGACAAGACGTTGTGCTAGGTGGTCTTGTTGGTCTGAACTAATGTAACTGTTATGATACTCACAGGGGCTGCTTTTCTGGGCTAATGTACAGACTGATAACACTTGATAACATTCAGCAAGGGGAAGACCTAAGCATGGCTTCATTCCCTTTGATTTACCACTATGCATTCCCTAAATTATTGCTTCAGGTGATGATACTTTTTTCAGTATAAGAGGGAGATGTATTGCACATAAACACTGCTACCTCTGTTTAGCTGCCATATACTTACTGAAAAAAGTATGTCACAAATATTACTCAATACTTTGAAGATATTATTAAGCATGTAGATGTAAATTATTTGGTTCAAATTTGTGCTCAAGATTCAGATAATAAATTAAATAAAAACCTGAAAGCTTTGGCATGAACTTTCTTCAGTGATATTTAAAGATAAAGGTATTAGAGGAAAAGTCCTCCTATAGATTACTAAAAACTGGGAAGTAAACTATAGGAATGCTTTGACAATTTTCACTGACTACTGAGAACATCAGTAGCCTGAGAGGGATTTTTATTTTCATAAGCTCTCTGAAAAAATGGATGCGTCCTAGGATGAGCCTAGGGAAGTGATGCCCCCCTGTACTTGGCACTGCTGAGGCTGCACCTTGAATACTGTGTTCAGTTCTGGGCCCCTCACTACAAGAAAGACGTTGAGGTGCTGGAGTGTGTCCAGAGAAGGGCAACAAAGCTGGTGAAGGGTCTGGAGAATAAGTCTCATGGGAAGTGGCTGAGAGTACTGGGGTTGTTTAGTCTGGAGAATAGAAGGTTCAGAGGAGACCTTTTTTCTCTGCAGCTATCTGAAATGAGGTTGTTGCATGGTGAGTGTTGCAGCATAGTGGAGTCAGTCTCTTCTCCCAGGTAGCAAGAGATAGGATGAAACCGCCTCAAGTTGCACCAGGGGAGGTTTAGATATGATATTAGGAAAGATTTCTTCACTGAAAGAGTAGTCAAACGTTGGAACAGGCTGCCCAGGGAAGTTGTTGAGTCACCAGCCGTGGGGGCATTTAAAAGCATTTAAAAAAGGTGTAGATGTGTCACTTAGGAACATGGTTTAGTGATGGACTTGACAGTGTCAGGTTAATGGTTATGGTTGAACATGATGATCTTAAAGGTCTTTGCTAACTCAAACAATTTTATGATTCTATGATCTTTCTTTATATCCTCTTTAGGAGGAGGATATAAACCTGGAGGTTTTCCACACCTATCAGGACAATGCCCTGAGCAACCTGATCTAATTTTGAAGTTAACCTGCTTCAGCAGGGGATTGGAGTAAGTTAACTTAAGAAGTCTCTTCCAACATGCATTTTTCTGCTTTTCTGTGGTTGTTAAAACTGAGTGAAGTTTCTTTCAGGATAATATAAAGATCTATTAGATAGCTCTGAGACTGATCTGTTTTGGCACAGGAGTGAGTAGTGGGAGTATATAATTAATTTCTAGAGCAAGTTTTTATTACCATTCTTAAATTCATAATCAAGGAATTATATTTACAGACAATTAGGGGGGTGGGATGGTTTAGGGCTAAAACAGCAGGACTCTAGGATATGAAGGAGTAGCTGTCTCTAGTGACTGGATTCTTTGCCTCCTGTCATTTGTTTCCGTTTTGCCAACCCAGTGAAATTTGGAATGATGACAACTGTTTATTTTCTTTTGTTTACAACCCTGACATGTTAATATATTTTCTGGTTGCATCTAATGTGCAACTATACAGTATTCCTAAAATTAATATCTTTCAGGTAACTGTTCATCAAACTGCTTACAGAACAGTTAATGAATGACCCTATCTAAGCTTTCATAATGTCTTTAACAGGTAGTTTACAAAGAGGTTAAGGATTGTATTGCAATTTTATAGAGCTGTCTCAAGGATGTGACTTGCTACTTTTGTTGCCTAACAAAAGAGGTGGAGGAAATGAACTTTTGATTAACCTTAAAAATATTTATCCACTGTTGCAAAGAATAATGTAAACACCATTCACAGTTCTCCTCGTTTTATCGGTCTAGAAGTGCTATGTGTCTTGTTGCCAATTAATAAGTGGGGAGGGTATGTTAGAACATTTTTTTTTTTAAGATAGTACAGCAGTTAAGAAGATCCCTGATTTTAGTAGTCTGTGGTATTCACAGCTCTAAGTTAGAGTTACACCTCTGTGTTTTAAAGCATAAAGCTAGTCATCAAGATGAGGCACCCCATTGCCACCATTGATCTCTTGTTTGCACAGAAGCTGTAAGACTGCTCCAGAATGAACTTTTGTAATTCCCTGTATGAAGGAAGTAGAGCCTGTATTTCACAGAAGCCTCAGGAGCTGCATTTTATAGCAAGCGCGCCACATTCAGTGAAGCATGTGGGTGTACCTTTGCACAATTTTTCCTTCTTTCCTTCTCTGACTAGTGCAACCTCTTCACAAGTTTTTAGTAGGAGAAGAGAAAAGAAGGTATGTACTAGCAACAAGACTTGCTTGAGTGTGTTGTCCCTAGTTTTCTGGACCTATTCCAGAAATGCAGCTCAGTGGTCTAGTAAATTGTATAGTTGATTTAATCAGTTTAATGTAAGTTTGAAGATTTCTTTGTTGTATACTTCCATCAACTGAACTTCTATACAAAGGATGTAGAAGAGAGGAACTGAAAGGACTGTCCATATGAGAAATATGAATATATTTGGCAAGGTGAAAGAATTTGATTTATTTAACTATAGGAAACTTAAGACAGTAACACTGTTCAGTGATGTAAAAAATGGCTGGAAAAGTACGGGAAAAAAGATTCCCCAAATGTACTTAGGGCAAGAAATAATGGAAGGAGATTGCAGCAAGGGTGTCTGAGGTTAAATACTGAGAAACGCTTTTAAACTAAAGATTGCAAACCCTTGAAATAGATTGCCTGGGGAGACTGCAGTATTTCCGTCTTTTGGAGGGTCTTAAGAATAGATTAGACAAATATCTGACACAAATAGTTTATATATAGTTGATCCTGCAGCAGGGACTTAAATGACCTCTTAAGATCCATTCCAGCTCTCCTTTTCTGATTCTTTGTAAATAGTATGAATTGTATAGACTTCTCAAGATGTTGGCTGAAAATCAGACTTTCTATATTATCTTTGTTGACACAATCAAAAATGCTGTGTTAAAAAATGCAATGGATTATGTGTTACATTTGGTCATGTTATATCTGGTCGTTAGTTTGGTGTTGAATGGATAACATTACTGCTAAGTAGTAACAGTACAAAGAAGATTGATGCAGTGAAAACATACAATAATATGTCTCAAAAATAGAAAGGATTTGACTATTTTTGTAAAAAGACATTTTTGGTGGGAAAAGTTACAGGTAAAAACCATATTATATTGTATGGACTTTGATTAAAAGTCTGTCAGAGAGATATAATGAGAAATTTATGATTTTTCAGTTCAAACAGTTTCATTTTAATTCCAAGCTTTGCATTTTCATTTGCATGGTGTTTCATGACTTAAGTCAAAGCACAAAATACTACAGTGGTTTTTGACATGTCACAATGTGATTGATATGTCAAAATATGACACAACTTTAAAAAACAACTAAAACAACAAAACAAACACCAAAAAAAATCCAACCAAAAAACAACATGAGGTGAAAATCAACAAAGATAACCTTTTCCTAGTAGAGATTAAGGCATTTTGTTTTCTGATCAGATTACCTCTTGGTTCTTTTAATGGCCAGTGCTGATTCTACAGGTTGAATAGTTGAGAAATCAGCAGTGTAAGCTAGTGAATGTAAGCAAACAAAATTTTAATAGTTAAATTGTTTATTTTATGAGTTTTCACTTATTTTGCATATGTTATAAAGAAAACATTCCATTAAATGTTGCAAGTAGAGTATGAGGGATTTTTTCTTATTGGCTCATTAGTTACTCCCCTGCGATTTTTCTTCTGTAGATCATTAGTGTTGCTACACCACTACACCTGACTCTCAACATTATCACCTGGGTTTATCAGGTTGTATCAGGAAATGAAGCAATAGGCAAATTGCTTCTTCACAAGTTGCTGTGCTTTTGCCAGTTTGAATTTAGGAACTGACTGGAGTTGGGTGGACTTCTGAGTTTCTGATGCATCCATATATGACAATTTTCCCAGAATGTAAGTAAGTGTAAGAGTATTATTAATATTACAATAATCAATCTCTACTGTGAATTTTCTGTTGTATAGGAATAGGATTATGAAGTAGTAGGTAATGAAATGGATTTAAGAAAATCTGGAAAGGGTTGAATGTGGGTAAATTAATCTCTTTTTTCATGTTTTACAACATATTAGTGTGAGGTTTGCAATGTAGAGGCATAGTGTAGAAATAGTTATGATTTATTAGAGTAATCAAAAGCAAAATATACAGTTCATTGCAAATAATATTTTTAAATTGGTTAAAAGTATTAATGTATTCTGCTTGCTGGAATTACTGAAGAGAGAGAACTTTATGGGGAAAAAACATAATGGCTAATGAAATAGTTTAGAAAAGGCTGTTGGTTTAGATGAGAAATTATGGGAGACAGATAAAAACAGTTTAGATCTTTGTATCAAAGCAGCCAAGTGCAGAAGGACTTGGTGGTGTTGGTTGATGAGAAACTTAACATGAGCCAGCAGTGTGCGCTCGCAGCTCAAAAAGCCAACCATATCCTGGGCTGCTTCAAAAGGAGCGTGACCAGCAGGTCGAAGGAGGTGATCCTGCCCCTCTATGCTGCTCTCGTGAGACCTCACTTGGAGTATTGTGTGCAGTTCTGGTGTCCTCAACATAAAAAGGACATGGAACTGTTGGAACAAGTCCAGAGGAGGGCCAGGAGGACGATCAGGGGACTGGAGCACCTTTCGCATGAGGACAGGCTGAGAAAGTTGGGGCTGTTCAGCCTGGAGAAGAGAAGGCTGTGTGGAGACCTCATAGCAGCCTTCCAGTATCTGAAGGGGGCCTACAAGGATGCTGGGGAGGGACTCTTCATTAGGGACTGTAGTGATAGGACAAGGGGCAACGGGTTAAAACTTAAACAGGGGAAGTTTAGATTGGATATAGGGAGGAAGTTCTTTACTGTGAGGGGGTGAGGCACTGGAATAGGTTGCCCAAGGAAGCTGTGAATGCTCCATCCCTGGCTTTGTCCAAGGCCAGGTTGGACAGAGCCTTGGAAGACATGGTTTAGTGTGAGGTGTCCCTGCCCATGGCAGGGGGTTGGAACTAGATGATCTTAAGGTCCTTTCCGACCCTAGCTATGCTATAATTCTGTCTAGATGAGAAAATGATTTTAAAGTGTCCTGGTTTAGCAGTAGCAGTCGCTTTTTCTTCTTCTTAGTAGCTGGGGCAGCGCTGTGTTTTTGACTTTCACCTTGGGGATAATACTGATAAAACCGATGCTTTCAGTTGCTGGTCAGAATGCTTACTCTGACCAAGGACTTTGTGAGTCTCATGCTCTGCCAGGGAGGAGGGGAAGCTGGGAGGAAGCAGAGACAGGACACCTGACCCAAACTAGCCAAAGAGGTATTCCATACCACAGCACGTCATGCCCAGGATGTAGAACCGAGAGTACCTGGAAGGGCTAGTTCAGTGCTGGGTGGGGGCGAGGTATTGGTCGGTGAGGTGTTGTATTCTCTTCCCTTGCTATTTCTCTTATCATTATTATTATTGGTGGCAGCAGTAGTGATTTGTGTTATGCCTTAGTTACTGGATTGTTTTTATCTCAACCCGTGGGAGTTACGTTCTTTCGATTCTCCTCTCCATCCCTCTGGGAGGGCGGGGGGGAGTAGAAACTGTGTGGCTGACTTGCCGACTGGCTTAAACCACGACATAAAGAAATTTTGAAAAATAAATAAACTATGGTCTGTTGTGTCTCACCCTGACCAGAATTGACCAATTTATTTGGGCTGCATAAAGCCGTCATGTGTTGTGGAAAGAAGAAAAGTACTGTCTTGGTATGCAGAATATAGTATTGGAGTAGGAAATGAGGTGACAGTGTAGGCACTTACCAATTTTGTAATGTCTAGAGTTGGCCATTTGGCTTTTCCTGCGTTTTCTGGAATCTCTTCTTAATGTGTGACAGCTACAGGCACATAGACCTGAGTGAGAGCAGGGCAGAAATGTTGGAGGAGAGTGCTGCTCTAGGTTGACAGCAAGAGTACCTAAGTAGCAGTCGCTATATATTCAAATGTTTTAATTGCTATACTAAAGTGTGATCATTTCAGGTGCAAAGGCACATGTTTGTTTTGCTAGATTTGTAATGTGATGATGGCAGTATGTGTGCAGCTGCAGCACTTGTCTCTGCAGTGTGAGGAACTTAAAGAAGAAAGTCCCCTTTTATTTTTTTATTATTTTGTTTTGTTTTTTAAATGTACTGTGTAAAGTTGTAATACCTAAGCTGGACATCTATCTCGCAACTGTAAAACTGTTGCAGAGTCTAGTGAAGGCATGATTCTTTCATGTGCTATCTTATCAACTGGTGGGTGGCTGTACATGAATTACTGTTATTATAAGATGTGGGGAGATCAGAAGGGGATAACAGTATAAAACTACACTGCTTATTGGTATCTTTTCCAAGTTTAAAATAGTGTACTGAGAAGAATACCTCAGAGGGGAAAGGAAAAATGGTTTGCTTGTGTTTGGTGATAAAGCTTTGCGCTGCTCAATATTTTCTAAAGTTGGGATCCTAGTTTGAAGGGGAAAAGAATACAATTTATATTGGCTTTGTAACGAAATACCTGTGGCAATCCCAGGTAATAACCTGTAAAAGCCAATGCTTTAGTGTGAGCCCATCTCACAGGTGTGAGCCTCACTGATTGGTATAGAGGTAAAAGTTAACTAGTGTTTTTCATTGCTTCACTCAGAGTAAAGAGCACAGGGAACTCTAGAGAGCTACGTTTTCAGAAGTGAAGTATCTTGCTCTTTCTGAAGGCAAAGCTTCCTTATGAAGTCTCATGTTGGGCAAATAACAAAAATATGTTTGATAAAAATGTCTGAAGTCAGCAGAAGGCAAAGAGCAGCTTCAGTTGATTTTTGAGAAATACAAGTGTGTAATACCTCACTTGGCTAAAAAAGCTAATTTGGTTTGTTATTAAGCACAAATAAAATTTTGAGTGTGTATATAATTTTTCTAATACATTGAGGACCAGGAAAATCCACAGTTGTAGTCTGAAAGTATTTTGAGACTTTTTTCCCCCGTTACAAAGAGAGGATTTGACTCTTCAGTCTGCAAGCATTGTCTTATATAAATCCTTTTTAATACACAATATATTGACACGATAAGGAAGACTGACTCTTCTGAAATGCTTCATAATAGTTCAGTTTAGACACTTGACCTTGGTGAAAGCTTCATTGTACGAGAACCTTTAGAATTATAAAATATTTGCAGAAGGAGGAAAAACCCTTTTAGATCATAAAATCTGGTTTTCTGCTGTCTCTCGGGCAGAGGGTATGTCTGATATTAAATTGTTCCTCAGGTTGATCTTAGCCAAAGGGGGTTATTTAAGCTTTGTAACAACTCACATTTTGGAGTTTTCACTGTGGTATGAACACATCATTGTGGCCATCTGTAATAATTTAATTACAGGTAGCTTTCTGAATCACAGATAAGTGTCTTACAATGGATTTTATTTGTAAGAAAATTCTGAGAGAAAATTATTGTATTGCACATGAAAGTGAAAATGACATTTCAGAAGATAGATGCCTCCTTTCAGGCTTGATTTTGTTGCCTATATTTGCGAACCATAAAAGTAACTTTTATTCAAACAAATATTGAGACAAAGGAACAATGACATTGTGGTAATGAGAAAAACAGAAGGAAAAGTGTGTTTTATGGAATAATGTGCAGTAAGACCTCATATAGCACATATTTCCTAACTGAAGAATGTATGGAAACTAGTCAGTTCCAAATACTACTTCCTCCTCCCCCCCTGCCCTCCCACCTTCCCCCCACTTTGTTAAATTATGCAGTTAAAACATTAATTGCCATATCAAGGCCCATTGGTTTATACCTTCTGCTTATGTCTTTACATCCTTTGAGGGGAACGAGGCTGTGTATTGCTGAGAGAGTCATTCACATTGTAATAAAACGTAGTGGTGCATATGTAACCTTATATCCTAAGGTGAAAAGCATGTGCTTGTCTCATTTTCCTGTTGCATTTTTTCTACATAATTTCGAGTTGGCTGAGATCAAAGCTTAATGTATAGTCAGTCACAACTGAGAAGCTGATGTTGAACTATTGGGATCAACCACAGGACGTATTCAGAGAGTTTTGGTGCTATTGGAGAAAGAAAAGAAAGGAGAAGGTACACAGGGATATTGTCATTGTTATAATACAAGCATTTAAATAAAACGTAACATCTGGCTGATTGCCAAGCAGTTCATTGGGCAGATGCAGGATTATTTTACCACTGCAGTTATGCCAGGTCTTGTTATTTTTTTATACTCCATTTAATTGCCAAATGGGAACATTTGTAAGAACTTTACTAAATTAACTTTTGGAAGAACATGGATTTTTTGGATAGTTTGCAGGCTCCAATCATTTTTACTCTGCAGCGTGTGCAACTTTGCAGCATCACTACTGTGTAGTGTTTCTAAATAAAATCAAATCACTATATTTCTCTATTTGTGAGTATGGTAGTAAGAAATCCTTTTAAAAAAGTGTAAATGGGGGTTTTGTGAGCCTTTGTGTCTGTGTGAGCCTGCAGTAACACATCTCTCTTTGACCTTCCCAAAAATCAGAGTTCTGCCACAAGCTGTGCCTAAGCTTGTGTTATGGCCTCATGGTCTTCTACAGTAAAAAACCACAATTATTTCTGATGCAGAGTGGCAGAATCTCGCCACTAGAAATTAAACTAGTAACATCTCCTCTTTGCTTGCTAAGATATTCACTTTGACATTGATCTTTACACTTTAGCTACAGCAGAAAAATGGCAAAGGTTATGGCAGGAGGGGATGTTCCTTGGCAGCTGTGGGGCAAACCTGGACCTGTGATGTGGATTTAAGAGCTGAGTTCAGAACTGAAGTGCTCTATTTCAACCCCCTCAGGATGTGATGACTGGGTGCTTTGCTGAACTAGGAATGTTATTCTAAAATCTGTAGGGAAGGGATAGCAGCAGCAGCTCTGTCAGTGCTAAGTCAACTTAAGTGGTCTGGTTTTCTGGGCTCAGTATCTTATAGAGCACAAGGCCAGTTATCTCTGTGGTTAAAATTGTTTGTGGGAATCTATTGATGTATTTCAGATTGCCTGGTAACTGCAGGAAGGCTGAAAATAATTAATTCTCTAGGGCTTTTACTTTGCTTCTGTCAACACCAACCATCCCACTTCGAGTCTCACAGCCACAATAACCAGATGTCTTGCCAAACCAAGCTGTCAGAATAGCTTGTTTTGCATTTCAGTGGGTTGCTTAAGATGGAACAGCTGTAGATCATTTATGAAGGCAGGATGATGCAAAGATTTGCTTTAGAACCATATTTTTCTGGTCCTTATCTTACCTTTGCATCATCCTTTCCAAACCATGCATCATGTACTTGGTCACATGCAAGCTCTGGGAAATATGATAGATGGGATGTCAGTGGCATAGGTATAAAGGAGGTGGAGATTTGAAGGGGACCCACACTGAGATCTAACAAGGCTAGGCAAAAACCTTATAACTCCAATGCTGTAGTAAAGGTCCAGCAAGCAAGGTTGTTCGAGGGCACTTTGGCATGTGATGATGGTTGGGTTTTAGTTGTGTGTTTGTTTTTTTTTTTTTCCCCTAAAATAATCTGAATAGTTTTTAATGCATTGTTTTATTAAATGGGCAAGCTTGTCCTTCAGAGTTCAGGAAGTCGCAGTGCTTTTTAGCAGGAGTCTGTCTTCAGAACAGGGCTGGCTGCTAACAAATAAAAAAAGAGCAGATGAGAAATGAGTAGCTATATCTAAATTTGTTTGAAAGTCATTGTCAGTGATCTAATCTGAACTGGAAGGCACAAAAAATCTCTTGAGCCATTTTGGTGGCTTTCAGCTCAAATGTCAGTCAGTCTATGCAGTGAACTGGTTCCACAAGATTTTTGTTACTTTGAATTCTGTCTGATTTCAAGCCCTGTTACTCATTTCTCATAAGGCTTCATAAGATTCAAATCAGAAGATGCATTTAGAGCCAGGAATTAAAATGTAATGCCTTTTCTTTGAAAAATGGAGCGGAATGTGTGTGATAACTTTTCCTTTACTCTGGCTCTTGAGGATGTTGTGTTTCCTGAATAGTTTGAATGAAGGGCATTTTTTTAAAACTAATTTTCACTCACTTTTAGCAGCTGTATCTTTAATACTGAAAATAAATTACTTGGAAAACTGCAGTGAAAACTGAAAACAGGGTTTGCGCATTTAATTTGCATCAGTGAACTATAGATCTCTTTCAACAGCTCAATACCAGCTGAATGCTGCAGGTAGTGAAATATGGCAAGAAGAATCAGCAGTGAGTATGAGAGAGGGGTTTGGTAAAAAGATTTGACTTGTTGTCCTCAGTAACATAAACCTTAGCTCAACTGCATTAGTTTTCTGTGTGCCTTCCAGTCTTTTACTTAGTACGTATATTCACATTGAACATCGTATTTGATTTATTGACCACTTCCAATTAGCTTAACTCATGCTTGTCCTTCACTATTTGACTAAAGTTACAAATACGTTTTGTTCCCATCACTTTTAGTGATGTTAATAGGCTGTTATTATCATGTTCACGTTCCTTTGTATCATATATATTTATCATGTATGTATTTCTTTTGGAGTATATTTCTTTTGTGAAACAGTGAAGGGACAGGGAACTAAATATACCAACTTCTTGTTACTAGCCTAAGGTTTTCTGCAGTTAAGTGAAAGAAGCTTTTTTATAGACATTTCAATTGAATATAAAAATCCATAGTGGCAGTATACAAATGCAGTCTGGTTCAGTTGAGGCTTTGTGACTTACTTTTCAATCGCAGCACTATTAAAAAAATGGTCACCTAAAAATCAGATTACCTGAACTCTGCAATTTTTAGGCACAGAGTTTAAATAGAATAGGATTATTGAGGACAATACAATCATGTTGTCAGAAAATGTGAGAGCTGTAAACAAGATGAAGGATTATACATTTATTCATGCACTGTTTCTCACTTTAGTGGGGGTTGTTTGGAGAAAAGTCCATGAAGTCACTTCAGAGAGTATCTAAAGAAACAAAAGAACAGTCTATAGGCAATGGGACTCATTGCTCCAGGAATCTTTCGTTGGCAACAAGTTAAAGTGAGTTCAAAATCTGGATTTTTTTCGCTCTTACCTTGGTATACTCTCTGCTGTCTGTGAGGGAAGAAGCACAAAGAAAAAGCAGATAAATCTGACCATTAGGTAGTGAAATGGTGGTTAAGTTAATGCTTTTATCCAATTTATATGCCATAACCAGATCCAAACTGTCTAGCATTCTTTTCAGAGTAGTGTGCTAATGCCTCTTCAAAATCCTTTCAAAAATCTAGCTGGAGACAAATGAGACACAAGGTAAAATGGCAGGCTCTGCAACCAGCTAGTGTGCTGAGCAGATACTGCACATTTGTGTGAATTTATCAGAACAGTAAGAACAGGAATTTGGTAATTGGAGGCGGGGGTGTGTGTGTCATGATATGTATATGTATTATATAGGATGATGTATGTGTAGCAGTGTTAGGTTTACAGTTAGACTTGGTGATCTTAGAAGTATTTTCCAACCTACATGATTTTATGATTCTGTTCTATGTTGAGTCTGGTCCTTAACCCTTATTCAATGTAGATGGTGCCTTGCCTTATGAATAGCCTGGTTATCATCTCACGGGAAAAGTAATGCTGTTTATCAGTGTGGTAAAATCTAGTTCCTCAAATCCAGACTGGTGACATATCTTGTTTACTTTATCACTGCTTCCTTTTGTAATCGATCTGAAAGTTCAGCTGCTGCAGCAAAGTGACAAATGGTTGGTGCCCTCTATCTGTAGAAACTATCTGGGAGGCTTTGTAAAGGTTGGTGAGGCTGTAGCTGGTAAAGATGTGATCTCATGAATGGCAGAGCAATTGCAGTCTGAGAGGTAGAATGGAGATCTTTAAAAAAATAAAAGAAACATTGGCGAATGCTTGATGAAGTCAGATAAAACTGTGATTCATTTCAAATGGAAAAGAATAAGATGCTGACCTTAGTGTCTGACTGCAGGTTTGCTGAAGCATTTTCAAACAAACACTGATGGTTTTTTTTCCTTAGAACCTGGTGTTTCTTGAGGTGTGTCTGAAACATACTGGATAGTTCTTCCTTACTGCCCTCTTACAACGTTTAGAGGAAAGGTAACCATAGGTGTAGTTAAGATTCTGTTTTAACTTCACTATCAGTTCTCCAGTTCTTTTAAGAAATAGGTTTTATACAAATAGATAGTGTTCTATATGTTCAGAAAAGTTTCATGAAAAATTTGTCCTTAACTTTTAAAAACAAAGGAGATGGCCTGAGTTCAGCTGCTTTAAGTGCTAACAGGATGTTAAAAAGCCCCAAACAAAGGAAAAAAGTTACACCGCCACCTCGCCTCCCCCACTTCCACTCAAAAAAGCTGTATGTTGTTGATCCTTAAGTGAAGAGGGAACCATGGAGCAGTGTATTTAAATGATTCTACCTAAATAGTAAAAGACAGGGTTAAGAAAGAAGCCTAAGACAGAAAGAAGACTGAAGTTAAGTCCCCAGTAGGCTGAGTGATCTTTACAAAACAGAGCTGTTTTGAAAGCGTTCAAGGAGAACACAGAAGATGGTCCAAAGCTGTCAAGAGGTGCTGTTTGGAGCATTTCTCTAAGGCTCCTGGCTGAAGCCCAGGTCCCAGATGAGTTTCCCCCTTCTCCCTAGAGAACCTGCAGGAGAGGTCGGTGGCCTTGTACTGTGACAGCCTCTCTGTGTTATCAGTCATCACTGAGTGTGGAAGGTCAAGGTCAGTCCCACTGGGAAGTCATAGCCATAAAACCCATTTAAGTGGGCTTTAAGCACTTTAAAAACTCTCTCGGAGGTCTCCTGTGGTTTACTTATTTAAACCAAAATTACAGGCTGATTTTAATCTGTGGCACTGGGATAAGGGATCATCATTTATATCTTCCTAGGTATTTAGAATTAGGCACTGTTTGAAAATTTCCAAAGTATTATATAGTTGCCATTGCTTTGAAGATGGCACATTCCTGTGTATAACTCTGAATGTGTGCTGTGCATTTGATCGTTTTGAAGACTGGCATGGAGATGGGCTTTTCAAACAATGTATAGACTGACCAGCTTTTTAAATCTATTTGCAAATGTATCTCTGTTCAGACCAAAATGAAATCCCACACGTTCCAGAAAGACTACACGGACTTTTCAGATTCTTAAATTACATGAAAATTATTTTTAATTTTTAGAAAATAAAATCTTATGTAAAAATTAAACTCTCCTCCATGTAAAACTAAATTAAATAGATAAACCTTTCTACCAGAATAGGGCAAAGAAAAACCATGGTTTATTCATGTAGCAAGCTGCTATATTACACAGATGCAAGTAAAACTACATGTGAACTAACAGCTGCTCTCAAACAGATTGTTGCATCTCACAATCTGCTAAGGGAGCACAGCTGGAGAAATCTGCAGAACATTTTTATCTGTAAATCAAACATAAACTAGGAAAGCATTAAGTACTGTAAATATAATAACATCAATGTTTACAAAGGGTTTTCTCATGCTGTACATAGGGGAAGTTACTTCTGGTTTTAGGCTGTCTTCTAAAAAAACATTCAGCCAACCCATAATTTCCAAGGTACTCATTCATACCTAAGCCCTTTCCTGTCTGTTTTACTGGGCTTATACAGGCTTATATTTTGTCTGACAAAATATGAATGTGAATATAATTTTGACTGAAATTGTTCTGTGTCCTCCCTGTGAGTAAGATGTAGATCCACAGATGGGCAACAGGCGCTCAGAGAAATCCTCATGTCAACACAAAGAGAAGTTACTTTTGAGTCAGGGAAGGAGTCAGATCTGTCAAACAGATTTGCTGCTTGTTTTGTGGTTTGAGAAGGCAAACTTCTTTCCTCTAGTGCGAAGTTCAGACCTTTAAGGAAAGCCATGGAGGTTGGATCTGTTTCTAAAGGGATGAGAAAGAGTTACACCTCAAGCATTCTTAAAGTTGGAAGTGACATCTTCTGCCTTAACTAACAAACCAAATAAACAAAACCTGCAAATCACTCAGTTATAAATTGGGAAATACAAGCCTATAGTACCTATCTGAGTATTTTCTCAGCCTCCCCCCAAAAAAATAACTTATCAACAGAAAAAGGTGAAACTGTCGTTTACTGCCCTTCATCATGGCAGTATATGAGCATGACGATTTTGACTGTCAGGTGCTAGCTGGTAAGCTGAGCCAAGAATCAGCATGGGAAATTATGAAAATGGAACCATCTGACATGGTTAGTTAATCGTATAAACTTCAGGGGTTGTTAGGCTACTGGTTGAAAGTGACATCAGTGTATTAAGCCTTTGCACACTGGAGATTTAAGGTATAAATGTTTGTGGAATTGCTGAAGACTGAATAGACTAAAGAATACAGACATATCAGTCCTGAAAAAAACCAAAAATACTTAGCTGCTTATCTGAGCTGGAATCTTTATCATGTTATGCCATAGCAGAAGAGCACAGCCACATTTGTATATAGGAAATGTATACTGAAAGATAGAAAAGAAAGTTATAGAAGAAATGTAAAGTGGTATATTTGAAGTGTTGTAAAATATTGGATTGTTTACAGCTAAGAACTCATGGCAGGTAATTGGTTATGCTTAAATATTTACATAACTTCTAGCAGCAGTTAAGAGTTTTGACTGGAAAAAAATTATCTTTCAAGCACTTTTAAAGATTTACCTTTGATTATATATATTTTTTTTTTTCCTTAGTATACCAGGTAACTTTCCCTCTCTCTAACTTCAAATGCTTATTTTCCTTTCATAGATCAGTGCTCTAAGTGCCTGTAAGTGCTGAAAGGGCCTGATTCAGCACAACATCCTAACAGGAACATGTAAGCTTTGCTGCATCAGGAATATTGCATAGAGATCTACAATTCTATTTAGTTCAAACAGTTCAGAAATGATTATCTGAAGTCAGTGCCTGATGCTCAGGGCCAGTTCTATCCCTTGAACCAGAAATTATTTCTTTTCACATTATGGTGTGAAAAGATTGCATTTGCTCTTAGCAGTTTGGTAAGTAGCCATGGTACTGTGGCATTTCTTTCACTTCTGTGTCCTTTGATTGTTTTGGTGTGCTTGATTTGTTATAAATAGCATTTATTTATGCTTATGGTAACTTCCTCCAGACTAAGTGGAGAAATGCAAAATTCTGCTCTTCTGTGGAAATATCCATTAACATGAGTCTCTTGATTGCATATGTATACTGGAATGTAGCTTTTAGGGAACAGAGGTACGTCAAGAAATTTTGCAAGTGAAGGAAAACTTACTAATGGGATGAAAGTTAAAGTGTCTCCTTCTGTGATGAAGAAGAGTGTGGGTTTTTTTCTGGATGTCTTTGATGTGTCATTAGGGTCTTTGTTCTTTTCTAACTTCTATATCTTGCAGTGAAAGTTTTACTTTTATTGCTTAAATACTGCTTTAATTTCCTATTAAAGCAAAATGAGTATAGCTGTAATGAAGCATTATCTGCAAAGAGTGATTTTGAGTTTTAAATTCCTTTTTTTGGAGGCACTAGAATTTATTTTTTATTTTACTGTGCCATGCTTTTATCTACAAAAAAAACAATCTGAACATATTTCAAATTCAGGCATTACTTCCTGAATAAGAGACTAACTTTGTTATTAAAGAGGACTGCTGAAGCATATAAATAAGAAACCTAGAAAGGCAACCAAAAAGGAAAAATATTAGCAGTTTCTATAGGCACATTAAACAAGATGCAAATAAATTGCTTTGTTTTCCCCTCACATAGATTAGAGCTTTCACTTCTAAGGGTATGCAAATAGAAGATGAAACAAACAAGCAATAATTGTGGAGTATATAAAAGCCATTTAAGTGCCCTAAACTTGTCTTATGATACTGATGCATCCCTAAACTCTACTTTTATGTCAGATAATTCCACCCAACTCTGACTCAGAAAAGTGGCTAGAAAAATTTGATTTAATGAACTAGACTTGTTAACCTAGAATTATTTAAACCATTTGCATTGCAATTGGCTGTACTTATTGTAGCTCTGAACTCCCAGAAATGGCAATGAAGCCCCACACTGCTTTTACTAGGAATTCTAACATAGTTATGGCTTGCGTCGATTGTCAGCTGTCTTAGTTACTGAGAGTGCAATATATGTTCATCCCATTAATTCTAGGGAAGGAGAAAGGGGCAATGATGTCTGATAGATAAGCAGCTTTCTGCCATAAGAGAGAAATGAAAGGTGCAATTTTTTGTGAATCAGTCAGATAAGTAGTTGGCAAATGCAGATTTCAAGTTGAGTGTTTGGAGTGTGCGTTGTTTTGTTGGTGTTTTTTGTGTTGGTTGAGGTTTTTTTTTAATTTGGGTTTATGCTGTTTGAAATAACAACGCAGTTATTTAACTAAAGCATTTCAGTACTTTACACACTATTCTCTTTCACTGAAAAATTGACAGCTATACCATCCTCCTTTACATTTCACAATAAGAACAATAGACACATTATTTTTAAAACAACCCATTTAATGCAGATTATTCCTGGAGGATGAAGGTAATCCTGTTGAAATTGCAGAGGCATGCTTGATCAGAAAGGGAAAATAGAACAAAATAATTTTTCATTAAACTGGCCTTTGCTTTTAAGGTGACATTTTATTTCAAGACAAAAATTGAAGGCTATCAGATTAAAAGAGTAACTGGCTTATTTTGGTACTGACAGGGAAAGCAAAGCTGTTTTAGAAGTTAAAATTGAAGATATATAACAATTAATGGTGAGATGACTTTCGACATCTTGCTCAGGCAAATATGTACTAAAAAGCATTTATAGTAATTATTATTACATTCTGACTTCATTTTGAAGGGTGTATTTTCTTCACAGCTTGCCTCATGTTCTGATGCAAGATGGAGAATTTTTCCAATCAGATTTTACAGGGGAAAATGGAGGGTTCTTTGAAAAAAACTGAACTGGAATAAATAATCTTGTGAGATTTAAATGAGCTGAAGCTACCTGAAAAGGGCACAATGCAGTTAAGCCTAAAAATATTTTTTTTTTAAAGTACAGAATAATTTTTCTCTATTTACTATCCCAATGCACAGAAAGAAAATCATGGATATGCATTTTGTATATGTCCGTTGGGGGCTGGACTAGATGATTTCCAGAGGTTCCTTCCAACCCTAACAATTCTGTGATTCTGTAATATTAAATAGTTTTGAGACATTTCTAGGGGAAACTTGCCATAACGCAGCACTAGTAGAAACTAAAAACATGGATTTGTTCTAAAAGCAGACCCACATATTGATTTGAAGTTTTCAGAATATGAGAAAATACTCAATAGAAGTAAATGATGCATCTTTTTGGTTTGTGCAAGTAAAAAACAAAAGGGAAATTATTCTACACATAGAATGTAAGTCTTTAAAAGTTTAGCTCCTACATCAGTAGCTCACATGTGAGTCTTCTTGAGGAAGAAGACCGAGTTAAGTGTTGAGACTTCATTGCTTCAAATGAAAACAGTAGTGGTTTACCTCTTTTTAACAGATCATGAAACAACTCAGAAGCTTGTCCGTATCTTAAACTGATAGGATCAGAATGCAAAACACTAAAAGGGGTTCAGTTTTATGTATTGTTTACAAAGGGAATGTCATTATTAGTCATTATTATCCAATTGAAGCTTCAGGTGATTTTCAGAAGGCAGTGCGTGATGTGATTCTCTACAGCTTTCTTTTAGTGTGGGTAAATTCTCTGTGGTCCCACAAGGCTGGTTTTAGAGAATACAGCAACAGAATGGTAAAAGACATTGTAAGAGCTGGGTGTGCGCTACATGTCATGCTTACAAGAGCATAAAATGTACGGTGCTAACAGAGTCTTGCAAGTAACTGCAGGCAAACCTGATTTAAAATTTCATACATAGGAAGGAGACATGAGCCTCTGGGTTTGGTTTTGAAAGAATGTATTGAGCTGGAGTGAGAGTAAAAAACCAAGAGCAATAATAGCAACCTTCGGATAAAATATATTAGTGTAATTAAAGGACATGAATTACAAGCATACAACACTGTAAACAGTAAGAGAGAAAAAGAGCTCATAAGCCCTGTAGAGGCAGTGTTGGCATAATGTTCGGTACAGACATCATGTTTTATCATGGTTAATGTTCTACATAGATAGGAAAGAATTGTAAGCTGTAAAGACAAGGACAGAGTGCCTCCATTAGTTTTGTGATTACTATTTGTTCTCAGACAGATGGATTATTATTATTAAGAGTTTGGACTTCCCAGTTTAGACCTGCCTCGACAAACCCAATATGTGTAGAGAGGTTGGCGCATTACTAGTTTGTTTTGGTTTTAGTAAAAACTGGAAAGTAAAATGCATTTTCGACCTGTTTCACCTTTTTCCCCATCTTCCCCAGCTTTGTCAGAAAACAGGAAACCTGACCACGTCAAGGAGGTCTTTATACTAATGATATTCTGTGCTTCCTTCATTGGAGAATCATACCCAGTCAAGGAAATTCAGAAGGAAGAGAAACAGTTTATAATTCCCTCTTACTCTTTTTTCGCCTTCATTACCCATTATAGTCATTTGCTTTAATTTTCTTTATGTTTTAGTATCTGTCTAAGACAATGGCTGTCCTCAAAAGATTGCAATGTTAGATGAATCTGCTGGATTGTATTATGATTTTTTGCTCGCATTTACATTAAGTTTTATACCAATGTGTGATATTTTTATTTGGAGTAAGCATCTGGTATAAAGCCAGGAAGACACAGTGCCAAAACAAGTGTCATTTTAATAGGGTATCAAAGCAGTTTCTTCTAAGATTGCTTTTCTTATTTTCTATCTATCATCTCCTATTTTGAGTCCACTCTTTTAGCGCATATTTCTTTGTTGCCTTCTGTGCTGAAAATAAGGTAAACATTCAAGATAAACTTTTGAAGACTTCTTGCCGCTGTGGATTTTCAAAAAGCAAACTGAGTTTACAATTGCCATCAAAAAAATACTGTATAACGACAAAGACCTCGTACTATGCTTCATAGGCTTTATGTAGCCAATGTTTAACAAGCACTTTGAAATATCAAGCATTCCTTGTACCTTAGGGCCTCCTAGTTTCTTCCTATGACACAGTTTATTATATGAACTGTTAGAAAGCACACTGTTCTGTTCAAGGACTTGCCTTTTTGTCTTCTTTGCAAGTGTGCTGTGTGCTGTACTCGGCTCTCAAATGACTGAAAGAGGAATAATGATATTATAAGAAAGTAGTCATATATGGTTAATTGTCTGATCAAATTTCAAAAGAAGGAGCAAGCTGGTTCTCTCTGTATCCCAAAGATATAATTGGGAATATCTTAGAATGCAATTCACTCAGCAGGGCAATGTCGTGTATTTCAGTTTTGCCTTCTCCCAAATGTGTGCAGTGGCATCCTGTGTGATTTACTTTTGTTTCACTAGAACCAGACTTATTAGAGTTGGGACATCAGTGGGACATCTCTGATGAGACTGATTTGGCATAATGAGAGTAACTGGAGATGACTGTGGCCTAATTGGGACATTTTAATGAAGAATTCCATTTAATGAAGATGAATTCAACAAGTGCCAAAGAGTAAAAGTGCTATTAACCAAGTCTTAAATAAGCATGAAATTTCAGACTTTGGTTATTTAATGTAGTTTCCAGATAAAGATTAAAGGAAATAAAGGATTATTTTTGTATTTATTATTTTGGTTTCATTTACTTTCTTGAATGTGTGTATATGTATATATGCATGTGTGTGTATATCTATATATCTGCTTGTAAGTTTTTTAAATATCCAGTTGCCTCACTCAGGAAAATAGCTGTCCCCTGAGGACTCTGAGTTTGTAAGATTATAGGTTTTCTTATATTTTTATTGAAAAATTTAATTAGTGCTGAATGGCTGAGGCATATTTATAGTTTTTTGAGTCCAAGTGCACTTACCAAAAAACACAGAAGAGTCCATCATTTGTCAAATGCTGGGAAGAAGCTCCAGATGTCTTGAAGCACATAGGAATAAGACAAAACTGGTCATAATTATGAGATACTTCCACTTCTTCAGATCTTTTGTAATTTATCTAAACTGCAGTTTAGATCTGTAGTTTAACCAGCCCTCTTTGAGTATTTTCAGAACAATCCAATGTCATTTTCCCCACCCACTTTAATGGAAACAGTGGGCTATGCTGTTTATGCCATAAATAGAAGACCGGCAAGAATGTCAACAAAGCAGTGAGTAGGTGGAAATGCAGGATGTTAAAAGAGTTGTCCTGAAAATCATATAAATAGTTAATATGATGTATGCTTATTTGAATATATTAATAGTTTGGCAGCACCACTGAAAGCTGTGGCTCTCTATTAAGAAAAAGCTACAAAGCTTTGATCTGGGTGTTGAGGTATATTAAGTTTGCATGGCAAGGTTTTGGTAATGGGGGGAGCTATAGGGGTGGCTTCTATGAGAAGCTGCTAGAAGCTTCCTGATGTCCAATAGAGCTGGTGCCAGCTGGATCCAAGATGGACCTGCCACTGGCCAAGGCTGAGCCCATCAGTGACAGTGGTAGAACCTCTGGGATAACATATTTCAGAAGGGGAAAAAAAAGTTACTGCAAAGAGAAAACTGCTAACAGAGAGAGGAGTGCAAGAGCAAGGAACAGCCCTGCAGGACACCAAGGTCACTGCAGAAGGAGGGGAGGAGGTGCTCCAGGTGCTGAGGCAGATTCCCCTGCAGCCCATGGTGCAGACTGGTGAGGCAGGCTGACCCTTTGCAGCCCATGGGGGACCCCGGGCTCGAGCTGTCGATGCCCAAAGGAGGTTATGACCCAGTAGGAAGCCTGTGCTGGAGCAGGCTTCCGGCGTGATCTGTGTCCCCATGGAGAGAGGAGCCCACTCTGGTTTGCTGGCAGGACTTGTGACTCTGCAGGGGACCCATGCTGGTGCTATCTGTTCTGAAGGGCTGCACCCCATGGAAGGGATGCACACTGGAGCAGTTCATGAAGAACTGCATCCCATGGGAAGGATTCACATTGGAGAAGTTCATGGAGGACTGACTCCTGTGGGAGGGACCCCACATTGGAGCAGGGGAAGAGTGTGAGGAGTCTCCTCCTGAGGAGGAAGGGGCAGCAGAGACAACGTGTGATCGAGTTACCACAGCCTCCATTTCCCATTCTCTTGTGTTGCTGAGAAGGGAGGAGATGGAGCATTCAGGAGTGAAGATAAGCCTGGGAGGAATGGAGAGATGAGGAGACGGTGTTTTTACTATTTGGTTTTATTTCTCAGGATTCTACTCTTATTTGACTGGTAATAAATTAATTTAATTTCACTGAGTTTGTTTTGCCCATGAGGGTAATTGGTGAATGATCGGTTCCTGTCCTTATCCAACCCATGAGCCTTTCATTATATTTTCTCTCCCCTGTCCAGCTCAGGAAGAGAGTGATAGAGCAGCTTTGATGCACACCTGGTATCCAGCCAGGATCAGTCCCCCTCATGAGGCACCATAAGACCTATGGGAACAGTGCTATGGCCACATCTGTGCAGTTTTGCTATACTTTGCACTTATTTTTCCATAGAGTAACACCAGGATAAAGGTAGTTGAAAGCATCTCTCTCAAATTAAAAATGGTTGTGTTATAATGTTGCAGGAACGACTGTGTGGTTTCATCTCTTGTTAATAACTGGACTAAATTCTAGCTCTTTGTAACTTTGGCAGCATCATTAGTTGCTAGCTGCTTCTAAAATGTGATGGGCCCTGTTGATGTAGTTGATGATATACTTTTACAGACAAACTTCATAGAATAGAAAGGAGTCATGACTTCATGTGTATTTTCCTGTTTGTATCAGAAAATTCCTGTCTTTGGACCTTCAAGTTTAAGTCATTCAGACCTTTCTAGAGATATTAAGTAGGAAGGCAATAACGTAATTTCTCTAGATGTTGAAGTGGAAAAAATGTAGCACTTCTGATTGAGGAAGTGCCATTGTAGAGGTACAGAGTATGGGTGAGTGGTTGACTCTGGCAATCAGGACCCTTGCCTGGTACCTATGAGCTATGGGATGATGCTCAGCATGGAGAACGAGCACCTAAGCCACTGCTGCTGGTGGTTGATTTTGTGTGTAAAAGACCTTCATGTTGGTGACTGTTTGTTGTTAGATCAGTGGCGAATGTTTGTTGTGAGATGTCGCATGTTCCAGGGAAACATGTAGGGTTTGAAACTGAAGGGGGTGAGGGACGGTGAAGGGAATAAGGCAAAAAGGTATGTATGAGTCTTCCTCTGGTCAAGGACTGACTTGACTGTTCCCATGGCAACAGAGCTAGGTGCTCTCCTTAGGCAGCTGCTGATTGCACTGTGAATTTTATTTGCATTCATGATTAAGGAGGAATATGAAAGAACTGAGGTAAAGAATTAAAAAAGCAATAAAAGGATAAAAGACTTCTCAATCAGTACTCTTCAGAAACTTTAATTAAAAAAGTGTAAGGAGAGGGAGGGGAAGAAACAGATGAAAAATGATGGTAAAATTTAAAAAATATTTAAGGAGTGAATTACTGTTTCCAGAGGTATTGGAAGGATTGCTAGCATGGCTGTGAACAACTTACATTTAATAGTTTTATACCATGTAAAAAGTGGAAGATTTCTTCATTATCGGGAGTGCTGCTGTGCTTCAGTATTAAAAAAAATAATTCTGAAACTGTACTTAAGTCAAGGATTTACGTTACGTTAAAACATCTTGGTTTTTTTAAACTTGAACCTACTTTTCATAAGTCTGCTCTGATAACGCATGTCACCCTGGCTTTTTAGTTTGTTTTATTGTGTCTTGCATTACTTTTATCAGTTGTTGGAGACTTCTGTATGATAAATACGTGCCAAGTGTGTATGACGTGTTTATGTGTATAGAATACATATGCATTTATTACACCAAGGTAAAGAGGAAGAGGATGCCACTGAAATTCAGAAGGAATGACAGTTTACAGAAGTCTTCCACCCTTAATAATTTATGTACAATTCAGTCAAATTTCTGATGTTACTGAAACAAAATTCAGAATTTGGTCTTTCAGACACAGTTTGGAGTAGGTGATTGTGAACATTTTTGCATTCCTTCTAATAAAATAAAACCTTATAAGATTCTGACAATAAACAAACAGCCCCTTGCTTTCCAAGAAAAGGGAGGCTGTTGATAAGAATAGGATTTATGAAGGAGCTGAGTTTAGCCATTGCCTCCAGGAGAAGTTTTCTCTATGAATCTTAATCATCTTCCAAGTGCTGCAACCCAGTCATGAAAAATTGCATTTTTCATGACCATGGATATGTTTGCATGAAATCACTAAGAACACCAAGTTAAACAATGGTAAAACATTGCAATAGTATATAATAATACAGCTAGTTACTACATTGATTAGTACTGAACTGCTATAGGATTTGTCATGTCCAGATGCAGAAATCTGACTCTAAACAGTTTTGTTGTCCAATTTCTGCTTCTATCTGCCTTTGTCTATCAAATCTCTCTCTAGCCAAATACTTTCCAGATTGCAGTTCTTGTTGTGGCTTTGTATACCATGGACTAAACCAAAGTGACACCAGGGAAGTAAGACATTTCTCATTCTGAACCAAATACATGTGGAAAATCAGGTAGTCAAGCACTGAGGGAGCCTGCAAGTATTCATACACAAAAGCAGGGAAATTTGGGCTTTTGTGCCCATATTTTGCACCAAGTTGAGAGGAATGTGTCCATGGATACTGTTTATGGTCTTGTCTGTATTTCTAGCCTGCTCTGTATTTGGTAAGCCCTATCCGTTAGAAGGAGCTGGTTTTAGATAGCAAGGTGTGCATAGCAGTTGTGGCTGTTTGGTTAAGTGATCATGGTTAACAGGTAATCATCATGTCTGATACACTGCAGCATGTTTTTAAGCTTATTTGCCAGCTGGTGGAAATATTTTTTGTAATTATGTATGGCAAAGGAGACTTAGGGTAACAGAAAGAAACATATACATCTAACCTCTAGGTAAAAATACACAAATACAGTTTCTCAGAGTTTTTGAAAGCTTTGAAATTGCTATCATGTTTCAAAATTAAAAGTGATGCATATTGATATTAGCTGTTAGAATGAGGAGTGTATAAGTATGAAAAACAGGTTCCTAATATTAAATCTTCATACCTGAAAAGAGGTACATATAAGGACTGAACAAAGCAAAACAAAATATATAGCTTTCTATTGGGAGATACTTGTCTTTTAACAGGCAGTTATAAAGTAAAGTGGTTCACCTCTAGAAATTCTTTCTTTCAAAAATGGTTTGGGGTTTGAATCAGCCTCTCTTTTCAACACTAAACAATCTGAGTTTTTAAAATAACTTGATTTGGTGTAGTCATCCCACCTATTGAATGCCGCTTGCCCTCCTCCACTAGTATTTCAAGTTTTGATCCTGCAAGTTTTAATATTTCTTTATTGAACCACTAGCTTGTCTATTATGTCTAAAGATGACTCAGACTTTTAAAGGGTACTCAGCAGGGAATACTGAGGAAAATGGGTATTGAGAAGATGAGTGAGAAAACACTGCAGAGGGTATCATTTATCACTGCTGAAACTCATTACTGATGTGGAAGAGATCTGTGAAGAGCTGAGCATTTCTACTAGGAAATGTCAGCATCGTGTTTAAGTGAGATTTGTAATAATACACTTGATGAAAACAAATGTTTACTACTACTGTGCTGTGTAAAACTGATACTACAAGGAAGCAGGCTACAAATATGCCCATAGCAGTGACCACTGTATCCCAAGTCTGATCCCTTCAGGTATCCCATCTTGTGTGGATGCATGGGTCACAGTCCCTCAGGAATGTCTGCTCCGCCATGGAGTGACTTCTAACCCTCCTGCTCCCACCTTCATCTTCTCTGCGGATTTCCTCACCTCCTCCTCCTCCTCTCCATGCTCCCTTCTCTCTCCCATGTTTTCTGCCCTTTCTCAAACACACTTTCCCTGAGGCACTGCCACCTTGGCTTGGAGTCCCAGCCGTGCCCTGTGGTAGGTGGTTGGAACTGGCTGTGTCTGGCCGCTCCGCATTGGGACCACGCTGCAGCCTCTGCTGCTAGTGCTTTGTGACATGCACCCATTAGCAAATGTAATTTTCTATTGTTTTTTAAGAGTACACCAACAATATTAGAGCAGTTACATTACTGGAAAATTGTTCTAGTACAACCATTATAACAGGCCAGCCTGAAAATAGTGTTTTGCACTATGAGTGATGATACTAGTTCTTCTTCATATTCATCAGAGGATATTGACAACCAAATGTCTAGGACTTCATTTTCTGCATTGTATTTGCTAAATTAAATAATGGGACTAGGTATGTATTTTTAGATACAGTTCCTCTCACCTGCACCACACAAAGCATGCAGAGTGGTAGATCCTGGCAATACAGCTTTCATCAATCCAAGAAGAACATTAGTAAGGAGAAGTTGTCCATGTTAAAAAGCCACCAAATATCTTTCTGGTTCTACCTTTTTAGTTTACTGTCATTTTTCATTCTAGGAGTCACAGAATCATAGAATGGTTTGGGTTGGAAGGGACCTTAAAGATCATCCAGTTCCAACCCCACTGCCATGGGCGCCTTCCACTAGACCAGGTTGCCCCAAGCCCCGTCCAACCAGGGGCAGGGCAGCCACATCTTCTCTGGACAGCCTGTGCCAGGGCCTTACCACCCTCACAGTGAAGAATTTCTTCTTAATATCTAGTCTAAATTTACCCTCTTTCGGTTTAAAGCCATTCCCCCTTGTCCTGTCATTACATGTCCTCATAAAATGTCCCTCTCCAGATTTCTTGTAGGCCCCCTTTAGATATTGGAAGTATACTGGGAAGCTGCTGTGTCAGGAAACGAGCTCAGCTGTGCAAGTTTCCATGGAGTACCAAATAGTCTCATGAAAATAATCTGATTTTTTTCCCCTGTATTTTCCACCTAAATCAAAATTGTATAGGAAAATACTAAACTAATGTGACTGCCAGGTAAGCTAAAGAGTAAGCACAGACTGCCTTTTTAAATAAGGCATTTAAGGAAATGTTTCCCATTCCTGAATAAGGAATCTTGTAGATGTATTAGTTTCTGAAGTGAGCATAGATGTTTTCTAGGCTTTAAATGAATTTAAATTGATGTGGTCTGAATGATTTGAGATGTATGCTTGCATGCATGAATGTGATAAAAATAACCAAATAGAGCACATAAATGCTTGAGTAATGCATGTTGTAATTGTAATGCCTAGCTTTAGCACTCAAAATGATTGCAATATCCATGAACAACGGAAGGACATATTTTTAAATTTGTGGCCAAAATGGACCACAGTCAAATTTGAGCTAGCTCTAAAGCATCTGGAAAAAGTTCAGGTAGTTGGCAGCCATGAGCTGGCTGGTAATGAATGCAAACATATTGCCATCTTCTTTTGGGCATGTGGATGTTTCTTTCCGTACATTGATTTTAGTGAAGTTTTGGGATAATATATGTGTTTACTCGGTTATATTCCTGTCAATTCCCTTCCCCCATTCCCAAATTCTCTATATAAAAGAAAAATATTTGTCATTCTGTCAAGGAGTCTATTACATATTTCACATCATGGTGGGTGTGGTGTACTGTTTGAAAATTGTGTTCTGATGAGAGTTAGCACACATTGGCTTGGCAACAGATTTTTAATTTAATTTCTTCCATGCTAGATGTTATGAGAGTGTATAATCTAGATGCCCCTTCTCCTAGGAAATCACTTATTCTGAAAAGTGAACATTTCATCTGTGCTGTAAATATAAGGCATGGTGACAAATCATTGCATCTGATGAACAAGGTTGTCTCTGACATCTGCCAGTCATTGGTGAGCCCTAGTCTTGAGGTGTCTGGTTCCAATGCCTTTCCCCCCTCCCTCCCTTTTTTCTCTTCTCTTGTTAAATTGGCAAATGTGACATGGCGGGACACTAATGCCTCTAACACAGAAGCTTGCACTTAGATCATAGTGGATTGATTGGCCTGTGCTCAGACCAACAACCATTCTTACAAGTTGCTATTTTTTGTGGGTTTTGCCCAGATGAGCCAGGACAGCATTCGTAACTAATGCACATTTACATGATTTTTTTTGTTTGTTTTTCTTTTTCCCCCTCCTTTTTAAAAATAAGCTAAAAATCAGTGCAGTTTTCTGATCTCTTTTTGAAGGGATGCAATATCTCCACTTTTGCTTTCTGTCTGATATTGCCACCATAGTACTTGTGGTCAAACATCAGTCAGTTTCCCACAGGGAAGATTTTGCTCTTGAAGCTGAACTTGGCACATCACAGCCAATCACTCTACAGCCAGTGAGCTTGCAAGAGTAGTTACTGTCTGTGTTTGCTCTGCAGGGGGCTGTTACCTAGTGAGATCACCTTTGCACATTGCTGCTCTGTGGCACCAAAAATAATTTATAACTAGAAGACCTATTTGTATGTTCACTTCCGGCTAAAAACAACATAGTATCTTGTGTATGTGTTTAGTGTTTGGTTTTTGTGGGGTTTTTTTGACAGCTTCTTAACACTTTCTAGCTGATGACTCATGCACTTCCTTATTTCCAGGCTATTTAGTAAATGTGATGGCTCTTGGGTAGCTGCTGATGTGAGCTGTCATTGTGATCTGACATTTCTTTGGTGGAGCTAACAGGAAGTCTGCTTCTGTAAAGGTGATGAAATTTAGACCCCCCGCTTGCTTTTCTTACAAATCTGAGAATATTGATTCCTCCAAAACCTCTCTACAAATGCTGAAGGGGGTGGAAGAAAGTAAACATTTTCTTCCCAACTCCACTTTTTTCCTCAGCTATGTTTCTCTTAACCTGATGAAGTTGTTTAGATGCATGGATCTCTACACTTTAAAAGTCCTTGAGAGAAACAATATGGAGCAAAAAAGTGTGGCAGTACCTTGCAATCATAAGAAACTATGAAATAAACCCCCACAAAACTCTTCTTCTTTTAAGGTGTTTTTTTGTTTGCTTGTTTGTTTGTTTAAATATATATATATAATATAACTGCATTCAGGCTAGGAACATGCCTGAGCCACTTAGAAACATAAATATCCCTTGTGCTAGGGTTAATTGTGGCAGCAGTGAAGAAAGATGCCATTCCGAGGTTTGATATCCATGCTTTCATTTGACGGAAAAAGGATGACATAAAGTAAGGGGAAAAGAAAATTGTAATTAAATGTGATGTTTTAAGGATGATCTGATGGCTTAGATCCTAGCCAGTGACTCAGCAACCTGAAATGGCCTGTGTGTGTGGTAGGTAAAGAGGAAAGCATCCCTGATGATATCTCCTGCTTCCTGAGGGATAGCCAGGAGTTGTGAAACCTCTCTGTTAGGATTAGAAGTGATGTTACCACCAGCAATCTAATATCATTCTTCTGATGTGCTTTTCTTAACCTCAAAGTACTGAACAATACATCTCGATACAGAGCAGTACTATCAGGTGGGTTTAGTAGTTCTCTTATCTTTCTAGGAAGTGTTATGGGATAAGGCAACTTTCCCCTAGGAAAAGAAATAGAAGGCAAATGAAAGCATAGTGGATTATTTTAAAAACAATTCCATAACAGCATGGATTTCCGTTTGCTTATACTAGCTTTGAATTTGACCCAGTTTTTCTAATCAGAACCAATTCATTATTGCTAATGGGAATTACACTGACACTTTTTCCATTCTATGTAAAAATGGAGCTATTGTGCATGCTGCAGCAGAACTTATTTGGGAATATTTATGTAGGTGCACAATGGATTTTTTTTTGCCCCAGAGTAACCAGAGAGGTTAACGTGCTGACAGGCTGTAGAATATTTGCTGCCTTATTTCTGTTTTCAGAGATTTTTAGATCAGCATCTGTAACTTTTGGTTTCCCCTTATCCCACATGAATGCCATGAACATTTTTTCTAGCTTATTGTGGGACAACCTTGATTCAGTCTTTGCTGTTGCAGCATTTTTAGTTTATAAAGATAAATACTTACCAATCCTTTGGACTTTGCTCTTTTTCACCTGCACTCTTTCAGTAAATATAGACCGTCTCATGAATAAAGCCATGTGTGCTCATTTGTGTTCCCTGCTTTTAAAAGTTCATCTGTTTCATAAACTTCATCTGTCTCATAAAACCAAGAAATTTCAATTTCGGAAAGAATAAAAGCAAAGCAGAGTTAAAGGAAGTACAGGGTAGATTCCTTTAAGTGTCTAAAAATAAGGCTTTTCATATTTGTATTTTTTTAGTATGGGGTGAAGTGTTTCTATAGGAGAATCTTCGGGATGGGAGCAAAAGGTTTGAAGGGTTTGAAGCTAACACATAATACTTTGAAGCGTTATATGGATTTAGTTTCTTTTTTGACTGTCAGAGTGGTAAGGCACTGGAACAGGCTGCCCGAGGAAGTTGTGAATACTCCATTTGTGGCAGTGTTAAAGACCAGGTTGGACAGAGCCTTGGGCAGCCTCATCTAGTGGGAAGTGTCCCTGCCCATAGCAGGGGGGTTGGAACTAGATGATCCTAAGGTCCTTTCCAACCCTAACCATTCAGTGATTCTATAATTCTATAATTTTACTGTCTTGTTTGCATTTCCTCTTTGCCTGGCAGGTTTTTAGTTGGGTTGGGTTTTGTTTCTTTGTTTTGTATTGGTTGGTTGGTTGGCTTGGTTTATTTGATTGGTTTTTTAAATTTGAATAATACGAAGAGGTGAGGTCTCTAGGCAATTCCTTAAGTACTACTCTCTCTGGCAATCTAAAAAATGGCAAAATATTGCTTAAACATCAAATCCTGCCATGTACTTATTTTGATTTTATATTGCTTTCTGCCGTAAATTAAATATTGCACATTTGTCTTTCAGAATCTATATAAAGTATCACCATATGATTCTTTATTTTGCTGGATCTGAAGATTCTGTATCAGGGACTTTTGTGCATTGATTTCGGAGGAACATTTGAAAAGAAGATTATGAGACTGTGGCACAGAGAGTGCATTATTGGGTACTAGGATAGAGTGTAAATTTTTGATTTGTCAAATGCTCTGTGATCATCTGCAGTACAGGGGATAAGTTACCTTACTGTTCTCACAGGTCATCCCAGGATAAGATTAAATACATGAATTACAATGGTAGCAATGTGCATTTACCCTATCTTACTTGAGTGCCATAGCATTTGTCATTAAGTGAAGCAAGGCAATTGTAAATTCCTTTCCTTTAAAATGCTTCCTGGATATGCATTTGATATATCCTCTCAGCAGTATACTAAAGACAGCTTGGATGATGTGGGATTTCATGCCTGTGTGCAATTAGACTTCTTGGTTTGGCTGCTGAAAAGAGATTAAAAGAATAAAATAAGAAAAAAGCTTTATTCCAGTAGACGAGAAATATCTGTTCTACCTGAAGCAAAGTGGGTTTTGTGAAGTTTCTGTAAGAAGCGGGAAGGAAGGTGAGAGTCTAGAGTCACAGAATTCCTAAGGCAGGAGATTTTCTTCTTTTACATGATAGCTGAGGGATTCGTGCACGCAGTCAGGATATAGGAGCACAATTTTTCTTTTCTGCCACGAAAGAGTTGAACTTGTATCTCTTGATAATCACTTTTCTGTAAGGACAGAGTGTTTGATGTGAGAATAGTAGGCTGCTAGACCCCTTAGTTACAGTCCTTGTTCAATTACATGTTTGACAGCCTATGCAAAGTGAAATGGTCTGAGAGGCAGCCTGGAGCTTCATCACCCAGCATATTGCTGTCCAAGTAGGAACTGGCTCCCTTGAACTGGGGCATATGCAGTGGTGGTATTATGTAAAGAAGAAAACTGGGTCTAAATCCTCCACATCCTGAATGATTGCCTTAATCACTTGTGTGTTGATTATGTGTGCAGGCATTGCTCATGAGTGGTAGGGCTTTCCAAGTAAGAGGGGTGTAAAATTAATGAAAAAAAAAATAATTTCCTAGTACTGCAGGCCCTCAAGGAATACCTGCATTTGGGCTGCAAGGGCTACATCCCATAAATGAAAAGTAATTTAGCACTGTGGCTGAGCAAGTGGGTAAAGAGCCCAGATTCACGTGAACCAATTTAATTCCGGAATTTGAAGACATCAGCAGCCTTCTGGATGAAAAACTGGTGACCTTTGCTTGCAGAGACAACTGCTGGTAAGAGTTATGCAGAGGTACTGTCTTAGGTCTTCTAAAACACTGTGCCTGTTACATGATAGTTAAAATCCTACTGCAGCCTGTCTATGCTGGGGTGTTACCCATCCTGCTGGAACAACTCTAGCGGTAGTGATAGATTTTCTGAAAAGATGAAGTCAAGGCTTTATATTCAATTCCACTTCTGTCATATAGCCTTAAATGCATCTGTACTGATTGACCTGAATTGGTAAAATTCATAATGTAATTGTTATGAACTGTAATATTCCTCCTTTTAATATTCTTTTACAGGGTAGATGCATAGCATACAAAGTAAACACAGTACTACAGTCTGCATTGGACTGATTGGAATTTTTTACCCTGTAATTTAGATTGCTTTGGTGTGTGTTAGTTCAGTTTAGTTTGTAAGACTTGGTCTTTAGTTTGTTTAAATTGCAATAATTTATAGTGTGTCTGTACAGTGACTCCTTCCTGTTCATATCAGCTTGGAAAACCAAGTGATATTTAGATGGAAATTATGGGGTGAAAATCTAGAAAGGTAGAGTGCCCCTTGGCTGGTGCTTTAAGTAAACGTGGAAGTGTGGCCATCTGTAACTAGAGTCAAAGTCGGTCAAAACCCTAACTTTGCTGGGCAGGCAGTTCCTCCTCACTCACAGATGTCTGCCTTCGCACTGCCAGGCTGTCTGTCTTTGTGTAAAGGTTTCTGTGGTCTAGTTTGTCCAGGCTTACTTAACACCATAAGGCTGTGCTATTTAAAAATCCCCTCACTTGAAGTAGTCAGGCTTCTGACTCACAGAATTGCTAATCCTCTTTATTTCAGCTACGGGAAAGTGGTCATAGCCTGTACTTTAAAACAGTTGCCCTGCTAATTTTATCATTCTTCACATAAGCAGCATTCTCTATAAAGCGTATTGTTTTGTCTAATCTGTTTTTTGTAACAACAGTACTGTTAACAATTCCCTTTGCAGTTGTACTTATTAAACATAAAACGATGGTATTGGGCTGCTGAAACGGTATTATGTGCTATAGTCTTCCTTCATGAAAGGAGAAAAAACTTTACAAATAACAGCAGTCCCTAGCTCTGCAGCAGGGTGTGCTAGTGTGAATCCCTGAGCCTGTGACAGCTCCTATTAACAGCAAAAAGACAATAACCAAAGGCAGTGGGCAAGTTTACATATTCTGCAGCCAGAGGGGTTGCTATTTCTGTTATATATTCCCAGGTATAAAAAATCTGCATGTGAAAAAAGCTGTCCTTCAGCTGGTAGAAACAGGAAATACAGTGACATAGAATCATAGAATAGTTAGGGTTGGAAAGGACCTTAAGATCATCTAGTTCCAATCCCCCTGCCATGGGCAGGGACACCTCACACTAAACCATGCCACCCAAGGCTTCATCCAACCCGACCTTGAACACTGCCAGGGATGGAGCATTCACAACTTCCTTGGGCAACCCATTCCAGTGCCTCACCACCCTCACAGTAAAGAACTTCCTCTTTATATCCAATCTAAACTTCCCCTGCTTAAGTTTGAACCCGTTACCCCTTGTCCTGTCACTACAGTCCCTAATGAATAGTCCCTCCCCAGCATCCTTGTAGGCCCCCTTCAGATACTGGAAAAGCTGCTATGAGGTTTCCACACAGCCTTCTCTTCTCCAGGCTGAATAGCCCCAACTTTCTCAGCCTGTCTTCATATGGAAGGTGCTCCAGTCCCCTGATCATCCTCGTGGCCCTCCTCTGGACTTGTTCAGTATATATGTGATTAAGAGGCAGTAGGATATATTCAGTTGGAGATTGTATTGCAAAAGTAACCATGACTTGAACAGCATGCGTTGTCTTTGAGAAACAGCTGAATCAGATCCTAGAAAAGGTGGTGTATGAGATCTGCAGCCCTTTGGAACTTCCGCCCGCCTCATAAGAGCTTTTATGATATATTTCATTGTTGTTCTCCAGTGAAATATGCAGATCTGACTTTTGGTGATAGACTTGAACACCTTCCCAAGAATCTATATGTGGAAATACAAGGGAACTGAGTTCCCAGTCTCCTCTGTGGAATCACAGAATCCCGAGGGTTGGAAGGGACCTCAAAAGATCATCTAGTCCAATCCCCCTGCAAGAGCAGGGTAACCTAGAGTGCATCACGCAGGAACTTGTCCAGCCGGGCCTTGAATATCTCCAATGTAGGAGATTCCACAACCCCCCTGGGCAACCTGTTCCAGTGCTCTGTCACTCTCACAGTAAAGAAGTTTTTCCTGATGTTCACATGGAACCTCTTATGCTTCAGTTTATACCCATTGCCCCTTGTCCTATCACTGGACATCACTGAGAAAAGCCTAGCTCCATCATCCTGACACTCACCCTTTACATATTTGTAAACATTGATGAGGTCACCCCTCAGTCTCCTCCAAACTATAGAGACCCAGCTCCCTCAGCCTCTCCTCATAAGGGAGATGTTCCACTCCCTTAATCATCTTAGTTGCCCTGCGCTGGACTGACTCCAGCAGGTCCCTGTCCTTCTTGAACTGAGGGGCCCAGAACTGGACACAATATTCCAGATGCAGTCTCACCAGGGCAGAGTAGAGGGGGAGGAGAACCTCTCTTGACCTACTGACCACACCCTTTCTAATACACCCCAGGATGCCATTGGCCTTCTTGGCCACAAGGGCACATTGCTGGCTCATGGTCATCCTGCCATCCACCAGGACCCCCAGGTCCCTTTCCCCTTCACTACTTTCCAGCATGTCAACCCCCAACCTGTACTGGTACATGGGGTTGTTCCTCCCCAGATGCAAGACTCTACACTTGCCCTTGTTGAATTTCATCAAGTTTCTCCTTGCCCAACTCTCCAGCCTGTCCAGGTCTTGCTGGATGGCAGCACAGCCTTCTGGTGTGTCAGCCACTCCTCCCAGTTTAGTGTCATCAGCAAACTTGCTGAGGGTACATTCAGTTCCCTCATCCAGCTCGTTGATGAAAATATTAAACAGCACTGGTCCCAGCACCGACCCCTGAGGGACTCCACTAGTCACAGACCTCCAGCTAGATTCTGCCCCATTGACCACAACTTTCTGCCTTCTTCCTTTCAACCGGTTCTTGATCCACCTCACTACCTGTTCATCAAGCCCACACTTCCTTAGCTTATCTATGAGGATGCTGTGGGAGACAGTATCAAATGCCTTACTGAAATCAAGAAAAACCACATCTACTGCTCTACCATCATCCATCCACCTATTTACTTCCTCGTATAGAGGGCTTTACTGCAAATCACAATATAGATAGAGAAATATCTATATAGTTAGTTATAGCAAACATCAAAAGTGAAGTTAACACACAAGTTCCATGGTGAAACTGTGGCTGAAGTTTGTTCCACTGGGGAGGGTAGGTACCCATTTTGTCAAAAATGGATACTGGGATGGAAGAGCTTTATATAGGTCTGTTCAAGTCTCTATACCTGCATCTTCTTTGAAGTGTGAAAGGAAGTCCTGGGAAAACAAGGCCTCTCACAATGGAGCTGGGATAAGGCATGTTGATGATGCGAGATCTGGAAGGTGAGCTCAGCTCCCTCCTTGAAATACCTGTACAGCAATGCGTGCAGCATGGGAAATAAGCAGGAGGAGTCAGAGACCTGTGTTAAGTCAGGAGATTATGATCTGATGGCAATTACAGAGACGTGGTGGGACAGCTCGCATGACTGGAATATACTCATGGAGGGCTATGTCCTTTTCAGGAAAGACAGGCCAGCCAGGCGGGGTGGTGGGGTTGCTCTTTATGTGCGAGAGCAGCTGCAATGTACTGAGTTCTGTCCAGGGACAGGGGACGAGCGAGTTGAGAGTCTGTGGGTGGGAATTAAGGGGCAGGCTGGCAGGGGCGATACTGTTGTGGGTGTCTGTTACAGGCCACCAGATCAGGGTGAGGAAGTTGACGAGGCCTTCTACAGGCAGCTGAGAGCGGCCTCACAGTCACAGGCCGTGGTCGTCGTGGGGGATTTTAACTTCCCTGATGTTTGCTGGAAGGACTACACAGCAACCCAGCCACAGTCCAGGAGGTTCCTCCAGTGTATGGATGATAACTTCCTCATGCAAATGGTGGATGAGCCAACCAGGAGAGGAGCGCTGCTGGATCTCATCCTCACTAACAAGGAGGGTCTGGTCGAAGCTGTAAAGGTTGAGGGCTGCCTTGGTTGCAGCAACCACGAGATGGTTGAATTCAGGATCTTGTGTGGTAGGACCAGTACAATAGCAAGTAGAATTGCAACCCTGGACTTCAGCAGGGCAAACTTTGGCCTTTTCAAGCAATTGCTAGGGGAAATCCCATGGGCAAGGCTGCTTGAAGGTAAAGGGGCCCAAGATAGTTGGTTGACATTCAAGAATTGCTTATTCCAAGCTCAAGAGCAGAGCATCCTGACACATAGGAAGTCAAGGAAGAGGACCAGGAGCTCTTCGTGGCTAAATAAGGAACTGCTGGGTATGCTCAAGTGGAAGAGGAGAGTTTACAGGTCATGGAAGGAAGGGCTGGCCACTCGGGAGGAATATAAGGCTGCTGCTAGAGGATGTAGGAAGGCAGCTAGGATGGCTAAGGCCTCCTTAGAATTAAATCTGGCAAGAGGGGTCAAGGACAGCAGAAAGAGCTTTTTCAAATACATAGCTGATAAAACTAACACCAGAGGCAATGTAGGCCCACTGATGAACGGGATGGGTGCCCTGGTGACAGAAGATACAGAGATGGCAGAGTTATTGAATGCCTTCTTTGTCTCTGTCTACTCTGCCGGAGGCAGTCCTGAAGAGCCCTGTACTCCTGAGACCTCAGATGAAGTCAGGTCACTGGAGCAGTTTGCCTTAGTCGATGAGGAATGGGTTAGAGACCAGTTGAGCAATCTGGACATCCATAAATCCATGGGTCCAGATGGGATGCACCCGCGGGTGCTGAGGGAACTGGCGGAAGTCATTGCTAGACCACTCTCCATCATCTTTACCAAGTCTTGGGAAACGGGAGAGGTGCCTGAGGACTGGAGGAAAGCAAATGTCACTCCAGTCTTCAGAAAGGGCAAGAAGGAGGACCCGGGTAACTATAGACCAGTCAGCCTCACCTCCATCCCTGGGAAAGTGATGGAACACCTTATCCTTGATGCCATCTTAAGGCATGTCAAGGATAAGAGGGTTATGAGGGGCAGTCAACATGGCTTTACCAAGGGGAAGTCATGCTTGACCAACCTCATAGCCTTTTATGGGGAAATAACACGGTGGATGGATGATGGCAGAGGGGTGGATGTGGTCTACCTTGACTTCAGCAAAGCATTTGACACAGTCTCCCACAGCATGCTCATAGCTAAATTGAGGAAGTGTGGTCTGGATGATCAGGTAGTGAGATGGACTGCGAACTGGCTGAAGTACAGAAGCCAGAGAGTTGTAGTCTATGGGGCGGAGTCCAGTTGGAGGCCTGTATCTAGTGGAGTGCCTCAAGGGTCAGTATTGGGACCAGTATTATTTAATATATTCATCAATGATTTAGATGAGGGAATTGAGTGTACTGTCAGCAAGTTTGCTGATGACACTAAGCTGGGAGGAGTGGCTGACACGCCAGAAGGCTGTGCTGCCATCCAGCGGGACCTGGATAGGCTGGAGAGTTGGGCGGGGAGAAACTTGATGAAATATAACAAGGGAAAGTGTAGAGTCCTGCATCTGGGCAGGAACAACCCCAGGTTCCAATATAGGTGGGGGAACGACCTGTTAGAGAGCAGTGTAGGGGAGAGGGACCTGGGGGTCCTAGTGGACGGCAGGATGACCATGAGCCAACACTGTGCCCTTGTGGCCAAGAAGGCCAATGGCATCCTGGGGTGTATTAGAAGGGGGGTGGTTAGTAGGTCGAGAGAGGTCCTCCTTCCCCTCTACTCTGCCCTGGTGAGACCGCATCTGGAATATTGTGTCCAGTTCTGGGTCCCTCAGTTCAAGAAGGACAGGGACCTGCTGGAGAGAGTCCAGCGCAGGGCAACTAAGATGATTAAGGGAGTGGAGCATCTCCCTTATGAGGGAGCTGGGTCTCTATAGTTTGGAGAAGAGGAGACTGAGGGATGACTTTATTAGTGTATATGAATATATAAAGGGGGAGTGTCATGAGGATGGAGCCAGGCTCTTCTCAGTGGCAAACAATGATAGGACAAGGGGTAATGGGTACAAACTGGAACACAAGAGGTTCCACTTGAACTTGAGAAGAAACTTCTTCTCAGTGAGGGTGACGGAACACTGGAACAGGCTGCCCAGGGGGGTTGTGGAGTCTCCTTCTCTGGAGACATTCAAAACCTGCCTGGACACATTCCTGTGTAACCTTATCTAGGTATTCCTGCTCCGGCAGGGGGATTGGACTAGATGATCTTTTGAGGTCCCTTCCAATCTCTAACATACTGTGATACTGTGAAGGCATTCCCAAGGCATTTAATGGAGTTATAATAAACATTTTAGATTGCCACCAAAACCTCAGAATATTAGGATGCCTTAAGTGCTGACTGGCACCAACCAGTCTGAAAAACATGAGGTTATAGGGAAAAAAAGTATTTCCCACTGGAAGAAGCTGTTGAGGGTGTTAAATTAGTAGAAAAATTGCTTTAAGCAGGGCTTTTTACTGCATTTCTAGAACCATGTTCTTATTTTTCATACAGAGACTGAGTTGAGGGCTTGGTGCATTTTGGTGTTAATTTGATATTGCTGTTGTTGGGGTCTTTTTGTTTGTTTTTTTTTGTTTTAAATACTCCACCAGGTCCCACTGTTTGCAAATCTTAGAGATGTATGAAGATACTCGGCTTACTCTTGGTCATTATTTATCATGCCTGGATTTTAACACTGTTTGGTTTTGGCTCTAGAAATGGCACTCATACTGATAGTAAGAGGATTCAGGGTTGGTTTGTTGTTTTTTTTTTTTTGCTCTCACTTTTCTGTATCCCCTTTTATTTCTTACTTTGCAAAGTGTAATTTGGCAGTCCTTATATGTGTTTCAAACTTCTGTGCATATCATCTTATTCTGGGGTATTTGACATTGCTCATCCACCTTCATGGAAAATAATAAGGAATGAAAGCTGCATTAATGCAAATGTCAATTTCAGGCTAGAAAAGGCTTTCATTTTCTATTGTGGAGACAAAATCACTGCAATTTTGGTCATCTTTTGTACTAATACTAAATATGCATCTGTGTTAATTGAAGCTTTACGAAGCACTGACCTTAGACTTTTTCAGTGGTTGGATGACTTAAAGGCTTAGAAATGCAGAGAGCTTCCATAAATGATGGAGACTATGTTCTTAACAATGAAAGCTGTCTTTTGCATCTGGCCCATGCAGCTTGTCCTGGAATATTGCTGTGCACAAGGAGAAGTTCGAGAGCCTTGTAATATCTTCTGTGTATACATACGTGTTTGTGTGTATGGGTGCTGCAGACATACCAAATAAGAAAATGCATGCATCCAATTCCTAAAAAAAAAAAAAAAAAATACCAAAATAAAATTTCTGATATATTGACTAAGTTTCTTCTAAAAATTAGCAGTATCAAAAGCAGCAAGAATGGGGAGAATGAGAGAAAAATGCAGGCTAACTAACAGTGCCTTGGTATATAGCAGTCTGAAATTCCCCTGCTAACAAAGCGAAATAATTGATTGTATGAAATGTGAGAAATGGCAAAGTGTACTTGGCTCTTTCCTCACTAATTCATAAGCGAAAACCAGGCACAGCTCTTGCAAAAGTCAGAAAACTTCACACCTTTCAAAACTGGTGAAATGAGATCAGGGCTATTTGCTAAGCTTAAGCTTCCTGTTTTATACAAGTTCTGCAGAAGCGAACTTACAGACAATGGAATAATGTACTAGAATTATGCAAAATCATGCGTTACAGTGCATTTTGAAATTATTTACTCTTGGCAGCTAGTCAGCTGTAATTAAATTTCTGAAAGCTGACCTTCTTCCTTCTTTCCATGGAACACCTCTTGCAGCACACTAATGAGATGCAGTGGGAAAGGAAGGCATTGTCTTTTCTTTGATCAGACCAGCCCAGTGGCAGAAAGAACATGTAGGCATTACTAGAGTGCCCTTGGCAGTGCTCACGTTATGGAGGGAATCATACTTTACACAGTCCCAAAGAAACAATTTGGAAATTTCAGCATTTTTGTATTGTGCACAGAGGATTCAAACAGCAGACTTGGCATTTCGAATGCCACTTACATATGTATATATGGACCAGGCTTTTACTGCTTACCTGAGTGCTGGGCAGAAAAAGACACTTGTGTTTTGTAACCCCAGCTTTTCAGATGTGCTGCTTTATCTGTTATATACTTCAGATATTTTGGTAAAATGGGAATAACTATTCTTCCTTGCTTTCATAAACGATTAGGCATGCCTGTATGAAAAGAATACTATTTATGTCAGTTCTTTTCTCTATTTTGCCTCTTTGCTCTCCTACAGCATGATAGCTGTAGTACTGAAGATCAGCTGGGGGTAGCTAGTGCTCTGGTTTAGTGTCAGTTTCAGGGAATACCTGCAAGCTATGTAAGCTAAATGATGGTGAGTCCTTTTTCCACATGGGTGCAGGACTCAGTACTGGAGCTAAACACATAGGTGTGATGCCTGAGAGGAGTCTGACATCTGAAGCAAACAACCCCGAGTTTTATGCTTCTTCTGTGATGTTGCATAGAAAAAATGATGTTATTTGCAATGCACAGCCAGGAGCTCTCTGTATACACAATAAGCCTGGTTCCCCCCTCACTCACATCCAGTAGTGACAGACCAACTCACTTGAAACTTGTGAGCTCTTATATCAGTGCAAAATGAGTAAATGCACCAAGAAGGCAGAATTCTGTAGTGGAGTCAATACTCTTGATGTATAGAGTTATTGTGGCAGTGCCTTTTATGAAAAAGTTGGAGAAAGGGGAGAATATCACTTCAGTCACTCCATGAAATGCTGCATCCACAGGATTGAACACTGCAATAAAGGGATGAAGTTCTTGGTATCTGAAGTAACTCAGTGAGCACTGGTGCTTAGATCCAATAACAATTAAAAGTTTTTAACAGAGATAGGAAGAAAATTGTAACTTCCTTTGAGGGAAAAGCAAGCAAGTAGGCTCAGCAGTTCAACTGCTTCACTCCACATGGTGTTCCTGCACATACTGCTGCTTCCTTGCGCTACACAGGCTGTGGAAAACTACATCTGCTCTAGTTTTGGAAGCTGAGATCATTGTTTTTTAATTCCCACATGGTTTTGTGCTGGTTATGAAGAGATACAGTTCTGAAATGGTATTTATAGGCAAAGAGAAGCTTTTCCTCTGATTCCAAATAGGATTTGTGTCAGCTGACTTCTGATAGTTGGTTGGGTATGCCTTTTGTAGGAATGTGTCTCTTCATTGTCAGAGGTGGGTTTTAAATCTGGCAATTCTGTTTTACCATGGCGTGCATGGTTTAGAACAACTGCTGCTTCCAATTAAGGTTGTTTATTGCTACTCAAATACTCCTTGTTGAAAACATACATTTTCCATTTTGGACTTATGCAAATTTCTTTTCCTATCACATTGGAAAAAGTCAAAAGAAAATCAAAGCTGCATTACATTCCTGGCATCTCTTGCAACCATTAAAGTTAAAGCAATCTCAGTAAAAAGTTAGAACTAGCACCAAGGGAACATTGCACCATTGTTATTCCCGGAAAGAGAGCAAAACCAGACTCTCAGACTTAGGCACATTTTGCCTTCTCTTTCATCTTCACTCACTGCTTCACTCACTGATGCTGCTGTCAAGCCCTGCTGCTGCTTTGTCTATAACATGCACCAATTTGAATTTTCTTCAGTGTCCTTTTAACTGACACATTTACTGTCATTGCATTGGCTATCTACCACATCAGCTGTTACAGTATCACAGTCATTGGCCTCCCTGCTGTATCTTTTGCTCTCTTCCATTACTCCCACATTGCAGCAACTGCATCCTTCTCCTTGATGTCTAAATTGATTTATTACTTCCCAACTGCAAATCTCACTGCCTCATCACTTGCCACCTGACATTTAACATCCTTTTCCATGATTTCAAAGCCCTGATTACATCCCTTTTACTCATATTCCTTTACTGTTCCTTGCAAAAGCCCATGGCTTCTCTTTTTTGCTATCCCCATGATTTTCCCTAGTAATGCTTTAGCGTATCTCAATGCATATATTCACTATATAAGAATTGTGCCCTCAACCCTTTTTAGATGTGTTGCTCTGGGTTTCACCATCTTACCTCAATACGTCATGATTTTCCTTCAGTTGAAGACTGTAATTTTCCTTGTGAAATTATTACTCTTTTATTGAATACTTCTACTTGTAATGCATTTACCATGTCTTCTGTAATTTTCTGTTACACAGAAAGACTTTGTCTCCTACCTACAGCTCTGCTTTTATTTACCTCATTCACCCCTCTCCATTAGGTACCTGCCAGTGTCTCAATATTATGACATGTGCCCACCATCTCCCATAATCAATAGTGCTCTTGCTCTGGGGTCCCTGTGCATCTGGAACTCTTTGTCACTTAGTTCCATTGTTGTAGGCCACATTGCCTCACCTTTCAAATCTTTACTTTTCATGAAGCTTAGTTATATTGAGCTCAGAACATAAAACACTTTCAATGGCAAACTAATGCTCAAAACAAACAATGAAAAGCTGCAACAAAAGACTTTGTTTTCAGTCTTTATGCATGTTTTAGCTTGGCATAGAAAACAATTTCCTTGCTTTGCTTTCTGACCTTGGGCAAGTAATTCCCCTTGGCACATCTGGGTTTTTTCTTCTGTGAAATAGAGATGAAGATGCTGATCTTCTCTGCAAAGCATTTTCAGAGCTACAAATAAAAAAGCATTCTATAAAAAGTAGTTGTTATTATTATTATTATCATGATTGTTATTCTGTGTGTCAGTGAAATAAGCACAATGTCTATTCTTAGCAAATAGTAATGGTGATAGTTGTTTTGACTTGTCTAAGGCTTTCTTGAGTGGCTAAGTTGCTAATGGAACTGATGTTCTATACTCCTACAGACTTCTCAGTTTTTTCACAACCATGTATTTTTTGTGACTGATGTACTGTCTTTCTTGCCTTTTTTATTCTCTTACAAAGCTTTTCTTATCTTGATGTAGAGTCTGTTTCCTTCTTTCATGGCAAATGCAAGGTCTGGCCTTAGTATTGTTTGCTCTTCAAATTGCTCTGAAGCACTTGTCTAGTAGAATTGTCTCTTTTTTTCTTAAAGAAAAAGAAGAAAATAAAAATAAAGGGGTGGGGGGAAGGAAAAAGAATGAAATGTGTCCCTTTTTTGGTTTATGGAAAAACTTTTCTCTCTGCAATGCCACATTAAAAAAAAAATAAATAAAAAAAAATGTTCTACTGTCCCCTTAGCAGAACATTCCCTGAAATTTTGCCATTTGCACTGTAGAAAAGAAAGCACTCTCAGATTGCTGTTCACAGATTTCTTTTCCTTTGGGGGATGGTCTTATTTTGAGTTCTTTTGTTCTGTAATATCTATGCTTGGGAGAATGCTAAGCTCATCCAGGGCAGCACAGGCAGCTCTTTCCATTGTAGGGCTTCCAATTAAACTAATGCTACCAGCTGTGTGTTCTTTTGTCTGCTCTGGACTAGGTTGTGGTATTGTGCTTTGCACTGCATCTCTCCAGCAGAGCCTGTTGTCTCCATACTAATAGTTTGGGCAAGAAAGGGGGGCTATGAAATACGAACACTCAGAAAAGAGAGGGATTGTAGAGAAACTTCTGGCAATGTGAGTTAAGCTAAGAAATGGGCCTTCTAACCTAGGGAAAAATGTTTAAGGAGAAAACAGAGGTGTAATCCTTTCTATTTAGATCATGCAAAAGTGTTTCACAAAGGTGTCGAGGTATCATAATCACCAAAGTATAAGAGAAATCAGATTACTCATCCAGAATTAGTCATGCAATGAAGCAGTGGCAGAGATGGGACCAGGATGTGAGCCTTCAGACTCTCAGTCCAGTGCCAAATCATCTAGATCTTGCTGTTTCTTGATACTGGAGGAGATAGGGTGAAGTAGATGTTTGGGGGTTTTTATTATTTTTTTTTTTTAAGAGATGGAGGAGGAAACATGAAGAGGGAGTGCAAGATGCTTTGCCTCGTTGGAGCAAGCACTAAGGGCAGAGGGAGAATAGGCAATGGGAGGATGAAAGGCAGTGTTTTGCAATGCTCAGGGGAAGAAAAAACAGATAGGAAGATAAAGTTAGATCCAAGATAGAAAGGCTGGAAGGGAAAATTGCCTGACAATCTGACTGATATGTGGCAAGGAAAGTGTAATTTTTGTCAAACGGCATAAAGTTCAGTGCTTTATTCTCTTAACAAGACTGTTGCCCTAGCTTGTTTTGAGCAAGTCCATAAAATAAGAATTGTTGATGCTCAAGATTTAAACAGGTTTTGTTGTTGATATTTTTTTCCCCAACACTTACACACAGGTTTTCAGAGAACACTGAACTAGAGTAAATCACTATGATTTTATCAGGATGTTATCTTTTGCTAAAATTGTCTTTAATTTTATATTAAGCTGCTTTAAGACACAGCCTTTTTGTTTCCATATAATTGTTGCTATGCAGCAATTGTCTGCTCTACAGCAAGCAAGCTAGCTATTAAAAAAGGGTATCAGACACTATGTGCAGCTTAATAACTTCTCAAATGGTGCTGGGTAGGGATGCGAAAATACTCAGCAACAGTGCAAGGGCAAGGATGAAAAAAGTAAGGGATGGAGGAAGTTGCACAGTACTAAAGTAGTATATGCTTCATCGTTAAATAGGTAATCAAGTATAATCTACCCATGGTTATAAATGAAATTAAAAATCTTCATTTTGCTTAATGGGTGAATGTAAATTGCTCATGCAATACTTTGAGCAAGGATTCTGGCAGGTGTGGTTTGGCTTGAGTCAGTGAGGGGTCAGCACAAGAAAAGGGAGGATTTTAGAGTCATTCTTGAATCTAGGCTGTTACTTCTTTGCATTCCTTATTTTTCAATGAGCTACATTAATTTTGCAGATAGACATCCTTGTTGGGATGCCAGGATCCTAGAGGTCGATTTTGTGATGTGCCTCTAGTCCTTTGTCCAATGCCTGGCTTTAATTGATTTAATCTCATCCTTTCCCTGCACCTCTTCACCCATTAGCATTCACATTGGACCCTTCTACAACAGTGCTGGCAAGGCACAGTCTCCTCTGGCCAGATCTATCAGCACTCCAGCCTCTTTTTACCTCTCAACCACAGACATCCTGAAAAGCTGTAGCATTTTTTGGGGGGAGCATATTAATGTTCACATGATAGAGGAGATGGCAGCTGAAGCCATTCTTTAGCTGAAGATTTGTGTTTGTCTAACTTCTTTAAAATATTGGAAGTTTTGTAATGTTTTCCAAAGAAGTTCAGGCTTCTTGAAAGGCTAGGAGCCATCACTCCTCTGAGACAAAACCTGGCTGCAATTGTTGAATACTAAGTGAAACAAGATTTGAAAAATATGAGACGTTTTACTGATGTTTGTCTGCCTGGTGTGGTAATCTGCCAAGATACGTGCCCTCTGTGTGCCTCTGTAGTATTTAACAGAAGAGCTGTAGGTTGGCTTGCAAGGAGCTAAAAAAAAAGTACATCTGGACTTTTGTCCAAAAAAGAAAACTTTCAGAGCCTTCAATTTGGTAGCCTTTGCAAGCTGTGTTTCTTTCAAGCTCTCCCATTGCATCCCGCAAGAGAAGGTGTCAAAATACCTTTTGTGTATAAATCATGCCTCCCTTCAAACTTCTAGTTTATATTTTCAAGGCTCAGATGAATTATTAAATTTTAATGTGATGGATTTAACATTACCATAATTGACAAAGCCTGTATACAGAAAGAAATCTGACCCAGAAAAGACTCTCACAAAACGATTTTCAGTAAAAACATCCAAAGGTTGTTGTGGTGCAACAGTGATGCAAATGTGCTCTCTGGTAATATTTGTTACTCTTAGATATCAGAAGTTGGATTATTTTTCCCAAAGAAAGAAATCATAAGGCTTAGGAAGCGCAGCTGTTAAGACTCAAACACAAGTTTTTTTTACAGTCAGGACAAACTAAAATCCTTTAAAGGTTAATTGCAAGTGAACTTAAGATACTGTTAGTAGTCTGAGTTGTGGATAATGTAGTGGAGGGGAGGGGGAGATTGGCTAATGTTTACAGAGAAGATGTAAATGAAGTGACTTTCTATAACCTTATCAAGAAAAGGAACAGGATAGACTCTATTATCTGCACTGCAGAGGAGAATATTCTTTAAATCCAGTCAATAATATTCCCCCCCATCTTCCCCTTATTTTCTTCTGACTAATTTTAAGGATATATTAAAAATGTGCTGTCACTCATCTCAAAATAATTCAGTTCTAAGACTGGGATAAACCATTGTGTTATAAAGGAAAAATAATTTGCAAGAGTGGAATCACTATCCAGAAGGGACTAAAAAGATTTATTGAAAATTGGAGGCTAAGCTCACTTAATCATGGGTCTCATAATCACACTTTATCCTTCCTTCTTGCATCTGAGATCATGAACACCGAACAAAGAGACCTGCAGTTTATTTGTTTAAACTTCTTGTAAGTTTTATAGAGTCATAGAATAGTTAGGGTTGGAAAGGACCTTAAGATCATCTAGTTCCAACCCGCCTGTCGTGGGCAGGGACACCTCACACTAAACCATGTCACCCAAGGCTCTGTCCAGCCTGGCCTTGAGCACTGCAGATTTTTTCATGTCTTTTTTCACGTGAATACATTCTCTTTCTGCAGTGAATTCATGAAAGTTTTGGGACTGTTGTTTTAAGGTGACAAAGACCAAAAAATTGCATTGTGGTTAGCATGGCCACTTGATAAAGAAATAAATCCAGACTTTAATTTTATTCCTTACCTTTTGAAACAGGGAATTTGAATGCTAGTCTTCAAATCAGCATCCCAAAACTAAGAAAGGATTTGAGGAGCAGCCAGAAGCATATTATTCTCAAAGTAAACAAGAACTAATAGCTTGTATTTTCAAAGCTGCATAGAAGTTCTGATGGCCTAATATCAATTTAAAGGTTCTGAAGTCACCTGCCTTTGTATTTTTCCCCTTGAATCAGCTGTTTATCCTGATATGGAGATGGATTAGTCCAAATGGGGTGACTCACCTTCTACAGAAATCTAGGGAAAACTAATTTGTCCCAATCATATGGAACCCTCCTGGTTTCAGAGTCCTTGGAGCACTTCCAAAGCACAGAGCACAGGCACAGGGAAAAAACTGTTTATAAGTTCTCACTCTCCATCAGAAACAGAAATATCAGTGACGAGAGGGTTGTTTGGTTTTTTTCCTTCATGTTCAGCCAAGTAGCTTTGAGGCAATTCTCTATGGGGTAATATGTGGAAAACATCCAGGAGTAGTAAGATTGAAATGATGCCAGCTTTGGGAAGGACATCCAGGGGATGTCCTTGGGGTGTCCAAGTCAGGCCCATGGGACCAGGACTCTGAGAAGATGATTTAGATCTAATTTCTGTTCACTCAACATATACTCAAACAACAGTACAGTTCTGGAAGGAGCCTGGTAGTTTTTAAATTGTAGAAGATGGAAAGGACCCTAAAATACATCCCTGATTATTTAAAGGGGTACTAGCCACTCTTTATGTACAGTATTTAGCATTTTCAAATAAATGATATTAAGAGTTGGTCTGACTTTGTTTACTCTGAAATCTAAATGGGAGGAAATTAGGGCTGTTACTGAAGTCTCCTGAGATCTTATACTAAATTTTTTTTGTTGTTTTTTTCAATTTGTGATATATGAGGGTGGTTCATTATGATTTATTATCAGGAAGAAAAAGGGAGAAATCAGTAAAAAAATGCTCACATTTGTAGCAATAAACCTCAGTAGTCCTTTTTGGTGCCTCTTATTTATTGCTGCATCTGTTTTTAAATTCGCTCTTTTTTATAGATGTTTTTTATTATTTTTTTTCTAAATTTCAGCAACTAGTTATTTAAGGACCTTCCTTTGTTTCCATTTAAGGGCCCTACCTTTGTTTCCGTTTTACAGAGAACACATTTTAAGGACACATTTGTAACCGTAGCCATTTAAAGTCTGCTTTCCTAAAAGTGCTTATACAGGCTTATAGCCTAGAAGTAAATTACTTTTTTCAAATTGCATTGGCTATGCTCTTATTTAAAAAAGTACCATACTGAACACAAAAATAAGGGGTTTATTTTCTTTAGATGCTGTGCCAAACTAACCTAGATGAGACTTTACTCTAAAACATGACTCTTTGCGCTACTGTGATCAGCCCATCAGTGTTGGAAATTCAGTAACTTTGCATTTTGAGAACGGCAAGATAAGCTGAAGGGTTAAATGTGGTGTAGGGTGCGCACCAGTGTGTGCTATACGTGCTATGTGCTATATGTGCTGTGTATATCTACAGTGGAGAAACATTTTAAGTTATCAGAAGAAGCATGACCAGCAGGTCGAAGGAGGTGATCCTGCCCCTCTACTCTGCTCTCGTGAGACCTCACTTGGAGTACTGTGTACAATTCTGGTGTCCTCAACATCAAAAGGACATGGAACTGTTGGAACAAGTCCAGAGGAGGGCCACGAGGATGATCAGGGGACTGGAGCACCTGCCGTAAGAAGACAGGCTGAGAAAGTTGGGGCTGTTCATCCTGGAGAAGAGAAGGCTGCGTGGAGACCTCATAGCAGCTTTTCCAGTATCTGAAGGGGGGCCTATTAAGGATGCTGGGGAGGGACTCTTCATTAGGGACTGTAGTGATAGGACAAGGGGTAACGGGTTCAAACTTAAACAGAGGAAGTTTAGATTGGATATAAAGAGGAAGTTCTTTACTGTGAGAGTGGTGAGGCACTGGAATGGGTTGCCCAAGGAAGTTGTGAATGCTCCATCCCTGGCAGTGTTCAAGGTCGAGTTGGACAGAGCCTTGGAAGACATGGTTTAGTGTGAGGTGTCCCTTCCCATGGCAGGTGGGTTGGAACTTGGTGATCTTAAGGTCGTTTCTAACCTAAACCATTCTATGATTCTATCCTATTTTATAGACATTCTAGATAATCTGTCCATGCAATGTGTAAAATTCTGTGATCAGTTTTATTTCTTGAGCCACTGAGATCCAGTTTTTAACAGCAGCTTCTATCTGGTGGTTATGAGAATGACTGAATATCTGGACAAGTTATGTTTAAACATAGCTTGTAGTATGGAACAGTAGTGTTTTATAAACACTATCACTAATTTTATGTTCCTTCTTTGTTGAACTTGCAATGGAGCTGTGTACAAGTCCGTTTGAATTTGAGATGTCTACTGTCCTGACTGAGGACTTAATAGACACAGTAATATTCTAGTTGATGGCAAACTAATATTCCTTGACTGTTGTCCTGGGTTCAGCAGCAGTCAGTCAGTTTTTCTCCTTCTTAGTAGCTGGTGCAGCGCTGTGGTTTTGACTTTTGGCCTGGGGATAATACTGATAAAACCGATGTTTTCAGTTGCTGGTCAGAATGTTTGGTCTGACCAAGGACTTTGTGAGTCTCATGCTCTGCCAGGGAGGAGGGGAAGCCGGGAGGAAGCAGGGACAGGACACGTGACCCAAACTAGCCAAAGAGGTATTCCATACCATAGCGCGTCATGCCCGGGGATGTAACGGGGAGTTACCCAGAAGGGCACGTCTCTCTTCTCTGTCGGGCTTGTTTTTGGCGGGGTATTGTATTCTCTTCCCTTGTTATTTCTCTTATCATTATTATTATTGGTGGCAGCAGTAGTGGTTTGTGTTATACCTTAATTACTGGACTGTTTTTATCTCAACCCGTGGGAGTTCCATTCTTGCAATTCTCCTCCCCATCCCTCCGGGGGCTGGGGGGAGTAGAAACTGCATGGCTGACTTGCCAACTGGCTTAAACCACTACAGTTTTTTTTTGTTTTTCAAGTGTGGGGCTTGGGCTAAGGTTATTGTCTCGTGGTACTTTATGGTAATGCCTTGTAATACAATGGAATCATTGATCATGAAACTGGTCTGGCTTATGTTCCCAGTGTGGTCACCACCTTTATACTTTGGGAAGTATATAATAGAAGTGCTTAGCAATTAGGCATCATTTTTCTACTTCTTGGGTGGTCAACCTGTGAAGGAGACATTCCCTGCCCCCCCCCCCCGCCCCCCAGTCCTGTAAAGCTGCTCCCTATAAAGCTGCTGAGTCCATTCGGTCCATGATGTTGGACTCCATCTCTTGTAACAGTCTTTCAGGGCAGGAGAGGCTGTGCTTCAGTGCCAGTCATCTCCAAAGCAGCTCGAACCCCTTCATAGGCTGCCAGTATCTCTTTCTCAGTTGGGGTATAGCTGGTCTCGGATCCTTTGTATCCCCGACTCCAAAAGCCAAGGGGTCGACCTCGAGGAACTGTAATTTGGGATGTGCATCCTCCAGAACCCCACAGCACCCAAGAAAGCTTGTGTTTTTTTCTTATTAGTTGGGGAAGACATTGCTATTGTTTTGTTGATCACATCTGTGGGGATCTGACGACATCCATCTTGCCATTTTATTCCCAAAAATTGTATCTCCTGTGCAGGTCCCTTGATCTTACTCCGTTTTATGGCAAAACTGGCTTTCAGCAGGATTTGGATTATTTCTAACACAGCAAATACCGGCTCTAAGTAAGCTACAGCATATTGAAACTGTGAGATCAAAACCAACAACTTTGAGAGCCAATAAATCAGCATTGTGACGAGTGACTATTAATCCAAAACACTGAATGCTTATCACAAATACGATTAGACACACTCTGGTCAGATCTGTCATTATCTCAACCCTTCGTGCCCCACGTTGGGCACCAAAAAATAACTGTTGTGGTTTAAGCCAGTTGGCAAGTCAGCCATGCAGTTTCTACTCCCCCCCGCCCTCGAAGGGATGGGGAGGAGAATTGCAAGAATGGAACTCCCACGGGTTGAGATAAAAACAGTCCAGTAACTAAGGTATAACACAAACCACTACTGCTGCCACCAATAATAATAATGATAAGAGAAATAACAAGGGAAGAGAATTCGATACCACCCACCATAAACGAGCCTGACAGAGAAGAGAGCATGCCCTTCTGGGTAACTCCCCGTTACATCCCCGGGCATGACGCGCTATGGTATGGAATACCTCTTTGGCTAGTTTGGGTCACGTGTCCTGTCCCTGCTTCCTCCCGGCTTCCCCTCCTCCCTGGCAGAGCATGAGACTCACAAAGTCCTTGGTCAGACCAAACACTCTGACCAGCAACTGAAAACATCGGTTTTATCAGTATTATCCCCAGGCCAAAAGTCAAAACCACAGCGCTGCACCAGCTACTAAGAAGGAGAAAAACTGACTGCTGCTGCTGAACCCAGGACTATTGTATTGGCAGTAGACTAAATATCTGCTTGGAAATACAGTCTCTAAGGAGGTCATAGTAATTGAAATTGTAGTAGAGTTTTTAATGGCAAGATAGTATTTATGTCCTTTTACATGTATATGTCTGTGTGTGGATTTTTTTTAACACAGACGAGACAAATTAAACTTGGATATCTCAGGCTCAAGAAGAGAATGCAAACGGGATTTCAAATAGTTTGAACTAGAGCTTTTAGTCAATTGATAAGATACAGTTGAAAGTTTTATATCACTTGGAAAAGGATTTAATAGAGCTTTCGTTTGTAAGGGGGGAAAAAAAAGGGTTAAGAAAACATCTAGACCTTAGTCTTATGCTTTTTAGCAATCATCTCTTCTGCTGAAGCCAGCGGAAGTTCTGCTTGGCTAAGGAATATATAAATACCGTACATGATAGTTTGACATATTGTACAGGCTTTACTTTTATGCGTTTATATTGTAGAAATTTTATTTCTGTTCAAAGAATAACCCAGTCGTACTGACTCAGAGGCAAACTCTGCAGCTCATGCACTCATTTTCTAGAAAAGCCTGCCTCTGGGATAACAGTCCTTTTTCCAGCAGCTAACTCTGTGTATTAAATAGCCACTAAGTGTACAGGAATAAGGTCTATTTGTGAGCATAATTAAGTACATATTGTCCCAGGCCAGCACACACAATTCTCATAAGCATAACACGGAAGAAAGAGCCACACGGGCAACTTCAATCCTGAGGCTATTGTAACAAATGTGGTGCAGTGTCAAGAGGAAAAATTTTAATCCTTTATTCAGTTTGTTTGCCAGTATTAGCATTTGGCCATGTGGAGCTAAATGTTCTGTGCTGCTTTCTTACCCTTCATATTTCAATAACAATTTTCACAAAACTCGTGTTTCCCACGTCAGAACATTACAGGAAACGTACTGGTTATGCTCAGTCTAAAAGCGTGCCTGGAAATTTAGGCATTTTCAAGCAATTTTTGTAACACAGTTTGACTCTGCTATATTTTTAAGTGTTTTACAGACTGGAAGGTTACACTGCATTTTTTTTTTTTTTGAACAGGTGGCATCAGGGCCATGTAGACTTAAATTTTCATTGATTTAAAAGCAGACTTTTGCAAAACCTAACATTGATTTTATTTGTCTATTGCTATATAGCTATAAAGATATCTGTTGACATATAGGTACAGGTATTTATTGATGGATAGGTCGATATATCATTAAAAATAATTTCCTTTGCAAGCAGTAGCATACTCACTGGGATACGCAACCTAGATATTGCAGGGCTCGGTGCAGGAGAACCACATCAAGAAAAAGATTCAGCATCTCCCTACAAAGATAACTTGACAAGCCTTTTATCATTGTTGAAAGTGATGATGAAGAATATAAGAAGCAGCATAAAAGATGAATACCTAATAAAATTGTTTTGAAATGTTCTGAATTTTAGGAACTTGTGGGATACTGGTAAATTTTTTGGCCAATTACCATCGATCTTGGTACTTCTCTGAAAAAAGATACTTGTGGTTGTTGAAAATGTATTACCTTCAACCTGAAGCCGAGAAGCTGGCCCAGAAGCTGAGCTATATTCAAAGCATATACAGAGGGAACACTTTATCCTAAGCCATAACACTTTGAAACATCTCTGTGGAAACACTTGCCCTCTCGTATTTATCTTCATGAAAGAATTCAAAAGTGTTTCCACCAGACAGAGCCTCAGCAGCATCTGCATTCTATGGGGGTCCACTGTGGCATATTCCAAATCCCTGTGTCTCAACAAGAATAATGCACTGGCATTAGAAGGTAGTTCTCTGTATTCATGAACTCCTGTGCTGTTCTTCGGCTACAAAGTCACTCTCCACATATGCCTGAATGTGGAACTCCATTCCTCACACTGTAAATATTCCCATTGAAATCAATAAGTGTTTGCAAACTAAAACATTAGTCACAATAAGAGCCATATGATACAAAGCAACAGGTCTGGCACTAAAATATGTTTTCATATTTTTAGGGGAATATATTCTCACATGTGGGTTTCCTGGTTTTGCCTGCACCTGTTGTGTGCTCAGAATATTCCTGCAAAATAAGTAATTGCACATTTTAGTACTAGATATTCATGTGTAAATGCATATTACTCTTTAGTGTCCTGTTACCTAATTTACATGTATAAATGCAGGTTAATTGCAGGTGTAGCTTTGCCATTGGCAAATTGAGTATTCCAAAATTTAGTCTTAGGTGTTCTCTGGGGAATTCTGGTACAAGCCTGTGCTGTTTCTTCATTCAAGTTCTCAAGTCTGTTAGAAACACAATATAAACACTCGACTGTGCTTTATTTCACAGGGCGATCCTTCAAAATTGCAGACCTAATAATTATTAATTAAGTTGATAATTAGTAGTTGCATTAACTTTAATAATGATAAACACCTTTGGTATTAATGTGGATGTCATTGCTATTGTACTTCAAACTGCTGTTATTTTTGCGTTATTTTTGCATAAACAACTCCATGCCTTTCTTGCAGAAGTGAGGAGAGTAAACATATAGAAATTGTTTATTGAATTTTGAAAACACCTATATATAAAACTAGCTTTTGGGGTTTTTTCATTTGTTTATTTTAAGAAAAAGAATAAGTTAGAAAAGATTATAAAATATATCCCCTAAAACCCAGAAGCAACTCAGTTTTTCTAGGACAAGTTAGTGTCTGTAATCTCATTCAGTTCTCTTCAAAAGTTGACAGAAAGCCTGAGCTGTTATTTCTTCAAGTTTTCTCTGTGTAATGCAAAGATCCTATTCATGGAGTTGTTGTGCTAGACTTTGAAGACTGGTTATCTCCTTGGGTGGTCATGCTAATTCAGTAGCTGGAATCAGTTCTTAATGTTCCTCAAAAGGCCCAGGGGTGGGTCTTGTTTTCAAAGGGTAATTAGTTTCTAGGCAAGATGGACATGGCAGTCTTCCAGCTTTCACCACAAGACTGCTGAAATTGAATGAAGAAGCCTCATAATTTTAATGAATTTCAGGTCTGATTTACTCAATGTGTAAAATTTGATCCATATTTCACTTGATTGAACCTGCTGTGTTTCAGTTCCCAATGTCTGTGTTTCAGCAGCAAAATAGGCTCTATGCACCGAACCTGTCTCACCTCAAATATTGCTGTGTTTTCTTTCAGCCTGCGACCTGATGAACCAAGGCATCCTGGCTCTTGTTAGCTCCATTGGCTGTACGTCAGCAGGATCCCTGCAGTCGCTGGCAGATGCCATGCACATCCCTCACCTTTTCATCCAGCGCTCAACAGCAGGAACGCCAAGGAGTGGTTGCGGGCTCACCAGGAGCAACCGCAATGATGACTACACGCTCTCTGTCCGCCCACCTGTCTACTTAAATGATGTCATCTTGAGGGTGATCACAGAATATGCCTGGCAGAAATTCATTGTTTTTTATGATAGTGACTATGGTAAGTATTTATTTAGCAGGGTGACTTTTGTTAAATCCATAATTCTGTTGAAAGCAGTCACATTACATTTTTATAGTCTTCCAATAAATTACGTTTTGCTTGTGAACATTTACAGTTCTGTCAGCATTTCACAGCACCTCAGAGAAATCTATTTCTAAAATCCATCAACATTTACAGGTTTATTTGATAATTTCTTTATTAGAGTTAGCTGATAAATGGAGAACTTATCTGGCTTTCTATTCTGCCAGTGTTTATGAAGCATAGAAGTACTGGCAGAGAGTGCTTAGCTCTGTAGGACAAAGAACTAGAAGAGGAGGGCCTGGAGAAGACAACAACATTCCTTCTATTTTGAGTTCATTAAGTGCTCCTGAAAAGTGCTGAGTTGATGGTTGTGTGATAGAGTAAGTGTGACACACATGGTGGCATCACAAGGCTGTGTCGTCCAGCTCAGTAACTCAGCCAAGTTTGGTACAGGTATTTTCTAAGGCTGAGAGGATAGCTGAATGGATTTCTCCAGTGTAGGTGCATTATCTAACAAATGATCTTGTTTTCTATGGAAAATTGCTTTGAAACCAGACCTGTTTTCTTCAGATGCATCCATAATTCATAAGTAATCATGACTGGTTTGGGTGAACATTTTATAACTTATTTTCGAAGTTAAATCTTTAAATTATGGAAAAATGCTCACTTCAGTGACTTGCTGTGCGTAATATCTGGTTCATTCAGGTCAGATGTTATTGATTTTTCTGTTCCCTGGCTACATAATAAATTCTTAAATTAGAAAGACAGAAAATGATGAATAGGAGAACTCTTATTTATAACTAAGCAGCACCTAAAAGCACCAGCTATAGGATAAAGAACACACACCAAAAAAACGCATCCAGAAAGCTTGCAGCAGATTATTTTTGCTCCTGTTTTATGAGTTCGTGTATTTAAGTACTAGGGTACTTATGAAGACCATAATCTTGCCAACTAAAAGATATCTTTTTGCGTATATTTTGGAGTTCAACCACCCCAATATGATTGCTGGTTTTGAATAATTATATCTGTAAACATTAGTTTTAAGTTATCCAGATTTCATTATTTAATTTGATAATGAAGTTCAGACATCATGTCGTTTTGTCCTTGATTTCTGAGTAAGAATCTCACTAGCATGTGACTTATGTAGAACAGATGCCTGCCTGCAAAGGGTAAGTTTCAGACCAGTAGCTCGTTCAGTGACATACAACCTCCAGACATGACATGTAGCAGATACTAAGTCTTTCTACCAGCCTTTATGGTGTTCTAACTTCAGTAGTTTACAAGTAATGCAATACTAGTCAAAACAGATCAGCAATCTGAATCGGATCAGTGGACATCGTCATGTACATCAGGAAAGGGTGTCAAAAAAAAATCTGCATTTAGTAGATATTGATCAGTCTATCCCTTTTCTAACCATTTGTGTGGTTTGGGTATTTTGGGTGGGGGTTTTGTATTTATTTGGGGGTTTTGTGTTGTCTATTTTGTTTTGTTTGTGTGTGTGCATAGTTTGGGACTAATACCACAAAATAGCATTGACATACAACCTGAGTTTTAAGTTAAGCTACAACTTTGAATAGAGCTATTATGTTTCTTCAGATTGTGATAAATCCTTGACTTCATCAGCCATCTGAAGGCAGCAAGAAGTTTCTATATTTTCTTTTTGATTCCTACAGGGTTTTTTGTAAAATTTTGTTGCTGATTTCACTGACTGTCTCCTCCTCCACTTGTAATAAGGAACAAGAGAGCAGAAGTTTCAGATCACCATCTCTAACCCAAGGCCTCTCTTGTTATTTCCATTACCCTGAGAATTGTTCTCTGTCTCTCCAGTTCCTCTTCTTGCTCACAGTGCAATGAAGAAAATGTCTCTCTAATTCCTCACTACCCTGTTTCAGGTGAAATCATTATGTTTGACACAGTATTTTGCTGTTCTTAATTCTCTTAGCCAGTTTTTGATCTGTGGCAGTAGCTTTCCTCATACCCATGATGACATTATTTTCTTAGCAGTGCCTAGAAATCAATCTTGCCATGAGTTTGTTATAAATCTTAAAAAAATTATGTCACTTTCTCCCTTTTTCCCTCTATTTTGTTAATATACTCAAAGCATTTCCAGTATGTTAGCAATGCACATTTTTCCAGGTTCTGTATTGACTGAAGAGGGTCTTGCACAGAGGGAAGGGTGGAGAAATTTGGGGCATGAAAAGAGAAGCTGGAATCACTTGTTAATGGATTATAGAGTGGAGAAGTCTGAATTCAGTATTCATCCTGCTTTGAACAAGAGTTTGGACTAGGCAACCTCCTGAATTCCCATCCAGCTCTAATTATTCTATGATTCCATGATGTTTGGGACCATTACTATTAGCTTCTGTGCCTGTTCTAGAAATCAAGACTGGGCATGCAGACATGGGATGGAAGTCCAGGGGTAAGCCATCCTGTTGGTCAGTGTCAGTGCAGGCAAGGGTGGCTGTAATTTCCTCTGGAAGATCCCAGCTTCATTCCTCAGCTTTCCTAAGAGGATCTGCTGCAGTGTGAGATTTATTTATTTTCTCAGCTCACACAGACCTGAAATCAAAATATAGTTGGAAGCTTTGCTCAGTTTAGCTGCTCACAGCAGTTAACATTAGACATTTTGATGTAACATTTAGTATTAAACATTAAAGTTAGGTGAGAGACCAACACTTGCATTAGAATTAGATTCATATTAGGGAGAGATTATTAGTATGTTCTACACAGTCCTCTGCAGAACTGATGCTTGTGCAAGCAAAGCGATTTCTTGCCCTGGTGGTCTTTTTTTGTATGTGTGCTTTCCTTCCCAAGGTGTGTATTATAACAGTAAGTGATGTCTCCATAGCATTAAATGACACTTGAGAAGTAATGGGAATGTAGATTCTGATATTTGTTAATCCATATTTTTTTCTCGTGTAATTTTTTTTTGTAGGTTAAAAAACATGAAAATGCTATTAGACTGGTTCCAACAACTAGCAGAATTCTCCTTTCTGAGAAATTATGTTGTATAGCGATTTAATGTAACAATTTATAACAAAATTCCTCAGTTGCATTACTGAAATTATTTCCAGTAATAATTTCATTCTATGAAATAAAAATGTCTTTCATATTAAGAAAAATTAATACTACTGTAAAATTGGGTTCATATCTAAAGTAAATACTGGGCTAAACCAGACTCCTTAATCATTTAAAAGAGGCTGCAACCATTTATGTGTCAATTTATCAATATCATAGTTTTGTTAGTGGAATTAATTTTGATTTTATCTTGCAGTCTATCGTAGATTCCTTGTCATTATCAGAGAGCTGGAGAATTGTTTATAATTGGAAATGTGTCTTTCTGCATGGCTGAGAGTTATTTGTTCAATGCTATCCTTTTTAAAACTCCCAAATTCTTTCTTGGATATAAATAGACAAGTATATTCAGTTTTAACATTTTAACACTTCTTCCAACTAAACGCTAGAAGGTTCAAGTCTACTTATAGATTCTTTACCAACAAAGAAAGTTAAAGTCTTTGAAGGATGTAGTTCTTTTATTAAGTCATAACGAGTTGAGTATTGAAGAAGTGATGCAGAAATAATTGACATCTGTAGTCAATTGATGGTTGTTTTCCAAGTAAAATTGTAGGTAGGCTGACTATTCTAACACAAAACAAAACAAAAGGCACCTTGATAACAATAAAAAAAAATGTTTTGTTGCTGTTACTTAATTAAGCTGAGTAACTAGTGAAATATTTTAGTAAAACCATAGTCTTATGTCAGTGGTAGAGCCTTGCCAGTAACAAATGTGAGGCTAAAAACTAGTAACATTTAATGAGTGAGAAGGTGAGAAAAGAGAACACTAACTTGTTTATTTTATTTACTGTGATTGCATCTTTAGTGTATAAATGCAAATGAACTTGTGAAAATCAGAATGAGGTGTGTTATCTTTTCCTCCCATTCTTGTTCTCTCCTGGGGTGATGTAGATCAAACTCCCAGTGAAAATATTGCAGTCAGTTTTCTTGTATTTGGTGTGTTTTGTTCCTTGAGGTAAAACAAATTAAAGGCCTGCCTAGGACATGAAATCTGATTTTAAGAAAATTTCATATGAGGATATTAAAAGTGTTCAAGGACAATTCTGTGCTTCTTCAAATGCCATTAAGCCTTCTCGCAGAGTTAAAAAGTAGGTGGCATGAAATGCAGCAAAATTATGTGGTAGATTGATGTCGTTCTCAACCTGCTGTTAAAATTACTATCCACACAATATCTACAAGCCCCATTTACTTCATTTCAGCAGCCAAATTGGCTCTTACTCTCTTCATTCTTGACTGCTCAGCTCAAACCGTACAATCACATGATGCAGAGGGTAGCTGTGCATCTCCTGCTTTAAAGTGAGTGTGGAGACTGGGCAGTCCTTCCACTGAGTCTCTGAACTCTTCCTTACGACCATCAGCACTCTCTTCAGTGAAGGCATTTTCAGACTGGACACTATAAGTATATAACTTACACCTTTGGAAATTGCAGAGTTTAGGTTTGTAAAAAGAGCCAGTGACATCTGTATTTTGAGCAAGCTTTGCCAATCTATATTACATTTTTACTTTATGGTTTCAAGTTCAAAGAAATTAAAGCACAGTTCGAAAAAGCCTCATCCATGGGCTGGCATCTGTCAAGGGCCAGTCCCCAAACAGTAACATGAAAAGACCCTTAGACGTTCAATTGCAGAGGAAAACAAAAGTTATTTGAGATATGAATGTGTGAGCCAGGGCTATATAAGCAGTGTAATTGACCTAGAATCCCAGCATACTGTTAGTTTTTATCTCTGTGGTGTATCAACAAGGGGCAAGCTTTTGCAATTTCTGTCTTAGTCTTCAGGCAGTTTTCAGTTCACTGCATTTTCCAGGAATGCGTAGGTACTTTTTTGTAGTGATAAATTTGTTATGAAGAAACCAGTCAATCATTGCAAGAACATAATTGTGAATTTAGTGCAATTTACAGTGTTGGTATCTCTGCATTTCTAAGATGAAAGGGAGAAACTCTTAGCTGCTTGAAAACATGAATTTTTAATGTTTTGTTGGTTCCAGAGCAGATAGAAAAATTCTACACTTTCTCTAGAAAGGCTGGGGGAATTAGACTGTTTCTGGAGAATGTTTTTTGTCTTATTTCCTATTCTCTTTTATAGTTGTGGCAGTAATACCTTAAAACCCCTTTGTATTTTATATATATGAAAAAAAAAAAAAGATATGAAACCCCACTTTTCTGTCCAATTTCTGGCCTAACCTTATGTTTTTCAGCCCAGTATGCCTTTGATATGCAACTATCAGTTGATTTATGTGCTATTTACTGATTCTGGGACTAAGATATCTTTGCTTAAAATTTTTTTACCTTCTTGCTAATACTATGTATATTTGGCAATGGATATTTGCCATTTTCTTAGGTGGCAATTTAACTTTCATGAAGAAAAGAAACATAACCAGCATTGAGGCTATGAAGGGAATTTGCTCTGTGAGTCATTCTGATAGCAAATGGAGGTTGAAGTAGTGATTGAAGAATTCACTGAAAGGAAAGGGAGGAGGTTAGCACTAAGAAGGGGTTTAGAATGCATGTGTCTCTGAGAACTTGCCCATGGGTCTCACCTTTTGCCCCTCAGCATACACAGGGGTTTCAGATTATTTGTGCACCAGTAAAGGATGAGGGCAGTGGTGTGGGTTACCTGGGCACATTACTGAAAAGATGTCTCAAGCTCAATCTGAGAGAGTATTTTGGAGAAAAACACAAAATACAATCTCAAGGAGGAGAGCAGTGAGATCTTCTGTATTTCTGAGGATTCCAGCCTGAGTAAAGAGGTCTGTGAAACTAAGAAGATAAAAGAGACCATTTTCTCCATCTCTGCCCCAGGAAGGTGGTTGTTTTCAAATGAATTACATACAGTGCTATAGGATTAAGAGTATTGTTCTTAGTAATCCTGGAAAAGAGATTTTACCTGAAACTCAAAAGGCTGAGCTGCTTGCAGAGAGGCTGCCTCCTGTTCAGTAAGAAGGCTGATGTTCTAAAATGATGCTCATCTGTACTTATGGGCCCTGAACTCCTAGTATCTCCTTTAAAAAATACGTAGAGTAAGTAATTGGTGGATATGGGAAAAGCAACTGATGTTATCTACCTGGTCTTGTGCAAGGCATTTGACACTGTGCTACACGACATCCTTGTCTCTTAATTGGAGAGGCATGGATTTCATGGATGGACTACTTGGTGGATAAGGAATTGGCTGGACGGCTGCACTCAGAGAGTTATGGTCAACAGCAAGGCTTCAGGGAGACCTTTAAAGCAGCCTTCCTGTACATAAAGGAAGCCTACAAGGAAGCTGGAGAGGGGCTTTTTATCAGAGCAAGTAGTAATAGGACACAGAGGAATGGTTTTAATCTGAAAGAGGGTAGATTTAGATTAGATATTAGGAAGAAGTTCTTTACTTTGGAGGGTGCTCAGAAAAGTTGTGAATGCTTCATCCCAGGCAGTGTTCAAGTCCAGGCTGGACAGGGCTTTAAGCAACCTGGTCTAGTGGAAGGTGTCCCTGTCCATGGCAGCAGGGTTGGAACTAGATGATCTTTAAGGTCCCTTTCAACCCAAACCATTCTATGATACTGAGTACTTCCACTGACACTTTCCTGCACACACATTTTCCATATATACGGTGACCACTGACAAAGATGTGTTTGAAACCATAACATTTTCAAATAATTTAAAGTCTTAGTGCAAGTTTAATAAAGATTCATAAAAGAATCATGATCTCTTTAATCGATTGCAAATGCTTATAATTACCCTGGGGCTGTTTTCAGCTGCCTAATGACTATAATATTCTCAAGTCTGTCTCCAGACAGTCTTAAAACTGTTTATTACTCATCTGGCTCTTTGCCAACTTCCCATACTCATTTACTTCACTGTGCCTCAATAAACATATAATTAATTCAAGCTTATTATCAAATTTTTTTTCATTAGTATTTATTATGTCATCCATATAGGGAAAGGAATATGCATTTTTCATCTGTGTAACTTCAATGTGTCTCTTAGCTGCTAACTTGCAATGTGATTGTTTGTGGAATCTTTGTAACAACTTGCTTTTACTGGCTGACATTACCACTGGAAATTAAATACACATTTTGGTTGACCCTAGAATTATCCAACTTCTGAGGTAACTGAACTATTCTGTAAAATTTCTCTAATGGAACAATGGCCATGTTTCTGCATTTAACCACATAATAGTTGGGGAAACGCATTCCAGAATTACAACTGAATATGTAGAAAGGTAAGTGTTTGTCATTTGTTCATACTGCTGTCTTTAAGGATGGAATGAATAAAGTATTCAAAGGCTTAGCCTGACAGCTCTCTGTGTTGTGTTAGTAAGGAAGGAAAACCAAATTTTTTATTATATCTAGGATTACAGTCCCAAGGTCAAAATAAAACTGTAGATGTTCTAATATCTGTGTAATGGGTAATTGCTGTAAAGGAGGTGCTGTCTCAAGGTTTTGCAGAGAGATGAGATTTCTTTCATATATGAACAGTCTGCAAACGTCAGATGAAAAATGACTAATTTGAAGGTTTTTGAACACCTAAACCTTGTGCTGAGCTCCACTAGAGATTGCTAATTAGTTTTCAACTCTCAAGGTATTGTTTTAAAATCTTCTTAGAAGTATTCAAATGGTTTTTGTAAGCTGATATTTTGACAGCTAAATAAATTAACGGTTATCAAATAAAGAAACTATTGAACAAAGTGCTGTGCATGTTTAACGGAAGAAATTATACCTCCATTGGCAAAAAGGCATGAGTTAGGCATAATAGCAACTTAAATGTCAGGTAGTATCGTAAATTGAAAAAGAAAATTTCTCTCTGAGAGTTCTAACCAGTCAAGAAAAAGAGGAAGCACAGACAGGAAAAAGCTATAAAATATTTATTACAGCATTTCTAAATTTTAGTTTATTAACACGGCTTTCATAGCTTATGTTCTTCACAGTATCAGTCCACTCGTATTCCTGTTTCTTTAGTATAAACTTTTAATCAACTGAAAACATTGCAGAGCAAAAGGACACACAGAGAACAATTTGTCTGAAATAAGATTATAACACACATAGTAACACTTGGTTTATTACCAGGTTGTCTGCAAGGACAGAAGGCCTGCAAGTGCTCACTTTGGCAGCACATATACTAAATTGGAATGACACTCACTTCACTGTTCCTCGCCACCTCCTTGGAAGAGGATATATAGCTCCTCATGCTTATGAAAACCAACAGAGAGCAGTGGTGATTACAGGGAGAGCTGATGTGTCATACAGACAGAAGTATAGATTACTTGTTATTAAATAAAGGTATATATCTAGGCAGAAGTATAGAGATCTGTTGTACAGCTGTATAGGATTTAAGTACAATTTGGCATGATTTTAAAGAGAATAAATGCTGAAAGTAAGCAGCACAACGCTCTAAACCATTATCATTGGAGGCACTAGGCAGGGAAAGTTTATTTCTCTGCAAGAGGTTGTTTTGCTCAAAGACAACTCCTAGAAACCTTTTGGAAATCTTTATTGCAAACTATAGTAAAGAAGAAATTGAATGAAGACATGGAAAGCAGGTTACCCAGTCAAAATTGTGTGATTATAGAATATATTGCCTTGTCGACCTTCACAAGTGAGGGGTAATCACAATCTGACTCCCTTTCTATTTCCGAGAAGCTAAGGTAGCAGCTGATACTCTTAATGATTAGTTCTAGCTTCAATTTGATTTATCCTTTTCATTCTTCGGGGTTTGTTTTTTTTTTTTCCTTCTTTCCAGTTAAAAACAAGAAAGTCAAAGGAAAAATTGTGTGTCAGTCACCAGTAAGGTTCGAAACTTAGTCTTGCATGATTTGAAAACTGTCTCCCCCCAACATTGATTCAGCTACTTGAGACAATCTGTATTGATTTTTCATGTTTAAAAGGTAATCTCTAATAACTGACATATGGCATGAAACAAAAAGCTAATGTAAATGACACTTGGATGATCCATTAAAATAAGGATTACATAGGTATTTCAGTAGTGCCACCATAGTTCATAGCAAACAAAATTAAAGTTACTTGGGTTTATTATGGTTTGGAATAGAACAACGTAAAGTATATTTTTCTTCCTTATTCCTCAGTCGGATGTTGTTAAGAAATTTGAGAAAATTAGTTGTCACTCTTTTTTTTTGTTTTTTATGTGTGAAATTTCAGAAAATTGCAAGCAAGGGAGGGGAAAACCAGTCATTCTTACCATTTACAAACTTTCAGTTTCCCCCAGGAAATGTCATCCCCACTTGTTAGGTTCCAGAAATTTTAATTGTATGAAGATTTCATATATAATTAAACGTTTGAGCTTGAATTTACGTATGAGTTTGAACTGCTGCTATAGTCTCTGAACCTAGATTTTCCAGATGAAACAGTTCAGGTAACTACTCCCTCTCAATTCCCACATGTTAATATGAAAGCTATGTAGATCTGGGTTATTTTTAATGTCTTTATTTTGCTTTGGAGGCTCACTGAATTCCATATAAGCTGACTAATGAGAAGGAATCCCACTGCTGTGAAAGCAGTATAGACTGTTATTGAATCATCGTGCTTAACTGTTGTTTTTCTCAGTGTCGATCTTAACCGTGTTAATAAATATCAACATGTGCACAGGAATGCAAACACTTTGCTCAAGGCTTTAAACAGAGCACTGGCGCTGTCAGAATCTGGCTGGAGCTGCGCATCTCCCTTGTGTACAGTGCATTTTCATAATTAACAATTGCTGTCATGTTAGCCATCATTGTGTAAGGAAGAATCACTGTGATAGACTTGTAAAGCTTCCTTGATAAGAATTTGAACAGTGTCATTTGTTATACAATGGTTTTTCTCATCAACTGTGCAAATAAAGTGTTCTTTTTTATAAATCAGCCAGTGAATATTTATGACAGGTGCATTCACCTTTACTGCCACAGCTGAATCATCTGGATACTGTGAGGAAAATGTTCTCAGATCTGAAATGATATCAGGGGGAGGATGAGCTAATGACAGTAAACCAGGGTTGAGATAACCAAAGTGCTGAGTTGAGTGCCTTGTAATTTAGATGAAATACAGTGATAGATGTGGATGGATTAATTCATTACTGCTGGTGAGGAGTGCCCTCTTTTTCTTCTCCTGGCCATAATGTGATCTGAAGATTTTTTAGAAACTTTGCATCTACTTCTAACTTTTAGATTTCTCATTTTTAATCAGAGTATAAGAGGTACTTAGCATGTGAGTTTATTTAATATTTGCTGCTCTTTTTATACAGGTTATAAAATCTGTTTGTGTATACATACTGTTTTTTCTATATGACATGTCTGAACCCCAGCATATTTTGTTCTAGGCTATCCTGATCATTAGACTTTCCCCAAGATGGATTTAGGGGACTTGCTCCCTCTGGAATTTTTTATTCCTCTTCATAGAAACAGAGATGGCAAAAGAAAGTTAGGTAGGACCAGAGAGAAGAAATGCGAGGACAATCTGATCCAGTGATCAAAAAGAAACCCTTGTGGAAGGACTACTTTTAGGGTTTTTTTTATAGTAAGATCAGGTCATGGAAGTCATATATGCCAGTTAAAAACCTTGATGAAAAGAGAACAAAGACATAATTTTTCCTGTAATCCAGTATTGAGGAAAGCTGCAGATTTTAAATCCTCCCAATCTGAAAATACTAGCTTCTTTTCCCTGCCACCTGACTCTGCATATTTTCTGCTGCACAGATGCTGAGCTTTCCAGTAAATGGTGCAAATGTTTGTCATAGATGAGGTTTGAGTGTTGCTGCTGGGTTGGTCATTTAAGGAGATTTAGGTATAGGACCGGTAGCCTGTGAAGGATGCTTAGCTCTGCACTGAATATGCTCTGCAACAGCATGTAAGATACTTGTTTCTTGTGGTTTCTCCAATATTGAAAAGTTGCTTGATGAAAAGGCAGTGTGACTTTAGATGCTTGCATTTGATTTGACTTGTGCATCGTTTCCTAAGTTCTTTCTTAGGTCAGTTCCATAATAACTAATACAGTAATAATAAGTCTGTAGTAAAGCTGGCACCTGCCTAAGATCTCAGCTTGCTTAGTATTATGCTGAGTACCTGCATTTGAATATATCAGTCGGATCTTGAGGGCTTAGGAGGCCTTGTGCTCACCCATGCAGGATGCTCTGTTCACACACCTTAGCTGTGGCTGCAGCCAGTCTGGTGCATCCAGTATTCAACCTTCTGTGCACCACCAGTGTAGACCATAAAGCCTTCATACAGACCTCTGCCTTGTTGTGGCATAGTTATGTATGGGTAGTCAGGGAAGGTAATTTCCAGAAAAATCCTTGATAAATTTTACTTACCTTGCCCTTTGTTTCTTACACTTTCCAAGCCAACTTCACAGTCACTTAAAGCGGCCACAATTTTGGTTCAGAAGAGAATGTTTGTAATGTTTCTTTTAAATTTTCGGTCTGTTTTAACCCTATAGCTAGTATCTGACTGCAGAATAGTATTATGTTCTTGTGCACACGTGTATAGAGTGGCTTTACAGTGAAAAAAATGGAAAACGTAATACTAATCAGTAGTGACGCTGAGTTGGGAGCAACTTTGGCTCTCGCCTTGGTCTCTCTCTATATGGTAACTTTGGCTTTCATCAGCAAGGAGTATAATTAATACTGGTGATAATGGGCAGCTCTTCTGTGTTTCTGGAAATGACTGTGACTCATCTGATTTAAATAGAAAATAGAAATGCATCTTCTGGCTGGGCAGCAGGTTGGCGAGCAAATTCAGGGCGAGAAACACCTGTGTTCCAGACATAAACAGTCCTGTGTCTCCGCAGCAGAGCCATCTGTGACACAGGTTGCTTGCCAGATTTTTCTGCAGAAGGAGTTTATCTATTAGAAAGATGATTCCACAGTGCACTGTGGATATGTGCCACTTTCAGACAATCCACACAGGAAAGATAATGCTGCCCATTCAATGGCAGCATCTGTTCTTTGGCATACACTTTGAATGTGATCATTGCTAGTGACTTGCTGCTGAAATATTGGAAGCACTATCATGATTTAAATAGCATTTAAATATAGCAGGGTGTTTTATATGTGCTCTCTGCTGGTTCATAGAAGCAGGTGAGCATTCCAATACTTCTTCTACTGGATAAGATAGGGTATACACAAAGTATGCATTTATTCCTGCCCACAGCTTTGTGTTGTATCAGTGCCAAAGACAGAAGTAGTAAGAAGGTTTTATGAATGGTTTGATATCATGATCGCTGCAACAAGGCTGCCCTGGAGCGTCACGTTTCCAACCAGCCCTTCCCTGTTGGTGAGCACGAGGTCAAGCATGGCACCTCTCCTTGTCGGCTCCTCTATTACTTGCAGAAGGAAGTTGTCTTCCACACAATCAAGGAACCTCCTGGATTGCTTGTGCTGGGCCGTACCGTTGCTCCAACAGATGTCAGGGTGGTTGAAGTCCCCCATGAGAACAAGGGCCTGTGAGCGTGAGGCTTTTCCTATCTGTCTGTAGAGCGCTTCATCTGCAGATTCCTCTTGATCAGGCGATCTGTAACAGATCCCCACAGTAATGTCCCCCATCGCTGTTCTCCCTTTAACCCTGACCCACAAACTCTTTGTCGACTGCTCAACTGTCCGCAGACAGGGTTCCATACTCTTGTCCCTTCATTTGGTGAAGATTCAATATAATTATTGCATTGTTTATATTAGCAGATATTTGTGGAAAGCAAAGCCATTTGATCCCATAATCTGTCTTCTGGGACAACAGAGATTATGCAGAATATCAAACAATAACTCCAGTCTGCTTATAAATTAAGGTCAAATGATACTGTTTTGAAAGGACAAATAAAACTTGGGTAGTTCCTGCTTAACCTGTTCTGGTGACAGAGAGCAATATGTGGATTTATGCTGTAGAATTTAAGTTTTTGAAAAGGCTTTCATAGCTAAGTAATTTTTCCAATTGATATTTTGATAGTGAATCTAGATCCTATCTACTTGTGTTGCTTGTACTTCAATGATTTTGACTCCAATTGGTCAGTTTTACCCAGGTTTTTATTCCATTTGTCTAGATGTTGAGTAACTGAGCGGTGAGCCTCAGGAACATTAGAATGAAGGGGTTAAAGTGGAAAGAAGTTATTTTATCATTTGCATAAATCTAGGCGTATTTGTAGCAGTTCAGATAATCTTGTTGGTATTTAAAGTGCCAAAAAAATCTAGCATCTCTGATTAGACTGAATTTAATTTTCCTGATTTAGATATTAAATAGAAGCTGTAATTAGTATCTGATTCTCTTATGGAACTTTATTTTTAGGGTAAGCATGTATTTTATTCATGTTTAAACTATTCTTCAAGTGTTCAGTAATACTGGTATTTCAGCAGTGTCTGAATTGTCTGGATTGCAGTGCTGAATGCCTAAAATGTCTTAAATGCCTAAAATACCATTTTTTTCCAGTTCATGGCATTTTAGAGCACTTAGATAAGAGACCCAACTTTCTGATTGTGGCAGTCCAACTTCCAAGGCTAACCCTGTTGTTAGTTATTGTTAGTTTTTGTTAACTGCTTGATTATAAGCTCTTACATGGTTATTTCTTTGTAATTTGAAGTATCTCAGTAATCTGGTGTTGGAAGAGGATGGCTATCTGTAACACTCTCTAGTGAGTACATCTCTCCTGGGGAGACAGGCAGAGTGTTTTCTGTGGAGACTGAACGTAGTTTTCCTTATGGAGCTGTTTGTGGGTGCAAATAAGCTAGAGTGTGAATGTCTAAGCCTCAGATCCTTTTGATAGGCCTGGTCGGACTTCTGTGAAACACAGAGCTACCCAGATATCTTATTTTGCCTGAACCTGATGTCAAATGCTAAGATCACTGGTGTTTCTCAGAACCTTTGAACTTTCAGAGTATGTTGGGCCCTCCCAAATCCTCAAATGTGTAACTCAGTAAAAAGAGTATTTGCTGGGCTTGGAAAAGGGGAAAGCTTGAATATAGTTCTGGTGCAGTTTTTCCAGCAAATTTGGCAAAAATATATAGCTTGGATATTTTAATTATTTCCTCTGGTCTTAAAATGATCTTTTGTTCTTCTGAAAGCTGTTACCTGTCAGTGCGCCCTCTGATAAGGTAGCTGCTGAAATCCTGATAAAGTAAACAATAGCTACATGCTCTTCTGTTCTCTGTGACTTGTCTTGGGGTTACCTGGAGCTGTTATCACAATGTACCAATGCAGTGTCACTTGTATCATCTGCAAAATAGACCACCCTAAGGGCCAGCCCAAAGCCCTTTCTTCGTAGAGTTTATGGCTGTTCATGTAATAGCTCTTCTAGAGCTTAGAGTCTATTGTGCTTAAGCATTCCTTTAGTCTACTTTCAGGCTGATTTTCCAGATTTTGCTGCCCTCTCACATCATATGCCAACTGTATCTAAGGTGCTTCCAGTAGTATGAACCCTTTTGAGATTCTTCATTCCATGTTTACTCATTCTATGTTAGGATATACCCCTCCCTGAGTATAAGGGCAGGGAGTAGGAAAGATGATAGGTGAGGATGAAAGATCTCAGAGTAGCCAAACCATTATGAATATTTAGTTGGAAGCTTTCTCAAATATAAGATGTTTCATAAAGAAAGACACATGATCAGCCTGTGGCCCCAGGTTAGACCATTCCCCTGGAAGACAAGGGACTGACAGAGCACCAAGGATATAGTAAGGAAGCAGAGCAGGAACTGCAACCCCCCAGGGATGGGATTGAACACCACACACCTAGGAGAGACCAAATTTAGTATTCTAATGTGAGAAATACTTTTTGGGTGAGTTTTAACCACAGATGCCCCCTAAACCCTGAGAAATCTTTCTTGCCAAAGAAATGTTTCTTGAGGAATTTCTTTCTGTAGTGGGTTGCTAGTTTCCTTCCTCCCACTCCCTTCTCCCCCCCTCCATAACTAGTGCCTGTGTCAGAGAGTGTCTATTTTGTTGGCTCTAAGGCTGTATCTTGCTCCTGTAAATGAGATTGAATGAGTGTGTGGGAGGCTGGCATGCCAGCAAAGAAAGAAGGATGTCCTGTTCAATGTCCCCTGAGAGAGCAGGTCTGAGCAAGTGCCGGGGAGAGGAGTCGCATCAGGGAACTGGTGACTTAGCTCCAGAGAAAACATTGAGAAGCTGCAGTGATGTGTAGGGGTCAGACAGTGAGGACTTCCTGAGGCTGGAGGGATTTTCCTGAGGTTGAGGAGACCCTGCTCTGCATTACAAAGTCATTGAATGATTTTAAATTTAAGCTTCAAGTTTGGAGTTCTAGATAAAGCCATTCAAATGAGCAGGGGAAAAAAAAAATCGAGCTTTCTCTTTGCTCTTGTGGAATTCACTACTGGAAAAGGCCTTTCAAAGGGCAAGCATCACAGTGTAAGGATGCCTAGCCACTTCACTTTGAGGGACATCGAAGATATTACAAGCTGTGTGGTGAATACAGTATTTTGCTGATCAATTCTTCCAAGTAATTTTTAAAGAAGGATTTGTTCAGAATTAGCCAAAAAGCTCTATTAGGGCAATTTGTTAAATTCCACCAGCAGTGGCAGTACCACATGAGGGCAGGCAGTACCACTGCAACTGTATGTCTGGTTTTTGTTTTGGTTTTGAAGGAAATAAATAGCTGTGCAATTTAGAACAACGTTAAGACTTTTGGATGAGTGGACAGCCTCAAGCTTCACTCAGATACATTAAACTACATAGTGTTGCATAAAATAATCTGCTTTCTACCTTTCTCCCCCTCCAACAATCCTCACTAGAAGGAAGCACTGTCATCATACAGTCATCATAACTTCACTGCTCATGATGGATTTTAACGCGGAAGTCAGTCCTTTAAGAAAAATAAAAAACAAGCGTGGTGATTGAAAGTAAAAATTAAGAAACATGCTAGAAACATTTGTAGGCTTGTTTTCTAGTTTTCTCCTCTTTTAGTGCTTTAAAAAATGCTATGAGCATAGCTCAGGAGGAGCTCCAGTGAATATTAAGTTAAAGCCCAAAGGGGTCTGTCTACCTGACACTGAACAAAACACTTCTGTGAGATGAATTGAGCAGTTGTTTCTGTCTTTTTTCCACTTACTAATTAACATCTTGTTTGGCTTTTGATTTGCCTAGATATTCGTGGAATACAAGAGTTTTTGGACAAAGTATCTCAACAGGGAATGGATGTAGCATTGCAGAAAGTAGAAAACAACATCAATAAAATGATCACGGGGCTCTTTGCCACTATGCGAATAGAAGAACTGAACCGCTACCGGGACACTCTGAGGCGGGCTATTCTTATAATGAACCCCTCGACAGCCAAATCATTCATAACAGAGGTATGTGTTTATCACTGGTAACTTCTTGTTTTGATGACCAAGATTCCAGCTGTTTGTCAAAAGATTCAGTTTATTTGACTTCATAAAAACAATCAAAAAACCCCCAACCAAACAAACAAAAACTCCAACTGAGAATGTAAATATTTTCACTTCAAAAACCATCGTGCAAGGGTGTGTTTTCATGCTCACCAGTGTGCACAGAGTAGTATAGCTGCATTCTGCATGAGCAAAAGCATCTAGGAAACATACAGAAGAATCAGCAGTCCAACTTCTGCTGAAGCTTATGGATATTATATTGCTATTTCTTTGCTCACTGTGTCCCTCACTAAAAAATCTTTACAAGTGACAATTTTATTATTATTTATATGAATATATATAATATGTCTTTGTGGATAAAATGTGTCTACCCAATTGGCATTCCAATTTTTATTTAGATAATATTTGATAATGATCTGTTATGTACCACTGAGTAGTGGAATTTATGAAGAGCTGGATCCGAATGAAGAACTTAAGATGATAGGCTTACAGTTGTGCTTATGTATTTAAACAAAAACTGCTAACAATATGGACATAATTTTTAAATCCTCTTCAGGATTTAGTGACAGAAGACTTTCATATCACATTCAATTGCAACATGTCATTTTTTTTATTAGTGGCATAGTTCTTTTTACACAGCACTGTGCTGTTTCCTTTATGTTTTTTCACGTGTGTATACACTTCATCATCAACCAGTGGTTAAAAATGTATTTGTTTTCTGTTCCATAGAAATGCACTTTATCTCTGCAATTATTTTTCTTTGGATCTATTTGTAACTTGCATTACTTTTCTTTTATGCTTTCCTATTGCCAAGGTCTTCAGAAATTGAGGCTTAAAAACTATGTTGTCTCAAGTGAATGCCTTTTAGGAACATTAGTTAAAAGAGGGCTTTTTTGTTTCTTTTTGATTTTTTTTCCTATTATTTATTTGGCTAGGCAGTCTGCTGTCCTTATTACACACTGAAGCTTGCTAATTCTGAGAAATGAGGGTTTGCAGCTCTAGCCAAATGTCTGCAGTGCGTTCTAAGATAGAAACTGTTTGTGGACATGTTTTAGATTATTCTGCACTGTTTTCATCACCCAAGTCACAAGTGGTTTATTTTTCCATAATATATTTCACATTACAACCTCAGTGCAGCAGGGTTCAGGGCTCTAACTACAATAACTTAGTGAACACAACTCCTGTTGTTCCTCAAGAAAAATGCTCTTTAAAAAAAAACCAACACTTTGTCATTTATTTTTACGCATTGAAGCATAGTAACAAACTCATTGGCATCTTTTGAAGTATGTTGTCAAGAAAGTAAATAGTTTCTTTCAGAGTTGTCACTTTGGCATTAGCCGCTCAAATCCTCTCTCCCCCCAAAAAACACCAACAAACCCTCCAACTAATCCAAACCCACAATTCCTCTCCCCGACTAAATATCCAAAACCAAACACACAGACACACACACACACAAAAATAATAACAAAACACTCGATGTTTCTCCTTTCCTGGAGTCTGTAAGACTACCAGGAAAGGTCATTATCTTCTTTTGTGAGTGAGGCTCAAAAAGAGTGTCTCACATCAGTTAACAGGTTTTGCCAGCACAACAGCATATATTTGGAGCAAGATGTGTGACTAGTGAAGCTGACAGCAGGAGCCTCTCAATAGGAAGAGTTACTCAAATAGGAATATGATTACTGCTTTACTTTATTTCTGTTGGTGGTGTGGAATGAGCTACGCAACTGCACTCCAACAGTCAGTGTCTACACAAGGAGAAACTTGCTGGGATAGCTTTGCCACTGGATGTTAAAAACTGCTGTTTTGCAGTTGAACCAGCAGCTGCACTTCATGAACAAGCAAGTTATAAAGCCTATGGACTGACAATGGGTTAAGATATTCCTAAACAACTCAAGCTTAGACATGCTTATTCCCGAGACTGTGCCTTGTGCATGACTAGTTTAACTTGGAAATTCAGTTTAGATAGATTTAGATGATAGATTTAGCATGTAAACTTGAAGAAGTTAATAAGAAACAACTGCTTATGTAGACAAGCCCTTGGGTTTTTTGTGGCCTTTCTGCCCAGGAGATGTTTTTGGCTGCCTAGTTGGATTCAGCTGTCAGCCTCTTTCCCCAGACCTCACATGGTCTTTGCTGCTTTGGTTGCTCTTAGATGGCTGATTTTGCTGAACCCCCTCATTGTTTAGCTGAGAAGAGAGTTTATTCACTCTGCAACAGCTGTAGTAAGCATAGGCTTGATTACTATGCAAGTAACAACTTTTCCAGAGTAAATAGTCAGATACTGGCCTGTGTAAATAGGCAGTCTGTAAATCTGAGATTCCTTGCAGTAGAATTTATCTCTGCTCTGACTCTGAAATTCTTATTTTTAAGTAAGAATATTGGGTTTAATTTAATATTGCTTTTTAAGCAGCACTGCTTTTTTATGTTAGACTGCTTCTTTTTTTCCATCTTTTGCATCTCTAGAGCTTGCAGAGATGAGATCTATGCTTATATACTCAACAAAATGGGGATTAAGATGTAAATACACTGTTCTGGCTGTAGAGATAAAACCCACCTTCTCTTTAACCATTATGTATTAACTTGCCCTCTGTAGAGTGTTGAAAGGCAGGAAGAATTGGGAGCAGGTATCACAACATCTCTCCTTACTGACTATAGGATTAATGTAAAGTGAGAGACGGGGTCCAGCCAAATTCCCTGATGTCCTTCATTGCTTTGAGCTGGGGATGGAGGGGCAAAAGGGGAAAGCTCTGCTGAAATAGTGACATTTAGTGGGAGTAAGGGGTGTGGATGTATGGAGCTGGAGGAGACTGGGACCTCTTCCCAGATCAGTTTTTGGCAGCATCTGGGAAAATGCTTTGCCAGGAATATACTGCTGGCTTGTTAATTTTTTATTTTTTTTTTTTTTTTCAGTAGGTTGAGATTTTTCTGTACCCTCAAATAATCACCCAGGTCCCACAGATGAAGCAAAATATTCCCACTGAAACTTTTGTGATTACTGAAAAGCACTTTGGAGTCAACCATCGTGCACAAAAATTGCTATGCTGTCTGACAGCACTGGTGACTGGTGTGAACAGCGTGCCACTTGTTTTTTGTTTTCAGGGTAGTGTTTTTTTTTTTGCATATGTTCTTCTGGTCTCTGATGAACTTGCAGATATGAAGACAAATTCATGGCTTGACTTCACGAACGAAGATTTGGGAAGGGTTTTACCCACGCTTACTACAAGCACACTGATGACTGAAAAGGCCAATGTGGAATAGGCAAATCCTGTTCCAAAAAGCACAGTGAAAGGTCTCCTTGGGTGGTATAGGTGGGGATCTGGACACACCTTTGGAGGCAGGTGTATGCCTTTGTCTCTTTGTCTTTCATCGACCACAACAGAAGATGCCCGTTGGCCATGGCTAGCCAACCAGGTGGAGGGGCAGATGAGCTTTGGTTAGGCCATGTTTTCTAGGCCTCTCTCTATATGGAGCAAGCAGTGCTCTCCTTGAAAAAAAGGCTGCTTGGTCATTCAGGATGTTGCCGAACAAGACTGTCATCTCCTGGGTCAGTCTCGAGCGACCAATGTCCTGAACCGCCTGCATGCAGGGTGCACTTCCAGTGCACCTTATCACCTCCCATTTTGTCCCTCGCCTGTCTCTGCAGGGCTTTGCAAGCGTGGGTAAACCCTTTGGGCCCGCGCAGTGGATTTTTTAGGTGAGGCACAGAGTGTGCAGAACTGGCCCCACCCTTTACACCTGAGGTTTGTCTGGCAGGGCCTAGCGAGCTTGGACAGTGACAGCAAAGTCCTCAGGTCGTAGGTTTGATTAGAGTATCCTTCTCTTAGATGGATGCCCTTACAGGGCTAAATGAGCTCCATCTGCACGGGTTTGAAGTTAGAGTTGTCCTTCTAGGATGGTTGCCCGAAGGCTAATGAGCCCATCCTGCCCATGGACACACTTTGTCTGACCCTTCAGTTGAGACCTGTCTGGCATGGGAGACCCTACCGGAGGCATGTGCCACCACCAGCATAGCTCCCAACCTCACAAGAGCACGCAAGCTCTTTCCCCACGACAAGCGGATGTCAGTGAAAGAGATGAAGACAAATAGAGAAAAAGGAATACGATGTCCTTGCCAGCTCAGCATTGGAGCAAAAATCCAGGGTCAAGTGACAGAATACAAAAGTATTAAAATTCACCTGGTGCTGTAGCAAAAGAGCAGGGACTCTTTTGGCCAAGAAAGTCTCTATCACCTTGTTAGTCTTGTCAGAAAGGTATCTCAAAACACTAGAAAAGGTTTAGGAAAGTGCAGAGAGAAACCATGTCTGTGTTGAGACTGCCTTGCAAAGCAAAGTTTTCTAAAGCTAAGTGTGAGAAGGCTGGGTAGTAAGAGGAACAGGCAAGGAAACTCAGGTTGCAGCAGAGATTCTGGGGATAGCAAAACAACTTAGAGGAGCAAGACTTTAGGAAGCAAGCCAGGTATTCTCACTTGGGTCAGTATGCTGTCAGGACATCTCTGCTTACAACTTTATTTCTGTTTAGCTAAGGAAACTACCTTATCAGCTATGTGCAGAAATACGAATGTGGTGTTTTGTGCAAAGACTCCAGGAGGTGATAACAAGAGGACAAGGGAGGGATGCTGAAGCTGATTCAGTTTTTTGGATATAGAGGAAAATTAGGTTGATTAGCAGAAGACTTTACGTATTGAAAATCCAGTAAGCTGTGGGCAAAAGAGCCTTAGCATCAGCCAGGGATTTTACTGGAGTTTTGACAGGCAAGCTGTGTAAGGCCTTGGTCTAGGTGCTGAAGACACTGCCACCTCCAGCTGTCAGTTCTTCCCCTTGACAGAGGGATTCCCATGCCAGCAGCAAGCTTGGCAGATGTGACTGTACACCTTGATGCCCCTTGCTAAGTTCCCTGGTTCTGTTGCAGGGATAGTGACCTCTTAGAGAAAGGGGTGAGAACACTTTTTAACTGCAGCATCAAGATTCATCATCAACATTTCAAGCTTGTCGGGCAGAAATTTCAAAGCATTGGCAATGTATATAACCATCAAAGATGTTGTGAGGACTTGACAATTTCAAGCCATCAGTGCAGTGAGCATTGTCAGTTCCCAGACTGGAGAGAGTGCTGCACACTATATGTGTGTGTAATTAAAAAATATTGGCTTTTTATTATTCCAAAGACTCCATTCTGCAATCAGCTTGAAACTATTGAGCCCCATAATGTCAGGACTTCATGCGTGCAAGTGATTATGCTAGAGATATTTTCAATGTTTACTGTTAAACAGGTACTTAAAATTAAGCTGCCATGCATCACAGAGCTGGGTTATAATTATTTAAAATGTATTAAAATTCAACAAAACTAGCAGCTGCCAAATCTGAGAGTTTTAGCAATAGGTCTGGCATGTTGACCTGTGTGTATGCAGACATGCTTATTTTACCAACCTGTATAGGTGCCATTTTATTTATCTATATTAGTTTTCAAAGAAAATTAAAATTATGTAGCTTTTAGGCATTAGTAAGATCTGCTGCACATGATTTTGGTGAATTGAAATCTTTGGTTTTTTTTCTAACCCAGGTGGATGTGGTACACTACTAAAATAGGTTACCTTGAATGAAGAGAAGCTACACTACTACTTTCAGGAATAAAAGAACTCTTTATAAATTAAATATTAAAATGTATAGGGAAAACAGAATAAAGAATGTAAATGAAGTACTGAAGAGTTCTTGCAATTTAATGGGCAAGTGAAAAAGAGAAGGTGACTGTTTTAGGAGCAAATGTAATTTAAAAATGCCTTATGTTATTGAACCTTCACCATGTTTTTTCTAATGGTTACTGTGAATAGAATGTGGAGTAAGACTTATTCTGTGATATAAGATTATTCATGGTGGCACATGTCCTGGTATTTATTATATTTTATCACTACTCCTCTGTTGAAAATAACAGGTCATTTTAAACCTAAGTATTTGAAAAAGTAATTTTTTTTTATCTTTCATAAAGTGACATGGTTATTATTTTACCAAGTTTTAGCTTTAGATGTGATCATGCAGCAAATCACAGATTGTGACAGGGATTTGCTTTAGTGTTGCACAGCACTCTGCACAGGGTTATTTCATTAAACAACTTATTTGCTGTGAATTAGGAAAGTTTACTCAACTTCTTCTCCACAAGGTTTATTCAGCCTTTGTGTGTCCAAGGTTCATGGAAGCTCAGTCTTTTTTACTTGTTTTGTTTGGGTTTTTTTATACCTTTCTCTATGACACTGTGCTCATTGGGTTTTAAATGTATCCTAAGGAATGTTACACTGACATTTAACTGTTTTGTTCTTCTCTTTCTATTAATAAAGAAAATTTAGTTTTAGTTAAAAGCTACATGATCTACAGACATGTATAGACATGTATATATAGACATGTGTGTACAGAGGTGAATGCAGCTGAAAATAGGAGTTAGGAATCCAATGCAGCTGGGTGCTACTTCCACTGAAACCTATGGCAAAAATTCTGTAGTTTCCACTAGAAGTAGATGGTTTTTGTTTAGTGGTTTTTTGTTCAGATGTGAACAGATAACTTACATAGAGAGGTGGAAGACTCCAGATAGATATCAAGCCCATATAATTAGCTTTGGAGAATAAATGGTCATCTAATGCATCCCTTAACTTCATGTGCTAGGTAGTAACTGCCTCTGTTTGTGGCACAGATCTACCTGTAGTTCAGCTATTTGCTACTTGAAAATCTTGTAAATCTGAGCTTTTGATCTTCTGCCATTTAAAATCACCTGGTTTGCCTTTTACATGTGTGCCACGGGCTGCCAATCCCAGGTACATTCAGGAGCAGTCATCAAACTGGGATTTAGGAAAGCTGGTTTCTCTTCTGCCATGCACATGCTATGTGACTTTTGAACGTGTTACTGAATCACACTTCATTACTTTTTCCCTAGGTAAAAGGAAGAGTAATGCTTGCATACCTTTGTATAGTGCATAATAGACAAATAGTACCATTATTTTGTGTACATCCATATGTTTCCTGCAAAAGTAAAAGCATATTCATCTACCATCTAAAACCCACCTTTTATGGTTTTTTTAAATGAACTGTACTGCCTGAAGAGTTCCTTCTTCTCAAGGCAGCTTGGAGATAGAGCAAGAATGAATTTGTCAGTTGAATTCAGCAGTGATGAACCAGTGATAGACTGGAAAAGCTATCACAGGTCTTATGGTAAGCATGTTGGATATCCCATTAGGTGACTTGATGGCTTAGCACATTTGTATGTACATCATAATTTTCTGGGCACTGCTGAATATGACAGTAGCTGGTAGTTAGTTGATGCTAATAATAATGAAAAAGGTAATTTTTCCATTATGCAGATATTAATTATTATTTCCCTCAGAGATTGTAAGCATTTGCTTTGTAAAAATTTATTTGTGATCTCTGGGAATTTTTAAACAATCCTATTTACATAAAATACAAGTCTGAAGTCTCTAAAGGCAAGAGTTGTTCAAGCAGTTTTCTTTGATGGCAGTGATGAAGGTGAAAGATCAGCAAGAGCCATATGAACTTGCCTAATGCTATTTTTACCTCCTTTGCCTATCATTTTATCATAACTGTATATATTGATTATACTAGAATTTGTCTAGGAGAGCTGGTCTTCAGAGGCTAAAACCAGATCTTGCACTGTTTATGACTGTTTGCTCCTTTGTTTTTCTTACAAGTAAGCTGAATGCTCTAATCTTTAAGGTTGTCTTTCTCATCAGTTGTTTTTTGAAAAGCATTTGAGCTTTTTAGACCTGCAAACTCCTGTAGATCATACTTGCCTTTTTTGAGCCTATTCTCTACATCATAGCTGGAATAAATCCCATTTGGCATGCTCCACTCTTATTTGCTGTTGTTAATATATGTAATGAAATATATGCTCTTTTGTTTGTCTTTCTCCAACCTTAAAAACAGAATTTATAGCTGCAAACTGAGCTAGAGGCTTAAAGGATTTTTTACTTCATAGGATCTTCCAAATCTCTAGTAAAGGGATGCTCAGAAAACTTGTTCAGAATGCTGAACAAGTTGAAACTTTGATCTTTAAATGTAGCAAAAGAGTCTTTTTGTGTTCTTTAAAACTGCAAGAATTGAAGTGGGGTCTTGGAGGACTCTAGATTTTACCTTTCAGAAAAAAAATCTGAGAAAGTTCTTGAATTTACCAGTTAGTCAAATTCCCTGACTTTTTATGCTCTTGCAGCCATGAGTGTCAGCCATCCAGCTGATGGCTGAATGATTGGATGTGAAAATTCATGCAGTTTTCCTATGCTTGATGAATGGAGTGATGGTATCGATTTTATATGCACTCACTTACCGTAGGGTACAAGTGTGAAGATAAAGCATTTTAGTTACAGAAAAATGAAAGTGGAAAGTAAGTCTCACTGCTGAAATAAGTCAGCTTCAAAGGAATTTGTATCAATTGCATCATTACTGTGTCTGTAACCTAAAGCAATCCTTTTGGTTCCTGCATTTTCAGGGAAGTATCAGTAGGAGAGTGAAATCCAGGTTCACAATGTAGTGTTTGGGTTCTTGGGGCAAAATGCTGTGCTTGCTGTTGCTAGGGTAGTTTATTTTAGTCTCTAAAATTAAGAGGAAACATAATGGGAAATCTATCCCAACACAGAGGGTCTAGATCTAAAAGAACAGGGGCTGGTGGCCGTCTGCATGTCCTAAGCACTGTTATGAATTTTAGAACTAGGGCTATACCTTGCTGTTCCTGAAAAGTAAGGTTGCGTGTTAGTAGTCAGGAGCTCAGCTGGCACATTTGTGTTGGCTGCATATTGGTTTTGTCTTTTAATTAAGATTGCAATATCAGCAGCTGAGGAGAAGCAAGATATGGGCATGCTCATCTTGCAATATGCTTGCAACGTGAAAAGTGAGACAAATGCCTGCATGATGTTACAAGCCTGGTGGTAACAGTATATCCTGCAGATCTTACCATGATTGTCTGTGGTTTTACATCCTCTACTGTGGTGCTGATAGTCTGAGACCCTCACTGAAGTTTGTGTCCAAAGCCAATGTGAACTGGAGCATTTGTGTGGTCTACAACGTAAGAAAGTCACAGCATATCTCTGCATTTTTCTTCTTTCTGGATTTTCTTCATTTTGGCTTCATGGTGTCTAGGCATTTATTGTAAATGGATATTCACATGGTACTGGTTTCTAGCCTATGCCAAAGGGTAGCATAGTTGTGAGATGTGAATCAGGTCTACCTCTGTTGTCAACAGCAAAAGCTGTAGTGTCTTATTTTGTTTTGACCAGTATTCTGGGTTTGAATGCACTCTCTTCTTCAAATTTTGGAACTACCTAGTGAGCTTTTAAGTATCCTCTTCTATCCTTAATTCTCTTTCTGTCCCAATCTGTAACTTGCAATGCAGCAGATTCATGAAGTGCAACTCTTTAGTTTCACTACATTTTTATATGTAATCTATAACAGATATTTATGAAAATTATAGTTAATTTATTAGTATGTTTATTTGAGACAAGAGGAGCTTAACTGATTAAGTACTGAGTAGATATATTATGTACTTTATGAGAATCTCATAATATTTGCTGTTGTGCAAACAGTTGTTGGATTATGCTTTCCTATATATTTCTTTCTGCTGCTCTTGGCTTTTAACAGCGCAGTCATTGACATTCTCTTCTTTGGGATCTTGCTGGGTATGCTGTTTTCTGGACTAAAACAAATAACTGAGGGGCTGGCCTCCCATGATCTTTAGAGACATAATAATTCTTTTCTTCTTCTGTTTGTGTTGGTTATTCTTGGTCCTGATTTCTTAAATTGCTGTCAAAGTTAATTATATTCTCTTGTTATACCAGCTATTTTAATTGGATCTGATACTCTTGGTTATTGTTTATTCTTCCTCCCTGCGTTTATAGCTTCACTATAAACACCTCTGTTGTGTTCCTCTTGAGAGACAAATGCCTTCCCATACAGAGCAAATTGCTTCAGCCAGCCAAACAGAATTAAAAAGAAAATAAAACACATTAATGAAACAAAGCTATCATATACACATTAGTAGAGACAGTACTGTATTAAAGTGCATATTTTCTACTGGACTCAGGGTGGCTGATTCATGTAGTTGTTACAAAAAGTCCACTCTGAACATTTGCAAAACTAGTGTGCAATTGGCTGCCACAGAATAAGTGTCTTTTTGAAATAAAATGACAGCTAGACAGGATTAACTTAAAGTGGAGATAAGATCTGACAAAACTGTTTCTAATCCAATTCTTCCTCCAAAGTCATGTTGCCTGATTGGCAGAACTGTTCTGCCTCCTTCCTCCACACCAGTAAATAAATAGATGTATAGCCAGTGCATTAGCTTACCTAGGTTTCCCTAAAATAGAACCGATTTCCTAGCTAACATGAAAATTCAGTGTTGAAAGTTTCTAACCATGAAGCACAATTAACTGAATCATAATAAGTATATGAATTGTTTTGCCCATCTGTTAGACTGAAATGAAGAGAACTAATAGTCATTATTTCTTCTATTTTAAAAACATTCCCTGTGGCACTGATGAATCTTCCTCATTAGTTTGCTCAAAAGTAAAGATAGAATTTTATACCCTATCACCCCTTCCATAATATTTGTTGGGAGTTTGCTTATGAAATTTAGTTGAGCAGTCTCCCCCATGTTTTTCTTCTTGTTTCAGTATGTGTGTTGTAGTTTTATTCTGACTGTAATGTTTTTTGCCATGTATGCTTCAGTAATCTTCATGTCAATTTAAATTCTTCTTTAAAAATTTTGTCAACAAAATTGGACAATTATCTGCGAAAATATTAACAGCACTTCAGTAAAAATGCTTAGTATACTGTTAGAAGAAATTGCTGTAATGCTTGGTACCTCAAGATTCACCTTGCTTTTGTGAACACTTCATAATCAGCAGAGAGATTTTTGAAGACTCTTGTAAGACAATTTATTCTATTTTGGAAGTACTTAGCAGACAGAAGCTGACTTTGTAGTCTCCACAGAGTGTAAGGAGTTACAGACTGCAGCAAGTTGAGTGACATGGTCTAGGGTGAGGTGTCCCTGTCCGTAGCAGGGGAGCTGGAACTAGATGATCTTAAGGTCTTTTCCGACTGTAACTATTTTATGATTCAATGATTCTATGATATCAGGGGCTGATTTTAGCTTTAGGAATTATTTGTTTCTTACCTTCCTACATAATTTTTCCCTAGTTAGGACTTTTATTACTTACCTTATTTATAAGTGGTTTCAAAAGATATCTTTTTTTTTTATTGTCGTGGATGCTCTAATTTCAAATGGAAAATTAATTAACGGCTGTGATTCATCTCAGAATTTCCATGAATGAAAATAACAGCTGCTTCTGCTGATTGTGAGAATGGATGTAAAAAGTATTGCTTTGATTTTGAAAAGATATGTTATCTGCTGGTTGCCTATGTCATCCATTCTAAAACCTCATCTTTTAATAAGAGCCCTAAGCTGTCTTGTTAGGGTTCACTCATTTTATCTCTACTTACAAGTGACAAGACAATCTGTGCTGCTAAAACTAGTTGTTCAAGGGTTGGGCTAGATGATTGTTAAAGGGTCCCTTCTAACCCAAACCATTCTGTGATTCTACAATTTTCTGAAACAAAACCTGAAAATTGATACTCTATACTGTTAGGGTTTCTTGAAATGTAATCTTGAGAATCACAAGAGATTTGCTTGGGAAGGGGATCAACATTTATCTTAACATAGATAAAATTTTTGTCTTACAGAATTTCCTGTATTTCAGAGCAAATAAAGAATGAGAAGCAATAGGAGTTTATGCTGTCAGCACAAATTAATTTAAGAAGCAGTGGCTGGACATAAAAACACAAGGAGAAAGAAAAAAGGAAAGGGAAATTTGATGGTGCTAGTGGCCTACTTTGTTTAAAAGGGGAAAGAAGGCTGTTTTGTTTGGTCTTTTGTGTTTTATCTGGCTTATGAGCTAGCATTCATGTGCAGTTAGATGGACACAAATTCAGAACAGATTAAATGAAGAAATAGATTTTTGTCAGCTTTCTTTAGGAAATCAGTAAATAAAATAGCCTTAAAGAGTGCTTTGCATGAGACATTCATTTAGTTATAAAGGCACCAGAGCAGAGGTGCCTTTTAACTCCTCCTGAGGTATTTGGAGACAGGTCACAAGAAGGCCTTCAGGCAATGCCAGCTTGCTTTAGCTTAGGGAAGTAAATTGACTCTCATCATGTGGATGAGCATTTCTCTTGTGGGATTATAATGGAAAAAAATCTCATAGGTTATTACATATCTTATTCACCATTTTGCATTGAGAAGAAATGAGATATGCTGAGAGGAAGTAAGTTAAGGGAAAGGGATGATTCAAGCTTTCTCCAGGTTCAGTCAACCAATGATGAAAGCAGCTTCTTACAAGCTTTAATTTAAATAGAGAGGTTCAAAAGTAACATACTTGGCATTTTGAGATGCTCTGAGGAATGAAAGCTTTCATGTGTGATCTCCTTAAAACACAGTTCATGTTTGAATTGCCTGGATGTGTACGAACTAAGAGAGATAATGCGTCCTTGCAGCTTTCAAAGGCAGATATGTTTTTCATAAATAAATACTGTATACCGAAATTTTCCTTTCTTAGGAGAGAGGAGCTGTTGGGTCTGCAGAATTCCTGCTTCAATGAGAACGCTGCAGCTGGGGCCCATGGCATCTCCAGCATCCCCAGGTGATAGCATGATAGAGACATACTTCGTGGAAGCCCCAGGGTATTTTAAGTCAGAACTCTTCCAGGTGCTTTGTTGTTCTGTCAAAGGCAAAATATAACTTTGTCTCTTTAGCTGTTGAAATTTATGTGAGCTCTTCACACCTGAGCTGTACAGTAGCTCCTAGTCCCCTTCAGAGTATGATTCAATTTGTCAGTCAATGACCCTAAACCATTCTGTGGTTTATAAAATATTTGAGTAATTTTTGCCTTCTCAATGAAGGTCTGTTTCTATGAATGCTTAGCTGGTTTGGTCTCAGACGGGTAGTTTGGAGGGTAGGTGGTACATGCTCAGCACTTCATCAGTGTGATTGTCTCTCAGACTAAATTGGCAGCTTTGAAGAACCAGTGTATGATAACCATCAGCCAGGTTTGAACTGTGCACCTTAGAGGTAAAAGCATTAACTAGTATTGGAAAAGCTAAGTCACAGGGCCTGTGCATATTCTGCAGATCAGCACAGGAATGTACTTGAAAAATATACTCACCAGGTGGTTAAAATGTATGCCTAAAATGTGTAAATTACACCACACTTCATACTCTCTGTTAAATCTTTGGCACATCCTCATGATAGCACTGTAAATGTGGATCTGATTTGTGCTGCCTTTTTTTTTTGTTTTGTTTATTTTAAATTAATAATTATGAAATAAGACTGTTTTGTTTATATTCTATTTCACAGATATTTGTCTAACACATACACAGCCAAAAAGTATGCTCATATTGCACAAATCATGCCAGCAGTATGCTGCTGTTGGAATCAATATTTAAGGAATGAAGCTGCAGTTTCTGTTCAGTAAATAAGTTAAATGTTGGAAAAACTTCAATGACTTCAAGAGCTCAGATTCTGACTGAGGCCAGCTACAAGGTTTTTTCCATCAAAAAATTTCAAGTTTCCTATGGTCTGTGGTTCCAAGATAGTCATACTACCTGAGAGCCTAGGCTCTGAAATCTCTTTCATAGAATTTCAGAACTTGGGTTTCATTCCAAGCTGGAATAAACCCAGATTTTCAAATATCTATATCCTCTGCAGAGTTATGTGACCTTTTTTCATGCTGCTCTTCTCCTGACTAGCTTTTAAATTTACTTCCAAGCCGAGTGCTTTACATTTCAGCCTGGTGTGTTATGGTCATGGGTCTTTCATTACAAGGAGAGCATTACTGTCTTTGCTGTTAAGGCATCCATGTTAGGGCATCCATATTGCCAAGTGCTAATGATGAGTTGAAAGTACTTTTTCATTGTCTAGTTCATCAATCTTTATTTTAATCTCGTTTAGGTAGTGGCTTCCAGTCTGCCATCACTAAGAATGCTAATTAGGATTGCAAGAGTGAATCCAAGCAGACTGTCAAGACAGTGTTCAAAGAGGATGTAGAAAACCAAACACTGTCTTAAAGCTAGCTGACGGATTTATGCATGCTAAAGGGTGTAGCCGGAGCTACCACACGCACATTGAATGAGAGAAAAGGCAGAACAGGGTGAGAGATCCCATAATGTACTGCCACTTTCCCATTCTAGCTGTCTGATCACACCTAAACTGCAGGAAAAGACGAACCCCTCAGACTAAAAAGACAAAACCCCTACCTTTGCCGTTGCCCATGTGCATGAACCACCACATGAAATTTGGTGGACCACATCAAGTATTGCTGACAGATCCAAAACCCAGTACTTTCATCTGACTTCTGTCCACTATCAGAGGAAAATGATATTAATATCTGATTTTTTTACAGCTGTGTTGCCACAAGCAACATTACTTATAATATACATAGGTATATATACTAATAGTAGAGAAGTTAAGTGAAAGAACTAGTAATGAAATACAGGGTCAGTTCTGATAACTTACAGATATTTTTATTTGTGCTATTTTTTTTTTTTTTTTCTAATCTGGAAAGCGGAGACACATGAGATTTATTTTCAGAACAGCATTAACATATGAAATTAACTGAATTTTTATTGGAATCCAAATTTAAATCTTAATCTCAAATAGTTGTTTCTGTTCACTAGCCTTGTTATATAAAGCAGCCAAATCAGAGGCTTACAAGTATATTGTGTCTCTCTGTCAGTGCAGTGTTGTTCTCTGAGGTATAATTGTTAGTGTTTGCTCAAGGAATTTTTTGTTATGTTTATACAATACTAAAAAGACGTGTATACTCAAAGTTTTTTGATACTTCTAATGTATGTTGCAAAAAAATAGGGGAAACAGGTGTGTCTCAATTGCATAATGCTTGCCTTTGGGAGAAGAACAGAGGCATAGAATTACCCTGAGAGAAATTGTTGAAGCTGCTTTCAGTTTTGGCGAATGCTTTGATTGGATTTCAAAATAAATTTCACAGCATTAAATTTGTTGAGTTCAAATATACATGTACATAGTAAGAGTGAGAAATACAATGTTAAGCCCAGTACAAATTTTCATCCCATCACAGAACTGGGAAGTAATATTGCTTGATATGAAAAGCTACTTTTCTGATTGAGGTACTCTGTTACAGAAAGATTTGAGGAGGTGAAGAGTTAATGAAGGGCAAAGAAAATTAATGGCTGTTGAGGATCAGTATAAGTGAATAGAACATTTGATATAGTTTATACTTTAATACAATTAATATAGTTTTCACTTGGGAGCATTTTATTCTTTCAGATGGTCTTTTGTATATATTTACTTCTTTTTAAGGTAAGTCTCACTATAGTGAATTTTCCCTTTACCACAATATATTATGAAATTCTTTTAATGTTTAACCTGATAAATCTTCCACTGAGCAAGATATTCAAGATGCCTCATACATCAGTTGTGACTTAAAATTAGATGTATCGCTTCATCCTTCTTGCCTTGTTGGCTTTCCAAGATTTGCATGGAAATGTACATATAATATGGCCATGTCTGACTCCTTTTGTATATCAATTTTAGGGAAGACTTTTGCCACCTCCTGTTCTTACGAATACAGTTTGTCTGTCTTTATCTGTAACTGTGGAATCATTTGCAGCCTCTTAGTCTTAAGTGATTATTGCTTGATTTCACATTGCTTTGGATAGACAGGTCCTTCTGCACATGGCTGCCTTCTCTCCCATTGTCACTGGTGACCCTATGGACCACAGCCAACAGCTTGCTCTCTTTGTGAGGCCCACTGCATACTGTCAGAGGGAAAGTCATCATGCAACTTCCATTTATTTTGACAATAAAATTTTCCATATCATGCCCCTTGTAATTACACAACATCCTGCTTTTCATGGGGTTACTAAGTCAGATCCTCCTTTGTGTGATGATCTGGTGGTGTTCACAAAGTCTCATTTGTAGTGTTTGTTGGTATTTTTACCTTGCCAGGAGTTAATGTACTGATGACTTCAGATGCCCTTCTTCCTTAGTAGCACACAGCCTGCTAGGGTGGAAACATAACTGGTTTATGATGTTCCTGCAAACTTTATCAATATTCTACTTTGTCTTTTTGAATTTATCCAGTTCAATCAATCTGACCTCAAGGCAGAGCGTTTGGGATTTGAAGATGATGAGCTGTCTGCCTTCTACACACATTTCTTGCTTGCCCGAGGCAATCATATCTACTCCACTCAGTAAGACTAAACTGGGACTTTTAGCTTCTGGTTTACTTGAAGATTTTTAGTTTTCTTTGTTTGATCAACCTATCAAATTTGATGTTTGTTTTCATATTCCTCAAGAGTCATGGTAGAGAACCATGTAACCTCCTCACAGCTCATTGTTCTACTTCCATTGCAGCCTGCTTCTCCTTTACTATGTTGACTTGAATTCATTCTGCAGTTTGCTTAGTCCTGCACCTCTACTTGCTAAGGTTTTCCCTTCTTGTCCTGATGGGTTTTGCTATTTTGATTTAATTTTCTACGATATGCAAACATACCAGATTTTCAGCAAGGAGAATTCATCACTTTTGCTAGAAAATACAGCACTTAGTGGTGAAAGTTTATTCTGAGGCAGAAGACAGTTCATGAATTTAAGACAAAGGGAGTATTAGAAGATGTTTTTCACAAGAACATATTTCTCACTAAGCATACCTGTGCAAATAAATATATTTTTTCTACTTTTCCGCAATTAATGTGTTTCTCACAAAATGTCTTCACTGATTCCTTTTGTATGACTTTTAACTGAATTTCCTGGTGGTGTTTATTTTTCCAAGGATCTCATTTCTCACATGATAACTGTAGGATGGATTTGTTTGGTACAAGCCACTGCTGTTAATATATTTTGTTCAGCATGTACAGTTTTATTCTTCCATATTCATCACATTTCTGTGCATTCTGCACATGGATGTTTATTTTTTTCTACATTAGTGATATGTATTATTTTTTTCCATGCTCTCAATTTCCTATGAAGTTGTCCATTTATTAATGGTAATAAAGGTATAAATACATATTCACATCATCCCTTTACTGCATGGTAATTTTAAAATATGAAAAACCTTGCTAAGAATTTAATGGTAATAGTTATTAGTTGACAGAATTTATCAAAATCAGTAAGTCCTTGTCTCTCAAAGGTGATTATTATGGTGAGTTTTAGCAAATAGTTCTTAGTAACCCAAAATTTCATCCTGTGGATGACTCCAACAGTACGGATGCTGGTGATTTGCTATTGGACATAATTATTTCCTGCCATTTTCTCTATGTATGTAATGTCTGGAAAATTTAGGATCTGATCTGTATTGGTGACTAACAGATTTATCCTGTCCCTGTATCTTTGTCCAACTTAAATGCATCCACTGTCTTTCAGACATCTGTTCAATGTCTAATCACACAAACTTGAGCAAGTTTTAATGTTTATTTGTTTAATCATTCTGGGCAAGCTATTACCTTCTCATCTCTCTGTTATTGCTCAATTTTGCCCTTTCTCAGGATCTTCACATCTGTCTAGTGTTTAACTATAGCTACTTCTGTCTAGAAAGTGACTTTGAGGTGCAGACTTTCTCAGTAGAAGGTACACAGGTACAGCGTGTGCCTTGCAATCACTCTTTCTCTTGATAAATACAATCAAACCCAGCTTGAAGCTATTCAAAGTACTGATGAAAGGTTATTTTTCTAGCTTATTGCTCTAATCATCTATCTGTTCTTGGGCCTGCCTTCTTAGTTGTGTAGAACACAAAGCTTTTACTTTTTCTCAGAGCTTTTTTTGAAGTATTGAATGTTGCCTTTTGTATTTTAGATGGTGTTCAGGTGTCAGCTCTTGTTTGCTTTGCCCATCTATTGTTCATTGCTTTCTTTCTCAGTGACCTTGCTTTTGCAGTGACTTTCCCTTGCACGTGGAAAGAGCACACTACTAATGCATACTAAACCAATTCACTATCCTACTTCAAATCTTTCCTAGGTATTTTTTGTCACCTCTCATATGATTAACTTGACAATATACAGGCAGCTGTTATGTTGAGGCAGCTGCCTACTGTCGTGACTAATATTCCCTTGTTTCTTTGTACTCCTCATCCACCTGTCTACTTATCTGTCTGTCTACTACATAACCTACCTAGCTTGTTTTTACACTTGAGATGCTAACTTTCAGAAGGCAGGTTCTCTCTCTTGTCTTTCTGCATATGCCCAGACAGGCTTTGACCTGTGGGACTTCCTTGTGCAATGTGCAGTGCTATTAAGAATTTACTTGTGCTGAGGGCCCATGTTAACCTAATTTCCTAACTGCTGTGGTCCCACCTCTTCTCTGTCCCTAATTGCATATTGCAGCTCCTTTGTGCCAACTCTTTCACTAGTTAGATTTTTTGCATAGTTGTTCCAAAGTGCTGTGATTCTGTGATTCTAACTCAGCAGATAATTATCCACTTTTCTTGTAAGACGGCTACAATGTTACTTTCTATTAACAGTCTTCAAATAGATGAAAAGCCTTCTTTTTTTTTTTTTTTCTGCTTTTATACCACCAATTAAAACTTGAAATGTGAAGTGTGTTTCTTACTGTTGTCATAAAGCCATGAAATAATAAGAATATTTAATGTAGCTCTAATATGAATTGGTTGGTACAAAAAATTATTAACATGTATGTAGAATTCACAAACTAAATTGTTCTGAAAACCCTGGAAATAAAATAGATGGTGAAAAACCATCTCAGGTAACACAAAATATGACAATCCCCCTTATATTTAGAAGTGAAAGGAAATGCCAATAAAACTAGCAGATTAAATTCTTATACTATTGTGAAGAAAGAATTAGATTTCATTTCCCATATTTAATGCATTCAAATACATTGTAACACGAAGACTACTATTTGAAAGAGCTGAGTAATACTGAATGCAGAAGAACATGGAGTTGTAATGACTGCACCATGCAATTTGCATCTTTTCCAATTTACTAAGGTTTTGATCATTGACACTTGTCTGGTACCTGACCTGGTCATAATTACTCATCTTCCAGTCGCATAATCTGAGAACTCTGATTCCTCTGGGGGGGATTTTAGCTACAGAAGACGCTGTGTGTTAAAATTTTATATGCAGTATTTGTAGACTAGTCTTGCTGAGTGCCTACTTGTATTAGGAACTGTAAAAGCATAGGAGGGATAAAATTCTTCTGCTGTAAAACTTAGTTCAATACTTCAATCTGAATCATAGTTTGCTTTATTTGTACACATCAGAGCATTATATATGGATATAAACTGCTATTCAGTGTTCACATTCTAATTTAATTTCTTGAGCTGTTTTACAGCTGTAGCCACTGAGGTGCAAAATTATTGTCTAAATTTTCCTTCTATCCATTGTGATTACTGAAAGGAAAAAAGCCTGCCACAAATATTTGTTTGGATTAAATCCTACATGCTCTTCATAAACCAAGCTATCATATAGAATTTCGTAAGTTATTGGTAAAAGTAAATGCATTTAATTTTCTTCAGTTTGAACGCATTGGTTACATGAGAGTTTCTCTCTATTGTTAGTCTCCAAAGGGTAGTTGTATACATTTTGATTTATCTAGTGCAACATTATCTCCACATTTGGCCTTCTGCAGACACACATTTTTGGAAAGAGAAATTAGCCTTTTGTGATCTTGCTTTTAACATTTTCTAAGATTGAGTGTGTTCTTCAATATCTTTATATTCCTATAAAGAGACAACAATGCATCTCTGGCTCTAAGGTTGTGTTTCCTTCCCTTTTGCATCCCAGATGAATTGTCTTTGACATTTCTAGTTTTGGTGGTGATGGAACCACAGATCTTTCATTTATTTAAAGATCACATTATCCATAGCAATTAGTTCCTCATAGAATGTCAAGAACACTGTTTTGTATGATAGGTGGAAAATATTTTTCCTTGGTTAACCAGCAACAAATGTTGCTGGTAACATAGAATGCAGGGGCATCATTTAATTACAGTCTTCAAATCTAACTGTTTTGAGGCATACATTTATTTGATCTTTGTTAAATTTTCTGTACTGTTTCCATCTCACAAACAAGGTGGAACTGGCATACTAAGACTGTAGGGAAAATTTTCAGAAGTGGTAAGATGTTAAATGACCTTAAGTCTCACTCCAAATGTGACAGGCATTTATGCTTGTAAACTTCAGCAAGGCTAATGTAGACTTACCATCTCAAATACCGAAGTCACTCTAAGGGACAAGTTAATCAGAGGTGGAAGTCAGTATCACAGAATGCCTGAGTATACGTGGCATGCCAAAGCACGGGACCATATTCCTGTTTCCACTGGTGCAGTGGAGTATCTTTCATTTGTATGAATATATTATTTGCCTATATGTATATATAATCCCCAAACAGTTTTGAAATTATTTTTACATAATGTACCTTTTTTAATTAACAATTGTTTTCAAGTTATATCAGTTTTGATTATGTTAAAGCAGTTTATTTCTGTAGGACAGTACATAGTGAGGTTAACAAATCAACTAAGAACTACTTACTAGTATGAGAAAGAGACTGGAAGGTGGCCTAAAACATAAATCTTTATTGCCTAGATTGAAAATAACAGAAAATTCACAATTAATAAATAAAAGGTCATTTGCTTTTATGTTTATATGGCCTTAGTGACGTCAAGTCATGCATAACTTAGAAAAAACAGCAAGCAAAGTTCATTCAGGTAGCATGTGTGGTCTCAAAATAGACTGTCTCCTTACCAGAAAAACAAATCTTTCAAGGACACAGTGTTGAACTGGCTTTCCTAAAGATGCTTACCGTGATCTTCAGTGACAAGAGAGCATACATTGCTTTTGCTGCTGCAAACTGGAAGCTGTGTTAACCTGCGCCTACTCACCCTGAAGAAGCGACTGCTATTTCTGGCACTAGTTTGTACCATTTAGTATGTGACACAGGGAGCCTTTTTGCTGTGGAGGTTATTCAGACAGTGTCCATCTCTTGGAGAGAGAGAGTTTGATTCATTGTGCCCTGTGACACTGAAACTGGGTTTTTTATCTGTGCAGCACTAAGCACATGCCTGATAAAGTTTTTCATTTTACACAGTGATTTCACAATGTCTTTCTTTTTTGAAGCAATTAGATGTAAAATAAGAAAATATTCTATATTAATGAGTGCCGATATTCATTGCCCTGTAATTATAAATAAATGTATGCCTCAAAATAGATTGATTTAAAGACTGTATTTTTAGTAAAATTACCTTCCGTATCCATGTCTCTTTACATTTTCGGAATAATTCACAATCTTTAATAGTTTAATTAAGAAATCCAGTGTTTTGCATTGCTGTTGTAGCAGCTTTCTTGCTGTGTAATAGGGACTGATTTTGGAGGCATTAGGAAAAAGACAGTAAAAAAAAGGCAAGAAGAAATGATGCAGCTTAGAATACGCAAAGTTCATTATAAAAGTGGCAAACATGAGATTCCCATTGTTTCAACTATGGTAGCTCAGAAATGTATCAAATTACTTTGTCTCAGTCCTTGAACTGATAAAAGACCTCATGATTACAACAGTAAATTGTGCCCACTATCCTGTATTAGATGAAAATAATCTCTTCACTGGAGCTGAGACTTTCAAATTTTTTTTGAAGACTGCAGAGTGGATGTGGAAAACTATTAAATGAAAAATTCATTTCAGTTTTTCATTTTTTATGAGTAAAGAATAATACCAAAGAGAGATTTGTTCATAAGTAAGAAATAGTTCTGGAGATGATTACTCTGATGACAGCTCTCAGGCTGCATTTGATACTTCATATACGCTTTCCTGCAGTTTCCTTTGCTGAAGCTCATTCCTTGTCACTAAATTGCTGTAGCTTTTGTTTCTTTTTTTTATGCTTAGACATGAAATAAAAGCATACACAATCTAAATAGTGAGCAAATGTAAAATGGTCTTTTTTTAATATGGATTGGTAATGTCATAGAATCCTAGAATGGTTAGAGTTGGAAGGGACCTTAAAGATCATGTATTTCCAACCCCTTCACCTTGGTCAGAGACACCTTCCACTAGACCAGGTTGCTCAAAGCCCCGTCCAGCCTGGCTTTGAACACTGTCAGGGAATGGGACACCCACAAATTCAATGGGCAAACCTGTTCCAATGTCTCACCAGCCTCATAGTAAAGAATTTCTTCCTAACATCTAATCTAAATTCACCCTTTTTCAGTTTAAAACATTCTTCCTTGTTCTACCACTACGTGCCCTTGTAAAAAGTTCCTCTCCAGATTTCTTATATGTCCCCTTTAGGCACTGGAAGGCTGCTCTAAGGTCTCCCCGGAGCCTTCTCTTCTCCAGGTTAAACAATCCTATCTTCATAGAGGTGCTTCAGCCCTCTGATCATCTTCGTGGCCCTCATCTGGGCTCACTCAAGCAAGTCCACATCCCTCATGTGTTTCGGGCCCCAGAGCTGGATGCAGTATTCCAGGTGGGGTCTCACAAGAGTGAAATAGAGGGGGAGGATCACCTCCCTCAGTCTTCTGGAAGTACTCCTTTTGATGCAGCCCAGCATATGGTTGGCTTTCTGGGCTGAGAAGCAATGTATGCTTGCAAGTTGAGCTTCTCATCAACCCACACCCCCAAGTCTTTCTCCTCAGGGCTGCTCTCAGTCCAGTCTCTGCCCAGCCTGTAGCTGTGCTTGGAATTGCCCCAACCCAGGTGCAGAACTTTGCACTTGTCTTTGTGCCTAACTTTCTTTACTGTAATTCTAATAATTGTGCTTTTTCCTTCATATAATAGAACAGCAACAATAATTAAACCTTATTAAGTGTCAAAGGTGACACTTGAAGAAGTACTGAAATGTACATCCTTGAGATGAGGTTTACTGTTTTGAGTAGTATTATGTAGCAGAAATCGGAAATATTCTGATTGGTTCAAGCTGTGGAAGAAAAATATGTTGATTCAAACTGAAATTTGACATCAAATTCTAAGAACCTAAGAGAATTAGGCATCAAATTTCCATTAAAATTGGGAGTTTACTAGTCAGCACTTGAAGGTTCTAGAAGAAACTGTCCTTCACAGTCAGAAATGGTCAGGATTTCTGTCACACGTCTTATTCGTATGATTTTATGTACATTATTTGAAATCAGTTTAGAAAAGATTTAGGGCTGTAAGCAGACTCATTTAAAAATACCAGACACAATTCAACAAGCTTTCACATTGCAACAGGAAGATAAAGACAGGTCATGCTTTTAATTTCAGAAGCAGAAAAGGACAAGATATACTCCTGCATTTGGCTCAGAAAGAAGTGAAGTTTCCAATATCAGTGTTAAGGGAACTGCTACTCTACAAGGCAGACAAGGAAGTAAGCTTTCAGTCCAAATTTAGATAGTCATGGTAGGCTACTGATGTTATGAAATGGCAATGCTCCATCAAGCTATTCATATAGACTGGGTTAAATCATCTAGTTTCCTAATCTGTAGGCAAAATGACTTGAGATGCATGGCCAACATTCAGTTTAAATTCTTAAATATATTGAACATTTTAAAAGTTACCATTAAATCTATATTGATATCTGAAAATCAATTGCTGACATACAGGGAGGTTATACATTTATAATTCTCTTTAATTTTTTTACCCACAGTTTTCCTCAGAAGAAATTTATATGTAGATCTTTTTGAATCCCAGCAGGTGAGGTAGTGTTCAAGTGTGCACTTATGTATTGCTTTGCCTGCACTCTTTTAAAAAGGTTGGCTTTATGGTATTATAGTTTGGTGTCCATAAAGTATCACACAATCCCATAGGTCTCTCTTAGAGTTAAAGATATTCCTGTGTTTCATTTGGTGTATTTCTTTTTTATGTAATACATATATATTATATTTATAACAAAATCATTATTGACAACTCATGTAATGTAGGCATGAAATCCATGTGGTTAAAACTATCAGGTTATAAGGATGTATGATCAAACTGCTACTATGTTATATTGGCATCCTGATGAAATAATAGTACAATATGTACGGAAATGGCAGAGACTGGAGAGACAAAAGATGCTCCTCAAACAATAATAAAGTTCAACTATCCACATTATCAATTGCTCATTCAGAATATCTAGAAGATAATTCAATTACAAGTTTAAGTGTTTATAAAGAAGGTAATATTTTCAACTTTAGCTGTAAAGGGACTTGATCAGAAGAGATAATTTTTGAGACCTCTAAACTTTAATAAGCTGCAATTAAAAGCTAGTATTTGAAAGTTTCTTTTGGAATGTAAAGTTAGGAAAAGAAACTCTTTTTGAGCATTTTCTTTTCATGATGCTAAAATACAACTAAAAGTATAAATACAATACCATACTAGTAATAATACATTTACAAGCATAAAAGTATAAATTCTTAGGAACAACAGTATCTAGAGGTTTGAATGTGGATGAAATGAGAAAGTCATTTTTTTCTGATATTTCCATAGAGAAAGCATATTGCAACTAGCACATTGTTATAAATTGTTCACACAGAGAAGAGTATTAGTAATATAGGTAATTGCTTTAGTGTTTGGGGCAGGAGGTTGGTAATAGATGAATTTTTGATGGGTTACGTATATGGAATACATTTGAGGCAGACATGAGTTTTCTTTGTTTGCATTTACAGTGGGTAGGACGCTGAGTTCAGATGGTGTAATGTTGAATATCACTTAATTATCTTTGCTGACAGGAAGGTTATATGAATATGGAGTGTGCACTGCTTCTGACTTTCATTCAGGTCAGAGTGTGGGTGGGGCAAGCTCATATTTGTTCATAACATATTGTGCAGATGCAAAACCTGAAATTAATTGAAATACCATTTGGAAATACTGTTAGAGGGCACGTGGCTTTCGGTCACTGAGGTTATGATCGGATTAAGTGGATCTTTGAGTAGTTTTATTATCTTAGAGAAAGATAAAACTTGAACAAATTTCTCCAGGTTTTTAAATCTCTCTTCTGGGTACAACCAGTGTATTTATAATGGAAATTTCAGTGGTAGTTTTCAGGAATAGAACACTTCACAAGTCTTGATTTTCGTAATACATGTTCATCCATATTTACAGAAAGGAATATAGTCTTGGGAGGTAATGTGTTATAATAGAAAGGAGAGCATGGAAATCTAATTACATAATTAGAAGGTTTTATACGTACTGGACTGTACCACAATTTCATTTAATGTATTTATTTTCTATTGCCTAATAAGTACCATTATTCATCCTCACTCCTCAGATCACTTCGCTATCTTGAAACAATGCTGTAAATCCAGTCTGGGAAATTAGATAATATGGAGAGAAGTAGGAGAAGACTCTTTTTTGAATAAATTTGCTCTACTAGCCTTTTAAAATGTTTGAATACGTTTTCAAGCTGTTCTCAGGTGTCTTTTTTTTTCTCATCTTAGGAGACATGGTCTACTGTCCTCATCTGTTTGTTAAAAATAAATGTTTGTGGGTTTTTTTTCTTGACTTTTCAGTAGTAGTATTTTAAAGAGAGACATTTGGAGGAGAGAAGGAAGGTCACAAACTATTCAATAAAGCTTAGGAAAACACCAAATCAGTTTCAAGGTTACAGAGAACACAAACCATGTGCTATAGTTTAAGCCCTTAAAAATTATAAAGTAGGTAAATTGGATTTTTATGGAAATTTCACAGAAAAGCTCACATTTCCAAACACCAGTATAATACCTGAATCGAAGTGAAATCCGCCTGAGATTTGCAGACTTTAAAATTCTGCACTTTCATTTTATGCCATTGAGCAGAAAACTATTTTTTTTATTCACATTGCATAAATAACAAAATGAAATTTTACCCTCTGTTGGCTGGAAATACTTTGCATTAGCCGAAGTGAAGTCATTGGAGAAGCATTATAGTTTTGCTGTATTTCAGAGTCTGCTGATGTTTCCACTTACAAGCCCTGGCTCTCAGGGTTATGTAAAACCAGAAGTTAAAATTTATTTCCAGAGAAAATTGGAAACTTCTGTTATCATGGAAGCAAGAGGTTTTAAAATAAAATAGAAAAAAGAAACCTTGAAGATACATGATGACCTGTTGCATTAATTGTAGGAGTCAGTAATCTAAATTCCTAAGCCTGATAATGACTTGCTCTATACAGATGATCAAGTCCCTTCACTTCTTGGTGGCTGCCACACCTTTTTGAAGTTCAGGTACTGAGAAATGCAGGAGCATGTTTCTGTTTTCAAGGGTAATTGAAGGTCTGAAAGGTAGATTGATCTTAAATGACGTTTGCTTGAGTAATTTCAAGTTGGACTGATTCCAACCCCAACAAAGGCTGGACCCTCAGCTGTATCTGCCACTAAATAAGCTATGTTGATGTAGGTGACTCAGAGATCTCAGTCCTAAATTTTTATCATGCAGAATAAATTAGATCAAAATTAATGCAAAAACCTGTTTTGCATTCTAGCAAAGTGTCCTTGTCTTACATTCTACTTTCTGGTGTTTGAAAGATACAAATGTGAAATATAATTTGTCTTGTAATAACTTACCTGACACCTTTTTCCTCATGCAGTTCTGAAGATCTGTGCTTCAAATGAGGCAATTCAGGGGATGTATCATCTTTATAACTTCAGATTCCTAAACAGCATTTGGAACAGTCACGGAAAAAAAACCTGTTTAAACTTTATAGTCAGAACTGTGTGTGTAGTCAAAATGCACCAGTAAATGCTACTCCTAGCTAGAAAGCTTCCACTATTGTTTGTTATTTTAAAAGTTACTGAATAGCTGCCTTAACAAGCTTAAGTCAACACTGTAATTCAGGAACTTTTCTATCATCTTAACAAACTCCCAGAGGAATGTCTCATTAGCCTAGTGTCTGAAAAATGTTATTTTCTAAAGTGTAAAAAGCATTTGAAATATTTACTTGGTGATTCAGGCTAAAATATTGCAGTAAGGGAAGTCCTTTCCATTTTTTTCTCTTCATTTCTTTTTGAGTTGCATGGCTTCTACATTATAATGCAAGCAAAAAAAGTAGAAAAAAGAAGGGATTCTTAGGCCCCGTTCTGGTATTTCTGTTGTGTTTCTATTTTGTACAGCAAGAACGCAGGGCTCATGCTCGTATAAGCAACTGAAAGGTCCTCTCAGAAATAGTAATAAGAACACAAATAGACAGTCTTAGTATTTTAGAGGAAATATGTATTTGGAGTTCAAACTTGAGTGCCTGGTAGAGACAATCTCAGCAGCTTATCTGTTTTTCTATATAATGCTCTTTCCATCTTAAGAAAATGCTGAGCTGCAGTACTGGAAGGTCCAGCTAAAGAAAAGCCCTGCTGTGCCTTTATCTGGAAGATGGCTGCTAACGATGGAGAGAAGAGCCAAACAAGAAGGTCTTCTGGGTCTTCCCTCTCTTTTAACCTGTAGCTAACACAGTGAGCTACAAGAAATGGTCATGACATGCCAGACACTGTGGGAGAAGAGACATGGGCATGATCCTGTGATGGTACAGGAGTCTGCTGTCCTTGCCTAAATGACATGCTAAGGTGCTCCTAGCAAGTTATAATTGCTCTCAAAGGCTTTTCTTTGTTGTTTGTTGTGCTGTGGGTTGTTCGGGGAAGAGTGTGGGGGAGTTGGACTACAAACTAAAACAGAAATTGTTTCTTACTGATATCAAGTATAAGCTATTAGAATTTCCTCCTGTCTTTTACACTATCAAAGGAAAGGTCATGCTATTGCATCCATGCCCACTAAAGGTAGAGAAGAACGAAGCAGTGCAGAGGTCCTCCTTTCTTCTTTTATCTTATCTTGGCTGTGTTCAAGGAACAGAGGGCTATGAACTGAAACAGTCACTTCAGAATGAGTCTTTTGCTCTTCTCCTTTCTTCTCTGCGTCTTCCATTTTCCATCCCCTGCATCAGTGGATTGTCTAATCTGGCCTTTCATGCTAGGTAATAAAAACTATTTTTCTTAGTAATTGGATCAGTTGCTAACTGTTGTTTTTTGGTTCCTTCTGGCAAGTGTAGTTATACAAAAGTAAAACGCTCTGTAGTTATGCTGTTTATTTCTACATATGATGTAAATTTTGACCAATATTGATATTACATGCATATTGAATACCCTGAAAAGATCCTGTAAATTGGCAATGAATGTCATATAAAGAAGCTTTCATTAATGATAGCTCAGAGAAAACAGAAAAACAGAAACATGCAAATCCAGAGAAAGAAATTAATTCTTTACCAGTAATCACATAGGAAGTTTTTTCAAGCTGAAAGCTAGAGAGATATTATTATTAATACATGGTTTTTTAAAAGCAACACTCCTATATTTTTATCATATAGATTATATCTTACCCCAGAAAAAATTCCATAGTAAGTATTCTGAAAAAAAGATGCTATGCTATATAGAATCTACACTATTAAAATGTCAAAATATTTCCAACCAAAGCAATAGCATTGCATGGACTATGGATGTATATATTGCTAATTTTAATCATAAACACAGCAGATGAATTTAGGAGAAGTCAGATATGTAACTGACTTGCACTCTGAAGAATACTGCTCAACCATATATTGCAATTACAGAAAACACTGGATTTATAGTGATATCTGGGAAAAAAAAAAAGCAAAAGCAACATGTTGGGCCCCTGAGGAAGGTTTTCAGCTTGGCTTTATTATGATTTACAATTTAAGCTTGGTGTTTTATTGGCAGAGCTGGACAGTGGAGGGGGGAAAGAACTGAACCAGCAAACAGGTGCCCTGAGGAGACCAACACTATCTCTTACTTTTCCATATTCCACTCAAATAATTTTAGAGACTAAGATACAAAGATAACAATATAGATGCAAATGACCATTCAGAAAGTTGAGATTTATGTTGTTCTTTGAATTAATACTGTCCTTAGGCATTTAAGAAAGATTTTATCTGCAGAATTGTTCCACATTCCACAAAGGGAAAAATAATCTTTTGCATAGATTTGAATATAATGGATTTTTACTAAGATCAGAACATCAGGTTCATATAATTGTCTTTTTTAACAGTCAGTAAGCTGGGAACAATTATATTGTTACGATATAAATCCAAGGGCCTGAAGAATTAGGTAATGGGTTTTCATGAGGTTTCCTTATTTCAGGAAGGGGCAATTCAGATAATGCAAACAGCTAAATGTATTTGCCAAACAGAAAAAACATAATCTGGTAAGCTAAATATTTTTTAATATAATTTGAAAAATATTTGGTTGTCAGATTCTCAGGAAAGAAATGCCAAAATGAATACATCTTCCTCTGAGATCTTATGACTTCACTTGCAGCATCCCACCTAAGCAGTGACTGAAATTATTATCCAGAAATTGGCACTACTTTACATGAAAATATCAGCAGAAATCAAAATATATCTAGTAAACACCTGATGAGAGAGTAGGAACGAATCTCTTTAAAATATTAGACCAGTAGAATCAGAGTAATGAAAAGTACATAGACTGCAGAATGAGTTGCTGCATTAAACCATCTGAAATAGTTGTATGCAAAAAGTTGCAACCTAATTTGACAATGTGTACCCCCTTAAACATTGATGCAAATGATTATTACTTTTAGAAAATGAGCATTATGACTTTATCACCGTCCTCAGGCTACCATTCTAGTCATACATGGTTTATTTCTTATTGTCCCTTTGTAAATTCTGTATTACAATCATGATGGAGAGAACAGGAGCGGGGTTTGGGCATTTCCATTTGTTTCTGTTTATTGGCTTTGATGTTGGGTTTTTTTTGGTTGGTTGGTTTTGTACCCTTTTGTTTGTTTGTTTGTTTGCTTGTGTTTGGTTTGGGTGGTTTTGTTGTGTGGGTTTTTTTGTTGTCATTGTTTGTTTATTTAGAAAAATCCAGGATACAGCATGAAAAAGTACACAAGCAAGAGGTCTACCCCAGAGGCAGTCAGGTGTCTACTCAGTACAATATGATGTGTGTGACATAACTATGATACTGTCCCGGGATACTGCGCATAGCATGCCTCCCCCCCCCTCCCCCAACCCTCTCCTATTCATCTGCCCTTATCTCCCTCTACTTGGACATCAGTTTAGTAAAGTGAATGCAAGAACCTTCCCATGTTAACTGAAGTGCCCTTTTCACTATTCTGGGTTTCTGTCTGATTAACCAAGGAATTTGCCAGGATTTGTCAGGGACCTACAGAAATGACACCATTGTCTTGTCTTCTTTTTCCCCATACTTTCTTATTTAATTTTACAGCTACAGTTAAAGCTGAGAAATACTTTTAGGAGACAAGTTCTGTATTTTTTCCTCTTCTCATTTATATCTGGGGCCACTCTGCTTAGTTTTACTTTTATATTAGATTTCTTTTATGCAGTGGTGGCTGAATATCTAAGAGGGGAAGGGAGTAGAGTAATCTGTATGAGATTTTTTAAGGTTTTTGTCAATCTATACAGTTGCTTCAGGAAAGCTATTCCAGAATTATTTCTCTACAATCCACTTTTCCACTTGGAATAGAATCTTTTATTTTATTACAATTAATTCACTCTGAAAGCAAATGTTTCTGATGAAACCAGAGATGATAATACATATATCTTGGCCTTACCTCTTAGAGCCATGTTGAGGTATATTATCTGTTGTGCATTTTTAAAAACATTGGACCCAATGCTAGTTGAATTTCAGGTATAAATATACTGAGTCTTATTTTCCTGGACATCATTTTTGTTCTTTTATGGCTGTTTCATTCCACTGCTCTAGGTCATGTTATCTCAAAAGGAGAGGAACTTTAATTTTGGGTCAGTTTAGGGCTTTGATTATGGAAACAAAACTTGAGTCTTAGAGCATATGAGAGACTAATGCCTGTACATGATGCAACTTAATCAGTGGAAGTGCACATTAAGCTATCCCTTCCCATATGAGAATTTGATGTCAGTTCCAGACTTTTCTTATGATTTCCGTAATACTGGTTTTCTAAACTGTCTTCCTCTTTTTGTCATTCATAGCTTTAACAATAAGTACTTGTGCTGTTAAACTGCTCCTTCCATTCCCATACTCATGTGGAGCATTACAGAAGCTGATACCGGTCTCCTGAAATCCAGTAACTCTTTCCACTCAGCTTTCTAAGCCTTTAGAAAAGTGCTTCCCAGCTTGCTTTTACTGCAACTTCTAGGAATTGCTGAACTTAAGTTCTTGGGAACATGGGAACAGACTTTCACAGTTGCTTTAAATTGGCGAGGCAACAGAGCTTCTGAGATACCCTGTCCTTAAAGTATAAACAACCAGCACATGACGAAATGGGAGAATAAACCCTTTGAAAGGTTTTGTTTGCTAGTCCTTTCTTCAAAATGCTAATAGCTTATAGTTTCTAATAATAGAAGGTCTGATCTTACAAATTGTTGTAAATTCAGACTGCAGACAGTGGGAATTGTTCGCGTATACGCTTCACAGCACCTCATTAGCTGGTGTTACAGCAGCTCTGCTATTGCTTATTTAAGCTGTCTCCTCTTAGACACTCTCCTGGACATAGTCTGTGGGCATTCAGAAGAAAATACTTGCTAATTAATGAGCCTCGGAAGTGAAAGAAATCACTGCTGCTACAGAAGGTTCCTCCTTATTTCTCAGGATAGTAATTTTATTGCTTCCTGGCATTTATGATTCAAACAGCGTACTATGAAAGAGGTGGGAAAGAATGGGCATTGAGGTGAATTTTCATAAGCATACATTAGAAGCAGGAATTTTGCTGGTCTCTGGAAGTTGCATGACCTATTATTATCCCCATCTTGCAGTTCTGTTTGTTTTCCTGATATCTTAAAACAGTTTAGTTTCAATATGGGTTGCATCAGCAGCATTATTAGGAATGCGCCAGATGGGAGAATGAGGCTCCAACGTCATAGAATCATAGAACATAATCCTAGAATGGTTTAGGTTGGAAGGAACTTTAAAGATAATCTAGTTTCAACCCTCTTGCCATGGGGCAGAGACACCTTCCACTAGACCAGGTTGCTCTCTTAAAGACCATAATAAAAATTATAAGTAAACATTTTAAAGCAAATATGCAGGGTTGTTTAGGGAATGGGGTTTTTTTTGCAGAAAAGGTTATAGTTGTGCTGAGATTTTTTACAACAGGTAGTTGTCAACATCCTGTCCTTGTCTTGTGCTTATTTTACTGCCAGCTTTAACTTCTATACAAGCAAAAATGACATAGTCCCTGCACTGTGACAGCCTTTTAACCTTAAAAATCCAGGTAACGTGTAATGCAGGAGACTTAAATCAGTCCCCAAGCAGGCTGCACTCTGCAGTGGCACTTGTGTCTGATGCTATTAAAACTAAAGAGAAAGGAGCTGCTCAGCTGTCATTTTGTGCAACAAATTTGATGCAGCATCTGATTCTTGGAAAATACAAACAGTGCTGAGGGAAGGCAGTTGAGTCTGCAGGTTCTCGCTGCCCTAGGACCCTCCCTCTCCTTCGCCCTCCCAAGGGAGGACCATGTTTCCACAGAGATCCTGTAGCCCACAGAGGGACAAAGCCACGCACTGGGGGTTTTGCATTGTAGGACCAGCAGTAGTTCTGTTTTCACAGACAAAGCAAAAGAAACCATGGATTTGAGAGGAGAGGTGGATCACTGGTACGTTTTGTTCTTTTTCCACATTACAGTGCTGCTGGTTAGAGCTTCAAGAGCAGCATTTCTTGGCACTGATATTTGAGGGTGGGGTGGAGGGGATGGTGTCAATTCAATGCTGTTTACAGGAATTGCAAGTAGGTACGCTGGTGCAGAACACTGTTTCAATTGCAACACTGCAAGCCTGTCTTAAAAAAAAAATACCATTCTTCAGGTGTGAGTTTAATGCTGATTTATCTATTTATTTTAATGAGGGGTGACAGATCTTATACTCTGGCTTCACACAGTCTGCCTGGTAGCGCTTATGCTGTAATTTTCACAGAGTGAAGGGACTTGCCCTCTCTATGTACTTTGTAAAACAAGCCAGAAAAATACTATCGCTGCTCCTCATTAACAGTTTGTCCTTGGTTTGGGTGGTTTTGTACACCTGAGGCATCAGAGATGTTTCCCTGACAATGGTGTGTCCCATTTCAAGTAGAATTTTATACAGGTTCTTCACAGTGAGTGAGACAGCCTGTTGTGGTGATGGGGATTCGGGGACATATCCATTTCTATAAAGAAAGAGGAAAAAAAAACCCTATACCTGAAATATCTTCATTACCAGTGTCTGCACAGCAGACTAATGATCAAGAAAATTGGATGTATTCCATCTCTTGTTTCAGCTGTGAAAGCTGAGGTATAGGGATATACTTGATATACTTGAAGATGCTCTCATTTATTCCAGATGGACATACTTATCTATTACTGGGTTCCTGCTTTTGATAGATGCCACTTTTAAATGGCACTATGTCTTTATGATGCAATAGAAGTTTGTGGGATTTTGTGTATATATGTCTATAACATATATCTGTATATACTGAACTGGCCTCGTCAACTTTTTCATTTACTCTTGACCAATGCAGTCTTTGTCTACTAACCTGCAAGCACCTCTTGTGCAGGGAAAAGAAGTAAAAATTTAACCACAACAACAAAGAATGATTGCTTAGAAATTCCACATAAAGAGTTCTGTAATCTTTTTAAACCTAACTCAGTTCTTCTGACTGTTCACTGAAGTAGGGCAAGAAAGCAGACACTTTAGGAGGGGACTTTCTCATGGGTGAATAGACTGGGTTCATGGGCAAGTGTCATTACTGTGACAGAGCAGCCAGATGGCATCTTCCCCATTTCATAGTTGTCAATTAGTGGTTTCATAGAAAGACTGGGGCTGTATTTGGAGGTTTAATGAACTGCAGTCAACAGGATGTGTGTATGTAAGGAGTGAATAGGAACTTTCCACTCACTGCCAGAAGTGTCCTTTTTGCCACAGAAAAAGGGCTTGTTACAGGCTTTTATCAAGTTGTGAATGTTGGAGGCAAAGCACAAGAAATAAGTTTTCATAACTCTATTATAGCAAGTAAACTTACAGATCCTTAAGCATTTGAGTTATACCTGCTATTATTTATATAAGATTTAGGATTCTTAAATGACCTCATAGTTGCCATACAATTATTTCTGTATTTCTCCACTGAATACCACCTATGTGTTTTACATGTAATGGGTAATGTACATTGTACATTAATATGGACAGCAAGCTCTACAGAATAGGGAGCATAATCTATTCCTATCCTGAACTGGAGCTATTAATTATGTAAAATAATAATGCCATAGTAGCGCGTTCAGTGTGTATACATTTTGCAGGAGACAAAAAATGAAGGAGAGAAATAAAAATGTGGTTATTGCCTTGACATTTTGTTAATGCAATTTTATTCTGAGCTGGACTTCAGGAAGAGCGCAGCAAGGGAAACTAATAGAAAATCGGAAAGAAAAGAGCAAAGGTTGGAAGGTGCAAGGGAGAACTTTGATGAGCCACACAATTATGCTCATCTCCTGCATTGAGCTTCCCCTGCTTGTCTGCCTTTTTTTGACAGCATCAGCTCTGAGGTGGGGGGAGAGCATCGCTGCAAGTGGCTAAAGGCATTCAGCACTTAATAAGCATCACCATAAGTACAGAAATCTGCATTTTTGTGTGTGTCACTGTGGATTGTCTAACGGCATTGTTTTGAATAACAAACCTGTGGGAATTATTGCATGTGAGTAGATCATGTAAGGGGAGGCCGGTCCTCCTCCCTCTTACTTGGTCAGTGTCACAGATGCCCCATATCTTGCTTTCTTATGAGTCTTTGCTTCCTTTGCTCGTATTTGATTTTAGGCTAGCTGAGGAGTGGAAGAGGGGGACTTGGTCATTTTGTGAGTGTACTGGCTACACATCCAATGTTTTCCAGTTTCTTTATTGAAAGTTTAGATGTTTAGTATGCACATAAAGGCAAGTGCACATATTCTTGCATGTGGTCATGGAACTAAGTATGCATCTCATACTAATTAATTTCTTGTTTTGAAGGTAGTGTTTTCTAAGATGCCCTTTGAAAGGGTACATGCAAAGATCTTGGCATGGCCATCTTTGATTCAAATTGTGGGAAATCATACACTTAGGTGTTATGAAACTTTCACTTTGGATATATAAAATTTGTTGCGAAAGTGCAGCATGCTGGTTCTAGCAAAGAAGAGAAGGGTTTAGCAACAGATAGCCTTGTGATTATAAAAGAGCAACTGGGCCAAGGCAAAAGTCATTTTACGTAATTAACAGGGTTTTATTTTAGCCTTTGGGCCAAGAGGCGTGTGTGTCTTTCTTGTTTTCTCTTCTTGTTTTAAACTGTCTGAAAGGTTAAAGTAAAACTCCCCAGATAATATATTCTTATATGTGGATTAACCAACTACCACAAGAATTCAGTAGGGCTATAGAGTATGTATGGGACCCTGTGTATAACTCATTTTGGCTCAGAGCCCCAGAGGCACTTTTGAATAGAAGGATATATGGATGCATGTAAGATTTTTGCTTTTTGTACTTCATTGAAATAGTTCTTCATTCAGTTACTTTTTTTTTTAATTATTCTGACTTTCCTCCATTTCAGCTGCAAGTATATCATAGAAATGAGATTGTTTAGCATAAAATGCACCTTTGTATACATATTAGCAGAGCTACTTCTTCCCCTGTAGCTGAAAATTTTTCTCCAAAAGCTGCAAAATTAAGATAGCATAGTTATAATTTATCTTGGGAAAAGCTCAGTTTCTCAATATTACCTAAAAGCATAGCAGCTTCAGTCTGTATATCAAGACACTTCTTCAGACATAGTTTTGCAGGACATGTGTGCGTATTGCCTGAAAGAAGAAGAATCAGTTTCTGACAACATATTCATATGCTTTTTTAGTGAACATAATTAGCTTCAATATGTTTGCATTTAGTTGGGATAACTTAGGTATCTCTCTGCAGCCTTATTTTTTTTTTTTTTCAGTGCTGATTAGTGGTCCTCGTAAGTGCTCAGAGGTTCTAACATTGAAACCGTTGCTGTGTGTTCAGCAGTATGCCCCTGTGGATTCTCCTGCAGGGCTAGTCTGAGAAGCAATTTTCATGGTGAAAGAAAACCTAGAAATAAAGGTCTGTTTTCTCTTATTTTTCAGAGTGTTTTTCACTAAGTTTGGTGAAAATAAGCTTTGGGGGCATGACCAGCTAGTTGAACAGTCTTTAATCTCAAAAACACCTAAGAATCAGTTTTCAATAACTGTTGTACTATTCCTAGGTTTGCACAAGATCACAAATGCTACAAAAGTAGTTGTGTCTTCTCAGGGTGTACTTTAAAACCCTAATTCAGTCAAATCCTGGGAACTGAAAATCAACTACTGTTGAAGAAAACTCTTTTTCAAAACTCTGTGGAATAATTTGAATTTAGTTCCATTTACTCTTTGGCTCAATCAGACTGCCAATTTGTTACATGAAGGCATCTTCCTTGCTGTAATTACTTTATACATGTTTTTTTATACATTACTTTACTGTACATTACTTTTTATACATTACTTTATACATGTTTTTTTAATGAATAGTGAACACTACAGATTTTAAAGGCAGTGAATTTGTGAAAAGAACCATAATGGAACATTTTATTAGGAGAACTGTTAATTGTCTGTTCATTGGAATCACTAGTGTTGTGTGAAAGTAGTAACTAAACAAGAAATAAATAAAAAGCCTCTCTATTGTCCAAAAAGTTAATGGTTTCATCACAAATACTATGTACAGTGGCTTAGTCTTGGTTAAACTTGCATCTGTAACTCATTTTGTATTTGAAATGAAAGCTTTCTCATAAAGTTATTTATAGTTGAGTTGTAGATTCATTGGTAAAATTTCATGCTTTCTCTAAATTAAAAGGAAAACTGTCATATTAATGGGAGTGAAATGAGGCTGGCTGTTCTGGTTGATGTGCTAATATGCTGTTAAAAAAAAAAAAAAAAAGAAAAAAAGAGCAAGAAAGAATTAATTTGTTGTTATGATAAATTGTTAATTTGAAAGCAAGACAGATTATACCTGTTCCATAATTAACTGTAAATGCTTCACCCCAAGGACTTTTAGTACAGTAACTGATTGAATAGAAAGGATTGAATAACTGTAAGTAAATCAACAGGACTTAAATTGCTTGTGCCCAAACTTCTGTTCTCCCAAGCATTGCCATGGTACATCAGTAATTAATCTTCTCTGAAGGAGAAGGTGTACTCTTGATTTATTTTGTAAGATCTAAACTGGTAATTGATACTGTTCTGGGCTCTGATGTGCAAGTTCCTGCAATCCATGGGCTAAGGAGTTTGCTTATTTAACTCAAAGTTCACATTGAGGTCCACATCTCATTGAGAAATAGTTCACAGGGAATATGCTAGTCTATCTGGGGCTTAACTTCAAGCTGATTGTGGTCACTGTAAGAATGCTGCCTTTTTCACTGTAGCACTTGTAGGCGATCTGGTTTACATGATTTATGACTTGGAAGAGGGTCGAGTGAGGTATTGTATCAATGCACTGCACTGCAGAAATTTCGTGCTTCAGTATGAAATTGGATAAACCAAGAAAAAATACAAACCTAATAAAATGAGGCATGGGCACATAGGGATGTGTATGCCTGGGACTGATTTCTATTTATTTATTTATTTAAAATAAGCTTGGTAGAGGTTCACTTTTTTTTGTCAGTATTTGGTGCATGCTTTACCTACCTTAATTACAAAGCCTGAGATGCTTTCAGAAACTGATTCCTTGTAGTCCCCTCTGTTATTGGTCATTTGCATTGGTATTCATCTATGAAGAAAAGACATCTTAACACAAGAAAGGTGATTTTCCCTGTATCTTAGTGTGAGAAGATATTCACTGTCACAAAAGCCAGGGCATATAAGAGCCCTTCACACTGAAACTCTGTTGGTTTTGGTTTGGTGTTTTGGTGGGGTTTTTTTAATTATTTGCAAAAATAGTGTTTTTTTTAAGTATCTATATATGATTATTTTTCAGAGATGCTTTCTCTCTATTCCCATAAGCAAGTTGCTTCTGCCCTAGTAAATCCGTAATATCATCCTGTTATTCTGGGAATGAAGTGGTAGCACTGGCAAATAACAGCAATTGGCTGAAAAGTCAGCTTCCAGTGTATGAAGCAAGGTCAAAGATCCTGAGGCTGAAGATAAAGATTTGTTCCTGCCTTTAAGATTGAGGGAGCAAATAGACTTTTGGGAGAAGCATTTCCTTGCACCTACTTTCCACAATATAGTATGTATATATATTCAAAAAATACAAAATCTTATCTCATTTAGCTCTTCATAATAAGATTTAGGTATCTAAGCTCAGCAAGTACAGATTGGCAGACTTCTGCTGACTTAGCTCTTTTTAGGAAGATCAGAAGCTCAGATGGCAAAGCAGTATCTTATTGGACCTGTTTTACAGCACAGTACTGTGGAAAATAGGAGTCAGTTGTTTAAATGAACATCACACAGCAGTTTTCTGGGTTATGTAAGGACGAAGGCTGAATCAATTTATATTGGCTTCGTTATCTCACTAGGTGACATAAATCCTTCGCTCCTAAATTTTGGACACCAACATAAATAATGCACAAAAATAATCTAAGCTTCTTTTACTATGATTTTCTGTGCTGTTACAGAAACAGCATTGCTTGTTTTAGTATGAATAAATGCTTCTTAAAATTATATTTGTCAGGGTTATAATTTGGGATTAAATTTAATATGGCCATCTATCCTTTTCTGCTGTTTTTATATTGTCTTTTGAGAGAAGAGGAAGGTAGAAGGTTGGAAAAAAAAGATACAGACTGAAAGATTTGTGTTCCCTTTCTGAGATCGAAACACATTTTGAAATAATCTAAGTAGGTGTAAACTACAAATGATTCTTCTTTGAGGCTTTTTGTTGTCTGAGGGTCAGTGCTGTACGATTCAATATCCATGGAATTTTCCTGACATTTCCTTCTCTTTAGGAGGGTGTCATTTTTGCTTTATTTTGTAGGCCACATTTTAAAAATCAGATATGGTGTTTTGGATGTATTCTTTCATATCTGTAGTGGCATTTACTATACACACTGAGTAATAATATTTCAATAGTGCCTATACAGAACAGGTATCGGGGGTTTGTTGGTGTGCATATTTAATCCAGAGGTAGTGTGATGACTGTGTGTTCATTTTCATCCTCTTCCTTTTTCTTATGGCTTCCTTCACGTTTCCTCCATGCTTGCACATTAGAGATGGTAAAAATCCAGTTAATATGCTTAAGATGATAAAGAAAACTTTCCAGACTAAAATGTAAAAAATATGTTATGATTGTATCAATATTGGTCACTGTGTTACCTGATTTTATACTTCTGTAGGTGCATTCATACTATCACCAACACGTGCTCTAACGTAGACAGGCCTCAGGCAGTGTTCACACAGCATTAATAAGGTCTGAATGCTGTTTATGTGTTCACTTGCACCCACCAGCTCAGATGCAACAGTGCTGGGAAACCGGATATTACCTTTGCTAGTGTGAATGTAGCTAGATAATGCTCCTGCTTGGCTCATATAGCTGGTAAGCACTACATTCTGTCTTACTTTTCATGCAGGCAACTGCTTTCAGAAAATTCAGTCTTTTTTTTTTTTTTTTTTCCTCCCCACCTCAAGATTATTATAATTTATTTGTAGCAATGTGTTTTCTAGCTGAGTCTAGGACCAGAATCCCATTGAGGACAAAAAATGTATTAAAAATTAATAAAAACTATTCCCTCTTACGCTATGTTCCATGAAACTGCTGTAGCACATTTCACAATTGTTTGTTTCAATGTGTTCTACCCCTGGAAAGGAGGATACAGCTGTACATCTTCCCTCTTCTTTGCCATTTATATGTGCCCTGATCAGTAAGGAAATAATTGCGACAACATCTGAAGTGAGTGGAGTGGAATTAGCACCCCTATGTAGACCCTTTCTGAGTGACAGTTGCAAGTGGTTTAAAGCCCAGGCTCCATGCCCCAGTGTGAAAGAGCACCCATAGCTAATATGCAGCAGAACTGGTGCACGTTCTCCATGCCTGCATACATGCAGCAAAACATGCCTGCAAAGCACTGCCCCATCTCCGTCTCAAGCACAACAGATGGGAACTTGTTGCACATGAAATATGGGCTTGTTCATAAGATCGTGGCGTGACACCTTATTGTGTTTTTGTTGCTAGGACCAGAGAAAGAGCAGAAAAAAAATGTTATCATGATATTTTAACTTGTAGTACTTAATGCTACGTTAATCAGACCTGTAAGTCTATGTTTCAGTGCCTCCATGTCCCTTGATAAGTATGCACTTGCAAAAAAAATCAGGTTTCAAGAAGCACGCATCCATAAACTGAACAAAGCTTCAGAGACCACCAAAGGAGGTGTCTATGCTCTTTTTTCCCACTATGAGATGACAAATACATTTGTACTTTAAATACCCTTTAAACAAGTGAAACACAGCTGTGGGTGGCTGTGGAGAGCCTTGGTGCATGTATAAGGGTATACTACAAATGGAGTGGGTCCTGGAATGTAATGAAAAGCCTGCTGCCTCCAAAAAGAGGTTTTGTGCTTATAACAAGATATTCCGAGGCGTCAACCCTATTTTAGTTGAATTAGGTGAAGAAGTATGACTTTTCATTCCTTTCCACGTATCCCTCCTTATGCTGAACCAATGCAAGGAGCTTTCAGTTGGTTTTCAGTTATTACTGCTTAACAGTTATCACTGTTATGATTGTACATTGACAATTTAAAGAAATTGCTATAATTTTTCCTTTACTTTGAGAACAAATGCAACAAAAAACTTGGAATTAAATGTTCAGTACTGTATCTTCCATGTACTTTTTCACATGTACAAAGATACATTTCTGATCCCTCAGAAAAAGCTGACAACATGTAGGACGAGACAAGGTATGGAGCATGCATATATGTATATATGAATTGTGTGTGGTAGGACAAGAGGAAAATAAGCTTGTTTTGTTTAGCTGGGACAATATTAGTTTTTCAGATAGCTGTAGTTTATAGCCTATGTTGCAAGCATCAGAAGTAACACTAATGAAGGTTTATAACATACTACCAGAACACCAGTGCAGAAAACGATCTGAACTTGAACTTCTCATGATTCCTTAGAGCTTTTGTCTCTCACTGAGCTTTAATTCGTATCTGTCAGTCATGAACTTTAATGCATGCCTGTAAAAAGTCCATCCCTTCTCTAAGTTTCTGTTTGATTGCAGCGATACTACTTTTCTTTCTCTTTTTTGCTTTTTTAATAATTGTCTTGATTCCTCTAGATAATATTCTTAGTGTGCACATAAGAAAATGTCATAAAAAGATATGCAGAAAGGCACCACCTATCCAAGTGTCAAGAAGTGGAAACAAGTGTGTCACAGCATCCCTTGCTGCTCTTGCTCTAACAGCCAGGGAGAAGGTCCCTTGCTCAGTAGGGGACCAGCAGCCAAAAATGCTGAAAAAAGAGGTAAGGAATACCCAGAAAAAGCAATAAAATACCCAGCAAAGGCTCTGCTGGTGTAGTTTGCCTCTGAAATCTTTGTTCTCATCCTGATGGTGCTTCAGTGGTGGAGATCAAACATGGCATTGGCAGATGAGAAAGCATGGTGACTCCAGGCAGAGATCTGGGGCTGACAAGGACATAACTGCCATCCTTAGAGTAGGCAGTGCCATGTAGCACATAGAGGGAATATGGCGTCTCTGAAAGCAGCTGTAGAAATGCGTTCAGATGCAGTTAGTTAGCAGTGTCTGAGCAGTTATGTTTAATTGCACTGCAGTGTTCAGTGGTCATGTTCACTTCTTGCTTGTATTTGAGGTTCCTGTATAGGGAAAGAATGGGAGACATCCTGTCTCTGAGTCAGCTTTGGGAAGTGGCTCAGGAAGTTGTGTGAAATTTGACACAGCTCTTCTTGGCAATGGCAGCCTGTAAGTAAGTTGGGATTTGATTGCACTTGAGATGGGTCATAATTACGCTCGCACATTCAGAATTTTCTTATGTGAGCAGCAAACTTCACTGTAATTTATTTCTTCATGACAGATGTGTATTTCTCCTACTTCCTGCATCACACCAAATAATGACCTTCCTAAAGTGTTGTGATTTTATCTATTTTTTTTACTTTCTCCCTTTCTTCCTTTTTCTCCCTTTTTATTCTTCTAACTGGCCCAGCTTTGCACTCTGTATACATGCAGGCCTTCTTCTGATGTACTTGCTCTCAGCTGAAAGTACAGCCTTATAGCCAACTTGTTTTCCTATCAATCAGTTTGGAGAGAATAGTGTTCTATCTTGTTGATCATTCTTGTGTAAAGCTCATGTATCACTTCAAGGATTGTCTGGCTATTAGTTCTGTCAGTTTGCTTCTATCACTGTCCAAAAGCAAAGACCATGTGGCCATAATATTAATAGTCAAAATAGGAGAGATAAATCACTGTTCTGGTTCAGGTTAGTCAAAAAGGATGATTGAAAGAATGCTACAAAAATGCAGTACTTAAAGGTAAAAAGATGTTTGACAGTATTAGCGGGAAAAAGAAATGTGATTCTAGAAAAATTATGACATTCTGTAATGTGCCTTTCATCATTTACATCAAGGTACCTGTGCCTGTAATCTCTTATACATATAAATTATTTTCCTCACATGAGTAATTTCAACTGAGTAATTACACTGACTTTAGAGAGACTGTTACCATAAGTATGAGCCAAGTTACTGATGTTTATCCAACTAAATTAAGCAAACAAACAAGCAAAAAAAAATGTATTTGCCCTCCTTTTCAAGAAAAACATATGGTTGGAATCTGGGCTTAGACTAGAATGGTCTTCAGTATTTCTTTTTGCAAAAGTTAAAAAGGTCTTCATTTTTCTTTATAGCTCATTTGGCTAAGGCTATCATCTCTTTCACAAACTTAAAATGCAGAACTAATTGTATTTTTAACAAAGTGCTTGCTGCTTTTCCTTTTCTGGAATGCACAAATCCTCTTAAAGTTCTCCCACTCTTTTCACTTTTTTCCATCAAAGCTTTCCAATTTATTTTTAAAAGAAGATAGTGAGGATCTAATTTAAGCCTCTTTGTTCAGTGAGCAAAAAGAAATGGGCAGCTGTTCCACAATGAAAATTTGCAAAACGGTTCTTAGCAAGTTAATCTCTATAAATTATTAAAGAACTGTACAGAATGTCTCAAATTACACTATGTATGCTTAAATGCTGATACTTTTCTGGTTTTCTTATGATTGCAACCTTTGCCTCTTCTATCATACTTTTGCATTTCCTTTTCAATACCTTAAAGCAGAAGTGATATAGAATTTCTACCCATATGTGATGGCTAAAAAGTTTCATCTTCTGTAATGGAACATGTGCCACTTGTGCTATTCTTTCACTGATAGAAGTTCTTTCTACTCTACTAGGAGCTGACCCGTATTAGAGCTGAGCTACTTCCCCAGCCACAGCTGTGTTTCAGGTGTGCCTGAGCCTGCAGTTCCAGCATGTTTGTATCCCCAGTATCTATCCCTCGAAAAACCAGATGCTTCTTGAATGCTTTGGGTCAAGATGCGATTACTTTTAAGCCAATATCAAACAACAATGAAAAAAAAATGCACATCTTTTCTTTCTTTTAGCAACTGGAATAAAATTTAACCAGTATCAGTTTCACTGAGATGTTGTACTTATGTTAGCTTAACCATTAGCAGCTATAGGAACATGGTAGTACACAGAGTACTTTGTATTCACCTTGAATCTTATTTTTCTAATAACTTCTAATGTTATATATGAAAGATTTCAGATCTAAGGTATGCGAGCAGATTTCTGGCCAGCAGTTTCTTGGGAATAAGCTGAAGATGAACTGTGTTGCATGGTTGGACATGTGTTGGACATGTCCAACAACATGTTGGACATGCCTGTGGCATGTTGGACATGCAACATGGTAGGACAGACATTGCTTATCATAAATATGTTATGGTAATATTAAAAATCTTTACATTCTGACTTAGGCTCATATAGTTGACTGGCTGAAAGTAGGGTAATAGCAGAATTTCCCAAAATATAATGGTGCTTTATTAGGAGAATTTAGAACCATTATGAAAAAAGCTGCTGTTTTGATCCATGTCCTCTCTAAGACTCAGTGAGTCCTGGTGCAAATCCCCTGGGCTTGTGATGCATTTAGACCCTTATTAAGAGTGATCCATTTTATTCATCTGTTGTGAAGCACAAAAACCAAAATGGCTGATGGTCTTCACATTTGATAATGCAATTTGGTGGTCAGAATATTTTCAATATGTATGGAATAGATTTTTATCTTGCTACACTTGCTTTTGAGAGGATTTTTTTTTCATAGGGAGCTTCAAGGCTGCAACGAGCTAGAACTCTATTAAACTGCTCTTGATTCTTGAACTCCTATTACCAGAAAAAATGCTTTCAGCCTGGATACTTGGAGAGAAACTGAATGCTAAGTTTATGTGCAAGTCAGAAATACAGGCTATTTCTCTTGAACCACTGCCACTGTTGTTCTCTACAGATATGTGAAGTGACAGGAGAGGCACCAGCATAAAGCTGAAGAGCAAAAAAAGAGCTGATGGCTTTAGTGATATTTTGTCACTTGAATGATGACTTTCGTTAATAACACCTGTGATAGGAAAATTAAATCCTTTGTTTCAATAACGTCAGTTTGATGCTTGGCAAAAAATGTTTTTAAGGTGGGCAGGGAGGAAAAAGAAAGAGCAGCACCGTTATTTTCTGTTCTGTATGATATTTAACATTTTCCATGCTACACATTCAGACTAGATGTGTTAGGTTTTCTAACACATGCAAAAGGATTTGAAACCTTATTTCCCTATCACTAATAAAATAAACAACATGCTGCCAGTATAATCAGGGATGGATTTTCAAGGCACTCACATCTGAAAACCTGAATGGAATGGGCAAGTTTTCAAAAGCACTCAGCATCCTGTAGCCCTTGTTGAGGAAAATCTGGCCAACTTATGGATGCAGATCTACTTGGAGGGTCTGGCCCTAAAATATTCCCTTTATACTCTTGGAAAAAGAAAGTGAACTAAGCTTTGCATTTTCAATTTGAAGATATAAAACCATTCTATATGTTTAGTAATTCTTAGATTTTTTCAAAACTTTAAAAACAGCAACACCCATACCAAGTAACAGAAAGCATCCACAAAAATCAGGTTAAAGGAATTTTTAATGGAAATTGGCTGCTTTAAGAAAACTGCTGTTTTGTCTTGGGTTGTTTTGTTTGCTTGGTTTTAAGCAGTGTATTTTTCACACTATCAAATAGCTTTCTGACATAGTCACCCTGTTCTTGTATTGCTATTCTCCACCTCTTTCCTTCAAGTTCTTCCTTAAACCCCATGTTTTTCACCCTCTTCCTGACAGTGGTTTCCATCCTAATTAACAATTCTTCTTCTCATTTAAACTGGTGGAAAACAAGAGTAACTGCACTATAATCTGTAGAATTACTCAGGTATAAAATCAGTTATGGATGAGAAGGGCAAGGTTATTTAAAATACTACCCTTACATGACTCCTTTACATGTTTTATTTGGATCAATGTCCTTTTGCTGAGCTCAGTCAACCCATACTAATGCATACTGGGAAGGAATATTGTTCCTCACAAGTGTATTTTTCTTTACTCTTAACTGTTCACTGCTTACTGAAGAGATAATTTTATCTGGTTAATCATGATTCCCAATTAGAAACATTATATATATGTTTCCATACTGGCAATGGGTTTAAAGAAATAGCAAATATGAATTTGTGTGGTTTTATATGAGCTACCAAAACAGCAAATGTTGAAAATATGACAGATACCATTTTATCATCTGTTTTTTTTTTCCTGCAGCCTCCAAAGCTCTCTTCACTTGAAGCCTAATTACCTAAAACATACATTAAGAATGATCCATTGTCAAACTGACATTCCTTTTTTCTTTACAATTTAAAGCCTAAAGTTAATGGCTGTTTGTCTGAGTGTCTCATGTCATGTTAACAGGTTGAAAGATTTCTTCCTATTAGTAAGGCTTGGCAAAAACCTCTTGCTGCCCATTAAGTCTGCAAAGGGTTAAATGTAGGAATTGAACTTTTAATTCTGCTTAGAAAAAGAACTTACGGGTAAGGACAGAATAAATGTAAACCTATGGAAAACCTTCATTATACCTCAGCTTTCCTGGCTGAAAAATTCTCTTCTTGGTGGAGTTGCTTACAGAGAAGTCAAAATCAGCAAGGCAATTATTTTTCCTCTATTGCAGGTCTTGTCAACAGCTTTCATTCTACAGTGGGCTCACTCAAAGGGTAACTCCTGAACGTGTTCAAGTGTGGGAGATAGCAAAGTGTTTAAAAAAATAACATGGCTGGGAAAAATTTCTGACTCCAGCTCTTAATTCATACAGAGAAGGAAATTTTGAGACTTCACCATATATTTAGGCTTCTTTTCTTTGATTCTTCACCATCAGTGATGATGATAACCAGTTTGATTGAAAGCCCATGTACAACCCAAATACTCAATTTTTCTGCTTGGATGTCAAACTTCCAAATGGAATTCAGCCTCAAAAAAAAAAAACAACAAGCAAACAAAAAAAAAAAAAAAAAAACAACAACAAAATATCAACAAAGCAAAACAACCACCACTACCACCACCACAACAAAAAAAACAAATTATCAACAAAAAAACAACCACCAAAACAAAACGAAAAACAAATAAAGATCACAGGCGTGTCAAGGTCCCTCTGGATGGCATCCCTTCCCTCCAGCGTATCAACTGAACCACACAGCTTGGTGTCATCAGCAAACTTGCTGAGGGTGCACTCAATCCCCCTGTCCATGTCACCAACAAAGATGTTGAACAAGACCGGTCCCAACACCGATCCCTGAGGGACACCACTCGTTACCGGTCTCCAGCTGGACATCGAGCCATTGACCACAACTCTTTGCGTGTGGCCATCCAGCCAGTTCTTTATCCACCAAGTGGTCCACCCATCAAATTGATGTCTCTCCAGTTTAGAGACAAGGATGTCATTAGGGACAGTGGCAAACGCTTTGCACAAGTCCAGGTAGATGACATCAACTGCTCTGCCCCTGTCCATCAGTTCCGTAGCCCCATCATAGAAGGCCACCAAATTGGTCAGGCAGGATTTCCCCTTAGTGAAGCCATGCTGGCTGTCACCAACCACCTCCTTGTTTTTCATGTGCCTTAGCATGCCTTTTAGGAGAATCTGCTCCAAGATTTTGCCAGGCACAGAAATGAGACTGACTGGTCTGTAATTCCCCGAGTCATCCATTTTCCCCTTCTTGAAAATGGGGGTTATATTTCCCTTTTTCCAGTCGTCGGGAACTTCACCTGACTGCCATGATTTTTCAAATATGATGGCCAGTGGCTTAGCAACTTCATTCGCCAGCTCCTTCAGGACCCGTGGATGGATTTCATCAGGTCCCATGGACTTGTGTACGTTTAGGTTTTTAAGATGGTCTCGAACCAGATCCTCTCCTACAGTGGGCCTAGGGTCTTCATTCTCACAGTCCCTGCGTTCGCCTTCCAAGACTTGGGTGGTGCAGTCAGAGCATTTGCCAGTGAAGACTGAGGCAAAGAAGTCATTAAGAACCCCAGCCTTCTCCAAATCCAGGGTAGCCAGTTCTCCTGATAGCTTCTGGACAAGGCCCACATTGTCCCTAGTCTGTCTTTTATTTGCTACGTACCTATAGAATCCCTTCCTGTTATCTTTCACATCCCTAGCCAAGTTTAATTCTAACTGGGCCTTAGCTTTCCTAACCTCATCCCTAGCTTCCTGGACAACATCCCTGTATTCTTCCCAGACCTCCTGTCCTTGCTTCCACCTTTTATAAGCCTCTTTTTTCGCTGGAATTTTCCTCGGCAGCTCTTTATCCATCCAAGGAGGTCTCCTGGCCTTCCTGCTGCACTTCCTTCTAGTTGGGATGCAACACTCCTGAGCTTGTAGTAGGTGATCCTTGAATATCAGCCAGCAATCTTGGGCTCCCCTGCCCTCTAGGGCTATATCCCATGGAACCTTACTAAGCAGGTTCCTGAAGAGGCCAAAGTCTGCTCTCTTGAAGTCCAGGGCAGTGAGCTTGCTGCACGCTCTTCTCACTGTCCCGAGGATCTCGAACTCGACCATCTTGTGATCGCTGCAGCCAAGGCTGCCCTGGAGCATTACATTTCCAGCCAAGCCTTCCCTGTTGGTGAGCACAAGGTCAAGCATGGCACCTTTCCCTGTTGACTCCTCTATTACTTGCAGAAGGAAATCGTCTTCCACACAATCCTTGAACCTCTTGGATTGCTTGGGCCAGTCCATACCATCCCTCCAACAGATATCAGGGTGATTGAAGTCCCCCATGAAGACATATATATATATGTTATAGTTGCATTATATGTTATGGTACATCATGTTATAGTGCATTATTTTCATTGAGAATACTATTCTTCTGTTTTCTAGCAACTGTCTTCCAGTGTAGTATAATGTGCTCATGGTCCTGAGTTAAAGCCAAGTAGTTTCAGAGCAGATCTGTGGTGGGTTTTTGGTTTTGGTTTGGTCTTTTTTTTTTTCAGAGTGGATAATAAAAATACTTTATAAAAGGATAATTGGATTATAAATCAAAAAATAAATTTGGAAATAGCAGAAAAGTGACTGTAATAACAGAATAATCCTTAAAATGAAAGATGCTTAAATTATTTATAGGTATTGTTTTAACATTATTATTATTGTTTTAAACCTGTAGTCTGCAGGCTGACCTCAGAAGAAGATGTATGGTTTCAAGGTCCTATAAAATAAATACACTATTAGCTTTTCTCAATAATGAAGGAAATGAAAAATTCAAAAGGGACATTTCTACTAGACAGAAGATTTTATGGGTTTTTTTATCCTCAGTACAAGCCTATGGTCATACTCACTGAAGTATTAATGCTGTGTTTATTCACTTTTATTGAACACTTAACCACTGACTTGTTTTCTTTAGCATGGGGCTGATTTCTTTACTTGAACTGCCTCAATCTCTTACAATCTTATGGCAAGGGAGATGAAGTCTTCCCTGGAGCTTTACTTGTTTCAGATATAATTAGAATGGCAAGCCAACTCAATATAAAACTAATTATTTAGGGGGATAACACAATTCTTTTGTTTAAAAGTATCACCTTTTGAAATAAATCTGAAAAAAGGGAAAACTGATCAAGTACTTCAACTATTTCTTTTTCAAGAAATGCGCTCTATGAGACAAGCAAATGAAGCCATGTCAGTCATCTCACCTGTCCTTAGGAGGAACCTAGAAAACGTCTTTCCCCCCAAGTGCTATAGAAGCTTGCTTTTATCGTTGATAACTAGATGACTAGTAGCCTAGGGATTTTTCTGTCAGGTTTCACCCAATGTATTCGGCTTTTTGCTTAGAAGGAACTGGAGGGAAAAGAATGCCAGAAAGAGACAATTCTCCATAAGAATAAAAATAGGTACTGCCATGCGTGGTCTTTTTCCTTCTCAAGAGTCAAAATGGATAGAGATTAAAATTAGATTCCAAAAATATTGCCTTCAGTGAAGAGAGATTTTTATGAGCCTTAGTTTCTGGTGTGCAAGAATGAGCCTTGTAAATCACCAACTGATTTCCCTACTGAAAAGCTCAAAGGCTAAGAGCAGAGACACAGAAGAAGTCTTGCTGTGGCACCAGCAGGAAGAAATGGTGTAGATACCCTGAGAAAATGGTGGTGATTTAATGAACCAGTAGCTAGAAATAAAAAACAAGGGGGAAGGGGAGGAAGAAAGAGAGGCGGGCATGGTCAGGGGTAGACACACACAATTGAAAACTTGGAGACAAGCTCAAGATTTCCATGCACAGGTCTTGCAGTGTTTGTTTAGCTCAGTATGACATAAAAAGTAGCATTTAGCTCAGTACAACATTCTCGAGCATTTACCTTTCCAAACTTGAAATCAGTTAAGTAGCCTTCAATTTATCCCCTAACATTCTTACTACCACCCATACAATAGCTATTTCATAGTCTAACTTTTCATATTTTGCTTTGCTTGAGGAGCTGTCAGTACTACACAAGACTGCTCTAGGTGCCCAAACCGGTCAAATCGCATCTCTTCAGTTAAAGAAAATGTTAAGAAGTGGCCTCTGACTTCTATTTATTTTATTGTTTGATGGTCGGCATTTGTTTTGTTTTGTATGTGAGGGGAAGGGGTTCTGTCTCACATATATGTACAGGAAGCCTGTTTTTTATCATATCTTAGTGATCAGCAAATTTCTTTGTCCCTGGGAGAGAAAATTAGGTTAAGCCATATATTCAGCTATAAAACAGCAGTGGTGACTCCAAGAGGTTGGTCTAGGAAAAGGCATCATCAACAAATCTAGTGGTATTGGAACAAAGCAATTTACCAGTCTTCCAGCTGGAAGAGTGGAGTTCAGATTAGAAGCCCACGTAAATGGGACATATTGTAGACAGAGGATGTTTGGAAGAGGTTAGCACAGAGTTTGTGTCCCAGCTGAACTCTGGGGAAAGCTAACTTTCTAAATCACTTTCTAAATTATGTCAATACTAGCCATTTCCAAAGCAAAGGATTATACAATGCCATCTGTTGGCTTTTGTGGAAAGAAAACCCCATCAAATGACGATGGTCCAGCAGAAAGAGGTTCACAGTCACTACCGCAGGGAGGCCAGCCATGGCATCTGGGTGGCTTGCTGTAGAGCAGTCCCAGCTGTAGTAAAACTGGAACCAGGAGCTCTCCCCTATGTGTCAAACAGCAGATACTTGACATGGCCAGATTTTGTGTGGATCTTTTTATGCATGCAACATTACTGCTCATTAGACGTTTGCAAGACTTGTCCGACTTGTTGCATGTGTGTGGAGATTAATTTTGCAAATACAGAACAGTTTCCTTTGTAAGGGTTTTGATCTCTGTCTTGTAGGTTGGCTCACACCTGTGGGCCCATATCTATGAGAAAGAAGGTATGTAGAGAACCTTTTATATCATTTTCCATTAAATTATATGCCTTTTTTGTTGGGAAACTGTTTTTCTTGCCTGCTCATTATTGCACAGACGAAAAGCTTACATTCTGGCACTACTGTTGGTTTATTTGCTTTAGATTGTCTTGCATTTATCCCGTTCAAAGGTTAAAATGTAAAATGTTGACATAGTTGTGATAAATTATCAGGCTCTTCCAAAGATTCAGAAGTTCTGGAGTTACTGCCAGTGACAGATGGTTTGTCCTTGCTCATCACTTGTCTCCTTGACAGCATTTTTCTGCTCTCTGCAAAATCTCCTTTGGTGTGTAGTTGAATTCTTTAAAAAAAGAGAATTATTTTCTGCTTCATCCGTGTTCTTGCTCATCAGTTCGATAGCATCTGTGGTTGACTAAGCGGAACACCTTCCTCATGAAGCATAAGTTTCATTTATTTTTAAGGTGTTAGGAGAACTGCTGGAGTTTGACATTAACACATTTCTAAAGTTACAAAGATGTTAAGAATGATCTTTTATATCTATTGCTGTGGATTTCTATGACAGCGTATGAATGGCACTGCATACTAGACGGGCTGTATCATTTGCTGCAAGACTTATGCAACTAATGGCACAATGTTTTCAAATACTACGGTGTGAACTCAGTCTGAGCAGTGGTTGAGTGGGTAGAAAGTGAATTTCTGTTTCAGTTTTTCCACAGTTTTATGAAGTCTATTTGAGAACTGGTCTGCTAACTTGCTGCCTTGATTCTTAGTACTGGAGAATTACGTGATACTGCATTAAAAACAACTAAATACTAACAGCCTAGAGATGAAAAAATGCTGATTTCAGAAAAAAAAATGTTCTCTGAAATTGTTAGCTATATTGGCTGCCCTCTGCTTATTCTTTGACAACAATTTAGTTGTGTAAGACAGGAATGTTTGAGTTGCTACAGGCATTAGGCTGCAAGATGCAAGGTCCCCTGTTCACAATGGCATTCCCCTGCTTATGTATATTCCTGCACAGTGAAGGTACTCAATGGCACAGCAGAAATACCATCTCAAGAACATAAATTTATTTTTTTAGTATTGTTTCAGATATTTACCGTTTCAGTAAAAAAACCAGTCTGAACTGCACAACAGTTGATATGGAATTCATAAGATTTTGCTTCTTTTAGCTACTTCTAGTGTGATTCATCACAATTAAGAAAGCAAAATATATTTGGAAGCACAAAAGCAGACATTTTGGCTCAGGCCAAAGAATGTTTCAGTGTCTTATTTCCGAAGATGGCTGTAAGAGAATACCTGAGGGGGAGCAGTTATGTTTAGCTTTAGAGAACTAGAGAACTTTCTGCACTGAATATAGCTTTGTGTGTTTAGTAACCCACAGCTGAATTCTTGCATGATTTCCCCTAGAGGAAATGTGAAGAGGATTTGTCAAGTGTGTGCATGGGTTTCTTCGCTTTGGAAAGGGTCAACTATCCTCAATTTAATATCTGCATAGGATTTTGGTGTTCAGCCCTCATTATGAATGCATGCTCATTTTTCTCAGTTTTAACTTAAGAGATGAGTTGTATAAACAATATGTTTACCTGCCTTTTACCTTATATGGAAATTTCCAATCTGTCCTCTTGCCTTTCAGGAGCACACAGAGCTGCTTCCTGTCGCAGGGCCAGCAGAACCAGTAGATGAATCTGAAACATGCTTTGTATTCACGTGCTTTGGGTCTTGAAGCCCCTACTTCCTACACACCCCCATCAAACTGCTTTATTGCTTCTAATGTACAGGCTATTAGATTTCTTTTTCATTACTGCCCTTATGCCTTTGCAAGCATTATCTTGTACATTCATTATTCCCTGGCACAGAACAGAAGTTCATGCCAGCTTACTTGATATGCCTGCAGATGTGAATTTCAACTAGAAAAAGATCGTCACTCACATAACTAATACGTGTTTTAACTTTCTGATCATATTAGTCACAGAAACGTTCTACACAACTGCATTATATATTTTTATTGAAGCTGTGTTACAGTCATTTTTAGGTTATGATCCATTTTAGGCAGAACCAGCAATGTTCTTTTGTGGTTGGTTTTAGGGGTTTTTTTCTTTACTTTAATCATCTTATTTGTTATCATCCCTTCCAAGTGAATATGCAGTGGCTTTTTTAAGTAAACAAAACAGCAAACTCAGTAGGCAGACAACGGTATTGGGGAGTGTTGTGTCATGACTGTAAAGGCTTACTATGTCCAAGTAATGACTGCTTTACTGACGAATAATTGGAGCTAGGCTGTGTTGCTGCTGTCTTTAGGTATTTTTATATGTTTATTTATTTGGACTGATATAATATATTCTCGAACTTGTAAACTCATGCTTAATAACTGCTGATCAAGAGTATCTTCTGACTGTAAGATTATGCATACGATTACTGTTAGTGTTTGAAAAAAACTTTAGGGTTGAATGACCTTTTCCTGCAAGCATCAAAAGTGAAGGTTTGCATAGCATTGTAATTATTTCCTGTAAAACAGTGTAGGTGTCTGTGCATTCTTTTGCCCTGAAAACCATAGAAAGCACAATTGGAAAATATCGTGAGCTTATTAATGATGATAATAATAGTACAAGCACTTAATGCAGACATAGAGTGTGCACTGCCTAACTTCAGTGTCACTTAAATCAACAATGTAGGCTATACAGGGAGAATAGATGTTCAGAGGTGAGGGAACTGAGATGCAGCACCATGAACCTGCTGAAATGGACAGCTTTTTTCTGAGTGCTATCAGTGGGACTAGGATTTCATCAAGTAAGACCAAACTACCTACGGGTGAAAAGATGGCCTTGAAATCTAAGTCTAATGATGAGTCCCCGTTTAGATATAGATCTGTATTTCATCAAATAAAATAAAATGTGAAAATTAAAAAAAGCCCTAGCAACTTTCTCAGGGCATCATTTGTCATCATTTTAAGCAACCACTGTCACTACTAACACAAGCTTTGGGTGGACAGACTAAAGAAAATGACAAAAAGCAGGTTTTTTTCAGGCAGCCTGAAAGAGAAAGTGAATTCTTAAACCAGGGGCTATTCCTAGCCCATCTAAACTTAGAATATCTTAGTTTGAATGTCTCTGAGTGCATTACAAGTTCATCTCAATTAGACATAAGCTTTTTGAAAATGGCTTTAATATCAACTAGATTCATGAATGCGTAAACTTTAATGTATTAAAACATGATCTTTCTGCTTAGGAGTTTCAGGTGAAGCTGAAAAATGAATGCATTTCGTTTTATTGTTTGCAAGTTGTGAATAAATCTGTCACAGGTAGCCTGAGATGTTTGAAATCAAGAGTGACTTATGAGACCAGTAAGCCCTTTCCAGAGTCTGGCTGAAGCAATCTGTGAGTTGTACATAATAAAAACAATCACACTTAGAACCCTACTCTGTTAAAAAAAAGCCTTGTTTAATTGAAATTTGAGAGCCTAGGCAAAGTAGATACACAGAACCAAGTATTTATAAAGAAGCTAAATTAACTGAAACCAAAGTTTTAATGGAAGATAAAGTGCATTAAAATCTGATCAGCTGAAACTTCAGAGAGAAAGAAGTCGTCAAAGAAGAAGTCTTTTACTCTGTTATTAAAAAAAAAAACAGAAAATGTGAATTTTCATTTTGTGGATTCCTTCATTCTGAAGTTTCTGTTGACTGCCATTTTGAAACAAGAAAAGTGCTTAGGAACCCTTTGTGGAAAATAATTATCTTTGTCATTCCCCTAACACCACTAGGAGCCTTGACTCTGAAGGCGACCCTCTGGCAGGCTGCCTTGGAGCCACAGGAATCTTAGGAGACCTCATCTTGGGCGAAGTAGTTAAGGCAGGGCAAGCGTTCCCAGTGGGACATCTTGGAGCCAGAAGTTAGGAGGGACTACGCTGCTAGGAACTTGCTCTGTGCCCTTGTGGCCAAGAAGGCCAATGGCATCCTGGGGTGTATTAGAAGGGGGGTGGTCAGTAGGTCGAGAGAGGTCCTCCTTCCCTTCTACTCTGCCCTGGTGAGACCGCATCTGGAATATTGTGTCCAGTTCTGGGCCCCTCAGTTCAAGAAGGACAGGGACCTGCTGGAGAGAGTCCAGCGCAGGGCAACTAAGATGATTAAGGGAGTGGAGCATCTCCCTTATGAGGAAAGGCTGAGGGAGCTGGGTCTCTATAGTTTGGAGAAGAGGAGACTGAGGGGTGACCTTATGAGTGTATATAAATATATAAAGGGGGAGTGTCACGAGGATGGAGCCAGGCTCTTCTCAGTGGCAAACAATGATAGGACAAGGGGTAATGGAAACTGGAACACAAGAGGTTCCACTTAAACTTGAGAAGAAACTTCTTCTCAGTGAGGGTGACGGAACACTGGAACAGGCTGCCCAGGGGGGTTGTGGAGTCTCCTTCTCTGGAGACATTCAAAACCCGCCTGGACACATTCCTGTGTAACCTCATCTAGGTGTTCCTGCTCTGGCAGGGGGATTGGACTAGATGATCTTTTGAGGTCCCTTCCAATCTCTAACATACTGTGATACTGTGATACTGTGATACTGTGATACTGTGATACTGTGAACCTGACAAAAAGCCAGAAAATACGTCAGACGTTCTGTTTTTGGAGGGGTTTTGAAGTTTGGTTTTGTTTTGTTTTATTGTGTTTTAATTCTGATTGCTTTCAGCAGAAATGTATGTAGATTGACTGGCAGAATTGTCTGCTTCATTATCTTATGGAAAATTTAAATGACTTCCCTTGTGTTGTAGATGGGATGAACTTCCTATGCATGGAAACTTTATATAAGGAACAAATGCTTCCCTGAGAACTTTGTTACTATTCAGTCCATTTTTAAACTTTCTGTATTCCTGAATGTGTTTGTCTTCCAACTGGCTTGATATGAGACATCTGATTAAAGAGCCATGCTCAGTTTAACCATCCTGGCTGAGCCTTTTGTGATGCCTCCCATCACTTACTCAGTGATCTTACTCAGAAACTTATTCAGTTTCTGTCCTGTTCTATATGTGCAGTGTGGACACCAGTTTCTCCAGATCAGAGTTTCCAATCTTGCCTATCATTCTACTAAATAAGCAGTGACCCCTGTCATGGTTTAAGCCCAGGCCGTAAATTAGAACCACGCAGTCTACTTCCCGCCCCCCCCCCCTTTCTTCCCTCTGCTCCTGGAGGGACGGGGAGGAGAATCAAAAGAATGCAACTCCCACGGGTTGAGATAAGAACAGTTTAATAACTAAGGTATAACACAAATCACTGCTGCTACCACCAATAATAATAATGATAAAGGAAATAACAAGGAAGAGAATACAATCGCTCACCAACCGGTACCTCACCCCCACCCTGCAGTGATCCCGCCTTTCCAGAAACTCTCCGTTCTACATCCTGGGCATGACGTGCTGTGGTATGGAATACCTCTTTGGCTAGTTTGGGTCAGGTGTCCTGTCTCTGCTTCCTCCTGGCTTCCCCTCCTCCCTGGCAGAGCATGAGACTCACAAAGTCCTTGGTCAGGATAAACATCCTGACCAGCAACTGAAAACATCGGCTTTATCAGTATTATTCCCAGGCCGAAAGTCAAAACCACAGCACTGCACCAGCTACTAAGAAGAAGAAAAACTGACTGCTGCTGCTGATCCCAGGACAACCCCCAATTCTAATGGCCTCTGAATTAATAATGAAGGTTATCAGTATGAGATCTTTTGCTGCTCTTAAGATTTTTGGTCAGATAAATTGTTTTCCTTTGGACATGTGTCCTGGATTCAGCAGTAGCAGCCATTTTTCTCCTTAGTAGCTGCTGCAGTGCTGTTTTTTTAACTTTCAGCCTGGGAACAGCGCTGATAACACCGATGTTTTTAGTGTTGCTAAGTAATGTTTACTCTGATCAAGGACTTTGTGAGTCTCATGCTCTGCCAGGGAGGAGGGGAAGCCGGGAGGAAGGAGAGACAGGACACCTGACCCAAACTAGCCAAAGAGTTATTCCATACCACAGCACGTCATGCCCACTATATAAACTGGGGGCAGTTACCCGGAAGGGCTTGATCAGTGCTCGGGTCAGACTGGGTATCGGTCAGTGGGTGGTGAGCGGTTGTATTCTCTCCCCTTGTTATTTCCCTTATCGTTATTATTCTTGGTGGTCGCAGTAGTGGTTTGTGTTATGCCTTAGTTACTGGACTGTTCATATCTCAGCCTGTGGGAGTTACATTCTTTTGATTTTTCTCCCCTTCCCTCTGGGAGTGGGTGGGGGAGTGAGCGAGTGGCTATGTGGTTTTGAGTTGCTGGCTGGGCTTAAACCACGACAACATGGCACAGTATAAATTGCAATCGTCCTTGGCAACCACTGTATGTGTTGGTCAACATTAGAAGCCAAGTATGACTGCTGTGCAATGGTCCAAGTAATAACACTCAGCACTTGTCCTCTATTTTACTTTAAAACATTGTAAATCCCAAACCTTTTTCAATTTTTCAGTTTTTTATGTGTGGGATTCTATGCACTTTTAAGAGTCCAGTAGTTTTGAATTGTGAATCAAGGTGAACATGGTGATTATACAAATAAAACAGGATTAATTTGGGTTTAAAACTATTTCAAGGTCAATGATAATTCAAATTCATTTAGGGGTAAAAAAAAATAAAATGTAAAGGTGTCCAGCTTTCCCTATGGTTTCTTTCTGGCCTCCTTCCTGTCGGTGATTTCTTTCCTAGCTAATGAAAGCAGACCAAATGTGTTTTTCCCTGCCTACTGTTTCCACTGTGAAGGTGAATCAAACATGACTCACCACAAAACTGTAGTGGATTCAAGAAGGGAAAGAATAGGGCTGAGTGAAAGATGAGTTAGGAAGTACATTTTAAGTCCAGCATGGAGACAGACCCTGGAAATAATTTTCAGCAAAGGAAAGATCATGTGTGGGAGGAGGATTAGATGCCCTCTGTGCATGGAGCCTGGGGAGGGTGGTCATTCGTCATTCCTGTGAAAGCCCTCTTTTTCAAGAGAATCATTTTCTCCCAGCAATTGCATTTCTATGAACGCCACCATTTATGGCATGGGTTTGTTTGGTTTGGATTTGGTTTGGGTTTTTTAATTCACAGGCTTTGCGGGTAGCTGTATACTGAAAACACCTTAGGGGCATGAACTACAGAAATCTAACAAGAGTTACTTGGTATTAATTTTCTGCCTTCCTCTCTGTTGCTCCCTCTCAACACATAATACTAAAGCAAAAACTATTTCATTTTCTCCTCATTCAACTGAAACACATTCTTTTCTTCAATGCCAGCAAGGAAATGTATTTTCCAAGTTTAATTAGCAAGTCAAACAATAACACACACGCTTCTGCAGAATTTTTTAAAGGTTCTCCAGCCTCAGTTTGGTAACAGGTCTTAGAGAGCATGTGCTTCATGTTTTGTCATTTGCAGAGAGCACCCACTTAATTTTTTTCCTGGCTTTCACAAGCAAGCTGACTGATAGCTGGTTTGTTCTCTATTTCAGGTCGTGGAGACTAATTTGGTTGCTTTCGACTGTCACTGGATCATTATAAATGAGGTAACTGTCAAGCAAACATTGTTGTGCACCATGAATCCTGTATGAATGTTTCTGAAGAAAAAGAAAGAAAATGAAATTGAAATTCTATATTTTAAACAGTGAAATAGGTTCTTCCATGAATGCTTGTCAGCTAAAATATGGCAAGTCAGTATATGAAGTAGCTTTCTGTATAAGACATTGAACAACACAGTTCATAGATTTGATGACATTCACATTTTTCATTTGTTTTATGAAAAGCAGAACCCTTGAATTCCCTGGGGAATCTCTGTTGGGGAAAATAAAAAAACAAACTGCTTTCTAAGCATTGTTATTTGCACAGTGCAGCAGATTAAATGCCAGAGCAATCGAAGTGGTTACCACTTAATTGCCTTCTCCACTCCGAAACTCTTCCTCTAGTCTGTGGTCCCATCACTTAGGAGAGCTAAATGATGTATGCAGAGAAACATGCATTGTCCCTTATTAGTTTTATAGCCTTATATGTGAAATGGGTGAAAGCCACAATTAACTTCATTCTGGCAAACTGCTGTAAACTCTAGTCAGTAAAATCTCTGTATTTCGTTTAGTCATTCCTGCTGTCTATTTTAAAGGATGTGAACATGTTTAATACCATCTCTGCTTAATCTGCTTCTGGACTTGAATCCATATTCCCACTTAAGTAACTTACTTTTAACATGTGTTTCAAAATGTTAATAATCTCAATATTTTGCAAACACAGAAATGAGATTAGCAATAAATAAGATTTGTAGGTAATGTTATGGCAAGTATCATGCTTTGTCCTGTTTTTCCTTATCACTATGTTCAAATTACAACAGAAATTTGAATATTTCCTGAATGGTTAATGTTGCATAACATTCCTTGCTTATGGAACCATTTTACCAGTTCAGTAATGAGGTTACAGCTCCCCCACTTATGCAGTGCAAAATTTGGAAATGCAGTTATTTAGGAGCCCCTTACTGTGTGGTGTGTAACATAGCTGTCTTCATATCCAAGTCCATTTGATATGGTTGTCCATTTGCTATTGATGACGTCAGAGCTCTGCCCATTTTGTTGCTTGCATGAATTTTTTGTGACATCTTTGACAATTTAGATATCTCTCTGTGTGCCCGTATTGGCTAAATCAGACTGTTGACTAAGTAATTGTAACACTGCTTCTCTGTCCTCCTAATTTGAAAATTTTAGATGATTTATTACAGTCAAAATGCATTGTTTGGCAAAATCCACATATGGTTCAAATAATTGAGATACCAAAATTGGTTTGAATTGATTCCCTTTTCCATCACTGTGCTAAGGAGATACAACACATTTAGTAATAAAGAAGGAAATACCACCTTCAGTTTTGTGATCAGGAATCTGCTTAGGCTTTTTGAGGTAACATCTGTTATTTTAATTGCTCACTCTAAATGCTATAATGCCTGGAAAGAGTTCCTTAATTTTTACAGTCCCATTAGTTGCTATTTAATGTAATGCAGCAGATTTGCTTGAAGACTGTGTATCATAATAGCAACGCATGTGTAGGAGGAGGGGAGTTGTTCCTATAAAAGGAAAGGATTCATAATTTTCTAAAGCAGAATACATTGTGTTAGACCTTTGCAAATAGTACAAATCTCCTCTGATCAGTGCAGTCAACTGCGGAAAATAGTTGTTTGTGTTTCTTCAGGGCCTTAAAGCAGATGGTGCAATTCTTTATTTAAAATTTGCAGGAGTCATAGATTTGAATGTAGTCATGATCAAATATGCCTTAAAAAAAATATTACAATGGATTTCTAACACTCTGTTTCTGCTTGCTTCTTTTCCTCTGCATAATAGTAAATAAAACCTCAAAATACCAAGGTAGTAAAATTATATATATGCTATGACCCTTAAATCACAAGTGTACAGTAAGCTTAGATTTTATTTAATGAAACTAAAGAAGTTGCATTTGTATGATTTTCAGCACTTTCTTTTGCTCTTTTTAAATGAAAGAAATGTCGTTTTTATTTTAAATTCATGTGTCTCAAGTGTTTTCCCTCATTAAACATTCAGGGTCATCTAACTATGCCCGTGGCTGCCACCAGTTCTCTATTACAATTGTTTACTCAAGGACAGTCCAAAATACATGGCACTGCCTACAATTACCATACAGGAGGTGAAAATATTAATGCTACTCTACAAAGGATTGGTTGGATTTCATCTGAAATAATGTACACAATTATGACCAGCTCTATTAAAATCACAATGGAACGGGTGCACAAAAAAGATGATTTGTGTGAGAAGAGACTGAAAGGTTGGCTTCACTAGCCTATGAAAACAAAGACTGAAAGAGGATATGCTGTCTGTTTATAAACACAGAGAGAGAGTGAATAAATGCATCATTGTCAAGGTCCAGAGGACAAGGTTGGCACAAAAACAAATGAGTTCAACTTGGCCATGAATAAATTCAGATCAAAAGTTAGTAAAACGTTTCTAATTACCGGAGACATCAGTCTGGAAAAACTCCTTCTTTGAGGGGAAAAAAAAAATCAAAACCAAAAACAAAACAAAAAACCCCCAAACCAACCAAACAAAAAACCCCAACAAACTTTTTTAAAGGACACTTTATGGAAAAAGGTCCAACAGGTTTGCCCATCATAGCACAAGAGATGACTGGGAGACACACAGGGTTGTATTCAGAGGCTGTTTTTAGATGGACACGTTTTTTCTAGGAGAGGGCTGGTCCTTGGCTGATGAAATCATCTAGTTCCACCATGTTTCAGCCCAATGTGCTCCACCATGAAGAAGATTATAAAGCATAACTATCTTTTAAGCCCAAGAAGCTAGATCAGGTCCTAAAATCACAACTTCGTTCTAGGAGGTCACATAATTCTACATTTTAATATGGATACTAGAATAATAATAGCATTATACGTTCATTTGAACCCTTACCTTTTCCAGTGGTGATGGCAGGTCAGGTGTGAAATGCCACTCTCTCTGGTGCCGATCAGTAACCAACCTGCCAGCTCTTTCTTTTTCAAAGGTGAGAGCCAATGGACAGACTGGCTTAGCCCTGTTATCTCCAAACTCCTGGATTTTTTCCTCTGTGAAAGCTGAAAATTGATTTCTTGTTGTCCTATCAATTTTCTTCCTTTTTTGCATCATACTCTCCAGAACCTAAGGAACATAAAGGAGATATAGGGAGCAAATTATTATGAAGATCAAGATCTCCCTTTACTTGTCTTGGAAATTCATCTAGTTATGCCTTTCCCATGGCTACTTCTCTTTGGAAAGTGCTGAGAAATTCAGGAAGGGCATAGCACAAGTGTGCTTTAGCATGGGCAGTGGCAGCCCATGAGCCATCCTCAAGAGGGTGTACAGTGCCCACCGTTTCCTGCTGTGCCTCCTGTTCTCTGCTGCTGGCTTTTGAAGGAAGAAACACTCTCCTGTCTTGAGTGTCTAGAAGACTGTGATGAAGACATGGCATGTACTGAAAAATAGGACACGTCTAGTATATGATAAAAATACTGGAATCATCTTGGACCCAAGTTAAGGTGTCTCCATAAGCAAGTATTGCTGCCTTTGTTTGGTGCTTATTACAAGACTGAATACATTCTTTCCCTCCCTGTCTCTGTCTACTTGTGCGGTTGCTCTGTGGTGAATGGTCTCTGCCTATGCCACTTATCTTAAAATAATGAGACAATGGAAACTGAACAGCAGTGTATATTAGGTCTTGCTTCCAACTGGAGTCTCTGCCTGATATTTTGGTGTGATCCTCTTTAGTTCCTTTTCCTAATTCATCTGTAAAGACCTATTAATTTAAAATAGAACTTCTTTCCTTATTTATTTGCCTACTCAGATGAAATGTGCATCTAATTTTATCTTTGTTCCATTTGAAATAGAACAACTTTCCCTTTAGTTCAAGTTCAGACCAACAAAAGAAAGCTTTGAAACTATGTATTGAACTTCTGATAAAAAAAAAAAAATCAAAACCACATAACCTAACCTGAATTTATAGAGGTACCAACTCAGTTCAGCTTGGCCAGCTGTAATATTTTTTTATATTTGGTGCTTGTGTAACAGATCATCTGCCATCCTAATATCATTATACTGTATCCTCCTTTGAAGTGCAAATGAAAATTGTTTCCTCTCATGCAATAGTTGCTTTATATAGTTTTCTTAAGTCAGATCCAAAATTCAAGAATGAGAGATGATGTTGGAGTCATTATGTAAAAGGCTTGTCACTCAGTTAATGCCAAGTATTAAAAAATGACAAAGAAAGATATAGCAAATTACTCAAGTTGAATTTTTCTTTGCATGGCATTGCTTTGTTGTTAACCTAAAATCTGAATAAATGATATGATCAGTGGCATTCACAGCATTTTAAAATAATAGCTGTCATTAATCTATTGATGTATATACCTCCTTGGCAACCAGACAAAAATCTTTTTGGTGTTTTGATTCTGTTATTAGTTCCCAAGAGATGTGTAAACCTATGAGGTAGCAACCTAAAGGTTAAAATGAGAACAGTCTAATTAAAATGTACCAAAAATGCTGAGTATAGAAAAGATAAATACACTTTTAAGGCAGAAAAGATAAATGTTTGAGCAGCCGAAAGTCAAAATCCCTTTTAAAGTATTAATTAGCAATATAACGTGGCCATGCAGGTATCAGGCTTTACATTATTAGAACAAATCTAATAGTCTTGCTGTTACAATTTGGGCACGGTGTAAAATGAAACCAGGCAAACTTTTTTTAGATCCTCTGAGAAAGGATATCATTTAAAATCAGGACAAGAAGCTTCTTGAGCTCTCCTTTCCAGTTATATTGAAAATTACATGCATTTTGATAAAACAGAATTTTTTATTTTTTAGTTTTGGTTTGGTTTTTTACCTTGCAGCTAATGAAATAATACAGACTAAATGAAAAGACGGCTTTTTAAGCTGAGATAAACCATTATCTGTGGTACATTAAGAATTAATAGACCAGAAATGCAAGATATTACACTGGACACAGCTGTTGCCATGTGTTATTTTTGTTTGTAGAAAAATCTATATTTCATAAATAACATTAACAACAGATTAATTCAGAAACTATGACAATCTATGAAGAAGAATAAAATACTTGTGGTCAGGAGAGGAGAAGTTAAAATTTTCATCTCATGTATTTTTCTTCCAAAATTTAATGGGAGCACCAGGATTTAATTTAAATACCAGTATGTCCAAAGAAATTGCTTCAAAATAATTAATAAAGAATGTTAACTGAAGCCAAAATTACCAGGATAGTTGCCTTAACATTTCAGGAGCTGCTTTTTCGAAAAGCTCGGCTTCCTTTTCACAAGAAAAATTCCATAATTTGAGTTCAAGTCTATCTCTTGGTGTCTCTTAAGGACTTCATTATGGCCATAGATCAGGAGGCTAGAGGCATTTAGATACAGTCATAACAGATAATGGCATTTAGTTACAGGTATAACAGTGCAGATCTGCTGTATCCTTTAAAAAATGAAAAGCTATCAATACACAAATGAAAATCAGAAATACTCAATAAACTGTGGCTGTAAACAAGAGTATGTTAAATGCAAGCTCCTTGAGCACCTCCCTTACTTGGAGAGACGGGGGAGGAGGGTATCCAGACATTTAAGCGTCTAAAAAGTTCAGGGCATCAGCCTCTGTAGTTAAGACAGATTATGGATAAGCAGTTCAGCATGATGAAAAATAAATTCTAGTTAAAAAGATTGAGCAATTTTGTAGATTATTTCTCCTGCATTACAGAAAAATACACATAATTGCCTTGAAAGCTACTAGCTGACCCTATTTGGGTCACCAGAAAAATGCTGTTTAACTAAAGTTCAAGTTCTTATGTGAAGATTAGAGTCAGTTGCTGTAGCTTGTGAGCCCACACTCTTCTCGCTCCATGTTCCCCAAGGGCCTCATCATTCAATGGTGTAAAGGACCATGTTCCCAAACTACAGGAATTTATACTGTGTTAAATCTGTTTTTCTGGTTTCCCTAACCTGCCTTAAAGTTAATATTTTAAGGTTAATATTTCACATATTGGTGTATTTACTTAGGGTTTTGTTTTTTTTCTTTAAAGTGTGTCCATAGAGATGAGTGTTCAGCTGTAAGCCTTAATAGGTGCTCCATGCAGTAAAAAGTTGGGTTTAAATTAGGTCATGCTATAAACAAACATGTAGACACCTAGAATGATCTGAAGCATTTTCTTTACCCTTTTGGTAAATCATGTTTGCTAACTTGCTCGTTCATAGATTGTTGATACTCGTTTTCCAGGAAATGAACAATTAAGGCCTGAATAATTGTCTGTACCTTCACAGGTCCTAAGTAATGCTACACTTAGAAATACATCATGGTATGACTTCCTACTGATTTACAGTGCCAAGGGTGCTGTGAAACACTTTTGCTTAAAAGATCAAAAGTAAAAGGAGAGGGAGAGAAAATCCAAAATGAAACAACTAAGCCCAGTTACATCTACAAAGATTTGGTAAAGTTTGGGCACAGTACTTTTTAAACTTTGGCAACTGTTATATAGGTGTTATGTCAGTTGTTTTAATGAGCATGCATATGTTCTTTTTGAGGTTATGGCAGAGCTGGACAATATCTGTGTAGCAATCACATGCCTCGTAGTCCTATCAGTTAATTTCTTGTTTATAATCTGTTGGTAACATTTCTGATTTTAACTCCTATACATATTCTCTCCCTTGCCTTATCTTCCAGGAAATAAATGATGTAGATGTGCAGGAGCTGGTGAGAAGGTCAATTGGAAGGTTAACAATTATTCGACAAACATTTCCAGTCCCCCAAAATATAAGTCAGCGCTGTTTCCGTGGGAACCACAGAATATCTTCATCACTGTGTGATCCGAAGGACCCCTTCTCCCAAAGCATGGAGGTAGTTCATGTACCTGTCTATTCCCACCCAGGAGCTGTCTTTCTAGATCAGATCAAGGTTTTTCCTCAGGGGCTTAGTGTAATTTAATGTTTGTTTTTTATGTTCTCTCCGACATGTAGTTTAATGGCTCATGGCATTGCAAGAAAACGCTTGAGCAGTGGGTGAGTGAGACTGATGGCCTATAACAACTCCCCTACTCCACAACAATTGAGAAAAAAGACCCAAAAAGCCCCCTAATATCCAGGCAGTAGGATAGTTGTTTTGTTGTGCTGTTAAATTTTACTTTTTGTCATCTCTCTGAGAGGAATTTCATCTCCATGACCAATGTCTCGTGTAAGCCTCAAAAGTGTTGTGAATAAGAGAGCCTTCCTGGGGAGCATCTGCATCATCTCTTGCAAGTGTCTTGGTGTATGCACTTAGATCTATGCCTATGTTCCAAAAGAGGCCTTATTTTCAGGTTTTTCTATTTATTAGTTACAAATCAGAATTAAACTATAACAGTCTTCCTACCACATGAAATCAGCAACAAGATCATGGTCACTGTCCTCCTGGCTTCACATAGTTTTCCAGGAGCAGCTCCTCTCTCTCTCAGGTATCTGGTTAGTCTTCGTCATGACAAAGCTATGGCAAATCAGGAATCTGAAATTGGCTTAAGATACTGATTCTACTTTTGGGGTTTTTTGCATGGCCATTTATGAAGTTATGAAAAGATGGCTGCAGGAGGTGCATATCTGACTTAGCAGCAAAGAGCAGTCATCTTGTGATGCTAAAATTAATGAGTGAAGGAAAACAATGGGAGAGAAATAGGGAGGTGTTAAAGATTGTCCTTGCTTAAAATAAATATACTTGAGAGGAAAAAGAGAAGTGTGGCTGGTCTTGCTGTGTTTCAGGTTAGCTGTAAGAGCTTTTGTCTCATAATTTTTCACAAAGCAGCTAGTAAACACCTATTGATGACATGAATAGCTGGCTGTAGCACACTGCACGGTGTTCCCATTAGAGTTCTTAAAATAAATATGGCTATGTAAGGTCGATAGATGCACAGGATATTTCTAGAGGCTATTTAAGAACTGTGAAATTCTTTAGGTTCTACCATTCTGGTACGGCAGCGTGGTCCTACTAACTACAGCAAGGCAGAAAATAAGAATCATGTATCGATAGGAGGCTTCACATTTGATATATTTTTCTCTTCACTTTCATTTCATTTTCAGTTCAGTAGTGAACTGACTCTAGGGAAAAAAAAGTTCTAGAAACCAAAGTTTATTCTCTACAAATTGGCAAAATCTATTTAATATGTTAGCTTGGACCTTATATCTTAACCTATGCCTCTTTATCAACCTATAGCTTGGAGAGCTATAATAATTCTGTTGAAAGCTTTCACAACATTCTGGTTCAAAGGAATGATGGAAGCTTGACTGGTTTAAGTGTTCTACACAGTTGAGTTGCTTTTTTCATATTTTCCCTGAGATGGCTGCACTTCATTAGTGGCTGAGGGACACAACACTAAAAAATGAAAGGAAGAAAAACTCTGACAGTTTCCCTTGTGTGTCCATGTGATGCACAGACCTTTGAGTAGCTGTGGCGTTTGTTTGCTGCTTCTTTGTTCTCCCCAACAATATTATAAATTAACTTCCATTCCAGTGGGGAGTTGCAACAGTTCATAAATTGAAATTTCCAATGCTTTTTTTTATGCCATTGAAGTGTGACTAATCAGATATATTCTCTGGAAATTATAAGGGTGGATTTCTTGATTTTTATTTTTTTTCCCCTGAATTACTGCCCCTGAAGTCTGTGTGAATAATTAATTTTTTCAGCATCTTTATTAGAACACTGAAAAATATTTTGGTGAAGAACTTTCATTGTGTCTCTCGGACTGTCCTAGTTGAAACAACAACTTCTATAAATTTGTATAATTTCGGAGGCAGGAAGTTAAAACCTGGATTCACATAAGTGTTTAGTACCATAACCCTTTTGTTTAAAAACTAGGTGCAATGGTGTAGGCATACATAAAGTAAATGCCATTAGTCCAGATTAATGACTCATACTTACTCTGATTGCTAAATACTTTTCTTCTATACTCTGGAACAAAAGAAAAAATCACATCTGAATTTTGAATTGCATCCACAGAAGGTTATGCAGTTAGATACTGCTTGCTAATTAATGGAAGTGTCCAGCCATTAGTTTAAGATCAAATAAAGGATCAGTAACCAATACCAGGCAATGTATTAAACATCCCAGTAAATTTACATGGGACATAATAAAAGTGTAAAGTGATTTGAAATTACAGCCCCACTCTGTGCATCAGGACAGTTACTAATGAAGCATACTTCTGGAAGTGATAGGGAAGGGTGGTTTTGAGTAGTAGAAATTAATTTTAGTGTCTTTATCATTGCATTATCAGTGACTGATTGTTGTAAATGTTAAGATGAACTGTTAGTGAAGGAATACGAATGCTTAATAATTGCTGAACTCTGTACTCCTGAGCCCTGTTAATGCTTAATGAAGACTCAGCTATATTACTCTAAGACTAGTGAATGCATCCTTCCTCATGAACTGTGACAATAATCTTCTATTCCCATGATACTAGGTTATGGAAGCTACCTTGAAAGCACGGTCATTTTGTTGGGAAATGATGACTTGACATCTGTAGCCCTTCATCTACCAATTTAGTCTCATTAGTGACCTTATTGTCTCTGCTCTCTAGAAGTGGTTTGTTTGAGGGTTTTTTTGTTGTTGTTGTTTGGTTTGTGGTTGTTTGGGGTTTTTTTTAATCTTGTTTTGGTTTCATTTTTTTTCCTTTGGCAAAGGCTTATGTAAAATAAACTTGGCTCACAGCATAGTAATAATTCCTTCAGTCTCCCCTGAATGTCCTTGTGCTGCTGACTTCTTTGGGGATATACAGTTTTAGCTGAAACACTTTGAGTTCTTTGTAGGTTTACAATACACAGAAAAATAATCCAAGTTATTTTCAAAATGCTTGATTAATCTGAACCCTGATCCTCAATGCATGCTTTTAATCCTGTCATGCACAGAGGTGCCTAGCCTGTGCATCTGCAGAATGTAAATTAGTTCCACAGTGAATACTGAAATGGAAATATTCACAGCCATTGGAGTCATGGGAGAACCTTGAGTAAGAATAAAGAAGCATGTTTGAGAAAGAGGGGGTAAAGAATCGTTGTCTTTTAAAGGAAAAGGGAAGTAGAAATCAAAAGTTCTGTGCATTTATGGTACTACCAATGAAGTTGTAAAGGCAATGGATGATCTGGGGATTTTATCAGGAGGAATACCAGCAGACCATTAGATCTTCTTCAGTAAAGCGTGGAAGACAGAATGTCCCAGGAAATTCTGGCAAGGTAAGGAGAAAGACATCTTTCCTGAATGCAAGGGAGGGGAAAAGTCTGTCACAAAACCTTCCTGTAAGAATTGTACAGATCAGATTGAGGATGACACAGGCAAAGACAGCATAAAGATGGAATTTACATAAGAAAATAAAAACATACAAAATATATGGAAATGAGAAATTGGGCAGAAAGAAAGGGTTCTTTTTTTTTTTTTTTTTTTTTTTTTCCTTCTTTTTTCCTCCTTTATTTTAAGGTGATGTGTGGATTTGCATATCGGTGTCTCAGATCTTCTGCATTATTGTGCTTCCTTCCCCTCCCAATAGCTGCAGGACTTTCCCAGTCTTTGGATATTTTTGAAAGGCAGAATAGGGATATTCTCTGCAATGCTGGTGTACTTGCCTGTTGGCAGCTTCCTTCTTTTAAGGTTTTGAGCAGACCATCTGTATGGAGAAACCTTTGCATGGAGCAGTCAGCATATTCCACAATCTTGGAAATGTCTGTTGTCTTGTCTATGACTGATGGAGTTAAAATCCAGCAACCTTGCCTCAGTTAGCAAATTGCTGCTGGCAAATTGATTTTCAGGAATTAGGAATATTCTACAGTCTCTTTCATAGTGAAGCAGAGAAATCTGAGTTTCCCTCAATAACTTCAGGCCCCATGGCTTCAAATGACCAATAGGTTATCTAAAAATAATATTCGCAAAGGTCCTTGCATTTCTGAATATCATTTCTCTTCCCAAGAACCTCTGTTCAGGAGAGCTGAGGTTTCTCCTTATGTAGTGACTTAAATGTTCCTGCCATTTGAGGACAGAAATGACTGAAATACAGCTGTACTATAAATTACTTGTTTCAGAAGTGTTCATGAATTCTAAGCTCCTCTTCTTTTACATTTAAATGTATCTTTCACATCTGACTTTGTACTATGTGTAGTTGAAAGTATATGTATACTATGTGTATTTAAAAGTACATGTATAGAAACCATGCATGGGTGAGTGGATCTGGTACACATGTAATTTCTTTTCTTGAGTTCAACTGTTATCTCTTTAATGCCAAACTGGAACTTCCTCGCACAGTATGTGTTTAACTGTACTCACTGCGAAACATGTACACATTTACTCAGTAAGAGTTTTGTCCTTCAAGGAATCAGCAGCCGTTGCCAAATACTCTGACAGGAAACACTATAAATTGCAGAATCAACATGCAACTGCACACTGAGAAAGATTCCATTGGGTCATATTTTATTCCAGAAATTGTCTCTATCAGAACTGATTTTAAAAAACAGGAAAAAAAGCATGATGAAATGATTTATTTTAAATTTTCAGAGTTTCTATTTTTCAAAAGAATAAAACAATCTTGAAAAAAATTTGATGATGTCCAAATATCTGGTGACTGAAAATTGAAAGTTGCGGGCAGCTGATTAAAAATAAAAGGAAGTCTGTTTACTTTCTTGAGTAGGGCTTTAAATCCTGTAGATGGAGCTGTGCCAGTGATTGGGGTGCCTGTATTTCACATGTATGTAGCTGTTCCTGCAGATCACTTGTAGCGTGACAGCTCTTAGCTGCAGTTCCTAAAGGAGCTGAAGATATGGCTTATTGACTCTTATAATTTCTTCTTAATATCAAATAAGTCATTTAATTACCAGGGTATTATGGGCAAGGCAAAATAAATGACAAATTCTGGCTGCTGGCAGGAGACCAAAAATAATAATACTAATACTCCCATTCTTATGTCTTTGTAGATTTCAAACCTGTATATATACGACACTGTCCTCCTGTTGGCAAATGCTTTTCATAAGAAGCTGGAAGACAGGAAATGGCACAGCATGGCCAGCCTCACCTGCATCAGGAAGAACTCTAAGCCCTGGCAAGGAGGACGATCAATGTTGGAAACCATCAAGAAGGTACCTTTTCCTTGTATTTCCTCTTCCTTGATTTCTAAAATAGTTGCATTAGGCAGTACTCCCTTCTGAAGTGCGTACTGTACGCACTGCCAGTACTAGCAGTGTCTTTTCAAAGCACTAGTTTTGATATATGTACAGTTTCTGAATTAAAATCATAGAATGGTTTGGGTTGGAAGGGACCTTAAAGCTTATTTAGTTCCAACCCTACTGCCATGGGCAGGGACCTCTTCCACTAGACCAGGTTGCTCAAAGTGCTGTCCAGCCTGGCCTTTAACACTGCTGGGGATGGGGCAACCTCAGCTTCTCTGGGCAACTTGTTCCAGTTCGTCACCACTCTCATAGTAAAGAATTTTCTTTCTAATATCTAATCTAAATCTATCCTGTTTCAGCTTAAAGCCATTCCCCTGTGCTGTCACTACATGCCCTTGTAAAAAGTCCCTTTCCATCTTTTAGGTAGGCTTCCTTTAGGTACTGGAAGACTGTTATAAGATCTTCTTGGAGAGGCTTAAAATTTACATTGTAAACCCAAAAACCCCCAGAACAGTGTGTGTGTGTGTGTGTGTGTGTGTGTATATATATGTGTGTGTGTATAAAGGTGCTTTATCTATGGCTTTCATTAGAAAGAAATAAAAGGATTTTAAAATATAATGCTATTTCAAGAAGTTGCCATTCTGCATTAGGTCTTTAACTATCCAAGAAGTTATGATTATGCAGGCAAAATGGAAGGCTCCTTTAAACCCTCCTTATTTTTAACACAGTCCTGGCTCAATCTGCACTAGGTCCAAAATAACGGTTCAAGGCTTTCTTTGGTGACTGTCTCTGGTTTCTATTCTAACAGTTTGAGGTCATGAGACTGCAAGGATAATCCAGCACACATTTCAGGGACAAGATATAGCTTTCAGGGACTCTAAACCATATTGCTCTTAACCTATCATCACAATTTCAAATTCACGTTTGACAGTCCCCTGTATTTTAAGCTATCTTTCAGGCAAGGCTGGTTTTGGAACTTTTCTTCTCAACTTACAGTTTGTAAATACTATTGCAAACTTTTTCATTAATAAACTAGAAGCTATTTCTACTTCCTGAACTCCAAATAAAATGCTTGAGCCATAGAAGTAAAGATACCCTCTTCCCCTTTAGAATTAGAATTTAGTATCTGAGCTGGAGTTTCAGGCAAAGTCTGGTAGCCATACTAGCATCTCTAAAATTAGAAGTGCTCCACCATGGAAAGAACTGCTGACTGTTTTGCATTATGGTTATTTGCTTGTTTCTGTTGATTTTGGATGTGAGACCGACCCTGTTTTCCTGCATAAACATTATTTACGCTCTTTCTTACTACTATCTCATCTCTTTGCATGTCAGAGTTTATTCCATTCATTGCAATATCATTCCAGATATCCAGTTTATCGTCTTCCTCCTAAAATGATGTGATTAATAAAACAAACTCCTTCCATGACCTTTCACAGAAGAGCTGCACTATGTTAAAGATCAATTTACGTAGCTCTTAACCCTGAAACATAAGGAGATATGGCCAAGAGGAATATGAAAGCATTCAGGAAAGCAGGAACAAGTATAAATTTTAGGGTTGTGGTTAGCTTGCAAAAAATATTCATCAATCAGATGCCAATAAAATTCCTGATATGTGCAGCTAACCAGGCTTGTATCCTGTTGCTTTTGGGTTTCTCCTCTATTTGAATGAGATGGCTTTGATAAGAAGCTTCTGTAGAAGAACTTCAGTATCACATCTGCATATTTTGAAATTAAAAAGTTGACATTCATGAGTGTCTGACGAGGTAGCAGGAAAACGACAAAATTAAAAGATAATTAAAGGAAAAATAAAAACTAAGTGAATTAAAAAGTTTTTCTCAAAAACATGACAGTTTTCCTTAACTTTGAAAGAAAATATGAAAAAGTTACCATTTAAATAGTTAAATAGTTTAAAAGGTTCTGTGTTTTCATTTTTAAATCACTCTTTCAAGAATGTAGTGTAAAAACATACTGTTAGTTCAGGGTGAAGATACAACCTGAGATTTGTTAAATGCTCCTGGAAAAAGAATTTCCATCCTCTGCAAAACTTTAACCATATCACAGAGCTGGAATCACCATCTTGTCCTAGATTATCTCTCTCCTCAATGTAGTTTCAGTAGGTGTTGCATTGTAGCCAGGTATGGTGGTGGTGAGGAAAGAATTAAGGAAGAGATGTCTAATTCCAGACTGCCTGCCTTAGAAAAGGACTATCTGCTGTCCTGGCAGCAGTGGAAGTGATGTTGCCATCTACTGCTTCACACAACTGAGCTCTTACTGCCTTGCTGCTAGAAAAAAAAAAAAAAAGGCAGGAAAAGCTAGTTCTGAAAGAAAGTTTTCTAGGAAAAAAAAAAACAAAACCAACACAAAAAAACCCCACCTATCCCCTAGAATCAGAGATACAGAAACAGGAATATTTGGCTTTGTTTTAGCTGCAGAGGGAATCTCACTCTGATTTCTGGGAGGGAAAATAAGAGAAAAGATGGGAAATCTCTATAAAGCTGCACACTGAAGGTGTGAAGCTAATACAAAGGGATGCTGATGTTCTACCAGCAGCAGCACTTGTTAAAAATAGGAGAACTCTGGTGGTAAATAAACTCATTTCTTTATGATTAATAAACCAATAGGCAAAAGTAGGGAATGAGGGGATATTAGATTTTCAACTATTTCTTGAAATGGCAAAATAGCTGTCTGAATCATTTGCTGTTATCTTTTCTTACTTTTCACTCTTGAACATTTGATTCCTGCATCACTATTTCTACAAACAACTCCAAAAGCTGTTCTTTCTGTGTGAATTCAGCCCACTACAATTATTAAAATCAATATCTGTTTCTACCCGTTCTGGAACTGGATAAATAGTTAAATTCATCAGGAAATACAATCCTTCTAATGAATTTGGCCAGCTTTAGCAATTAGTTCTAAATTCACTTTTGTAATAGGAACTATCCCCAAACACATGCTCACTTGTTTATTTCTAAGTAAAGCTATTTCACAATGAGACAAATAAGTATTACTAGAAAACAATTCTACTGTTGGAAAAATTAATCTTCCCAAATAGCTGGAGAATAAATGTAAGTAGGATTATATGGAGGATCAACTCAGAAAAATGACAAGAAATTACTGCATATATCTTCTCTCACACTTACCTGATCTCTTCCCAGTCATATTTGTTTAGCTCACTGACAAGCAACAAATTTTTAGTGCTAGCAGCAACATGGAGCTTATTCCTTTGTGGAAAATGAGCTGTACCTCGTGCTGTTTCATGAATCGTAGGTAGAATTGTCAAATAGTTCTGCTCTCAGAAATGTCAGTGATGCTCAGTGGTGACACATCAAAACGATGCCGAATTGTTTTTCAGGTGGTAGATTAGACTTTCTTCCCTAGCAGCTAAAAATGGTGTATTGAGTTTAAAACTCAACAATGTTTTTGATGTCAGATTTTTTTCAGGAATAAAATGTGAAGCTCATATTTAATGATTGTAGCATTTTTGTCTGCCAGCAATCACCTTGTTTTTCCATAATTGCAAAATAGCTAATGTATTTTAATAAAAAAAAAACAACCCAACAACAAAACAAACCCAACCCAAACCAAAAAAAGCCCAGGAACTGTCAGAGCAAAAACAATATTTTGTGACTGATGATTGAGAAGCTGACATTCCCAAGCGAGGTTCTGACTGCTGGGTAAATAGTGTTTTCTTCACGGACTTACAATATAGTGGTGCCTAAGCGTATATAAACTGTAGTTTATCTTGCCAGTCTAGATGGGACTCAAGTAGGCTTTAACTATATTGCCAAGCTTTATAGCAGCTCTGCAAAGCCCAGAGCAGTGATCAGAAATGTAAGTAAAACATTTTTGTCCTAACAACTGGCATTTCACTCTTCAGTTTTAAATGTGTCAGGAAATCACATGGTTGCAGCTCAATCTTAGAGGAATCTGAGAGCAGATGATAAACATGCCTTCCTTTTCCCCCAAATAGCATTGTTTCTGTAAGTTATATGGAATGAAACATTTATTTGACTCTTGCGCATTATCAGAATTAGCACAAAAATAACTTGGAAAAATCTCATCGGGAAGTTACTGGATTAGTAGCTGTCATATAGAGATGTCCATTTCCTTTGTGATCTCCTTCACTGTGCATTAGCAGAGGGATAAAATACATGCCATAAATGAAGTATGTGTTTTAGAGGGATCCATGATGTGAAAGACTATGCAAAAAAATTGGAGCAGTGTCCTGAAACTTTTCACAGGCAATACACTGTCTCAGTCCATCAGCCCTAAGCAATAGAACAGGCTCATGTAAGCCTTGTAAAAAGGCAGTGTGGGACAATTAGGGCTAGTAGAGGGCAATAGCAAGATTGCCTGGCCTACAGGAGCAGCAAGGTATGTCCCAGGTAGGGAGGAGGCATCAGGAACTCCAGGAAGTTTCCTACCAGATTTAGTTTTGTTGTTGGTATTATATGAGTGGTTCTTTACTATTCTGTCTTTCTGTCTCTTCCCTTTCCAAGCCAAGAGCATTCCCATCTAACCTGAGCTCTTATTACACTATTTGCAAATGTACACAGTCTTGGAAAGTAAGTTCTGGTTAAAGACATTCTTACATGAGAAGATTTCAAAGCATGATAAAATTGCAAAATAGATGAATGAGGAAAATTGTTATGGGTAACACTGGATTGCAGACAAAATTAACTAAGAGAGTTTCTATCTTGCCCCAGTATTTGCAACCATTTAAAAAATCAAGGTAAATAAACTTACACACAATGGTTTTGGGTAGAGATTCAGTTCCAAAATATGGTAGGTAAGTCAGTTAACCTGTTCTGTATGTTAGGGGCTATGTATTAACAAAGACAAAAGTGCTTTCATTAGAATTGGATTGCATTTGTTCAAATGTAACTGAGGTGAAATGCATCTTCATTATTTTTATCATATTTGCTCAAATAAGGACAAATGTTATAAAAATTAAATTAGAAGTTGACTAAAATTTTAAATTGCTGTCTTAGGTCTCAAAAGCTCATTTATATTTTAGACATGATTCTATCTTCATGTCCCATAAATTATTGGGAGCATTCTCAGAAGTCACTTTAATCTTTATATTGAAAGTTCCCAATTTAAAACTGCTGTGTCACAAAATAAGAAGAAAGAAAAATGCTTTCTGAACTTTCTGTTTTACAAAACATCTACCTTAAGAATTTTTTTTTTTATTTTTTTTTTTTCTGATCTTCAGTATTTCCATTCTTTTATCATTTGGTTCCAGAGTTTTGCTTTCCTTTTTCCAGACATTGCTTGTGGCTCACTAGAAATTATTGTGCAGCTTAGGTGGTCTGTAGCAGCTTAACATTCATACTTTGCCTACGTGAGACCCATGAGTTTAATTCACATTGTGGGAAACAAAGTAACACAGGAAATATGAACTATAATATATAAAAGCAGTATATGGTAAGGGATCAGAGTGGTGCAGGACTAGCAATAGGTGTGTGCTATCAGGGAGAGCAAGTCAGCCAGATGGAGGCTTTCAGAGTTCAGATGGGGATCCCAAGCTTTGCAGATGTGTGCTGCTCTGCAGGCATTTCTACATCGTATGTACCATGAAATTCTGGCTTTGTTAATCAAAAAGCCAGATGAGACCATATGAGAAAAAAAGATATGTGGGACAGGTTTTTATTTCTGGTTCATGAATAGGATGTTGTCAAATTTAACAGAAAAGGTTTATATTTGTGAAACTCCGTTATTTGCCTCAGGATATGTTCAAATGATTTTGCAGGTAAACACAAGCTCACTCTGTCTTTACTCTGAACCTGCCAGAGGTGTGATAACTCCAGTCTAAAAGCCATGAAGGTGTGATTATTACAGGATTCTGCTCAAGCATAATAAGTAACCTCAGTGTCATACTAATGACAAGGATGTGTGTTAAAATTGTCTGGCTGGCTCTCACTGAGGGCAAAATGACCCAGAGTCTGCAAAAGACTGTGCAGGTGCACCCTTAATCAAGGCGCTGTTTTTCTTTAATAAAAAAATAAAAAAAAAAATCTTCTACGGCATTCAAAAAGTAAAGATTATAAAAAAGATTAAAAAAGATTAAATATATCTTTGCACAAAGTATTATCTTATTTTTAACTGAAAATGGCACTTCATGAAATGTTTCTATATTATTCCCTGATAATAGTACTCTCTAGTAGTTGCTAGTAAATTTTAAAGGTATTATCTCAGTGATCAACTTTGTCATTTTTATTATAGGATGCTTTATAAAAGGATGACAACATTTTTTTAGTTCATAATAATCAGCAATGGAGGTGCAAATTTGGTACTTCCTGGATTTTCTCCAAAATGAAGATGTGAGAATAGAGCTTTTAAAATCATGATTCAGCAAGGCTCATGTGCTAGGTAGCTTGTATATAAAGCATTCATTTTCCTTTTTTTTTTTTTTCAGTTCAAATAATAAAGCTCTTAAGGATAAATCATTGCTACAAAACTCTTGCCTCATGTTTTGAAGAAAAGCTGTGCATTTCACACAGATTTACACCAGGGGCAGATATTTTTTCTTGTACATACTTAAAATATTCAAGTTATTTTGAGGGAGTGGGTTAAACATCTAATTTTCCCTGAATCTGAAATCTGAAGAAATTTTTTAAGGCTAAGGGTTTTCACTGTGTCTCTGTTGAATTTAAAGTTTGTGTCATCACAGTTCTTATACAAAGATGAAATGAGTGTCACGTTGAATCAACCTTGGAGTATGTTTTGAGTATTGCTGTGGCATTTATAGCCCTTTCAACTCGTGATTCTTTACAGTAAATATTCACTGTTTTTTTCTTTAGTATTTTAACCCCTTCTGATAAAAATGCAAAAAGTAAAAGCAAGTTTGAAAATATGCTGCATTGTGTTGCTTATCTCATCCATTCTTAAAAGCAGAGTTTTGGAGGAAAACAGAAAAATCACTATTTTCAGCTAGGCAGGCCCCTCATTTGTTCAGATCACTTACGTTGGGCTCAAAAAATGCCTAACTTCGTGCAAAACTCAAACTGATCTTATGTGGAAATCTCTTGTATGAGAAACGTTTGGGGGTGGGGGGAGAAGGGAGGGATGCAAAAATAAACAAAAGTATTTTTTGTGCAATTTCTTTTGTTTATTTGTCAGTTTTACATTCACATCCACTAAAATGAGTCACAAAACTTTTTTTTTAATGGGGCTAGAATGTCTATACATGTACACTGACAGGTCAAAGGACGAAAACTGGGAGTGCAGATACACGAAGACTATAGCTTGCATTGCATCTGCTTAGCACTGCTGAGTTTGAGTCTTCTGTGAAGAACTTAAATGATACAGAAACAATTCTGACTTCAAAATTTTTTCAGGAAATGTGTTCTTGAGAAAACTATGTTGATTCTAGTAGTTGTGAATATGTACTGCATACTCAGTGCACAAATGCCTTGGATAACAAAATAGCAAAAGGTTATTATAATTGTGTACTTCTGAGTTTTCAATCCTTTTTTTTTTTTTTTTTTCCAATAGGGTGGAGTGAATGGCTTGACTGGAGAACTGGAATTTGCAGAAAATGGAGGGAATCCCAATGTGCATTTTGAAATTCTGGGGACAAATTATGGAGAAGATCTTGGCAGAGGCATCCGCAAGGTAAGGCTACATGTGTTCAAACAACAGACTATTTTTACTGATCTTTTAAAAAACTTTCTTGTGTTCCATCACAGAACAAACAGAAAACTGATGGCAGATAACATATTGTTGTGTGTCATTAAGAGGAGTAAGAAATGGAAGAAAAGTCTTGAACTTCTAGATATACATCAATTTTACTATTGCAAGGAGGCCTTGCAGTAGGTTGGGTTGATCAAGGTATTGATTGCAAGACTAAATGTGTTCAGCTGTTGCTTGACTGTCCCAAAAGAGCAGTGAAAGCTGCTGGTTTGTAACCCTTGCAACCCATTTCCAAAATAGCAAGTTTTACATTAAATTATGTTTAGAGTGCCCACATTGGCACTATGGTCAAAGTGGGATATGTAGCCATTAGATGATTAAAATTCATAGTTGCAGAAAATCTATCATAACATAGATAAAATTTCTGTAACCTATTGTCTTCGTGAAATAAATATTCAATGTTTTAGTGAAAATTAACTTTTACAGAATAAGTGCTATGTTATGTATTCAGCTGCCAGACACAGTCCAAATACTTGGACTGAGCTTGTTTGAGGAAATGTCGAACATCTCCAGCAAAATTACTTTTTTCAGTTTTGATAGTCTGTAAAAATAAATTTAAGTCCTGTGTAAGGAATGGTGGAAGCAAGTTTCTATTTGCAATGCATATCCTTAACTTTGGACAACTGCCCATCTGGGATGGCAAAAGTAGCAAAAATCATATGGTACCTCTTAGGAAAATAAAAGACTAATAGGCTTTTCCAGGAGCAACTCTTCTTCAACCACAGATCTCCTGAAACATAATATGAGGATCTCTTCATTTAGTGTATCAAATCACACTGGTTTTTATATGTGAGGAAGCTGAAGTGATTGTCGAAAAGCAAATGACAGAGAAAGTTATCTTAATATGTGTAAGCTGGTTCCATGTGTCAGCGTCGCTATATAATGAAGGACATCATTTATCTGCATACAACAGATAAATTTTTCTGCAGCAACAGATACATGCTCTGAAAGAAGGGAGAGATAAAGAGGAAGTTTAAAAGTGTCTCTAAACTCCTGAAATTTCTCCTCCTCTATTTATTGTAATTGTTATTCCGTTCTGCTGTTTTGACTGTTGTCAATACCTTGATGTACGTACATGTCTACAGTTATGTCACCTTGAGCAGAGATCGTGAGAGATGCTTTAGAAACTAAGCAGAACTGGATCTTGTTGATATTTGGAGGTGCACTTCACAAAGTCTTTAGGTGACCAGAATGTTGAATGAATCCTTATTCCTTCACCTGTAAATTCAGCCTGTTTCAACATATTTTGACTTGATTTATTTTACATGCTATGCATCAAGGAGCTATTTATTCTTAAGAGCAACCAAGTAGTCCTTCCTAAGACAAATCTGTATCCCTTCATTTAATTTAGTTGGTTGACTTTGGCTGGTTTTTGACTTCAGGCCTGTCTGGGTGAATGCCTGAGTGAAGCATTAAGTTGTGTTCTTTCATTTCATAAAAATGTAGAAGAGAAATAGATACCCACATAAAGGTCTTAGAAATCTAAATGTGCAAAAAGACTTCTTATCCTTTCTGACTCTTTTCTGATGGTATAATTTACATCTATAATGCAGATTTGAACAGTTTGCTTTTAAAGAAGAGGTTAAGGACCATGGGCACACATAAATTGTGTGAAACAATGAGATAGTGCAACCAGGCTTTTTGAACCTTCCTTGTTTACCCTTTATCTTAGTTCAAGGACAAAGAGACATTCACTGCCTTTGAAAAGAAATAGATTTTTAGTTGGTCAAAGAGAATAGAGTTTTGCATGGAATATAATTAGACCATGAAACTCAGTGTTGCAAGACATGCTTCAGGAGAAAAGCAAAGCTGAAAAGATGCTGAAAGTATGCAATTTTTTTGTGTTTGCCAAGATAAGTGTTTAAAATTAAATATAGAGATTATAAGAAAATTTGCCTGTTGAAGGTTGCATTATAAATACTATCCATAGAGTTTTGTGATGTGCTGTGGCTGGTTAAAAAGAACCAAGTGTCCAGAGCAGAACAGATTTAATCTGTTCTGATTTTTTTTGTAAACAGCATTCAGTGATCCACAGAAAGCTTTACAATGAGTTCTGCTGTAGAGAAAGGAATTTTCTTTAGAAAGATTTTTCTGTATATATTGTGAGAATGTAGTAATTGTTCTCGGAAGCACCTTTCAAAAAAAATTAAAAATAATCCCAATTAAATATTGTATTTTTTACATTAAATTGAATAGTAGAAGTGTTTAAAATAAATATGGTGTTTCCAATCAATGTCACAAAGTTAAAAAAAAAACAACAACAACAAAAACACAAAAAAAACCCCAAAACAGAACAAACAAACAAAAAAACAAAACAAAAAACCCAAACAGGCTGGGGTTCCTAAAACATTAACCTCAGATACAGAGAAGAAAATTTTTAAGGGTAAAATGCCATATGTTGTATTTACTCTTTTGACAAAATGTCACACATTTTATCTTTGATTAGGTTTTACTTCCCAGAGTATGAGCCACTAGTATTGAAGGCAAACATAATAATTGCAGGAGTCAGATATATTTGTGTTAGCTACACCAATTTAAGTGCATTTCAGGTTTTCATGTGTTTAGTGATCTGACTACAGAACTACCTAACCATTTTTATTTCTCAGCTCTAGTAGAAGCAGCTGCAATTAGCAGACTGACTGAAGTTTCTAAACAAATGCATCTTCCCTAATGAACATGCTTCTAAGTACTTTTATCTGAGGTAATGAAGGGTGAAATCCTGACAAAAGGCCTATCGAAGTCACTGGGACTGGAGGTTCACACAAAGTGTGTAAAGAATTTTATTTATTTTTTCCACTGAGGAGCAATCAATTGATTTTGATTAATGCCAGTCAAATATTTAAATGCACTCGAATTTCTCAAGAGTCCAAATTCTGCCAAAAGTCAGTTCTATTTGGGTTCTGGAGTCATTTGCTTACTTTTAAAAAGTTCACTTATATTCAAACGTCAATATTGCTAGGACTCAAAAAATCAAACTGTTTAAGAAACACCAAGAATTCATGTTTGTGTTGGTTTTTATTGGCCAAATTAAGCCAATGAATCTAGCAGAAACTGTCTGCAAGTCCTCTCCTTCATCTTTCATGGGCTGCTGGAGCATTCATTCAGAAGTTTATTGAGTTGGGTCCTTCATTTAGTGGCGAGTGAGCAAATTCAGGAGTGCGATTTTCCTGAAATACAAGTTGTGTACTGTTATGTCTGTAAATGAACCAGGTACTTGGAATAATCCAGTCAAATGGTTGCCAGATCCTGGTGTTATTGACACAAGTGGTGTTACCATCCCAGAGGAACTGCAGAAAAACTCTTGTTTTTACAGATCATGCTGTGGCTTGCTTTTGTACAGATATAGTTATATTCAGTGGGAGACATGGGTGTATTTCTAACATTTCTCTGTTGGCATTTGTCTGTTGGTATTTGACATTTGAGTATGTATTCTTTGACATTTAAATTTCAGTGTGATACTTTTATCTATACTGTTGAAATAAAAGCTGCCATTCCTGTGAATAACCATCCAACAAACAAATGAACAAAAGAGAGCTGATAGCTCAGAGTACTGTTTTATATCTTCATGGTGTAGAAAACAGCACAGCAGAAATAAAGTGGTTTTCATGTTTCTTGCAGTGCTCCTTGTAATTCAGAATGGGCTCATCCTCAAAGGCTCTGTGCTACACCTTTTGAAGTTTAGAGGACTTTCTTCCTATTCCCACACTGGTTTGCTTACCGCGTGTGGACATTTGGAGATTGTGGTGCATTTTGCTCTGCCTCTACAACCCTGTTAGCATACACCCACCTCCTGTGCATTTCTCTTCTCTTCTCTTCTCTTCTCTTCTGAAGATGGTTTCCGTTATTTCCTCTCAGTGGGGGAATGAGATGACATGCCAGCTTCTCACATCTCTTCCTCTCTGCACCAGGATATCCATGTCAAAGCTTTCTTTGCATTCAGGACATCTATTAATGACTTGGAGCAAGGACAGAGCTGTGGGCATGCAGGGAAACAGATACCCTGGGTGGAGGACCCAAGTAACTCAGGATGCTTCAACCCCTCCACATTTGTCCAGTAAGGTTGTAAGGCTCTGTCCTAAATTATTTTAATTTGATGACCTAAAGAGGAAATTGTATCTACTTTAATCTGAGGGATATCTGTAGCACAAAGCATTTAATGTGAAATGTGACTGAAAGTTTTTGCTAAAGCCTGCCAGCTGTGTTCCTCTCTCCTTCTACCAGTGTGAATGGCAGGGCCTTCCCTCTGTAGTTAATGCTTGCAGATTTTTATTTCACAGGTTGTTAAAGGTTACGTGGAATATTCTGTAATTGTGTTATTTGTTCAGATATGGGGAAACTGTACGGAATTTTTTGTTTTCATTCTAGTAAAATAATATCTACTTCCACTTCACCTGAGAGCAGTGTTGATTGCATTAATATTGGCATTGCTTTGTTATCCAGTATATATTTTTTTCTTACATTTGCATCAGGAAGCAACATATATTCCACATGTATATTTTGATCTTGGGGAAGTTTCTGTCTCTTATAAAGTTAAAACTTATTTTTTGCATCTTTTGTCTTTTATTCCCTTTTGCCTCATTAGGTAAAAAGAGAAGTTATACAGTTCTGCTGACATTTATTAACTAATGCTATATAACAACCCAAAGTGGATTTCTTCTTGGTTAGCTTCTTGGTTAGCTACTTGAGATAAATGATAGGTTCACCTGTTCCTTTTGTGATCATGATCACGAGAGAGCTCTGTAATGTGATTTAAAAAATGTATATATATCAGCATCAGGTACTTTAAGCTGTGATCCATTTCAGCTGTTTCTAAAGGCTGACATGCAATTTATGATGTGATTGAAAGATATACTTGCAATTTACAGAGACATTATTGATGGTGTATTTTCTAGTGAGTTGAAAATAAATGTTGCTGTGTCTGACTGCTTTGCCTCTAGTGTTGATAGAAAAGATGGGCCTGGGACAGTGCTAGCATAATACTCTTTCAGAAGCAACTTTAAATACATGAGCAGTCTGCTAGAAATTAAACTAACTACTTAGTACTAAAGGTAAAAAGCGAATTAAATACCTTGGTGAGCTGGGACCTGCTGTTCCAGTTCAGGACAGTACTTAAATCTGCTTTAATCTGCTGAAGATTACCATTTCCTTTCTTTATCTAGTGGTATGCAATAGATGAAGATGCAGTGTCAGATTTTTTGCTTTCTGCCAGCTTCTGCAAACCTTTTGTGAAATTTCAATGAAATTTGTCTGGAAAGTGATGGGAATTTGCATATTATCACAATGAAACTAGTGTTAATAGAGAACTGTGATTTACTTGAAACTGCACTTCTGTTTAGCTTAAAAGTGAAACTAAATGTATATTTGAGTCTAATGGAAAATGGAAAAAATGCTTCTATCCATAACTGTATTCCTGAAGTTTAAAAAGTTTCCCTCTCTGTGCTTTTGAATAAAGCATTTTCTTTTAAAACCTGAGGCTGCAGAAAGAGAGACAGACTGACTCAAAGTAATCAGTAGTGTACTATCTGGAGAACTTTGGACTATCTGAATCAGATGAGGGTAGGGGGGGAATCTAAATCATTTTACTGGACTGTCCAAATGCCCGCCCTGACCCCAGGCTGTTTCTGTCAAAACAGTGCAATAGAGGCCTATTTCTCCTTGTCTTGTATTTCTTGTGTTGTCTTGTCTTTCTCCATGTCTGGTGAACTCTGGTGTACTCAGGCATTTGAACATAGTGGGACCTGTTGTAAACAGAAAGAGGATTTTAGGCTTTAAGACAAGTGAGTGTCCAGATTTCCTGGTCTAAAATAATCCAGTAAAGTGCCTGGGTTAAAATTCAGCTCAAATAATAAAGGTACAGGTTTGTCCAGTTTTCAGCGTGCAGGTTGGATGGCTTTTAGCAGTGACATTTATGGGGCTAAAGCAGTGGGATTTGAATCCCCAAAACATCTTTAAAGCCTCTGAGTAACTGCAGCACTCTGGAGTAAAATGGTGTTTGCTCCTGCATTGGGAACAGTGTGGGGGAAGGGAGAATGTGGGGCAGGAGGGGGGAGTGCAATGGGACCCTGAGGATGTCAAACAAAAATTCCCCTTGGGACCTTGGTGCTCCATAGTATTTCTCTTGGCAATTTTGGCAGGGATGAGTCCATCTCTGTCAGAAATCTGCTCAGTATTTCCATTCTTGTCAAAACTGATATGAATATTCTTACTGAAAATTGCTTTCAGTGGATTTGGGAACTGCCTGTTTTGACTGATTGCTTTCCTTAGAAAGAGACAAATCTTTTTATGTGCTTTAAATTATATAGTTTCATATATTTTATTCATTTTTGTTCATCTGGATAAGAGGTTACATTTTACCTATCTCCTGTTGAAAATGCAGTTGTCTTGACAGCGAAAAACAAGAGAAATATTTTCCACTCTCAAACTTGTGTTTTTAATTTCCTTTCATGTCTTGCTATTACAATGGAAACTTAAGAAAGATCAGTGAAAAGAATAATAAAAAATAAAGGCTAGGAATTATATCAGTAACTCCTGTTTTTTGTTGATGCTGCTAGGCAAGTGCCTAACCACAGAGGCTCCTCTGTGATTAATCTAGACTTCAAAATGGGCATAACAGCAAAGAATGATACAGAACTTCATTCATTTCTTTTTCACAGCAGAGATGTTTTTGTCCTGAAAAATTTAGAATAGCAGAAATGGCATGTTGGGTTTTAATAACTACAGTGGGAAAGAGAATTTGGATTTGAATGTTGATCAGGTAAATGTAGCATGTGAAAACTTGGTCTGTATCCATTAGACATTTTTCCTTCATTTTTGGGTTTCTCTCTTCCTCTTGACCTGCTCGTTTTTCCAAATTGATATTTGCAAATAGCAACCCTCTACAATTTCCAATGTGATTGATTGAGCCATTTTTTAAATACCTTTGCCATGGTTATATGGCTTTTTCTTCTGCTTGAATAGCTGTGAAAGCCTCAGAGTGAGCACAGATCTGCAGAACTGGCTGGAAAGTTGTGGTGAATTTTTATCCTCAGATACTTCAGCTGAGAAAATTAGCTTTGTAATTCTCTTCATACATCTGAAGTGCTTGGGATCTTTGAAGAGCCTCAAAACTGACATTTGGAATAATGTCAGCAGGAACTGTGTATGATTTAATAATGGACTTAATGCTTCATTGACCTCTTGGGCAGTAATGCTTCTATGCGATTTTGGAAATCCCATTAGGGACTTCCCTTCACCTTTAAGGGAGCGCTCAGTGGGTGCTCTTTCAAGACTGTGATTCATCATCCTTGAAATTAATAAGATAAAACACTTAGCTCAACTTGGTATTACATGTTTTAAGGTGGGAATTCTTAATGAATTATAGATAACTCTCAGAATTAAAGTTTTCAAAAGTTTTCAGATCTTGTTTTTTTGCTCTTTAGAGTTGATTTGGTTTTGATCAAAGCTATCATCTGATGAAAATTGCTTCATTTCACAAATACTTGTAACTGGAAAAAACATGTATTTTCCATGATTAGGAAGAAGTAGTACGTGCATTTAACCCTCAATTATTCCAAAAGAGGGAGGTGTTCTAGCTAATTTATCACGTGAAGAAGGAGATAATAACTGTATCTTCAGTAAATGAAATATTTCCATGTATGTTTGGATGGAAATTGGATATCCTAGTCAAAAAATAAATAGTAATTAGAAAACCATGTAGACAGGAGAGTGGGATGATATAAAATTTATCTGTTTCTTTTAACAGGAGGCATGAAGAGTTGGTAGTAGGAAATGAGTCATATAGCTTTAGCTTTTGAGGGGGACAAAGGGTATTGTTCAGTCCTCAGATTTAAGAACTCATATGCACAGCCTTGAGAAGTGATACATCTCAGTGTTATAACACAGATCTTAGTCTGTAGTAAGTGGAAGTAGACCTATACAGATTTTACAAGATTTGATAAATGGCTGTTTTCTACAAGAACCACAAGCCAAGGCTGACACAGTTTGATGGCCTGCTATGTCCTCCCAAACATGTCTCCCCACGATAATGAATCATGGAATTGTAGGACAGCCCAGTTTAGAATTCAAAGATACTTTGGTCCAACCATTCAATTAATTGTTTCTAATTTTCATATATTGTAAAGGACTTCTCCTTGAAGGCTGATGATTGTCAGATAAGCCCCTATGGTACATCTGAAAGGTCTGGAAGGCTAATAATGAACAAAACTTGCTGGTACCACTTTTGAAGTAGGTAGAACTGTCTTTCACAGTAAGATCTCTTTGTTCCAATCTAGCCTATTATCAGGAAAATAAGAAAATGTGTCATATTAAACACTGAATATTCATATATAGCAGAATTGAAAGCAAGTTGGTTTAAGTTTTGTTTGATTGTGGGAGGCAGGGGAGAGCTTGATGATTTGTGGGGTTTTTTTGGTTTGGTTTTTTTTTGTGTTTTTTGTTGTTATTGTTGTTGTTTTGATGTTGTGTTTGTTTAGTTTTGTTAGGTTTTGTTTATGGAAAGGCTGTATTTTATTAAGCATGATGCTGAATGGTATTTTGTTGATGGTAGTAGTAGAGTAGTAAAGTATTCTCCTGCAGTGGGTAAGTGGCACTGATAAGCTCAATGTCCTTTGCCTCTGTGGCCATAGACTAGTCACTGTCACTTTCAACCAAAGCAGGGAGAAACATTCATTACCTTTAGTCCTCCGTCCACAGGCTGTGGGATCTAGAGGAGCCACCCAAGTCATAAGCTGAATGGGAAAGTGGTAATTGAACTCAATGAAAATGCATGGCCTGTGGAGTTCCACTGAGAATACCCTCTATATGTCTGCATATCTCCCTATACATATATATGTGTAATATCTACCACCCTCAGCCTCCACAGCCACAGGAGCAGATTTAGTGACCAGGAATGTGAAGACATCCATGAAGCTGCTAAAGGCTCCCAGCTTCATCAGAAGGACTTAGGCACTTGCCTATAGCAAGTGTCTAAAGTTACGTTAGCAAAGAGTCATGAGTCAGCTGTTCCATGGCAAGAGGAGAGTGGTGCCCACTGGGGAGGATAGCTTGAGTCAACAGAGTCTCATATTTGGATTGGATCAGAAAATGCATGTGGGTAAAGTGGTTTGCTAAAGAGAAGAGGAGAAATGATGTGTCTAATTGTGGAAATTGCTTTCCACTGTTGTTAGCACAACACAGCTTAAAGTACAGTAAATCTTTGTTGTAGTCTTTTTAAGGCAGATAAGAAACTAATCATGATATTTGAGAAGACAAAGAGATACATCCCAGTGATTTCAACTTGGATGCTGTATCTTTGTTTATAACATACTGTAGTTTCCGGCTAAATTATTCAGCTCATCTATTTCAAAATATGGTAGAGTTTACGATGCATAAATAGTCATTTGTAAAGTAAAAGTTTTGAATTATGTTTTCTTATCTGCCAAAAGACCTTCAGAAGTAGAACTGATACGGAATTCTGTCTCAATATTGCATTTATGGCAATGCTGAGATATGTTTCCCATAAAGTGGTTATAGCTGTATCCTAAAATTAAAAGAATCTTAAAAGTGATTCCCAGAGATAAAAAGTTACTGCTATGTAATTGGTAAGGGCCACCTCCTTGAACCTTTTAAGTTCTTTACAAATAGTAAAGATGAGGATGATGAAGCTTTTGATGACCTCATAATATTTATAGATCTTTCATAGTGTTGAAATATTTTCATGATTCAGCCTTAAAATTACAGTGCTCAGGTTTTTGCCAGTTCTAAAGCTATGATATAATGCCTTAATCAAAGGGTAAGTTACAATAAAAATTAATAAGAAGTACTCTAGTCCTGGTGTATTCCTGCTTTAAAATGCACAGCAGAAGTAATAAAAAAAAGTGCTATTTATTAAGTCTCAAATGCTTTACATTTTCATCTTGGTAAACAATGAATTCAATTTGATAGAACCTCTTCTTCTGAAAAATAAAGCTTTTCAGGAAATTGTAAGCACTAACAAGGAATTTGGTAAGGTGTGTTTGGCACCTGTGGGAGATGTCTGGTAGAAAATAATCTCACTGTTATTTCCAGTGCTACTCTCCATTTCTCAGAAACCTGTGAAAATTATTATGTCAGTTTCTTTCTCAAGTATAGTCGTGGAGAGGATATTTTTCAGGTATAAACAGAAAAGCATAGGATGGGATAAACTGCAGAAGTTCTGCTGAAATTTGAGCTCAAATTAATTTTAATCTTGGCCATATATGTAAAGCATATTATGACTTGATGCAGTAAAATATAGTATAATATATCAAAATTGTTATGTTTGATTTAAAACAAATAGAAATTGAAGTTGATAATGTTTGGATTTAAATTAAGAACTTACCAGCTTTAACTAATATTTGCAGACAGCAGAAACATACATTGAGAGTCGAGTGCATGGAAATCAAGCTCCTTGGTTTTTTTATGGACTTATACAACATTTCTGTTTAGGAGAGATATATAAAGAAGTCAAAGTAAAACCAGAGATTAGGAGCCAAGCCATGGCAAGAACAAGAAATAAGGGTTTTGTTTTGATATGGCTGGGCCATTCACCATTTCAGGAGTATCTCTGTGTTAATGCATGTGTTGCCAGAGTTCTCCTGTTACTGCCACTCTCTGCTCTCCTGTGCTAACTGTGCTACCCTTTTTGTGTATTATCTTTGGCAGTTTTCTCTGCTTCCAATTGCATTTACCTGTGTCTTTTTTTTTTTTTTTTTTTTTTTTTTTGCCTCTTTGTATTTCTTCCATCTGTCTGTTTCCTCATGGTGTTTGTTTAAGCTCAGATCTAGTCTCACTTTGCTGAGTTTTCCTGATCTATGTTGAACCAGGCTGCTTCAGCACCTTATGTAGTCATAAATCTACTAGTCTGAAATGCTGGATTTGCTTGGGGTTTTTTAAATACACTTTTATAATAATTAATGTGCTTATGGCTCATAAAAATCTGATTTAAAGTATGCATTCTGGTGGAGTGCCTTAATAATGAACTTTAAGTGGTTTATATGAATATTTTTATGCAGTATGCAGTTTGTATACACCTTTACAGATTTTGCCTTATAACTTGATTGCTTTTAAAAATAATAGATTATATTTTAAATTCTTAACACTGTTGTTTTGAATCAGTTTGGCTGTAGGATGTTTCAGTACTCTAGACTTATACGTATTCTGCATTATTACTCAGGTACTCTCAGCTGTCTAAATTTATTAACTACTGATAAAATGTGTGATTTCCTCATTGAATGTGCATGTCTGCCATCTCAGTTTATTTTAAGCTGTGTATTATATTACTTGAGTCAAATATTTGGCATAAACATAAGAAGTACAAAAATAAATATTTTAGTTAGGATCTAGTTAAATAGCATATATCCATGATTAAACGGCACCACGCACTGGAACAGTGTCAATTAATGCAATTTAAAAAATATATTTATTAAGTTCTTGAAGGAAATATCAGTCCCACTCATGCCACAAAGGTTAAACAGTTTTATAAACTCTTTTTCTTTGTATCCGTTCCTGTATGCTTTAAGAATTATCTTCATCTTCCTGTTCATCTTTGTTCTGTAGCAACTACCTTGCCCTGCAACCTCTGGACCAGCCATCCAGACCTACTGATAGGTGTATATTTCTGGCTGCTTCATTCTCTTTTTTTTCCTGAGATTCCAATTTCTGCTTCCGATGTTGGAGACTGCATGAGCCTGCTTTGTCTTGCAAAGTGTGTCACAAGTAATGTTGCATTAGCAAATAATAATGTCAGAGAATTTCCACACTTTGCTGCAGGGGTGTAGGCAATGGCATAAAGTGCATGAGAGGTTCATCTGCACACTGGAAGAACCTGCTCAGAAAAGATTATAGGAGGGGTAGTCCAAGAGGGGGCATTAAAGAATTATAGAGGGAGTTGAGGGCAGTTTTGTTTGCACAGTGGATTTTAGCTAATGATGGAGGTCTGTGGCTGTAATTCTATGAAATTTATTCCAGAATGAGGCTACAGCCTCGAAAATGAAGTGCCACACAGGTGGATTTTATTGTTATCCCTGTAACAGTCTGTTGCAGGGGGAGGAGCAGGTATTGTGGATTTTCTATTCTACAGTGGTAATTATATGTGGAAATACTTTACACAAACCCTAATCTAAGGTACCTCAATATTCAGTATGTCTGGAAGCAGAAGGGTTATGAAGTACAGCCTTTTGGTCAGTGTATACTAAGGTGAATTGTATTTCCCCAATATTTTGTGACCTGTCTGTTCACAAATTACTTTTTCAAATATGTTTGAAAGACTGGAATAATTCACAGCTAGTTTCTACAGTAAAGTTATAATGAGTCTCTTGATACGCTTGATTCTGGATAGTTAAATTGATTTCTCTGTTTGGCCTTGGGGCTTGCTGTACACTGAACAGCGTGTGGAAGCTATTGTCCTCTCTTGCTACTAACTTTACTGCTGAAGACCTTGCACCCTGCTTGCTTTTAGCTTTGCCACTTATTGTGTCTGCAGGAAAGCAAATATGACAAGACCAACTAAGTGATGGATATCTTCCCACATGAGAATACAATCTTTATGTCGCTTTGTGACTGTAGGCTACCAACAGATTGCATTAAGCAGGGACTGATGCACTGAATACAAATGTTTTTAGCATCTTTATGTAGTGAAGCATTTCTGTTCAGTCCAAAGGGGAATGAATTTCACATCAAACTGATTTCATGGCAGAGATTTTCATGCTGCTTTTAAAATTCAGGAGGGGGCATGTGAGGACAAACATGATAAGAAATTTTAATGAGTAATTCTGATCTATTTCTCATAGTGCATTGCATCCCCTTTTGTTTAATGTTTTCAGTATGTAACATCATACTCCACATTTATTACAGATCAATTCCTCCAAAATCTTTTTGGTTCCAGTTGTATATTCCTTCTAAGTTTTATTAGGCTCTTTTCTAACAGATTTGTAACATTTAAATAGTTAGTCAGTCCATTAGAAGCTGCTTTCCAGTTTGTTGTGCCACTTAGCATATTGCATAAGCAAATCATTTCTGCAGGAAAAAATTAAAACATCTATTATGAAAACAAAGAATGTTATGATACTTTGTTAAATAAATGTTTGTCCTCATTGTTATTTTGTTTTTTCTTATTCATTCCATTTGCCTTAGAAAGGGAGGAAAAACCATATATAAGTGTCTGATCTGTTTAAAACCATTTTTTAAAAAGCACTTAAAACTACTCTAAACCTTCAAAGACCAATGATAAAATGAAGCAAAAGTGTATTTCCCTGCCACTTTCCCATTTCACTTCACTTTCCTTTTCCCCATGTCTTTTGAAAGGTGTCTTGGCAAGTGCAGTGTTAATGATATATAATTATGTACCAAATTGGCCAGGTTCTATCATCAGTGTGATCCCTCTTAAATCCTGTTGAACATAAACTCCCAAATCTTTCTGTACAAGAAAGAATATTTTCCTGTGGATTACATCTATCCACTGAAAGGTTACATGTTCAGTTGGTGATTATTGTCTTAGCTCGGCAAAAAAGTAATCTTCACCTGGGTGTGAAAAAGAGAAAGGTGCTGGCTTTTTTGCCAGCTGTATTTTAAGAGCTGTGGGGTAGCCATGGACTCAGAGTTGCAGGAGACCATTGACTGTTGCAGTCCTTTGGAGACCACAAATAGCAGACTTATGGCAGCTATTTTAATGAAAGATTTTGGATTAGGACAATTTAAACATCTCAACCTGAAAGTCTTGAGATAAACAGACAAAAAAAAAAAAAAAACAAAACAAAAAAAAAAACCAAAAACAAAAACAAAAAAAAAAAAAAAAAAAAAAAAAAACAAAAAAAAAAAAAAAACAAAACATTAAAAAGGATATTCTGACTTCTTGAAAACAAATCAATCACCCTGAACAGTATAGCACAGCTGCTTGCCTGTAACAAGGTCATTAAAAGCTAGGAACAAAAACAGCCCTCTAACTTGTCATTTTGAGTTTTGAACAAAAAGAAAGTGTGGGATGTGTGGGATGGAGCTAGGCAGTAAAGTCCACACACTCTGGAGAAATCAGCTAAAACTGTAAATAAAACTTACACACTGTGAGGAGCCTCACTGGAGAACACAGGTGTTTCTTAATATTCTGCTTTGAAAATTGAAATAGAGAAGACAGTAAAGTTTTGTTTCATAAGTACTCATAGTTTTATCCATAACCTTGTTTTCTATTTTTTTTCCAGTTCCAAACACAACAGTACACTTACTGAAGGGTGGTATGATGTCAGTTAAAAATAATACGGCATCAGCTGAATGCTTCACAGAATTTAAAATTAAACATCTGCACAGATTATTTGCTGTCATGCTTGCTATAAAGGTATATGGCTCTTTTGTGGGAACTTCTGATTATTTCAGATATTTCACTGCCCTCTCTCGGTGAGAGTTAAAACTGGTCTCTTTCTCGCAAATCTCAACCCAAGAGCAAAAAGGATTTTTCTTTCGGTGCAAGTGTTATTTGCTAGGAAATACTAGCAAGCTGGACGTTGTGATTGTGATGGTTGTACAGTTTATCTCAATTTGAAGTTTGTAACTGAGCTCACTGGTTTGATCTATGACATGGACATATGCATATAGCAATATTTATGTAGTCGATCTTATTCAAACATCATGACAATATATCCTTTTCCATAATTTTATATAAATATTTTTAAAACACCTTAAAAAAATCTGTGTATTGTGAGCAGTGAAAAAGCTAATGACATTCTAATTGCTTGCTGGAATAATGAGCTTGTCACTACTTTATTAGAATTTACCTTGTTTAGACAGCTAACTCAGGTGCATATGTTCAGTAGTCTCCCTCTAAAACATGTAGAGGGTGGTGCTTCTCTAGAAGGCAGTTCAAAACTGCAAAAGGTATCTGAAGATATTAGCTAGCTAATTTCACAGTTCAGTTTTAAAGCCTATAAGTGTCTTTCCTCCTCAGATATCAGTGAAAAGAAGATCTAGTTTGCAAGCTCCCTGATTTACCCCTGAACCAATACTTCTTGCCTGGTGTTTTGGGGAACTAGGAAGTCATACATAAAGCCTTAAACCACAACCAATTTCCTAACTACAGGCTATTATGAAAGGTTTCATGAAACACATCACAAAACCGTGAGCTTTGATTTCTGTGCCATGATTAAATCTGATTAAATTAAATCAGGGACTGTAGTTAAACTTCAGTTTAATTTAACTTAAAAGTAGTAAGGCAAGTTCTTCAATTATGGCATTATTGGTTCAGAAAGGCTGTGAACTTATACTGCAGGAGGAACTATAATTTCAAAATGCCACAGATTTCGTATATATAGCTTGCAACTCCCAAAGGGATCATTTTTGATTAAAGTTATGGTTTGCCATGTATTTCAGGAGGTCTATGTTATGGCAGTATTTATGAAGGAGTGAATGGGCAAAAATAAACCAACATGTCTTATCTTTTGCCCATGTGTTTTTCCAAGCCAAAGTAAAAGAAACCAGAAATTTGGTACATGTCCAGAGCCATGTAAGCAGTTCAGAGTCTGTTCTGTTGCCAAAGCACAGACATACTGCTTTGCACTGAGAAATATTTAAAACACAATTTGCTGTCATTGGCAGTATAGCAAAGTTATTAATCTCTGTTAGATGTTTTTATACAGAGTAATGACTTGTCCTGTACCAAATGTAAATTTGGCAAGTGCCCCTGTACTGATTTGAAAGTATGGAGGCGTAGACATGTCAGCAATAGAAAGTTTGAGCTAAACCAAGAGTGCAGCAACTTCCAAGGAAAAGGCTTAAAGGGAGGCAAATGGTGATGGAAAGACAAGGAGAGCCTGAAGATGCTCACAAAGAGAAGGGATTTGCATGTTTACTGCTTGAAGGTGCTATTACCTTCCAAGTAACTCTTTGTTACTATGCAGGATGTCTTCCAACAAAAGTTTGCTTTTTTCCTTTCCTGTCTATCACTTAGGCAGCACCATGACCTGACTTTTCACCAGAGGGTTGCCAGGAACTCTGCAGATCATCCAGCCTATTGTCTGCTGTCCTGTTTGTGATCTGCATCCAGCAGTGTCCCTTTCTGAGCACCGAGTGGGGAGTGGGTGGGCTTTTCTGGCATGTGGTGATATCAGCAGGTCTGACTTTAAATTGATGAAGGTCATTCTTTGTACGAATTCTTTATACGAATTCTCTCAACTCCCCAGCAATTTAGCCAATCAATCTGTAAGGAGCTTCTGCAAATGTCACCTTGCAAACCGACTACATGTTTTGGCAGGAAATTAGAAGGAGCAAAAGCAATTCAAGAACCAGGTTGAGAGCTGGTTATTAATTTTTTGCCTGTGTCTTTACTGAAAGAGGAAACAATCATATCTCTTTCAACACAGCAGAAAAAGAGAAATCATAACATGTTTTAAAAATGCAATATATTTTGATGCAACAGGCTTGGTACACAGTGTTGAGAAGTGCCTCAGGGCTGCCACACAGTTCCCTGCCTTCTTTATTGTGTAGCTGTTATTTCAAGTCAGTCTTGTGGGATATGTCCGATCCCCTACTGCATTTTTGTGGAAGGCAGATTCACAATTAGCTGGTATTCTCTAATGACTATTTCTGCATTAGTAAAAAGCCCAACATTTTAACTTGGAAATACAAACCTGGCTGACTGCTGCGTTTCTCCACATAGCCTGTGTACGGGATTTGAGTAGGTTTGGACAATCACTACCTGAAGTTGAGTTTTAGGCTGAGAATTGGTGCAAATTAGAGACATGAGTGTGGGACAATCAAGTAGGTGATCGAGGTGGGTGCTAAGGAGAAGCCCCTTCGATTATGTGGAATGGCAAGGTATCTCTTTTCTTGTTTGTAATGGTTTAACCCCAGCCGGAAACTAAGTACCACACAGTCTCTTCCTCACTCTCTCCTTATCCATTCACCTTCAACGCCCCAGTGGGATGGGTGATACAACAGCGAGTATGTTCATTTTCCTGTGCTCCTGTCCAAAACTCTTGGAACAAAGAGTTTTGAGGAAGAAACGCTGTTTTGGGAGAAGTGTGGGAAGGGAATGAGTATGTCTGCTTCCAATGCTGACTTTCCATGTTACTTCTTTTGACTTGTTTTTACTGTCTCAGGGTTCCAAGTGCATATGTTCAGTGTGAAATGCCAAAAGCTGCTTACAGATATCTCCTCTGCTTCCCTTTACAGTTAGAAGATCACTTTCCAGCTTTTATTACTGACTTCCTAATAAGTTGAAATACTTACCAGGAAGAAACATTTAGTTTTTGCTTTTTACCGCTGTTCTCAGACTTCTCCCTATAATTCACCTAATGAAAAGAATTTCCAATGCAGTGCCTGCTTGTAATTTTAACTTAAATAATTTATTATTTGTATATCTTATTTATCTAGAAATAGGTATCATGCCTTTAAATTGCACCCCTTTTTTAAAGCACAGAGCACTAGGGAGACCTGAGATAGCAGAGAAATTATTTTGGCTGAGTTCAGCTTCATTTTAAGTTCATAGAGAAGCTCATTAACATGTATGTGCATCTATGCATGTACATATAGGTGTATGCACACAAAGGTAGTGGCCTGCAGTTTTCCTATAAAGCCCTAGGCCATAGAGCTCTCTGTGTAAAAATAGATTGCCTATCTTCAAATACAGGATGTTCAGAAATCCTGAATGCCCCAAAGGTGAGACGGACTTCTGACTCCAGGTCTTTCTATTTCTAAAGCCCTGAGGCTTTTCCCTCCTGATGATCATACATCTTTTGGAAATCTCTATTTCAGAGGGCACTTAAGTTCCTGGAAGGGATTGCTTGCTGCTAGTCTGCAAAGGACTCAAGGTTGCTTGCGGACAATAGCACATATTATTAGGTTCTCTCTGGTTTCATTCTTATTGTTCCTGTTGAGCCCTCTTTGAACAGGAAGTTGCCCTACCTGCTCTTATCCCAAGTGCTGATGGTAAATGCAGAGCTTTGCTATGACAGTTTTCTTTATAGCAATAATGAATGCATTATGCTGGAGACCATCTTAGGAAATTGTGCCTGGGGTTTAACTTCAGAGGTTAATAGCTTTACAGGGAGCCATTTTACTTCTTGGTTTCTCTTTTCTTCTTAACCTCCTTCCCTTTTGTCTTTACCTTCTGAACTCATAGTATTTTTGTCATCAGTTTTTTCCTTCTTTTTGCCCCTCCCTAGCATGATGATAGATAGAGAGACTCAGGGAAGCTATCAAATTGCATTTTCTTCTTGTTCTGCCAAATGACTCACTCACCAGACTTTTATCACTCTAATGCAAGTGTGTAATGAGCCAAGCGACTTGGATGGGGAATTAGAAGAGGGTCACTTGCCATTTATTTCTGGGTTTAGGCTTTGATAGAGCAGTTCATTAGAGCTACCATGAGTCCTGACAACAGATTTATGAGGAGGAGATTACTTTATTTTATGATCTTAGGTCATGCTCTGGTCTCTGGTCATGATTGGATATCAGTTCTATGGTCCTTTCTATCTTGTTTCAGATTTGCTTTTTCTGCCATGCAGCAGAATGTTTAGTCTTCAAATTTTATTCCTGATGTTTGATCATTAGTAGATTTGTTAGGCTGCATGCACTATCTGAGGCATGTTGGATTGATTTTTCTATTGGCTTCAGTTTTTCTTTATGATAGATCGTCTTCGTGGTAAGCTGTTTGTATCTTCCTGTAGCTAGATAAAATTCTTCAGACACAAATACATATATATGTGTGCTTTTTGCTGGAATGCTTATTTTTTTTTATTCAAATGAGACTAAATTATATTCAGAAATTTCAGAAAAATTGCTTGAAAACCCTCAGATATGTTAGACTCCTTTTGGCTGTAAATTTACATTTATGACCTTTTAGGGTACTTAAAAAATTGTATGGCAGAATATGCAGTAAATAAAAAAGCCCACGTAGCCAAAGTTCCCATTCTTTCTGGTGGTAGGATCTTTATATAATTAACACATTAGAAACTAAAAAATCAAAAAGAAAAAACTGCATATGCTGATCATAAAACTATGAGATTGTGAGATGGAAAAGTACACTGTAAAAGCAATTTTAGCTGCATTTTTAAGCGTGTGTGTAATGTAAATACATGTATGTGAATTTTAGTTACATAATTGTTCCTCAGAGAGGGAAATACCATCTCACACTAAAAGCATACTTGATGAAAACACTAGAAGCATGGAGAGTTGTTTTTTGCTTTGTTGGGGTTAGACATCTAAATTTACAATGTTAATGGAAGCTAAGAGTCTTAAGCATCACAGAAGATGAAAGCACTTAGATTTATATGGCCAAATAAAGATTTAAGTTCCTAAGTTTAGGTGCAGAAGTAATAACATTTAAGGAATTTTTACAACTTTGCAGGTATTTAATCCATTTAACAAATTGTTCAGAATTAAGCTCCAAGGATGATTTATCCACGTGAATTTCAAACATTATGCATTAATTTGTGATTTCTTGGTTACTTATCTGGGGTGGTTTTTTAACCATGAAAAAATGTCTGCTTAAAAGCAAATATACTTTCTGGTAGTAAAGCTATTTCCTGTGACTTTGAGTGCCTAACTTACCACCATCTTCAGTTGTCTCACTAGATGAAAGCTGGTGTAGTATGTCAGAAAAACCAGAGCAAAACTGTAGCCCCTAGTCTCAAAGATCACATAGAGTTTTACTCCTTGAGGTAGTAATTTGCTCTCCCCCTGCATGTTTTCTTCAGTAAAGATACATGGTGTGCAGAGAGTACGAGCAATTCAGTGCTGTAAAGTTTTCTGCTCATTTTGACTGCTTTGGGTATTGGGAATTGTGCCACTCTTCACACAGCTCTTTGTGATTGAAGGGCCTGGGCACAAGCAATTCTTTTGAACCATTCATATTGGACCTGTCTGAAGTGACTGACTCCTGTCCCCCACAAAACTTCAGCAGGGAAACAGAAGGATAAGGTCAATCGATCACCATGACCATCTCTCACCCCTGCAAGTCCTCTCATTTCTTCCTGCATTTGGTCTACACGAGCAGGACTTGCTGCCAACAGTGTGCCCATATATAGTATGTGGCATTTAAAATGTCAGCGAAGCACCTTTTAGAAGTCAATGTTTTCAGACAGAAATGTGGTTGTTAGAGGAGCAGTATGCTTTTTTTCTTTTCTTCCAATTTTAATTTCAAAATCCTTTAAGTTCAGTCACACATACTGTTAGAACAGCGGATAAGAGAAATTAATTCAACCTATTTTAAATTCTACATTTAATTCAAGGTCCTAAACTAATGCGCAATATAAACTACATTTTAGAAGCTTACTGACTTTTCAACACAAGTGTTTTTTTCTTTGCTGAATATTACTGCTTACACCTGCTTCATTTTGTTACTAAAACCAGTAGGGTTAGGACCATATGTTTTGAAGAGACTTAGTAGGACTGTTGAAGATTTTTCATAGAAAGAAGTATAATTCTAGATACCGTGTTGGAGTAAGTGAGTAAATGTTGTAGAAATTACTACCCACGTACTGTTCTTTGGTGAGCAGGGCCTACACAATTACAGCTGAGCAACTGAAAATAAGATTGTGCAGTTTGAAGGTATATATCTGCTTTCAATTTGTAACTTCTCTCTTTAAAAAAAGCTATCACAAAACTTGAGAGGTTTTGAGAGTGGGTTTTAGAAACTCCCAAGACAATATGGATAAAACTTTACAACTTCTGTTCAAATTAGACGCCATCTGCAGCTTGTGAGGCTGATGTTTGCTAGTGGCTCACCACAATGGTGCTACTGTGCTCTGTCAATGAGTAATTGTGCCATTATAAGGCAAAACCCAGGATATCTTCCTGAATTTCACAGCCTACTTAGCAGCAAAAATCATTTAAATGGTCATAATTATCAGACAAATTCTTCACTCCTGTTGATGCTGGGAAGAGAGTATCTGCGTGCTCGCTGCTGGACCAGCTCTGTCTTTCAGAGCAGCAGCTTGATTGCACTTCCCTTCTCAAGGGCCATCGTCAGACTGTCTATATTGATTTGCATTAAAGATGCATTGTGCTTACCAGAGATTCCCAGCATGATCTGTGAACATATCATAGCTTCTAATCAGTCCTATTCTTGTCCTTCTATTGTGCTACAATTTTTATGCAGCTGAACACTTCTATAGAAATCTTTTTTCTTATTGTTATTCTTCTAAAGGAACTGAGCTGATTGCCTAACCTATCTTGCCTGTTAATTAGCTGTTATCTGTTAAGTTTGTAAAACCTTTGGTAACTGGCAAAGGCAGCCAGCTATGCAACTACGCCATTCATGGGACGTAAAGAACAGGGCAAGACATCTGCTCTATATATAGAGAGAAAACTGGAAAATTTGTAAGTCTACAGTATGGCATTTGTATCTACACAGCAGTATCAAGGCAAGGAGGTATCAAATGGTGTAAAAAACTTCCTCATCATCAGGTTGAGGTAATACTCCAGTCTGGAATCAAGGCATTTCCTATTTCTACTTTGATTCTAAAAAATGGGAACTTGGAAACTCCTTAGATATCTATCTGAATTGTTTGTCATTCATTTTCGTATTTACTCCTTTGAATTATTTAGCACAAGATGCACTTTGCTGTTCATCAATTTTCTTAGATCATGTATGAATATGTCAAACAGCACAGATCCCAGGAGATTAGTACAGATGCCAGGATATTAGTAATATCCTGCTAATATGAAACCGTTCCTATCTGCTTGTGGATTTTGTCCTTTAACACTGTATCTAAAAGAAAGGACTTTCCCTTACATGCCATGACAGCTTCTGCTATTTGTGACTTTAATTTATAACAGGCATGTTGTTTTCCACCATAATTCTGTATTTAGCAACACAGTTGATAATTTTATTCAACCTCTCCTGATTTATTGGAGGCTGGGTAATGTTTGTACCTGTGAACAGTGCATGTTTTTTTCACTCCAAGTGTTGGAATGAAAGAAAAAAACTTTAACCATAAATCTTGGGCATTCAGTAATCAGTCTCTCCCACAGCTGGAGCTGTCATATCACATGCATATTTTTGGAAATGTTGCTTGAAATCCCTACTGAATTTCAGTTTTCCCTATTGTAAATCCGGAAGCTTGCCTGGAACATGAGTTCTGCAATATAGCACATTCTATACCTGCATAAATATCCTCACAGTCATGAATTTTTTTTGTTAAATGGAATACCCTAAAGTAAAAGTAATGTAAATTAGAAGTAATGTGCATTCCAATTGTATGAAGGCTCTGAATTCATACAATATTAATGAAGGTTTTGATTAATACTTCCACATAAACTAAAGGAGATGGAGTAAAGCCTTTTCTAGTAGCTCCCCTACCCCTGTTTCTGCATTTTAATGAAAGATTTGTTAATATTTAAAATGCATTTAAAGCCTCAAGTGTATAGGAAAGCTATGTACTTAAAAAAAAGATAGGGACATTTTATTAGGCAGAGCTATTTGAACAAAAGGATAAATCTCAGACTAATAATGCCGATGACAAACTCTGAGCTTGTAACATAATTGAAGATTTTAAAATGTATTTTGCACTTTCATCGTGTACCAAAAGGAAAAATGTCGTCAGCCATATTCTTTGCTATTACTTAGACACTGCAGACAAGTCGCTACTGATTTATTCACAGACACTTTATTTAAGAGTATATCTTCTGTTAAATATTGTAACATGGCACTTGTGGGCTACTGGTGGGCCGTGGGACTAAAATAAGTAATGTGTTCCTGTTAACTGAATGAAGTATTTTAATAAGCAAGCCTGATTCATGTAGACACTTCCATTCAGCTGACTTGAATTTTGTGTTGTATAAGAAGAAACTATGCTCAATATGGTTTCAATCATAGTTTTTCTAACATATTACTTCATAGGAGGAAAAGAGTACAGTCATTTCACATTTGATGCTTAGTGTGAAAATTCCTGGAAAAAAACTCTCAGGTAGAAAAAAAAACCAACTATTTTTCTAACTGATCAGTGCATCCAGTCACAGAATGCTTTAAACTCCTTTGTCTTGTATTTGAAGTAGATGTTTATCACTTTTTAACAGCCAGAAGCCAACCCTTTCATACTGTAAGGTCATAAAGGGAGGTATAAAGTGCATCATGTTGTACTCTGATGGTCAACTGCAGTTTGCTTAGCAAACATTGCATGGGAATATGATGACTTGATACATTCATATGAGTCAAAGGTCTGTCCTTAAAGTTTGTATCATTACCTTTGCCTTCTAAAAACTGGTGAAGTTAGGTGGCCTTGCAAAGTCTCTTCCACTTCCTTCTTCAATTATTTCTTCTTTATCTCCGTCAATGCCTAGGCAGGGAATAATCTTTCTATCTCTTTCTTTTTCTTCTGGTTACTGACAACCTGGCCTCTTCCTTTTACCTATTTCCTGGACGTTGAGTTCCGCCTATTTGACATGGGTAGAAGAAAGGTAGGATAAATTTGTCTCTGTGGATACCATATTCCCGAGTCCACTTGACCTATGCACTGTGTCTTGCTTGTTCCGTGCTTATTCTAGATTAATTTGAAACTACAAATCTGTGGACACTGCTAGGGATATTCAGGGTTTTTTACAGGTCAGAAAGCTGTATGTTTTGTCCTCTGGATGTAAAGTGAATTGTTTTTCCCAGTAAGCATTGATCTAATGGGACACTGACTTCAGCTGATATTCTCTCTTTGTGGAGCTTCCATAAGAATCAGACCTAGATTGTGGAAATTTGAGTATCTGGAAATATGCATACTCTAAATCTGTGGCCATGTTTGTAAGCACAGGTCTTTGACTTTCTCATGTTCATGAAATGTGTACTAATATATCTGTATGTGTATGTGCATGGACATGTGCATTCATGTAAACTTCTGTTAAAATGGTTTTTAAAGATTGATTTCTTTTTTGCCTCTAATTCTTAATTTTAAGACTCAGTTGTAATGTAGCATGTCAGAAACACGAAGGTATGGTGAGAAGTAGGTGTATAACAGTGTAATTCCTTTTACATATGTTCATTCATTTGTTTAACTTCATTTATTCCAGTGGTTGAAATCAGTGAAACTACTTACCTAAGTGTAATATTTGGCTTCAGGCTTTTAGCACTATGTTTATGAATGTCTGAAGTCAAATGCTTTAAGCCAAAACCTTAAGAACTTGATATTGCTTTATGATGGAATATAGTTGTTAACTATATTTGCTTTACTTCATCAAAGATCTTCATCCCTCTGTAAGTGTAACTGATAGATTGCAAAATTTGATGTTCCACAGGGCCTAATTTCTTACTATGTGGTTTTATCTTCACTTATTCTCTCTCATTGCTCCACACCAATGCATTCATCTGTGTGAACAAGAGCACGTTTGTGATTAGCAGTTATTGTCCTACTGGTAAAAATAACAAGATTTAATTCTGAGCACTGAAAATCACTTGTGAACTGTGAAAAGAATAATTACTGTACAATATTGGTTTTACTAGTAAAATATTCAGAAGATAATCCATGTACTGTGCTGATTTGTACTCCAGCTTTGTGTACAGCAAAGCTGAAGTAAGGGCAAGGTGCGAGAGGACACCAGCTAAACAGCAAATATTCTTGAGCTCCACCAGATGCACGCTTTACAGCTACTACTGCAAAAAAGAAGGATAGCTGGCAGCAGTGTAGTAGTGACTAGTTAAGAGTCTGAGAAAAAGGTGCAGGAACATAATAGGTGCAACTATAGCTCTGTCCAGAAGCCTTGAACTGATATCCAAAAATACATAATATGCAAGTTGAAAAAAACCCCACAACATCAAAACCCAAAAAAACCCTAATAGGTTCATGGAAGATACTTTGCAATAGGATTAGGCGAGATTCTCCTAGACAAGACAGGGATGTTACATCTCAACATGTGAGAAATGTTGCAATCCTAGCTTTGTAATGCTGTAGCCAAGGTTGCCTGCTAGCCCTTCAGGTTATTGTGGAGTGCAAAGCAATGGGATGGCCCTGTCTTTTTGCAGCATTTTTGGTGATTCCTGTCAGCTTCTGGTATGGTGGAGTGGAGCAGCCTGCTCTGCTGTGGTTTCTTCTTTGTTCCAAGGCATCCTGATGTTGCACAGGCAAATTCATTGCTATGTTTTTCCTGTATATGTGATTCTTCTGTCATTTTCCTCTTATGCTATCTTTCCCTTAGCTGTGGTCTGAATTACTTTGTGTTTCATTTTGAGTCATCTTTTTTGTACAGGAAACTCTCCTCACTCATGGCATTTATGGCTAATCATAAAATCACAGTGTTTCTTTTTCCATTAAAGTTGAAAGGAGGGGTTTTATAGCCTCTTTTTGGATTGCTGTTAAATATCATATGTTGCCTGTTTACTGTAAAAATGCTTTTATTTGTCTGAGTGTAGATGAATAATTGTATATATTTTCTTTAAATTGTTTTGGATGAAAATGCTTCATTGTGAGACAGAACTGCAATTGCATAACTTGGCTTACAATTATTGGTTCTATAAATCTAAAATCTGTCCTTTACAATGCTTTTTCTGCCAGAGACTCCATGAAGTTTTACACTTATTAAGTAAGAGGCAGCCTGAATCCAAGAAATACATATAATGTAAATGTTTTCCTTGTGCATTGGGAAGAGACAGAATGTCAGTGTGAGCATTTCTTTCAGCTTACAGAAATTACAACCATTTGATGGGTTTCTAGCAGCCTGTGCAAGAGAAGCTGGTGTTCTCCGCCCACGTGAAACAAGAAAAGCAAATCCTTTTTCATCAGAAACTGCTACCTTATCTTTTCATGAACAGTCAGTTCTAGGGAAGGTGTAAGACGCAGAAGCTGTCTCTTCATTCCAGTAAGCCCGATGCACAGACTTATTGTGAGAAATGCTTGTGTCCAGCTCTGTCGAAATTCTGATGATGTAACCCCCTTGCTGTGCTTAGGTCATTTTTCTACATCTTGTTAGAACATAGCCTCCTCCCACTTGCAAAAGAGAAAAATATGTTGTTGATACACTGAAGAAGTCTATGCTCAAAAATAAGATGCAAACTTCTGTAGAAAAGTAGCTCAACACAATAAAACCCAAAAAGTGTGAGTGCACAGTTAATGCACAGTGCTGTTCAAAGTATGTCCTTGCAAATTTAGTGCTGGAAATTATACTTGAACTCTCTCCAAAAAGCACTGTTTGAAGACCAACTTTTTGTTTCCTGATGCAGTTGGGTTTTCTACATATATTGCCCACCCAAACACAAACCTGACTGTCATTGTTCAGACTGGGAAAGTTTCATGCCTCTAAATTTGATCTGCAATGCCTGCCAGAAGAAATGCGAGCAAAATGCAAACAGCTAGACTAATGACCAAGTTACCTGTCATCACGGTTTTAGCATTATAAGCCTGTTTGATTAGATCATTAATTTGAAAATGTCAGGTTGTCTGGTTCTGGCTAAAATTAACAGGCTTACTTTTCCAAGGGCAGGGCTGTGTTAAAAGACCTCAAGAGCAAAGTTGGGAATAGAAAGAAAGGTCAGTGTTTACTTAAGAAAAAAGATAAATCAACGTAGTGAACTGAAAAGTCTTGCACTTAAATTTAGTCTAACAGACTTTGAGAGGAGGGAGAAAAGGGGATTGCAGTGCTGACATCCAGTCCTTTTACGTATATGCATATTGTATATATCTACTTCAGGCTTTTTCTCAGAAATAAAAGATGGAAACAACTACATTTCACTATCTGCAATCAAACTGGGCAGCATTTGACTTGATGTTATTTTTTGGAAAAAGAGAGAAACAGCTATTTAAAGGTAATAGTGCTTAGATCTGATTAGCCACTTCTATACCCATCTACCAAAAATATGTCAGTCACTTTCTTGTAAAGCTATCTAACAAAAGTATAAACTTCAGCACAGTCATTAAATTGTGTCTGTATTTCTTTTATTTTCATTTGTTTGTGTGTGTCATGGTATTGCGCTCCACTTCCTTATATGATGATCAAATAGCTTTGTGTTAGTGAAATGTGTTATATAAGCTAAGGAATTTTTTCCTTCATTGTTTTTCTTTCTGGGTAATTTACAATTTCCAGAGAATGGAATAACTGGCAGGGCAGGCAAGGTATATATTTTTTTTCATTCACTGGGAAATTTAGTAAGATAGAGTTTTTCTAAAGTATATCTTTGGCCAACAAATAATTTTTTTTAAAGTCTTTTAGAAGCATTGGGTTTCTCATTTTTAATTCACAGTCAGTTGATACTGAAACTTGAGTATTAAGGGAACATATACATTTTGGAAGCTTCAAGGGCACCTTTATCTGCATTCTGTCAAACTTTGGTCTTGGAAAATGTGGCTGTTGCTTTTGGTATAATTTCTGGATCTTTTTCTTGGTGATGAAAAAAAAAGTGTCTTGGCTTATAAAAATATTATCAGATGATAGCAGGAATAATAAATGTTACAGAGATCTGACAACTTGCAAATTATAAGCATAACTGCAAAATACATGTTATGTGGGCCCATGGCCTACATATACGCAAGAGAAGGTCACATATTTCGTATGTGCTGCCTGCTAAGAGAGCATCCTTACAGATCCTTACAGTACATCCTTACAGAAATAAAAATGCACTTAATGAACAATAAAATAAGAAGCAAAGAATAGCCTTATATAATTTATGATCTGCTTAATGCTGGTTTTATAGTCTTATAATACTTTTGCACAGGTATGGCTCATGAAAGTTCTACCTGCATCCTCTTTGAGATTCTTTCCTTATTTAAAAAAACCCAAAAGTATTAACATTTTCCCATTTGAGGAGAACATTTTCACATTGCCTCATAAATCCCCATTCCCAAATCTATAACCCACGGCTCCATATGTAAAAGGGGACTTCTGGAGAGGTGTGCAGCACACTGGAGAGAATAAGTGCTACTTATTTATTTGTGGAGTGAAGGGAAGGCAAGAGAAAAGGGGATTGGAAAGGGAAGGAGATTTTTCCCTGAGCAGTTCACCTTTTTCAGTGAAAAGAAACAAAGCTTATTTATTTATTTAATGAAACTTATTTATTTATTTATTTATTTATTTTATACTGCCTTTGGGCTTTTGAGCTTGATTTAATGTTTGTTCCAGTAAGGTAGGCAACTGATGTTGGATTATATGCTTCATGTTTTACAGTTTTTGAAGGCAGAAGGCTGTTTATGGGAGATTTAAGTTGCAAATATGGATGTTAGAAGTAAATATGTACAGGGGCAGATCCAAGGCAAACAGTTAAGGCCATGTTTAAGTTCACCTGTACTAAAGATAATAGAGCAATGGAGCGTGTATTTAGTTGTTTGAAATGTGTCCAGGTTCCATCAGGATTAAGCAGGTTTATGTGGTATTTGCTGTCCGGCATAAAGCTAGTTTCCTAAATAAAGTTGGTGGATGAGGTTTGAACATCAGTGATGTTCGTTTGGCAATCCTGTGTGATACAGCATGTAGGTCTTTTGGTTTCATAGGACAAGAGCTGCTGTACAAAGTCAGATTACAAATCTACTTAGCCCTATAGCCTGTTTCTGACAATGGCGGTAGTCACTGCCAAGGAAAAAGTATTAGAAAAAAATTGCTGTATATTCCTGCATTCTGGGTTTGTGCTCTGTAGATATTTCAGGCAATAACATGGGGCTGGCAGATACTTATTTACTCTAGCTGTCTTAGTGTTGGTAAATGACCTTACACATACTTAAGTGTCATTAAGAGCATGAAAAAGAATTTCTTCTGGAAGATGCTGATTTTCTGGTTTTAATATTGTCAGTATGAAACAAGTTAACCATTCTCCATCCTGTGGCAACTAATGAACTCCTTCGGTTTTATTTAGGTTAATTGACTTCTGAGTCCAAATAAATATTATCACTGACATGATTCCTAGGTCACCATTTTCTAATAATCTCAATCTGAAAAGTGCTTGAGTCTTTTGGCACTTTATTTATAAGTACAGGCTAAAATTCTAGTGACATCCATGGCATTTTAGTAGGTAGAAGCCAAGCCTAACTATGTGCTTTTAATATGTTCCTAAATAATATCCACTGCTTTCTGTAGGGATGGAGAGATTGTGTCTATCAGACAGCAGGAAATAAGAAAGGAAAGAGGAAGTGATATAAAGAATTAATGAAAGCTAGGGTTATAGTCCCAAAGAAGGTAGAAATAATATTGGCATATTAGAAAAGAACTTAGAATAAACAAAACAAAGCAGAATCGAACAAGACTAACTTAAAAAATTCACTAATTAAATTAGTGCCCCAAACAGAGTGGCTTAGAATAATTTTTAGAACAGATGCTTCTAAACTTCATTTTGAGATGAGCTCTAGGTAATTTAAACTTCTATCACAGCATGCATGTAACACACAAAAGTCTGCATTGATTTTATTAGCAACTTTATTATAGCAGAATAATTTGGAGAAAGATTATTAGAAAATATTATTGAAACATATCATAACAACATGTATGTTACAATCATGGCAGATCTGTGTATCAGTCAACTGAAAAATCCTGACGTCAATGATAATAGGTCAGAAGAAAATAAAAACGTAGTAAATTCTAGTGTTTTAAGGAGAAGGTGAAATGGAAATAGAAATGAAATATGCTGCTATTCCTTTTCTGCACCTGTCATTTTCTCTTGATAGTTCTCAGGTGAAGTAATTTAATTCAGTGTTGTGTCTGTTGAGAAAACACTTTAAATGTGTCCTTTTTGAAAAATATGTCTATAGTCTCTATTATGATCTTATGACACACCTTGAAATGGATTTAGCACTCTCACTTTTAAAGATGCTTTAAGGCTCTTTTCAAATCCTTAAAAGCAGAGTCTGCAGATTGAGGACAGTGCTATCAAGAGTGGGAGTAAATCAGAGAAACTCCCAGGATGGGAAATTCTCCCAAGAAATACTTCATGTGACAGGTTTAAGCTCCATAAGGTTTTCTACATTCAGGTATAAATCCTTTTATAATGAAGAGGAGAAAGGATTGCAGTAGTTTTGATATCAGATTTTCCCTATAAAATCATGTTTTTACCTACATCCAGAGCCAATTGAAAAAAATTCTACTGCCTGAAAATCCACCAAAAAAGCTGACTTTTAATACATGCCCTAGCATTTCATTTTAGCTCCTAGCATCACTTGTTATGTTGAAAGAGACCAGAAAACACATCAAAGAAATTATTTAAAAGAAAGTATCATATGATATGCATTCACCTGAAAGTGTTCATGACAGTAGCCTTTATTATGTTCCTCTAGTCCCAGTATCATAATAAGATTACTGCTACAAGTAAGGGTTGGCGAGATCAAGTTCTATTATTATTCTAGAATAGAGGTTGCTCAGTCTTTGTGAAATTAACATCCATATTGACAAATTATACAGAGCTGGGAAAGCTGCATCTCATTTACATATAAACTGTGTTTACTTTTTCAAGCAAAATAAATACTTCTAGGGTCAGACACTCTCATGTTAGAAATTGTCATTGTTCCAATTCCAATTTACATCACTGAGGATTTGCTCCACTGCCAACAATAGAGTTAAGTAAATGAATGAATTTAATTCTTATCTGAATTCATTTAATAATAGCATGTCCACAGTTCATAAACTAATCCTTCACCTCCAGGATAGCTGCAGGCACTGTTGTAAGCAACATTTTAGCCCCTCCACTACAGGATTTGCTTTAAAAGTGTGCAGGTGAAAATACTTTCAGTTCTCTTGACGGGCTGCCTATCCATTTTATTATTGTCATTGCTTTCCCTCAGGCTCTGACAAGAAGTTTGCACTTGCAGCTTGATCAAATTACATGCTTTTCCTTGATATGAACATGTAAAACATCATTGTGCTTGGCTCAGGAAATGATAACAAATTACAGAATATCCCTTATTTATGTCACTGATTCCAATCTGGTCCAAGCCACTAGTGACTGACTGTCATCCCTAAATAACCCTTGTGAAATTGGAGAGAGTCTTAATCATTTTAATTTTATAAATAAAATATTTCTTGAATGTGAATTAGAAAAATCTAAAAATTCACATATGGTGTAACTGAGCTGCAGCTGAGCTTGAGTGAAAAAGGAAAATGAAAATATTTGCAGCAGATGCTGAACTATAAGCCACCAATTGATTGGCAGTGACATCTCAAAACTATTGACGAACAGAGGTTGCTCCTTCTTGTATTTTAATTCACCAGTTGGGAGCTTTAGTTCTTCTCCCAGTCATCATTATAATGATAATATTAGTACTCATTAGGTATCTAAACACAACAGCAATAATCATAATGCCACCACATAATGAATAGCAAAGGTAGTAATTTACATGAAAAGAACTATTATTAATTACTTCTAATAATGAGAAATAGAGAAATGTTTCATACCAATAATACTTTTCTCTGCTTTAAGAAGCTCCAAAAAGGGAGAAATAAGCCCAGTGCATCCTCATTGCTTTTTACATCAAGCTTTGAAGTAAGACTGTTGAGTCTAATCACACAAATTAGTTGTGTCTCAGAAATATAGTCAAGATAGAGCATGAGGTCTTGCTTGAATGATTTAGTGTGTCCGTACCAAGAAAACTGATTTTTTTTTTCTTTTGGGGAAGTAAAGCCACCTTCGGTTTTACTTAGGTTTCAGTTCTTTGATTCTACACTTCCTTGGTATTTGTGGTATCAAATTTCTTGCATGGCTGCTCACTTGGTGCTGGGTCATGAATTTCTTCAGTCTTATGCATATTGATCACTGAATTTTTCTTCATCAATATTATTATTTTTAGGATGTGTAGGACAGAGTTTAGTCAATATCACTGTGTCACTATCTAAAATTCTGAAGATTTATTGGGTTTCACGTTAAAATTAATCACCTTGATATGATTAATAATCTTTGATGATCACATAGAAGTATCCGAGGTAATTCAGTATGTAAATGAAATATTTCATATTGGGTCATTATGACTAAGAATGCTTACCACTTGAGATTTCATTTATGATGGTAGACCATAATCTTGCAAAGCGAGGTATCTGATTTCTTGCCAAAATCAGAACTGTCTCTGAAAACTTTCACAGATCTCCTTGGTCTCCACAGGAATTTATGACATTTATTTTAAAGTACAGATCTAACAGACATCAGCTTGTATAGCTCAGGAATTCATAAGTTAAGCACATTTACATGCTATTTCAGTTTGTGTTAGTGAACTGAAATTCCTTTCACAATTCCTGTTTGATTTACCCTTTCAAAATATCATTGCATTATTTAACATAGCACTTAAGCTAGTCTCATATTACAGATATGTTTTTGTGTATTTGATAAATCAGCATTGAGGGTAGCAAGCATTTAACTTAGTCATGTTTGTGATATCAGATTATTGACATAGTGCAAAGAAAATTAAATGCACTGTTCTCATTTATAGCAGTGGGAACTGAATTTATAAAGTGGAGAAATCTATTCTTGCATTAATTCCGTAGGCCAGCTCACATACTGTGTTAATGGAATTCTATCTGTGTTATCTACCAGTTTTCAGCCTCTCTTGAAAGTAATCTGGCATTTGACTTATGTTTTCCATAGCATCAGCTGCCTGTCAGCACATGATAAGCCATGCAGTTTTGAGAGCCACAGGTTTGAAACCAAAATATCATGAAATAGTATGTTTGGTGTTGTCATGAGTGCTATATACAGTAAACGTAAATAGAATTTGTATGAATGTTTTCTTGAGTCATCTTGATAGGAGACAGTTTGTACTGGAAGGTAGTGAGTTCAATATAACATTTGTTAATGTATATGCAAAGCAAATGAGTGCGCAAGACTCTAGGCAATCAGCTCAGGGCTGATTTTGTGCCGGAGGGAGTGCTGGAGTGTTGCAAACTTCAAAAAAGGTGGAAAATTAAAATTTTGGTTCAAAAATGGGTTCTGGAGTCTCATTCTGAACTGTCCCAGTTTAATCTTACGCCTGTAGTTATCTAACCAAGTACTTGTATCACTTTGGTATTCATTGAAGTTTATTTCTTCTAAATTATGATGGGCATTTATGAAACTATACTCCTTATCAAGGTAGGGTAGCTAATGTATCCTGACCTAGAGAATAAGAACTCAGGGACTAAGCTCAATGCCCACTCAAATTGTTGGAAACCCTACATATGACTTGAATGCAGACCAAGATGATGTAATAGTTGGTAATGGCTGCAGTCAGTAGGGATCACTCAGTTTATATTTGGCTATGAGATCCTTGTATGTTGGAAAGCATTAAGAGAAGAATTTTTCAAAAGTACTGGTTTTTTTTTCTGTCTTTTCTCTTTTCTTTTGAATCTTATCACTACCAACATGTTCTTACTGAATGGTGTTTTATCACTTGGAGTGATAAAAGCCATATGGAAGAATTGTTGGAACTTTGCCTACGTTGTACTGCAGTTCTCGCCAGCATTGACCATGGCTATTTGAATTGCTGCTGTTATATATGAACACTGCATCAAGGAAGAAATTCAGCACTTATATTCCTCTTATGAAATGTAATTCCTATATTATGAAATATATGGTTTAAAAAGCATATTCCAGATGAAGGGAAATTTATTCTTATTACAGCTGTCAGCATTTTACCTTTGACAGTATGCATTTTTGGAGGTTTACTGTATTCCTACGGTTGCAAAAGTAGGAGTGTGAGGTGGAAAGGGAGCAGTGATTCTTTAATGTGGCATTGATGATAACCTACCCTTTAAGATTTAGAATGGGTCATAAAAAGGCAGATTGTGATCAAAGGAGATAATGAAGATTTATGAAAATATACTGAATTTTCATTGAATTTATTGGATCCAGAGCTGATTGGCCAGGGCCCTTGTCTATTTTTGTGTCTTTTCTTGAGGATTTTTTTTTTGCGTTTTCCTCTTTTGCAATAATGCACCTTTATGCCTGATTCTACTCATTTGGACAAGATATTGGATATGAGACAGTGGGAAGCTCTTCATTACCCTAAGTTTCTCCCACATATCCCATTTGGGACTATAGGCATAGCAAGTGCAGAATCTTCTGTGCTACAGAAGAGGCTTCATGTTCATCTTAGCTATATTTTGGAGGAAGGTAACAGGAGCTGCACTACAGGAAAAATCCTAACTCAATTTATGCTTTGTAAGTGCAGTTTTCTTGTGCTTATGAGCTTTGCTGGGTTTGTGTCATTGGAAAGAAGCAAAGAAAAAAAAAAGTAAATTGCATTATCCATAAACCTTAAGGAGATACCTGATATGGCAGCAATAAGCTTTAAGAAGAGGTATCTGAGAACTAGCTAATTTACATGTCGTGCAACCTGGCTTTGAGTCAAAAGAGTTGGTTTTGGGATTTATTTTCCTCTGTGCGTTCTTGACCCTTGCAGATGAACTGGGATTATGTAAATTTCGGCAGCTGCAACAATCTCTTTTCTGTCATCTGGCTTTCTGGAATTTTCTGCTGTTGTGCTGCTTCAGTGTTGCAGAGAAAGTGAATAGCAAATGCATCTGCTTGGCATAAGAACAAAAGCAAATCCCAGAAGCCTGATATTGAACTCTAGATTTTAGAATTGCAGGTCTTGTGCTGTAATAATGAGAGGGTTTACAAATTTGTTAATAGAAAAATTCAGGAGAGAGCTTTTCTGTATTCCAGCTAATCCCACCCTCTGTGGTCCCACTGCACACCCATTACTTCCTATAAAATTTCACTCTCTTTGCTTGTTAACTTATTTCCTAAATTCTAACAGTATTCTGAAAGGTTTTCTATCTGTTTTGTCTCAGAATGCTGGGACTAAGAGATGCAGGGATTAAAAACAATATATGACTCCAAAATTAATATTTGAAGATATTATTTTGATTTCATTTAGTTTTGTAGCCTACGTGGGCTGCTAGAAATGCTGGTGGTGTTGCCATGCCCATGGCAGAGCCCAGAATTGGGGATGTGTGGGGATGTTTTGAAGTCATCTATTGTAGCTCGTCTTCCCTCTTTAGCTAGGAATTCTCTGCTAAGTAGTTGCACCACAGAGTCCTTTCCTAATAGATGATCCAATAAAGAGTTTCAGACATTCAGTCAAAAAGCGTAATGCTGAGTGATGGTCTGAGGCTTTGCCATATTCTTTTTTTTTTTATTAATTCTGTCAATACCTAAAAGCTATGAACCAATCACCAGGAACTGGGGCAGTTCATTCCATGAGACAATTTACTCACAGTGACTTTTTCAGACACATTCCATAAGAATAGCAAAATAAAAATAGGGCTGAGCATCTAAGCTGGAGCACTGTTACCTGGAGATGACTGAAGTCAGCACATTTTCATCAGTTTCTTGGGTCTTTGATTTAGGACTTGAGTGAAAGATTTACTTATTTGCAAAATTCTTCTTTAATGTGATTTCTGTACTAGCTAAAGGATAGAAAAGATGCTATTTCTTAAGCTTTTTCTTTTGTTCTGCTACATTTAAGGAAGAGTGTGGTGGTGTTTTTTAAGGTGTTAGTTCAAATTATGCTATGCACCTATGATTGATTTCAAAATGGGAGAGTTTGAACTGAAATAAAATAGTCAGCCTGATGCCTCGAGAAATTACAAATCACTGAGTCAAGCCTACCTTTGAAAAGACAGGTTTATTCTGTTCAGAGAGTTATTCTTCCTTAGGTATCTTACTTGTGAACCCTGTGCTATACTAAACAAAAAGAAAAAAAGAGCTCTTTGCTTTAAAGAGCAAACAGCCATTCCTGATGCTCAAAGAATTATTTCATCAAAGAAGAAACAGAAGAAACCAAACCCATATATTTTATACGGGTGTTGTAGGTTTTGGTTATTTTGGATTTTAATGACTGATTAGTAGGAAGCCATTATCTAATCTGTCAGAAGCAGCTTCATGAAATCCAGAGAAATTTCAGGTTTTCAATGCTAGTGCTAATACTTTAAAAAGTGCCTTTTCTGGTGTAATTCAAAACAATCTCTAAAAAGCCTGCTACAGTCTAAAGTTCTAATTCTAGTGTTCTGAGCTACAAATTAAGACTTCTATCCCATTCTGTCAAGAAAGGCATATCATCAGGATTTTAAAATTTGCCCAAAGTAGATTTTTTCCAAGATGATTCTTTTTAGGACAGTTTGAAAGTGAACGTATTTGCCTAGCTCAAAAATGCTTTAGCTAGCATAAGCAAACTTTTCACAGACTGTTTCCTTGCTGAACTGAACTTTCTGTCACAAACAGCATTAAAAGTAGGTTATGACACCTTTAGTTGTTGGGTGGGTTTTTTTTAATTTTGAGAATACTTTTTTTTTCTGCAATCTTCCTTTTGCAGAGTTGGAAAAATTTTGCCCTAGTTTAAAAAAAAAAGAAAAAAAAAAAAAAAGGTCAACCAAAGACAAAACCTGGAACTTTTCCATCTAGAAAGTGTGAAACAAGTAGAAAAATAGTGGGGGAGAGGAAGTTGGTAGAAGTTATGCTGAAACAGTACCTGCTATTTAAAGCATTTCCAAGGTTGAGTACTACTCAGAAATTAAAAACCGATCAATTTATTTGACCACAAGCCTTTGTATTTCAAATTATATGTATGTAAGAGTTACAACAGTTATTTTTCCCGTAACTGACATCTGTTATAGAAAACCATCCTATGTAGTTCAAATTGCCAGTATTAAACAAATGATAAAAGGATGCTTTATAGTTGAAATCATAGGGTGACCTTAATAATTATTGCTTAAGCTTCCATCTATTATACCTATCATGTAATACATCAATTTATGCTGTGATTCTGTATTGCAGCTGCTGTTAGTTCTGAGGTCTATTTATATGCATGAAAAATGGCTTATTTTCTTTTTAAATATTTTTATGTACCTTCTTCAAGAAACTACACAGCCACCATTGCTAAAATTTGCAGATAACTAAAGGAGCAGTTGTCTACTGTAAAAAGCAGACTTGATTGATCAATAAACTGGAATTTGAAGAATCAGTCATATAAGGAAAGAGGATTCTTTGGATGGAAAATACAGATAGAAATTGCTTGGATGAAGGACGGGCTTTAAAAAATACACCATTTTAATTCACTCTACTTACAGAAGTTTGCTTTCCTTCACATCAACTGCCTATGAAGCATGTGGACAGGATCTCCTGCTTTGATCCCCAGAGAGAATCACCTTTAGATGGAAAGGGCTGTCTTTCACTTCCCTGGTAAATTATGCCTGGCATCTCACTGCTGTCTGACTGGAAACCTGAATCATGTCCTTCCCTTCTTCCTCTGATTCTTAGGTGCGTTAACCATGGTGACTATATGGCCTTTGAGTAATGACATCTACAATGATTTTCCTTTCTTGGGAAAATCATAGTTTTCAGCGACACAAAAGCTGTTTCTTTTAACAAAACCCCTTTGGCACCTTGTTCCCAGTGTTTGGTCACTCTAGCTGCAAGGAATCGCTTTTGCTGCAACCTGTGACTGTTGTTTTTGTGTTTTCATTCTTCCTTTGTGTACCACCGCCAAACAGTCTGGCTCCATCTTCCCTGTAACCCACTCCTCCAATAGTTATAAACAATGAATGATCATGGGGAGGCCTTCTTTCAGTGACTACATATCCTTAAATCTCCTAGATGCACATCACTTCACCTGCAGATAGATGACAGTGGGCTAATAAGCAACTAAGCTGTACTCTCCGTCCAAAAAAACTGATCATTGTGTTTTGGTCTAGAGTTTAGTAATCTTGGCAAGTAATCCTATCTTGATGTTGAGGTTGAAGAGGTCATCTTCAGAATTGTCAGGCAGGCTATATTGTGTAAGGAGTTGCTCTTTATCTAGGCCATGATTTTACCTTCCCTAACTGTGTTTTTGGCCTTTTGGTTTACTTTATTTTGTTCTACAACTCCTTTTTGACCTGTCTCCATCATAAGTAATCTATTATAACCAAAGACAGTCAGGTTATAGGGAGCTGTCTGTAGGGACAGTTGGAAAAGGTTATATCTTTTATAAGACCAAATAATACAGTTGGAGAGAAAACAAGAAAGCTTTTTTGTCTCAGAGGACTTTCATTAGTTTTCTAAGCCCAAAGCTTGTTCTCTCCCCTGACTATATCTCTTGGTCTAATAAAAGATATTATTTCTCTCTACAAGCCTAGCTTGTTCACAGAATTACGCCAGCACAGCTACAATGACACTTCTATAGAAGCAAGGAGACAGAAGCCTACATAATTCAAAATAATGTGTATGTGTTATCTGTTCAATATCGTTATTCTGAGCATAGTGATAATTACCACAGATATAGAATGGGCTGATTAGAGATTTTTTCCAAAAGGGAGACAACCCTGATAGCTATCTGGAGACAGAAATAGAATATGCCAGTGCATTAAAGGTAGCAATAGACTTGGTGGAGTGGCTTATACCTTGTTTTCATCAGGGAAATAGCAAATAAGAAGTAACTGCACAGAAATATTAAGGAAATTCTCTTAGCTACTGAAGTGAAATAATTATGAATTCTGTTAGCTGGGGAGAAGGACATTAGTGAATAATTGCAGTTTAATATATTATTAATAGTACTCTGAGTTTTCAAATCTGTCTTAAAAAAAAAAAAAAAAAAGGCAAAACAACTAGACAGACTGGTTTGGGTGCCAGGGGTTTGGACTTAACCACTGCTTGTTTGCCTAAGGACTTAGTTTTGATTGCTCAAGGTTTTAAAATTTGCTAAAAACTCAGAATGACAGTTACTGAGAGTAGGACTATCATGTGCTGTGTAATGCTTAACTAAATTACTGTTAATGCTTACTTTAGAAAGTCTGTGGTCTATATTTTCATAGGTTCTAAAGGCGGTAAGAATTAAATTGATAAATGCAGATGTTCATGCCAGAAACCTGATAGTCCAGTCACAAGACAGAGATGTTCTGTAAGTGCAATTTGTCCAGCCAAATAAACAAACATAGCTTTCTGGATGCTCTGGAGAAACTGCCTGTAATCTCCATAACAGGAGCTATTAAGGGGTATTATTCCAGGAATAAATTTGTGTATGAAAAATAGATGAAGTATTTACTTAGTTTTAGCGCATCTTGCAGAGAGGCATTTTACCTTTCCTATAACAGTACAAATTCTCATTTTAATGAGTGTTTTAATGTAATGAAAAGTGAGCTGAGCATAAATCCCAGGTGTTGTACTAAAAATGGAAACATATTCAGGACGTATTCTAGGAAGAAATATAGTTACACTTGCAGGTGTAGAGCTAGGGTTGGATGCTCAGCTAGACTAATGAGGCTTATTTTTACTAAAATACTCTGACTTACACCAACCAGGACTCTAGCCTCAAATGCCTTTTATTCAGGTTCACATTTGCAAAACATGATTGCATATTAGGAGTGCAATGAAGTGCAGGTTAAATGAATAATATATAGCTATGTCAAGACAGTTAATGAAAAGTGTCCAGAGTGAAGTGTTTAAATCAGAACTAATGCTGACAGACTTATAGCTTCCTCTCTGCTTTAAACAATGGATAGATGCCACACCAGGTAATAGGCTCTTTTGACTTTTTTTTTTAGTCAGCCTGATGTAGTGGGTTTAAAGGGATTGCACTGATGGAGGTTAGTCTGACAGCAAAATTTTAAAAGACCGTGATATGAATATATGATTCTATGAAAAGAAAAATACCCCAAACTATAATAAATAGAGTAAGTTTGTGTTAAAATATGAACTCATAGTAATAATTTCTTCTTTCTAAGTTTATGTAAGCCAATGAACTTCTCTGTCATGACTATAATGGAGATGAACACAGATGAGAGTAGTCCAGACACTAGACACTTGAAAGAGTGCTCTTTCAAGCAACCACTCTTAGTCCTGGAGATATTTACACCTTCTCTAAGTGTGGCTGTTAACCTTAGGTCCTACTGATTGGAAGATAATTAGTGTCCCCATTGAAAAGCTTCAAGTGTGCATTGGAAGATAATGCAGTGGTACCCACAAGCTGTTGAGAAACAGAAGTCCAGGATTCTATTCCTGGGCTGTGTCTAACAACTGGAGGGATATTATTATTTTTAAGTCACCTTTCCAACTGAAGAAATTTCTCTTTTCTCTTGGGAGAGATATTTACGTACTTTCATCAGCATAACATAAAGGCTGTCCTTCTGGCATATTCACGGGTAGATCATACAGAAAGATATTTCACAGACATTCCCAACCCCTCCGTAACTGGTTATAAGGAAGAAACAGCCTGGTCACTATAAGGCAGGCACCATAAACAAGGTATAACTGAAACTCGAGGGGAAATGGGACAAAATACTTGATTTTGGCTGTAACTTTAATGATAATTATGATTATAGTAAAAGCTCCATGACGTAAGTAACTAATGCATACAGTAATGTAGTTCCCACCTCAGATTGTTTACAGTCATACCAAGTGGATGCTGTTGAAAATGGGAAGCAGTGCAAGCAATCAGGGCAAGCACAATAGCTGTAATGTGCTCAAGAAGGTAATTTGAGCCCAATTCGATTTGTTAATATAATCTTTAATATAACTGATTTCTTAATCTAGTCTTTACATATTTTTCCCTTCTTAAAAGTAGTAGCCCTTTTCAAACACAAAGATGATTTTAAAATTCATATTATTCCTTAAAATTAAATCCTATAAACACTGTAGTGATGAGCACAGTATAACTTCTTACCTGGTTAAATAATTATAGCCATGTATGCTCCAATAAGTTCTTAGAAGGATTTTTGCAATATTAAACTAAGAAAAATCTCAGTGGTTTAAGGTTCTTTGTTTCTTTACACAATCTCAGCATTGTGTATGCTAAACAGGATCTATTGTGGGAATGTAGTGCACTAGCAAATATAATTCCCATCATTTGCAAGATAGATTTATAATGTGTTTCTGTAGTTTTAGTTACTGAGATATATTGCTAATTGACTTTTGTGGCAAATTCCAGTGTTATTAAAAGAGTGATTTTCATTTGCAATAAAAATGTGTTTTACTGATTCAGCTGTTCTAGAAAGGGCTTATTAGAATTGTCAATTCATCTTTTAAACTAATGGTTTACTATTTTCCACAAGGATTCGTTATTTAAGCCTTCAGGTATTCTACTACATATCATTTGCCATTTAAATGTTTATGATGTTCTCACAAGCTTGTTTACCATAATAAGAGCAAATGTATGGAGCAATGAGTTTGTAAAACAACTCCCGCTGTCAGCCATTCTGCTCTCCAAAGCAATCTACTAAAAATATTTTGCCTTGGTAGGCAAAACTCAGCTTTTTCATTCCCAAAATTCTTTAGCCTCCAGTTTTGTCCAATTGATGGTAAAGCAGGAGAGATATGAGGGGTTTTAGTAGCATTTTTCCGTGGAAACTTTGTGTCTAATTATTAGAGTAGTTTTTTTTAGAATCATAGAATCGTTTATGTAGGAAAAGAAATTTATGAACATCCAGCCCAGCCATAAATTGTCATAGACAGCTAATTCCCAGAGAAACCAGTAACATTCATGTGCTTAAATACTAAATGGCAATGAATATGTCCTCCAAAATATGGAAAAGTAAGAAAACAAATGTTTCAGTGTTTGTGGATTATATTTAAAGCACAAAAAAGAATCCTGTGGTAACTTTTTCTCCTGGCTGTTCAGTTTTAGATACTCACCATATTAAAGTTGCTTTTGTTGCAGGCACCTCAGGGTTTGCTTAGTGCAGATCTGGAGATACTGATGGGTTATACATCACAGAGTCATAGTCTGCCTCTGTAATGTTATTTTATTGTGGTGCTTTTAGAATTTTCATTAGTAAATAATAGGCATATAGAAATGTTCCTCTTTTTTTACAAAATGTTATACTACTTAGGTGAGCCAGTTTTTAATAAACAACCTTTTCTCCCACCCTTATTTAAGCATATGAAATTTATGCTCACTCATGCCTCTGTTTCTCTAATGCAAAATCACCCACTCCTGTATGTGGCTTCTTTGAACTCGCTACTAACAAATCCTGCTGGGGTTTAGATACTCTCCTGTTGAGCACTGATGAGTAGTAAATACAGTGGTTTTCACACTTGCCTTAAACCATGTATGTTGTGTAATGCACACAAGTGTAACATAAACATTTTAAACAGGTTTTGTACAGTCTGGCTCTCAGCTGTGATTACTATACAGCATCACCCCCAGCAAAAGACACTGTGCAATCAGAATTACACTTTTCCTGGTGATCAGATGATGACGCCTCTAAAGTGTCAGTGGGGGCATCATCAGAAGGCCACAGAAGCACAGGTCTGATGTAGCAGATGTCCTGTGCTATATAGAAAAAAAGAAGCTGAATGTGTGTTGTCTGTACTGAAGGTGAGTTTATAGTGCTAGGAGGTAGAGAGGAAATTGCTTTTGATCATTATCAGTATAACATTTGGTTGTTAACATAGTAGTTCTGTCAGGGCCTCTAGCACAGAAATAATTTCAGTAACAGTTTATTGATGCTAAAGAAGCCTGTGTTTTGGACCTAAAGCTAGATCATCTGGAAGCAAAAATCTTAGAAAGGATTATCTGGACCCTATGGAGGGAAGGACCTGGACCCTGTGGAGGGAAGGACCTGGACCTTGTGGAAGGAGGGGCCCCTGGCATGAACCAGACCATGATCTAGTTCTTCAGAGTTTTCCCAGAGCTTGGCACTCCTGGCCCCTGTGCTGACCTTTAGGACTCTAGGTGAATACGTTTGTTCTCATTGCAGTTCCCTGTTTTGTAATCCATGTTATTGGTCACAACCATCTCTTCAGATTCACTCTTGACCTTTCTGTTCTCTGTTGCCGCAAGCTTCATGGTCCAAAACCAGCTTTCAGTAGAAGTTGTTGCTTCTTCTCAGCTGTTGCTTGGTACGGACACTCTGCTTGGTCACTGCTGTTCTAAATTTTTTTTTATTTCTTCACTGTCAGTTCTTATGCCTAAGAAAGCTGCTCTATGCTGAGGAAGTGGAAAAAACGCCCCACAGCCTTATTTCCTTTATCAAACTCAAAAATATGTGATCCAGTAAATCACTTGCAGTATCTGGTCCATAATACACTGAAAACTGGTGACACTCTAGCCATACACCTTGTGATGTATGTACACCATATGGGTTCTACTGAAATAATATTTTCTAACATATCAGTGACAAAATGCTGCTTTGGTTTACTAGGCAATATCAAGATAGTAAGCCTGTGACATATCAAGCTTAGCAAGCCTCTTTTATTTTCTGCCAACACTGACAATAAATCCTGGATTTTAGGAATGGAGTATTGATCCATGTGTAAGCAAAGTTTGTTTCAATCTCTGTATTTCCCATTTAAGTGTTACAGGAACCTGGAGAATCAACAGAAAGCAGTTTATTATCTAATGCTACACTCGCTGCATTGTCATGTTAGCTTCTTTGTAGTGAGAAACTTGAAAGCAATATTCGAGTAATAATGTATTCCATTTGCCAAAAGTCCCCATTCTTTAAGCACTTGCAGGAGTCTTTTCACATATGCATATATAAAAAGGAAATCAGTTAAATTGGCCCTTCATGTGAATTTCTCATGCTCCACCAGCATTATTTTGGGGTGGGAGTTAAGATTTTGGTGGTGGTGGTGGTGATGATGCTTTGTGAGCAGGTGTTTTATAGCCCCTGTGCTGGGGAACCATGTTGCACTAGCATGTATGAATAGAAGATGCTCTCGTCAGATCTTTCTTCCTTCGTAACATATTTAAGAAGGAGCTGGCAAATTCACCTGTGCTGAACGACAGAGAGTGTAAACTACTTTGATGTTGTGTAGCTTCTAGACAGGTACAAATATGCTTCAAGACTGGTATATCGTCTGTACTGAGCAGTGGTGCATGTTCTCACTCTACCTGCATACTAATTCCTTTGCTTCTCATGTTGGTGATGAGAGGGTGAATATATCTGAGAAGACAGGCACCCACATTCTTTGGGATAAAAATAGTATCTTATCACTCATGCCTTTGACTTTGTATCTGGGATTTGAAAGGAGTGTTTTCATGCCAGTACATCAGTGCCTTGAGTAAGGCAGGGATGTCTTTTTCTGTCTGTTTCTTCTTCTGTGTTTCATGCTGAAGTTAAGAATTATGTAGGAATGCCAAATATGCTAAGTGTAAGTATATATTTAAAAATGAGGGTGTCCTCTTTCAAAAGGCTTTCAGAACATGTATTTCCATACTATGTAGATCCTGGGAACTTTTCACAACCTTTACCCAGGTCCTGTGAATGCAGTTCTTGTTTTTCATACGTAAGGAAAATCACAGCAACAGTACTGTTCAAAGAACATTAAGTAGCTAAATAAATAAATACATATGCTTTTGAGTTGAGTAGTGGTGGAGTATTGCTTCATTTAAAATCCTTTAGCCTGCCAAAAAAAAAAAGGAGATTCCCATATGTTGTATCTGAAAAAAATATATTTCATAACATTGTGCTTGCAGGACTGACTCCTGGACTGCTAATTTTGTGGTTATATTCAAGGGGAGGTTTTCATTGCAGAAAAAAAGCCAAGATGCTTCTTAGCGTGCCTGTTCACAGAGCTGAATGAAGTCCAGCGTGGAGGTACCCAAGTAGCTCAACACTGGCAGTGGTCAGCTGCAGAAGCAGGGTGTTCAACATAAGACAATTTACTCTACTCTGAAGGATTCACATATGTGGTTTATTGGACTGGGTTTGTTCAGAATCCTACTTCATAAACTCACTTCTCTCCAAGTGAAATGGTGCTGGGTTTGTTCTATGCTATGACAATTTTGATTTATTTCTGCAATGCTGCCCCCAGAATTTTTGAGCCCTGCAGCAGCACAAATGGTTTTGGTGGGTATTCCATTTTGTCAAAACCTTTCTGAAAAATCAAATCCCCCAAAAGCACCTTACTAAGCTGAAGCAAAAGCTGGAAGTCTGTTGAAGGATGTTCGTATACTCCCAGGGAACTGATGAAAAAATGAAATGTGCAGTGCATATTTTCTTGCTACCTATAGAGAGGGAGCTTCACTCAACCCAATGGAAAACAACATTTTTCATTGTTTGTTTCTGGTCAGAATCAATCAAAGGTTTTACTATGATACACAAATCTCGTATGTTGTGATCTTATAGGAACTGGAGTATTCAAAGTAAACTTCGAATCTTTTTTCTCTTTGATTTCATAAATATGCAGTAGTGTCCCAGCACGAAAAGGGCCAAGTTCAATTATAAATCCTGATCTTTAAATTCTTTTTTTAGACCTTACATAATTGAGATAAAAGACATCCTTTTAGAACATTTAACATGCTTAATGAGAAAAGAGACAAATTAGCAATTAAAAATCAAAGGGTCTGTATTTAAACTGTACACAAACCTGAACTTCGTATTTTCAATTTCCATGAAATAATTCAGACATCAGTGAGCAAGCTTTCAGTGTAAAATGAAAGTGATATTCATGAGTTTTACTCTGGCAGTATGAAGAACTCTGATAGTTTAAAGGAGGGTTCACCTCCTAAAGAGAAAAGAAAGAGGGTGAACATGTGCTTTGGGGAAAGATTATTGCTTTCTCTTTTTTTTTGGAGGAGAAAGAGTCTATTTATGTCATTTTAAGTTAACTTAGTTATGTCATCTTATTAACTATAACAAGATGATAATGTGGACTCTAGAAAGTAAAATAACGCTGTTAAAAAAATCATATAAAAGTAGATGTCAGACTTAATGACTACTATCTGTCTTCAGTGAAGCTTTTTTTTCTCTTCCCAACTTCCTGTCATTCACAATGTATGCTGGGTAAGATGTACCCAAGTCAAATCAGTTAATTAATTCTGAAAAGCAAACGTGTTTCTCGTCTCAAGTGGTTACTGGCATCTCTATAGATGTTGACCAGAATTCCAAGCCACTAATAAGATGCTATTGTCAGATCTTGCACTTTTGCCTCAAATATCAGCAAAAGGAGAACAAAAGCTGCCTTCTCACAAAGGTCATTTTGGCATTCCAGCAATGCCAGCAGGTGCCGGTAGCCTGCATGCATGTGTTTTCTCTGTGCTCTGTGGTTGTGGTACAGCACAAATGAAGAAGGATGAATACTTTCCCTGTGAATGCTTGCTGCTGCGCAATCCCAAGAACCACTGGGATTTCCAGTGGAGCTTTTCCTGCACAGCAGTCCACACTGAAGTGACTGAATGGCAAAGGTGTGATGTCTGCATTGCATCAAAGAACAGGATTTTCAGAGTATTTGACATTAACTGAAATACGGAGACAGTGGGAAAGAGATCATTATCTTGCTCATTATTATCCTTGTCTGGGTCCTTGGAGTTTCATAATGATTTCAGGGGATGGGAGTGAAAAAGAATTTTGAAAGGTGAAAGCAAGAGAAGCAGGTCTATATAGTAATGCATTTTGTTAAGTCCCGTCTCCCTCATAACAAGAGAGAGAGGAGTTGAGGGGAAGTTTCCTAAGAGGACTGCCTGAGAGAAAAGGAGATCCAAAGGCTAAAGAGAAAGGACTCAAAGTGATTTGAAAGATGAGTCAAAGGTAGATGAAGTGAAAAGTGAGGTCCCTTTACCAATACAAACTAAACAAAACAAAAAAAGGTAAGACAGGAAAAAGGGATGGGAAACAACAGGGGGAAGATCAAGGGAAAGAAAAGCAAAAAGGAAAGAAAGTATGCTGAAATTACACAGAGAAATGGCAAAAAGCATTGCAATATAGGAAAGAGCAGGATGACTACAGGTTAGGGAACTGCAGGGAATATTGAGTTCACAGAGAGGACTAATGAAGGAAAAAAGGGTGTTTTCTAATGATAAAAGAGAAGACACTTGAGAGTGGGAAATAATAGATTAAAACCACCAAATTTCAAATGAAAGGGAAAGTAGTAATAGAGAAAGTAAGCTAGAGATGAAGAGGGGAAAAAAATAAGGGACCATTAGAATGACACCACTGGCTTGGGTAGATGGCTCATTATCTTTGAGATGTGATGATTTACTATATTTTCCAGAAGTCATACCATTAGATTTTGTCTGGAAGCTTCTAAGCATGAGCTTCATGAGCAGAGCACACAGTGTGAGAACAGCTATGCAGTCTACGCTTTTTGCCCGTACATTTAACATTCGTCAGTGGTCTAAAACATCCAATTATAGCTTCTGGCACCAATCTGGGTGCATGAGTCCTAGAGAAAATGTTGAGTCAAAAGCTGGTAGGCAAACAAACAGCAGGTTACCAGCAGGTAACTTTCCATTAGCTTCTTTATTTCAATTCAGTAAGAAAAGGAAATTTGGGCAGTCCCCAAAGCAAAACACTCTATTAACTGTGTGCAGCATTATTCTGCTATGTGCTTTGGCTTTTAGGAAAGAAATTCTCACATGGGTCAGTTGCACTTGTGTCTATGATCAGTTACTAAAACAAACAAACCACCTTGACTGCTGCAATTATAATCCTTAAGTCACAGGATATAAATCTACACTTCGGTATTCACATTCTTGTAACATAACTTGAAGACAACAGATTGAGTGCAGGAGTAGGTCATTGCTTCTAGCCCAGAGACAAATTAAAGCAATAAAATATACTGTACAAAATAATTAACTGAATGCACAGAACTCTATAGGTTTCAGCACAGAATGTAGGAGAAACAAGTGCTGCTATACATTATTCAATTTGTTGAACACAGTATTTTCTATTGATTTTAACAACTTATTACTTACTGACTATTACCTAGGCTTCAGTGAAGGGAGAAGTTAAGCACAGAAAGCTTTCCTGATAGCCAGTCATCTTAGGAAGCTGCTGTGAAGAACATAACTGATCCTTGTTTCTTTAACCAAGCCCAGGAGTACAAAGGCCCTCAATTAACCCCTGTCTGTTAGGATTAGGATTTTTGCAGGGTTGTTTAACCAACTATTGGGTAATGATTCAGGAGCTAAACTGAAAGGACTCTAACCAGGTGACAGAGTGATTGACTAAATTTTACGTAACTGACAGTATCAGAATGAGAACCAAAACATACCTTTTCTGGCATTCCTTCTGTGAGATTAATCTGTAGGATTAGTCTCTGATTGGGCATATTGTTGGACAATAACTGATGAGACCACCAGGAATACTGTGTGCAAAGCTGTTTCTGTGATGTCCTGCTTGAATTTTGCCTAAACTGTTGTCCTAGCAAATTTTGTAATGCTTAATACACACATAAACAAAAAAAAACCCAAAGCCTTTTTCTTCATTATTTTTTGTTGTTTATCCCATTTTGAGTCTTCACAGCTGTCCTGGGTTCAGCAGTAGCAGTCAGTTTTTCTCCTTCTTAGTAGCTGTTGCAGCACTGTGTTTTTGACTTTCAGCCTGGGAACGGAGCTGATAACACCGATGTTTACCCTGAGCAAGGACTTTGTGAGTCTCATGCTCTGCCAGGGAGGAGGGGGGGCCGGGAGGAAGCAGGGACAGGACACCTGACCCAGGCTAGCCAAAGAGGTATTCCATACCACAGCACGTGTCCTGGGTTCAGCAGCAGCAGTCAGTTTTTCTTCTTCTTAGTAGCTGGTGCAGCGCTGTGGTTTTGACTTTCGGCCTGGGAATAATACTGATAAAGCTGATGTTTTCAGTTGCTGGTCAGAATGTTTATCCTGACCAAGGACTTTGTGAGTCTCATGCTCTGCCAGGGAGGAGGAGAAGCCGGGAGGAAGCAGGGACAGGACACCTGACCCAAACTAGCCAAAGAGGTATTCCATACCACAGCACGTCATGCCCAGGAGGTAGAACGGAGAGTTTCTGGAAAGGCGGGATCACTGCGGGGTGGGGGTGAGGTACCGGTTGGTGAGCGGTTGTATTCTCTTCCTTGTTATTTCCTTTATCATTATTACTATTAGTGGTAGCAGTAGTGATTTGTGTTATACCTTAGTTATTAAACTGTTCTTATCTCAACCCATGGGAGCTGCATTCTTTTGATTCTCCTCCCCGTCCCTCCAGAAGCGGAGGGAAGAAAGGTGGGGGGGGAAGTGGACTTCGTGGTTCTGATTTACGGCCTGGGCTTAAACCACGACAGCATGTCATGCCAGGGGATGTAACTGTGAGCTACCCAGAAGGGCACGTCCTTTTTCTGTCGGGCTCTCTTTTCCGGCGGGCGGTATCGTATTCTCTTCCCTTGTTATTTCTCTTATCATTATTATTATTGGTGGCAGCAGTAGTGATTTGTGTTATACCTTAGTTACTGGACTGTTTTTATCTCAACCCGTGGGAGTTACATTCTTTCGATTCTCCTCCCCATCCCTCTGGGGAGTGGGGAGGGTAGTAGACTGCGTGGTTCTAATTTACAGCCGGGGCTTAAACCACGACACTTTTAAACTAACACCTGGAAGTTAGAATTTCCTATCTGAGTGATGTTTCATGACAGCATCATGGTGTCTTTTCCAGTTGTGCAGATTTATTATGCTTTGGAATGGAAAAGGGCATTATTAATGTGTTTCTTCTGGTGAAGACATATCTTAGAAAAAGTCAGTTCCTAAAGCAGGTTGGACCTGAGTGAAAACTGTGAAGGGAGTTTCTGAAGAAGATATGGGTACTACAGGGGAAGGGGCTGGTATTTCTGTGACTGTCTTATGAACTGCTAATGGAGCAGTTCCTCAACAGTGCGCTTTGGTGGGCATTTCCACTCAAAATGTTTCGTCAGGCTTTTTGCAGTAAAACCAAGAAAGATGAGTGATAGTGATCCTGGTGTCCTGATCAATTCCAGTTGCAGATATAATGGTGCTTTATCTTTCAGATTTCCTTTGCAGCTTCCCTAAAATGTCTCTTTGACTGTTTTGTAGTGTTGCTGTGACGCAGTCTGAGTTCAGAGGTGGTTGCATTGTGGTGCTGAATGAACCGCTTCCGGTACCTTTTCTATATTAATTGAAGTAACATTCTCTAGTGAGAAGCACTTAAGTAATGCATTCATTATCAGTATTCTGGTTTTACTTGTTTACTGTGATTGTTCTTAACTGTGATCACACCAAGCCAATATATTTTTACTGATCAATTGACAGTTTTAATCTGCATTGCATTCTGCTAGAAAAGAAGCGAAAGCTGTCACATACTCATCAGAGTTCACTGATTTCATGGTAGAAAATCTAACTGTAAGCTCTATCGTACAGGTGTTACAGATTTTGCTGTTCTAAGTTCCTTATAAATCAATGTCTGGAAATTGCAGATGTACATAAACCAGATTTTGCCTATTTTAATATTGGTATACAAATTGCAGACCTTCCATAATGCATAGTTCATATAGGCAAAAACTTCTAATGAAAACAGAAGGCCAACTTTTGGCTCTGCCAGCAAAACGAGCAAACCCCACTCTAATAATGATGGTGGAAAGGATAACAAGCTGGGAGGTGAAATGAACAGAAAAAGATTGTAAATGGGATATCCAAGGAAGCAGAACGTTGACAACTTTTTCACCTTCATCATTTTATACCTGAATGTAGCAGAGTGAATGCTGTCATCAGAATAAATAAAAGAAGTTGCAATGGATGTAAAAAGCACTATAACTGACAAAATTCATGTGGTATGAAGATGGCAAGTACTGTGCTAAGTAGAGAGTTCCCATCACCCATATTGTTCTACACAAATCTAGCAGAATTAATGTGAGATTCTGTCATTGACTGATCTATTCTCTCATTTCAACTATCAGAGAAGGAACAAAAGAAAAAGGAAGTAAATGCAGAAGTAGCCAGTGTTTTGTAGAAGTGGTTTAAGCGAGAGGTAGAGCTCCATATCACCCCCATCTTGCTGTTTCAGCAATAGTTACATTTGTTTCTTGCTGCAATGACAAGCTTAAATTGTCATCAATAAATGCTGATTTTTTTCACCTCATAATAGTAAGCAGCTCTACTCAAAATCAATGTCAACTTTATTGGCAAGGCACTGCACATTTGTCTTTGCCATGATTGTGCTGTATAAAGGAACAATTGAATTGAAAATTAAAGGAGCAATAATTAAAAATAAAATGTGCCTTTTTAAAGGAAAATTGGCGCTATGCTAAATTTCCAGGAATCAGTTATGTTGGATTTGTTTCTTTTTTCCTTAAAAAGATAGATTGTGTTGGGCTAAAAAGTTAGTTATACAAATATGTACACATTAATGTACATAATTAGAAATGGACTTTAACCTCCAAAGGATACAAAGGCTTTTCAGTAACTTTCTAAGGTTTTAAATTTGGCAAAAGCCGTACAGTTTCTGTGGTAATGATGCTTCCAACACATTTGGATATGCTAATTGGATCTGAGTTTGGATCTGAGTTCTAATTAGTTTCTTTCTGTGACTAAGAATGACAGTCACTGAGTAAATTCAATGCACTTTGTTCTGAACTTAGTGCCGTTTTTAATATTTTTTAGTACAGAAAAGGTAGGCTATCAAGTGATTTCCTTTATTGGATGGCAATGTTTTATCACAATCAGTGTCCGGTGCAACACACTTCAAATACATGCACTGTGTTTCACTGCATTATTACAGGTAACAAACTTCAGCAATTTTGTTGTTCATCTCAGAGTGTGGAGGGCTTTGCCTACAGGAGTGATGAGGACATGGAACCTGTCAGCAGTCTGTCCATACTGCTGTGAACATCTAGACATACTCTGGAGGTATAGAAGAAGCAGATATGGCTACTATAAACTGATGTGGGTCTTTGTGATCAGATGGGGACATGAAATGAGGAAACTAAGCAGTGAATGTTTATGTTTTGTTTAGAAATAGCTATTGGAAAGATGAGTAATTGCAAGAGACGAATATGATGCCTTATACTTTAGCTCTTCCTTGTATCCTATTGCTACTTCCAGTGATTTCTGCTGCAATTCTGAATCCAGTACATCCTTGATTTAGTTATTACTTGATATTAAAACTAAGCTCAGCATTACCCTTGCTCATTCCCGAAAAATAGTATAACCTTACCTTCAGAGTGGCGAGAATTAGGACAGCTCTGAGTACTTCTGAAAATGTCAGAGAGAAATTATAACATTGGTTAAAGGCCATCTTCTGTTGAGAAACATAGAATCATTTAGGTTGGAAAAAAAATTTTAAGATCATCAAACTTAACCTTTATCATCACAGAAAGGTTTGGGTTTTTTCCTTTTTGAGGCACCCATTTCTTAAGGAGAAATCTTCAAATAATTGATATTAATATATTGAAATGAAATAATTTAGAAATTACTCTAAGATAGCCTGGTGGGTGTAATGAAGAAAACAAGTATTTCAGATGGTCCACTTCTTAAATTGTTATGTGTGTACTTGGAGTTTGTTGCTTGGTTTTTGTCTCACTTCAAAGGATCTATGAAACACATATACAAATGCCTTTCCCATGAAGGAATAATAATGCTTTCTGTAAATTTTTGTTCGGTCATGGTAAGGAAAGGTACTACTGTTCTTTCACAGACCCCTTCAGCTGATTAAGGCACCCTGCCGTTTCAGTGCTTGTGCATTAAAGTACAGTAATGTTTTAGATGTTTTATAGTTTATATTTCTTGCAGGTTATAGGGTTGAATTATCTGAAAGACTAGTCTTACTAAAGGCCACTGGGCAAAGCAGTAACCTGCTCATGTTAATCTTGGTATTAATCTTGGTAAATATTTTGTGCCTTTAAGTATGGACATGAAAACTGCTTGGGTTTAAAGGCTTAAGTCAGCTGCCCAAGTCAGAAGATGAGCATCTCTCCATAGATTTCATGCACAGACCACACAGGAGGTAATTCAGAGCAAGCACTGGAACCTGCAGGTGTCTTCCTCTGACTGTATAACAGGTTTACATGGGTAATCAGTTTACATGACGTCATTGAGACCTTGCTCCAAAGTCCGTCATTTTCCTTCTATTGAGTTTTGCTTTTAATACTGGTAATTGTACAGGCCAGATGAATGTGGTAATGAATTACAAAACTGAAACCAGCAGTGTTTGTATGTGGTGCTAAAGGACAAGTGATTGGTTTGTTTGTTTTTCCAAGCATCTACCATCATGTAAAAATGTAAGCAAGTTATATTTTCAGACAAGCTAAATTACAGGTCAGTATCAACTAAATTCATATTGAAAGGCAGTTAGTCCTACAGAGATCCCTGAGAAAAAGCTTCTATCCACAGAAGTCCAAGAAATACAGTAGCACCAATGCAAAGTATCCCATAACTGAACTCCTTCTTCTGTATTATCTGTTGCAGTCCTTTCTCAATATTGCTATGTGCCTTTCCAATGGTCTTTTCCTCAATCAACCTGAAATATGATTTTTAACCTGGCTAGAAATCACTGCTGTTTCATTATCAATGAGTAGTATAAGATTTAATTAAAACTAGTGTAATTCCTTTCAAAAGAGTTCTGCTAGGAAACATGGACTAAGGAGACAGTGTGCTAAAATTATGGTAGCTATTATTTCTCCAATTAGTGTATTAGTGAAAGGTGGAATTATTGTTACAGCCATACTACTTTTAAAATGTTTTTCGTTAATATAGAAGTTCTCCGTGAGCTTTTCTAATGCAATACATATACCCCGAAACCCTGGATGCTGTCATCCGCTGCCCATTAGTATTTAAAAAAGCACAAACTGATATCCCTAATTGCTTAATTTGCAATTTAAAGATGAATCTGCACAAGCCTGACTTTCTCTCCTCTTGATTCCAGGAGGTGTTCTGTTTATTTCATGCATTCCTGCTTAAAGCCACGTAAAAAGAATGACTGGCAAACTTTAATGGGCAATGACAGAATGATTTCTGTTTTCTTTCAGCTTGGCTGCTGGAATCCCATCACTGGTCTGAATGGGTCACTAACAGACAGAAAGTTGGAGAATAACATGCGAGGAGTGGTTCTGCGTGTGGTGACTGTGCTGGTAAGCAGATCCTCATCCTTTGCACTAGCAGGAATGTATTTTCTTCCTCTTATCTTTTTATTAAGTACACCATTTTACCAGGAATTTAGTCAGTGTTCTAGTGTCTGATTTTACCTTGTTAATACCAAAGCAATGGAGCAATTTCCGCAAAATAAAATTATCTATCAGTAAAGTTCATTTAAAGTGAATCAAACGCATTAAAACCCATTTCTTCCACAAACACATACTGAATTAGATAACACAACAGTATCTACTGATAAAGGGCAACTTCAAGTGCCCTTTTAGCTAAAGTTACCTAGCTGAAACTCTAAATGATTCCTAAGATAAAGCTGCCTTCCAATTACCTTGCCAAAGTGAGTGCAGTCTGACACAAATTGCCAGACTTGGAAAATACTCAAGGTCAGTTTAGGGTGAGTAGCGTTGTACAATAAAACTTCTACTGTTCCATCCTAGCTCTTCTTCAGCCAGGCTCTTCCCCTGTGCAAACACCTTGCATTAAGCAGCTGCAGGGAAGTTTTAGGTTTAAAGCAGAACAACGTCTACCGGAATGGGAAGGTATTTTGTGATATGAGGCCAGTGTGTTCCCTGTCATAAATTTTGGCTGCTTGAGCAGGAGGAGTGGCAAAAGAAGGAGGGGAGAAGTAAGGGGGGCCAGGAGAGGGTCAGGGAAAGAGATGAATATGAGATGTATAGATCTTTTTGGACCAATGCCCAAACACAAAGCTGACCCAGGGTTACAGAACCTTAAAGGTTATATTGAGCTATTTCCATCTCCCTACTATCTACTCGTGGTTTTAATTACCAATTTAGTGTTTGAGGGCCTGACCGCTTGCTTATCAAAAACAAGGCACAGTTTGCATTGATGATATTGCACTATGAAGGAAGAGGCTCAGAGAGGGCTGGAAAGTGAAATCACCGGAGCCTGTCAGTGACAGAGCAGTTTTTTACTCTTCCAATTATTTTATGGGTCTTTAAAACCTATTACCTGTCAGGGTGTCCAGTCTGTTCTGGCTCTTAGTGCACTAGAGAACTTCCTGTGATAACATCTACAGAACAAAGAAAAAAAACAACAAAACAAAACAAATCAAACAACAACCACTAAGTAAGATGCATGAATGCATAGAAAAAGACAAAGCAGTACAGTGGGGGGTTTCTAATTTAATTGCATGTTCCTGAAAATAGCATTATGGTGGCTATGGCTGGTCTTTGTGTTCTGCCTGATACAGATGTTCATTGAATCAGTATAATTTTATGTTGACAAAAATTATCAGAGGATTTTGTTTAGCAAAATAAATTCAAATTAAAGCCTTGGGGTTTGTTTTTTGGTGGGTTTTTTGTGTGTTTGTTTGGTTGGGTTTTATTATTTCTTATTCTGTCTCTCCCCACTGTATTCCTCTGATTTCATCCCCAGTTATCTTAGGTTGCCAGAAAGCCTTCTTCTTTCAAGTCAGTATAGCATGAATATTTAGCAACTTGCAAAAATACAAAAATGTCATTAGTTATGCTGATAGGATTCTATGTTAATAATAAAAATAGAAGGTGGACATTTAGAGTTCAGCACACAGCACATCGCAGTTCAGTCTTCTCATTGCAGGCCTCGTGTTGTCTCATGTGAGCACACAAAAACTGTTTGGTTTTGTTAACAGTTTTAAAGCACAGCTGGTGATAATTTCCATGCACAACTGGTGAAAAACACAATTAGTCTGAATTTTGTTAAAATATTTGTTAAAACTTGCTAACTTATTTTGCTACCTGGCTCTCGTTTTATGTTGGATGTGCACTGAAGGCGATACATGAGAAAGATGCAAATTATTCACATTGGCTTCATAACATAGAAGTTCCTTTATTCTCTTAAAATTGTAGAGCTTTGCAAGGCTGGTCAGTGCAATCTAGGCAAAACCACCTGTGAACTACACTACAAATCAAGGTTCACTTGATTTTGCTCAGCAAAGATGAGAGGCAAGGATTTTGGAAACTGCATGAAAAAGGGAGGAAGCAGATGTTTATTTAAACTTATGAGCTAATAGCAATATTTTTTGCAAGTAGTTCCTGTGCCTGATGATGCTTCCCCTCAATGCCAGAAATTGGGAAGATAAAATACCATTTCTACCTCATCCACAAACTGTAATGTCTGAGAGGAAGGCAGGCAGGCATGCAGACAGACACTGACATAAAGTCAAGGTACTAACCAAAAGCCTGAGGAGAAGTTGAACAGTGCAGATGCCAGGATTGCAAAGTGCTAATTATTTCTAACCCCTTCTAATCTTCGGATATCCACAGATGTTGCTGACACTCCTGTGGGTGACAGAGATTTAGGATGCTTACCCTCTAGCAGTTTCTCTTACTGCTGTTAATATGCATAAGTAAGGGTTATTCATAAGGATATGGTGGATTCTAAATAGGTTTCATTAGCATATCATTACTTCAAACATATATATTCCTATAGGATAAATTTAGAAAGCATTTGCTTGTTGATAATTATAGCTTGGTTCCCATCTTTATTCATGTAGCTTATTACAATGGTGCAATTATGTCATTTTTCCTGGAATAGAATGAATAAATAGATACAATATTTGAATTTGAGTGTAGTCTTGGCTGGGATGCTGTAACACCTGAAATGAAGCAAAGCTATAAAAAAAAAGTACTAATACTTCCTATTTGTTGTTATTCAATTTATAAAAACTTGTTCCTAGAAATACTTGGTTAATAAAGACACTGACTAGAATTTCATTAAGCACTATTCATTTTGCAGCTATTATCAAAGGACATCTCCTCTTAATGCCATTAATTTTGCAAAATTAAACTTGCAAGTTTTAGTTTGGACAGATCAACAGAACTCTTTCAGGTAAATCAAGACCATGCTAATAGGTGGAAGTGTTCACCTGATTTCATATCTTCTGGATAGGATAAAACTGGAGATTTATATTTAACCTGTTCAGTGAAAATGTGCAATTCTTGCCTTTTATGTGAGTGCAGGAGGGATTTCACCCATCAGCTTTGCTCTAGTAATGATCTTTATCATACTTTCTTTTCCATCTTTTTCAAAGTTCTTCAATTAAGTCAGTACATTTCTGTTAAAAGTGAAGAATCTATTCTTGACTATGAATGATTAGTTGTTGTTACTAATTCTGCCAGTTTCTAACAGTATGGTCTTGATCTGGGAAAAGAAGGCAGCTTATGTTAAAATTAAATAATGATGCCTTTGAAGATGAATAGGTTTCTTTTTCATTGAGATTTGAGAAGTTAACATTAATTTGTTAATTTTTTCTGTTAACAATTAATTTGTTAATTTTTTCTGTTTTTCAAATCTCTTGTGTCTTTCTAGATATGAACCCTTCTCCTCTTCCAATTTCATTTTGTTATGCCTTCAGGTTGAAAAGGACACATTCTAAAAATTGCAGTGGAATTTGAGATGATAACACCTGAGTAATACTGTGTTATACTTACTATGAAATGAAACATTCTGCAGTCCAAAAATGATAAATTATTGTGATTATTTTCCCTAAAGCAGTCCTTCAAAAAGCAAGTGCTGAACAATTCCCATCATCTGGATCCGTCTACTAGTTCCTTGCCCTAGATAAATTTAATAATTATGGGCTACATATCTGCCAATTTAAAACAAAATATCTTTGTGAATATGACAGAATATTGTATGTCCCCAGATTGGAAATCTCTGGTTCCATTTGACAGTGAATCCTGGCTCCTCTGAAATTAATTGGAATACTCTCCTTTACACAAATAGGAATAAGAAATAATTCTTTGAGTTTTATTCTAAGGGGAACTATAGTCATGCCTGTGTACATGTGATTCAGCGTTTTATCTTGACTTGGATTAGTACCACACTTTCTACACTTCTAGAAAAGTTTTGTCTTGTCATACTTAAATATCAAATATCTCTGTCTTGGACTCTTCCCCAGATGTAGTTGAAGTTTAAAATTCATGTTTGACAAGTTACGTTTAGGTTCAAGTGACTTGCTGGTGAATTTCTGAAATATATTGTGAGTCTCTGAAACACAGCTCGATCAAAGGTCTGCATAATAACCCCAAATGAATTCAGTATCTTGACTGAGCAATGGTCCAAGAACAAATTTAGCTAATATCCATTTTGACTATTTCAGCTTATCCTCTTTTTCAGCTGCTCTTTTTTATTGAAAGGGAGCTAGAATACAGCAGATATTATATCATTTTAGTAACAGTGGCAATTAATGAATTATTCATATGAATGTTAAGCCATCAGAAATGGGATGAGATTTGGCCTGTTTGACAATGAACAGGCCAGCAGGTATTCACAAAATCATGTTTCTAAAAAAGCCCCTGTTGTGTGAAAAAGGAAAAAGCTTGAAATTCCATGTTTTAAAGAATTAACACCTTGATTGAAAAGTACAGATCCTTTCCTGAAAGTGCATAAGGTAGAACTTGCTAATAGTGCAAAATATATTTGTGACTTTACATGAAAATTCGATACAGCTCCCAAACAGGAGGCATTTATTTTCATATCAGGATGGTTCTGCAAATGTAGGCAGGATGAAAGCAAGAAAAAATAGTAGCGATACTGAATTATGCTTTGCCATACATCCCTATGCACTATTTCTTGAGAGTTATTGTCCAGGTTACTTGTACAGAGTTAGGTGGACCAGAGACAGTTTGGTGACCCCTGGCTCTGGGTGGGCACTGTGAGACATGGTATAGTCCCCTTTCACTGTGGGACACAGAGAGGACTGGCAGAAGGGCAACCAAGCATAGCAAAAGAATAAAAGAAAGCATTATTTACACTAGGGAAAATGTTACCATATATGGGCTAGTTTAATTCTCAACTGTTGGCATTAAATGCATGAGCATTTGTTGCCCAGATTAGGAAAGAAACAAACCTGAAAGCAGACAGTATCTCTAGGGACATGAGCTGGCCAGAGGTCTGCATCTCCAGCCCCTTTTTCTATTGAACTTACCACTTGGAGAAGATGAAAAGTGAGATATGAAGCTGAGCCTTGGCTTTGAAAGCTCTTTGGGATTTGACTTCCAACAAGGGTTTAAACAAAATTTTAAAAGTCCTTTCCAAAAAAAGCTGAAGTAGCTTTCAGAGTGATAGGAAAAGGAGACGTAGAAGAAAGACCTAAAAAAACCCAGTGTTTAAATATATAGAGAGGAACAAACAGGATAAAAAAAATGGCAGGACAAAACTATTGGTGAATGACTGTAAAATAAAGATCAACTGCAGCAAAGATTATGTGTGGGATACCTCAGAAAATACTGAGGTAGTATTTTGTAACAGTGCACAACCAGAATAGTCTGACAGATAATGCCTCTTCCATTTTCTTCCATTTTTTGGTGCTCACTTTTCTCATGTGGTCCTGATCACTTTCTCCACTTTCACAATTGAATGGTGTGTACTGTTAGTAATTCTTCATTCTGTAATGCTTCACTTTCTATGCACCAGTACCTGCAGTCTTCTAAAGAATAATTCTAGTTAAGGCATGTATTATGTTAAATTATATGTTGCTCTGTATTTCAGGTTTATTGGCTTATTGAACTATAGTGCACCATTGTACATTTCCTACAGCAGCAGAAGTGCCTTAGGAGGTGGTAAGGTTAAGAGACATTACATGACTATCTTCAGTAGTTGCAGTATTTGTGGTTTGAGCAAACATATTTCACTTTTTTACCTGTAAGGGATGAATTCATGTTTGGCTATTAACACACCAGATGGCTGTTAACACACCAGAGCTGGAATGGCACAAAAGCTGTGGCTGATGCAGTTTATTCTATCTGGATTCTGTTATAAAATCTTCATATACACTAACTCAGTAATGTTTTTAGTGTACACCGTGTGTGCTGTAGTTAAAATATTTCACAAATACTTTAAGTTTTAGAATATTCTATTACTAGTTGTAAAGAATGCAAAATTTCCTAAGCACCAACAAATCCCTGTGTCTTCCTTTTTGCTGCTAATATCCATCTTTGAAAGAACGTTGGAAAGAATGGATCTTTTATAGATAAACACATCAACAAAAATGCTCAGTGAAATGGTGGGAAATTGTAGCAACAGTGGTAGAGCAGTTAATTTCATTGGTAAATGAACAAAATCATCAGGAGTAATGATGTATGACAGGACTAGGCTCACTATTTACTATTCTTCATAGGTACCCTGGCTGTTGATGTGAAAGCTGTCATTCAATATGAGATACATATGAGGAGACTGGCTTTCACTCACAGAAGAGTATTGGAACATCTTTGGTATTGGAATATCTTTTCATGGGGCAGATTTTCCAATTTGGAAACCTGAATTCATGTTTCAGGACATGATTCTGGACAAGCATTTATTGAAACTGAAATTCTGACATTAAAAAAAATTATTCATTTTTGCAGGATTCAATAGTTTGCTTATTCCTAATGTAAGGAGGACTTTTTTAAATGGCTTGGGATGTATACTGACAGTATGAATCAGTTTTAGTCTCCTAAAAAATTATTGTCATATCTTTAAAACTTAAAACATCAAACTTAATTGCTCTTTGTTTGGTCAAAAGTTTTCTCAAGGATTTTAAGGATAAGCAAACTTAATAGTAACAGCAATTTTTTTTCCAATCACAAGGTACGTGTAGCTCTCAGAGCTCCTATTACTCTTTCTAGTGATAGGAATACTTAGGCATTCAGTTGTAAGAAGGCTTTGTCAGAGGTCAGTCCAGAAAGAGTAGATTCATGTTTGTCTTGCTTAGTCTAGGTACTTTCATCCTGAGTCAAAGAAAGGGAACAGGGTTTTAGAGATTCTTTCTAGCTTGCATTTCCATAAAACCGTATCTATTTCTAGGCAAATAAAATATTACTGGAGTAAAGGAACATAGTAATATGTATAGAGAATTACAAACTAAGGAGAGGGGTTTGCAGAAGCAATTCATGTTGACCTAACTCTGCTTGGAAACTTTAGTCAGAATTATTTGCAAGTAAGGGTTGGTTTTTTTAATTACAGAGTTTGCAGAAAATGCAATAGTGCTCTTATCCCCTGACTCTATATAATGTGTTTTATGCTGCTTCTTAAGTAAAGATTTCATCTTATGAACACAATGGTTAGAAACAATTTAATTGTTAAAAAAAAAAAAAAGGCACTTTTCTTGCAGTTCTAAGCCTGATTGTTATCTCATGCTCTTCACATAAAGACTTTCATTTCTGAAAGTAAGGAAAGACATCTAGACTTCAATTGAGCTAGCTATTGTTAGAAAGCAAGGATATACTAGCTCTATGGTGAGCCAACTTTTTCACCTCACTGTAAAAAATTTATTCCTTATATCTAGTCTGAATCTACCCTCTTTTAGTTTAAAACCATTATCCCTTGTCCTATCACAACAGGCCCTACTAAAAAGTTTGTTCTATCATTTCAGAGAAAGTGGCAGTATTAAAGCAACAAAGCAGATGGGAGTGGAATTTGTGCGTTTCTTTCTTGGTGACTAAGAACAATGACCTATAAACAGAGATGGAAGAAAGTAAGGTTCCTAAAATGCCTCCTGCCCTCAGCCATCTGCCCTGCTTCTCTTCTGAGGGTTGTCAGCCCTGTTTAGATTTACTCTACTAAGCAGAAAATGGGAACAGGAGCCATTTCAGCTCCCTTGCAGCTAATCAGTGTTGATAACTGAGCACCATAATTGGCACAACTGCACCCGTCAGGGCAGAGTATTCCTTGATTAAGTATTCCTTGCTTTGCCAGAGATTTAGTTTTGATATAGCCTCCTCCCCTTAATCTTCCCATTCCATTTTCCTCTGTCTGCAAACATTTGCATTTGTATTTGGGTTTCTTTTGGAAAACACTGATTTTTTTTCTCAGGTACTGTACCATGGTACGATTTCATCAAAATATGAATAACTAAAATTGCTATTATAACAGAATCTATGTCTCTTGATAGAGGCAGAGCCTGTCTTTCCGTTGCTTTCTCCCCATCACACCTGTATGCGGGCCAAACTGAAATTGCTGCTGACTGGGCACAGGTTACTTTTAATAGTTGTTTTATGTCCCTTTGAGCTACCTAACTTGTATTAGAACAGATAGGTCATAATCCCTAATAGCTATTCATACTGGACATGCCTATTTTGATTGTTAGTTTTACATGCTTCAATTTCAGAATCTGCTGGGAAACCCAGCCCCTTTTGCTTTCAGTTAATACTTCCAATCCATTTTTCTAAAGTAGCGGGTGCTATATACTAGATGAGGTGAATGATGAGGAATTCAAATGTTTTGGGACCTGACAGGGGCCACAGTCTGACAGCAAGGTAGGTCGAACACAAAATCTAGTATAACCAGTCTAACTCACCTGTATGTCAGAGGCTACCTCTCAAGGCTCCGTAGCTCTGCTCTTCTCCCTGACCCTTACACATCTGCTCTGTGGGCATGTTTGTGTTCCAGAGTGATCATATAGTTCACAGAGCACACAGGAAAATTGACTTTTAGCCAGAAAGTGTTTCTTACTCTGATTGTAATTGTCCATACTATGCAAGTATGCAAGAAAAGGAGGTGAACTGCCTGACAGTGCAATGTCATGAAGTACTATGTGAATTCGTTGTGAATAGGAACTCTTGTATGGTGGCTGGAAAAAGTATAATGCAGCTCCCAGCAGGTTTATATACCCATACTACATTTTTGCTAATTCCAGTAACTAAACTAGCTACATTATAGCTAGTGTTGTGCTGTTCAGACATACTCTGAAACACTCCAACTGTTTCCAGTCTCAATCCATATTCGTATCACATAACTATAGTGGTTCAGAAAGAGCGATTACGTGCATGAAGTTATTGTGACTTAAAATCAATACACAAAGCTTGGTCGCATCTTATTTGACTGTTGCCATAGATTACTTTGAAAGAAGCCTTAGTCCTGTTGCAGAACAATTGGAAGTCTTGGGGAAGGGGGCTAACATTTTTTTTGGTTGTTTCTTCTAAATAGTACTAAACTGAATAGCATAATAAATTCATAAGCCACCATTCCATTCAGGAGAAAAAATATTGTTTAAAGTACTGTAACTAAAGGCACAAATTCGTGTCTTGTTGAAGATGACAGTAAAGCTGTCATTTAAAAAAATGAGAGACTAAGCACATGCATAAGGATAGTGGTAAACAAAGGCCAAATGTAAAATACCTTTCCTTTAATATTGTGTTCAGCTTCTGGGACATGAGCTAGCTTCTTGCTACAGGCAAGGAGACTTTTCTATTAGTACAACTGACTTTCTAATCAGTATATTTGAAAAGCGCAGGATCTGAGAACAGTGTTTTTTGATGCCAATATTGTTACACAGCCTGTTGGCAATAGGATATTGAATGAGAAGAACACCTTAATTATCCAAGATTTTGTAGGTTTGAAACCTTCATCTTTGTTTTAGTGCTATTTGGGGTGGGGATTGTGTTACGTCTTGCAGCAACTTTTATAACCGGTGCTAATGGGAGAATTTCTGTAATGAGAGAATGAAATGTTTCAATTAAAATTTGGTCATTGATTCTAACATGAAGTCATGTACATTGCTGTTCAATTAAAAATAACAAGCTGTTATTCTGTTTCCAGCCAAATAAAATTCGCAAAACAGTGGTCAATAAAGCACTTGAGGAAAATAAGTGTTGGGGACTACATATTTCACTAAAATCTTCTGGGGAAAGAAATGCAAAATAGCTAACAATTAAAAGCAAAGGGTTAATTATTTTATGAGTCAAGAAAAAAGTAATTATGCCTAGCAACAAGACAATAGCATCCTGTGCTTGAAAATGTTTTGGTTATGGTTTATGAGACAGTGCTTCTTGTTGGTTATAATGGCTCTGCTTGGTTATCCAGCAGCCATTGGAAGGGAATTGAAAGAACTACTAATGAGAGTGAATTTCAGTTTTGGGAGCAGTTTCTTAATATTTGCAGGAGATAAGAGTTTTAAAGTGTCACAGTGAATGTTTATTTCATGCAATTGCCAAGTCTCTGCTTGGCCTATGTGAATCACTTAATGTGTCTGTCCACTGTTCCTAGTCAGTGCCAAGCACAGATTGACAGCCTTGCCCACAACTGAGCTTCATTTCTTGCTTCTGTGTTTTAACACTCTCTTTCTACTTTCAGTGGAGAAGGGAAGATTTAATGAATGCAGAGTCCCTTTAATGAATACAGAGTGTCAATATTAAAGTATTATATTCCATTGTGTTCAGAAATTTCTGATGAGTGGACACAGAGGTCATTTTCATATGCTTTGTGAATTCTAATGGCCCATATCATTACCTAATTTCAAAACTCTCTTCCAAACATAGTTGAAGCACATACAGCCATCCATCTGCAATTTTAGAGTCAAGGCCCAACATGTCTTGTAAATCCCAGCAGTGATCGATTTCTCTGATCTGAAATGCCAGTAACTTTTTGTTCACTTAATAATTTCTCTATAGCCTCTTGGCTAGGAAGTTTTTCTGCCTGTGCTAAGGAGAAAAGAGGATTCAGATGTGCCAGAGAATAATCCCAAATGTTTGGTTTGCTTTTCCATTTATAAAGTATGTCCCAGAATAATTTTTTTTTTAGCATTTTTATCATTAGAGCAAGCATCAGACTCAAATGAGTGCAGCAGAGCAGTGTGCCATGGTTTCATATAGTTTCTAACCTGAAATAAGTCTCAGCCTAAAGCCACAGAATCCACCCTTGTAATTACAGAGAAAATCTGCCCTGTTGCCCGTTCAGTGATCTCCTGATGATATGGTGTGCTCATAAAATCATTAACAGCTGGGCTGAGACCACCACAGCCCACTGAATGCAACATTTTCTTCTCTCACATATTTAGTTAGTGCTGTGTTGAAGATTTAAATGATGCTTTTTCTGCTCTTTCAAGAGAGTTTTCTGTAATTTGTCCAAAAAGAGAGAATCTATGAAAAAATACCAGAACCTCCAAAACCTGATTTTCATTGATGAAGTAAAAGATGACTATCAAAGCTTGGAATTTAAAGCCACTATTCCAATGGCTTCCACAAATCATCCCGAACAGAGGCTCTGGGTTTAGGGATGTGCTTTTTCCCTAAGTGTAAGTTGTCCCTGAACGCTTACACATTCTTGCTTTCCCTCCCTGCCTCCTGTAAGGCCAGAATTTATTGCTTGATTTTATCACCCACCTCTGTAGCACACTTACAAATCAATTTTTCTCTTTGATTGTCTAATTAATTAACATAAGTTAAACTCAGAGTAATTGTTCTTTTCTGCTATTTAGCTTAAGTATTGCTCCTTCTGTTTCCAATGGTGAAGGTCTTCTCAGCCCAAAAGCTTTTCTCTTCTTCCTTATTTTTAACTTTATTAGGTGGTGTAGTTGTCCTGGGTTCAGCAGCAGCAGTCAGTTTTTCTCCTTCTTAGTGGCTGGTGCAGTGCTGTGGTTTTGACTTTCGGCCTGGGAATAATACTGATAAAGCCGATGTTTTCAGTTGCTGGTCAGGATGTTTACCCTGACCAAGGACTTTGTGAGTCTCATGTTCTGCCAGGGAGGAGGAGAAGCCGGGAGGAAGCAGGGACAGCACACCTGACCCAAACTAGCCAAAGAGGTATTCCATACCACAGCACGTCATGCCCAGGATGTAGAACTGAGAGTTCCCGGAAGGGCTGGCTCACTGCGGGGTGGGGGTGAGGTGCCGGTCGGTGAGCAGTTGTATTCTCTTCCTTGTTATTTCCTCTATCATTATTACTATTAGTGGTAGCAGTAGTGATTTGTGTTATACCTTAGTTATTAAACTGTTCTTATCTCAACCCGTGGGAGTTGCATTCTTTTGATTCTCCTCCCCGTCCCTCCAGGAGCAGAGGGAAGGTGGGGGGGGGGGTGAAGTAGAAACTGCGTGGTTCTAATTTACCGCCTGGGCTTAAACCACGACAGTAGTAAAGGATATTAAAAGATTACTTCAGATCAACTACTGCATCCAAATTACTGAGACATGTCTGCAAATTTCGTCAGAGTAAATAAAACCTCTATTTTCTTCTTTCAATCTTAGACTCTTGAAGTGCTTACAAAACCTGCTGTTACTTCATTTTCATGTGCACCAGAACCTAAGTCCTAAATAGGCAAAACTGTTAGCGCTTTATCTTGTTGGAAAAAAACAAAAAAGAGCAGCATTTCTTTATACTAGCTTTGAATCTAGACTGCTCCAAGAACTATACTATCAACTTCTGATTTCCACTGTTATGTTTAAAACAAAACAAAATTCATTTCCTACCCTCTACCCTGCGTAAAATTCAGGGTTCAGGGATGGGTTTTAGATGTGTGACATTCCTTTTTGTGCCTATTATCTTTTTTTTGTGCCTGTTATCTTTTCTTCCGGGACTAGGGCACATTACAGTTTTTATGCGGGCAAGCAGGCCTTTCAAGAGTAAGACTTTTATCTCCCTGGGTCTAGATCTCATTTTTTGGATCCCACTTTCCTTAGTTCTCATATAGTGTTTGCTTTCCACTATTGGTTTTCCTGCTCTTATACTCAGGGTTTGTCAGAACACAAATATAGTTGTAAGTACAAATGTTTGAAAGCACTAAGATGAAAGGAAAATGGCTATAGCTACGGCATTTGTTCCTTGGATTCACTTCTCAGCTGTACAAGTCATGAAATCTGTGCATTTTGGTTCTGCATGTGAAAAAATTATTATAATAATTCTTCTTACTTGACCAAGTATTTCAGTGGTAAATCCTAATATGTTAAATGTGCTCAAATAATATCATGTTGAACATCTGAAAATATATTTGGGTAAGATGTCTGAGCTGCTTAACCATTCCTTCACAACGTAAAGGGCACATTCTAGGTACTTGCTTCACTTCTGCTTGTTCAGTCTTACTCCAGTGCTTATCCTTGCTCTGGTATTTGTCTGGACCTCTGCCAATTACATCAACTCACCTGACAAAGAATGAGTAGATTTGTGATGGTTGAGTGGTTGAATTAATTTAATTAAGGAACCAAGCATCAGCAGAGCTGTTGCATGAGCAGGTAGCTAGTTGATCTGGTGGAAAGATGATGTGTGTCTTTTCACTGTGTAACTTCTTCCTTAAAAGGTTTTATACACCTAGTGATAATTGGTAAATGAATGGAGATGAGTGTTTTTGTGAGCTGCTTCTCCAATGTACTTGTACTATCACGTCATTTTTCCCAGCACTTTCAGGTTTTCATGCCATGTTGCTATAACTTGCGTCTGCCTTTAGGATTCCTAAGATAGTGGGAGTTAGCTAATATTTTGCAGCTTCTCTTGCTCAGGGGGTAATCATCTCTTGAACCAGATTTTGCTTTCTTACAGTTTTAAAAAGCAATATTCACAGCTTCACCCAGTATCAGGGGGAACCTCATTGTTCTCTACAGGTACCTGAAAGGAAGTTATAGTGAGATGGGGTTGGTCTCTTCTCCCAAGTAACAAGTGACAGGACAAGAGATAATGGCCTCAAGCTGTGCCAGAGAAGATTTAGACTGGATGTTAGGAAAAAATTCTTCACTGAAAGGGTAATAGGTTATCAGAACAGGCTGCCCAGGGAAGCGATGGAATCACTGACCCTGAAAGTGTTCAAAAACAGTGTAGATGAGGCTCTCGGTGGCATGGTTTAGTAGTGTCTTGGCAGTCCTGGAATAAAGGTTGGACTTGATCTTGAAGGTCTTTTCCAACCTAGTTGATTCTATGTTTCTAATATAAACTTTACCTCCTTGCTACTGATTTTCATTTTGTTGCAGGCTGTGTGGTGCTTATCTGTCTACCAGGGTTAACTCACAGTACTTTTGATCCACATCAAGTCTTAAATCTATCCTCCTCTTATCAGGGCAGCACATCTTCGATCCTGAGAAGAAAACAGCCGGTGAGAACTGTGCAGCTGTTCTGAGAAGGAACCCTTATCATGGGCTTAGTAATGCTACATTCAGTTGACAAGGAAGCACACTGGGGGTAAAGTAGAAGGAAAGTAGCTTCTCTATTAGAAGGATCTCCACTGAGGTTGGATGCAAAGCCATCGCCTAAATACATCTGACAGCTATGGAGCCCAGTGAGGCAGATCATCCATCTAGCAAAATCAAGAAGTTAAGGGAGAGCAATCCATTCATTTCCATTTTTTCTTCCTTCCTTTCTTCAGTCATACAGATTGTGACTTCTTTGCTTTTCCAGACTTCCCTGACTTTACAGGCTGTAAAGTCTGCTCCTGCCTCACAAAGGCTCATCAGTCCCCTGGAGAAGTGCTCCAAAAGTGGAAGAAAAGGAGAAGCAGGAACAGTGGCCTTCTTTAGGCGACTTCACTGCATCCAGGAATAATTTAGGTTTGAATGGACCCTTTCGTGGCATCTGTGTGAAGCAGGGTTAGTGTTAGAGCAGGTTATTCAGGACTGGCCAGCTGAGTTTTGAGTATCTGCAAGGATCATGATTGTATGGCTTCTCTGAGCTAGACCTGCTTATATAGTCTGAATTACCACTTGCCTTGGAGAGAAAATGTATCAGGATTTTCTTGAATTTGTTGGGATAGAATGGAAGCTTCATCATCCAGGTGAATTTTGCCACCTCCGAATTCATCAGTTAGCTAGGCAGTTTTGACACCTATTTTTCTATAACCTTATGTTTTGTTCTTATTATTTTTCTGTTCTGTAGGTGAGAAATGTATGGACTGGGTTTGTTTTGCATATTTTCTTTCTACAAGATCCACCTTCTTAAGGATGGAGACAATCATTTTAACACCAATATTGATGGCACGTATATGGCTTTCCATAGGAACTCCCTTAGCACCCTCTTAGTGTACAAGAGGACCACAGGCATAGCTTCAGCCTGCAGCATTTAAAGGGGGAAAAATTAAAGATAAATATTTTTGTCCTCTCTCAGTGTCTTTTGAGAAATGTAAACACACAAAAAAAACCCCACATAGCAATAGATTTGGTTTTTGGGGGTTGGAATATGATTAAATATTTTGCTGCTCCAGGCTTCAACAGAAATTGAGAAGTATTAGTTGGTTTGCATAAAGCTATTTGACTATTTATATTTCATTAAGTATATAGCACACTGGACATTGGGGCTTTTTTGGCAAATCTCTCAAAAGCAAACAGTATTACAGAGCTTAATAAAAGACTGAAATTAGTCATGACAAGCTGCATTTTAAACAGTGCTTTAAATCAGTACAATTAGGACTTGCTTTGTAACTAACTGAATAAAAATTCAGTTTATGAGCAATTATTTTCTAATAACTTAGAAGTGATAGGAATAAATCCTTTCTAATATGAAAATTATCAACTCCTAAAATACCCTGTGTACACACAAATCTTCAGACTTCTGTGCATAGTGTGCTTAGATTGATAAATTACAATTTTCTTTTTTTTTCTTTTTTTTTTTTTTGTGGAAACATTTTTTTCAGTAGTTTTGAGTCTGTATGAAGGGAATCTCTCATGAAAGTGATCAGCAAAGCTCAATTCACTCTGTGTTTTCATTTAGGACAGGGCTTTCATCAATTTAGTCTTAATTTCTTCAATATAGTTGAAACTCAGGCACTGAAAAGCTACTTAAAAAAAACAAAAATCACATGCACTTGCTGTCCTCCATTTTTATTCCCTTTGGCTGATTTTGGATAATTTATAAGAAAGAAATTCTGAGAACTGGGAAATAATAGCTTGAGACAGTCAACCCCTTCTTGCTTTTTTTGTTTCTTTGTTTGTTGGGGTTTTATTTGTTTATTTGGTTTCTGTTTTATTTGTTTTGGGGTTTGGTTTGGTTTGGGGGTGGTTTGAGGGTTTTTTTCTGGTTTTCCTGCAGACAGATAAGAACCCCCTGCCAGTGCAGTCTGGTCGCATGCTTGCTACTTTGGCAGCATCCTCAGCATGTGGCTGTCCTCATGAATATTAACTTAAGTATTTACAAATGGTGCTTTCTTATTCAGAGAACATCCTGCCTACAGTTCAGTGGTATCTATTCACACAGAGTGACAACCTACCAAACTAAAAATATTTAGGTACAATGCTTCAGGAGATACAAATAAAGTTTGGGCCACAAATACTGCAGGAAAACAAATCTGTTTTCTGTATGCCTGTGGATTATGTAGACTGGGAGAAACTGGTCAGGAAGTGACTTAATGTGCTTGTCATGGCCAAGCCACAACGAGCCAGAACTAACCTTTTGCACCACACAATAGATGTGTCTGATAAACTCATACTAAATTACAGCACCATTTAAAGAATTAAAAGGCAAAAGTATTGCATAGTTAAAAAAAATTGGTGTTACAGTTCCATCATGTTTTTCGGATTTTGCTCTTACTTGGGTAGATCACAGGTGTTCTCAGAGAAAATAAAGAACAAAAATAAGTAAGATCCATCTATGGCAAATATTTTTTTTGCCCTCAGAAACATTCTTTTTGTGTTTCATTAAAAAGCGAAGGAGAATGTCTACTAATTAAATACTCAATAGAAAGTATAATGGTGGAGAAGGGAAGATAAAACTAGCCAAAAATAATTTATTTCTGAAAATTTTATTTGAAATACTAATAAAAAAAAAAAAAAAGATAAAACAAGATTTTGGGGAAAAGGAAAAGAAAAGCATATTGTTAGGAAGTTTTACCAGCCAGTTCCAACTTTCAGTATCTATTTGTATCCTTTATGATGGTCGGGGATGACCCACAGGGGACATGGACTCTCCCGGTGTCCCTGCCCAAGGCAGGAGGGTTGGAACGAGATGATCTTAAGGTCCTTTCCAACCCTAACTATTCTATGAGTCTATGATCTTTTGATGAATATTCACCAGTTGTTCTCATAAACAAACTTAAGTCCCAGAACTGATTCTCCCTAAACTAATCAAATTGATGCTGTTTGGATAGAACTGTTTAAAATCAACCATTCTATATTCACATTACAGAATAAGGACAAGAGAAATGCATGTTTCTCTGGTATGGCCTATTTTGCCATGTTTTTCATACCTGAGAGCGTGAACTACTTGCTAGTTGTGTTTGCCAGATACAGTGTTTGTCCAGCCAGAGGCACCCACATATGGGATGTAATTTCTTTACTAACAGTTAGCTCCTTTGTTTTCCATTTAGGAAGAGCCCTTTGTCATGGTATCTGAAAATGTTCTGGGAAAACCGAAGAAGTATCAAGGCTTCTCAATAGACGTGTTGGAAGCCTTGGCTACTTACCTTGGCTTTAAATACGAAATTTACGTTGCACCGGATCACAAGTATGGGAGTCCTCAGGATGATGGGTCATGGAATGGATTGATAGGAGAACTTGTATTTAAGGTAAGGTTATTAATAACTTACTAAATATGGTCATGTGGTAAAGCTAAATAATATGTGCTGTATTTTTGCACCAGTCAGTAACTTTTTTTAGTGAGTCATTGATAACACTTTGTTCACTGTGTGTTGCCAGCATCTGATAATGTGCCCAGGTGCATTGGGTGGTAAAGAAAAAGCTAGAAATAGTGCTTGCTGGTAACTGTTTAAGAAGCAGGGCAATCTCTTTTTTTCCAAACAAAGTACAGCAGTGTGAAATTTGAATACAGTCAAATAATGGGATGCAGAGCATCCTAATTAATTTGGCAAGACCTGACACAAATGAGTTGAAGAGGCTGTTCGAAAGAGGAAAAATTGGTGTTGCAGTAATTAGTGATACATTACATAAATAATGTATAGCACTTAGAAAAATGTTGGTGTGATGAATAGATGAAGTATGTAATCAACAGTAAATGTTTTATTGATATATAATAACACTTACATTATGTGGATGTATGAATCAAGAGTAGTATATTCTCTATTCTGTAATTAATAAACCATTTAGTCTACTTAATTTTACATTAAATGTTCAATATTGTATCATAAATAAATTAAACCAAGTAAATGCGCCAATTTTTTTCCCACTCTTCACATCTTATCTGCTTGCAGTTTCTCACATTGAGAGGGAAAAAGCTATGTAGACTCTATTCTGCTGATGTCGTATTTGTGCCATGAACATATATATTTTCTTTGCTCTTAGTTAACCTGTAGAGGCAGCTTTTACAGCTATGGAGACCTACATTTGTTGATGTTCCTTAAATAACTGCAGGAGATATTAACTTAAATAACTTACTGCTTGTTTATGGAAGTGCTTTTCCAAATCTGCAGGTGGAATTTAAGAACAGTGTGGTCAGATACAGGACCTAATCTTCAATGCTTCAGATAAAAGTTAGCAAAATGCTGGAGAATAAGTTGTAGTAAAGGGGGGAAAAAGGAAAAAACAAAAAAACAAAAAAGGACAAAAAATCCCTGGGGGAAAAAAATAAGTAGCAATAGGTTTAACCTGGTTTGCCTTCCTGAGCAGTAGGAAGCCTGTTGAAATGGAAAAGAACCACACATGCCATATCTGTAGCACGATTCATAATCTACACTGTTACTGTAACAATAAACTTCCTTTCCCATCTCCCTATGGCCTTACAAAGCTGTGATTATAGCTGATAAGCTGAAGCCACTTAGAAAAGTATATTTTCCTTCCTCTTCTAAACTTTACCAGCAGAAAATCCTTCATCTAGTTATGAGGCATGACACCACAATTGCCTGTTGATTTATTTTTACCATTTTTTCTGCTCCTTATATCTGATGTTATACTATACCCTACTCTCAGTACTATAGTACTCAGCAAAGGACTCAGCAGGCCACTGTATTACACAGGCTGGAGGGATCTTAGTACTAGATGGCTCTAGAGATGGAAGTGGGCCTGGAACATTTTTTATTTATTTGATATTAATGATTCATAAGACAGAACTCATAACAACTGAAATCAAATGGTTCACTGAAATATATATATGACATTCTTGTCCCCTTAGTAGACAGGGACTCAGATAACTCTAAGAACACACTTAAGGTGGTTACCACTTAGAACTGTAAGTAGATGTCATAGAATCATAGCATAGTTAGGGTTGGAAAGGACCTTAAGATCATCTAGTCATCTAGTTCCAGCCGCCCTGCCATGGGCACCTCACACTAAACCATGCCACCCACGGCCTCATCCAGCCTGAATGGAGCATTCACAACCTCCCTGGGCAACCCATTCCAGTGCCTCACCAAAGTGGAACAGATTTGCCAGTCTGCTAAAGTTTTGCTGTAAATGAGTCTTAATTTATATGGAATCTTTCTGTACAGTTAGATAGTACGAAGAGTTAATGGAATTGCTTTTGGAATTCAGAAAATGCGTTTCCCCAATACTGCGTCAGTGTACAATTTTTTATCTTCCTTACCCCCTATATAATAAGCAGTAAAGATTCACTGTGTCCTTCTCTCCTGTTCTCTGTGCCTCCTAAGGCAAGAGGGAACCTCTGGGTGAGCAGCCAGTGTATATCTACCCCTTACCAAGTGCAAGCTGTTGTTGAAAGTCTGCCTTCTGATTTACTGTAAACTGCGTTCTGCTCCCAAAACTCAAATCTGCTTGGCAACTTTACAAGGGGGAGCAAAAGAGTGGAGAATAGTTTTAAATTAAAGGTATAACCTGTTTAAAACAGAAGGTTTCATTGTTTTCCTGACCAAGTATTGCATTATAATCTGTCCAACATATGGAGGAAGTCCAGAAACAGAGGGAGTGCTCTTTGCATGTTAATGTGTGAGCCGGACATAAGTTGGGAGCTATGTATTTCTGCAAAAGACAAGCCCCACTCCAGGAAACTGGCCACCTTTTCTTTCTAAGTGCATAGAAATGTGGAATTGCTTAGTTTGGAAAAGACCTTTAAGATCATCAAGTCCAGCCTTTAACCCAGCACTGCCAAGTCCACCACTAAACCATGTCCCTAAGCACCACATGTATATATTTTATATACCTCCAGCGGTGGTGATTCAACCACTTCCTTGGGCAGCCTGTTCCAATGCTTGACAACCCTATCAGTGAAGAAATTTTTTGGAATATCCAATCTAAACCTCCTCTGGCACAGCTTGAGGCCATTTCCTCTTGTCCTGTCACTTGTTACCTGGGAGAAGAGACTGGCACCCAATTCACTACAACCTCCTTCCAGGTAGTTGTAGAGAGCATTTCACTGAGAAGGATGTCTGTGGCCACTACAGACAGTGTGCCATATAAAATGGAAGTTGCTGTAACAAGCACATAATTTCTGTGTTCAAGATCAATACATTCTGGTTGTATTAACCTGAATCAGCATTCAGCAGGCTCTAACACAGATTCCTGGTATCAGTGAGCAGTCCCGGGCTGCTCTTGTTTGCAGCAGCCCTGCTTGAGCTGCAGGGCAGGGCAGAAGCCCTGTGGTGCCAAGTACATGCCCTAGGTCCACAACTGGCCTCGTGAACATGACGTTTCAAGTTCACTCTGTTCCAGCTTTGAAGACAAGGTCCATGTTGGCTGCTAAAATAGGAGCTGGAATCAGCAGATCAAAGCAACTAGTCTTTGAATTTGGAAACAGATTCAAGCCTCCCCTCCTTTGATTTGTCAAGATCTATATTAGGTACACCCTTGATCCATCACTTGACACCTTCTGCTGTCAAAATAAACTGAATGTAACCATGCTATGGAAATCTGTGTTTGCTGAGTGCCTGAGCCAGGAGGTCTATAGAGGATAAATTCTCTTTGTGTGAAGAACATGGTGCTTTTGCCCCTCTACTGTCAAATGACCAGGGCTTTCAATGCATCCCACAGAGCTTCAGCTCACAAACAGGATCAGCTCAGAGAGCAGCAGCTTTCTGTGGGCATGCTAAAACCATCTCGGGAGCAACACTCTACTGCAAATCTTTCTCTTGCTGTTAATTATCTGTCTTTTCACATGCTTCCCTTAGTTGCCCTCAAGTGCACATCAGCAGAGGGAGGAGCCTGTGTGACAGGCAAGAGAAGTGGCTAATGTCACTTCTGGGAGAGGACAGTAGGTTTCCATTCCAGCACGGCTCTGAACTTCCTGGGGATATTCACATCCATCAACCATTATTTCCCACATTTCACCATGCTACCTTCATTGCTAGGATTTTTTGTTCTTTCCAATGAGGAGCCATCAGGAAGCAACTAGCATAGGGAAAAATGCCTGATTCCGCTTAGGCCCATCAGAAAAGGAAAACTAAATACATACCTAAATATTTTTAAGAGAATCTGCAAGTCAACTAGAAGCGTCTTATGAGACACTTTTAACACATGTTCCTAAGGGAAGTAGCATAGGAAGGGAAAAAAACAAATAGGGAGGAAAAAGCGAGAGTTATAAATAATATCTGGGTAAAAGGGCAGTTATTTGCATGTATGTGTGTCAAGTTGAGCAAAAATTTTTCTCTGATTAATTTTTGCATGTCCATATTAATAACTGAGTAGCATGGGTTTATTGCTTCTGTCATTCTTTGAAGCTTGATTTAATATTTAAAATGTATAAAATGATAGGCTCATAGGAGAAATTTAAAGTAGATTCATTTATTTTTCCTGTTCTTGATCACAAACCACAAGAATCATAATAGGATTGTTTTCTGTGTGTATGAGATGTGCTTGCTAAGCAATAGCTTAGGGTCACTTCAGGGATTTCAGTCTTTGCTGATTAGCTGGTTCTATGACACCAGTAACAATGCTATCAGACCTATTTGTCAGACATTTATTTTAGATTTTCCAATTCTGGTAATGTTGCTCTACAATGACTTCAAGAGAGCTACTGATAAGGAACATAAATTCTTAAGTCAGTCACATAAAGAAAAATAATGCCCTCTGCTGTTTTTATTCAGTCAGTCATTTTCAGAAGTCACAGTTTCATTCATCAGAAATGTGTTAAACAGACATCTAAGATGATGATAGCTGGTTTTGGTGCTGCAAAAACTTAGCGAGTGGAGAGTTTTACATGTTTATCATTCAGATTGGCAGCTTCATATCTAAATATTGACATAATTGCATGTGTTTGCCTTTCTATCTTAGAAGCACTAAGTGAACCTTGACTACTTCAAATGGATGTCTTCTCTGATCCAATTTGACATGTTAATGACAAGCATTTAATTTTTTCCATCTTACAATTTTAATACAAGTTGACAGAATCTATATATAATGAAGAATGCTCACCACCAGTAGATCAACTGTTAAGTTAGGCTTAACCTTGGTTTTATGCTAAATATAGTTTTCTGGTATACTGGTGTTTGATTCAATTTAGTAGTTTAAGAATATGAGTTGTCATATTTCAGTGTAAATTTTTTTCTTTTTTTAACAGTTAAACACAGGAGGACTGGGAAGTCAGGACTTTACTCTCTCCTTTCAATTTTTTACTATACTACCACTCTTTAATTGCAAGATATAATTATATCATGATTGCTGCTGCAGTATGACAAAGGAAATGCAAAATTTCCATTAGGACAACGTTGATCCTCTGTCATAGTTGGCTGTCATAGAGTAGAACCATAATGCTGGGGAATTTGGAGAGACTGTTGCCCAGAGTAAAATACAAGCAGTTTTTCTACAAATGCCACACACTGTGTTTTTTCATGCAATGTCCTTCAATGTATTTCATGGCTAAATATATTTGTCTTAAAAAAAAAAAAAAAAGGAAAAAAGGCAAAAGAAAATTCTATTAATCATGACTATTAATCATGACATGGTCTACTGTGAGGCATCCCTTAGGGGAGTGGGAACTAGATGGTCCTTTCCAATCTTAGCTATTCTCTGATTCTCTGATTATATGATTCAATCCTATAGTAATCCATTATTTGGTAAAAGTATCTTTACTTATGTTTATTGTTTTCAGTGGAAAATCTTTAAACATCTTACAAATACAACTTGCACCTCACAATAATCTAGTGTGGTAGGGAAGTATTTTGGTAACATGCTGGCAATTAACAACATAGCTGAAATTAAACAACAGGGGCAAAGTCTAGGACTTTTTGTTTCAGTTTGTCTTCCTTTAACCCTGAATTCCTGTTTCACTTTTTGATATATATTCAAGAAAAAAAAAAAAAAAAACAACAAAACAAACCAACCCTATTCAGTAAATACAACCATATTTTCCTGTTTGGCAACTTTTGGTGTGGAGCCCTGGACTTACACATTTGTAAATTATCTTTAAAATAGATTTATATTCACAATCTTTTCCGTGGATAATTCTGATGAATTTTTTACTTGGATTTCTGACTGAGTTTGCTGCTGCCCATAGGCAAAGGGCAGTTAAATCATCACTCACAAAAAATTGCTAGGAAGGGACATGAAGTGAATTCATGAAGCCATGCTTTCAGCTGTGCACATCAACAGAGGTTCACTTAAGACACCAGAGAATCTAGCCCACACATTAAAGCTGAAGGTCTAATTTATGGCTTTCAAGCAAATCAATATTTTCAAACACTTTTTTTGTCCCAGTCATCAGGCCTCCAGCTATCTTCTGCCACTTTCTGAAGCAAGTGGACAATTAATACAAAGTTAATGTCATTGAAACCAAAGTCTTAAGTGCGCTGTGATTAAAAGTGTGTTTGTACCATGGGGAGCAAAGTGTTTTGCAGATGGCATTAAAAGAGCCCAGATGATTTGCAAATTTAGTTCTAATCAGTTTCAGCTGCCATACCTTCCCACTTAATATTTCACATCACATTTCTAAGGAGCTAGTAATCTCTGCATTCTTTGGGCAAAAAGAAAGAAGTTCAAGAGGGTTAATAAAATTTGACACAGTACTTTCAAGCCTTAGTGCTCTCCTCAACCCCTTCTGAAGGACCACACACTGCTTTAGGCAGAGCAGAAATGGATTCAATCAAGCTACTAGCAGCTTAAAGTATTTTAAGTACTCTTTTTTATAGTAAAATATATAGAATTTACAGTCTTTGGTATTGGGGCTTTTTAAAATTATGTTAATGTGTCTGTCTTAAATATTCTTTCTTGTTTTGACTGCATTTATAATTGTTCCTATGAGAAGTAACATAGCACCTGCTGTAGTTGTGCCTGATGTCTTTGGAGACCTAATATCCAGGCAGGCTGTGAAATACAATGATTAGATCAAGGAATTTTATTCATCCTCTTCTCATCTGAAATGGGTTCTTTAAATTACAAAAAAAAAAAAAAAAAAGCCCTAAATGGCACAAAGGGAGTCCAAGGTAGCTGCAGAACACGTTGCAAAAGGAATTGCTTAGCAGGAGGATATAAAGGAATTAATAGCAAAGGAACTGTGCAGAACATCTGCTTTTCTGCACTTCAGGCTGCAGCCAAAATTGATGTTTTTCAGAATTTCAAGTTCTCCCAGTGCAGTGGCCCTTAGTCATAATCATCATGTCACCAAAATGTTGTATGTCGTGTGGTTCTGTCAGGCAACTAATTTCCTGTGATTGGAAATGCTATACACAAGGTCTGCCTTTTGCCACAATGACAGTGATGGCTTCTGTAAGCCAGACTGAGAAGAATGACCAGAAATAGATTTCCTCCAGCTACTCTCTGTATTTGAAGTGTTTTGATTCCTTGGAAAATAACAACATGGAAAGCTAATGTGTCCAAGTCCACTAAGTGAGGTTTGCTTACAGGCAGACACGTGGTACAGCTATTCTGTTCAGGCCTTAGTCACATTTCTGGTTTCATATATACGATACTTAAGACATTGGCCTTGGCATCTGCTTCTCTATAACTTGCTTAAGTCACAGAGGAATGAAGATCCTTTCTATAGCTCCTATTTATGCATGTTGTTCTCTCTCCCTCTTTTCTCAGAGAGCTGACATAGGGATCTCTGCCCTAACCATCACTCCTGACAGGGAAAATGTGGTGGACTTCACAACACGTTACATGGACTACTCCGTGGGTGTGCTGCTTCGAAAGGCAGAGAAGACAGTGGACATGTTTGCCTGCTTGGCACCATTTGACCTCTCCCTGTGGGCATGCATAGCTGGCACTGTGCTCTTAGTAGGGCTACTGGTCTACCTCTTGAACTGGCTTAACCCCCCACGCCTTCAGATGGGATCCATGACCTCCACAACCCTCTATAACTCCATGTGGTTTGTGTACGGATCCTTTGTGCAACAAGGTAAGAGACAGAGAGAGACTCTGCTTCTGAGAGAAAACATTGCTATAGAAACCTTCCTCTTCCTGCCTCCCTCTCACAGCCCAGAGAGGCTGGAAACACTGGAAAGCCTTCTGCTATAAGACTTCTAAGATATTTGTCTGTCCAGTGTGGGAACTGTGAGACGTCGTTACATGCTAACTTGTTTTGATTTGTAGTTGTCTATTACTACAATTAGAGAAAGACGATTTTCCCCAAGGGAAAAAAAAAAAAAAAAGTATTTTGCATATACTGGAGAATTATTGTGAGTGCTGTGTTCTTGTGCAGTCAGACAGAAAGTGTTGGTATTTAGCTTTTGAACTAAGTTTAGACTAGTCACCAGCACAAAATGGTCTTATTGTAGCTGATACTCTTTCCTCCTTCTTCTGCTATATCTCAGTTTTCCTATATAATGTTCAGACTCAACCTTCTCTGGCCTTGCTGGATGCTTTCTCAGTACCCTCTAGCAGCTGGTGTAGCCCAGGCTGTTCTCCAATTCTGTTTATATTCCCTAATTCTTCACAATCTACCTGTTCTGGCAGAGCTATAACCATGAATCCTAAAGACATCAGGGACTACAGATCTTGGTATGGTACATGCTACTTAGAATTCTGGTCTACAAATCAGAGTTGTAATGTAAAGTGGAATACAAAACCACAGCTTCATATGAGAACAAAGAAGATTTAGATAATAACACTTGACAACAAAACAGAATGAATACCTTCTGGCATATCCCCTTGCAATTGTTCGTCAGTCACTACTGGCACCGCAGGTACACATATTTGTAATTGCATGGAACATCTGCTCTGCAAAGAGCCATGGCTGCTGCAGCCTGAACACTCCAACTTAGTTTTTTGGATTTTAACATGAATTTGGATGGAACACTGTAGGTAAAAGCACCATTTTAGACAGCACTGGAAACGTATAATGGAGAAATTACATTATTCCTTGTTAGATGCAATCAGATGGCAACCATAAAAGCTAAAAGTATGCATGAAAATCAACTATGAAACTCCTAGAACAGAAAAAAAAAGCTAAATTAACACCACTATCCAAAAAAAGAAGAAAAGCTGAAGTTCAGAATTACCATAAAAGATATGATTTTAAACACATTGATCTAGAGACCTTACTTGTAAAATTATCATAGCAGTGATGGTGATCTGAGGAAAGCTGAAGAGATTGTTTCATGTTTGTTGTGGAATTATTTTTTTATAAGAAAACCAAATACTTCAGAGCCAGCTGAGAGCTACACAAGTTTTTTGAATGTATGTGGGTGGCTTTATAAAGTTTTCTCTCTGTCCAAAATATCTCCAGTGTAATTGTTTACAGAATCCAACTGTGAAAGAGCAGTTGGTCTGTTACAGAACTAGACTCATTACATCTGTCTGCCTGTTAGACTGAAACTTGTGAATTAGTTTCTTTACTGCATGATTGCAACTAATTTTACATAGGTTTATTTCTTGGTATTAGCCTTAGCATTCCTGCTGTACTCCCAACCTCATTAGTCCCTAAAAGCCTTATAGGAGACTGCCCAGCAAAGGTTTAAAGGAGGTAAAGCTAGTTTAATCACACACTTCACTCTCGTGAGTTACTATCTGTATTGTTTGCCTTGCATCTCTACAAGTAAACCTGCATTGCCTGGTGTCCCAAAGTTTCCTAAGTCATAGGTCCAGAGTAGTAGCTGTCAAGGGAGCTCTTCAATAGTTCTCAATTTGCTTACAAAAAAAAGATTTCTTTGACCAGTAAGTAAAAATGAATGCTTGAGGAGGGCTTAGAGAGAAGCCTTGAATTAAGCATGAAGATAAGGGAGAAAATAGATTAAAGGAAGTGGGACCAGATGACAAGGAAAAGGCAGAATTTGCTTTAAAAAAGAATAGTAATTTGTTCAAGGAGATCTGTATCTACAGTAAGAGGGTCACGAGGTGCAATGCGTTATTAGTAAAACCTGATGGCGGGACCTGGCAGCTGGGAGCACCAAAACTGTTGTGGGACTTCAGACATTCAGACAACTTGGAAGGTGAGAGGCATTTATTCACAGAAAGAGAGATCTTATCACCCTAGCAAGTGAGTTTTCAGCACAACTGTTTAGAATCCACTAAAATAATATATTTACTTGGTTCCTGCTGAGAGAGGGGAAGCTGTAGATATATCTCTTCTTCAAACAACAAGCAGGACAGCCTTTAATTTGCTAGAAGGAAAAATGACACAAATTAAATAGGGTTGGTGCCAAAATACATGAAAGTCACAGACGAATTTAAACATAAAGACTCAGAAGACCTCAGAAATCCAGTGCAAGAAGAGAGATACATTTGCAATGTCAGTCTGTATTTCACATTCAATTTGAATATAACAAAAATGTTATTAGCTGAAGCATTATTGTTTACTAACCCTTGTGAAGACAGACAAATGAAAGTATTTTCCTCTGACAGGCTAACTGGCTATTGTGGTAATTCTGCTTCTGCTTTCACTCATCATCTCTTCATTCAGCAGAAAAACTCTGCAGGTTTTATTTGTTTTGGAATAGCAAATCTGTTGCTATTAATTATGATTGGCATATCTTAAGTGTGGCAGCATGGGACATTTCATATACTGTCACGTTCACTTAAGTCTTTCAGCTTGTGATTTAAAACATGACAAGGTACTCATTTCTGTGATCAAAATATACAACCAGTGCTGCTTTTGTGTCCTGTGCTGACAGAAACAAAGCAGCATGAACCAAGGATTGCTAGTGCTTTGATAACCACTGGATTCTCTGTTTGGGGCTAGCAAGCACATTCTGGCATTGTCTTCTCTTTCTATTCCCTAGCTAGAGGAAAGATTTGCAAGCATACAGGCTGGCACACTCCAGGCCTACCACAGCTCTGAAGACAAAAGATGCCTTTGGTGCAAAAATGCAGATCTCTCTTTAAGGAAACTCACAACCTCTTTTGATTAAAATGGAAAGAACTCCTTTTGCTTGTTTCTTCTGAAAGAGTTGAAAATTCTGCAGATTTTAGCAGGTAGCTCCAGTCCACTGTATCACTTCATATTTTCTTTCAGCCTTGACTCCAATGTTCTGATCAAATTCTATTAACAAGTTTTAACCTTTGCAATTTTTGAAACCAGAGAAAAATACTGTGTCATTGGCTGTAGACTGGAGTCAGCACAAACCAGTCCAATAGTTTTTTAAGGCAGATTTACGATTACTGTCATACTCAGCTGTAAAATTGAAGTATTTTTAATGGTTTCCTTGAAGGTAGACTGAAGCTTAATTTCACTGCTGCTTATATCATTTAAACTTAGGTCTTGAACTTGGCCTTCAAATTTTTTTTTTCCATGTTGAAGTGACCAGTCTAGGTACAATTTTGAGACTCTCATAACACTAAGGTGTATTTTCTCTCAATTGCCCTTTTAATTTTATGTTTATTCATTACAGAGATGAGTGTGTATGTATTTATATACATTATTTTTGTATTTGTAAGCTATGTGTTATTTTTTATTAGATGAGACAATTCTGAAGACAGAGGTACAATGTAACTGGAGAGGCTCAGTTTATATAAAGTGTATAAACTGATAAGTGGTGGGGGTTTCTTTGCTCAAGCCCTTCATTTAAATAAAATATAATAATTCGTGCATTGAAATGCTTCGTCTTACTGCCCAATACACCTGCTTAATTTGCAATATACTGTGACCACTAAGAAGGGAGAGACTTTTTGGTGATCTTGGCCATGCAGCACTGGGGATTATCTTGAAAACAAATGTTTCTGACTTGGAACTATTCATTCAGACATGAGTAGTTTAGATATCATCTGTTACCTATGAATTGGTTGGTTATGTCTAAAGAGGAAGCGAATTCATAGACTTAGACTGGAGGATTTCAATTATGTTGAAATTTAGTGTCATGGCTTCTGAATTTGTTCTTTTCTGCTTGCTCATCTTAGAAAACTAAGTGGCAAATGCTCTGTATTTTGCCGCTTTTCAAAATTATCTTTTGCCAATTGGACAGAAAATGTTAAGGCTTCCTTTTCAGTGGGTTTCCTTTCTCTCCCCCTCCATATTTCCCCTTGGCTTCTCAATTGCTCCTTACAGGTTTTGCTCTCTGCTTGCTCACACTGCAGCTGATGGTCACCAGTGCTGTAACATTCTTCTTGGGACCCTACTGGTCCTACTGCTTCTGTTCTTCACTGTTGACTTGGCTCTTCCTCAGGCCTCTATTATTATATATACAACAAAGCTCAGCCAAGTGCAAAGTCCTACCCCTGGGGAGTAACAATTCCGTGTACCTGCGTGCTGGGGCCCACCCAGCTGACTGAGCACTGCCGTTCAGTGGGGCAGTATATCCCTAGGATATACTTCTATCCTTGGAGATATTCAAAAGCCATCTGGTCATGGTCCTGGGCAACTGGCTTTAAGAGGCCATGCTTGGGTTGGGGGACAAGATGACTTTCAGAGGTCACTTCCTACCTCAACTGGTCGTCTCAGTGATGTATTATATAGTCTTTGGTCAACTTTTGTGCTATTCTATTCAGTTGTGATTTTATTTCTCTTCAGCCCTGGCACTGTTGCGATTCCCTCAAATTTTGCCGTCATTAGAACATGCCAATGTTGGAAATCTGCCATATGAACAGGGGCCAAAGAACTGTCTCAGAGGGAAAATTTGGTTTACTAAAAACTTCATCAAGATTAACTGAATCAACACGCTGCAATGGCACAATGTCTATTTATACTTGCTGAGAACCTGGTTTAATCTCCTGAAGGTTTTCTATTAGCTTCCTACTACTTTATGGCCTCTTGTTATGAAATACTCTAGAGAGCACTCTGCTCTCACCATTACTGGAGAAAACTAATGATTTAAGAAACATAAGCTCAGGATTTAGAGTTATTCCAAGCCCTTTTGGTATAATAGATCGTTTATGGAGACAGGTGAAATGCTGCATACTTTTTATCAAGAACTTGCAGAGGAATGTTCTGGAGCATTTTATTTTGAGAGCAGCCTCTCAAATTTTGCTTCAGAATGTAGTGATAAGCTTACTTAGTTTAATAGGATTCAACCGAACGTAGGCAAAATAGTTACGTAGAAAATTACGTTTTCTATCTCGTATGAAAGACACAATAGAAAGACTGTCTCTTATCCCACTCTGTTCATTTTGCTTTGTATTTTGATGTAAGAGGAGGTATTTCTCACTGGTCTGGCAGGATTAGGCAGGTAAAGATGCAAGTTGGTTTCACTTAGAAATGTCTATAAGAAAGGGAACCAAGCAGATGATATTTTTTGGTTTCTTTGCTATAACAGGAAGTATTTTTAAAATTACTGAATCATTCAAAATTTAATCACTTCTCAGGGACTGCAACAAAACAGACATTCATTAAAGTTTTATAAATAGGGTTTGACCATAGGATAATAGGTTTTTGAAGTATTACCTGCAAAAGTATTATTTTCTTAAGAGATCTTAATACCATTGCTTAATCTAGCAAAGTTATGAAATGAATGATGTGAAAGCATCACTGGTGGACATTTTTTTTATCCTCCTAAGTTTTGGTTAGTTTAAAATGCTGGTCACAACTGGAGGTTTTGATTGGTCTTCAGTGGTGTCTGTAATGGCCATTATGTTCATAATGCCCAGTCAATGAGCAAATCTTACTGTTTGCCTTGTTTAAATTACATTTCATAAGAGCAATAAAATAGGCTCCAAGCCTTGGTTCTTCCAAGTTATTATAATACTTCTCGGATGGTTAAAGCTGCTCAGAATTCTCAGTCTGTTCTTTGCATTGCCACCCAACGTGTGATATAATCCTCCTGAAATCCTCTGCTTGAAGTGTGCTGTTGCTTCATAAATTACTCTATCTTGCTTATCTCACTCTCAGCATATCCCTATCAGCAGGAAACCATTACGCTGTAGCAACATATTTTCTTAGTGACATTTTCTCTTAATTAACTGAACACCAACCTCTATGTATTTAATACTGAGAGGAAAAATTTAAAAGCATTAATAAAAAAAGAAGTGTTAGAAATCAATTATATCTTCACATGGTGAAACCTAATTATTTTTTTTTTTTAATTTTAGAAAATCAGAAAAGATCCAGCATAAAGGCTTTAGGACTAAGACCTAGTTCCTAATTTGGACTCTGCCTCTGATCTGCTGGTTGGTCATAGAAAATTCGTTAAATATCTTGTATGTCAGTTCTCATTTGTAAAATGGAGATATTGCCTATCTTCCTTCATAAAAACATGTTTCATATCTTCTGATACAAAGCAAAACTTAAATGCCATTCTCATTAGTTAACAATTTTAATTGCTCTTCAAGCTAATGCCATGTCTTGACATATTCCTGTAACAAGGTGAACAGAATTGCTGAGCCTAAAATGCACAACCGTAAACTGGGAAAATGAAAAGTCAAATACCACACAAGTTAGGAAACAAACCATTCTCCGTGTTTTTTCTAGCATATAATCACCAGATGTATTTGTGACATTTGAGTTCCACCTTTAAATATGAAACCCCCAAATTCAGGTCGAAGGAGGTGATCCTGCCTCTCTACTCTGCTCTCGTGAGTCCCCACTTGGACTATTGTGTACAGTTCTGGTGTCCTCAACATAAGAAGGAAATGGAGCTGTTGGAACAAGTCCAGAGGAGGGCCATGAGGAAGAAAAGGGAGCTGGAGCAACTCCTGTATGAAGACAGGCTGAGAAAGTTGGGGCTGTTCAGCCGGGAGAAGGGAAGGCTGCGTGGAGACCTCACCGGGGAGGGACTATTCCTCAGGGACTGTAGCAATAGGACAAGGGGGAATGGGTTTTAACTTGAACAGTGGAAGTTCAGGTTAGATATAAGGAAGAAGGTCTTTACTGTGAGGGTGGTGAGGCACTGGAACAGTTGCCCAAAGAAGTGATAAATGCCCCACCTGGCAGTGTTCAAGACCAGGTTTGGTAGAGCCTTGGGCAACAGGCATCCCTGGCCCTGGCATGGGGGCTTGGAACTAGATGCTCTTAAGGTCCTTTCCAACCCTAACTATTCTATGATTCTATGTTGCTATGAAATTCACATTTTATTATATTAAATCTTGGCTTATGTATTAGTCTGTACACATACCTTCATAAAGTTGTCTTCCTGAATAACTTACTGCAGCCCTGGGGGTACCCATGCTCCTTTATCTCATGTCTCAGTGGTTCGGCCAGCATAAAAAAAATAACTAAATTTTGACAGTTGTGTCCTATGTCTCAAATGTGTTTGGTAACAAATGATCACTGACGACGTATACTGAGAATTATTGTCATGTATATAGTACACGTTTGCAAACATTGGATGCAACTTTATGTGCGTAGCACTTCTGGAGGTTTATTTGATTGTCTCTTTTTGAAAATATAATTCCAAGAAATAACCATGCTCCGAGTAAAATGTTCGATAGTGTGGGCATTTGTTTGCAACAATGTGATATCACTAGCATTAAACTGCCAGGGGATATGCTTGGATTTTCCCCTAAATTGAAGTTAAGAATCAGGTAGTTCTCAGAGGCATCTAAAATAATGATTTCAGTATCTTGTGTGCACCTGCTTGCTTGAGTAATAGCACTGGGTACATGAGGCAGTATATTTAGAGATGTTCTGTCTGACACACCTTCTGTGAGGAGGTGGAAAATGAATGGTGGCGTGAAAGCTCAAAAAATATCTTCATTACACTTGGGACTAGATCCAAGACTGATTAATTGACTGTGAGAAGGTAATGTCTGTCTGGCTATAGCATAAATGCTGATCAAGACCAAATGAGACAAAAAGAAAAGTAGGATTGGATGTCTAGCATCTGTCCATCCTTCTGTGTTTTTTTTCAAAAGCATCCTAAGGTGAATATTTTACTTGGAACAGTTTCTTTAATTGTTATGATTTTTAATATGACTTTGTACTACATTTGAGTAAAGAATGAATAAATTAGATTAAGTAATCAGTTTTGATTTTAGGATTCACCTGTGTATAATGTAGATTTAACTGAGAAAATGAGGAAGAACAATTTAGCCAGGAACTGAATGTTTCTTGCATGAAACAAGACTGTCACCCACATTTTAATCTGCAAAGATGTTTAGAAGCAAGCTTTGCTTGTCCTGCTATTTGATTTTTCTGCAGAGACGCTTATACTTAAATTGGCAATTTTGGCTGTTTAGGATAGGGAGGAAGTGAGAAATGAGTTTTAGCTTTATTAAAAATACTCCCCCTCTGTTTGGGTGACAGCAATTTCACCTGCAAAAAGATCAGCCTTTTTCAGCAGAGGATATCCAAGGCACCAGATGAACATGGGTTTAGAGGGGAACCCATGGTAGTTTCCATTGCTTTTTTGGTCTGTGGGGAGCCCCTCCTCTGCAACAGCTGTGCCATAACTGTATCCACCCATGAGACTGCTCTTTATGACACCAACTGGTGGGTAGGTGCCAGGAAAATTGCCTGCAAATTGTAAAGGCATGAGTAGCAAAGAGGTTTTGAAACTGCTCAAGTCTCCCTTCTCCAGCTGTTGAGTTTTTTATCTCAGACCTCTTGTAATATTAAAATGTGTATAAAAGAAGTAGGCCAAACTTAATACAATTAAAGGAAGCAAATAATGATACCAAATAATTTTTTTTTTTAAGTTTACCATCCTGTTGATTTCCCTGATTGCTGAAATGAAGGTCCACTCTCAGCAAATATGGGAAAATGAGAGCTGTTGGGGGGTTTTATTTCTTTTTTTTTTTTTGAGTCAGCTTCCCAGCACACAAATTATGGGGATTGCCTTCATTACAGCAGCATCCTGCTGTAGAAACCTTCTGCTGCTTAATTTTTACTCTTCCACTGTCAATAGAAGAAGGAGAGATCATAAAGTAGGACTTTACCTTTTCAGTGCTTTTGAAGTTAGTGAGATGTTATTTGGTTAAAAATCTGTGATACTTCATCTACCAGACAAAAACTGATGTGAAAGAACATGTGTAGTTTTAACTGAAGACTCTGCTTCCCTCACACTAGGAAAAGATAACAATGAAGGGGAAAGAGAAAGTCTTCTGCAAACAGGCTGCTAAGGAATGGTGATAATACATCTGTTGAGTGGGAGTGTTCGTTGTTCATGCTCAGATATACTTGCTAATAGAACATTTTTAGGTACAAGCATGTATTCTGTTCTTACAATAGCCTCTTTCATTTCTACATCTATCCCCAAGGAGGAAAATCCTCACTATCCAATAAAGTCATCTTTGAAGTTGCTTTTCACTTCTAACAAATTTGAGTCCAGATCATAAGCTGAGTGATAGCTGATTTGCAGTAAAAACCAGGTTATTCAACTTTCAGACGTAAGCATTTGTATTAGTGATTTCCATCAATAAATGACATTATAGCATTATTCTCAGTGGAACTTAAAGGATGAAGGGATTTTTCTTTCCTCTGTTCTCTATGAACTGTCACAGTACTACTTTAGGTCATCTGAGTTTTAGAGATCACTTTGATAACATCACAGGATGTACCTGAAGTGGAATTTTAGTCTAAATCCTAAAATGTGTTATCGAGGAACATAATGAGAACTCTTGCATTAGTGATGATTGAATTATGCGAGGTTAGGAGTTCATTGCAGAGGAGCACTCTGAAAATTAAAGGATAACTGGAATTAGTGACATGAAAACTGAGCTAATGTATCTGAGATGTCTGTGGTTCACTTGCCTCTAAAGTAGTCAGGTAACACTCTGTGATGGTGTATGCTTGGAGATCTTGCAAGAACAGATTTATAAAGCATTTCATAATACTTTGAAAATTCAAGCAAAAACTTGTCTTTCAGTATGTGGTCTGTTTTTAAAAATTCCCTTTATTCCCAAAATCTGACGTCACAGAGCTGCACAGAGGTAAAAAAAAAAAAAAAAAAAAAATGGGAGATGATGGGGGAAGCTCCTGCCAAAAGATGCGGAGGCTTTACTGGAATTATTGTTTGTCCGTATGGTCTCACTGAATTGTCTTTTGTTTTGCTTGGTTCATAGTTGCTCAGTTTCAGCCAAAGGGGACTCTTTCTCCCTCTTGTTCATAATGTCCTCCCTGACAGGCACTTAGCTAAAGCAGCACTCTAATACCTCATTAATGACATTGTTGAGTTTAATGTTAATTGTTTGTACAGATGGCCTGTTTTCAGTCCATTGTGCACAGTTCTTTTTGACGTCCCGGAAAGTACTACATATTGCGCTGTCAGTAGTAGTCTATGGAAAGGCCACCACTATGTTAAAATTAGCTTCCTAGCTACTTATGAGTATGCACCACAGATGATAATTATGGTTGATCATTTCAGGCATTAGAGCATTCATATCCAGACATTCGTAAAAGGGAGATTGGGTCTCAGCACCTCTGGAAATCTAATCAGAAGGTTGCCAGTGTTCAAGGTTAGTTGTTAAGATTGGGTGCCCATATTCTCTAAAATAATAGCAAGCATATATCATTTTGATGCATTCACAGTGGCTGCAAATAGTGCCTTTCTATGGGCATGCAATCAGGTGCAGTCTTAAATCTTCTATCACAGTGCTGTAGAAGAGCATCCCCGGCAGCTCCTTGTGTTTGTTACCCATGCACTTTGAGCTCTAGTCCATGTTTGCCTCTGCCTGTGTGTGTGTTTGTAATTATATCATGTGAAATTATTGTCCTATGTTGTAAAAGTGGCAACAAAACATTATCTGGTCAGAGCTGCTTTTGAGCCAACAGCTGTTGGTAAAATTGCTAGGCTTATTGCACAATTATTTATCATTATGTTATTGAATGGTACTGTATTTGGTAACCCCAAAATTAAATTTGAAACCCTGCTAAGTCTTCTGATAAAACAGTGCATTTCAGCAGCATTAGCGTGAGAGATTTTGGCCAATTTATTCATTAGAGGTGTGCAGCAAGCCTCACAGTTCCAATCTGGTCATACTTAACACCAGTCAAAAGGTTTACTTTCAAATATCAAGACTTGCATGATATTTCAGCATCTGGATATGTGTAGTATAAGTACAGTAATATTTAATCTAAGAGTTCCCGGTAACTTCAGCAAATACAAGTAGACACCTGCATTTTCAAACTTCAGCTGCAGTCATTGTTCTTCTTCTGTAATGACAGCAGAAGAGAAAAACGAAATATACTTTTATGATACATTTTCCACAACTTTCAGAAGCACTGTCTTGCGTAACTGTGTTGCACAAGTCACTACAGTGTATTGGCATTAAATTACTACACATTATCATTTGTAACATTTTATCTGTGATGTACTTTGATTTGATTTTCAGCTGAAAACATCTTATTTTGCTAATTCCACAGAAAGATGGAATTTGACTACAGCGAAGTTGCTGATATCTAAAATAAGTAATTTGTTTTGTGGGTCTAGGCTTTAAAGACAGACATTAATTCCTATATCTCTTAAAGATTCATACTGTAAATACTATATAACAGAAATACAAATCTGATTAAAGTATGTTGTTGAAGTAAGTACCACCCATACCAGAAGAAGCTAGACCAGTGCCATTTGCTATGTGGTGATATGACAGACATGCTTCCCTTCCCAACTTTTGCCCTCATTGTCACTGTTTCAGCAAGATGGGTGGAAAGAAATAACTTATTGTTGGGAAGTGAATTATAAATATACTATAACTAATATGTTATGCTAACATCATTTTAATCAGGTAATTATTAAAGGACTGTTTGGCCTTTAAGGACATTGATTTAATGGGAATTAATTTAATGATTGAACACTGTTTGTGTAACATTATCATTGCTAGTGATGCAGAAAATTGGAATCTCAGCTCAGCTGAAAAGAGGTTAGACTTTCCATTATCACATTAGATCCCTTTCTTCTGGAATGCATTTATTAGACTTTTTTTATACTTTCAGTATATATTTAAATGTTTGGGTTTTATCTAAAATTTCCTGAGTAGAAAAAGGAAGTAAAAATGTTCATCATTGTACTGTTCTCATTTTTAATCAGAGGCTTGCATTTCTGTTTAATATAACCTTAAACAAAGTCCATTAAATTTGGGGTTTGAAGTGCTATTGCTTCTCCCATGAAGCAATTTTCTGCTTTCTTCTCTCTGCAAACCTGATCATTAGGTTTAGGATGAATAGGGGTTTGGCTTATGGAATGGTTTTACAGCTATAAAAAGGCAGCTTTTAGAAGCAGTAGCAGAGCACAGTGCTATCTGGATTATTCTGAGGCTGAATCCTGCATTGTCTAGACATAATTTAGGAGTGATTTAAAAGAGGCTTTGACCCATTTGTTTTCAAAATGGAAATAGTGAACATTATAGAAAGCCTGTATTCAGTACCTGATGGTTAGGACAGAGTTAAAACTGACCTTTATAGGTGCAACTCCCATTTACCTAAAGGGATGTTGTATCTGACTGCCCTCATTGATTTGCCCTTAGTAGTGCTATTGTCACAAATTATTTTTCAGCTTTATAGAGCCTCTATCTACTGTTGTGTGTAAATTAGATCCAGGGAGAAAAGGAGGGCTGTGCATAAACAAGTGATTGGAAGCATGTAGTTAAATAGCTGTGTCTGACAGACTTCTGCAGATAGATTAATATTGAAACAAAATTTTAATCAAGGACGTCTATGACAGTTCCTGCTGTATCTTGGAGGAGTTTTACAAGGGAATCTGGTGGCCAAATGATTAGCTCTCTGTCACTAGATTGAAGTGGTTACAGTAGAAACAGCAAGGTGGGCAGGCTTGGTGTTTGAAGACAGATAGAGAAATAATTTGACAATAGAATTAGCAGAGACTCAAACTTATAAACAGTCTGTAGGTTGCTAACCCAGTGGTGAGCCAGCACAGTAGCAGGCTAAAATGCTTTGAACTGGCTAACACTACCCTATTTTCCTTGTTGCTAGAGCAAAATAATTTGTGCGTAGTCATTTGGGCCATCTTTTGGATATTTCTGTTTGTCTATCAGGTTATGTGTCAAGGCCCTCTGACCAGATTTATCAGATGGGTACACTGGGCTGCAACTTGATGAGGGCTTAGTGGCAGTGTCGCTGGTCCTCGATTAGCCCCAGCATTTGAAATCTCAGCATGGGTAATCTCTTCCTATTAATGAGGAAACAGCTGAGCAATGAGCCTTAGTATGCAAGCCAAATGCCAAAGGCACATCCAAACAGATGCACAGCAGTAGCAAATGGAGGATTTTCAGAGGGAGTTTGCAACGTATGAAATACAACTTTGAGGTGATTACTGGCCAGCGATAACCAAGAGTGACAAGGTAGCGTGGCAATCTCTCTCTCAGATTGGAGCTGGCTCATGCCTGCCCTCCTTGGTAGGAGGTTGGAGGGAGCCTACATCTACCTGCACAAGGCTGTGCATATACCATCAAGTTAGCTGCCTTTCACAGTTGTTGATAAGGATCTATAAGTGTATAAGAACGTGTAAGATGCATTCAAACTACTTTACAGATTTCAGAAGACTGGGAGTGGTTTGAAATAAGCCTGAAGGTGAAGAAAGATCATCTCAGATATTCTCCCTGTCACATAAAGGAGACAAATAAATAAGGAGAGCTTTCTTTTGCGGATCATTGCTTCCCTTCTGGGAGGGCAATGAGGGCAGTGCTTCCCACCCAGCTGAAAGGAAACAATCTTCCAGGGAGCAAGCGTAATGAGATTAGTCAGGGGATCATTACACTAACAACAACAAATGAGAGAGAAGTGATTGTTTAGTTCAGAAGTAAGACATTAAAGGGGAAAAACATTAATCAGGGCACCAAATGACAAAGTGAACGCATTCTTTAATCGCCTATAGACCAGCACAAGGAATCTGAGTAATAAACAAGAATAGTTGGAATTACTCATGAATATAGATTTGGTCTTCATGGTGTTACTGAAATCTTATAGGAACATATGACGCTATGAAGTACTGAATGACAGATGGCCAAGGTAGGCGAAAGGGGAAGAGTGTCACTATGTCAAAATGGCATTAGGTTTTTAAGAGGTATTGCGAAAGACTAGATCTTGGTTTCTTGAGAGACTGTGTGCTAATGGCTGGAGCACAAAATGAGATGGAAGTCAGTGTCTGCTACAGCCCACCAAATCGCACTGGAGTAGCAGATGTTTGGCTTCTGTAGTGCATATCTGTAACGTGTAAGAGAAGATGTGAGATATAATAGGAGCATTAAGTCTGAATTATGTATGTTTCATATCTCAGGCTGCCCAAGTTGAAGCATTTTGAATGCACATATAGAGCAGAGGGAAAGAAAAAGGAACATTAATGGTACCAAGGAGTTAGAAGCTGCAAACTTCAGGAAGAATGCCCTGGTGGGCAAGTGTACACAGAGGCAAGTCAGAATTGAGGACAACAGGGAGGAGGGTTTTGAAAATGTTATTAGGAGCTAAAGAAACCTTAATGATAATGGTTCATTACGTGAAGGTGATACCATTCAAAATAGTTATTCCAGAAAGGCAATTAATATTTCTCATTTGTGTTTATTAAAAGCAAGTTAAATAGTTCTCATGTCAATAGCAACTCAGGAGAATGTTAAATGACAGCTTCTAACATCGGACATTTTCAAATAAGCAAATCCAAACAAATTTCACCCAAACATTTTTAAAGAGCTTGCTAAGGAGCTTCCAGGACCTCTGTTTCTAAATCTGACTCCTGGAGTCTTGTGCAGATATTAGAAAGCTGACCAAAAAATATTATATAAAACCTAAAGACCAAACTAAACCTTCAATTCAAGTGTTTGTTCCATCTTAATATATGGATGTAACAAATCGAAAGACTTCACATGTATAGACTTAACAGTTCCAAAAGATATCACCATTAAAAAGTTTGATATTGAAGATATGTATTTATACAAACTATTAGTATTTCTCAAAAAGAATAATAACAGTCTTTCTCCTCAAAATCATCCAGATAAGAAGGAGGAAGGCTGTAGAAATAATGGGAAAAAGGAAGCCAAAGCATGCCCATGGTAAGCGCACCAGTGGCATACAGAAAAATGCTTTATGATGTATTGCTAAGAGCCACACCCAAGTCAGGAACTGAACAGTACCTAAAAATAGATAATACTACTAGAAGCTGATGACAGAGGAGATACAAGGAGATTTTCAGTATAGACAAAGACAGGGTAAGTTTGGTTTGTTCCTTAAGCACAGTGTTTGAAATATAAAGGACTTGCTTTCAGAAGAAAGAACAGGCCAGCTATAAACTCAGAAGAGCTCTAATACTGTTGGAGTAGGCATATGAAAATATCGCCTCTATCATTTATATTCTAGGAAGATAAACATCAAAAAATTATCTAATATTTCAGATTTTAAGATTAATGAATACCAACATTTCCATGAATTTACAATGGGTCCATTAAATTATTTTTACAGTAAATATAAGAGAATTTCTAAGCATTTCAACATTCATAAATGTTTCAAATATATCTTTTGAGGTGTTTTTTCTTTCTAATTTACTTCATGTTTATTTTTAGAAAACTAATATGTGAAAATATCTTGAAAATGAAACTCCACACTACACGTGACTTTTACTATTTATAAAATAAATAAATAAGTAGTTGCTTGATTTTTTGGCTTTTATGGAACCTTTTATAATTACTTCAGTGAAAAAAAAACTGGTTCCACTCCAATCCGATTACTTCCAGTGAAAGAAAAAAGCAATTCCTATAACTTATTACCTAATGTATTTGTAGTATTGTCACAGTACTAATAGTAATGGTAATAATAATACCTAGATGCAGTTTTCTCTCTTTAGGAAGTTAAGACCTGAAGAAATGTTTCATGTGTGAAACAAAATACCTGAAAGTCTCTCTTCATATGTAAATTACAAATAATTGAAAAACAAGCAAAACATAAAAGAAAATACCAACAACAACAAAACACCTATGTTTTAATAAAGACAAAATGCTAGCAGAGAAACAGGTGGTGTGGAGAATAAAGGCAATAGCTGGCTCTTGAGCTTGTTCAGACATTGTCCAGGGCTGCCAGCCCTGCCTCATGCTCAGTTCCTTCTCTATTCTCAAACCACTGCAATCTGCCAATGTTTGCAAGGCTAGGGAATTCAACCTCTGATTTACAGGCTTATTTGGAAGGCATTACCAATTCAAGGGGTTGTATTCTCTTGTTGAAGGTACATGTCATGCTTGCTGTGGTCACTTCAGCACACAATGTAACCTTACAAACTCAGGTTATAATGTGCCAGCTTGTACGCTGGGGAAATTAATATACTCTGCAATGTTTAAGGAAGAATAGAAAAGTATGGGTGAAAAAAGAAAAGAAAGGAATGAAAATTAATGATAAGAGATTTTCCAACAACTTGCAAACTGTATTTATTTCACAGCAGGTAGAAATAGGTACAGGCTTCATTGACTGTGAAGTATTTTTTTGTCCTATACTGACTTGAACATTTCCAATTGAAAACAGGAAAAAATATTATCAAGAAAGCTGTTAACAGAATAGTAGCAATAGCTAATGCCCTGAAAGATTCTGCCTTTCAAGAGCTCTGCTTTGCTGAGTTTTGTAAAGATAACAGAGCTCAGTCAAACTTTAAGTTTTGTTTCTTGTGGCAGAAATAGCTGAAATATAAAACGCCTTTGCCTCTTTGTTGATATAAACTGCTTCTCTTACACCAACTCTCTATTAATGTCCTTTTCACAAAGAAAACATAAGACATGCATTGATCTAAACTGTTTGCAACAGAGTTCTACACTTTGTATTTGTGCAAATGGAAATTGCAGATGCACAGTATAATTGATGTGACTGTTCTAACAAGCTAAAGGCTAAACAGCAGCCAACTCTCAGTCCTTTGTGCTTTTTTCCAAAGGCCAATAATTCACTGACTGTGGACAGAATTTTTGCAAGAGAAAACAAAAACAAAGTCTGTCCCCAGATAACCCACCCTATTATTTCTTCACCTTCCTTTTCCAGACACAATCAAGATCCTTCCTTTTAAGTTTGATAGTATTAGAGTTCCTCAACAAGACCATCACAATTAATATCTTTTTCACAATTCTCAAAATCATATGAAAAAAAAATCTGGCTAAAACTCCTTCCACAGAAATTCAGCTCACTGCAGACCTCTAGCAGAAACTAATGCAGATTGAATGATTGAAATTTGACAAAGTTATTCACAACTGAGATACATTGATGGTAAGCATTGGTGACAAATAAAGTTTTGTCAATAATGAAAACTTAGTGTTCGATATTTCCAGGGCAGCTGTGGTTATCACAAATAGAAATCGCAAGCCATGATTCTTGTAGCGTCCTTCCTGTAGGAAAAGGGTAGAGCCTTCTCATCCAAGCCTCTCTTTCGCAGATGGAATAGTTGCAGCAGACTCCCAGTTCAGCTCTCAAATCCAGAAACATCATTTAGTACAGTTATCAAATTCAGGACATAGAATAATGGTTTATGGCTTTTCTCTCTGTGTTTAGTTGTTTTGAAAGTGTATTTCAATAATTAATCCTCAGGAGGCATTATTGTTCTCAATAATCAATTCCAAGTTTTCTCAGCATTGTAGGCTCTATGCTGCCAAGCTATTTGCTTTAGTGATAGTAAGAAAATTATTCTTGAGGTGTTAAGAAATTAATTTTATTTATAAATATTGTGCATTCCCAGTGAAGTTGTTAAATTTATATTAAATCAGAGCAAGACCTAATCTTGCCCATTTACTTCCTGGATGACTAGTCACAAAAATTGCATTACTTTTCACAAGATGGCTAACACCAGGCTTGATCTCAGAAATGCCAACTGCGGTTAAAACTTCTCCAAGAAACATTTCACCAATTGTTTTTGTCCATTAAAGAGTTTTTTTTCCATTTCTATCTGAAACACTGTCATAGTTCTGGACTACAAAGATGGAATTCTTTTAATTTAGTCCAGAATTATGGACTATATGTCCATAATTAGTCCAGAATTATATTATACCAAAGTTTCACCAGGCTGTGGTTCTCAGTTTCCATGTTTTGCTCCTTTTCCTGTTATTTCATTCCTCCTTCTTGCCTGTAATCCTCTCTTGTGATTTTTAACTTGAAGAAACCTTTAAATTTACTACTAACAAGGTATTACAAATCTGCTTGGGAATTGTATAGGTTCATGTTTTATCTCCTAAGGTGGGTTTTTCCTGATATTTTGGTCTGTTGTAATTACATGTTATATTGTTTGAATTGTCAAGACAATGCCTTAATTTTCTTACCTTCTAATATTTAGCTTGCAGCACTTGGAAAGAAATGGGAATAAACAAAAATTCATAAGATAAGTTGCAGTCTGAGCCTGTCATCTGAAGTAGGCCAGCATTAAATGGGTCTAGGATTGATGAAGGAGAGCTGCATTAGATGAGAGTGGGAGGACTGAAAGTAATTTCTTTCACTGTCACTTCTACTGTAATTCAGGTCTTTCAGAAAACTCCCAATAAGATTGATTTTTGCTAGTTCATTTTACTCTGGAAAATATCTTTTCCTTCCAATCTGAAAATTTTAAAGGCAGATTAGATTTTTAAATTAGTGATAGTACACATCAAAAGTGTCAGCTGAATTTTACTAGGAGCTGTAGCCACAACATAGGTGATCTACAGGTAGTGGTGTTTTGTGCCACACTATACCCTTCTGCCAGTGTGTTGGAAGGTCAAGTCTAAAGAATAATACAGCCTCTGTATTCATTTGAGGTCTCTCTCAAGAGGACAAAGCAACTCCAGGACTGCTGAGTGTCTTCTTTGATTTCCATTAGTTTCATGAGTAAAGCTGAGTACTTTTAATGTGTTGCTCAGCATGCTACAACAGTAGTGGTTTTAGTGTAACCACAAACAGCATGTTAACTCCCATTGACAAATTTTACTATTGGAATAAGGTGTCAAAGGACAGACTTTACTCTGGTCACCAGTGTGTGCTTACATGGCATCAGGTGCCTCCCTTTGCCGTTAGGGGTTATTAAACTTCACAGGTATGATACGAAAGACAATAGCCAGGAAAGACTTGTTTCATCTTCTTGGCTTCCTCCGCCCTTGCATTGTGTGTCCTGTGCATAGTCCCCCATAACTAGAATATGCTGTCATCCATAAAGATGTCTGTGCACCTGAAACTTATACTAGATATTGGCAAGGAAAGCTCAGGCAGTTTTCCATGCATGTCCCTTATGCATACTAATTTACAGTCAACAATAGCTCTTTTTCATGGTAATGTTAATGAAAACCATTGAACGTTGCTCCCCTGAATAATTTGGTACTCTTCTGCACTGAGAAAACATGTAAAATTGGACTGAGAGAAAACTCTGGAAAGTTTCATCCATTGAAACAAAATTGGGGGAAGTGAAGAGGTTTCTTAAGGTGAGCTGTCAGGGTGCGGTGAGTGTTTTAGCAAACAGTACAATAGAACAAGACTGTGTCACGTTAGGTCTCCTAATAGATGCCAAAGAAATAATACCATGGCACTAAGAGATCTCCTTTGATTTTTGTTTCTTTCTTTCTTTCTTTGATTCTTTCACTAGGAGAGGTGGAGTACACTGCCTGTACTGCTTAAGAATCATGATTCTATGCAGTTGCAGTGTCAGTTCTGCTTTAGAAATGGTGGTTTAAAAAGCGTCAGTGCAAACATTATGGAGTAGAAGCAGGAGTGATTAATTATTTTGATATGTATTTTGCATATACTTGGATGCAAGCATTGTCGTTAAGCTTTATTTGTTGACTGTTGATATACAAGGCACAACAATTAGGAACAAGACTTCAGAAACACCTGGGTGAAGAAAAAGCCCTTGGGATGACAAACATTCACTGTTTTTTAAAGTCTAGTGTTAATATAGGTATTAAAAAAGAAAAGGTAGCAGTAAATACTGGAGATAACCTTAGCAATGTATGGGAAAAGTGTGCTGTATGAACAGTAGGGGGATACTGTGGCTGAGGGATCTATGATGGCTTTCATGGTCACTTGTTGCAGATCATCCTAACTTGAAAACCAGAAAGCAGGTGTGTGACTTTCAGCAGTCCTCTCTTTTCTGACATTTCATTTCAATAAAAAAATGTGAGAACTAAATTTTACACATTAAGCTGAAACATGAAAATGCAAGGATGTGCAGGAGATCGTTGGCTTCTTCTCTATCACTCTATCCATCTCAGTTCAATATGAAGATTATCTGTAGGGATTGGCACCTGAAAGTTAAAAGGACCAACAGCCTTTTCAGATAAATTGATATAGCTGTCTTCTCTTTTAATTTTATTAAAATTTGTTTTTAAATTAAGTATTCCAAAGATATTGCAAAAACTATTGTAAAGTAGAAATATTCTTCTAAAGATAATTTAAAATTTATGTAGGAGTGAAAACCACATCTTCAGATGTTGACACTAATATTCATCTTTGAAAGTCTTTATATTGGAATAATATCTCCTGATCTGACCAATAAATTCTTATTTCAGAAAAATACATGGCATCTTGGGAATTAAATTTATTTCTAACTGAACAGGTCTAAAATAGATTCTGTCTTTGCAATTCTTAAAAGGCAAAGGGTTTCAATACTTATATATAAGAAACATAAATGGAGTCAATTATTATTTCACACATGGTACAACTCCACATCACTGAAGTAGGAAGAAAGCTTCAAATTTGTTTACTGTATGGTGATGCAGAGTTCACAATGCTTTGTTATAAGTAAGACAAACTTTGAACCAAACAGTAAGGTGATCCTTCATATTCAAGCATTGATTAAATATCTAGTTTGTGTATATAATTGAAATTTATTTGTACTTGGAATGAGAATAATTGTGATTTGTATTCCCTTTACACCCACTTGCTGGGGAAATGTGGAGGAGTATTTGCATAAGTGAAGATTCAGCACAGCATACTCAGATGATTGAATCTGCAACAAACTGCTTTTGCACAAATCCCAGATACTGTACCCTTGTAAGATTTTGCATCTGAGAAAGCTGCCTTAACAGTAATGACATCTTTTCAAATTGCTGAGTATAGGGTGAGAGGAAAAGGGTGAAGTTTTAAGCAGTTGACTGTGGGTCTTTGCTGCATTCACCTGTCCCCCACCTAGTTACTTGTAGCTGTGACAAAACTTACACTGCAGACAAAATGGATGTTTTTAGAACAATGAATTTTCCTTCATCTAAAAATCTGTCATTCGTATGTTTTCAACTGAAAGAGTTACTTCAAAACTCTGAACTAGTGTGTTTTGGGAGCAGCAATTTGAACAAAAAAATAATGCTTTTCATGGCTTGCTAAATTTGGCTCTGGTCACATAAGTGGTGGTGTGCAGCTCCTGGTAGGTTTAATTTTTTTTGCTAATTGCTGCTAATGTTTTGTTTAAATGGCAGTTGGATTTTTAAAGGAAAGCAACTATGGGAATACAAAACAATTTGGCATTCCTCAATACACATTATTAGTTTTTTGCATGTCCAAGTTCACTTGCAGCAAGTTGTACATGTACGCATATGCTTCTCATGAGCATATGCCTGCCTACAGAACTGTGAAAAGTAATTATGTTTCAATGGGGTTTTTTTAACTATATGTTCCTTAGAAATTCTTAATTAAAGTTTGTAGATAAAATCTCTGAGGAAAGAATGTTGTAAGAATTTACTTTTGCTGGTTTTGGTCTTAGATCTTGAAGTCTATTTCCATTACTGGACAGGACTGGCAGATGAATTGTGATTAACAGCACAATAGCAAAAGAAGTTAAAAACAGCTGACACTGTGGGCTTCCTTCAGTACTTTTCATTGCATAGAAAGTGTAGCTCCCTTTTGACCTTGAGGCCTAGTTCTCTAGAGCAATGCATGAGCAATGAGGATCTGGGTTTCTTTCTGCCAAACGAAAACTCTTGCTTTTCCTTCTTCCCCACAGGAGGAGAGGTTCCATACACAACCCTGGCAACCCGACTGATGATGGGAGCTTGGTGGCTTTTTGCTTTGATTGTCATCTCCTCTTACACAGCAAACCTAGCAGCTTTCCTCACCATCACACGCATTGAGAACTCCATCCAGTAAGTTGATAAAGAATGAACTGAAGGAAAGAAGGGTGAACATATGTATGCATGTAGAGGGGTATATATGTTCTACTTAAGTGTGAGAAAAGGAAGAAATTTTTATCATCCTGAGAAGTAGTTTGGAAGCTAAAAAAGATAACAATATGCCATAGACTGCCAGTCTCCCTGGAGACACTTTGTCTATGGGATCAGAATTGTTGGCCTCTGGCAGATACTCTTCTGTGGCACTTATACATACATATGCATACATATTTTGAAAGAAGCAGTTGGGTTTGGGATAACTGGTGTATCAGTTTTTGAAATGGGAAAGTTGCGTGCTGTGTGTTTTCAGGTTATGCTTTCCTTTGAAATGCTTTGAAAATATACCTAAACCATAATACTTGTGCACTGACACTTTAATGAGGAGGAGCCCAATGCTTCTTCAGTATATGGTGAATAGTCAGTCAAAGTTGAATTTGCCTTTTCTTGCCAAGGCAAAAATGTGTTAATAGCCACACACAATGAAAAATAACTTCTGGTCACTTTGCTCCTGTTCCCAAGGGCTTTCTTACTACATTAATGGATCATATTCTCTTTTTTCCATCTATTGGTTCTTTTGCTTCATGCCTCCCTAACGTGAATGTCCTTGTCTTCTCCTGTTCCTTTTATGGAGAACTGTTTTCCTGTCACTCCTTCTAGCCCTTTCTCCAGATCGTCTCATCTTTCTGTACCACAGGAACCTTTCTAGGTCTCCTACCCTTTCTCTCTCTACCCTTTTGTTCTCCAGTCTCCTCTCCTTCAGCAAGCTGCATGCTGACTTATCTTCATTCCCACTGCTGCGGTGACCTCCCCCACCCCTAAATCCTTTCTCCTGGGTAAAAGCAGAGATTATAAAATACAGTGAAACATTAGCTAATCAAGTACTTCAGGGGCTGGGCTGGCTAGTTCATAGAAGGTTTTTAATCTTGAGGCTACATGTCCATGAAAGTATGTGAAAGTGACAAGGTTAGCCTTTCCCATAAATCCTTCTTTGCAAAAATGGTAGAATGAATTTAAAGAAGAGAAGCATGGGATTTTGTACATGCAAAATAAATAATTATGATATATTCAGTCATTCAGTTTGTCCTTACAAATACGAGCTATGCCTCTGTATCCTCCTTTGAAATTATGTCCCTTCTAGTTTTGAAGTAGTCCAGGAAAATGTTCAAATTACTGTGATAAATGTCTGAGTTTTATTATCATGTGTACAAAAGAATAAAATATACCCAAACTATAATTTAATACATCTCAGTTTTTTCTTGAAGTTTATTATGATGTCACCAGAAAACGCTCAGTGGAATTCTGAGGTTATAATGTATAGTTGGGACTACATTGGTCTTTGTGCTATATTATTTATGGCAAAGTCACTGGAAATGTTTTATTCAGTAGAAAATGTTGCAGCTGGAAAGCTCCTGGAATGAAAGAACAAAGACATTTTTCAGCAGCGCTTTCAGCTCAAAAATAGAGTAATTAGATGTGTTAAGTATCCATTAGGGACTGAAGTTATCTAACTACAGTGGGAGTGTAAAACTTTAGTTTACAAAACTGCCAAAATTGGACCTCAAACCAGCACATAAGAGAGAGGCTGTTTGTTTACCATGCTGAATTACTGCAAACTGGGAAACATGAATACGCAATAAAGAAAAAGGCTGATGCCTTTTTTATTTTTTCTCTTTTTTTTAACAGATCAGATTGTACCTTGGGGAGTTTTGAAGGCCAGAATGGAAATGAGCTTAAGTAGTTAAGGCTTTACTGCATTACTAGCAGATTCTGCTTATAGTGCTATCCAGCCAGCTTCAGAGAAGTCAGAAAAATGAAAGAAATTTAAGTCAGTGGGTTTGCACACACGTAACAAGTAGTTAATAGGTTTTCATTTCCAATTTCTAGCTAGCATCAGATATTACAGTGTGTTGCTGAAGGCATGGTCCTTGTGATATCTTTTACAGAAGATAGGAGGATTCAAGCAGCCCACAGCATATTTCATTTCCATGAAACATTTTGGTAGTTACTGCATTTCAGCTTTTGGATGTGTAGCCAGAGCTCTTGCAGCTTGCTTTTCTTGACTAGTATGAATGCTGGGCCACTCATCCTAGTCAGTGTGTCGAGGTATCCAGAAGCCTGTTTTGAGAAGAAAAGCATAACAAGCTTTTGTTAGGCAGTGTGCTAGGGAGGACTAGTGAAATGCTTCCTTTCCCTATTAGTGTCTCCTAGTAGATCTTTGCTGTATAACCTCACTTGAAGTTGATGGCATTTGTTCTATGCTTTACCAATTAATTTGGATCAAATTGCTACAATTTCTAATGAACTTAGAGGAATATTAATCTCCTTTTGCAGACAAATTGCTGCTATTCATACCTTTGGGAGCTCAGCTTCCCATCTTCTGCCAACAGGCAGTGTCAGGAGTGGAGGCACTCAAGTCATTGGGTAGTTCCTAGATGCATCTTTTGCTCACACTTGCCCCGCATTGCAGATGACATTTAAATCAAGAGAGTCAGCATTTCCAATGCCAAAACATTGTGGCAGCAAAGCAAAGCATAACTTGTATGTTCCTTAAATCTTTAGATCACTGTCTCAAATGCAACATGAATGAATAGTAATTAAGAGTGGCTTTTCTTGGTAATTACCAGATAAATTTGGAGGTCTCGAGCTAGCTCCAGCATGACCTCAGCAGCAATCTGCCCTTCCAGGTAACTCCCTCAACTTTGTATACTGGGCATGACATGCTGTGATATGGAATACCCCTTTGGTTAGTTTGGATCAGGTGTTCTGTCTCTGCTTCCTCCCGGCTCCCTGTACACCTCTTCACTGGCAGAGCATGAGACTGAAAAGTCCTAGATCAGGGTAAGCAACAACTAAAACATCAGTGTGTTACCAGCATTATTCTCAGACGAAAGCCAAAACACAGCACTGTACCAGCTACTGGGAAGCAAATTAACTCCATCCCAGTTGAAACCAGGACACCATGATTCACTTGAAGCTAACATGACCCCAGGGTTCTAAAAAGCTCAATAAAACTGACAAGTTTTATGCAAGGATGGTTACACAAGAATGCAATAATTGGAGTAGAGATTTCCTTATGCAGAAAAGCAGAATGTTCTTAAACCTTTCCTTTAATGCAATTCACCCAGATCTTTAAACTGGCTAGCAAGCAGTATTACTAGATTTTGACACATCCATCACTGCCAACAGTCAAATTTCTTGACTTAGTATGCCCTGTTCCCTAGGCCTGGCTGTGAATTCATGTCCTAGAAGAAAATGGGGCTGGGGGGAGCATTGGAAAGCTTTATTTGAATTAGTCATAAATAAAGACTTCAGTGTAAGCCATGACATCAGTTATTTTCTCCTAAAATTTAGTGACTACTTCATGCAGACAGTTTTGTGCAACAGCCAAGGCTAACAACACAGCTAGCCTAAATCATTCTGTAATCCAGATCTACAGAGATACTTTGATGCCCAAGCCTCTGACCTCAGTGGTATTTAAACACTTAAAAAGGAATTTGGTTATTCGTATATGGAGCTGACCTTCTGTTTTTCTACATTTTCTGTGTACTTTTTAAATGCTTTTGGCTGACATATAAGAAAACATGTTACCAATTCTAAGCCTAGGATTTGAATTACAGAAGAGGGTGTGCTTTGGGGAAAGAAACATATGCAAATCCTAATAGGGGTTTTTTTCATTCGAGTTGAAAACAGAGATAATTTTTTAAATTACAAAGTCATTAATTTTTACTAAGCCAGAAAATGAAAGTGACCTGACAACTGCTGCGTGAATAAGGTGTAGAATACTAAACAAAATCAAAAAAGGCTGAAAAATACATGTATCTGTTAATAATTCATTCTCAATTGACTCAGTTCATCCTCAGAATAGCCCTTTATTGTAGTTAATCTGTATAGGATAGTATTAGTATCATCTCAGTTACTGCAATGAGAAAAAGACCAGACATAACATTTTTGCCCACAGTGCCTCATGACTGATAACCAAAAATCAGGTGGACTGTGACCTGACTGTTGCTTCCCTAGAAGTAGAATTTGTCTATAGATAAACTCAGATATTTTATTTTATAACAATTTTTTTCAACTATATCTTCTTTTTTTATTTTTAAACAATTTTTGTCATTAATTACCTTATTGCTTCAAAATTAGAAATTCAAAGAGATAAATGTTTTAAAACGTGGGATTACAATTCTCTTACTCATGTTAGATGTGTGCTTTATTTTGCGGGTGGTTACGCTGAGATCAGTAAAACTATCACAAAATTAAATTCCTATCCAGTGTGGATAACAGTATCAGAAATCGGGTATCAATGGATACCCCACAGGAATTAGCCAGCCTGACAAATACTTTATCCTTATTTTGAGATCTTGTATGGCAGCTGTCTAGTGAGACTGGGTGATCTGTGTCTCTACTAACTGTATTTGTCTGAGCAGAGAATGAGTTGTTTAATCCAGGAATCAAGGTACATCGAACAATGTGTAATCTACAAACCAGGCTGGAGGCAAAGTAGTTATAAAAATTCTTTCTGCTGGAAAGGAACCTCAATGTTTTAATAATTTTATTTAGTTCTGTCAAGGTTTGTAATTTCTCTTTGTTTTGTTGTACCTTGGCTGCAGGGTTGCGAATGTCATACCAGTAGTCTGCAGAGTTGCAGGTTATAAAAAACAGTTTCTGAAAGAGGTCATATATATTATGATCCCATTCGACGTATTTGTGTGAGAGGATAAGTCACTGATGTGATAGGTTGTTTCCATTTTTGCAGCTTGCCTGCATGTACACCTCGAAGGCTCCAAAACTTCTTTGTTGCTCCTCAGCATAGGGTCAGGTGAACCAAAACTTGGTTTTACTGCTGACAGTGTTTAGCACATCTGTAGAGTTTATACTCATGCTTGGCTTGTTCTTGTCCTCCTGCCATCATTTTCTCAGCACAGAGCAGCATCTGCAATTGTGAAAAGATGCAGAGCAGGGCAACTGAGATAAAACCTATGTTTTAGGGCAGCACACCAAACAGTGAAGAACTGCAGGGTAGTTAATGCCAGACTTGGCAGCTACAACATGCTTTCCTGAAGGCATTGACATAATTCTCCTCCTTGTTATTTCCTGGCTGGTGTCTTGCTTGCTTCTCAGACTGCTTATAATACGCTTCCCCTACCTGATTGTAGCACACTTTTGGACTAACAGCTCATGTCTTGTGTTGGTTTGCCTTTCTGAAAATAGCAAGGTTGTTTTTATAGCCACAAGATATACAGAGGAACTGTTTTCCTTTTGTGTTCTTTCTAACTGTACTGTTTTGTGGCAGCAGATACACGTCATTTCTATACCAGCTAGCAACAATATTTCCCAAAAAATATGTTGTTGCTTGTTATATTAGAAATTGTATGGCTTGTAAGGTAATGACTGCAATTTCACTAGGTGTTGTCACTAGAAATTGGAGGCTCAGTAAATACTTTTTGTAGACTTTTCTAACAGTTTGTATGACAAATAACACAGCAATTACAGGACATGACAGTATGCACCTTGTGACAGTTCATTGCACTTCTAAGCACTGCCAGGACATACAGAAGTGAATTGGCAGCAGCAGCACAGAACTGATGAGTATAGAATGTTGTATTTCGCTAGTGCATTTCATGAATGATGCTTTTGATAGATGATTTGCTGTCAATACAACAGTAATACACTTGCTTCTACACAACACTTTGCCTAATGGTGAAACAGAGAGAAATCCTCACAAGGCCCACCACTGTCTACTGGGGTGCCTTTCTACAGAGCTGCACCCCAGCCTGGGTTGTTGCAGGGGGTTACTTCTCCACAGAAGTACATGGCTTTGTATTTTGTATTTTGTCATTGCTGAATTTTACACTACTCCTGTCAGACCATTCCTCCAGCCTTTCTAGGTCCATCTGGACGATAGCCTGTTCTGGAGCAATCAGCTGGTCTCCCAACTCATGTCATCTGCCAACTTGACAACAGGGTAAGGTCATGTCTCAGGTTAGACTTCTGTGATACCTGTTACCAGCTTCCAGGTGAACTACCCTGTGAGCCTGATTATCCAACCAGGAATCTATCCATCTTGTTTCCTACCCAGCCAGACCTAATCACTTAATTTGGATACCTGAATATTATGGGAGACAGTATTGAAAGCCTTGCTAAAGTTAAGGTAAACTACAGCCATTTCTCTAGTCTTGTCCATAAACTAAGTCATTTTATTATTGAAGGCAACCAGATTGGTCAAGCACGACTTACCTTTGGTAAATCAATGCTGACTGCTCCCAATCAGCTGCTTCTCCTTCATGTGCTCAGAAATGCTGTCTTGAGAGGACTCACCCAGTGCTGTTGGATAGCCCACCTGAATTCCATGAATCATCTTTTTTATCTTTTTTTTAATATAGTCTGGACATTTCTTTTCTCCAGTGGTCAGGGATCTCCCCTGCTCTCCTTCACCTTTCAAAAACTGAAGCAAGAAGTCTTTTAAGGACATTGGCCAGCTCTTTCAGCACACTTTGATGCAGCCTGCCAGTTCCATGGACTTCTATGGGTCTAGTGCATCTCAACCATAGCTGTATCTGCTGTACCCCTCAACAGGTCCACACTTCCCTTGTTCAAGCTTTTAGTTCTGTGAAAGCTGGTCTTGTTACCCTTGAAGTCCCTCAAGAGCATCCACTCTGAGTATTTGCTTTCCTAATGCTATCAAGAGTTACCAGGGAGCATTTCTAAATTCTACCATTATAGCCAGTCCATACTTCTACTTTCTGTACATTGTTTGATAAGATGAAAGCCTTTTTTAAATTCTTGGGGTTTTCAGTACTTTCAAAGTCTAATAGGTGATTGAATTGCTTTTCCTGGAGAGACCTACCTGGTTGCTGTGTCTAGTTTTCAGGACTGATCTTTAAAATTGTATCAATCCTTATTTCAGTTTATTTACTAAATCTAAGTATAACTTCTTAGTAGTTTACTTTCAGTAATACCCCTGATTACAACTACATCCTTTCAAAACTATTTACTGCTTCCTTTTCACACACTGACTGTAATGAGGTTTCACAGTTTTGCTAACAGCTCATAGGTGTTTCAGAACTCATAGGTGTTTATCTGGACTTGATAATTTTTTTTTTTTACTTTTCAGTTACAGATTAGCCATAGTACGTACTCTCCTCATACCTTAGTCCACTGAAGCCTCACATTTTTCTTCCTAAAAAAAGGGCATGTCTCAGTCCTCTGGTACAATATCAGTATACTTGGTTTCAGGAAAAGTTTCATCTAGCAGCTTACCTTTGATGATCCCATATGTGTAGATTCTTTGAAGGTTCTCTGCTGCTTATGTTCTTGAAGAGGAATGCCATATTGTTGGAGAAAGAGGAGAGGACTGTGGGGGGTTTAATACCATTAGCTATTTACTCTTCAAAATTTAATTTATCCCTTCCTTATATTTGCTATATGTTATCTGCTTAGACTTTAGCTCTTGCTCAGTGTTCTTCTAAGCCCACGTCTGAATTTTAAAGGATTTCTTTCTGACTCAACTAACCTCTAAACCCTTGCCGTTGAGCTCTATTGATTTCTTCTGTTCCTGCTTTCTGTTGTGTTCAGAGGCATACATATCCTTTGAGATTCGATTACCATTTTCTTCAGTGCCATCCCTGGAACATCTAAGAATTCCTCCCCCACCCCACCCCCATAGGGCCATTTTCACTAGCCTCTATATTTACACATTTCAGGAACACAACTTGGAATTTGATGAGTTTTCTGCATTTGTGCTTGCACTTTCTGTGGATGCAGTGAGCTTTTACAATTTGCTATTGCCTACTTCAACACAACATTCAGCCCCTTGATTTGTCCTTTGGTGTCATCCACTACATTTAAGCAGTTTATATGAAGTTAATTTGTGCCAGGAAAACTGTAATGTATTTTAGGCATAGATGTTTTCAAGTAGTTATTTTGAAACTTTAATGAATGTCATTAAAGAACCAAAGGTACTGGAGAGCAATTCTATAGGACAGGAAAACAAAGGCCAAGAGGTAAAAACATTTTAAAGGGTTCTAAAATGCATTTTTAAGTCCAAAGCAGGATTGACAAAACCATATTTGGGATGCTGTAGTAACTCCTAAACCTATTAAATTTTCTTACTTATAGGGAATGCATAAGACCAGATAATATGTAAAGTAGAACAAACCTACTGGTCTAAATAACATGTACTGTGATGAGAGGGCAGCTCACGAAACCACAACAGAAATCTTCCTGTTGCTGAAAATAGTGTAGGATGTGACCTGTGTGGTGGGTGCACAGTTCAGTGCAGGAATACCACAAAAAAGCTGCCCTTCATTGTGTAACCCAGTAGCACTTAGAAGTACTCAGAGCCAGGTGCTTTGTGCTAGATTTGGTGAGTTCTGGTGCTGATACTCCTCCCAGCAGCCGGATGTGTGGTGGTACTGCAGGCTCATAAGGGGTTACTCAATTCCTGCTGAACTTGCTGTGTATGGCTGGAGGAACTGCAATGCTCCCTCCTCTCATTTGCCCTTACTCAAATGAGCTTGGCATTTGACAAGATCCTCTTACTCCTTCTGTTGTTCTCTTTCCATCCATTTTCACTTTTTCCAGCCCTTCCTTTCACCTCATATTTCTCCGTGTGTCTTAAACCATACAATTTTTCAGCCTCACTTTGTCTTTTAAGACAAAAAGAAAAAAAAAAAAAAAAAAAGGAAAAAACCCCAAACCACCAAACAAAAGAAACTGGCTTGACATCTGTCTTCCAATGTATTGCCCTTTGCTTGCCTGCAGCTCCTCCCTCTTGAAAATGTGGCTTCAAGTCCCCTGTGTCTCTTTTCTTCACCCACAATTAAGGTCTCTCCAGGATCTCTCAAGGCAGACGGATATTCCTTATGGCACTGTGTTGGACTCCGCAGTCTATGAGCACGTCCGAGTGAAAGGGATGAATCCTTTTGAGAGGGACAGCATGTATTCCCAAATGTGGCGGATGATTAACAGAAGTAATGGTTCAGAGAACAATGTCTTGGAGTCGACTGCAGGTATCCAAAAGGTACTGGTATGACTTATTGCTGTCTTCTCATTGGAGATGGTCTGCTTTAACACCACATTTGCTTAGTTGTTGCTTTTAACTATAAGGGGTGCATTTACACCCAGATAATGATTATGCCTGGTACCAATTTCTGCAAGCCGATTGCATCAGCACAGAGAACTGTGACTTCTCAGTATGTAGTTGCTTTCAACAAGATTTTTGAATGTAAGTACCTGGACTGTTTGCTCTGAAAAGAATTTATAGGTATGAGAGATGAATGCATTTGTCAGAATGCAGAATTGGAATAGGATCACTGGACTATAACCCCAGAAGTTATGTGGCAATGTACTGTACAAAGCTTAAAGCACTTTTAATGCAAGACATTAACTTTTTTTGTAGACTCCTGGCACTGAAAATCTTGGCTTTCAGTTGTAGCACTGAGTCAATGTACGTTTTGAGAGAGGCAGGCAAAAAAAGATGATCTGGCTTTAAAGAACAGGCTCACAGCTACCCTCTGTAGTTACCCTCTGAGAGCCAGAGACAATCTGTGTAGGCACATTTGTGAATGCAATAGTTCCCTCCCAGTGTTTTGGTTGACAGCTACAGCTTTTATAAGAACACTAGTCCATGAAAGGGTTCAGTATGAAAGTGAATATGGGTTTATGAGTGACTGTATACAAACTTTTTCCCTACTGTTGTATTTTCACAGAGAGAGTTTTAAATAAAATCTGAGCAATATCATATTTTATAGATCTTAAACTTCAATATTTGAAGGTTGATTAGGGCAAATATCCATGAAGTCATGTGTTCACTTGTTTCTGAAAATCCAGACAAACACTGCCTTTTGTCTCCACCAATATCCATTTGCCGGGAAAACCTGTAATTTCTGATGTTTTCATATTGGATATGAACATATGAGAGAAAAGAGTATCTTAAAAAGAATGATTAAATCATTGGTAGTCTCTTGATAATAAAAGAACTACAAAATAACAAAGTTTTTTTAAGTCTTAAAAATCACTAATCCACTCTCTGTATAACTGAGATCATATTTTCTCCTCTGAAGGACTAAACAGCATGAAGGAAGAGGCAAGAGAGGCCTTGGGGAACCGTACCTTTGAAACCCCTTTAGATAAAGTCATAAGCTGAAAAAGCAAGGGGAAAAAAAGACAGTTTGAAGATTTATGGGCTAGAGGAAATTGCTTTTTTTGAGAAAATATATTTTAGCTCAGTTTGGAAGAGGCTGATAAAGCTGGGGTTTGCCTTTTGTATATATATAAAAAAAAAGCTGGCCTCTTTCTGGTTTGCCTCCCCAAGTTATACTCGGGGTTTCAGAAGAATAAAAAAACAGATCATGTCAAACACACCAATGTTGACTAATGCCTTTTAGCTGAAAATTCAGCCAGTGTATCATGGTGGCAGATAATTGCAGATTACAGTCTTTAACTTCTCACTCCTAGAAACATGACAGTTGCTGTCCTAGAGCCTACAGTACCAGAAATATCTGAGTTATTTAATTTCCCATGCCTCTGCTTCCCAAGAATAAGCACTTGGAGATGATAGTGTTGAAAAGCCAAGCTGCAGCCTGTGAGCAAACCACCCACCCTTCAATTTTAAAATATCAGAGGGCTCAGGCCTGATTCTAATGAACATATATATCTACCTCTGTGTGCACTTTCCTCCCATTCTTTCACCTTAAAGGAAGAAACGACAGAAAAGGATTATTTGTCACTTGCTGTTCAAACGGAAGCTCTTGGGAGATCACATGTGGCCTGATAGGGAAGAAAGCTGGATGAAGAATGTGATGTTAAAAGCTATTGTTAGGCAAGAAAAAATAATATTTAAAAAGGTATCTGCTAAAAGGCAGAGATTATAATCTCTAACATGCTTCAGAAAAAATGAAAACATTTCAGAGGAAAGAATTCATGGATCCCTTTAGCTTATTTATGTACTTCGTAATGTTCTTCAGGGTCTTGAATGAATTTAACTGGCCACATCAGAGTTATTAACCAGATTATAACACTGGACAAGCTGAGCCAACAGGTTTCCCTCCGTACTTTGTTTTGTTTCTACCTTTAATCAGCACTAAAGCATGACTGAACAGCAGTTAATTCAAGTTCTCTGAGGCCATTACCTTGGAGTTCCTAGAGTGCCAAGTGAGGGCTTAGACTTAAGTGCTTCCAAATGGGTCTGTGGAAAGGGATTTCCACTAGGCTGTCTAATAACCGTGAAGGGATTGTGATAGGAGGGACTGCTATGGGAGAGAGGTGTGCAGAAAGGAAGTTATGGATGCAGTGGCCATGCTTTTCTTTAACAACAGTCGCTGCTGCACCCTCTCTGATGTTAAATGGGGCTTTTAACTACACATCACAGAAGAGGCTTTGCCAAATGTCTTGAAAGTTCTTCAGTTTTTTTTTATTTTATTCCACAAATTACAGTGGTACTCCTTTTACTTTAAGGAACGTAGCAGTTTAATAGCAATGTATGTATAAACAAGAGGAAGGGGAGCGGGATCAACTGCTGATTTACTCATTGCATCATCCCGCTCACTCAGCAGGACTGCGTGATCTCTGGTCCAATGACTGCATGGGGAATAGCACCTGTGTGAGTGAAAATACAGTACAGCCAAATGACAGCAATTGCGTAGTCCCATTTTGCATCAGGCAATCTACTGCTTTGACCTGCTTTTCCTGGCAGGAGGGCAGGGTGGGCAAGAGAAATAAGATAGGAAGATCGTTTCATTGTACGTTTTCAAGTTTTGATATTTATTGGTCCTGTTCTTCTCATAAATCAGCTGCATGCATACATGTGTGTGCTCCTATTCCATCCGTAGTGAACAGCTGTATACACCATCAGGTCTGGTTAGAGAGCAGCTGGGTGGATTTACACTGAAGAGAGGGCAGAGATACGTTAAACAGGAGATAGCCTGAAAAGTGCAGGCACTTTAGATATTTTCTGCCACTTATTGTCTCTTTCTTTCTCAAAAGGCAACAAAACGTAGTTGAAGATCTGAATTGAAAGTAGGAAGGCATTTAGTTGTTTTCCTGCTCAGCCAAACCAAACCGGATGAGGAGGGTAGATGTATTCCTATATATGCTTGGATTAGTCTGAAGAATATTCACTTTTATCTTTTTGTTTTCTTTATTATTCCCAAGTGTTTCACGTTTTTCAAATTGATTTTCCTTTTTTGCACAGGTTATGAAATATGCATCTCATTCTGTCAAAGGAATCTATTTTCATGGAAGTTACTTATTCGGAGAGGATTTACAGAGGCCTAAGTCATGCTTGCTTAAACATTCATTGAGGACTCCAAGAAAAATCATTTAGGCTTAAACATATCACATTACATACCTCTTTATGTCTTCCTGAAAAGCACATTACCCTGCTTAATCCTTTGCAAGCACTACAGGCTTTCCTATCCTTGGAACTATTCCCATTTAAAATATAATGAAGCACTTCCATTGTGCCCCTGTCTGCTCTTTATTCCCTAGAGTATAATATTGCCTAATGCCCTATCCTACCCACCTTGTTCCTCTGAACATGATACCATAGCCTACAGCGTCTGCATTTTTCTCAGCAGTACAAAGTGGAAAATTCCTTTCCCAGGCTGCATCGTCAGAATCTGAATGCATTTGAAACCTCTGTCTGTTTAACTCTATCTGCAAAACATTTAGCCGGTAGGAAACTTGCGAGTGACTGTCAGGTGAAATAATGCTTCTGGATGGTGCATTAAAAGAAACTCCTCTTAGGCTCTCCTATTTCCTCTTCAGCTTGCACATGGTATCAAAAGGAATTTGGTCTTGAGATTTTGTTTTTCTTATGATCCTACTTTCATTGCAGTGGAAACATGCTAGCAACTGCTGAGCCTGTTTGTTTTCCCTGGACATGAGAAGGGCCATGATCAGGAGATGATCAGGGGGCTGGAGCACCTCATATGATGACAGACTGAGAAAGTTTGGGTTGTTCAGCCTGGAGAAGAGACCTCATAGCAGCCTTCTAATATCTGAGGGGGGCCCGCAAGCCTGCTGGAGAAGGGACAGTTTATCAGGGCCTGTAGCGATAGGACGAGGGGTAACAGGTTCAAATTTAAACAAGGGAAGTTCAGGATAGGTATATGGAAGAAGTTCTTTCCTGTGAGAGTGGTGAGGCACTGGAATGTGTTGCCCAAATAAGTGGTGAATGCTCCATCACTGACAGCGTTCAAGGCCAAGTTGGACAGAGCCTTGGGTGACATGATTTAGTGTGAGGTGTCCCTGCCCATGGCAGGAGGGTTGGAACCAGATGATCTTAACCCAAACCAAATGATTCTATGACACTGGGAATGGCACTTTTACCTTCCTGAGAATAATGTAATAGTAATAATATTGTTTAAACTACCTATGAATAGGCCATAACAAAGCTTTGCTAAGCTGATTTGCCTGAGGAAGAAAGGGGTAATAATGACTTGCGATTCTGTGCTAGAACAAGTTGTTAATAACTGGACATGGTTATTCTTAATTTGTTTTCAGCAATAGCAGCAGCATGAAGATTGGCCAAAAGATGGGCCAAAAGCTCCCAAATTAATTAATTATTTGTTCACAGATTTGCCATTAGAATCATGTTTTAGTGGCACATATGCTGATCACACCACAAAAATACCTCCTTATTATGTGCAAGTTCATACATCTTTGTTGTGAACATTTCTGCCTATGGAGTTGGCCAATAAAAAGACACTGAAACAAAGGGATAACTGAGACAGACTTCTTGGGTATTGGACCTGTACCAATAGCAGTTTGACAGTGGCTAAGAAAGGCATAGGAAGCAAAAAAAGAGAAGAGCATATAAAAATTCTGTGATTGTACTCCAGTCCCCCTTATATTTTAACTCACTACAAGAGGGTCAGCTATGCTATGCAGCTGTTGGTTAGCAAACTAATTATCAACCCAGACATTGGTTCCCTGGTTCCCCTATGCCTCTGGAGGTGATGCTTCCTGGGCAGATGAGATGTTCCATTGCTGCTTTACAAGTAATAAGGTTCAGCAGTATTCTTAAGACCTTGACATGTTCAGCCCCACAGCTGAAAGTACAATTTATCTATTTTGCAATTGCTGTCTCCTCTACAGTCCATGACTTGGAGCTGACAGGTGCCTGAGGGTACAAAATGCACCTACTGTCCTTACTTTGTATTATCATGGATGGTCTGGCTATTTTTATTTTTTCCTATAATCCTGTGTATCCTTGCTTCCAAATCTAGGGCTTGCAGCAGTGCAAAAATTTAGAGTCCTGACCAGAAAGCACTGCAAGTGTGCTGTGGGGCTTCTTTCAGGCATTATCAAAAGCTTAATAGTTGCCTGCTTAGGTTAGGGGGCCTGTATGTGGATGTATAATAACTGATATGTGACATTTTACAGAGCATGAGGAAGATTCTGTGCATAGCTTTAAAAATGAGATGTAAAACTGTTTTCCCACTGCCTCATTTTCTCGGAATTCAAGGTAGGCTCAACAAAAGGCTTGCTCTCCCTCACGAACACTCCTAAGCATATACTAAAGTTTGATCCAACTTTGACTTTCTAGAGAGTTTTCACAGGTTTTATCTTGAGTAGAGCACCTGTAAAAGTTATTTTCTGCAGTTTGGCTTTATTCAAATGAAAATGTAAGTCAGAATTTGAGTCAGCCTATATATCAAGTATTGGATCTACACAGACGTGTTCACCCAACTACTAAGCAAGCCAGCTACTGCTGTATTCTTTTTGTCTCCAAAGTTTCCTGAAAATTTTATCTGAGTTCATCTTCTCCTGTTTCATCTTACATGCTCCCAAATGCACCTTCCCCCTTTTGCTCTCATTGAAACGCTATCCAAGTTGCTCATGACTTCTGTTCAAATGTCAGTCTGCATATGCCTGCCAGTCACTTCAACAGCCTTAGATGTCACTGACTGATGTCCTGCTGCGGTACCATGCCACTCTACCTTCCAGGACTGTCTTTTCTTGCTCGCTCTCTTATCTCTGTATTATTTTGGAGAATTTTCCAGATCTGTTCTCCAATTTTTGTGGGCTACATCCAAGACCATAGCCCTTTTTATCTGTATCTCATCTCTGAGTATTGTCAAGTCCAAACAAATTTAACTAATGGCTCCAGGAAGCCAACTTACAGTTCTGCTTCTCTTATGCTAAAGTGAGCTCCTTTTATCTGAAATTAAATTTATGTTTTCCTTTACTGTCTTTCCATGTCTGACCACAAACTTAGTTCAGCATACAACCTGCAGTAGTTGACTTCATCATCTTTTTCTTTCCTGTAGCTTTCTATTGCTTAAGCTTGTGTGTCTATTTCTATTCTTCACTATAAGACTGGTGAGACACTGGCACAGGTTGCGCAGAGACACTGTGGCTGCCCCATCCCTGGCAACATTCAAGGCCAGAGAGGATGGGGCTTTGAGCAACCTGGTCTAGTGGAAGGTGTCCCTGTCCATGGCAGGGGGTTGGAACTAGATGAGCTGGACTGGAAGGTCTCTTCCAACCCAAACCATTCTATGATTCTATAATTTAAGGTTTGCATATTTACCTTCCGTAACATGTCTATTATTTACCCATACAACCTCCAGTCCGTCGCTTCAGTAGTTTCCTATGCTGTTTTCCAGGGCCTCATAAAGCACTCTTTTTACATTTAGTTCTATTGGAAATGCTTCTGGAAAAAAAAAAAAAAGTTGCCTTTAGTTTCAAGGCCCTTCGTGGTCAACTCTGACTCCCCCTGTAGCTTTCTCATTTATGAATTAGAAATAATTTGTGTGAGCTTCCAGTGCAACTCCTTTTTCAAGCAAGCATCTTTATGCTTTTTCCAAGGACTTTTGTGTAAGGTATGAAGTTTTCCGTCAAGACAGTAGTCTTGTCTTTTCTTCAAACTCCTTAACAGTCTCCTTTGTTATTACACTAACAAAAACCTTGATAACTAGGTCTCTGGTGTGCTACAAACACTACCTGTCAACTGAGCAGCACTGTCTTGTTTCTTTATGTTTTCTTCCCCTTCATTTGGCTTACTTTATAACTAACAAATAAGAGGGGAGAGAGGAACTCACACTGTAGTCATCTAAATATCATCATAGATGTGACATGAGTAAAAACTAAAGAACTACTATATCCAAGAATGAACTAATTGACACAGCCATAATCAGATGAAGAGTATTTCTCAGAAAACCTCTCTGTGTCTGACCTTTCAGCCTTCATCCTCAAAGGAGAGCTACAGCCTAACTTCAAAAGATGAGCATGGGAGCTAAAGTTCATGAAAGTCTGAGACAGTATATAAAAAAGTAGGGAGGAAAAAAGAGATTATATTGAGCAATCAGTCCTTATTGTCTCTCCTTTTTCTCCAGCTTCAGTGGTGCCAACTACATATTTCTCTTGAATTGCCTCTTTGATTAAAGTAATTGCATTAATTTCAGAGACAGTTTTCTAATCTTGAAGTTTTCTGCTTGTTTTGAGAAATTTGTTTGCCTGAAAGCTTGGTTATTTAGGAGTCCCCCACAGATATATCCTTTCTGTTCAAAGGTAATTCTTTCTTAAAACCTTGGTTCACTTAGATCCTTAAACTGGCTTGGTTACAACTATACTCCCATCATGTGCAGCTTTAGGTGCCTAATTTAGGTGCTCACGTTTCTTTCCTAGCTATTTTAGATGGACAATTTTCTTCTCTAGAGCATGGTTAGGAGTGCCTAAGCTGGGAATTTGGTTTTTTTTGGCGGCTTATTTTGTACAGTACCTACCGAAATAAGATCATATTGCATGACTAGAAATGGCAATAAATAAAAAGAAATAGCAAAATATACTAATTTTGCTTGAATCCTGTAGAATTGCATTCTGCAGAGAGCTGAGTCCTGTAGAATTGCATTCTGCAGAGAGCTGAGTCCTGTAGAATTGCATTCTGCAGAGAGCTGAGTCCAGACTTTTCAGCTTGCAAAAGGACAGCTAACAGCCCTTTGAGGAGTAAGCATGGGATGGAATAGTCCCCACGGGGGTCCCCACCCTTCATCCTGATGGCCAAATGCAAAGCTAAGTACTTCATTCCTGTTGTTTTAACAAGGCAAAACAGTCCACAGAGGAAAATTGATTCCTTTGTTGGTGGAGATTTCACTTGAGGTTTCTCTTGTGTAGAAGTGGACTACTTAGGATGGTGTCATGAGAGAAAAACCTTGCATGTATTTCTCTCCTCATGGTAGGAAACCAGATCTGTAGAAGTGTGAAGCTAGCTGCCACTGTAAGGCATGTGGTGTATTACCAAACATGTGGTCTAAAACAACCCTCATGCACATGCAAAAAGTAGTATTAATTTTGTGTTCATTATCCCTCTGTCTCTACCTGTAGAGATAACAAATAGGAGTTTCCCTTTTTCTTTTATTGTTTGTTTGTTTGTTTGTTTCTTTTTCCCAGAGAACTGGATATTTCTGATGAGTGGGGAAGGCAGGAGCACAACACCATGCTCTGATAGCAAGTGTAGCTGGACCACAGCATGCAGAATGACTGCTTGTGGCAACATATATGAGGAGTTTGTATCTGGCGATGCTTAGTTTATCAGCCTTATATCTCCTTGTGCTTTTTTCTGGTAGTGTGCAGCTTTGGGAATTGCTGCCAGAGTAGTATGTATCCCAGCTTGTTTCTGTGCCCATATCACATCTGAATACCGTAATCCCGAGCTTTATATATGAGGGACTTTAAATTTCTGAATACTAAGCAGTATGAGTGTTGCTTTCATTTGCACTGGCAAGTGATGAATTGTAGAAATTCCAAGCTCCCTCCTGAAGCTGGGATTTTAGGGGATGAGAAATTTTGGAAGAGAGCAGGCAGTAAGAAAATTGACAGTTATGTGATAATTTAAGAAAAAGAGTGTATTTTCAGTCAGTGATTGTAAAAGCTGAGCATGAGTATGTCAGAATAATGCTCAAAGGAAATTTTTTTGCTAGCATTATTCGTTGTTGAAGTATTCTCAGCTGGCCAAACTCAGTATTTGGGAGGCACTTGTTAGAAAGAGTAGCATAAACAGGAAAGGATGCTGAACCCACCCGTACAAACAAGTAGCTGAATTTTTGCATACTTGGATCTAACAGAGCAATGCTGTTGTCATATTCCATTTAAAAATAAAAAAAAAAAAAAAGGCTCCTGCGTGTTTAGTATGTGACAAGTGCATTTATTATGCATTAGCTCAGGAGAGGTCTGAAAGAGAAACAGCTCTCATGGGTGCTGTTACAAACCGTCTCATGAGTAAAATACAGGCTTTAGTAAAGAGTGCAAAACAGGAGATGTCTTTATGGAAGTTCTCGCAGCAAAATTAAAGTTCTGCTGCATATTACTCTCTCAAAACCAGAATTAGATTATGTTCTCTGTTTTGTTTACCAGCTGCAAAGGACAGGAAGGGTTTGAGACAGGAAGATTCTTTGGGGCAGAGAGGTACTGAGGAGGCAGTTTTGTTGCATGTCAGTTGTCATCTGGGCACTACTGCTAGAGCGACAGTGGTTCTGATGTGGTATCTTACAGTGAAAGCATGTTGAATTATGTAGTGAAAAAGAAATACAGGGTAGATATTAAACTTTTTCCAACCCATAAATCTACTTGTAATGCAGTTGCTAACATTGTATGTGCTACCTTTGTGGGATCTTCCATCTGTGGCATTACCTCAGAAAAAAAGAGTTTGGACCAGCAGCTTTAAAAGACCAAAACCTGGAGAGGAATGAGCAAGCTGTGCTGTGACGCTAGCAGAGTAGTGAACCTCCCCTTGTATGTCAGCAGCTTGTGGAGGAGTACACCCTTGTTTAGATTTTTGAGTAGCATGTGCATTACTTCAGGTGTTGTTACTGCAGGGTGACTTTGAGCTCAGCACTCACTGCTTTGCTCTATTAAAGCCTCATGTCTTCAGAAATGGGGTGTGCTGCTTTGCATGTCATTCCATTTTGGCAAGTGGTCATTTATTTTAATTTAGCAGGAATTGGAATGAATATGATATAACAAGTCCTGTTACATTTTTGGCATCTGAGGTTGCTCTTTATTAAACAAGGGAGATGCCTGATGGAAGTTACAGACTCCTACAAGTATGCTTTCTGAGTCTGGTCAGAAAATGTGGGCAATTTCTGTGCAACCTAAGAGGAAGAAGGTTGGGATGAGTAAAACATCCTTCTTGAATTATTTTTGTTACTTCCTTGGGTCACTTCTTACAGCAAGTTTCCTATGGAGGGCAAAGGAGAGTTTTGAATTAGTGCAGTTTAACAACCACACAATTTCTTTTGTGCCCAAATCTAGTTCCATATCTGTTTTCAAAACTACCAGTGGAAAAGGTCTGTCAAAAATTGACGCCTCAGGGAGAAATAGAAATTTGGATTATATCCCCTCTGTTGTCGATTACTTCTGTCCTCCCCGTTTTTTTCACTCACTCATGCAAAGGCAGTAGTAAACCCACAGCTCCCTCACTAAACACCCTCTGTGGCTCATGTCGCTTTCCACAACAGAGACATATGTCCATGCTTTGATTCCTCATTTTGGTTTCTCATTATCCTAAGAAAGAAAAACTCTGTAGAGTGCCTGACAGAGAAGAGTAGCTTGGCATTTAGACCATTCTGGTTTGGCTACAGGGGACACAAAAGGTATTAGGCAGCTGTTATTCTTGTCCTGTGAGCTCTTATTTCTCCATTTTATCTCCATTAACTTGCTGTTTGTCCTACAGAGGTTCTGTAACATTTCCAGATTCATGAAGATGCTGGGGACTACACAGACTCCTACCCAGATCCAGCAACCTTGGCTCATTCTTCTCCTTCTGAATTCTCACTTCGCTTTGTTCACTCACCCTTACTTTTTCATTTTTCTGCTTTTGACACTCTGTCCCTTCCAACTCTTCCCCAGCAATCTGGGCATTTCTTCTTTCCAACTTTTGCCTCTCTGTGCAGTCACAAATCCCCTTTGCTCTCTCCATCAGCTTACATTGTTTCTCTGTGCCATGAATTCTGTGAATTTCAATTTGCAATCAGATGAAGCTTTCCAAAACTCTGTCTGTCTCTTTGAAGCCCAGTTGCAGACTTAGTGTGGTGGGCTGCACTGGGGACATATCACAGATCAGGGGAAACGCAGACTCTGTTTAATGATAGATTGATGGAAACAGGAGAGCATACTCTTGCTTCAGGCACAGAACTTGGTAATGTATTCACTTTCTTGCTTTAATGTTTCCAGCTAGTATTTTTGTGTATTAACATATTTTAATAATACCCAAATACATTGTGATGCATTAAGAAATGCAAATTATGGGATTAACTGTAAGGTTGTTTAAAGGATATATGCAACAGAAAAGAGATATGAATAGAAGTAATGGACTATGAGGCTGCAAGTCTAAAATGGTAGAGAGGTATAAGAAGTAACAGAGAGATCTCATTTCATATTTTTTTTAAGCTGCTATGCCAATCATTCCTAAAAGTTTGACAGATGTATATAATTTCTGGTAAATAACTTGTTACTAAACAAGAAAAAAGTCTATTCTAGAGACAAGCAAATGCAGTGAGTAGATCTGTAGCACTGTCAGACATTTGATAGTCCCTCATTAAATCGCTAAGAATTTTTAAATTCTAATACTCATGCAGCTGTAGATAATAGGAGAGCAAAAGAGGATAGCTCAAGGGGAATCTGCAGCTGCTCCGATAGCAAATTTTTAGACTATCATCCTTAAATAATCAGTGCATTAACAAGCATATTGGTAGACAATGAAATAATAGTGAAGTAATAAGGATGCTGTAGGAAAATTAAGTTGTAAACTAAAATGCACTGGCAGAATACTCAGGAAAATCAACCTATGTCTCTAACATTTAGAAGTATCAAGTATGTGAGCATCAGAAGCTCTAACTAAAAAAAATGATTGCTGTCATGGAATGGACTCAGTCGGAGATCAATGTGAATCAGATAAAGCCATTTACGATAGAAAACTAACTCTTTATATACTATTTCTTAAGGTTGTTTGCACTAACTTGGCCCATTGTGATTGGATACATACCTTTGAGGTTCTTAACAACTAACATACAATTGGTTAAGCACAGGTGTGAGAACCTGACCTTCAAAGTTTTGCAACAGTCCTCAATTTATCAACTCAGTAAATTCCAGCTCCTTCTTATCTTGCTGGGATTCTCACTCCCAGTGCCTCGCTCCCATCCTCCTTCACCTTTTGTTGTTCCTTGGTTCATGTCGATTTCCACGTAGGCACTTGCTGATCTGGGTACATGGCCGTTCTTTGCCAGAAAGTCATCCACAGATTGCCTTTACAGTCATCCTAGACTCAAAACAAGAAGGGGAGAAAATCCAGTGTGGTCTAAGATACCATCTAGAGAAATAAAGCATGGAAAAGACTAATTTTTCAAATACAAAAGAGGAACCCAAAATTTTACCTCTGCATCCTGACTGCTTTTTGACATTGTCCTCAGTCATCTAATTATACATAGTGGAAAATATTCTAGTAAAACTGCATTTTATTGGAATATATTAATTTCTTGAACCCCAAGTGTTTTGAAGAAAAGAAGATGTTTATGTTGTGTTTTAAGGAGGGAGAAAGGAGGAATAGAACTAGTTTGAAGCACCAGATTTTGGTTGTTCAAACTGGATAATTCTTACACAAAAATAATTCTTACACAAACTGGATAATTCTTACACAAAAAGTGTCCTACTCAGCAGAGTGCCAGAATATGATTAACTTTTGTGAGCTTAAACTAGGCCCAGGCCAACAAAGTCCTGAGGTTGGGATGTAGGGGATTATTTCTTTAAAGGACAATTATCAGAAGCAGAAAGTCTCCAGCATGGATGCTGTCAGGCTGCACTAAGATCTGGTGTCAGGACATGATCTTTACCTCTTGAGGATGCTTTGCTCTCTAGCCTTATCCCCTCGCCTCCTCCGGAGCAGTGTCAAATGAAAATACGCCGCTTTAACTCCCACTGAATATTTCAGGGAGGGTTCAAATCCCATTCAGCAGTTTCCCACAGCTTTCTTTCCAATATCTGTGCAGGGCTCTGAAATCTAGGAGAGGAGTGCTTTGAACTAAAATAGGACTCTGCATGCGAGTCATGGCTGTGAATACAGGCTGTGGATGGCTCCTGGGGTGGACCAGAGAGTAGCCTGGGAAGACATTATTTGGGCTCTGCCTCCTGACATTGTCTCTCTGAGCTCTTTTGTGGGAGTTTAGAAGAGCTTTCTAAACATTACCTACACAGTTTGTTCAGCTCCTGCAGGTTTTGCGTGGTTATACTCAGCAATGTGGCAGCCCCAGCTGAGTAGAGAGTCAGACGGATGTAGAAAGATAGTTTTCTCTCTCCTGTTACTCAGACCTGCAAGACTGGGATGTGTCAGTGGTGTACTTGCATAGGCAGTGACAAATAAAAATGATAAGAAAACTTAATTTTCTAGCATTAACATGGCACCTTTCATACGCAACAAAATCCTTAGCCAAACAAGCATGTGTTTTCTAAACAGTATATTATGATGCCTCCTGCTATTGTCTTTTTCTGATCTGATTCAAGCAACTGAGATGTTTTCTGAGTGCTGTTCTTGGAAAGAAATGTAGATGGAGTGAACTTCCCAGTCATCAACTTAAAACTTTAGAAGTAAGAGGAGGACAGTGAGGAAGGTATGCCAGGTAGGTAAACTGGCTTTCTTAAAGAGTGTCAACTGAAAATAAAGCTAAAATTCCTGTGTTAAATAAGCAGAATCTTTCCTTAGGCTGAAGAGTAATGATAATTGTGTTTTTCCACCATTTTATTCTCTTTAGTTAAATTGCCAGCAAGTAGTTTTTGTCTCTGTATTTGATTTAGGTGGCAGGGTTGTCCGGTTTGAAAATATGACTACAATAAATCAGTTTCTTTTCAATAGCCCAGCTATAGGAGGCAAGGATTAGAGTGCCATATGGAGTATTTTAAGAAACATTTTAACTAGGCTGTAATCACATTTCATTCTTCTATCAGTTTGCATAAAATACCCAACCTAGGTAGAATGCACAACTCCCTCGCTGAGATTGCAATGGCAGGAAAGGGTTATTTACCATTCCTGGCCCTAAAGCTTTCCAGCTGCACGCGGGTTGATTGGTGTTTATGGCTGTTTGCAGAATGGCTAGTTAATCAAATGAACCAGACCCTATTCCCTGCTGAATATAACAGAGGGAGGGATATAAATACCGGAGACTGTGTCAAGATGGGTGGAAAGGATGATGCATCTATAATGAAAAAAACAGTAGATAAACAGCTGTATCATACAAGTCTGTAAGTACCAAGGGGTTTTGGTCACAACATCAATCAAAGAGTGGAGGCTTTGGTTGTTTTATCACTCTGACCTCAGGACAGGATTTCGTTGTAATACTGTCGTGGTGTAACCCCAGCTGGAAACTAAGCCCCACGCAGCCGCTCACCCGTTTCACCCTGATGTGATGGAGGAAAGAATCAGAAGGGTAAAAGTGAAAAAAAGAGAGTTCAGTAGGTAAAGCAAAAACCTTGCACACAGGCAAAGCAAAGCAAGGGATTCGTTCACCACTCTCCATGGGCAGGCAGGTGTTCAGCCATCTCCAGGAAAGCAGGGATCCATTGTGCATAATTGCTACTTGGGAAGACAAACGCCATCACTCCAAATGTCCCCCATTTTCTCCTTTTCCCCCCACCTTTATATGCTGAGCATGCCACTATATGGTCAGTTGGTATCAACTATCCCGGCTGTGTCCCCTCCCAACTCCTTAGGCACCCACAGCCTACTCAGTGGTGGGGTGTGGTGGCAAGCAGAAAAGGCCTTGACTCTGTGTAAGCACTGCTCAGCAACAACTGAAGCATCCCTGTGTTATCAACACTGTTCCCAGCAAAAATCCAAAACATGGCCCCATACCAGCTACTGTGAAGAAAATTAACTCTACCCTAGCCAATACCAACATAAATGCCTTTCTAGAAAGAGCTCTTAACCTGTGAGTAAATAGGACATGGCACCTTCCTATTAGCGAGTCTTGTCCCTAACTGGGATAAAAATTCCCAGGAAACCTCAAAACTTCTCATCAATCTTCCACAAAGCACTGGCTGCAGTTCCTGAATATTCCTTTGAATAAGAGATGGATGGCCAGGACACCTTCTTGTGATCGATCCAAGGTACTGAAACATACCATGGTCCAAAACAGTTTGAATTTGTGACCTCTGGGAGACACTAAAAAAATAATGTGTGTCCTGCAGCATGGAGAAATGGCACCAGCTACCTTCCTACATTGCAGGTGATCAGAAGATGACACATCCAAATTTGAAAGCATCTACATTTTGTTTCATGTGTGGCAGGAGTTTTGAGCCTGGCTATGTTATACCGTGACACAGATATGCACTGGGGAATCTGTTGGACTGGGCCTCTCAACAGGCAGTGGTTCCCTGTCACCTCATCCATGGGTCTCCACTGAGTGTTGGTGTGAGAGAGGACACCTGCCTGTACATCATTTATAGAGGAAAGACACACAGCTACTGCTTGATCAAAAGCAGAATTTGGCATAGAAAAATCAATTCAGAATCAAATTTTGGCCTCAAGTGCTAACATTTTCCTCAAGGCTTGTCTTTAAACACAAGTTGCTATATGAATCTCTCTTGAAGTCCCAAATGCTGCAGTTCACAGCATAGTGTGGAGGCTACACACAATAATTTAGGTGCAGATCAGGCAGGTGTAAACAGCAAAGGCAGGAATAATTTATCACAAAAGGAAAATGTGAGCATTGGTTAATAAATGTTTGCAAAATGCTTTCAGTCCTTCGGATGATGCTATTAATAAATTGAACATCTTTGCTTATGCTATAGTTGTGCTGAAAGCTAAATGAAGGAGATGGTTTTCTTTAAACGGTAAAGTGTTCTTGGTTAGCTTGATCATTAAATCACTTTGGATTCAACAAAGTGAGCAGCAGATGGAACACAACAAAGGGAGCAGAGCAACAAAAAATGAAATGTGGTATGAGCTCATGGAAGAGAATCAAAGTACACAAACCTCAAAGTAAATCATAAGAGCTCATACCAAAATTCTGTCTAAAATAATGACATACAAAATACATTTTGGAATTACAATTGTGGAAAATACTCAGGGTATTGTTCTTTCTTTCCATAGCTGCCAATAATTTAGACCTTGATTTAGGCAATTGTGCTTCTGAATACATCCTCTAACACCATGGTGTTGAAAGTCTCTCCACGTTAGCAGACATAATAGCAGCTTTGCAAAATTAAAGTGAAGTTTACTGGAGTGGAAATGTCAACCAAGCATGTAACTCAGTATCATGTGAATTCTTGGTATATGATGGATTTTACTACCCTTCCTGCCATGCCCCTCTGCGTCTGAACTAACATCCCACTTATCAAAATCTTGCATCGCCCAATTCAGCCTCTCATCAACTGGCATTTCCACCCCTTTCTCCACCTTCCTAGAACATTCCAGCAATGGTTTGCCCTGTCTTTCTACAACGCCCTTTCTCATATCTTCAGAGTTAGTTGCCCCCTACATTCAACATGAGAAATCATTAGCTCAAATTTGCCATCCTTTGAAAACAGTCAGTGGTAGACTTCGGCTCTGTATTTGCATCCACCAACTTGGAAGCTGACTTGAGTGTTCCAGATCTCATGAACCAAGGAACATGGAGGGGAAATCTCGTAAGAGCAAGAATTACTTTACGTAACACTATATAACATCCAGATCCATTCCTAGCTGAACAAAGACAAATTGCATCCACATAACAGAGAAACTTGCAGAAGGTTTGTTTGAATTTCTTTCTACTAGTGGTCCTAGGCCTGGTGGAGTTTCTTCAGTCCCCATAGAGTTTTACATGGTATGCCTTTTGACAGCTACTGTGTCAAATCCTATTGTATCCTTTCATGATTTACACTGCACACATTCTGTATGTGTTTCAGTATGTTTTAGTTATTACTACTCTATAAAATCTGTAAGCTGTGACATGTTTCCAAACCCCCATGACAAGTTTTATGTACGTTATGTGACTGTGGTTTTGATTTAATCTTTATCGTATTATACTCAATTTGTAGATTTATTTAATTTTTATTATGCTTTTGCCATATTTTATGCCCAAACAGGTATCTTAGCTCTCAGTTTATTCAGCTTGTCCATTGCTAGACCTAGGTTCTGCTCTGAGCATGTGCCCTGTGTAGGTAAAGAGTAAGTCTGCTGAACTATTACTCACTCAGTAGCTGCCGAAAGTAGATGCCTATACTGGGTCTCATATTCCCACTGAACTTGCATTATTGGGCTCTAAATAACTTGAAATACAACAAAAAGAATAAACACAGCTAAAAAGCAGTTAAAAGAGACAGGATAAAATATTATTGTGGTTTTATCTTCTTCAGCTACATTAAAATACGCTCTTCATAGATATGTCATACCTAAGATAAAGGAGAATATATTTTCTTGGCATTGTATTTACTCAACTCTCATATAGATCTTGTGAATTAAACTCTATCTAAAATTGAACATGAATCATATAGCAACAAACATACTACGCTGGACTTGATGTAGATGTCCATCAGTAAGAATTATGCTCTCCATTTGTGTCTGAAGGGATCATATTTTCAGAAGAACCCATACGTGTACATTTGCATTGCATACAATTTTTTAATCTAACTGAACACAGAAGGGAGATGTATCTACACACAGAGCACTGCACAGCTGCATAGCTCTTGTGTGGGTTCTGCGTGCAGGTGCAGACACACAGCTCCATTTCCTGAAAACTTGGTCAGGCATATATCACCAATTTGTGAGAAGCTGTGTAGCATCCTTTAATATCTCCCCAAACAAATGAAGAATAAAATTGTGTTCATTTTTTTCCATTTAAAGATCCATAAGGATTGAAGGAATGAGGAGTATGCCAATAGAATAGACCTGGGCAACCAAATGGAGTTTTTTGCCTTGGCACACGCTTAAGACCTTTTCTCACTGTGCTGGCAGCTCACATGTTCCCAGGTACAGTGAAGTACTGTAACTTCTCTCTATTTCTTCCAAAGCCAGATAAAAACTGCAGTTCTTCCCCACGTTTAGTATTTGTGTGTCCCATATACTATCCCTCTCATGGCATAGTTCTGTAAAGGAGAAGTTATTTTTAAGTTAGGTTATTATATAAATGTAACTAACAAGTAACCATCAGTTTAGATATTAATTCTTCTTCTAGTCAAGGTTGTTTTAGTTTTTCAGTAACATAAAAGGACAACACTGAATGCGATTACGTTTTCGAGCAAGGTAGTGTCATTTTTCAAGCCATCCCCACACAGATGCTAGATGATACCCACCACACATTGCTCGAATGTCAAGTTGATAATTTTATGATGCTGTTGCTTGTGGTTTTAATTTACTTTCCCCTTGTTTGATGCTAACTAATGAAATTATTTCATTCACTCAAGTAAGATATTTGCTGGTGTACGTGGTTAGCTGGGCACTTGCTAGTTGTCCATGCTGCATGCTCAAATACTTGATTTGCAAGTGCATTTTGTAACTAAGAAAATCTCACCTGTTGTTCCCAATTCTAGGTGAAATGCTACTTCATTTTAAGATGGCAAATCAGCTGATTGCGTTGTTGAACTGTGCCATCAGTTTTTTCTATTCCATATATATTTTAACCCCACTTTTCTCATTATTTGTCTCAAAGATGCCTTGACATTTTTATTAATGTGGTAGGGCTAGAAAAAGTACTTGACTTTAACCCTATTGTTTTATATTTTTCAAAAGAACACCAGTGACACAGGGTATATGCATCAAACTCTTTTAAGAAAATGAATAAGACTAGCTGATTAATTGCATTGTATATTTACCAAACAGCTATCCTTCTTGTATATTATACAAGATTTTACAACGTATTTTGTCCAAATTTGAATCTGAGAGGCACTATAAGGAATAGAGTGACAGTTTTTCAACAATTCTTATTTTTTAATTGATTTTTGGCTACTTTTTCTTATGTCTTGTAAATTAATTTCTGGCATCTGAGCTATTGTGTGGGCAGGGAAGGATGAATCAGAAACAAATATAATGGGAGTCTGTAATTTGCACTTTATTTGTTATTTACAAAGATGCACAAAACGAATGTTATAACCTTAGATAAGTGCAAATACCTGCACAGGTTGTAGCCAAAGGTTAACTAAATTGTGTACACTTTAAGGCAAAGGCTGTAAGTATTTCAGTCTTTAAGGATGCAAAAGCCAAACCTATCACCTGGAACTAGGTTGTGATAAACATGTAAAAGTAAAAAGTGCTCAGATGCATTAGTTTCACTGGTTTGGGTGCTGTCTAACCTTGAAACTCTTTCTGACACCATTTACATCTCTATTTACCTTGGTGCATAAAGAACTCAGGTGCCTGCACCTTTACCTGGACATGCTCTGCTTGGCAGAGGATTAGTTGAGTGCTTTAAATGACTGTAACAGTATTCTTGATATTAACTGTTTTATATGAGGGATTTGACTTCCTAGGTAGTGACCACAAAACGCTGAGTGTTTTGAAATGCAGGAGATGTGCTGTCTGTGTTTTTCACCCTAGCACCCTGCTACCCCAGCAGCTTGCTGTGGGGTGGGCAGCAGCAGAGAGGAGCTGGCTTTTAAGTCTATGGGGACAATATGTGACATCTTGTTAGCTTGTGTCATCTTCTCAGTTGTTTGCATGGTGATAACAAGCAGGCAGTCCGAACTGAGTAAAAAATTCCACAGCACTGGTCTTCCTCCTCACACAGCTCCTATGTTTTCCATGGGTCCTAAACTGCAAAAGAAAGAGAAAACCTTCTCAGCTCAGATCTGTAATGTTTTCTTTTCCTGTGGGTTCAAAGTACCTTCTCGTGCAAATTAAAATGCATAGCAGCGGGGTCTGCAAAGACCTGACAAGCTAGTGACAAGGAGAGGTGTGGAGGTATTACAAACTCACATATTAAAGGAGCAGTGGTTCTTAATGCACTGACTTGGGGATACAGGAACATATATTTGGGCAGCATCCAAAATCTGGGCCACATACTCGAAAGGGACCGATCCACCTGCAAAAGACCTGGTGGGCCTTAAAATGGTTGCTTAGGTGGAAATACCATAGGGTAGAAATTTCTCCGTGGAGCTTATCTGGAGTACTTTGCTGGAAACCATTTGTGGGGCCAGCCTGTGCAGCAACCTGAACTTGCAGCCTGAAAGAAATACTTAGAGACACCCTGTCCTGGCCCTTATCGAATTCTCAGAGAAAGGGAATGCCAGTTATCACTGATAGGTAAAAATCTAAATAGGCTAGGACAAATCTCGGTTTCTTTCCACAGTCACATGAATCGCTGTACTTAACTGGAAGATTGACTGCTAGAGAAGAAGATTGATAGCTTTGTGCAGGTTTTCCAGATGAAGTAGCTTTCAAGATCACCAAATTCTATATGAAGGCAAACTGATGTGGAAGCCCTTAGCCTTGTGATCTAAACCTGTTCCTCCATGCCCCAGCCCAAGCTTGTGATATACAGTGCAGGTTGCCAGCAATTAGTGCTTTTTGCCTTCTGCATTGTACCAAAATGAGGGGAAACTTGCTAAATTGTGCAGTACAATTTCAGAGTGAGGAAATAAGAGGGACTGAGAAGCATTTCTTCTGGAGCATTAAAGTACCATTGTCTAGGTTTGCAGTGTCATGCTGGCTCCATGCAAACCTGGGCAGGAAATGCTTATCAGTCAGACGTATAAATGGTTCAAGAGAAGATAGTTAAATTCTTTTACGTAAGTAGTGGGACATTCTGAATCCTATTATTACTATGAAAGTGGTCAGAGCTTTTGTACAAGGAATATGAAACATGAGAAGTCAATGTCTTTAAGTTTCTAAAATGAAATGTATTGTTTGAAATGAGCTTTTACTGGAGGATTTTTCAGTAATGTCGGTAGTTTTACAAAGAATTTTCTGTGGTTAAACTTCTTTTTCAGATGATGAATGGTATTGATGAGTAGTTTTTTGACTTTTGATCATTTTTCTATCCTTGCAGTTGGTATTTAATAGGTATTTCTTTGAATAAGGAATGCTGCCTAAGAATTGCAATTAGATTGACTCTGCTTCTCTTCTAAGGAACAGGACAAGAACCCTTCAATTAATTTCATGCTGGATTGATTCAATTTAAAGAAGGATGCTGCTTCTCTAAATTCACCTGGGCTTATCTTCTTCATGAGACTTCAATCCACAGAATTTTGCTTTGCCACGCAAATGAAGAAGATTGATCTGGGCACATTTCCTCATGTAAATGCTCTTTTACTGGGATTAGCTGCCACAAGGATACAAATATATCAGAAGAGGGGGGTCAGACTTTAGTGACGTTTGGTTTAAATTTGCCTCATTATTGAGATTGCCACTTGGCCACGACAGACCCAAGTTTTTGAGGAATTTGAAGTGCTTCCATATGATTTCTGTATATGACCTTCACTGGTGGTACCTGTAAAATAGTCTCTATTACTGTTTGCAGCTCTTAGTTGTCATAAAAAAAAAGGGAAACTGGCATTAAAAAAAAAAGAAATCTTGCCTTTCAAAGGTCTGCTTTGCTGAGATGTTTTTTTAATGATTTTTTTTCTCCTGCTTCTATTCCATCTGAAATCAATGCTAGCTGTAATGAACCTGTGGTTCAGCTGCATGTCAGTGATCAGCGTGATCTGCTGCCTTTTTCATGCTTTGCTGTGATTACCTGGAGAAACAGCTGGTTCTGTTCTCCCACCTCCCTCAGAAATTGTACCTTTGATTAGCCTCCTCTCTGTCTTGCTCTACGTCTTCTTTTCTTTCTTGTAGCTTACAAGATGCATTTAATTACAGTGCAAGATGTGATTGCACTGAACACTAGGAAAATTCTAAAACAAAGGCACTCTCTCATTATAGAGCTGTCATACCTTTGTAATTCTTCTAATTCCAGATGAATTATTCAAAGTCTGCCGAGTGTGTCAGGCAAACACGTGATCATGAGGCTTTTCTCAAGAAGCTGGTGGCAGGGTGTATATGAGGAATTAATGCTTTTCCCGGTGAAGCTTTGTCTGAGCAAATAGGCATGGCATTGAAGCTGATATGACGATGTAATGAAAGATAAACTTCATACTGAAGAAGAGATGAGGCTGGGATTTCTAACCTCTTCTTTCTTCCCCTAAGCTTCCTTGTGTTTCATTTCCTGCTGCCGTGCACTCCTGGGCACTAGCTTAATAATGCTTTTAGAAATTACTTTGCACTATTCTGTTTGAATAAGTATAAAGAATAAGTTTCAATGTTTGTCAAATAGTGCCCCTTGAATTTAAAAAGCTTGCTATACACCCTGCAAAATGATATCATAAAGGGTTATTATTATTATTTAATTAGATGTTTGCCTTGATGACTGAATAGAGGTTTATGTGTATAGGTATATTCATTCTGTACTTTAATACCACCGTGGGAATTCAGCTCCTGTCATGCACCTCAGAGAACTGTTGGTCAGATTTGTATTCTGCCTCCACAATTGCATGACTGCATTTCACTCTGAAGTTACACAGATCAGCCGCTCATGCTGGCCTGCAAAGGTGTGTGGGGCAAGAAGCTCCAAAATGATACTTCAAAACTACAAAAATTTTAGTTTTGAGAGAACTGTAAATTAGAGGGGTTTATTCAACAAAGCTGAAATGTGAGATTTTGTTTCACTGAGATCCATAAAGAAGTTAGCCAGAATTGTGCCTTTTGTGAACAAAACCATGGCTTGAAATCGTTGTCCCTGGAGGAAAACAAATCAGCAAATGGGAATTTCTCAAAAGGCAGAAGATCTGAATTCTGCTTCAGTCTGATAAACAGCAGCTACACTGGCCTCTTGCAAGAAGATTATTGAGATCTATGTGTTGCCATTCCCTTCTGCTGAAAAAAAATACCTCTGTTGTGAATGCTGTCAAGTTGTTTGGCAACATCTGACAACACAAAAATCAAGATTTAAGCTTCCACCACAAGTTTTATCTTTGCCTTTTCCCACTTTGAAGTACAATATCCACATTATGTATATTAGCTCTCACTTGAGTATTTGTAAATGTTCATTCAATCTTGTTCCCTCTGCTTCATTCCACATGTAATAGCAGTCTTAGCCATGCTGTTTTGCAGAATGGAGTACAGCCCTCTGCAGGCTGCAGCTACTCCATGCTTGTTGAATATGCAAAGATTATGTCAGAAATATAGTTTCTGTATTTATATATGCCAAAGCCTCAGGTCCACCCTGATAGGCATAAGGCTAGCAGCATCTAATGGTGTTTTTCCCCTGTGTAGTCAGCACAGTGGAATGGTCTGTACTGGAGAACATAAGCGCTGTCTGGAGTAGGTGATTAATCAGTGTCCTTGACAGGTTTTAGGTCAGGACTGGGGTTGCTGCTGCTATGCTGTGGGAGAGTCTGTTTCTGTTCATGTGTTCTTGGCTAAAATACAACTGACAGCTTTGTAGGCAGGGAAAGGTATACAGCAGACAGAGGGAAAGGATGGTACCTGATTCTAGTGGAAATGAATAGAAAAAAGCATCAGCACTCTGCCACCTGAGTGTAGGCACAGGGTATTCAGAAAATGTACTTCATTTGCTTCATTAACATTATTAATAAGTTTCTCCCAAGAAATTAATATCATTTTAACCAGTTGAAACTTAAGATTTCCCTGGTCTTAAAAGTTGCACTGTTTTTATAACAGGTATGATTAAATATTTGAGACATCTCAAGGAAAAAAAAAGGGGCCAGCTTCATTTAACCTGCGGCCTATTGTGTGTATTTTTTTTAATAAGGATTCTTTGTATTTCATTTAACGACTAATTTAAAATACAGAAAAGATATTGTCAAAAAATTCAAGTATGAAATATTGCAGTAGTTGATGTTTACTTACAGGGGTTTTTTTCTGAAGTTTATAATTTTCTAGACCTAGAAATGTGGGTTCGGAATGCTGGAATTGTACATAAGTACATTATTCAACATACTCTGCATGAATGGATTAGCTGTAAGAAGAAATAGTATCCACATCCTTGTTGACATTAAATATGTGCATATGCAACAGTGTAATGGCTTTAAATGATTTCCTGTTATAACTCAACTGGGTTTTGGTGGAACCATCAAAGGTGCATTTTGACTAATATATACAGGCAGGGCTTCAGTAAATAAAAATCTCATAAATGTGCAGTGATAGAAAGAAGAAAAATAGCAGCATTATAAAAATTTTTTGACCATCTAAGTGCTGGTGGCCCGTATTCTATGTAGCAACTCTTTTTACAGTGACTCCATTGCAATTGCTCACAAAACCGTGAAGTCAAGCATTTCTGTCTGGTACCGTACCTCCCAGTTTCACTTAATGACCGGTGTAGCACATGAGTTCAAAATACCCTGATGAACAACCAACAGGTTCAATTTTGTCTGTGATTTTTTTTATTATATAGGGTTTTGGGTTTTTTTTCATTTTTTTTATGGCTATAGTAATCAGATACTCCAGAAACCTTTTTAGCCTCTGTCATACTGATGATAGGCAGGATGCCACAGGGAAGGAGACTGAAGTGTCAGCTCTCCGTGCCCTGGTGAGCTGGAAAGCTGGGGTTGCTGCTAAATGATAATACGCTGCCCTCCTACAAACAGTTCCCTGGTGATCCTGGGCTGCACGGTGGTATGTGAACAGCATGCAGATTTGTCACCATCCGGAAATGTTATTATCTCAACACAAAATGCAAATCTGCTATGTGGAAATGTAGAATCAGGGATGCAGATCTTCGGCAAGTAGTAAGATACGTATTACAAAGAACCATTTCTTTTTCCAAGGAGCTTTTGCTTTCATTTAGTCCCCATAATTGACTGTAAGCTCCTTAAGTTTTTCTCATAATGCAGAGCTAGACTTTTTGCTGTTCGTTTTGAGGCCTGAAGTGGAAGTCTTCACCATAGCTATTGCAATGCTACAAAATACGTGCTTCTCATAGTAAAAGGGAGAGAGGGAAGGATGTGGGGTTTTGACATTTTGTTCTGAAATTCCTTCTCCTTTCACAAGGAGCATCATCTCACTTTTCATAGTATAGTTACCCCGTATTTGTAGGTACAAATGTGTTAAATGTCATCAGGGCTCCAGATATGCTATACTCTAGCAAAATTATATTCTTAGATCTTTAGGCAAAAAACTAGTCTTAAGCTGTGTGAAAGATCGATGGGCAGACAGTTTAGACTATGAATCTCAGCAGAAGGGTATGCTAAAAAGGGAATCGTGCGCCCTGAGCTGCCAGATAACTAATTCTCTCATAGTGAGATAGGTGTTTTTCTCATGCATAAAAATTAAGAATTGGAGGCTGTTCAGGAGTAGTGTTACTGCTAATGGAAGGACTGAAATGAGAGATTTGGAAGGAAAGATTAAAGAAAGCTGTATCCAGCTCAGCTAAGTAACAGACAGGTTCATCAGGAATTGTAAAGTGTCAGCCCCAAAGAGAGAGTATTTAGAACTAAAAAAGGAAAAATATCTAGGAAAGTTATTTTTTATAAGAAGTAGTACAAATAAATACACTGAATAGCAGCAAAAACTGTCAGACTGAGGAGTAGCTCCATAAAGAGAGTGATTGCAAGCGCAACAGTTGCATCTTAGGTTTGCTCCATGGATTTGAATTCCCTAGATTTGTAAATGGATAGGGCAAAAGTGCTAAACATGATGTATTTTATGGCATGGAGCAATCATGTGACGAATGTAGATGGCTGGGATGATCCCTTCTGGCTCTTCAACCTCTTTCCTGCCCCATGCGCTTTAACAGAAGCTCACTGTGATCTTATCTATGAAACCCAGTATCTTTGTGGAAACCTGAACTGTGATGTTATCAGGTCTGCTCTAAGGATCTTATATACACCACTTCATCACAGATATTGTTAACAGTAAATGCTTTTACCACTTTTATATATTCTCACTGTGAGTTGTTTTACAGCCAAGCAGCCAAATCAAGAGAATTTTTCCTGACCAGCTGAGCAGCCGATAAGTCTCTTTACACACATTTAGGCGAATTCAGTGCCCTAGAATGATAAAAGGGTGGGTTAGGACAAAAGCAGGTGTCAAAACATAACTCTTCACTCTTGCCATCACCTCAAAGGTTATCTCCCTGCATGTAAAATTACTTGTCTTTTTGAACCCCAATTTTCCTTAATGCCTTTGTTTGGAAAGTCCATCTGATCCTCCTCAGGATTCATTTCCCCTCTTCTGATCTTTTTCTGAGCTTTTGTTTCCTATTTCCCTCCCTTGCTGTCTGCACATCATGACTCTTTTTCAGGCTGAGTCACTCTCCTTTTCAATGCTCCTAGGAAGGGGTTTTTTTCCTTAGTTGTGTTATCTATTTCTTAGCCAAGTGGTGCCTGTAGGAAGATCAGAATAACCTAAGCTAGGAAGAGCTCTGTGAGTTGCACTGCGTGTTAGACAAGCATACAAGTTGTATTGTTTGTTAACAGCCAGTTCACTTCTATCCCTTATTCGCTGGCCTTTTAGATAGACCTACGCCTCCTCTGAGAGGCAAAAAAAAAAATAACTATTGACCGTTTTCAGACCCAGAAGATTAAACTGACCCAATCCTGCATTGGTGTGTGTGTATTTTGAAAAGAATTTCCTTTATCTTGCCATTCTTGTGGAGTCCACAGATAATATTGCTCCCTTTCTGCTTCAAAATCTGCACAAATCCTCCCTGTATCATGCCTGTGAATGGAAAATGAAAATACTCCTTTCCCAGGTCTGCAGTGAAAAGGAATGGGTCCCAAATACAATTTGTTCCTTGTGCACTACATCTTGTGAGCAAGCAGCCGGTGTGCCTTGCTTCAGTAACTTTTATATGTAAACAGTCTTTAAAAACATAATCTACATTGTCAAAGACTAATCTAAATGATGTACTGACATTGCTTATTTTGATATGCTGAGTTGGTTTTGAATTCTCTCTGGATTGCCTGGCCCCAGATGGCCTTTTTGCATTTTATTTACTTTTCACTTGGCTGTCACATATTTATTCCCTTTAGATGTACAAAGTCAATGGGTTCAGTCTAGTTTTACAGCTTAGCTGGCTAATATGGCATCAGGAAAGCACTGAGTGAAGCCAAGCAGAGGGTCAAGAAAGAAACAATGTGGTTCTGTAGGTCTGACATAGAGACCAACAGAACAGAAAACTGTAAAAGATCTGGTAGAGCAGCTAGAGATTATTATTATTTTTGGAAAAAGCATGATTTGACTGGAAAGTAGAAATCCATTGAAATAGGGAAGGATTTGTTTAGACTGAATTTCTGTTTTTAAAAGCTTGCTTCTGAATAAATGCTGAAATTACACTATGCTGAAATACATCCCATTTAAATGAAAAGAAAAATCTGGATTTGTTTCAAATGTGAACAGGTGTAGCAAAATGTTACTTTTGAAGCTTTTCAATATAGTAAGTTGTTCTGTGTATGTATCTCAGTAAAACAGTTAAAATGGCTTGCATGAACTTGCTGTACAAAAAGTCTTTGAAGACATGTGAAAACCCTTCATGATGAGAAAAATAATTCGAAAAAAATCTAATTGTCATGATCTTGCCCACAACCATTCATAGAGCCCAAGAGAGAAATGACACCTCTGGCAACCTGAAGCATGACTGAAAGTGGGCCGTCTTGAATGGTGGTCTTCCATCTGGATAGCCATGCCTACTGTTCTCCCTGTTCAGCCTACAGCTGAAAGAAAAAAGCTTCATGGGAGATTTGGGGTGGAATTTAGCATTGATGGAAGGAGCCTGATGTTTCCTTTGTTTCTTGAAGAATGACAGCACAGATCTGCATGGCGCTGTTTCACTGATGCCATGTTGTTTTCAGATCATGTTCTGCAGAGGTGCTTGTCCAAAGCAGCTCTGCAGCATTTTTTGTGCTGAAAGCTGTTGGGCACCCAAACTTCACTTCTCTTAAAGAAAAGACTGTGCAGAAACTGCCATATTTTTAGGTACACCAACCTCCTTTTAGACTGGACAGTCCATAGTCTGAGCTCTTCCTCTGTTTACCACAGGTCAAACATGGGAACTATGCCTTTGTATGGGATGCAGCGGTACTGGAGTACGTGGCCATCAATGACGCAGACTGCTCTTTTTACACAGTCGGGAACACTGTGGCAGACAGAGGATATGGGATCGCACTGCAGCATGGCAGCCCCTACCGAGATGTCTTCTCACAAAGGTAATGGTTTGAAGAAGGAGGAGCAGGTCCTAAAAGAAGATCTCTCTTAGCTCTGGAAGCTTCTTTTAATTTAATTTTCCATGAAGGGAAATATCTTGTGCTTGCAATCCAGTTCATTTCTTACATAGGCATTCATTTCCTCAGAGAAATAGGATTATTCACTTTTCTAGAAACGGCATTAAAAATACTTTGTACTGCTCTAATTTGAATTGTTCTTGTTTCATTTGGAAAACATTAATGAGATAGGCTAAACTTCATTAGCAGGAAAATGAGTAAAGAGTTGAATCATTTGTTATAGAGGGACAGCATAATTCAACAGAAGCTGTTTTCTTAAAGAAAAAAGTAAATTGGGACACTGATAGGAAACTTGAAGGGGATGTACAAGAAAATTTGATGTTTCAGTGAAAAGACCCCTACTAGTACCTGAAAGCTTAGATGCTTATCCCACTACTAATCTGTCTCTTGGGCTATAACGGTGAGATCTCTAGATATTTCTGCTATTGTGTTTCTACAAGGTTATGTATTGTGCCTTTGCAGTACTTGTGTTTCACTCTGGTATTGATTCCTAAATCAGGATGTGTGTGAAATGTGAAAACCAAACATTTAAAAAGTGTCATATCTCCAGTCTGTTTTTTAGAAAATGTGAGCTAATCTCATGATCATTTTCCATTCTGAACCTATTCTCTCAACCCAGTTTCTGATGGTTTGTGTTAGAGGCATATAACAAAATTTGACAGTTGCTGTGATGGAATTTCTTTTTTGTGTGGTTGCTATAATGAACATGAACCATCTTAAGAATATGCTTCATTCAGGCTATTGCATTTGCCTTCAGTACATAGGATGAGGTAGAGGGAAAGCAGTCAATAAGTAACAGTATGGAGACTCAAAGGGCTCACTATCTGCTCATACATCCTTCATGAAGAGAGAAGGCTCGAATTCTTTGAATCTGTTTCTATGTTGGGAGTGGTTTGGTTGAATTTTGTGCTGACGTAGTAGTAACATAATATAAACTCTCACAGGATAAATGAAAAATTAATTTTGATGAAACATATATAATGTATATATTACAATTAGCTTTATAGGCAATTATTTACTGAATACTTTTATAAGCCAGCTATGATCAGGTTGGCTCTGCTAAAAATCTCTGTCTCTGTAATGTTCGGGGTCTCCATGCAAAGCAAAGGTGTAAAATTTCTTCCCGTAATCATTCTAAAAAGTGTTTCCAGAGATCTCCGGTGCTGGTGAAGGTGTTAAGTCAGACCCTTTAGAGTGTTACCCCTGTAAGCTTGAGTACAAAAATCTGAACACATAGGGGAGTTTCATAGGCTGTGACTTTATTACTAAATACAGCAAGCCTGCCAAGTGGCAGACAATGGCTCATGTCCTCGCAGATAAGCATTCTTCATCCCTGCCACCACTGCTCTCCAAGTGAAGGTGGATGCATCCAAACCACCCCTTAGAGACTGCTTCTGGCATCATTTATATACTTGTTATTGTTCTCAGTACATGGGGGAAATGGTTATGGCTGGTTCTGGTAAGCAGTTATTTTCTTTGTCACAGAATTCGATACCTGGAGAGGCTAGGTTACATCTTCTGATGCACTGTTTTTAGGAACTTCTGGATCATTGGGCTGTGCAGGCCTGACATTTCCAAGTACAATTTTGGTTTGTAACAAAATTTCAGCATGTCAGTGCATTATTATATCTTGAAGCTGTAGGAAAGCAGAAAGAAGCATAAAAATTTGCACATATATAACTCTCTTTATCTGAGGATCTTCAAGGAATATTTAAATATTAGCATCTCTCAGTGGAAAGTAAATGTCATTTCCATTTAATGCTTAGGGATCCCATAGCATAAGGAGACTTAAATGAATTCCCAAGGCCAGATGCTTTCCCTGGTGGAATTGGGGATCATAGGCATTTAGAGTTCCTCTTTTTCCATTTCCTGCCATAGTTATCAGAATTCAGGTGGATAAAGAAAGAGATTATTTGTGAGATACTGGGCCACAGCAGGGTCTGGATGAATACACAAAACTTAGCACTGATGAGAAAGTAACTCATAACGTTATCAAGAGTAATGGTTGAACAGAGAAACTGGAATTTGCTACTCACTGGAGAATTTAGAGAGCCCAAGATATATATTCTGAAAATGTGTGTGCTGCCACTTAAATCTTTATTTCCATATTATAAAATCATATTATATTGCACTTCTAATTATGTCCGTAGAGATTTACAGTCTGAAGCTGTGAAAGGCCATATAAGAAACACATGAAAGAGCATGCTTACAAGGTAGCTTACAAGGTTTTGTTCCGAAAACCCTTCAGTACTGTTCCCTATGATTACTTCCATGTGGTTTTCACAAATCATCCTTACTTTTCTTCCTAATGAAAAATATGAACAACCTTCAGCTGCTGCAGCCTGCATGCTAAATAGAGAGGGAAATAGATTTCACTATATAGGACTCGCAAATGTTCACATGAATATTTCACATTCTTTAATGCAGTAGAGAACTGGTTTGAAATATATTGGCATTTCTTGATCTTTCCCAAAATAAATATATTTATGTGAAAATACAGGGCTTCTCTTTTATGAAATTTCATATAAACCCATAAGCTGTACAGTCTTAAATCCCTAGGGTGCTGCTGTAAAAGGTCTGGCAAGCTTACTGGAGATTTTGGTCTCAGTGCAGGAAGCATGGGCATGAGCTTGAGGCTTTTCATTACTTTTTCCGAACATTCAGGCAATTCCCAGAGAAGCAGGAAAAGCGATAGAGAGGTATAAACACCCACCGTCTACCTCCAGTGCTATGGGGTGTGAGCTGTAGTTGGGATAACACTGTAGTGAAGTTGCTTAAGCATTTAGGATTTCCAAAAACACTTTTATGTTTGGGATGTCTGCTATGTTCTTCTCCAGGGGATTGACACATGCAAAATGCTGTTGTCTTTGGGGACTGCAATAGTATTCACCTCTGTTAAGTATTCAAGTCTCTATGGGAGTTTACCCATCAGTTAGGCTACTTAAGAAAGGTATTAAACCTGCAATCAGTTTGAGATGCTGGGGTGCCATCAAAACACTTCCATGGCCTTGCAAAAATTAAGTTCCCTGATGATATTTCCTCCCATAACTCATGGTGATGGCGTGCCCCTTTATACCACAGGCAGTTTAAGTGGTGCTAAACAGAAGCCTGAAACAACTGAGAACGTGGTGAGAACCAAAGCTGTGGTGATGGTCCTAGTGGCCATGTACCTGTGTAGTACCTGTGTTAGGGATGTGGGACTGCAGCTGATGACCTCCTGGTTGTCTGGTACCCACCACACTGAAAAAGAACACAAGATGCAGTACCCTGAGCATGCTGTGGAGCTGGTGCTAACAGCCACCCTGCTCCCAGCCTCAAAGTGTTGCTGCCAGCTAGCGCCCATGTATTTGCATAGGATACAGTTCTACCAGTATGGAATGAGCCTCCAGTTACCAAGAAATCAGAAAGTGAAAATGCTTATATTAGGCTACAGCTAAATTAACACCAAAGGTTCAATATATACCTGATTTTAAATTGATATAATTAAGCAAGTATAATACAAGAATGTACTGCCGTTGAGGTACATTTGCTTTTATTGGTTTGTATTGTGTTTATAATTTTACAAGTGTAAGGTGATATTTATACCCTTTAGAGAGAAGAGTGAGTGCTCCCACATATTTGAAGTGATGCAATTTGAAATCAGAATTATTCTTACAAGTTTGAGTATAGTGAAATATGAGTGGAATATGTGGCAAAATGCACATCACTTAGAAACTCCATATACATTGCTGAGCTTTAAAAAAATTAATTTTAGCCATATCACAGAAGATGAAACCCTGTTCATAATTGTTCTTCCCAAGGAAAACCAAGGAAATTAGACTCAAGGAAATCTATCATTTTGGGGATGAACAAGATGTTTTTGATGAGAAAAGTTATACCTTTCAGAGTGCAATATCGGTATGCCTTCAGAAAAGCATTTTGTGCAAGTACAGTTTAGTGAAGAAGGGTAACAAACTGAAAGCACTGTAAAGAATCGGGTCTTTGAGCCGTTTCTTCTTCACATGCAGAAAATCTCTTCTAGGCCACAACAAAGACATAAGCACCAGTAAGTGGTCTGAATGCAGAATGAGATTGGCTTCTTGCTGTATTGACATGGCAAAGTGGCCAGCTGGGATCCCACTGTCCAGCCGGTGATCACTGACTAATGCTCTCTCTGAAAACAGGTGCTTCAAGTTCACCCTGAAAATAGACGTGTGGCTGTAGCACAGCAATATAGAAAATAATGTGGGTAATATCTGAATGATGGACCAGTCATAACATCCTGATGACTTTATTCACGTGTTGCAGATCTTAAGAAACATGTCTGGCCATGCCATTACGCAGCCAGCTGATATGCCCAGGTAGATTGCTGTCCCCTTTTCTTTGCCACTAAGACTTAACCTTGTGAGTACCAGCATCATCCAGGTAGAGTGTCAGTTTTCTCTCAGTATGTATTTTTCTTTCCAGATAATGACAGGGGCTGTAATAATAGGAACTGCCAAATTTACTAGGAGAGTTCGAAGAGGATGTGTCATTTAGTTCATGAGGAACTGCATGCTGACACTAAATTTGACACCTGTTAGGAAGTCTTTTCAGCCCTAAACTCTGAAACTTCCATTGCACCCCTGGGAGGTATAAATATAATTACAGCCTCTTTTCAGAGCGTTTCATAGGATGTCTGTGTTTCCTACAGTGCAGCAGCAATGGCTCGGGCACTGCACTGGTGGCTGGCTTTGGTGGGGGTCAAGGAGAGGGCAGCAGAGAAGCGTTTGGATCCTGCTCACGTCCCTGCTGCTTCTGCTGGTTCTCTCTTCTTCTGCACTACAGTACTGGCCACACAGTGCGTTAGAGGCAGAGGGAAAGGAAATACTAAGTTCATACTTATCAGAGGCCAGCAACCAGCTGTTTGGTTAAGTAACTGGAAGCTGTCAACACCCAGTACTATTGAAAAAGCAAGCTGTAGTTGTTTTGCCTTCCTCATCTCCCAAGAGCATTCATGTGCATTCTGCCCCTAAGACTTCACTTTGAAATAAAAGGAAACAGTGGCAATATTAAAAAAAAGGGCAAGATAGCCCTCACAGCCCACACAGTGGGAGTCTTGCTTGTTGTCCATCAGCTGAGTTGCCCCAAATGGTGTTCACCCTGCCTGAGCATAAGCTTAAAGTTGTGTGTGTGCCAAAAGAAGCAGCAGCAGTTGCATACCTCCTGGTGATCATCTGTGAGAGGTGGGGCATGTGATGAAATAATGTATGGAAGGTACAACAACCATATGGCTTCTGCAGAAGCTATTGAATTTGGCATAAATCACAAAAAGTAGCAATGAATTTGTGCTACTGGTAGAGAAGACAGTCACATCTTTCTGTTCTGGAGGTTGGTGGGAAGAAATAGATATTTATAGTGATTTCCTCATGGCAACCCCAAAGACACCTCACTAGCATCAAGTGTTGCACTTTCATACGTCCAAAGCTTTGGAGGCAAAGAAGAGAGCCATCGTGTAGATTTCAGACTTTCCCTAAGCAAATCAGAAGCTGTATGCTTTAAATAAATGGTATGGGTTTTCCTTTGTCCTTTTTTTATCTCATCAGCAAAACCTTGAGTTTTAGAAAGTTCCTGCCCTGAGTCATAAATATATGTTCTTCCTGTCTCCTTGCTATTAATTCTCTCTCCTGAGATTTTCTTTCTGTGTCTTGGAGGTCAATGACATCCTAAGACTCCAGTGCAAAGAAAATTACTTCCTTCCTAACTGCTTTGATTTCTTTTTCTGAGTCCTTGGGACTGTGTACCCCTTTCTTTGGGGGGATCCTCCCCCAACCTGGGTTTTAGGGGGGTTTTTGTTTCTTTTTTTTCTTTCTCAGTGAAAACCCAAGAGGGACTGTTCCTTACTCGCTGATTTCTCTTTTACCAGCTATGGGGAAAATCAGTGTTTTGGGTAACATCCTAACCCTGGTCTAGTTGGATTTTTCATTATTAAATACAGTCATCATCTGCAGAATGGTGGATGCATTAGTAAGAGCTCAACTTTGCTTTGCTTTGGTTATTTGCTTAGAATTTAAATACTGTTCTGGGCTGTGTATATAACATTCTGAAAAACACAGCAGAGAAGCTAGTAAAATCCCCACCCAATGAACCTTCTTCTTATTATTCCAGAAATAAGAAAACTGCAGGTTAGGAGAATTATTGAACTTGAAGCAAACTTCTGAATTTAAGTAAAATCTTTAATTCTTAGAAGCTGCCTTTAGATCATGTCACAAGTTCATATAACTTTAATTACATTAGTGAGAGGGAAAAAAGTATCAAAATTAATTCCAGATTTCTGAGCAATCTGTCATGAGTATCCAGTCCTAACTGACTCAGATATAGGCACTGTTAATAAAAGCCTTAACTTCAGAGTAGCACATAATAAAAAGACAGTTTCTTAGATAACCACAATCCTAAATAAATACCCTGTAGTAACACACCAATGTAATATTCTTGGCTATCTAAAATAACAGTTTATCCTTTTTTTTTCTGTCTATGTTACACTCAAAGGGGTGCAACTGTGAATTTCACAGGCCATAGGCCTCAAAGCATATCCATCCACCTTACCTTTTCCTGACTGAAGACCTCAAATATGAACTGTAATTTGCCTTTGTGCCAGGAAACTCACCTTGTGGAAGTGCTTCTCAGACAGACAGCAGCCTGAAAGCAAAAAAAGCAGAAAGCTTTTGTCCCACCACTATTCTCTGTTCTCCTTTCTACCAAGCCCACAACTGTCTTATCCAAGCTTACAGTGTTCTGTAATCCTGCATGAGCACATTGCCAATAGCTTTCCCTAAGGATGTCCTTTTGCATCCAACTCCCACTAATGGCCTAATGCAGAGCTGGAGGTTTTGAAGGTTCCTGCACTGATATCAGAATTGTTTCTCACTTTACTATCCATTCACATCTCACTTGCTAGCAGCGGCTGCTTGCTGTAGGACCACAGAGAAGCTGTAGCTTCCACACATTGTGTTACGAGAGCAGGAGAAATGGGTTTATTGACTACCAGTGGTGTGCATCTGGTGCTTGCAGGTCTCACAGTAAATTCATGATTAGAAGCTGAGAGAGATGGAGATGCTACAGAAACACAGACTTTAGCAACTTTTTAATCTGCTGTAATATTAACTGATGAGGTGAGTTAAAAGTTTCCGCAGCAGGTCTGAAGTTTGTAATATGCACATAATGGAGAATTAATTCGTGAAAACATATAAAGGCAGCAGGCAGATTAGTGACTTTTAAAATATACCATAATATATTAATTGATGGGGTAAGTTGAATGATCCTGAAGTAGCAGCACTGGGATGAAGCACGAGAAAGAAAATCATAAGGAAAAGGCTTTTGATCTTCTTGCATTTATATAGCATAGAGCTATGAGAATCAGAGGGCTGCCTGCTGGCTTCATGATGGGATGGCATCTCTGAGTCCAAATGATACTGTGGTGATGGACTTGTTGCACAATGGAAAAGAGGTGCCACGAAAAAGACAGCTTCGCGCCTTCTCTTTTTCCTAATCAATGGAATGATTAGGAGTGAAATCACGTTCAGAAAGGGCACTGCATTCAATGTTTCAGAAAGGGAAGCCAGGTGAGTTGTTTATGCATATTGATTGCTCGTCATTGCCCATGAATCACCCCAATGAAAGCAGTCTAACTAACTGTAATGTGTTAAATTGCTAGTAGATTTCACTTTGAAAGCTATTTCTTACTACTTTCTAACCACTTTACATCTTTAGGCACCTCAGACTTGGTATGTAAAATAACCAGACATTACCCCACAACACGTGTGCAGTACAGCCATTGGAAGCAATGTTGCACATCCAACTATATGGAAGCAGCATTTATTTTAAGCTGAGTTGTTCATCTGTTTTAAAGTTTTATAGAGTGAGTAAGTGCATGGCTACAGAATTTGAAACTGCCTGGTTATAAATCTAGTGACAGTAAAGCTGGAAGTCTCAGTGAGTGGCTTCCCTCCAAGCACTTGCCTTTTTATGAATTCCTAAAGAAGAGATTAGGTTTACAGTTAATGCATATGCTCCCATAGTACATTCTTTGCTTTCTGGCTACCTTATCTTACATTTGTGTGCATCAGTCTTGAGATGAACGGGTTTAACTTCTCACTCCGACTCAGTTGGGCAGTAGCATTGCCTTTTAAGTGGGGTGGGAAATGAGTGCAAAGCACTTTCAAAACACTTTCCCTGAACATAGGAAAGATCTGGGCATGCAGCTGTCCTGACGGCTGAACATAATAACCACAAATAAAGGTTAAGCTTGCCTACCCCATACCAGCACTACCTGCCAGAAATTCCGGACTCTTGACCTAAGTTGCTCAAAACACTGATCAACCTGTTTCAGTTAAAATGAGCAAGAGCAGCAAAACAGGGGAGAGTAATAGTTCTTTTCTAACCCATTTTGTTGGCTTAAAAGGTAATTAACCTTTAGCTGGACCATAAAGATAGTCTTCAGCTGCTCCTGTTTTCCAGATAAAAATGAAAGGCTTTTGTCTAAAAATAAAGTTTGTTTTCAAAGTTGGAATATGCTCTGTTGAACAGTGAACTTGATGATGTGACAGCTGGAGGGATTTATTCATTCCTGAGCTAAGAATTTTGCTTCCATCCATGGAACTGTGCAACAGTGGTTTCCTCAGCCTGCCATAAACCACCTGTTATTTGTTACCCATCCTTGAATCATCAGTAGGTGAAGAAAGGTGCTAGCCTTTACTTTATGACTTCAGTCAAGTTCAGAGATAGGGAAGGGGAAAAAAGAGTGTGTGGAAAGTCCCTAGGACATAGAGCCAAGGAAGAGTGGTAGCAGGGTTTGTAGCACAGGGATCCTGCTGAAATTGGATGCAAGCAAGAGGAAAAGCTGGTTGCATAGACAGAGGGAACGAGATGAGAGGTACTGAGGACAGGGAGGAGCTGAGTGCCTGCGAATGATTATGAAGGGGTGAATAAGTGGAGCCTTCCTTATTGCTCAGCTCCATGCAGAAAGGAGATTAGCAAAGTGAGAAGTCTAAGGAAACTACCCAGAGAATCTCACTGTGGTGTCTCAGAGCAAACCCTTGGGGTAGGCTGCATCCCAGAGCAATCAGGTGGAGATCAGGAGAAGTCAGACAGTGTCCCCAGCAGGATCACCACTATGTCTAAACACAGACTGGATTAGTGAAGATGGAATGCGAAGACGGTGTGGGGAAGCCTTTACTCTCTGATGTATGGGACCTCAGTATCCTCGAGATAAAAATGCTCTGGAGATGAGATATCACGAGGTCTGAAGGACCTCTGCACAAATCCCGAAGAAGACTTGGTGGTGACAAGGCAACCAAGGCAGTAAGCTGCAGAGAGGCTCAAGATTTTTGTCTGGCATGGTGTAAACAGTAAGTGGCTTTGGAAAACTTCTGTGCTATGTGCTTCACAGAATCCCAAGTGTTGAAAAGGACCTCAAAAGATGATCTAGTCCAGCCCCCCTGCAAGAGCAGGGTAACATAGAGTATATCACACAGGAACTTGTCCAGCTGGGCCTTGAATATCTCCAATGTAGGAGACTCCACAACCCCCCTGGGCAACCTGTTCCAGTGCTCTGTCACTCTCACAGTAAAGAAGTTTTTCCTGATGTTCACATGGAACCTCCTATGCTCCAGTTTACATCCATTACCCCTTGTTCTATCACTGGACATCACTGAGAAAAACCTAGCTCCATCATCCTGACACTACAGTTACCATGCAGCCTGAGTGGGCTCCACCAGAGCCCACAAAGGTCCAAGTGGTGGGAAGCAGGCATGTAGGCACCCAGAGAGCACATCCAGATGTCAGCTGCTGCAGGCGTTACAGAGCCTCTGCCCAATGAAGGCAGAGAAATAGCTCACAGACTCAAGTCTTTAGCGTTGTCCTGGTTCAGAACAGGCTCCCAGACAAGAACAGCTTGGCTCTGTATTTTTGCAGGGTCAAAACAGATAGAAACATTTGCTAACATGAACCAGCTGGATATGTTGGGGACTCCTATTTGCACAGTGTGGTTTAGTGCCAATCAGGTTAGGTTAGCCCAGAATAAAGCAGGGCCCTGATCCCAGCCATCATAGCTTTTCTAAACACCAAGTGTCTTTACAGAACCAGGGTTTGTACTTAAACATGACTTCATTCTCCTTTACAACTAAGTGCAGGCAGAAAGAAAGAATATGGCCAAGGAAAAACTGCTTGCCACTTTATTCATAACACACTTTTGCAAAGTGCATTTGGTAATTTGCCATTGTAACCACCTGCACGCAGAGCTTTCAGTGCAGAGCTCTGACACTGTATTTAGTTCATACTTTGACTGCTCAGCTAAAACTTCCATTTGTATGCATTTATTCTGCTTCACACATTATGTTATCAGCCACTTTCAATATTTCAAAGTCACAGCAGTTTTTTTTCTGACATAAATTTGTCAGAATGAACTGCCTTGATTGCTATTATTATAGACGGCAGTTCCTGACTAAGGGAAAAGTCTTATATAGAACCAGAATATTTAAACTTCTCAATAAAACAATAGATAATGCAGAATAAAATTAGAGCAGATGAACAAAAATAGATGCTTTAAATGACCAGCCAAGTAAATTAAAAAAAAAAAAAAAAAAAAGGAGGGAAGGCAGGATTTATAATTGTATACAACAGAATTAGTCAGGAAAAATCTAATTTTTTAAGCTCATGTGCAAAGTGTTAAAAATGGCTCTTTTCTGCTGCCAGTAGTAAGTGAGTAAAGTATGTCGTACTTGGACTTCTGTTAATCAAATACTTTATCATATTCCTGTAATGATCCCTCTGAATAGAAAGATTTTAATAATCAGTCCATTATAGTCACAGCACAATATAACGAGGGGCTTTGGCCTAGCTCGAGAGGATGCTTACACTCCTGATTAAGTCCTGGTGGTAGTAATTTGTCATGGCACATGAGCACATCTCTCTCTCACATGTGGTTAATAGCATGCAGGGACTTTGCTAGTTCACTCTAAAAGCCCTTACAGTTTAGGGCTGAAGCCGGGGGAAACACACTTGTTTGGAAATGTAATGGTCCTTTTATGCTTACTTTAACTTAAAAATCCTTTTACTTATATTTGCTACTGTTGTCTTCAGCTGAAAGAAGAGTATAACAATAGGCGAATTTCCAAAGCACTGAACAAAATCTGCCACTTTAACTACCTGGCTTTGTAGATAACTACATACTACAGCTGCTCCCACCAGTGCAGAAAGGTTTCAACTAGTTAACAAGCATGAAAGGGCAAAATAACTGTACTGGCTGCAGTTTCACAGGTGTGATGCCTAAACCTGACCAAAGAGATCATCAGTAACTCCAAAGACATCAGATTCCTACAGAAAGCCCATATGACAGATAAGCTGTTGGTTTAGGTTTGTTTAGCTTTTTTAATTAAAAATGTGAAATTTTTAATTTAGAAACCAGTTTCCATTACAGTAATATTTGGAGAGAAAAGTAGCAGAGTAGTAAGCATGGATTTGCAGCTTTGAGAGAAGGGAGTAGAACTTCCTGTCCCAGGATTGATTTTTTTGGCTTTGGTTAGAGTATTCCTAGAGCAACATGCGAGAGGAAGTGTGCAGAACTGAGCCTTGAGTTAATTGAAAAGTATGCACTCTATTTTTAATGTTGTCTTGTTGTATTAATTTCCTTGGGTTTGGAGGGACTTTAATTAATTAGTAGCGGATCTTCAGATCATGGAATTACACCAGATTTATGCTGGTTTAGCTGATGGGAGAATTTAATCCTATAAATATGTCTTTGGCATAATTTAGATGTAAGACTCAAGATTAACAAAATTCCCTGTTTCATGGGGATTTTTATTTCTTTTTTTGCCTGCAAAGTACTATGCAAAGCTAGAGAAATGTGTCAACTCTGACGGTCACACTTGTGCAGCAGTCAGGGCTTTCAAAAAGCCATCAGGGTTCACCTGCAGCATCAAATTCACCTGCATTCTTCCACCATTTTATATAAATCTGGAGAAAAGTGTAAATTCCGTGGAAAAAAAAAAAAAAAAGGCAGTTGAAAATAAAGCATGGTTAATACCCAGAGGAAGTGAAGGTTTGTTGATCATCTTTATGTCCTTCCTAAATTAGAAACACCTAACATGCTCATTTTTCATTTTTCTTAGGCGACATGGTCTAGTGTGAGGTGTCCCTGCCCATTGCAGATTGGTTGGAACTGGATGATCTTAAGGTCCTTTCCAACCCTAACTGTTCTATGATTCTATGATTCTGGAGTAGCAGTCTTGCTCCAAGTTAAATATAAGGCCTCTTGAATATAAGGGGTCTTAGAAAGAACCTCTGACAGGTTTTTAAAACAAGAACAAATACATCCATGGTTATATATGATTATATATAATACATCAAGAACATATATAATAAACAAGAACAAATACATCCATGGTTATATATTATGACAGTAAGTCACTGTGCTGGCAGTAGCATTTATATTTTATTCTCACCCCTAAAATGAAATGTGTGTGTGTGTGGCTGGGCCAGTAGCAGAGAGCAGACGAAAAATGCATAGCAATACCCTCTCCTCTTGCTTTACAAGTGAAGGGGCTGTTGCTCCAACTTGCAGTGGGAAACTAAGCTTGGGGAGATAAGTAACACATCTAAGGTAACTCCACAAATCACTTGGGCAGCTAGCAAAGCCGTCACTTCTCCCACCACACCTTTTCTCCCCATTTCCCAGCTTTTCCTTATTTATTCCTAGCACAGGCCACACAGATAAAATGCTTACTTGCTCTGAGGCTTTTATTGTAGAAGAAGTCCAGGGTGGTTTTGGGGTGGGGGGTTAAAGCCTGAGGTTAGGAGAAACAGCCTCACTGCTTCCACCGAGAGCTGCAATAGCTGAGATTAAGGGAGACTGCAGGCTGCCGAGCCAGCACAGCCACAGGCACAGCATCCTTCCTCTCCCTCCTGCCAGCTTTATTTCAAATTACCTGATGCCTTGGCACCACCAGCTGTGTCCGTTTTTCTGCCCAAAGCACTTTCCTACTGCTGCTTCAATTAACACTGACTCTTTTAGCTGCTCCAGTGCTGTATAGAAACCTGTTGTCCCTTGCACTGCCAGACAGGGACAGTGGCCTGCAGCAGGGCCCATAGGGTCCAGGGGAGCATTTCCCTTTGTGGCTGGGCAAAGTCAGGGTTGAGGTGGCATAGAGAGGGCTGCCCCTTTGGGGTGGTGGTCTCAAAACCACCTCAATAACACAACTATTGTCTGGGATCAGAACTGTTGTTCGTTTTTGTTCATTTGTATTTCCTTTTTTCTCCAGTTTTTCGGAAGTGTGAGTGGTTTGTTTGTTCATTGACCAATGCTGTCATCTTTTTGCTTGTGTTTGAAATAAAGCCTGGGTAAGCAACTGTCACCAGGAGACTTCTGTCCCAGGCTGGCAGGGCTGGGAGCAGACCATGCTGTGCTCCTTTCAGCCTGTTGCAGTTCAAGATGATTCCCACAGTGCTATATTTCAGGTTCAATTCTGAAGATCTGCTTGCTCCCAGAGAAGCTTTCTCGTCCCCCATGGGCACTTGTGTACACACTTGTATCTTTTTCTAAAATTGAGGAAAAAGTAGAGCTGCCAGCCCTTCATCTTGTCTAGGCAACGATAAGCTGCTTGCTAAAATGTTTAAATGTTTCAGCCCTTTAGATCACTTATATACATCCAACCGATCCTTAACAGCTGGAATCGCAGGGATGAATCTTAATAGCAATGGTGTGGGTTATCTCTGTGTAAATAGCACAGTATCTTTATTCAGCAGGAGAAATGCTGCAGGTCTGCACTGATACATTGATCTGGATAAACAGGATAGTTTATTCCTAACTGGAGACACCTTCTCAAGGTTCAGTTTGTGATGCTTGCAGGTAAAACTGATGATTTACTGTTTGTGGATATGGCAACATACATAGTGTGCTGCCTACAAACCAGTCTTTTTCTCTGTAGGCCTGATGCTGGACTTCATGAGCCTCCTGCTGTACTACAAATACCATTGTAAACATTGCATCTGGGCAAGAAAGTCCCTTATTTCTGTTTGCTGTTCTTTCCAGCAGTCTACTTTGCTTTCATTTGGGGTGTTAGTAATGCTTGCCTTGAGTCATAGTGCTTTGACAGCAGGGTTGCAGGAAGCTTTCTTGGCAACATTTGCTTTTCTAGAGAATTGTTTCCTGGCTAGAGGCTTATTACCCCCACTGAACTTGGGCTTTCTTTCAGAGACATTTCAGCTAAGTTTTTGGACTTGGTTTGAATGAAATTGAGTTGAATGAGTTTGTGGTTGAATGAGAAAATCTTCAAGGATTATTTTTTAACTCAAAATAGGGAACAAATTATGAAATCATGAGGCATTTGCTCAAGGCCTTGTCAATCAGAACTGCTGGTTTTAGCACACCATTTCTCCTGTGTTACACTGTCTGCTCCACAATAACACTATAGTTAGCTAAATTAGCTATTAGCTAGATACTCAGATGTCATTAGACATTCTTAAACTGAAATCTCTGTTAAAGTTGAAAGAAACTCATTATTTGATAGAAGGAAATAGAAAAAATTGCTTATTATAACTCTAGAATCAGACATCATAAAATGAGGAAAGCCTGGATTAAGATTTCACATCACAGAAACCTGAAGGTAAAGGATACAATTAATTCAGACAGCCAACTCCATATGAGCCCTGTAATGATGCCATGTAGTTAACCTATGCTTATAATTAAGGCATTTCCTTAATTATTACAACCTCAATAGATAAAAACAAAAACAAGTGTGCTTATTTCTTTTGTTTTCAGTTTTGTAAGAGCATGTTAGATTTTTGTCTTCAGGTGATTACTTTTTGGCAGGGATGTGAAGGGCAGTAAGCTGAAAGCTTATGAAGTTGAAAATGTATGGAAGGAGGGTACCTAATCCTGATTCGTGCTCTGTAAATCTTCCTCTGGCTTTTCCTACATCAGTGTGCTGATGGACCATCTGTGGACCAGGATGCTGGACTAGGTGTTGTAATGGCCTTTCCATCCCTATTGTCTGCAAATCTGTTCACTTCATTGTAAACTGTTCTTCCCCTGCCATCAGCCTGCTGGCTTTCTCCTCAAAGCTTATAGTTTGCTACTTTGCAGCATCTCTCCTTCATTTTCAGGGCACTTAGGCCACCCTCAGCAGCGTATGTGAATGCTCCAGCCTGGGACGTGGATAGCTCCAGGACATATGGGGGATCCTCCAGGTAGCTCGTTTGTCCATCTCATGAGCCCACAACTAACTTCTCATGATCTATTCTACTTCATTGCACTGCTTATTGAATTTTGCTGGCAGTATTGTCTTTCATACTCTTGGGACCAGCATCAGTTGTCATGGCAGTTACTGTCAGACAGTTGCAACTTGTATGCTTGAAGGAAGAGGGTAGGAAAGCTGATGACCAGAACAAGTAGCAGTTCAAAGAAGCATAAAATACCAGTTACTAATACTGCCTGGTGACCAAAATGTTTGGGGCTGTAATGGTTGGTAGTTTGACTTCAGTCAGTATCCTATGTGTCTTTCATATTAACTCCTAGGTGAATATCATTGGTTTGGTTTTTAATAATGATGACATTTGAAACAACTAATGAAAGAAATAGGTCATTCTCTATGAAGTCACTCTTCAGATAGTTATAGTAGTCATATGTCTGGATATCCTGCATGTTATCTGGCCATTTTATACTAAGAAATAGTTTGCAAAGGAGCTCCCCATGTTTGAAAAAACATGGACTATCTTTAATATCCTTTAGCCTCTCCACAGTGCTTAGCCCTAGCTCCCCTGATGCTCTAGGGAAGAAAGACTGCAGAAGTAGAAGCTAACCACACATCTCCTGACATCTGACCATGTTACATTGTGGATAGGGCCCACGGGCTATTATTTCCATCTCAGTGCTTTTGAACATCAAGCCTGCCTATTGACACTTCTAACATGGGTGAGTTGGTTTGTTTATAGTTTCTTATGAAGTTAATGAAGAACTAAGTCTGAAAACTTCTTTGCATAAGGTTGAAGAATACCCACACATGATGACAGCATGCCATTACCACTAACTCAGTGATGGATTATTTTTACCAGATAATAAACACAAAATAGAAGGCCTCATACCCTCAACGACTAAACCTGTCTACCCACTAAGTTTTGGCTGTAATGACTAAAGAAGTCAAAATCCTTGTAAATAGACATAAATTGATAGAAGAAATTCAAGATAGAGAAAATTATGTAAACGCACCAGGTGCTCATAAGAATAACCTATCAATGCTCTTTTCTGTAAAACACTGACAGAGAAAATTAATAGAGTGGGGCCTTGAAGCAGTATTGCAATATGTATCTATTCAGATATGCTCTTCTGAGACCTTCTTTTCTTAAAAAAAAGCATCCACTTCCATGCAAAACAAGTCTGGCAAGGAGGAGAGAAGTGTGTATTAAATTTGCTCAGCTCATAGCTCTACAGATAGGATCAGATTCATTTCTGTCAAAATTTGGAGAAAATGCTGCACAGCCTTTTCAAGTCAAATATACCTAATAGGACAAAATTATGTCTCTGGAATATCTTGGTATGAATTTATTGTTTTGCTGAGCAAGCTAACACAAACAGAGATGTTTTGAAATATCCCAGGCTGCTTGATGGTTGGTTTAGATTTAGAAAAAGAGGAGAAAGATTTTTACCTTATTGACTGGAGAAGTCCAGACAAGCATCGTCTACTTCTCTATTGAGTTTGGCTTTCATAATGAAGGGAAATGAGGAGTCTTTGCACACAAGTTGTCACATATGTGTTTCAGCTGTGCTGCAGGGAGGCTCTGTCACATGCTTGCTGAAGTCACACAGCCACTTTTCCAGTGCCTTTCTTAACCACAAGTTTTGGAAAACAGTGAAGGCTTTTGCCTTGTGTTGGGTAGCATTTAAAAACATCTCAACAGGAGATGTATCAATATTGATCTTGTTCTGGAGACTGCATTTCTTGGTGCTTCACTCTTCTGTAATGAACACCTCTAAAGGAAAAAATGGGATAATAATACTCATTCCACCAGGGTTTCAGGGGAATGGAAGCAGGTTTCTTGTCACACTTGACAGTTTTCTGATTGATGGCATTTAGGAGGAGTTGAAATAGGATTAAAGCTTCATGATGCTGGTTTATTTCAAGAACATGACATGTTCGATATGATAATAAAGTGGGGATTTTTCTTCTGTGGTTCTTTTGGGCTTGGGGTTGTTTGAGATGAAACTATGGATAAAATGATGGCTGAAGGCCACTGTACATGTTTCTGAGGCGATCGGACACAAGCTGACAGGAGCCATTATAAAACTTGACAGCAAAACCAAAAGGAAACTTAATACTGTAATGGTACATTTTGTATGGGAGGCCAAGACTCTTAACAGTGTTGGAAGGCATTTTGCCCTGACATGCTTTAATATCATAGTTGTATAGAGAGAATTATCATCAGAAGAAGGCACTAAAGATAGTGGTTTGAAATTACAGATATTTAGAGAGCTGGTGAAGTGGGAGTTAATCGTTTATTTCTTTGTGGACACGTAATGAGTGAGAGGAAAGAAAATGTTTCCCATTACCACATGTTAGCACAGAGTAGAGTGTAAAATCCTCACAGAAAGGAAGAGCGGTCCCTGAACCATCCATCCATCCAACACTTGGATTTAACCTTCAGCTCACTAGTATATATGTTTTACCCACTAATAATAAAACCAGAGTAATAGAGTTATAAGCCCTCAGTATTAAAAGTTGGTTGCTGTAAATAAATCTCTGCTGCACCAGGAAGCATTAAGCGTATTTTTAATAAGAAAAGCTTAACTTTTGAGTAGTCTTCAGGCTCTCACCAGAGTGAAGTTATCATTATTAATACCCCCTGTGGAGCTCTGAAATAACTTTACATTTACTTAGCTATTTATATGCTCCCTTACAGTAATATTGTAAGTAAGCTTGGTTGGTATTAATAAAGTTAATGGTTCATTACTATTATATAGACATTTTTATTTAGAAAGACTACTTACTGTAGGCCATTGAAAGCTAAACTGCTTCAAAAGCTGGCTGTTGGCAGCTTGCACTGCACAAGGGTCTCCTGGGGTTACTTTACCTTAGGTGCTCTGAAATGCCTCTGATGTCATCTTTGGAGAGATCTCTCTCACATTTTGGCTATAGAAAGAGCTAGGTTAGGGACTTACAGCTGGACAAGCCAGGTGCCCCATGCCAGGTTTCACTGGCAGGCCCACAGAGGTGGAGCACCAAGGGGCACTGGCAAGGAGGAAGGCAGAGCAGAGAAGGGGATGAGTGGTGGGATGAAAAGTCTGATGTCTTTTATCTACCATGTGTCATCTTTATCACTGGGGGAATACCAACAGGGCATGCCAAAACCCATTACTCTTGAGCTGGAGTGCTTGTTTTAGATCCACAGTCCAAGATCTTCATTTGTGTGATAGAAGACCCAAGTGACAAAGCTACAGGCAATTTGCTTTTATTGCTTTTATATAACCATAAGAATCAAAGGGATCCGCTGGGTCACTAAATCCATTATCCTGCTATGATAGGCAAGCATACCATATGGGTCCTTTCATAATTTCATCAAGTGCCATCTCAATACCAGTCCTGGGGATTTTTGTTCCCTCTAGTGTTTTCCCCTGGAAGATCTGTTGGGTTTATGGTACTCTTCCTGCTGGGCAGCTTTTCCTCCTTAGTGTGCATTCTTTACGGTCCGGATTTCTTCACAGCCAGTGTGTAACTGTTTGCTTTTGTTAACATTGTCTTTTCCCTCACATGGCTTTTCTCTGTCACTGTTTCTGCCTTCATTCACTCTCAGTTCTCCTCTTTTTCATGCATGTCAAAGAGGCTTTTATTTTCTTGAAATAAGGTCTCTGTTCTCTGTTCATCCCTGTCTCTTTTATCTGCACTGGTTCTGGTTGCTTGAAGGTGGGTAAGGGCAGCTGTGTAGAGTGTGTCAGACGAGATCGCACCTGTACCTTCCACCGTTTGAATCAGAAATACCTTTCTTGGTGTATTCTAACAAAGCATTTGTCCATTGTGCAACTTCATGGTGCTGGAAGTCATTAGTCACTGTTACACCCCAGCCTTTGTTGCCCTCATTCACATCCAAGCGATAAATTCCTAGCTGGTATGATGCTAGCGTTCCTCATCAGCTATGCCCTTCAACCTTCAGCATGGTAAATAACTTTTACTGAAACCTCAGTAAAATATGTTAAATTTAGGAGGCATAGATTTGGGGGTGGTGATTTTTTTGCTGTTGTTGTTCTTGAATTGAAGATGGCCTTCGGTAGGAAAATCCCAATCATGTAGGTAAGTAGCAGTGTAGTAATACCAGTTTGCTCATTCATGTAGGAATAGGCCCGAAGTGAATGTATTACTGTAGTTGAGAAAAAAAAGCTTTATTTAATTATTCAGGGTTTTTTTTAGGAGAGACCTCAGTTCTGTTCACTTTTCTCACACCTACACTCCTTCAGCATGAAGTGAATGGTAGCACAGGAGAAAATGCTATTGTTGTAAACTAAAGCTCAGAGTTCTTCCAAGCAAGTCTCTGTTCTTTGCAAACTTAGAGAATAATAAATGTAGATTGCATCAGAGATGTAGCTGATGATAATAGCACAGTGTTTGGTCTCTGATTATTCATTGTAGTAGGACAATTACAGGAATCTTGAATTTTTCTATTGCGCCATGGAGATTTACTACACTTTGTTGCAAGAAAAAAGTGTAGAACAGAGTTTATTTTTCTCTTTTTCGTATAGTCAGAGGTAGTATTTGTGATTGCAAGGAGCCTGGTTTCATATAAGAGCTGTGAGATGGGAAAAATAAATTGCCTTAGTGCTCTTCACCTGGGTCCTTTACCTTTTAGCAAAACTGGGCTTGCTTTTGAGTCTCCAGGAAAAGCCAGGCTCCAGTGTGTTTCCCATTGATTGAAATTTATTGTGAGCATTTTGAACTACAGCTACAGTTATCTCTGCTTGATAGATATATTCATTATACTTTCTGATGGATTTTTACATGTTAAATAACATGTAAAATACTGTTGTTATTTGACAGGCAGGGGCTATTGGAAAGTAATAAATGCAGTCAAAAAGAGACATTTTCTTCCTTAACCACTTTCTTTGGAATGACAACTGCATGTTTTCATTCCAATAATGGGAAGTTTTCAGTGCAGGTATGCTGCTATATCTGTAGGAGAAATTTGATCTGTGGTCACTGAGAAATAGTTCATTTTTGGCTAGTACTAGTAAAAATAATTGCAATGTCAGTTCTGTACCTGAATTACTTGTGATAGATATACTTCTGGATTAGGCAGTCTGCACTGTAAAATAATGAGAAATGTCAGGTTTTGGTTAAAAAATGAGCAGTGAAATATCTCTGCAGGTTATTATCACTTTGAGGGATTGTGGTTCCTCTCTATTATTCCCTCCACTATTGTTGAATTGTTCAATTTAAGTGAATAACAGTGCATTCTTTCTAGAAACTGTTGGTGGGAGCCAAGGAAATAAAATGCAATAGAGGGATCTATTACATAAAGGATACCTGTATATAATAGCCATTGGCAAAGTTGAGAGACAATAGCCAGGATCCAAATTCACCGACTGGAGAGGTTTTTCTCTTTTGTTTCTCAAAAGTTGGAGCTACATATACTGAGCATCCCAGTCCTACCAGAAAATGCATGCTTTTGTACTGCCCTTGCCAATATTGTTAACATGGCAGTCACTTAGGTTGGACGCCTCCTACCTTCATTAAAACTCATAAAGCTGCTATTTAAATCTTTTGTAATTGTGCATGAGTAACTATGGAAAGCATTTAACTTTGTGCACTGTCACATTTGTAAAAAGGAGAGACATATTTTAGTTTTTCAGAATTCACAGTTTTCCATATGTCCTGCAAAATCAGCTTTAATTTCTGTCCCTTTTTAAAGAGTGCATTAATGCATCACCTTCCATATTGACTGGATAACAGGCAGGGATAATAAGGAATTTTGCAAATCTTTTCACCCCTTTTTTCAATCATTGACTAGATCACTGAGAATCGGCTCATTGCAGCAAACTTTGGGGTATATTTGTTTGTGCAATTTGTTACTGAAGCAACTAAGTATTTGCTGAAGTTGATATTTGCCTTTGATAGCCACTTCTTTATTCACTATAAATATGCTCAAATTTTACTTTTAGTTAGTGGTCTGCAGGCTCTGGTCATCTTATAATTAAAACTTTTGTATATCAGCCTGCACAGAGGATGTTTGTAAAAAACATTGGTCCCTTGTTTCTTTATTCCTTCAAGATTTCTTGCCATTCAGCACAGAACTGGTCCAGGATGCTGAGCATCCTTTTCTGCGGGGAAAAGAAGAGTCAAGTAGACCAAGTAAGGGCTGTACTGCCACGAGGGATCTGTGGAGCTCCTCTTCTGTCTCAGCAACACCTTGCATATTCCTTCCCTCGCCCCAGTTTTGCAAGGTCTGATTGGGCTGAATAACCCATATGATCCAGTGGAAACACAAAACTCGTATCTTACAGGCTTCAACAGCTTTAGGCCAGTTGTGATTACATATTTATATGAAGCATAACAGGGAGCTTTAAGAAAGGAAACTCTGTTTGTAATGATAGCTGTCCTATAAACTAGAATTTGTTAAAATACCCTAAGTAATTAAATAATTATGCAGAGTAGCCAGATTTAGTTGCTTAGGTCCCAGCTGCCATTATGGCTCATGAAAGCAGAATATTTCTACATGAGTAACAACCTTCCTTTCTCCTTTTTATGTGTAAGACAGGCCAAACTGTCACGCATAATTCATCTTTAATAGAAATATATTTACATGTTTTCATTTTGTAAGTGGATTTAGGATTTGGTCTGTGCAGGGAGAAGAAAGGAAATCAACAATTCTGTTCTGGGCTAAGATCTTCTTGTGTTTGTGCCAAGTCTTATTATGGAGCAATTTTTTTATGGCCACATTTCAAAGCCTTGTATAATAGAGATTATGATAAAAAATGTTCCAAGGGTCTACATCTGTAACAGTGCTGGGTGTCGCTATTGTACAGAATTTAATTTTCCCTCATCAAATTGCATATTGCCGCAGTATGTTGTGTCTGTCTTTTTGATTTACATAAACAAATTTTTGAGTAGCTGGACTACTCTGACATGATGAGATGAACATGAAATATCACCCATCACCTTGAATACTCCACATTTCCTTTTTGTTGTTATTCCTTACAGGTAGTGCTCCTTCACTGTTAAATAGGTTTTCATTCATTCCGAGTCCCTTTCGTTCTACTTTACTTAATGATCCATGTCAGCAAGTAGATCCCAGTTTAGAATAAAACAAAGTAAAATTGATTTTCCTGGTTGTATTAAATTTATTTTACAAGATAAAAGCTACCAGTTTGATTCTTAGCTGGAGTGGCAAAGGCTGCACCGGTACTTGGTTAGAGCTGCGCAGCTGAGACCCTTGGAAATGAAAGGTGCAGGGTAGCAGGTTTGCGTGCTTTATCCGTGCAAGAAAGAGGGCAGCAAATTTCCCCTTGCATGCTTTCTCTGACTGGGGCAGAGGCAGTTCTGCAAATTGAAGAAGACCCTGCCCTTAGCACAGGAACAAGAGCTGGAGATGGAAAAGGCTTGTTAGATCACTCAGTTCATTTCCCTGACAAAGCAGATCTGTCCTCTGCCTTTCCCAGTGCTCCATCTGTCCTCTGCATTTCCCTGTGCTTCTGCTTGTCTTGCGTATTTTTGAAGTAGAATGAAGCAAATATTTTATCTAGTCATTAATAAGGAAAACTTCATTCTCCTGTGGCACTCCTGTCTTTCTTGCTACAGGAAATATTATGTTATTGGTTTACCCACATTTCAGTGCTTTGTACTCCTTAATGGTAGTTTTTTTAGGCAAAGGCTATCTAATTTATATTGGATGAGCACTATCCATTTGTATGGTGCCCATCACTGTGGTGTCTTAGCACCGGAGTGACAGCTTTCTTTTCCCTTCCTGTGCACGCAGTGGGTTGGCATGATTTATGATTGTCAGCTGTATCCTTAATACTTACGCTTGTGTGTGAAGATGTGTTTGTTTAAATAAGTTACAACATTTTACAAAGCTTGCGGATTTTAGCCTGTATCAGCATTTTCCAGTGTGAGATAAGACAGGCCTTTCTATCATTTCCCAAATTCCCAGCTTTTTAAAAAAAAGAAATATGAGCAACTAAGCAACCACTCCAAGAGTGACTGGGCAGTGCAGTTACAGACAAACCCAGCCTTTCCAGGTCTGTGACTGGTGCAACTTGCCCAAATGTCTGCCAGCAATTTTGTACCCTGCTTCTTGGTCTGTTCTGTGTGACATCCCAGCAAAAGCAAAGCATCCATAAGCCAGAGCATTCCTACCCTGGAAGCCCCATAACTTAGGGTTTCTGATGAGCTGATGTTGCTTTGCATCCCTCCCTGCTTTCTTCTTCCCGGATCAAGCCTCCTCAGCCAGCAGCAATGCGGGACAGAGCTGGTGGCTGCTGTGTTTATTCCTCTGTCGTTTCTGCTAGTGGTTAATAAGAACGCCTCACATTGCTAATGCCCTGTTTACTGCAGTTTAAATGTGCTGCCTTACTTCAGCTCTAATCTCCCCACTGTTGAAAACCATCCCCATTTAGGGCAGAGGAAGATTTTTCCAGCCTACGAAGACTTGTTGGTATAATGTTTGCTGTCAATGTGCAGCCTCCTTTGGTTCAAAAAGTACATCACACATAAAAAACATTATCTCTGATTTTCTGCAAAATATCTGTTTTCTCTGAGAAGTTAATTACTGATTTCAAACCAACTAAAATGAGACCTAATGATGGCCTTCTCTTAATTTTTGACAAGTGATGGCTTGATTGGAACTAACCTTATATAGCTTCAAAGGAGAAATTTAGTTGTGGTACATTTCCATTTCATCAATTCCTCCAAAGGCAGTGCCAGAGACCAGTTTAATTTCTGGACCTTTAACAACAAGGAAATTGCAGGACCAGAGTGAAAATAAAGCATAAAAAAGTAAAAGAGTAAAAAGAGGTATTTTGAAATCTTTCAGCAGATGATGCTCAAGTCTTCAGCTGAAGCAGCTAACCAGCATGCCTAGCATCCAGGTAACTAATAGCAGGGCGAGACAAGTGGGTTTGGCACGTGGCAGTGCTGAAGAAAGCAGCAGTCAGGAGCGACACTGATGGGAACCTGAGGCTGCATATATTAGCTAAGCCAAGTTTTCAAGGTGATGACTTCTGTTGTTGTTGCTGTTAAGATGACTCAGCAGGGGAAATGAGGTCGCTTTCCTTGCCCCTGTGCCGGATGATTAATGCGCGGGTAGCTGCCTGAATTCAGAAATGTTTCGCCCCATTGGGCACACTTACACCTCCCCGTGCTCACCAGGTCAGCTTCCGCTGAGCAGGGATTTATTCTGCCTCATTCAGCACATCACCACAGTGCCCTGGCCTTGTTTCCCTCCAGCCCTGCTCTCTGGGCTGCAGCCACCATCCTTCCCCAAGTGGAGGAACATGGAGCTAAGCCTGGGTCCCTCCTCTCCTCCCTTGTTTCCAGTAAATAAGCTCGTGGAGCCTTGTCTTCATAGTTGCACCATTGCTCGGCTCAGTGCTGCTGTTGCACAGAGAAGCATTTTATGGGCTGGTTCATTTTCAGCAACAGGAGCTGGTTTCTGTTTTAAAGGGTAATTTCAGAAGTTTCGGTTATTTCCTGGGCATGGCAACTATTTCTAGCCATTCATCCAGAAAGCCATCAGTTGCTCTATTACTTCTTTTTCTTTCCTTCAGCCTCTTGGTAGAAGGCTTCCATTTTATTTTGTCTTTATTTTCCTTATTGTTTGTCTTGCACATGGCCTTAATAATTGATTAAATTACACAGCCTTTGTCCCACAAAAGTTTTTCAAACCCAACAGGATTAGGCCTTTAGTGAGTTATTAGAGAAGCAAAGCCTCTACCTCACAGTAAGCCATTTCCTGCCTTTCTATGTTTTCCTGCCAGAAACAATGAAAAAAGCCACAAGAGACAGAAATAATGCAGTCTTATTTAGTGAGCAGCAAATGTAGAGTCTATGTTATTTACACTTTATCATATTAAACTGAACTGAATGTTTGCTTGACATCTACCTTTGTGTACCAGGCCTTATTCTGATGGCAGAAAGCAAATAAAAAAGAAAAAAGAGAAAAAAAAAAAAGAACTGGAAATTAGGAGAATAACAGGGATTTAGAAATTGGTTGGACCTAGGCAGCAGTGCTTGTCCGGATTCCACTTTTCTTTGCTAAAATCTGGTGGTGGCTTTGCACTGAGCTCTCCACAACACACGTTTTGGTTTGAGTAAGAAAGCTCTAACGAGTGCAGACTTTAGTTCTTCACCTACAAAACTATAGGTCCCTTTGGATGCAAAACGTGTGCTCTTTCTCTCCTCCCAGTCTCTGTAGCAGGGTTTTCCATCATCTACAGAATGTCTACCAGTGGACCAAAAAGTTGTTTCTTCCTGAAGTTTCCCAGCAGGTTATTCTCTTCTACCAGAGAGTATGTCGCTGCCCATACTGCTTCACCTGGGGAGATTGCTTACCTGTAAAGTCAAGGTGATGAAGTACCTCTTCCCAAGCTGTGATTAGTCTTTCTTCCCCTGCTTGACTACCTCAGCCTACCACCCAGCTGCAGTTCCTCAAGCAGATTTCTGATGGCCACCACAATGACTGCTGTCCTGGGCTGGAGAAGGAGCAGCCAGAGCCCAAATGATAAGGGAAGCAGAGAGCATTTCACACTTCGTAGCTTTTTAGGGAGATATTTTAAGTCATTTGAAGAGGAACCAGGGAGGAGAAACAGCAAAGGGGCAGAGAAATGTTATAGAAACCTGTATCTTAAGGTCCTTTCTAGCCCTAACTATTCTATGATTCTATGTTTAGCCTTCTTTTCTAGCTCAAACAATAAGGGGAGGTATTTGATCATATTAGGTTGTATTTAAATCACAAGATTATTGTTAAATCTTTTTGTGACTAATGCCACCAGGAAAGCGTATATTTAATGTAATGTGAGATTCTGATTTTAGCATAATTTTACAATTTCACTGATTTTCCCTTTCATTCCCAAGGTTTGCTCTCTGTCTTTCTACTGAGTGTTTATGTAATGCTTGAAATTTTGACTAAGCCCTTGCGCATTTGATCCATGAGGACATATTCTATTCCCCATCAGCAAACACAGCTGTTTGCTGCAAACTAGGCAGGTTCTGCCATAGATAAATCTGCAGGTTTTCCCCCCATTGTCTGCTGCACGAAGGTCTCCAATGAGAAACACCAGTCACCTCTAAATCAAAACTGACCACTCTCCCTAATGACTGCGGATAGAGCTCACTTCAGCTTTGCATCTCCCTTGTTGCCTGTGGAGGCAGAGATTTTATTGACACCTCCACATGTCCCTGCACACTGATGAGCACAGAGCATCTGCATTGCAGTCCCTTCATCACTGGGACACTGCAAATCCCTGCAGTTCTTGATGGATGGGTGGTGGTGGGTGCCCACCCCACAGTGTGGGAGCAGGAGGTCCACACAGGCTTTCCATCTGTGAATGAGCCACTAGCTCCAGGGGTAGCTTTTTGGACTGGACCCTTTTTGGTATCCCTTCTACACTGGCATGGTGTTCACAGTGTTCCTAGAGTTCCCTGTTCTCCTGCTATTTACCTGCTCTTTTCTTCTTCCCTTTCCTGCAACTGGTAGATGTACCAGTTCCCCATCAGCCTCAAGATTTTATTATGATTTCGGAGAGGTTGGACAGCGAAAAGGAAGCACCTATGAAACTCCAGGCAGATCCTGCATGTCTTGGGCTGTTTCTCCTGGTTTCATCAGCCCTGCAGCTGCTCACGTGTCTCTGCTCTGCTGTCTCCCTGCTCACAGTGGTTTGATATTTTCTCCTCTGGCCCAAAGGGATTTTCTCTTTGTAATTCGCTTTTCACTTCAGACCTCGTGAAGGAGAGACAGCATGCCTCTGAGCTCGGACTGAATGGTGCACAAGGCTTTGAATCTCTAACAAGCAGTTCAGAATATGATCTGATAGGAAGAAACATGCCCAACAAACTCCTGCCACATTCACTTGAAGCAGGAAAGATTTGTATGTACATGCTTTCACTGAAAGACTGTATTATGCAGAGCATGCAAAGTATCAACTACTATCCATTTTTAGAGCCATTGTTAAACAGAAAATTAGCATCGTGGAAAAGACAGTGGGAGATTTCTCATTCTCCCCTCCTCTCCCTCCCCTGGTACAGTGTCTTTATTCTGTTTTCTGTAGTTCTCTTTGTCTTACTGGCATACTGGTCTTCCAACCATCCTTTGTTTCATTTATATTGAAATCAGCTGGCAGAAGATGAAGTTCACAGCATATATTTAGAGCCGGTGTTTTTGAGACCGTTAATTATTGTTTTCCTCCATCTTTCCCAGGAAGCCGCTAGTGATTTGTTTTCAGGTTCATTTCATGAGTGCTTACTGTTATTTACTCTGAACTCTGGTCTTTTCCTTTCTCTGCCTGTCCTTCAAAACGTTGACCACATGCTGGCTTTGCTTTGCATTTCTGTATCTGAGTTTGTATTTTAATATTCATTAGGTATTTGCACTGACAAGCCCATCAATACATTAAATTAGTATATATGCAGCTAACAAGTATGGTACATGCTTAACTGACTTATAACAACATTAAAACAGACAGACACAACAGATTGTCTCAGCAGGGTTTAATAAACTGTACTTATCCACAGTCCCTCTGAAAAACAGACACACAACTGCAATGTACAGTGCTCCTGGAATAATAAGATAAAACAGTAAACGTGCTAAGCTAAACATGTTTTATTCTTCTGATGAGAAAATTAAACTTTCTTCCACCATAGAAGGCTGTTTCTGTGGCTTCTATTCTTTGAAACAATTAGGCTTTCAGTTATAAAGTACCGTGCATTTTAATTACACAAAATATTTAATGAATATCAAATAATACTGGAGTTGATAAAAGGAATGCAGTTATGCATTACTCTACTCATTCTCATGCAATGCTTTGAAGGTACTGAGATCTCTGCAAGTAATTAGTATCATCATTAGAATATTAATTTTTTTTCTTCTAATTAATGCTAATGTTATTAAAATAGGAGCTTTTTTTGGATAAGAAGTATTATCTGTTCTCTATGTGAGTGAGAAAGTAGCTCTTCTAAAACAGACAGAAGAAAACAGGCAGAAAAGGTTAGCTGAGGGGGGAAGAGAGCTTCTCAGTTTGTTCCTTTGCAAATGTGACTATCATCTCCCATCCAGAAGCTTCCAGAAGGAATATCCTGCCTTGCCTCTTGGAGAGAGTACAGACCCTCTATTGCATTATGTGCATCAGAGATGTCTTTTAATCTTTTTAATAGAAAATGTAATAGATATTACTTATATATCCAGTTTCTTTACGCAAAAATTGTGTGATTAAAAATGCACAAAAGTGCTATAATAGACAACAGCAACTTAAAAAACACAAGTGAAATGGGTTTTGAAAAAGTATTTATCTAATCTTTTTCAGCTTTGTCCTGAAACATGTCCTCATGCTATTAACTTCACTGAGGTGAATCATCCTTTAACTTCAATGGAGTTACTACAGAAGCCTCTTATCCTGCATTAGGGCACTAGCAGTGCTCACACTCCCAGGAGTTTAATCCACGGTGGTCCCCCTCCAAGCACTTCATTTACATCAGGCCTAGGTTCCAAGAACGGGTATAACTTCTGCCATGCCAGGATGCACTTGGGAAGAGTTCTGCAGAAGGTTTAGGGCTTCAGAGAATCCCCTAACCAGCACTGCCCTTCATGTTGCTTTTGACGGCCCATCATTCAGCTCCAGCAACCAGGGAGCTCAGAGCACATAAGCAGGGCAGAACGCTGCCAAAAGGGAAGCCAGGGTTAATCTACTTAACTCACATGAGAACAAACATGGGGAGCATTTAAGTATGGTCCATGTAGCACCAGTCTCTAGACAGTAAGTTACAAAGGCACTAGAGCTGCCAGGATATTCCATTAGAGCACGCAGAGTCACTCCAAGAATCTGGAGATTCCTTAACAACATGTTTAAGCATCCTTTTAATTTTTCTTTTCTATCTTTTCATTTTGACTTTATCTGTATGTATCTATTGGTGGTGGAGAGTTGTTGGCTTGTTCACTGTTTAGAACATTTAAACTTGCTTAATTCTTTCTCTTAATTAATAAACGGTGTTATAAAGCATCAGAGAAACTGTCACTAGGTGCAGCAGCAGTACCTCAGCAATTTCAGGTGATTCTTTAGAATCAGGTTTTGCACATTTTCGTAAGGAGGAAAAATCAACAGGAGTAATTTGAGCTGTTCTTGCCTGGATAATGCCACTGGGATAAGTTTGAAGCATCTTCGCCTACAGAGAGAATGTTAGAAATCACAGGTAATCTCTCATAGCCTTATCAGATTTCATATTCTGGAAGGTCAGGGGCCTTCCTTTGTATTTACATTTGTTTATAGTTTCTTGAAAGGAGACAAGAAGAGACCTTCAGTGTCAGCTTTCTCCCCAGACATGTTTCTTTGGGGCCTCCTCAGAGCCCTCCACCACCTCTCCTTTCCAGGTCACATCCAGCCTTTCTGGCACCCAAAGTCAGAGCTGTGGTGGTAGGACACTGCCAATATGGGGTGGGAGACCCCAAGAGAAAATTACTAGCTTGTTAGGGATGCCTGTGCATTTTAACTGATAATATTATCCCCACACAAGAACATAAAGGTATGTTGCAATTACCATTGCTTTTATGAACTCTTAAGAGCATTCCGATTTTTTCTCCTTTTTTTTTATTTATGGATAGTCTGCAAATTTATAGGCAGGCAGCACCTAAAAGTCTAAGCTCTGGGCCAGGCAGTAATTTTCTTTCTCATAAACAGGCTCTTTTACAGACCAGCCTCCATAAAAGGTGCGCAGCCTGGTAGTGCTGGTGCTTTCAGTTGGTTAGAAGATGGGTTTCGTTTCTGATGTGGCATTACAAATCACCCCAAAAGATAAAAGGGATTAAGAGATGGCTGTTTATTTATTTTATTATTTTTTAAAATGCTAGTATATCAAAATTAAATAAGATACGTAACTGGGGAAACTGTTTGCCCCAGAAATGGAGGAGTCTGAGAGCTAAACAAAGCCAAGATATGTTGCAAACATCTCTGATTCAGGCTTGCTCCAGGAGCTTGCACTTAAATGCAAACAAGGTAGCATCAAACTTTTGGCAGTAAGAGATGGTAGTTCCCCGGAATACTGCTGTATATCCCAGAGCTGCTGGAACATGTCTTAATCCCTTTTATTTGGTACTTAGCCAATAACCACCCAGTTTGGTAACTGTCCAGTCTCAGCTGTCAGACAGCTATTGCAAAAGCAAATTCATAAACAAACACCTTCAGGAACATGCATTTGTTGACACACATTGCTGGGTGGTCCCGCTGGGGCAGCAGGGACACACTGGGTTTCCATACTTCTCCTTGGCTCCTCTGCAGCAGTTTAGAGGCAGCAAAGGAGCTGAGAAGTGCTCCCTTCAGCTGCGCTTGACCTGCATTGCAATTTTTCTGTTTGAGAGAGGTGTAAAAGCTTCTGTAAAGGTGGAAAACACTCATTCCTCATTTTCCAACCAGCAGAAGGTGACAAACAGTGTGTGCTGGGGAAAGTAGTCTAGAGAGAGATTTCCCTTTCCAGTGTTGAAGCTTTCCCCACCAGTGATCTGGTGATGTTGGCTCACTGCTACAGACATGTCATTTTCCAGAGCGGAACTTCTCACTTGCAGTATTTTAGCTAGCACCTAGAACTGATTTTATTTACTTTTACTGTCAACTTCAAACCTATGCTCTTGCTCTCTTTCAGTCTGCAGAATTAGAGCTATGTTTTACTGTTGCCTTTAAGCAAAACCTTGCATTGCTTCCTGTATTGCTTTTAAAAGCTAATAGCATCAGAAACCTGAGTTTACTATAGTAATTAATTTACTTTCCTCCCAACAGCCTTGGTGTTGGTCTTTCTGGTAGATACGTACTGTGTATTTTGCTCTTATGCTATTTTTTTCTATAAAGCTCTAATAAGTGATTTAGGAGGAAGAACTATATCATGCTATTTAAGCAAATGGGGCTTTAGGACTGCCATGCATTCCTCCAGTGAGCTATAATCACCCTGACTGTGTCACAGAGCCTGTCTGATTGGGACTGGGGTGCTTAATAATGAATCTTGAATCTGTTTTATCTTTGAATGAGTCCAGATGCTTTGTTAGATACCAGTTCTGTTCTCCCTCCTTCTCCTTTTTTTCAATCTCCTTTTTTTTTTTTTAATGTCAGAATGAATTGATCCCAGGCTGCTCTTCTGTACTCTGACACTTCTGAATATGGAAGTGTCACTGTAAAATGAACCATAGCAAATTCTTAATAAGCTACCTTCAGAGAGAGTTATAGTTTTTGACATTTAGTTATAGATTTATCCCTTGTGCAGGAAGCCTCATTCATTTCATGCATGCTAACCATGGTGAGAAAAAGTCATTACTAAGTATTTTTCATACTTTGGTCTGTTGAACAGCCACATCACATACACTGCCAGGCTCTAGCAGGCATCAAGAATGGGAAATGGAAGGAAGGGCAGAAGAAATGGAGACACTGTGAAACCTGTGAACCAAACTCTTTTCAAATAGTTTTAGAGCTTCTGTACCATTGTATGGGGTTGGTATCAATGCTGCATATTCAGAAAGCTGTTGACAGTTATCCAGGCTTATTGACCCTGGTTAGATCAGGGCTCTGCACTGGCTTCTATGCACCCAACCCTGAAAACAGCTATTTCTGATGGCAATAAATAATAATTGTTATGTAAATTTACATGTTATATATTAAATTAATTTGGTTTATATATAGTGTGTTATTTTAATAAATTAATGGTGAAAAAGAAGTAACATGATGACCACTATGAAATTTATCACTTCAATTTGCTGATATTGTGTTATTCTCACCTGTTTATTTAGAATAAACAAACTGAATATAATCTATAAACAAAATCCATTAATTCACCTAGCAAATCCCACTTTTAATAGAATGGTGAGGTGCTAAAGTTCTGCTTTTTAAAAATCCCCAGTATTCCAGTTTCTGAGATAAAGCATACGGGTCTGGAAACTATAATGTTATGTTCACCTGGTCTGTTTTTTTAAGTGATACTAGGTACATCAATTTTAAATTCATATTTTGGACCTGATAAAAAAGCCCAAAACCTGCTTACTGTTTTGTTCCCTTTTGTACATGTAACAGTAAGTATGTCGGAGTAACTAAAACCCATCTGAAAGAGGAAAGAGCTGCTCCTTATCTGAAGAGAGTGATTGGAAAAGCATGACTATTTTCTTCCAGTAAGAAGCTTACAAACATATTCAGAAGGTTCACTGCCCAGTGTAATGTAAACTGTGCTCACTTTTTGTTCCTAGCAGTGAGCAAATCTTAAAAAATTGCAAAATCTCTGTTTCAGCTTAACTAGTATTAAAGGAATGGCAGTGACTTCAGACGGTAGTATTTTTGTGCAAGATACACAGTCTGTTTTTTGGTGTTGTTATCAACTCTTTCTCTTTTCTCCAAAGACATTTTACTTTGTTCTGGATTTTCATAATCAGGTGTAGCAGGGTATTTGCCGAAGTGGCACAGAAGCTTATGTGAGATAAAATAGTAATCCTGCAAAATGAAAGAGAGATCCAAAACACACCAAAGTCCATTATTCTGCAAGTAATAGAGGAGCCAACAAGGAGAGGTGCCATGCTTGACCTCGTGCTCACCAGCAGGGAGGGGCTGGTTGGAAATGTTACACTTCAGGGCAGCCTTGAATGCAGCAAACATGAGATGGTTGAGTCTGAAATCCTCAGGACAGTGAGAAGAGCGTGCAGCAAGCTCACTGCCCTGGACTTCAAGAGAGCAGACTCTGGCCTTTTCAGGAACCTGCTCAGTAAGGTTCCATGGGATACAACCCTAGAGGGCAGGGGGGCCCAAGACTGCTGGTTGTTATTCAAGGATCACCTACTACAAGCTCAGGAGTGTTGCATCCCAACTAGAAGAAAGTGCAGCAGGAAGGCCAGGAGACCTCCTTGGATGGATAAGGAGCTGCTGAGGAAACTCAGAGGGATAAAAAAAGGCTCATAAAAGGTGGAAGCAAGGACAGGCGGCCTGGAAAGAATACAGGGATGTTGTCCGGGAAGCTAGGGATGAGGTTAGGAAAGCTAAGGCCCAGTTAGAATTAAACTTGGCTAGGGATGTGAAAGATAACAGGAAGGGATTCTATAGGTACATTGCAGATAAAAGACAGACTAGGGACAACGTAGGCCCCATTCAGAAGCTATCGGGAGAACTGGCTACCCTGGATCTGGAGAAGGCTGAGGTTCTTAATGACTTTTTTGCCTCGATCTTCACTGGCAAAGGCTCTGACCGCACCACCCAAGTCTTGGAAGGTAGACGCAGGGACTGTGAGAATGAAGACCTTGGGACCACTGTAGGAGACAATCTGGTTTGAGATCATCTTAAGAACCTGAACGTGCACAAGTCCATGGGACCTGATGAAATCCATCTGCAGGTCCTGAAACAGGGACTTGAACTTAAACAGGGATCTAAACTTAAACAGGAGAAGTTTAGATTGGATATAAGGAAGAAGTTCTTTACTCTAAGGGTGGTGAGGCACTGGAATGGGTTGCCCAGGGAAGTTGTGAATGCTCCATCCCTGGTGGTGTTCAAGGCCAGGTTGGACAGAGCCTTGGCTGACACGGTTTAGTGGGAGGTGTCCTTGCCTATGGCAGGGGGGTTGGAACTTGATGATCTTAAGATCCTTTCCAACCTTAACTATTCTATGATTGTGTGATTCCCTTCCAGGAATTTATTAGACCTTGGCTTAGTTCCCCATCACCTATCAGCTTGTTCGCTGGTTTCTTTTCCCTTTAGGAGAGAGGATGAGTTCCTGAAAATGAAGCAGTCTATGGCACAAGTGCAGCCGTGCACACGTGAGGGCAGCATGCCTGATAGCTGCCTGCCAGGGGCTGAACCCCCTTCCAGCACTGGTTTACAAACTGAAAACTACCACCTGTGCAATTCTGGGTCTTCACTTTTCTGCAGGCACAGTGGACATCATCATGACACCCATACAGACTGATTTTGGGTGCAGCCTGACCCCCAGGTGTCTAACCAATACCTACTGTGTTTACACAAAGGTGCAAGTAACATAGCCTGTGGTCACAGCAGTTTGCACCTCCATACAGACTGGACTGAAACAGTCCAAGTCCTGGGTAGTGGAATAAGAGGGCAGAGTAGTGTGGAGGTATCTGATACAGTGCTCGATGAGCAGCTGGGGAGGCTGGCTGCAATCCTGCAGGCTGATGAACCCATGTACCTGCTCTACAGGAGCAAGCAGATGTCCAACACTTGCTAGGAATGGCCTCAACAGCACCAGACTTTGAAAATTGAACCATAAAAGTTAAGTAGAGGTGTTACTCATCTCCCCAGATAAAGATAAGGTGCTGAAATACATGGCTGAGTTGAATTTTGAAAAAGGAAAAACCTCCTAATTGCATAATTAAACTGTTGTAAGAGATGAAAGGGCAATACCGTGCAAAGCGTGGCTGAGCAAAAGAAATTGATTAAATGCTTATCTACCTGATAAATAAGACTGAATAATCCATAAAGTGTCTCTCTCTGTTGCAGGGAAATGCAAGTTTATTAATACCAAGAAAGACATAAACATTAATGTCACTGAATTAGAAATAAATAGAGAATTGTCATCAATATGAGACCACATTTTTTAATGCTACTTTCTAGGCTGTTAGTGGTGTCCTGGCATGAATTCCTCATTTGATCCTGTGTGTTATTTTTATGCATTTCTATGAGACAATTTGGAGTACTTACAGTAATGTTCAGATAGATAGTGATTTTATTGGCCTGTTGGGTAGTTCAGTTCCAACTAAAATCAGTTGCTAGGGTTTTATCAACTTCAGTCAGATATGACTTACTAGACAGGATCCAGATCTGTACTTGTGTGTATTTATTGTACCCTAAGTTATGCTGTTCAGTGAACAGAAATGCACTTAAGATAATGCTCGTCCTATGTCTCACAGGAGTGTGGGTTAGAGCAAAACTTTGATCAGTTTAAAGGAAATAGTTCTGCCAAAATGTGATGTATTTTGTAGATGGACACTGAAGCTGTTATGAGGCTGGACACATTAGGAGAAGTCTCAGCAAAGAGAGAGATTTGGGGCAGGATTCTTTTAAGAGATCAAACATCCATTAAAAAAACTTATTTATGTGAGTGTCTGTGTTTTAATGCTGCAGTGTGTGTGGCTGTGTGTTGAGATGTCAGAAAAGGGAGAGCGCCCAGCTCTAGGGCACTCAGTCAGAAGTCAGAGTGATTAGTTTTGGCTCTAAAAGGGAGGAGGAGAGTTTTGGAACAGTCATCCTTTCTGGTGACCTCCATTCTTCATGCCCCATTCCTACTCACTCTCTTGTTTGACAAGCAGAGGTAATTTTTTCCATATGAGGGGCCAGGGAGCATCTTTCTGTCTGGGGACTCCGTTATCACCTAATGTAAAGAATATTCAGTAAGTACGTTTCAACAGATAGCAGTTGTGGTTTATTCTAAAGCATTAAAAAAAACCAAACCAAACCAAAAAATCCTAAATGCTTTATCAGATGCATTATTTAAAGAAGCTGCATGTTTCCAGCTATGGGAATTGGGTGCCTACTTCTCTGCCAGCCTGTGCAGACTGATGCCTTTCTCCACTTTCTTTAAAGACCTAATTATGTTGCAGGCAGCTACCTTGTTCTGTTCAGTCTCATATTCTGCCACATTGCCATTGGCAACAGAAAGAACTAATTAAATAACTATACTAAATTACTGTTTTCTCATTCATTTATTCTCTGTCCAATCTCACTGCATATTCTCTTTTAGGCAGGGGATAGCTAAAGTAAGGCAAACCCTGTTCTTTCATGGGTTCCCAGGGGCTTAGGCTGCCATTAGGACTACTGCAGTTATATATAGGTTATTTTTCAATTCCGTCTGTGTTATCAGATTGAAATCTATTCCCTCAGCATCTACTTAAAGGCATCAGAGGAACCGAAAATTTAATCCTGTTTCATTCCCACTTTGTTTCAGCATATTGAAATTTCAGTTATAAAAGAAATCAGTGATTCTTTAATAAAGACATATTGTGTCAAACCAAACTCAGCAGCCTGTCCCTGATGCTGGTCATGCTTGCAGTTTACCAAGCATATGAAAACCTGGTGGCTGGTGCTCTCTAGGAAGAAAAGGAATTGTAGGCAGCAGCAGACGTCCCATTTCCCTGCCACCTCACGTTAACCTGGGGTGGGACAATGAATGGCACCTTCTGAAAGGAAGGGCCCTTTAGGCAATGAGCAGGCTCCCTTTAGCTTGTGGACATTCTCTGTCTTCCTCAAGTCTGAGCAATGGGCAGTTCATTATATTTTAAGCCTTTCTTGGGATGTCAGGAACAGAAGGTAGATGACACCCATTGAGACTTTAGGACTCAGGGATCCACACATTGTGTAAAATAAAGTTCTGAAAACTATATAATTTATCAGGCAGATGTAATTCCATCGAGGGGTTCTGGAGACAGTGCAGACCACATCATCCAATTATAGCCCGGAAATTCAGTTACTGTGCCTGCAGGAGCAAATACTGCTTTTATACCCTATAGTGTGATTCTGCAAATCTTGTTTGGATGGAAACAGTGCTGCCCTCTTCCCACTCAGCGCAGATGCAAAAGTATTTGTGGGATGAATTTTGGTGGAGTACAGAACGTATTAAAAATATCACTCGCTGATGCCACAAAAAGCTAAGATGAATGGAACGCAGTTTTTTTCCTCATGAGCTCCTTATTTCAGTTCCATGGTAACAGGTTTAGTACTCAGTTAGCTGTAATCCAAGCAACATGGCCACAAAAGCAGGAGGGGTCAGATACAGTATGCTGGCTTTGGTACAAAATACTAGAGCTTCACTAATTTAAGTAAACATTTGTGTTTGATTAGGCTTTGCTTATCCTACTATAGAGAGACTTTATTGAAATAGAAAATATTATACAGATTGGATTTATCTCAATCTGAAGTATTTTTCTTAATAGGATTGAGAAGTGTTGAATTATTCAAAGATGGAACCTCCCTGTGGGTAAGGTAGAGTTTGTTCTAGGCGTGTTTTATAGTGTACTGTGAAGGGACTTGCTGTTAGTGTGCTATTCCTAAAGGAGATATTAATGCTCATAGGGCCAAGTCCTAAACCTCTGATACATAAAAACAACTCCCAGACTACTCATTTGTCATTACACAAGAGTCATACTTAATCTTTAGAGTGTATCATATTTTGTTATGATTGTACATGTTGACAAATGCTGTCAAACCTCTAAAATACTAATTTATTTTGCAAGCAATATTTTTTTCTTTTTCTGACTGAAATAATCAACATCTCTGCATCTAGTCTGAGAGGATGCTGCATCGGGCTTTCTCATACCAAAGTTCCCTCCATCTGGTCGTAATCCTGTCAGTCCTGACATCTGAGTGGAAGGCAGTGAGACTGAGCTTATAATATCTGAGTCTTCATGTGAGCTGTCTGCACCCCAGCCATGGCATTGAAGGTCCTTTAGTATGTGGCTTAAGACCAGCAAACTGTCGAGAGGTCAAGGCCAGATTTTTGCCTTTTCTCATCAGAGAGATGCTCTTCAGAACCCCCCATCATTCTGATTTTTATGGATACCCCACAGAGCTTTCAGATGTATCCCACTGCAGGAAAAGAATAATAAAAGCCTGGTATCAGCTGTGGTACTAAGCCACAGCACCACAGTTGGCCCATCAGGCCCCACACAGTTTTCTTACACTGCCTCTGTATTTAGCTACATCGGATAAATAAAATAGATGGGGTTTAGTTCTAGCTGGCTTGTGTGTAGCTTTTTAGATGTCAGTTTGCATTTCCATACTGAGCTTTTGTGGTTGTGTATTGAGCTTTTAGAAGAAATAATATTTTTATTCCTGAATATACAGGGAGTATACTCATCTTTCTCAGAAAGATGAGTACCGTGTTCTTACTTAACTTAAAGTTCACTCTAAAGTGGAATAAACTGCATGGAAATGAGACCTTTGCATATTTGAATTCAAAATATTTGTGTGAGTTAATACAGGTTTAATCTCAGATGAGAACATATAAAACTACAGGCAGACTTAGCAGTTTGCACTCTCACTCGAATTCATTGCAAGTGAAAGGTGTGCACTGCCTTGCCATACTAACTGTGAATGGATTGGTACTAGTGGATAGATGTGACCCATCAGTCATCCGCAGACCCTGAGCTGTCAAGTGTGTCCTGAGAGCAAGCAGTAGTTCCTTCATAAACTACAGTGGCCCCTTCACACTGTGCCCTGTGCCCCGCGGTCAGCTCCTGCCTCTGCGCCAGCAGTGAAGCTTCATGCTGGCTCTGGGCATCATCTGGGAAGAAAGTGAGTTTGCAGACTGGGGTGTCCATTTGCTGAAAACAAAACTGTAAGAGGAAAGGCTTCTTTAGGCTCTGCATCTTGCCTTCCCCCTTACATCAACTGTGATAAAAGCTGTAAAAGACCAGGGAAGAGGAAATTGCAAGCTGTTCTTTGTGTTAGCACTGAACATCCTACTTCTTCAGGTGGGCATGGGCCCTCACCTTCTGGATGAAGTCATTTCAGGACTTCACAGTGCTCCAAATACAGTCTGTGGGCAGAGAGACTGCTGCTTTTGGAAAGCTATCTTGATTGTTAAATGCCCTCTTAAAATGCAAAGTTCCTCCCAAACAAAAGATTTCATAAAAGATCATTTTTCTTTTATGGCACTTTTTACAACCACTGCAGTGTGTGGTACCTTCAACAGTTTTACAGCCCCCTTGCCATTACCTTGAATTTACTGGCCGTAGTAATATTTATAGACAGTACAGACGTGCTGTAAACACAGAGTCTGCTAGCCAGCATCAAGGATGATTCACTGGACTGATATTTTTATGTGATGTGATTTGCTAGTAAAACAGAACACATACTGTTTATTATTCACAATTTTTCACGCTCTGAAACATTCTGGTCAGCCTTCTTTATTTCATTAAAACTCCATTTGGAAGGATTGTTGCTTGTCAGTATTTGAGCTTTCCTATTATTTTGAAATAAATAGTTCAGTTGAATTTTCCCTTTTACAAGGATGGATCTCTGTTAGAGCAGGTGTAGCTCTCCCACCTCATCCTCCCATGGAAAAGGCTAATCTGAAGTTCTAAGATGAGGATGTAGGAAGAAGGAACAGAACTCTCACATTTTACATGATGAGATGAAGAGTTTATTAAACAGCAGAATGGAGCATAGCTTCCCCTCTGGTACTATCTCAGATGCTCATCCGTCTCAGCCGGGATTGGCAGAATGGACGGAAAGAAGTGTGCAGAAGAAGAGTAGGACTATTGTGTGAAAGACTAGGTGCTGAAGGACAGAGAAGCGGCAGAGGGAGATAAAGGAAGAGGGCACTTTTGTTGTTTGATGATTTAACCAGTCTCCCCTGCAGTCTCTAAGTGCTGCAGTGCCATGCTCAATATTTTATTCCTTTAAATTCTGCCCCAGTCAAGACAGACCATATCCATCCTCCCCAGCTCCTCTCTGCCTTTCCCCTTGTTAGCAGCCTCTGTTAGTGCAGAGCCATGGCTTCAGGAACAGAAGTAGAAGCACCTAGGATGAAAAGCCCAAATGCTGTTTTCCTTTAGTAGTTCTTGGACAGCTGCAGAAAATCTCACTTAAGACCTGCCACATACAGGTGTTTGCTCATGTATTGTTTTTCTTGTCTCACGGCCCTTTGGAAAGTGTAGTGTTCTCTTGCATAAGATTGCAGGAAGATCTTCAGATCAAGACCAGCCCTACTTCTGCTTATTTTATTTCTGTGTATGGTTGTGACTTCTGGCCTATATGGAAATGTCCTCTATGTCAGAAACAAGGCTTGACCTGGTGCACTGCACCTGGAGAAACAGGACTTTCTCCAAAACACTTCAGACATAGAATAATTTCACTTTCACATGGATAAAATGGATGAAGCTCTTTTCGTCCTTCTTACCTTCCCATATCAAGCATCCCTCTGCCTCTGTCAAAACCTAATCACAAGTGAAGATGTCTCCCACAGAGGACCTCTTTATAACCATAGCAACTCCATCAGCAGCTCACGGTCACATTGCAGAGCTGCTTGTCAGGAACAACAGCTTTCCTTGCTCAAAGGGGGAACCTGCAACTGTATTTACCCTTTCTGTAGTGAAAGCAGGAGAAAAGCACATCCAAGGCTCAACTTTACTTTTTCTTGGACATGCGGTGACTCTTTGAAAATCAGACAGACTGGAAAAGTGGTTAGAATAACATAAAGGAGTGGGGAAATGCAATTTCCAAACACAGCAGTTACATTGCAAAAGAAGCTGATGATTTATACACATTAGCAAAGTGCTTTGACCGTCTTTTCAAATGACATTAATATTGTTATTGCTGTTGCAGTGGCTGAGAACCCTTTATTGCATTTGTTTACCTTTTAAAAAGTGATGCTTAAGGCTGTTTTCCAGAATAGTGGCGGTGTGTATCATAGCTATTGTTGTGACAATAAATATTTTGGTGAGGTGTGTTAGTTTATTTCAGCATTGACTGTTCTTGTATTAGCTCTCTGAAAATTAACTTTAAAATGACATTGCTGGGTCCAGTGTTTATAGTTTCAAAAATTTTCAAATCAGAGGTATTCACATTTCAAACAGGAATATTTCTTTGCTTCCCTAGCCACCAGCTGCGCCAGCTCAGTTCTAACTTGGCATTACAGGTAATAAAGTTCCCCCAAGCTGCATTTTGCTTTGAATGACTCAGTGCACTCTCTTTTTCTTTTGGCATGTACTGGGGGCCTGCATTCAGGTTTTTACAATCCACTTTCATCTAAACGACTGTGCACACAAAGATTATTTCTGAGCAAGATGAATTCCATGTTCCTACTTAACTTGGTTCACTCTGAATTGGAATGAACTTCATGGAAACAAGACGTTTGTAGTAGTGTGTCTTGGTTTTGCGGTTTGCCTTAACCCAAATTAATCCTCATAGAAATTGTGACATTTTTGAGATGATTTCAGGAGGGGAAACAAGGCAAGAAGAGGCACAATATGCTGGAATGATGACATAAATTTCATTCTCTTTCAGAAATAGGGCCCCAAAATGAATGTCAAATACTGACATAAAAATGTTAATAACAGTTTTTCTACTCAAAAGTAATTTTGTATCTAGTTGTCTTTCATTTCACTTCAAAAAAATGGAAGTTCTCTTAGATGCATAAGTCTGAAACAAAACATTTTACTCTAGGCCAGATGAAATATTTTGTTAGAAAGGAAATAATCTTTTTGTATTACAAACTGCCCCTAAAATTAATTATTTGGAGAGTCCTAAGGAGAAATAAATGGGAATTGAATATGCAAGTTGGATGCTACTGAGCAGGCAAAAAGGATTTGTTTCTGTATGCAACACTGGTGAGGTTTTTATTGGTCATTAATACCAAGTTCATTTCTGGCACAAATGCATGATAAAAATTCAGAGTTATAAAAGCGGGCTGGAATCTGAGAAAAATGGCTCATTATGAAAGATGTTAGAAGCTCAAGCTATTCAGCTTATCAAAATCAGAGAGAAAAGGTGATCAATTGTGGTGTGATTATAGTGTGAGTACATTGGAATGAAATTTTGATAACAGAGTACTCTAAGCGAGAAGAAAAAGGCATTGCAAAGTCTAAAGGTTGGAATTTGAAGCCAGGTGAACTCAGTCATGAGTTAAAGCTGGGATTTTGGGGGGTTTTTGTTTATGTTTTTCTTTTAAACACTGGTAATTAAGTTTTGAAACAATTCCATTGGCAGGGAAGGAGGGCATGAAAGATTTTCTGTTAGAGATTTTAAACCTTATCGTGAAGAAAGATGTACCTTTGCTCTAGCACCAGCTGAGCTTGTGGTGGGAGCTGTAGGTGAAATTGTCTCTCTCTCCCTCCCTTCAGCAGGAGACCATGCTGTCATGATGATCCTTTCTAGCCTCCATAGCCTCAAAGTTTGTTAGCATATTCTATTTTCTAAAATCAGCATTGCTTATTGTCAAAACTTACATTTTTGCCTAAAGAAAGAATGTCCAGACTTGATGCATGATTGAAGAGTTTGTCTTCTCAATTTTGGAGATATGTGTTTTTAAGTTATTCTAGTACAGAAAGAAAGGAAGTAATTTACATCAACATTATGCAGACCTGATTTTAATTTCCAAGGTTTGAACCCAGATTTCTAGCATTGAGAGTCAAGCTTTGCTGTATCCCTTAGACAAAGTTCTTCTGCAGAAACACTTTCCATAATGATATTTATGGATCAAGACAGGAGAGTAGATATAGCCTATTGGTTATTCATTGCGTTTAAATGAGGACATAGAAACTCTGAAAAGAATTACACTTTTGTAGAGGAAAATGTATTTTTCCCTGGCAGGTCAGAATAAAAGATCGATTTGTACTTTGCATTATTTTGCCTCCTCTTCAACTAAGTTGCAAATCAGGGTCTTCTGTAGGAGAGAACAGCGCAGCTGTTCCCTGGCAAAGAATCTGTATTGCTTGGCTATTACTTCTGAATCTTTAACAAAGAGCCAGCTCTTCTACAGGTGATAATGTTCAGAAATATTACACCTATCCCTAGGAAAAAATGCTGTGAGAAAGCCATGACTGCAAGAGCATGAATTAAAACAGGAACTGCAAGTATGAGCAGTTCTGTTTGAACAGAAAGAGGAATTGCAAATGTGAGCATTCCCATTTTAACTGATGTTCCACAAGCCACCATGATAAATAAAATATTGAGTTAAAATTATCACAAATTGAGCCAAACGACCTTCTCGTATATGAGTAATTATGTATGCCAGGCTGGGTGCTGAAAATACAATTTGTAGGTTTTGCTTTACCATTGCAGCACTATATTTTCAAGGATTTTCTTTCTCAGCTTGCATAGCTCAAATTGTTATTCACATTTGAGTGTAGTTTTTCTGCACAAAGTAGATCAGCTACTGGCAGCACTTGAATTAATGGTGGCCTATATATTTGTACCGTGAGCAATAAATCCTGCCTTCATTGTCACATTTGACACTGTGCATTGCATAGGATCATAATATTTAGAGTGCATCTGGACATTTGCATGGAATATTTAGATTTCCTATTTATGTTGCACTATATGTAGCTTTTACCAAAAAGAATTGTGAACAGATGTTAGGCAGGTAAATTAATACCTTTTTTTTGTTTGTGTGTCATAGATAAATTAAGAGAATTACAACTACTTTCCCAAGCAGTGCTTAGGATGAGAAATAAATCTTATCATAGTTTGTCCATATCAAGAATGGGTCCATAGTGGATGATGCATTCTTGACAGAAAAGGAAGTGTTCTCGTCATAACTCATCTTGTGAACTTGATGTGGACCACCAAAAGAAAAACCTAATTAATGAAAATTGAGTGGAAGAAGACCTTTAAGCCTAACTTTTCTTGTTAGGTTCAGGAGGTGCACTTTCGCAACTCAGCACCGCGTGCCAGGTGGGAAATGCTTTTGTGAGCTAGGCAACCCTACTTCAGATCTTGTACAAATCTGAAATCCACCAGTATGTTTCTATGAGTCTCACTGGTCTTTGGGCAGCCTTTCTGACAGTCACCTTGGTGACCAAATTCAACGATCCTTTCTTCTTTGAGTGGCACACCAAGGAGTATACTTCAGCCTAGTTCCTTGGATATTTAAGTATATCAGTATGGATTATGGATTACTAAACCTGACTACAGGCCTGCTGAGAAACATACTTTTGGCCTCCCTCAGACTTCTGTTGCTCATGTGGCACTCTACAGTGACACTTTGAGAGCTTCAAGAGCACATCTGGCATCACCAGTGCTGGGACCATCTATTCAGCATCTTCCGACTGGCATACCCCCTAAAGATCAGATCTGTGCTTCAGTCCCGCTCCACTTTGACAGATAGTTTTCAGGGGCTATTGGGGCAAATAAGAAATACTTTCCGGCTGCAAAGAGGAGTAATGTCATAGAACACCTCCAGCGTTGTGTTTGGGATATTACAGATACTACCAGGAAGCTGTGGCTCTGCCCCTTAGCACTGGTGTTCTTTTCTGCCCACCTACATCCGAGCAAGCACACAGGATGTGTGGTCTGCCAGCTAAAGGACATCTGAGTCTGCTGGAAACAGACAACTTTGTGGTGACATTGGTTACAAGGTGAGCTAGTGGCAACAAAACATCTTTTCCAGCCTATGGAGTGCTATGAATCTTGAAGCAGCTTCCTATTTTTAAGTCACTTCAGTGTTCAGTGGTGAGATTTTGGTCTTTATAGAAGAGTATGCCTCTTTTATACACTGCCCTTTCAGGAGCAACTGTGGATCAGAAAGACCTCCCACATAAAGAATTCAGATTAAGGCTCACATGAACCTTTCATCCTGTATGCCTTTGGTAGTCTTATAAGATGACCTTAAGTCTCAAAGTTAAGCTGATGCTTTCCAAGTCTTTACTCCTACTCAGGAGAAGCATACTTTTGTGCAAGATCCAAAAAGGACAGATTTTATATTCCCCTCTAAAAGGCTGATGCTATTAGAGAATTTAATTGATTATTTACAGCACTGCAGGAAAAAATGTAACAAGAAATGCTTTTAATGATATTTCTGTTAGGACGTAACCTGTGTAAAATACTGATATATCTTCAGAATCCGTTACAGTTCTCCTCGGCCAGAGCCACTCAAGCATCCAGCATCCTTGATGAATTTCCAAACATGTGAAGCAACAATTTTGTTCTAAGTTATGTGATTTCAGCTGATGTGATTTTTCAGAATTAACATCAAGAGTGGTTTCCCCACTGGACAGTGCAGTGCAATACTCCGTATTAGCTAAGGGATACCTACCTACATCAAGGAGGGCTGTGGAGTTTTACTATCCTTTGGGTTTGGTTTGAGTTTTTTTGTTTTGCTGAAAACAGAAAAATGATTGCAGAACAAAGAGATGATTTGCCAGTAGCTCCTTTTCAGCAGTCTCTGTGGAGCAAACATCCACAGTATTCCACCACATTTGGCTTTACCTTGGAAACAGACAGAATAATAGAACCACAGGGGATAGGAGCAGGAACAGAAGCAACCAGTAATGCACTGCATGCTGCTTCAAGGCAGGGTGATTTTTGAGTGCAAAGAGGTTGCTTTGGGCTTGCAGCTGAGGCACCAAATCTCAGAAGGGTGAGGGGGTGCAGGTAAGGCTTCTTTGGGGATGAACAACCCCTTTTTCACTCAGATACAGTTTCCTGGGATCACCTGGAAGACCAACCGCTGCATGGGGGGCAGAAGGCAGAGGATCATGTCTTCCACCTCTGCAAATTTGTCTGTTGTATGTACAGAAAAGACAGAGCAATGCCTGCCATTGCAAAAACCCAACCAACCAATCACCCACCCGAAAAAAGACTGAGCAAAATATCCATTGCTATTGATTTACCTTGTTGAATATCATGGGATATTTAATGCCACAGCATGGGAGCTTTACAAAATGAATCTGCAATCCTGGGAGGGGAAAAGGATGGTTTTTTATCCACTAGTAAAATTCTGAAATAGAGTAAATACAAGTTGTGAGGGGTTAGACGTTCAGTGCAGCGTGCTAACTGCAATCCTATTTTAAGTACATCCTCCATTAGAGGATGTCTTGAGAAAAAATTACCTTCCCATTAGAGGACAAAGCTGCTCTGTAATTAAGATAATTATTTTTTCTGTAGTTGTCTTTTATCTTACATTTCAAGATAGTTTTTTTTTTCTTTTCAATTATTCTGGTTTTGAAATTAAACATGTTAGGAAATTTTTTACAAGGTGCTAATAAGAAAAGCTGAGCAGCTGCAGGCTGCTGAAATGAGTCAGCTGAGGGGTGGTTTTGCTCAACTTAGCCCAGTGGCAACAGATAATAATCTAGTGAATAAGAAAGACTCCATCTTTGAAAGGCTATGGCCTCCCTTCTTAACAAAGTGGCTGTGCTGGAGACCTTTTCTGAACAGCATTTTATCAGATGCAAACCATAAAGGCACCGAGATAAGTGTCATAGCTGTGGCTGCATCACTTTTATCTCTGCATAGTGGGTACTGAATGCTGGGGGGAAATCTGACACAAAGTACAGCTTCATATGGCTGCTCTCCCCACCTTGTAACCAAGGGGGAGCTGAGGAGTCATCTCCTATTTTCTGTCAAGGTCGGTAATGACCTGGAGCTCATGTTGTACAAGCACTATGAGACTGGGAAATCTCTCTGCTCCCCTCAAAAGCTTCATGCGTGCGCCATATAAATCTCTCCTCTAAACCGTGGTAACCTAATTAAGAGCTTTTTGTACCTTATCGTACTTGATGGCTCCTGAGGTGAGGTGGGAGCTTCATACCTCATTTGCTGGTCGTAGCATTTCAGCAGGGTGGAATGCAGTGCTGTACAGGTTAAGAAGTGCTGTTGTAAGTAATTAAAAGGGGGAAAATAGCTTTGCTGCTTGACTGCCATGTATGGTATTACATGCTCCATAAAGATGATGGAATTTGCTTGCTACCCTGCTGTAACACAGCTCTGTGTGTACGCCTGTTGATCTCAATGCCCACACTGAGATCTCGCATTGTCCCAAAGCAAAAGGTGTTAGTGTGAGAAACATTCATCTCTTTGAACGGCATCTGCACATGAGAAAATGTTGCAACATGTGCTCCTTGTGCACATGCTTTTGAGGTGCTGGTGTTCCCCAAACCTGCCGGCAGTCCACCAGAATATTGCTGCAATATAGTGACATACCAGATAGAGTCAGATATTAATATAGTAATGTCTAAGATGCAGTCATATAAGGGAAGATTCAGTAGGCATTCAGTGATGGGCAGGGCTTGTCCTGGTGGTTAGAGATGGACTAGGTAGACCTTTACCAGCCACCGCTAATAATGTGACAAAAAAGGTAAAATTGCTCAAACCTATTGTCTATTTTTGCAAAATCCTGAGATGCTGATGTTATTTAGCTGCTTTGGAAAATGTTGTCTGAAACGGTCAGCTTGGGAGGTAATGCACTGACGTTATAAACTGTGTGTTGGTATGAAAACAAATTAAATTCATTACATTTTAAGGCCCTATGACTTAACAAGATTTGGGCTATTTTTCCATGTCTTTATGGAGCACACAAATGAGCACTGTCTCCAGTGCCACTTATCAGGTAACTCTGTTTTTCAATCAGACTGTCATAAAAGCTCTCATACATGATTTATTGAGATAGAAGGCAGGGAGACCATAAAATTAGCCTGTTGACTTTCCTTGGCTATTTACCCATGTTGCCCCCCTGCTAAAAATTTAGTTGTAGACAGCAGCTCCAACAAGGCACAGAAGGTCACAATCTCCTTGACAGAGAATTAGGCACTAAATGCCCATAGACCCTGGTTAGGGAGAGATTTGCCGTTGACTCTGCCAGCACCGTTCCTCTTTAGTGCACCAATCATCCCAGCATGGCAACATCTCCCTGCAGCTGATGGGGACTTCGCCACAGTTAGTGCTGCAGATCCCAGTCCCCCACCAGGATTTCCTTCCTCTGCTGTAGATGGCCTCAGTTAACTGTTCTGTTTCAACTTCAGCCACCGTTATCTCTATCAGCCTAATCGCTTCCTGTTGGCTGCAGTGCTACTTGTCAGGTATTTACCGTCTCTGCTCATTGTCCCATCTCCACCTCTCTTTCCTAAAGGTATGATTGCTTGTTTAGTTTCAGATCATAACCCTTTATGCTCTGACTTTGCATATGACCTATTCTACCTCCTTTTTAATCTGTGATACATATGTAAAGCAGAATTAATATAATAAGGTAAACAGAAGTGTATTAAATCCCCTCGTTTTCAGGCTGAAAAGAAATAGTGAAGGTGTAAAGGACTGCATGCCCCAAAGTTATGAACCAGACCCCAAAAGAACAGATATTAGCTTTTCGAAAGGGATGCATTTAAAGAAAAGGAAATGCATGTTTCACTTTCCTCACTGGTTTTTAAGCATCTTCGAGTGACACTGTGGCTTTTCTACCCCATAGCAAGGCAGACTGCAAGCAGGGAACAGGTAACTAAATGCAAACCTGAAATTTTCACTGACCTTTCTCAGTGTGTACTTTAGGGACAAGTCTCTATCACAAGAGCTGGAAACACTGCCCATGCAAATGATTAGCATGTGTGAGAAGCGTGGAAGTTTCTCCATGTGTTTTCCAGACTTAAGATTTCAAGCAACCCTGTGATCTTAAATATCTCCCTTGCAAGCAGAGCCCTCTTTCCCCAGACTACAAAATCTAAGCAGGTAAATGAGGCTGACACATCCAAGAAGCCACTGTAATATGGCCACTTATCCATTGAAGTCTCTTCCTAGCTCCAGGGCCATGCACAGGACTGGGGAAACAGGTAACAGTGCCAAATGCAAAACAGGATCATGTCCTCTGAAAATAAAACAAATTACAAAAGAGAAACCTGAAAATGTAATGTGTCCCAAAAATTATTTAAAATTAAACGTGAATCTCTTTTTCTACTGAACCCTCCCATCCTCACATGGGACTTATTCTTTGCTTGATTTATTTAAGAAAAATCATAGAATCATAGAATAGTTAAGGTTGCAAAGGACTTTAAGATCATCTAGTTCCAACCCCCCTGCCATGGGCAGGGACACCTCACACTAAACCATGTCACCCAAGGCTTCATCCAGCTGTCCTGGGTTCAGCAGCAGCAGTCAGTTTTTCTCCTTCTTAGTAGCTGTTGCAGCACTGTGGTTTTGACTTTCGGCCTGGGAATAATACTGATAAAGCCGATGTTTTCAGTTACTGGTCAGAATGTTTACCCTGACCAAGGACTTTGTGAGTCTCATGCTCTGCCAGGGAGGAGGAGAAGCCGGGAGGAAGCAGGGACAGGACCCCTGACCCAAACTAGCCAAAGAGGTATTCCATACCACAGCACATCATGCCCAGGGATGTAACTGGAAGTTACCCAGAAGGGCACGTCTCTCTTCTCTGTCGGGCTCATTTCCAGCGGGCGGTATCATATTCTCTTCCCTTGTTATTTCTCTTATCATTATTATTATTGGTGGCAGCAGTAGTGATTTGTGTTATACCTTAGTTACTGGACTGTTTTTATCTCAACCCGTGGGAGTTACATTCTTTCGATTCTCCTCCCCATCCCTCTGGCGGGGGGGGGGGGTGGAGGGGTGGAGTAGAAACTGCGTGGCTGACTTGCCGAATGGCTTAAACCACGACAGCAGCCTGGCCTTGAACACCACCAGGGATGGAGCATTCACAACCTCCCTGGGCAACCCATTCCAGTGCCTCACCACCCTCTCAGTAAAGAATTTCTTCCTTATATCCAATCTAAACTTCCCCTGTTTAAGTTTGAACCCGTTACCCCTTGTCCTGTCACTACAGTCCCTGATGAAGAGTCCCTCCCCAGCATCCTTGTAGGCCCCCTTCAGATACTGGAAGGCTGCTATGAGGTCTCCACGCAGCCTTCTCTTCTCCAGGCTGAACAGCTCCAACTTTCTCAGCCTATCTCCATACAGGAGGTGCTCCAGTCCCCTGAGCATCCTCGTGGCCCTCCTCTGGACTTTTTCCAACAGTTCCATGTCCTTTCTATGTTGAGGACACCAGAACTGCACACAATACTCCAAGTGAGGTCTCAGGAGTGCAGAGTAGAGGGGCAGGATCACCTCCTTTGACCTGCTGGTCATGCTGCTTTTGGTGCAGCCCAGGATGCGGTTGTCTGTCTGGGCTGCAAGCATACACTGCTAGCTCATGTTCATTTTCTCATTAACCAACACCCCCAAGTCCTTCTCCGCAGGGCTGCTCTGAATCTCTTCTCTGCCCAACCTGTAGCTGTGCCTGGGATTGCTCCGACCCAGGTGTAGGACCTTGCACTTGGCATGGTTAAACTTCATCAGGTTGGCATCAGCCCACCTCACAAGCGTGTTGAGGTCCCTCTGGATGGCATTCCTTCCCTCCAGCGTATCAACCGAACCACACAGCTTGGTGTCATCGGCAAACTTGCTGAGGGCGCACTCAATCCCACTGTCCATGTCACTGACAAAGATGTTGAACAAGACCGGTCCCAACACCAATCCCTGAGGGACACCACTCGTTACCGGTCTCCAGACAGACATCAAGCCATTGACCACAACTCTTTGCATGCGACCATCCAGCCAGTTCTTTATCCACCGAGTGGTCCACCCATCAAATTGATGTCTCTCCGATTTAGAGACAAGGATGTCATGTGGGACAGTGTCAAAGGCTTTGCACAAGTCCAGGTAGATGACATCAACTGCTCTACCCCTGTCCATCAGTTCCGTAGCCCCATCATAGAAGGCCACCAAATTGGTCAGGCAGGATTTCCCCTTAGTGAAGCCATGTTAATGGCTTAATGTTTTTCATGTGCCTTAGCATGCCTTCCAGGAGAATCTGCTCCAAGATTTTGCCAGGCACAGAGGTGAGACTGACTGGTCTGTAATTCCCCGGGTCATCCATTTTCCCCTTCTTGAAAATGGGGGTTATATTTCCCTTTTTCCAGTCATCAGGAACTTCACCTGATTGCCATGATTTTTCAAATATGATGGCCAGTGGCTTAGCAACTTCATTCGCCAGCTCCTTCAGGACCCGCAGATGGATTTCGTCAGGTCCCATGGACTTGTGTATGTTTAGATTTTTAAGATGGTCTCGAACCAGATCCTCTCCTACAGTGGGCCTGAGGTCTTCATTCTCACTGTCCCTGCATTCGCCTTCCAAGACTTGGGTGGTGCGGTCAGAGCCTTTGCCAGTGAAGACCGAGGCAAAGAAGTCATTAAGAACCTCAGCCTTCTCCAAATCCAGGGTAGCCAGTTCTCCCGATATCTTCCAGAGGGGGCCTGCATTGTCCCTAGTCTGTCTTTTACTCGCTACATACCTATAGAATCTCTTCCTGTTATCCTTAACATCCCTAGCCAAGTTCAATTCTAACTGGGCCTTAGCTTTCCTAACCTCATCCCTAGCTTCCCGGACAACATTCAAAAAGAAACAAAGAGCAAGCAGTAACTGCACTTCCTTCTTAACTCTAAGGGTTTTCACTTGGAACCTGATTAAACTCAAAGCTTGCACAAAAAATAAGTTTAAAAAATCTGTAGTGGATCATGTTAAATATTAATTCAATTTGCAAATATGTGCACAGTCTTTGGGAGCTCATCTATCAGGAAAAGAAGTAAAACCTGACTTCTTTTATAGATGTGAGCAAGAACTGTTTTGCTAGTACTACTGCTCTAAAGTAAAATGAATGTAAGAAAATTAGCCAGTGTAAGTATTTATTTGCCTGCAAAAGCTTTCTGTGCTGGGCTGCCTGGCCTGGCTTTCCCCTCTAACAGCAGAGAGCATTAAAGCAAAATATATCTTCCTCTGCTGTTACATTAGTTTTGCTGCCTCACTGTGCTGGCTTCTGTTTCCAGCAAGGGGAAAAATCTCTGCTGTCCTATTCTGCAGCTGGTTCCATTTAATTTTATCCCATTCACCTGTAGTTGGAATTATACAATCAAAAGACACAGGCCATGGCTGGAGGCTCCTAGAGTAACAGGGGTGTGTTTATTTCCACAGTGGGGGTATGGCTTCATGCTCAGTGTGTTGCTGGTTGGGATTTCTGGCTTCAGTACTCTGCTCATCCTAAGAGGTGGGAATTGAGAGAAGATAGGCGCTAGGAGATAGAGGGTTTGGTCTGATTTCTGAAAAGTAGGTAGTGCTGCTGCCAGCCCTCTGTAATCTTTCTAATGAGTACAAAATGCTTTTCTTGAGCAGGCAGTGTGGGTGAGCTTTGCCTTTTTGAATGTGTGTCTTCCCTGTGCCAGAGAGGGTGATGAGTGGCTAGTGCAGGCTGTGGTCCAACAGCAATACAGCTGAAGGTGGCCCTGTCCAACAGAGAAATGCGTGCTGATGTCTAATTCTTTGTTTTTTGAAGAGCTTGCTGGAAAGCAAAAATGAAATTTCAGAAGGAGGGGGAAGGAAGAAGAAACCTAAGCTTTGGTATCTGCTTTTTACAGAGGCTTACAGCTCTCCTTCATGCAGATAGGTTCCTATATCTGATCTTATTGCACCCTGCAGTAGCTTCCTAAACTAGAGATTTACTTGCAGGGACAAGAGTCTTTTCTCAGTGTCTCTGGCATGACTTCTCTACCTGATAATCCTCGTTGTAAAGGAGATCTGGCTTTCAGTCCTTGCTTTGAATTGCGCAAACAGAATCGGAAGCCAGTTTGCCTGCGTCCTGCATGTGTGTCTTTTGCTCTAAGAAATTTGGCCAGAGTACTTAATTTGACCTGAAGCCTAATCAAAAAGGGAGGGTTGGGGAAAAAAATAAATCTTCATGTTTTATAATTGAAATGAGAATTACAAACTAGTCTAAACAAAAAAAAAAAAAAAAAAAAAAAAAAACAAACCACCTCATTGGAATTTTCTCAGCCCTAACTATCCATATAAAAATCTCCATGGAAATCTCCCTTTATCATCACTATCTCCACAGTCAATAACAGCCATATCTGAATGTTCCTGGAGTTGTGCGTTTAACCAGTTCTCAGAGCTTGGATGCATCTTTGTGAGGTCTGACCCAAATTAGGTGAAGAAATTGTAGCTGAGGACAGCACATTAGGCAAGGTGTGAATGGTGCCGTGAAGAGCTGGGAAACGTTACAGCTCTGCTTGGGAATGTAAGGAAGGCTCTCAGTCCCTTCTTCTATCATCCCTCTGTGTGCACTGGTGCTGCTCTAATCCTTCCAGAGCTGGGGAGCATCCGAGCTACTGCCCAGCTGCTGTGAGGACCATGTCCCTTCCAGCTCCCCTGTCTGCAGATCATCACCTCGGGGTTCCCCTCTGGGATAAGCCTGCCCGGAGCTCAGCCCTGGTGGTAACCCTGAGGCTGTGCCCGTGCTCGGGAAATGCCTACAACCAGCAAGGGAGAGGCTGTGCTGCAGCACAAGCCTTCAGAAGCTGTCATTGATGTAGAGGCTGAGCAACAAAGTCAGCCGACTGCTTGCTCAGGAAGTCATGGCTAATACACTTGCACATCTTTGGCCTTTTCCACCTGTCATGTAGCCTGCCAAACTGTTCTTTTTCCTTTCCTCCTCTTTCCCTCCTCCTTCTTTTCGGAAAGCAAATAAATATATCCACTGCAAAGGGAACAGGAAGAGTAGAGACTGGGTTCAGCCACTGCTTCCACCTCTCATCTGATGCTTGATCTTGCTGTGACTGCTTCACCACTTCTGCCTCAGCTTTCTCCTCTGTAAAAGCAAAGTGGTAATGTTTGCTGTTAATGAAAATACTGCTAAGATTAGGTACTTCTAGAAAATTAATGTAGCACGTTTCTGAAATTTGTCTGAAGTTATGGCAACTTCCTTATTGAAATTCTCCTGTGGGAGAGGAGAGACAAATATTTTGAAAAGCTTAGAAGTTAATGTGATTAATGTGATGCCAGGATCTTATTTTCAGGCTGCTCTGTTTTACCTTCTCTCCATTCCCTATCTGGGGGCTGTGTTACATCTCTGCTCCTAGCAGTTGCAGGCAGCTGCTGGTTGCAGGGGGAGGACTCCTGTGGCATTATTTATGGCAGCTCTCAGTGAAAGGACAGTGATTTACTGTACATCACCTTCTGCAGCTGTGAATCTGCAGCATGGCAGCAGGGCCATTTAGTGGAATCCTAATTTTCAGTCTGACACAGAGGTAGGGAAAGGTGAACTGGCTGAGTGAAAATAAAAACCTTTTAATATCCTCCTTTGCCCTCCCACAAATGAACTTTTACTTTCTGGAATTGGAAATTGGAATTGGGAATATCCCACCATTCATGCTCCCTTCTCTCCCACCAGAAAGCTTTTCAAGAGAAGCTGAGTCTCAGTTCTTCCTTTAAACTTGGGAGGCTTTAATTTGTTTGTATGTCTCCCTTTCTCTTATGCCTCTCCTCCAAACTCCACTTTTGACTGCAGCAGACCTTGCTAGGGAGGATCTCTGATGGGACCTGGTTGTCACCAAACCTGCCCTATGCTCTGAGCTGAGCAACATGAGTGGGGCAGCAACAGGAGCTCTCATCCAGCTCTTGGATCTGCCTCTGCCAGCAGAAAAGAAGGAGCTTGCTTTTCTGTGCTATCAAAAAGAAGCTGCAGAATTTGACCTTGTGCCCTTGGTCTTGAAAAAGATATGCACAGATCATCTGAGCAGGCTCACCGCTTATCCAAATGGAATCTCAGCGCCAAGTCACTTGGTTTTTGACCTATGCTATGTAAGTGTTGAATCCCCTACAAAGCCATTGACGTTTTGCAGAGAGGAGTTGATAGGAGTGCTTGGGAACACCTTGTGTTTTATTCCTGGGGTTCTTTATTTTGGTCACAGTTTATCTGGCACAAACCACAGGAAAACTGAGTATGTTTTGTGATGTTACGTGACAAACCCTGGCATTGCTTTCTGTCAGTAGTAGTGAGCCATGCCAGTCTGCTGTGGCATGGTGTCATGAGAGTATGAGCGTGCCCAGCAGCCCCTGTGGTAAGCTGCTCCGTAGGCTGTGCCTACCAAAGAAGGAGGAAAGGCAGAAGGAGAGAAAGGTTCACTTATTTGCTCCCAAGGTTCCTCCTCTGAGTTTTGGATGGTAGAAATTGTATAACTACAAGTAGGATTGATAATTTTGTAAAAGAAGTGACAGTAGGTACAATGACAGAGGGTAAGTGTGCCCGTTATCCAGTCTGGCTGGCTATGAAAGATTCTTGCTTCAAGGAATCTCGTGTAATTACAGATTTGGGGCGGAGTCTAGTTGGAGGCCTGTATCTAGTGGAGTGCCTCAAGGGTCAGTATCGGGACCAGTATTATTCAATATCTTCATCAATGACCTGGATGAGGGAAATTGAGTGTACTATCAGCAAGTTTGCTGATGACACTAAGCTGGGAGGAGTGGCTGACACGCCAGAAGGCTGTGCTGCCATCCAGCGAGACCTGGACAGGCTGGAGAGTTGGGCAGGGAATAACTTGATGAAATATAACAAGGGAAAGTGTAGAGTCCTGCATCTGGGCAGGAACAACCCCAGGTTCCAATATAGGTTGGGGAACGACCTGTTAGAGAGCAGTGTAGGGGAGAGGGACCTGGGGGTCCTAGTGGACAGCAGGATGACCATGAGCCAACACTGTGCCCTTGTGGCCAAGAAGGCCAATGGCATCCTGGGGTGTATTAGAAGGGGGGTGGTCAGTAGGTCGAGAGAGGTCCTCCTTCCCCTCTACTCTGCCCTGGTGAGACCGCATCTGGAATATTGTGTCCAGTTCTGGGCCCCTCAGTTCAAGAAGGACAGGGACCTGCTGGAGAGAGTCCAGCGCAGGGCAACAAAGATGATTAAGGGAGTGGAGCATCTCCCTTATGAGGAAGGCTGAGGGAGCTGGATCTCTATAGTTTGGAGAAGAGGAGACTGAGGGGTGACCTTATGATTGTATATAAATATATAAAGGGGGAGTGTCATGAGGATGGAGCCAGGCTCTTCTCAATGGCAAACAATGATAGGACAAGGGGTAATGGGTACAAACTGGAACACAAGAGGTTCCACTTAAACTTGAGAAGAAACTTCTTCTCAGTGAGGGTGACAGAACACTGGAACAGGCTGCCCAGGGGGGTTGTGGAGTCTCCTTCTCTGGAGACATTCAAAACCCGCCTGGACACATTCCTGTGTAACCTTATCTAGGTGTTCCTGCTCGGGCAGGGGGATTGGACTAGATGATCTTTTGAGGTCCCTTCCAATCTCTAGCATACTGTGATACTGTGATTTCATTGGTTCAGCTGTAAAACACTTTAAGGGTACAAGTGAAGCTTGCATAGCAATGAGAACACACATATATTTTGTATGTCTTCTGTTCCCCTGAGCTGAATGGACTACAGTCTTCAGGTCAGCTGTCTATAGATTGGTGAAAAGAAGCGGGGGGGAAACCCATACCTCTGAAAACATAGAAAACCCCCAAACATTTAGAAATAATTAGGATCTCTAAGACTGAAAAACCAAATATTTACGGAATTATAGAATCACAGAATAGTTAGGGTTGGAAAGGACCTTAAGATCACCTAGTTCCAGCCCCACTGCCATGGGCAGGGACACCTCACACTAAACCATGTCACTTAAATCATGTTGCTTACTTTTAAAAATAGAATGTAAGAAAATTACTTGGTTTAACCATGTGGACTTTGATAATGAAGATATGCAGTGAAAGAAGGCAGAATTCCTCATGAAAATCACTAAACTTTGTCACAATGTCAAATGCCTTAAAATCTTTCTGGAGTTAAAAAACGCCCTCGGATTGTACTGTTGCTCGGTCAGGAAGCTGATGAGTATATGTTTTTACTTGTTAATGTTAGTTAAGAAATTAAGCTTGAGATTTCTCCTTTAAACTTTCCCTGTTTAGATCGTTTCTAACTTACTTTTTTGTATGTTTGCTGTTGAATGTAATTATTGGACACTCCAATATGAAATTTTAGAAATATAGGGCACAAGAGGGATATGTTCTTGTGAGTGGCAAGAACTTAATCTTATGCTACTTACTCTCTTATTTACCCTTCTTACTCTATGGAAAAGTCTCAGTTCTGACCTGGATGGATTAGTTGCGAAGTAAAGCAGTTATTTTCTCCTTCTTCTGCCTGGGCTGAAATTTCAGATGGAAGGCTTAGGTACCCTAGGTACACTAGTGGCATTGCTTTGTGTATATTTTGCCTAAGAAACTTGGTTTGCACAGAACATGAATAGCATGGGCCTAGATTTGAGGGGGAAAAAAGGTATCAGGTAAAATGCAAAGCTTCAGATCTTCCTGCCAATTCCTTCTGCTCTGCTTCCTCCAGCAGCAGGAAAAGTAATGGTAGTTCTGGTTGCAGTGTCTTGTTCCAAAGCACCAAGAACCCCAGAGGCTGAAAAAAATACTGTTACAGATGTTAACAGGATCAGCCCTTGCTTATTGTAATGCAGGAAGGACCAGAGGACCCGATTAGGCTAAGTGTGGGATACAAGCTTAGCTGGCTGTGGCTCTTGAAAAACTGCAGCATTACCAGGGAGATGACTTTATTAAGAGAGCAAACACTGGGTCCTCCTGCAGATTGTTACCTGGATTGAATGGCGCTGGGCACTTTTCTGTAGTGCAGAAATGTCATGTAGCGTGATCCTGTGAGTAAACACCGTGCTGATTCCTATTATGCAAAGTAGACTGCAGCCCCTCAGGACATACACTGCAGTGGAAAGAGGGCAATAAACCAGGAATTATTAAGTTTTGTAACCCCAGTAGCTAGCAGGGTGTCTGTGCCAGGCTTCCTCACCTCTCTGTATTGCTGGTAGTCCTGCAAGGGCACTGAAAGATGTTCTGTCTTCAAAATCTATCAGTAAGCTCTTGTGTCGGCAGAAAACCTATGTGAGCAGGGTTGGCAGTCTGGCACACTGATGTGTTATTAAAGGTAATCACTAAGTCTGGTGAAAACAAGTGGTTAGGCCAACTCCTAGCTTATCTCCCCACACATAGGAGCAACGCAGTTGCAAAAGGCAGTAGCAACACATAGCATCAATTAGGGCTGCACACAGACAGAGTGTAGTGCAGCACTCAGGCAGCTTCTTTGCTTGCAGAGTTGTGCTACTTCATCTTCTGTCATTTCCAACCTGAGGAGATTGGAAGATCTAAATGCTTATCAAGGCAGAGAAATTTATGATCTCGTGTGCCTTGGAGGAAGGCTTACCTGATGCAGCTTGGAAGAGAAAGCAGGCAGAGCTAGCTCCAGGCCAGACCAGGTGCCCTAGGCAGTATTTCCACAGGCACCCATCTCTGGTAGAAATACTTGTAACCTGGGCCAGCCTTGTGTCAAGAGTGTGGTTTGACACACATTTAGCCTGAAGAGCAGGAGGAGCATTTCTCAAATCGCAAGATTTAGTGGAAGAAATCTCTTTTTTTTTTTATAAGTATGGTGCCTCCTGTAAATTTGGCAGGGGCTCTCATAATTTCCTAGGCAGAACTGTGGCAATTCCTTAGGCTTCCCTAGATAGCCACTATACGGCTGTGTGTATTTGAAGAGTATTCATTAGTGTGATTTGAGAAAGGCTTTAAAGAAAGAATGTATTTTAGGGATGTCTCTAGAGATGATTCTTCTATGGAATGCTTTTAGTTGGGAGAACAAATTAAAGTAATGAATTAAATTCTGAAGGACTAATATATCATATGGGATACCTTAAGCATTTTCACTTTCAGTGTCCAAAGGATTGTTTGAAGACGGCTCTCAGGATAATGTTAATCTCTAAGGTTGGTTAGTGTAGTGTTCATGTTCAGAAGTGCTGTGTTCAAACCCCTGTACATATAAAACCCTGGATGGGAATGGATCTGAGAAGTTTTCATTGCTGTAAGCAAGTACCTAGGAGATAAAAACCTTTGAGATATTTTTAAATGTCAGATTTCAGGCGCAAAGCATATTACTGTGATTTGATCTTCAGACTTTGTATTTACCTGTCTAGCTTCTATCAACAACTCTGTTTACCTTGGAGATAACTTTAAACTATTGATTTGGGTTCTTTATGATCCAACTGATGATATTTAAATCAAGCGATGTAAATCATTTATTTAAGCACTATCTAAAAGAAAATTTAGAAGGTTTTGGGTTTCATTTTTAAGGGCTTAAAGAAAAACAAACAGTGGACAAACAGTTTAAAACCCAAGAGAATCATCAGCTGTGTATTCTTTTTTACTTATGTAAATAGCAAATAAATGTCAAATATGCAAGCATCACCTAGATCTCTTACTTTAAAAAGAGCTATTCTAGACTGTCAATTAATGGGACTTAATGCGACTGATGCGTCTTCTGTTTCTCAAAATGAGGATGTAGGTAGCTTGTATAAGAATGAGGCTTCACACTGCCTGAAGCATGACTCCAAGCAAAGATGATCATTTCCAGATGCTTACCCTAAAATGGAACATCTTTTCTTGTATTTAATAACCCAAATATCACAGCATGCTTAAGGATGATGCTGACATTTTCAAAGACCACCCAAGGTGTTCCCTTCCTGACTGCAGATATGCTCTGGGTCTCCATGGGATTTACTGTCTTTTCTGCTTTCTTGTGTCTTTTTGGCTTGCTTTCATTCTGCCTGTTACCAATTTGTTGGAGTCCAGCTTCAATATTAGCAAACACCATATTGTCATAGCTGTAATGAGTGCTTGACTTTTAAAGGTAACATAAACATATACAATATATAAAAAAATAAATTTCACTGGTCACCACAACTCTCAAGATTAATCATGTTAGTAACTTGATTTGTCATGTAATTGCTTCTTAGCTGAAGATGAGGCTTCCATATTCATTCAGCGCTAGGTCAGGTTCAGTGAACTCATTTATTTATCATTCTAATAGGACATCAGAAGGCTGTCTAAACAGATGAAAGTTATCCCTTATGATCTCACTTTTTCTTAAAAATATCTTTTTCCTCAAAAGACAAACACTTTAATATTTCATTTTGGTGTTTTCTTAATGGAAACTTTGTTGTTTAACTTAGCACTTTATGCTCAGAAAAATCTGAGACTTAACCAGTTTAAATAGTAATTGAGCCAAATAACTACCTGTTTGCATCTCGCTCTTGAAGAAAACAATCACAAAAATCAAACTAAAATACTTTTTTCAATTGTTTGCTTTCTCCTTTCTCCTACTAAGCTGTATGTGGCTTGTTACCACAGGGCTTCCCAGGCAGGGGGCAGCTGCAAGTGACACTGGATGACATGTTTGGTCAGGTGAGGTTTTGGGGAGGAGATGTGTAAGAAGTATATGGTGACTGAAAAGGCACTTTCCAAGCTTTCTATTTTTGCCTAATCCAGGTATCCTGTCCCGATGCAGAAAAATGTCACTTCTGTCACAGCCGCACCAGAAAGGTTGGGTTCCCAAGTGTGCCCTGTGTTAGTCTCTACTGTCTGTAAGTTAATGAAACTCACACTGACTTTGGACACTGATGTTTCCCAATTCTGTGTGAAATTGACAATTATTCCAGTTCTGAAAAGAAATATTGATTTGCTTATGTGCAGCTTGGGACCTGAAGTTGTATGTATGTAATCACACTGCCTCCTCATACAGTCAAAATGTCATTTATGACATATGCCTCTGGTGTTGCACAAGAATTAATGTAGGGGAGTGTCTGAAGAAAGTGTAGTTTTAGGAAGAAGCTCTGTCTCCATTATCACATGCAACACCACAGCTGATCTTTGGATCTCAGATCCAAGGTTAGCATGGATCCAATGGAAGCATGGCAGTTAGCAAGGCAGCCTTTTGGGGTGCAAACCAAGGAGGAGAGGCAAAGAGCTGCCCCAGTTGCTGTGTTCTTCTGCAGACTCCAAGAGCTTTCCCTGCCTTTATGTGCTTTTGGTATATGGTAATGAAGCAAAAGGAAAATTAGGCCCCAAGCATTCACGTGGCCATGAAGTACTGAATTTTTTATAAAGCTTAGTAACTGTCATTTTTCAAGTAATTTTCTAAAAGAGGACTAGAATACGGGTAGTTCACAGGAACCCATACACCTTGAAAGTACATTTATTCATTTTAATAAGGCTGGCAGTGTACCATGACTCACCATAATGAATTAATTTGGTGTTTACCATAACAGCACTGAGCCTAATGAACTCGTGATATTTATGTAACTGTCTGTAGATGTTCTCTTGTCACTCAGGATTTATAAATGGGTACTACTACTTTTATCGCCGCTTTCTCCTATGCAGGGAAGATCTGCGTAGTGAAATGCTGGTTAAGCTCACCTCAACTTTTTCTATATTAAAATAAAAATAAAAATCTTGAATAACTTGATTTCTGCTTTCATCTAGGTTTCTGAATTGTTAGTATTCAGCAAAACTATGCGGCTTGCTTGAACAGAGCTATTACAGAGCTGTCCTTATAAAGTTCCACCACAGTTGTATGATAAATATAGTTACTATCTAATTTTTTATTACTGCAGATGCTATTTCGTTTAAATTTGGCCTTCTGTATTTGAGAGTGTCCATGTAAGTTTAACAGATCTAAGTAGTTCACTAATTTGAACAAAGTGGTACTGATTTGTGGGATCCAAGTGATGATTGCTGCAGCTTCTGAAGCCAATGGTTCTTTGCTGAGCAAAACAGGTGGTCAGCCACTTTTTCTCTTTTCTTATTGTTTCATATGCAAATCCATAATGCTGAACAGCAGGTCTGATTTACTACTGCTTCTTCTATCATATCTGGAAGGTGAGATGCTTATCCTTGTTTCCGTGCGCTGACTTCCTAGCAACAGCAGTGTGATGCCAAGCACTGCTGCAGGGCAGATCAGAAGGCGACCACCTGCCTACCCTCATGGGGCACAAGTTAGTTGGATTTAAATCTGCTTGGAGTCCCTGCCAGAAAACAGGCTTCACGGCTGGACCCAAGGGCACTCTTTTGCTGGGTTAAGTGATGGGAATGGGTGGAGAGGGAGCACAACTTTGTCTAATCTGGCAGCCCAAGCTGCATTAGGCTGGCATGAAAAATTTCCTCTCATGGAGCCCATGATTGGCAGCTCATTAAAACACTGGCTTAAAAAAAAAGAAAGAAAGGAAAGAAAGAAAAGAAAACCACACAGAAAACAGTCTCTTCGAAACCAGCACTTCTGTTTACAGATACCAAGACTAGTAGTCGAAGGAAGAACTGGAATAGCAATGATCTAACCCCGGGTGCTTTGCTCACTTGCAAGCATTGCCTCAGTCTGCTCAAGAGTAGGTGCTGCTCCCCTCTTTCTTTCACCTCAGGACAGCTGCTTCTGCTCTACACCTTCCCGTGCCTCCTTTACCTCTGGGCTCTGTTTTTGAATGATCTGGTGTCCCTTTTAATTTTAGGCTTAGGTTTAGGGCTAGCTAACTGGGTAGTGCAGCTGGTGCTGGGCAAGCAGCTCATTCTGGATGATCACCTTCCCACCACCTCTTTCAACACTTTTGAGTTTTATTTACAACCATTCCCTATCTCTTTATTCCATCTGTTTGAGCAAGACAAAATTGCACAGGAATATTCACCTCCTGTAGGTGAATACAGATATATCCTTCACTCTGCTCAGCAGCTTCATAACAGTCCATGGCTGCAATATGATGCAAATGTGATTTGTTGGGCTTCTGGGGAATGGCAGTATTTGTTGGCACTGGGGTTAGCATCAACGTTTGTCTCCCACAAGCCCCAATGATAAGGTCAAAATAATGAAAACTCATCAGGTCTCAGTGAGACAATGAAGTGCTGCTGGTGGGGAAGGAGGTGAAAGGGATCCCCAAGAGCCTCCTATTTGTCTCCATCCTTATTTCATGTTTTCCTCTTCCCCAGGCAGGAGGCACCAAGCTGGGCTGGGCAGTGGCCATCCCTCTGCACCACTAAAGCTGGTAGCACCTGCGAAAGCTGCTCTGCGGCATAGGAAATGGGCCTGCTTTGCCAAAAGCTAAAGAATGCTCAGGGAGATGAAATAAGAGTTGGCATCACTCCTATTCCACTCCTAGGAAAAAAAGATTTGGGCAGTCACTTCACTGAAACAAAAAAAAACCAAGCAACTTTTCCTTGTGGTTTCCTACCTGTCTGCTTTGATAACTGAAGGATGATCACAAATCAGCTTAGTTTTATATCTTGTTTTATGAGAGGGAAAACGAATTCTCTGAAGACTTCATGTCAGATTTTTGCTAGAAAATCTCCAGTGTGGAGGTTTTGCCCAAGGAGTTTGACTCATGGGTAGCCACTGGAGAAGCTACCTGAGCTCTTTAAGTGCCTGACCCCATCTGCAGGCACTGAGCGCTCTCAAATGTGACCTGTGCAAGCTACCCAGAAGCCAGCACGCAGACCGGGGCCTTGGCTCTAGCCCCCAGGGCACAGCCCACTGAGGTACATAAATGGCTTTTGATTTACTTCCTTGCTTACTTTTTCTATCCCTTTCAACAGGGCATTCATTGCATGGCTCATGCCTCTCTTCAGCAGCCTGATCCTAGAGACTAGAAACAGAGTAGCATCTCATCATCTCCTCTTCCTCGTCAGTGCCAATGGTGAAGCTATCCCTCTGCATAACACATTCCTGGTGCAGGAAACCAATATTGAGTAACCTTTGGCATATCAGAGACCATGTATTAGCATTTTTGATCTCATTCTAAATGGCCTGTCATGTCTCTGGCGCACTACTCAGAAAAACTAAAACAAGATCAAAAAAACAGTGTTGTCAAAGATGTGTCAATTTTGTAGCATTTGTGACAGCTTGGTATTACAGAAGCATATACTGGTTTGAGTTGGAAGAGACCTTAAAATAATCTAGTTCCAACCCCCCTGCCATGGGCAGTGACACTTCCCACTAAACCAATTTGCTCAAGGCCCCATGCAGCCTGGCCTTGAACATCATAGTAAGTTGGGGTTTTTTTATCTGTGGATGTTTTGCAGGAGTAATTGCATTTCACTGCCAGCAGCAAAGTACACAGTAACCAAATCCGGCCCTTTTTACATTGATTCAGTAGGATTTGTTCACATGACTGGCAGAGTGGGAAACCACAGGCGGTTTAGTTTTCTGTGCTTAGATCCACTAGACATCACTTGGCACTGTGAATTTAAGGGCCAAATTAGTTAAAGTGCATGCAGACATTTTCTTTTTTACAGCTCAATAACTTTACATCATTGCCTTGAAAAATGTTATTGTAACAGTTTTCCTGCTAGAGAAAAATATATTAAGACCTGCACTCTATCCATAAGCAAGTTTTAAAGGTCATGTTTTTCAGACAAATCAGATCATTTTAATATATAGGCTTCTTTTGTGCCCTTTTTTAAGACTGGTATTTCAAAACAGCAGAAACGCATACACCCTACTTACTACTTTCCACCACTCTTACTACTGGCTTATGTGTTGCAATACAACCAATACAGCAGGCTCAAAGGAGCCAAGGTTGTCAAGGAAAAGTTCAGTTGTAAAAATCAGGGACTTGTGAGAAGAGGCACTTGCTGGAAGTATAGCATTTATCACATCATTATCATTCAGAGCAGTTAGTTAATGCATTATTATTTTAGTAATTTATTAAATTTGAAAATCAAATATCAAACTGATTGTAGTGTCTGCCGCCCAACAGGTATCTGATTAGAGTGTGTGAGGGCACCCACAGGGAACTGCAGCAAAACCACACATTCGTATGGAAAGAGTGCCATCGTGTGGGAAGCTCCTGCAGCACCCGAGCATAGCAGTGCCTGTGTGCTTGTGAGAAGCCTCCCTTCATTATATTGTTTTTCATGGAATTTCAATAAAAGTACGATTTTCATTTCTGAAAGTGTGCTAAAAAAATAGGAAGTTTTATAACTAGAAACAGGTTGGTGGTGTTGAATCTTCTTAATATGTTAACTATTATTTTGGTTCCATAAACAGGTAAATTTAGAAACAAAGTGTTAGTACTAAAAATCTAACAGAAGGAGGATCTCCTTTTTGCTCTCTATGAAGTTAATATAGTTATATATTCATGCTCTTATAATTTCTTTTGATATGTATTTTATCTCTCAACATCTGTTTTCAGTTTTACAAGGCTTCATTATAAGCTTTCCATTCCTCGAGCTTTTGCATGAGTTTATACAATTACTGTCTCTGGTTTCTGCTTCTTTTTTATGTTTTCCTTTAAATAATTGAACTTGTATGTCATATCCATAAAGAAAATTGACGATAATTAGCAGGAGTACAATTAGGAATAAATATCTGCTAAGGAACAAGCCAAAGTTCAGTGTCTTTATGCAAATGCCAATTGTTAAAAAGATGTCTTGTGTAATCAGGAATTATACTGACAAGTGAAGAATCATTTAATTAATGAGAATAGAGCAATCATTTGGATGGCTCATTCTACGACTGCCTGAATAAAAGAGAGAAAATAGCCCTGCTCAGGGATTAGATCTGCTGCTGGAAGAAATAAACCCAGCAATGTTGTTCTGTTACTGCCTTGGTTAAATAGTACAGTAATTCCTAAATATAAAAATACGTATGCCAAATGTTTAGATTGGGCATCTAAAATTCATCTTCTATTATTCCCCAAGAATTTATACAAGAGAGTTCTGTTTATGCTGGCTATCTGCTGCTCCTGCTAACCTGACAGATTGTAATGTTTGAGCCAAAATACTTATGTAAATCCTATTGCAGGATGCTAGGTCAGCAGGAACCAGAATTATGGTGGGTTATGCCTGTAAGACTATATGCCATCACAGAAAGAAGTGTATGGACTGTGTTTGCAGCTGCAGAGGAGTAGTTATGGTAGTAAAGGGCCTCTGGAGGTCTCCAGCCCAGCCCTTTGCTCAAACCAGGTCCGATTAGATCAGTTTGCTCTGGGCCTTACACAGTGGGCTTTTGAATATTGCCAAGATATAGATGCTACAAATTCTCTATTCCAGTGTTAGACCTCTCCCATTTTCCTTTCATCCAGTCAGAATTGCTCATGTTCCAGTTTATCCCAGTTATGTCTCTTCTTATCACTGGGTCTGGCTCTGGCTTCTCCACACACTCCCAGTAGGCAGCAATGACAAGAATCCTGTGTATGGTCCCTGTGCCTCCAAAGCTCCTCTGAACATGGAAGTCTTATAACAGCTATTCTGTTTCTTGCAACAGGATAGAGTCCCCGCGTCCTTGACTTATCCCTGCCCCCTCAGGAAGCTTTGGGATGAAGCTTCCCTAAGTTGGCATTGGGTTTGGAACAATTTGAAAGATAGCCCAGGCAACTCTGACCTTGTTTGCCATTCTTCAGGGCTGGACCTTCAGCGACATACTTACTAACACAAGGTATTACACAGCACTGCTCACCAATAACTAAACTATCTCTGTGTTACCAACAGTTGCTGGCACAAATCCAAAACATGGCCTCATACCAGCTACTATGAAGAAAATTAACCTTTCCCCAGCCAAAACCAGCACAGGATGTGCCATAGAAAATTTAGTGGCTTCATTGACACTACCTGGTCAAGTGGCATTAAAGATCGAATGATCTCTGTATAGAGCAGTTGCCCTGTGCTTCCTAGGTGCATTCAAACTCCCTTTCATGCTACTGTATTTTTCTGAGGTTGAGGTAGACCACTGCACTGAGCTCTTATGGTAGTCCTGAGTCAATGGAACAGCTTTTCTTCCCCCTTCAGTGCAGTACAGTCTCTGGTAGCAACATCCCAGATCTCTGCTGCTTTGTGTGCACTTGGATTTTTTGCATGCTGTGTCAAATGATTGCACAAGTAATTGTTTGCCTTCCAACCCTGAAATGAAAAACAAATTTATTACATGAAGGAAAACACTCCCTTTGTTTTATTGTTTTTAAGTGTAATCATTGAAATTTGTGTTTGGTTAACCAGGCAGTCAGCTGCTGCTCTAGTCACTGCTGGATGTTTGTTAAAAAACACTTTTCTCAGGAATAAACAAACTGAATATGAAGATCTTCCTCCAAACAAAATTCTAATTTCTCAAGCTGTTCATCCCACAGGAAGTCTAGCTAAGTACACAAACCTTGCAAGCTGCCCAGTATATCTTTGGCAGTGACTGGGTATGTAGGTGCAACAACGAGTGAATTCTGCAGCAAAGAGCCTTCCTATGGAAATTATTTACCAGCAGGTCATATACTCCTATTGAGCAAGATTACTTTATGTTGTCAACAGTTCTGCTGTCTCTCCAAAGCAGCAAGTAGGCAACCTGATAAAGAGCAGGAGAGAAGGTAGAATCATAGAATAGTTTGGGTTGGAAGGGACCTTCAAAGGTCATCTAGCCCAACCCCCTTACAGTATGCTGGGACCTCTTAAACTAGATCAGGTTGCTCAGAACTACATCTAGCCTGGCCTTGAATGTCTCCAGGGATGGAGACAACTATCGAAATACTGAGGAAGCTAGACTCGTGGTGGACTTCTCTCAGTTTTCCCATGGAAAGAATGCCACGTCCTTTCCAAAATCTCTTTTGGAAAGAGAAATTTTGCAAAGAGATTTTTGGAAATGTCTTTTGGAAAGTGAGCCTCTCTTCTAGGTCTAGAAAGACCTATTCCACTTGCAGGTGCCACCCTAACGCTTCTAGCGATTCCTTCAATGGTTGGGGCATCTTTTCCTCTATAGGCTGCCAGAGCTAACAGCCACATTTGTAGTTTTGCAATATATTCTGCCACTACTGATTCAACCCAAGTTAATGCATTAACATGCCACCATAGCAATCGTTTTGCCTTTTGGATATTGTCTTTTTGAATCTTAAATAATTCAGCCGAAAGAATAGCTACTCTACCAGATATGGGAAAATTCGCATCAACAGTAAAAAAAGCTTCTTGAATCTTTGCAAATAAGGATTTCCAATCTGCCTGAGGATTGTAATAGTCACTAAGGTTGGCAGGAGGAGTTGCTTGAGAACCATCCAGTTGTATAGCAGCAATAGAAAACTGACTTAAGGCAGTGGTTGGACCCAAGAATCATTTTATTAAATCCAGATAACGATCACCCCAAAGAACATGAATATTTCACCAATCGTTGCTAAGAAAAGTCGTTAATACAATTTCAGCATGTTCAATAGGTTGTGATATTTCAGGAAAGAAATCATCAGGAAGTTTTTCAATGCTAGACAAAGATGTTATAATTACAGGATCCATATATAAACAAGAGACAATACAGAATATAGTATTACAAGGTACAGCATTTAGCAACAGCAAATACAGATGTAAATATACCTTGGTTCTGAGCTCCCATGGAGGTCCACCACCTCTCTGGGTAGCCTGTGTCAGTGTTGTACGACCACTTCACCCTCATTGTCCTGTCGTACGTCTGAACTGTATTTTCCTTTTTTTTTTTTTTTAGTTGAAATATCTCTTCTCCACTGATTAAAATGCAAAAAACATATTGTTAACTATCTAATGCAGTACAAAAATCAATTGGCATAGTCTGTAGTGAAAACCAGTTAAGAAAATATGGTATATTAAGTAAGTAAAGTATTTTCATTAAAGGTTCTAAAAGAAGAAAAGAGAGACTTATTTGTGCTTTCCTGTATCTTGAGTGGAGCATAGATGCCCATATGCTCTGTTTTACAGGCAGCCCAAAATTCAAGCTTTCTTTTCCAGCTAAATCAGTCTGTCTGGATTCATCAGCTGCTTGGATTTCCAAGACATAAGGAAAGGTTGTGAATAGTTGGATTACATCCTTGTGCTCTCACGTGCTACTTCCGCTGCCCCACTGTAACCCCTGACTCTGTGCTTTCTCCTCAAGGATTTTGGAGCTGCAGCAGAATGGCGACATGGACATACTGAAGCATAAATGGTGGCCGAAGAACAGCCAATGTGATCTTTACTCGTCTGTGGATACCAAACAGAAAGGAGGTGCCCTGGACATAAAAAGTTTTGCAGGTGTTTTCTGCATCCTCGCTGCTGGGATTGTCCTATCCTGTTTCATTGCAATGTTGGAAACATGGTGGAATAAAAGGAAAGGCTCCCGGGTTCCATCAAAAGAGGTATTAGACCCTCCATTTCTCCTGGGGAGTTTTCATGCACCCTAAAGATTGCTGCCTTGACATTATAGCATTAGAGAGGGTGGGGAATCAAATTCAGAGATATTTCCTTAGCTTCCTGATTTTTTAAGGTAAATGTTGTTCCTCAAAATCTGTACCTATTCTAAGAAAAGCTTGAATGAAAAAAAATTGTATGTTGATGATGTATAAATATGCAACTATTCTGAGTAAAACACAGCTGTTACTTGCAGAATAGTACATTATTAATACATCAATGTTTCATTCATTATTCCCATTGGTGAAAGCTAACTCTCACCAGTAAGTTCAAAGGTTTCTTAGTTTCTCCTTGAAAAATATATCCCCTAAGCTCAGTGGCTGAGTCTTTCAAAATAGATTTGCAAAGTTTAGCCCTTTAATCAGCAGTTAGCTTCTTAAATAAGCTTGTCCCCATTTCAGAAATGTTAACCTCTTGAGTCTTCCATGAACTTCAGCTCTTGTTATTTCATCTGAAGTCCAGGGAAGCAAGAGCACATTAGATTTTTCACATTCAGGCCAAACTTATCTCTGAAATCTACTACAGACTTGTTTCAGGAAACCTTGGACAGAGACCACGGGGAGATATGTTATTTTACACCAGAGATGAGTTTGCTTCTACACCTGCACGTGTAATGCTTTCCTTCCCGTGGCAATCTACTTGTCCTTTTACCAGCCATCTGAGCCTTACTGAAGTCTTACAACAAATTTTTTACCTTCATAATTAAGTCTTTAGTTCTACAAAATACTAGGAAAACGTTGGAAAAAAGAAGTTACGAAAAAGGGACTTGGCAGCAACGCCCAAAGCTGAATCGAAAACTGAGCTTTAATGTAGCACTATCAATTACACCTTTTCTATCTGTGTAGTTTGTGGGGTATTGCTGTTAATTTGTGTGCAGTGGTCTCACCTTCTCTGCAGTTTCTCCATTGTGTTTATTCCTGCTTAACCTAATGCTGTGTAATCAGGCAGGATTAATTACACTACCTAATTAGACAGCATTGGCACTGCTGATGTTAGATGTTAGAATGTTTAATTTTTTCTTGCCTGTCTTAATTCCCAAGCTTTTTTTTTTATTCAAGAACTGGACCAGACCTTTATTAAAAGAAAGAAAAAAAAAAAGAAAGAAAAAAAGATCTCTAGTGTTTAAATTTGGTTTCTCAGGAATGAAAACCATAGATTTTCAACTGGTTAATTATTTTAAAAACTAAAATGTACTTGATTGCTCTTTACCCAGACTTTCAGAACTTCTTCATATTTATCTGGTGCAAAACAAAAATGAGTAACAAAGGAAAAGAAAAAACCAACATGGATATTGTATATAAAATTTCCTATTTTGATTTTCAAATGCAGAGAAATTCAGGTGTATACTTTCCACAAATGGTATAATTTGGCCTCCTTGATCTTTGTTACATGGTCATTAGCTTAGCATTTAAAATTGCATCTCAACGCTAAATTGAAAAGCTTGGCTCAAAACTGAGTTTTAACGTGGATGTGTGTGCTGAATGTCCCCACTCTCCAAGATGTGGGGATCATTCAGCAATGAAATACATCTTAACTAACTTTCTTAAAATTCATTTTAGCTTCCATGAAATCCATTGGCTCTTCCAGGCCACTAGTCCAGAATCGGGGGTCAGATTGGGCCAGTTTGTGGTCCGCAAGCCAACCCTTTTTCCTGGTGGCTGCCAACTTGTGCTCCAGAATGCAAGCATTTATACTGAAACAAATTGTCTTATGGTTGCGAAGATAACATTTCGGTCGCGTACCAGAAGTAACCCATTCAGTGATGTCTGCCTGAGTCTGCAGACAGCCTTAAACGGTAGCTCTGAGAGAAGTATCAACCGCCCCAGTAATCTCAATGGGATGTTGACTCTGAAGCCTGATGATAATTTAAATGTGAAAACTGCTGAATATTTCACTACTGATCAGACAAGAGAGAAGAGGAAAGATCATATTATGGAGATATGCACAATCTTACTGTGAGTGGGTCTCATTTTGGTGTATCAGTTGGGTGGAGATTGGGTTGTGGGCTAAGCATGGGAGAATATCACCGCTTATATATTTTCACTGGTCTGACCCTAGCCCCAAATGCATGTCTGTAAAAGAAAGATGAATATTTTGAATAACTTATAGAGGCTCAGAAGTGATGAAATTCCAATCTTTTCATGATTGGCATTTTAAATTAGAAAGTGTTTCTTTTTTTTTCTTTTTCAAAATTTAAAACAAATAAACAACAACAAAAAAACCACAAAGATATTTATGAACATTTTTAAAAAGAAAAGATATTTAGGACTGTACCTCAGAGACATAGTCATGACTTGCACGTGTTGCAGAGAGCCTCTGTATATTTCTTTAACTTCTGATGTGGCCTCAGTTCTCCTGCATCCGTATGCAGCTCCAAAGTTTTCAAGAGAGAGCATTTGGTGAATGCGTTTGGTTTTGATGTCACCTGTGTAGTTGTTATGTGCATCCATGTCTATGTCCACATATGAATAAACTATAGACAGAAAGCTAAGTCCGAGAAATGAGCACTGCATTTTTTCCTTCCCAAGATGAGCTCAAACCAAAGCCTCCGTGGTCAGCGATCATCCAGTCCCTGGAATATCCCTGATGCCCCATTCCCTGCCCCTTTTCCCTTGGTTTGTCACCCTGTCCCTACCCTCAGAAGATAAAATCCCGGAGTACAGCTGGCCTGTCAGTCTTCTTGCAGTCTGACTCTGTGTTTGGTGTGGTACCAGTGCAAATATTCAGTGATCCATATTGCTAAGTAGATGAACTCCTGCAGTTTGTTCTAGGTGTGGACTTTCAGAGTACTTGTCTTCATTCCTAAATAAAGGAGGGATCTCAAGCCCTTACATTATTCTAGGAGTTCTGCCATTGATTCAGGGAGCTCTGGATCAAGCCAGTCAGTGAATTGCAGTAATCAAGGCTGGAAGTCATCAGTGCACATCTATCGGCTGCCTAATTATCCTCTGTGAGGTCCTAGAGTGTGAGATATTTCTAGTGGCCTGGAACAGCCAGTAGACTTCACAGAGATTAAGGTAAATTTTAAGGTTAGTTGACATTGATTTTTGTTCTGAATTAGCTGCACTGATTAGACTGAGGGAATACCCCTGCTTGTGTACACTTAATGCCGCTTTGCATTAAGCTTTGCAGTTCAGTGGAAATATGTATGTGCAGTGCAGGTGACCCAGTCACTCAGGACTTCCTCCTCTTTCTTAACTTCCATGCTTTTAAATTCTCAATTATAACAACCAAACCTGTTTAATTGAGTTCTCTGGGAGGAGAGATTTAAGAAGGAAAGGGGACAGAGGTAAGAAGAGGGGTGATACAATAAATACCCCAGGTTGCCTTTTCTTCTCACCCACAAGAGCATAATTCCATTAGAGTCAATGGAATTGCTTCTTTGTAGGTAAGGGGAGAATTAATCCCTCTGTTGGCACCTTAGTTGAAAATTGCCTGATGTACTTCTTTCTGTGTGATGTCAATGAGTCAATAGTGCTTGGTTTTTTGTCTGTAAGTTCAGCTTTTCTACACCACAATTTATAATATAAAGGCAAAAAGCAACATGAGATGTTTTTAGCCTTTCCATAAGCCCTGAGAGGATGGTAAAGACAGCAACCTCATACCTCGGCACCTCCCATGTTGACATCCAAATTTAGGCCTCATTGCCAAGTTGAAGAACTGGCATCATCCCTGACATTTGAGATCATGCTTTGCTTTCATGGCAGAAAGCTTACTGTTATTCAGCTCCTGCTAGTCCAGTTCAAGCCCTAGCTCCAAGCCTGGCTTTTCCTGAGAGAAACCCAGCAGTAGCACCTGGAGTTTTGTTGTTGGGATTCAGAGTTTGAAGGCAGCTGTGGTATAAGTTTGGCTTAGCCCACCCAGCTTCAGGCAGTGGGGGTGTTTCCTGGTGAAACTCGGAGATGCCATCAGCCAAGAGCCAGCTGTAGTTAATTGTGTGTTGTGCTTCCCGAGCAGTTCCGATCGCACTGTGAAGCTTCAGCCCAGCACAAATGGCAATGGTGAGTGGTGCCTCTTGTTTTTCTCATTCCCCAGGATGACAAGGAGATCGACCTGGAGCACCTCCACAGGCGAGTGAACAGCCTCTGCACAGACGATGACAGTCCCCATAAACAGTTCTCCACCTCATCGATTGACTTGACCCCGCTGGACATTGACACTTTACCCACACGTCAGGCACTGGAGCAAATCAGTGACTTCAGAAACACTCACATCACCACAACCACCTTCATACCAGAACAGATCCAGACTCTGAGCCGCACGCTGTCTGCTAAAGCCGCTTCAGGTTTCTCCTTCGGCAGTGTGCCGGAGCACCGAACTGGCCCTTTCAGGCACAGAGCACCCAACGGCGGCTTTTTCAGAAGCCCCATCAAAACAATGTCATCTATCCCTTACCAACCAACTCCTACTCTGGGGCTGAATATCGGTAGTGACCCAGACCGAGGCACCTCCATCTGAGCATCAGACCAAGTTTCTTCACTGTTTCTTTTTTAGGACTCCCTTTGCAAGGAGCAGCTGTAATATCATGGGACTAACATGGATGTAACCTTTTTTCTTTTCCTTATTTTTTTTTTTGTTTGTCTATTTTGAGGGTTTTTTTCTTTAATTTGTTAGGGAGTTGTCTTCCGGTTGGGGGTTTGGGTTTTGGTTTTGGGGTTTCTTTTCAATTTTATTTAAGAATGAGGATTATTAGTAACAACTCTTCCTCCTCCTCTTCTCTGCTTTCTCAGTCTGGTCTCCTCTGTCTCCCCTTATTCTCTTTACTACTTGAACCATTTATTCTGTGGTTTATCGCCGCATTAGGTTTTGGTTACTTCAGGCTTTTCATATACTTTAAATATAGGAAACAAGCAGCAATTCGTGCATAGAAAAACCCTGAGGATTACTTTACAGGAGGGCATTCGCTCCTCCTCACCCACCACCTTTTCTTACTATAATTGCAATAACTGAAGTCCTTTCCATGTATTCTGCTGCATCCAGTCAGAGCTCCACTGCTGTGTGTCCTTTTAACTGTGGACCAAAGGCAAACCCTGCAGTTTAAAAAAACAGAAAAATTTAAAAAAAAAGAAAAAAGAAAAATAGGAAAAAAAATAAACCAAAACGAATTAAGTTAAAAGACCATTCAGGCCCCATAATACCAGAATGCAATTTTGTAGGATTACAGAAAGCCATTACTATGCCAGTAAAGACTACAGTTAAATCTACTTTTGCACTGCAACAGTGCATATGACCTTTATGTGATTGTACAGTGTTAAAAGTTTTTCTTATGTACAGTAAACTGTATCATATGGCAGAAGCCTCTCTTGTGTTAAATAAATTAGTATCTCATACATATATATATATACATACATATATACACACAGGTATGTATATATATATACATGTATATATAGCTAAAAAATGGCAGCCGTTGCTATTGCGATTCATTTAATAAAGCTTTAGTAAAAATGTGTTGTATACAGGAAAGATGTACAGTGCAGGGGGTCTTTTCATTTAGAAAAGACAGGTTGCTTTAATGTTATTCTACTTGCATCGTTTGCCAACAAAGCATATTTTATACTTTTTTATTAGAACATCTGGGGCAATTTAACATTTGTACCTAGATGTAACTCCTTTGGTTAGGTTTTGCATTGGCTATCGAGCATTCTATAAGGCTAACCTTGATAATTTTACTTTTACTTAATTAGACAAGTGGAACTCTCTCTTAGATATACCATGTTCATGAACAACTAATATAGCTCTAGAGAAGTTTAAACATAGATCAAAGGTTAATAAATTATTTTCCAGATCAGTACAGCTGATCAATACAATAATGATGTTAGTGGAGAGAAAAAAAGCCCTCAAGAAGTACAGATGTGGCCTTAATTATAATCACGTATTGTTCTAAGGAAAAAAAAAACATATGAACAGGCACTCATTTTAACCCTTTGTATGTTAAGTTAGATGTAGAGGAGCTACGTATTTTTCACATTAGTGCCAACTGTATAGAACAAGAGAAAGAACAGCAGTGAGAGCAAAACCAGTGCCCACTTTGGCACCAGCTTTTTAAAGTAACACTGTTACCTGTTAGAAACGTAGGAAGAGCTTTCAATTTTTAATCCTTAAAACTAAAAATGCAGTTAAGTAGAAAGCAAGCAGTTTATCCTGTGAGCTTTTTTTGGTTTGGTTTGGTTTTTAATGCAACCATACACTTATTTTAACCTAACTCATTCTTTGGCTAGGATTAATAGGAATCAGCCTATGTGATTTGCTTTAGGATAAATTAAAAGGTATATTCTTCAGATCTATTCTATTTTGATGCTAATTCTGTTCTGGGGGAGCATCTTGTACTGTCACTGTTTTTTGTACTAAATCTTCAAATATTGTCTACTGTGTAAGGCAGAACAAATTCTTACCATGCAAAAGGCCATTTTGTTTCCAGGGTAGCAAGTGTCTAAAAGCATGCACAACTTGCTTCCCCCTTGTAACATTCATGAACTCATCCACATTTCTGAGTAAAATAATAATAATAAAAAATAATAAAAAAAAAAGATAATTTCTTTCCAACAAGCTACGTAGGGACATACCAGATGTTGCAGTGATTTTAGCTATTAAAAAAACAAACTGTTAACCATGTACGATATTTAAAATAGGCCTATTTTGATGTGTTGCCTATTATACAGATACACAAAACACTTTTTGGAGGCCTCAGTTACAAGTGGCAGAGCTTTCTGTGTATAATTTGTCTAAATAATTTGTCTAATAAAATTGTTTTCTAAACTTGTGTTTCCTCCTGTTTAATCCTGAGTGCTCTGGGATTTTCAGTGCATAGCAAGGTGTCCACTTGTGGATGTTTTTGCCACACCATTACTGAAAGGGTTTTAGCCCAGGGAGATGGGATGAGCTCGCCAGGCTGCCATGTCACTGTCAGCTCAGTGTACAGCATCCATGTAAGTCACCAAGATTTACCATGTTTATCAGCATCAGGCTTAGATTTCAGAAAATGTATATGGACAACATTTTAGAGAATGATTTGAGTTCACTGGCACTGACATGTATACAACATGATCTGTAGAAATACTGCATCCCACCTCCATGCTTTTTAGCGTTACCTGGAAATTTTGCTGGAACATGGTCATTATTTTCATAGAATCACATTCTGCCATCTGTATTTGCACAGAAGCTAGTTTGCTCTGATACTGGACCTATGCTGTCTTTAAATTTGACTGAAGTTTTAGCGCGATAGAATTTAGCCCATATTTCATTATGGCCTTCTTAATCCTTACATTTCATTAACATAGAATCGTAGAATCATAGAATAGTTGGGGTCAGAAAGGACATTAAGATCATCTAGTTCCAACCCCCCTGCCATGGGCAGGGACATCTCACACTAAACCATGTCACCCAAGGCCTCATCCAACCTGGCCTTGAACACCGCCAAGGATGGAGCATTCATAACCTCCCTGGGCAACCCATTCCAGTGCCTCACCACCCTCACAGTAAAGAACTTCTTCCTTATATCCAGTCTAAACTTCCCCTGTTTAAGTTTGAACCCGTTACCCCTTGTCCTGTCACTTCAGTCCCTGATGAAGAGTCCATCCCCAGCATCCTTGTAGGCCCCCTTCAGATACTGGAAGGCTGCTATGAGGTCTCCACGCAGCCGCCTTTTCTCCGGGCTGAACAGCCCCAACTTTCTCAGCCTATCTTCATACGGGAAGTGCTCCAGTCCCCTCATCTTCCTCGTGGTCCTCCTCTGGACTTGTTCCAACAGTTCCATGTCTTTTTTATGTTGAGGACACCAGAACTGCACACAATACTCCAAGTGAGGTCTCACGAGAGCAGAGTAGAGGGGCAGGATCACCTCCTTCGACCTGCTGGTCATGCTCCTTTTGATGCAGCCCAGGATATGGTTGGCTTTCTGGGCTGTGAGTGCACGCTGCTGGCTCATGTTAAGTTTCTCACTGACCAGCACCCCCAAGGCCTTCTCTGCAGGGCTGCTCTGAATCTATTCTCTGCCCAACCTGTAGCTGTGCCTGGGATTGCTCTGACTCATGTTAAACTTAATGGCCTAGTCATTAGTAAACCTGCAATGTCATCAGCCATGATGATTTAACTTGCAGCATCCAAAGTTTGTCTTTAACAGACAAAATTAAAAAAACTAACAGTTTGTCTTTTGTTTTGGCTTTTTACCTTCAGTATATTTCATTCACAATGTTTTTGACTTCCAACAATTTTCTGTCAAGCTTAGCAGGCATTCAGAGGATTTCATTTTATAGTTTCAGAAATACATTGGAAGGAGTCCTCAGTTCATTGCTATGTTAAAAAAAATATATATCTGAATCCAGATAACTTAAAAATCTTAAAGGAAGTCAGATTGTTGAAAGTGACTTGAGGTTAAACTTTAAAGGTTCCTAATGCAGTAATGCCAGTAGGCTCATACGTCAGTGGGCACTAAGTGCCTAGCAACAGGGTGCCAGAAGCTTCTATAATCAGGCTACTTTTATTATTTCATAAAATTTCAGCCAAGAGACAAGCTCTGCTTATTTTCTGAGGCAGAGCTGTGGCAAACTGAGGCACTGACCCTACAAGCCCCTATGCGCATTACAGGGGGTCTAGTAGGGGTTCCCTTAGTCACAGAGATGTTTGCATAATCAGGGTCCTAGTTTTAGGCTACTTCTGATCTGTAAAGTAGTCATGACCTCTTGGGAAGAGCTCTCTTGCTAGCATCAGATGTCATTCATTTTGTCTTGAACATAGGCATTGTCCCTGTCGCTTACTCACAGACACACCTCTCTAAACCTACAAGGTTTTACGGGTACTATATATGTTCTCCCTATAACAGGCTACATAAAGGTGAAACCTATGTGATGCTTCCCTTTCTTTAAATAAAAATCCAGTGAAGTAATGGTGTTAAAGACCGTCCAGTGTGTCTGCTGCTGTAGCCTCACTGGAAATACAAGCCAGCTGTATGTAAAGATGAGTTGTTTGCCTGGCGATTCCAGCCATAAATTTTGATGTACCAGCTACAAATAGAAAGCAAGCAGTGGAAGAAAACTTATTTATCCCATTCCAAAGAATCACTTAGTAAGATATTTCTATTGACCAGCAGTGAAATACCTAGAGACAATAAATAGTCCTGCTGCCCCAATCAAGTGAATGATTGTAGCTGTGATTGTAGCTGTCACTGTTTCATCAGTTGCAGCATGGCCAGAGCCAGTCTCCTGGGTTTCCCTCCTGTCTTCACAAAACTACATGCTAGTATTGTTTCCCAAAATAAATCACATTTTTAGAAGCATCTTTTATTCTTTCTTTATCCGTCATGTAGGATGCTATGAAGTGATGAGAACGTGAAGCTGGCCTTTCTGTGAACACTCATTGTAGCAGGGTCAGTAGGGCATACTCAAGGTTAATACCCCTTTTAAGTTTAATTTCTCAAATCTGCACAAATGTGATGACATGAAAAGTAAACCAGCTTGCTGTGTGCATGCTCCTGGGTGTAGGTAATAAAAAAAAAAAATAAACAAAATAGAGCCTCTGAAACAACAAAGGCACCAATAGCCTACACAACCCTGCTTTACCCATTTAAATCTCAGCCCCAATACCCATGTTTCCTCTTCATTCTGCAGAGCTGTTTTGAAATAAATCAACAATCTGCTCCTCAGTATGGGTCATAGACAAAGTTTTTGATAAACACTAGGACATTCTTTACTGTAAGGGTGGTGAGGCACTGGAATGGGTTGCATAAGGAGGTTGTGAATGCTCCACCCTTGACGGTGTTCAAGGCCAGGTTGGATGAGGCCTTGGGTGACATGGTTTAGTGTGAGGTGTCCCTGCCCATGGCAGGGGGGTTGGAACTAGATGATCTTAATGTCCTTTCCGACCCTAACTATTCTATGATTCTATGAACACACGCTTGTGTGTCACATCAAGACCAGTGGGCAACTGCAAACTCACCATCACAACATATCAGTTTGTCATGTCTCACTGCAGGCATGAGGTCAGAAATAGAATCCTCCAAAGGATGGTCAGTGCAGGCAAAGTGATTCACAGCCTAATGAATTCCGAACCAAAAACCTGTATCAGTGCCCCACATTACAGGAGCCATGAGTTTCATTTAAAAAAAAAATAAATATTACTTTTCAAGAGGTATACTTATAAATATTCTACCTTTCAAGACTTCCAATATCTGCCCCCCATTCTATTCATCACACTGGCATGACACTTTGTATGTACTACAGTATTTATTTCTGTAACATTCGTCAGAAGGAAGAAAGTATTACACCTGGAAAACTGAACGGTCAAGTCATTAACTACTGTGCTCCAGGTCATACAGGAAATTTGAAATAGAAATGAGAATTCAGCATATCAGAACCAAGTTCGCTGCTCTATGGAGAAGAATAAATCTTTCTGCCCTGAATGCTCAAGTCAAAGACTTTGAAGATAGTGGGGCGAGAGAGGCAAGCAGAGAGCCAAGAGACGGTTGCACTGCCCGATGGGTTGGCAGTGGGAAGAAGCAATGGTTGTCCTGTTCACGGGCCAGAGATACACTTTCAACACTGCTCCATCTGCCCCAGCAGTCATTTCAGATCAGCCTTGGCCCCTTAAAAACAGCAGCAGGGGCTGTTACATACCTACCTGAGTCTCATAAGCAGGGCTACAGAGGTGGGAATGCAGGTGACACATTTCTCCCTAGCCCCTCCAGAAGTGGTGTGTGAACCCACCAGCAGCTAGAGAGTGCCATGTATCAAGGCAGGAGGCCTTTGCATGCCTGGTTAGCCTCTCACAACAGTGAGCTTTCCGCAGAGGTGCTGTCAATGCTGCCCAAAGCAGGGCATATGTGGACAGGTGCAGTGGCCATACGAGCCCCAGTACAAATGCCAGGGATCAATAACTACCATACCAGTGGGAAATGAAAGCTACCTGCAGCCGAGCAAGTACGTGATGCCCCCTCCCCACGACATGACAGCTCAGTGGTCCTGGAGATAATTCCACCAGCACTAGTAAGGCCATCCTTTGTTTTAATGCTTCAAGTGGGTGATGCACCAACACTACATGGGATAAGGGACTGCTACAGAGCACCAAAGCAAAAATTAACAAACAGCTTTATTCTCAAATCCAGCTATCAGCCATTGTAAGACTCCCTCTTCCCAAATCAAAATAAGGAGCTGAAGGCAAACCCATTAATTGATTAAAGAGGGGGGGGCGTGCACTTGCATGTCTGTAGGAGACAGTCATTTAGCTCCTCTAGTAACCATGGAGCTACAGGTGCTTCCAAGCATTGCTGTCCTGCTCCATGCCACAGCCAGTCCAGCCTCACAAGGTGTGCAAACTGACTGCTCAGGTATAGCTGCTGCCCAGGAGTACCACACAGATTTGTTTTCACATTCCTGTATGTGGGCTGTATATTACAGCCCACCAGGTGAGTGCTCCGTAGCTGGGCTCTCCCAGTTCATATCATAGAATGGTTTGGGTTGGAAGGGATCTTGGTGAGCATCTAGTTCCAACTCCCCCACTCCTCCCACCATGGGCAGGGGCACCTTCCACTAGACCAGGTTGCTCAAAACCCTGGTCTTGAACACTGCCAGGGATGCAGTAGCCACAAATTCTCTGCATAGGAAGTTGCCCCACCGTGAACCTTAACTTTGCTTGGCACTCAAAGAATGGCTCAGAGGTGTCTCTTATTCCCCTTACTAGACTGCAGAGGGACCCTCCTTTCCCAGAGGCATCCAGAAGATGCTGTGGCAAGGGAGCCTGGTATGAAGGTGGTGTCATATGACTGCTAGACATTAGAAAGCACAGTTGGGAAAAACAAACCCACCCTTCTCACAGGCTGTTTGTGTATTTGATTTGACTTGCTCTGCCAGTCCAGCTTGTGTCCCTGCCAAGTACCAGGAAAGAAATAAAGAGCGAGGTGGGAGGTGGGCAGCTTTGTGAGTGCATTGTAGGCCTGCCACCGCTGATAAGCTCGCCCCTCTCCCCCACTGGCCAGGGACATGCCTCTTCACACACACAATGGGGAGGTCTTGTTTGGTTTTGAATATTGCCTGTGTATGAATATTCACTGTGGACCACAGTAAGAGTAATCACAGCTGACCCATGTTGTTACTAATTAATTCTTTTGCTTACACACAGGGGAATGGGAGGAAGAAAGCAAATACTGTGAACAAAGCTAATAATGTGGTTACTTACTACTCCTGCTATCTATCTGACATGTTTTTAAGGCATAGTCTCTGCGGAATGACAGTGAACACAGGGAGAAATTGATGTAGTGTAACAGAAAAGCATGTTGCTTTACCAAATACTGCTCAGGCAACACTGGAATGGTTTGTCTTGCTCTAACTTTTACAGGCCTTTCTGAGTAATCTCTGCTGTTGCTTGGATCGGTTTTACATCTCTGAAGGTGTCAGAGATCACAGGTGAAGTTTTCTTCCCGCCCCCTGCTCTGACAAAACAGAACCTCCTGAAACACTTTATACGATAGAAAAGAATCCTGTTAGACTATCTATGCAGTACAGAAGGGATAGCTGATGTGGGGCACAGGGAGGTTTGTTTTTCCTTCATCAAGATGGAAGATAGGTAGATGCAGAGCTGATATACCTGGAAATCTGATGTTTGAAAGACATATTTACTGTCTTCAATAAATACCACTGTTATCTTCAGTTTTAAAGGCTTGCTGTATCATCTGGCGAATGTAGGCCTATTCATGTGCATATTAGGCCTGTTACATATTATATGAGTTCTTTGAAAGGGAAAACTTATTTCCATAAATATTTCTTCCATAAATATTGACACATACAAATAGCTCTCCCTCTCAAACTTACAGCCAGTGGGCTGTTATCCATGACATATAGTAATCTGCTGGCATAATAATAAAATTAACCTGGGATGCAGACAGGAGTTTCTGTTTCATAGGCTGAGGCCATATAATGAACTAGCAGGTGCAGTGGCTTTGCACAGGTCTCCATTCACTGCTCCACAGTCCTTGTTCCTCAGTGAATGATGGCCATAAAAAGGGGGAAAAGCTGGAAAAAACCCTGCTGGTGGCCCTGGTGACTCAGCTGCTGGAGTCAGAATCCCCCAGTGCAGCAAACTTCTGTCCACACCTAGCTGGATTTTCTCCTGATGGAGAGTTTTGGCTTTACTCTGGTTAGTTCTCAAACAGTGACGTTTGGTTCAGTGCTTTTTTAATGACAAACAGACTTGGAGGAACCAAATTTGTTCTTGTCTCTTAGCCTGGCTTGAATTTACTGCTCGCTCTCTGTCACACACATCTGTCTCGACTAACCACCGCTCTTACTCGCTGGTAGCTTCACCTGGCTCCTGATCGGTGCTGACGGCCTCGCACAGGTGAGTTGCACTCGCCGTAGGGAGGGAAGGGAAAGGGAGGGAGGGAGGAAGCTGGGAGTCAGCCGGAGGGGCTCGGCCGCCATCGTGAACCCTCAGCTGCCCGGGGGCAGCAGAGAGGTTGGTTTTGTCCGGGGGACCGGCGGGCCTGCCCTGCCCGCTGTCGCCCGGATGGTGGCGCTGCGGCACCGCCTCACGCTCCATCATGATCGCGGCGGCGCTCGGGTCCCGCTCAGGGGGACTGGGGTTCCTTGTCCCGTCGGCTCCTCGGCTGCCCCCATCAGGCACTCCCTATCTTCCTTCAGGGTGCAGCCGTTGAGGGGAGCGGCATTGAGGGGGCAGCCGTTGTTGCGGGGTAAATGCATTGAGGAGGTTCGCGTGGAGCCGTGCGCGGCCGCGGTGGTCCCGCGGCGGCCGGGGGAGCCCCATTTCCCGGGAGACCGGTCGGGCCGCGCCGCTATGCCGCCGGGATAATGGCGGGGGCCAGCGCCGTGTCACCTCTTGTGTGCACTTTCCAAAGAGGAGCCCGGGCGTGGCGAATGGGACACAGACTGCCATTGTGCCGGCGACACTTTAATCGCCCACACCTACAATATTCAACCTGTTGCCGGCAGAGGGGCAGCCCCGGGGCGCACACCCCACCCGAGGGGCTCGGGGAAAGGGGGAGAACGGGGACAGGCCTGTGGGCTTCACCACTGTCTCACCAGGGCAAGGAGTTGGGGGGGCATCTGAGGGTACACGGCCCGGGCTCTGCAAACCTCACAGGCCCATTGAAGCGGATGCCCTGACCAAGGCAGACCTGTCTTGCTGTGAAAGAGATACTTGTTTGCCCATGCAGCAGCCTGCAGCAGGGCATGGAGGGACCACCGGAGACATCAGGCTCTTGTTTAGCAAAGCAGCTCTTGCTGGATGTTGCTTGCGTGATGCCTTCCAGGCAAGACGTGGTCTCCTCAAGCTCGCACTGGGATGCAAATGCACGCAAGCCTGCCTCAAAACTAATTTCTAGTGGCATGGATGCAGCAGCTGCGCTGAAGCAAGAGGTGAGGTTTTGTGCTTGTAAATGAGACAGGTGGCTTGGTGACTGCTCCTGCCACCCCTCCTGCCAAAGCCGAGTGCTTGGGTGCTGACACGGAACACTTGTGCAATCCACACAAGGGATGTCACATGCACTGTGAGAGCTGTACAGTCAGGCTAGTGAAAATGGGTGGTTCCTGGCCTCTGCAGGCCCTCAGCTGTCTCTAATCTCACTTCCTGCCTCAGCGTATCTCTCGCACACTGAAGGTGAACATTAGGCTTTACCCCGTGGAAATTCCTAAAACTTTCATAGAGTTCAAGACAACCTGCTTGCATAGTAAATAGAAATGCTTAGTCCATAGCAAGTTTCTCTCCAGCTCCAGAGCAATCACATCCTGCAGCTTGGGGGTATGCCAGAGGTACACATTGTGCCACAGGCAGGGTTTAGCAAGTCTGCCGCTGCAGAGAACTGCTTGCAAAGTTACAGCATTGCAACTGAGCACGGCTGCCTCTGAACACAGCCAAAGAGGACACCTGTCTCAGGCACTGCAAACAAAACAAAGGAGAAAAGGAATTATTCTGGTTCTGCTTTCTTATCAAGTTTTTAAAATTTCTTAAAGCATCCTAATTTACAAGGTATCAGACCAGATGAAGATGTCCTCAGAGGGGTTTGCTTTTCACAGCCTTTCACAGGGGCAGTTCCTGAAAGCTCTGTTGGTACTGTGTTATGCTGGAAATTGAGTGTTCCTTGTGCTCTTTACTGTCAGGGATTAAATAGGAGGATTTCTTGTGCGTGGCAAGGTAGTATTTTTTCTTGGCTGACAAGCGTTTCTTTGGTGGGGAAGTACTCTCCGCTCTGGGGATTGATGACAGGTGCAGATCAGCACCATGCTGGGTCCATTCGCTTGTGTTTCTCCTCTTAGAAGGACCACTGTTCTTTGCATTGTTTTGGCTTCTGCAACTGTAAATATTTACTCTTTGCACTGTAGAGACCACCTCTCCTCAGGAGACCAGCAAAGGTTCAAATTCCAGGCTGGCATTTCCACTACTAAGAAACCTTCAGGGCTGCCTGATTGCCAAGAGGTTTGTAGGTGATGGATGTAAGAACATGATGTTAAACGCCCAGTACAATTGAAGCACCCCCCATGCTCCCAGGTTACTGCTCTAGTAACGCTGTTGTTGAGAGGCAGTGCAGGCAGTTTAAAATGTCAGACTTTTCCTGTTTTCCCTCTTGCTTACATGTCAGCTGTTGGTTTTTTTCCCACTTGTCCACTGAAATATGTTACTACTATGCCACAGGGAGTCTGCAACCAAATCTTTTAGTTTATACTTTAAGCCTATGACTAGAAAAAACAAAATCTAGTACCAGCAATTCTACATGCTTAGAAATCTGGAATACTTACACTCCCTGAGATCCTGTGCAAGAGACATTAAGAACAAGTGGAGGTGGCCATATATGATTTGAAAGGAATATATTGTCTTAGTGGATGGATGGATGGATAGATGGATGGATGGATGGATGGATATAAATTCTCCAATGTTAAACCAGATGAAGTGTTGTTCTTGTGCTGTAAAACTGTTGATGGCACTGGTCATTTTCTTGGTTAAGTGATTTGTATCAGTAAAATGTATTAAGCAACAGCCTAATGAAAGCATGCTGGTCAACTCTTGGTTTTAATGCACCTTTTAAGGAGGGACAGTTAGTAGTGTTCTGTTGTTGCTCATTTAAAGAGTTGCTCATTTAACATTGCTATTAAAAGACAATAGTAGCTGGCGGATACAGAAGGTATAAAGCCTCTGACACAGGTCCCTTGGGTCTGATACTAGTGTTTCCATTTCATTAAAGTAGTTCTGAACTGCAAGCAAAAGCTTCCAATTCTGTGCAGGGTATAATTATTTTTAAGTCATTAACTCTTCTTTCCCCAAGAGCTTAGCTCTGGGGTATACTTGGTAATGCAGATCCTAAAAGCTGCCTGCCTAAGCTATTTCCAGCTCTTCTGGTTACAGTTTGTGTCAGAAGCAGTAGCCAAGCAAATGCAAACCTCTGTGCCCCTCCAATCAGAGCTTCCAAGTTCAGTACAGGAGGAAACTGCTTGCTGCCTGCAAAATCATGTCCTGTGATTGTCTGGGACCAGGGCAGTGCTTACCAGGCCATGGTGACAGCCCGGTAAACCCCTGCATGGTGGTTTTGGTGGTTTGCATTTGTTTTTCTAGAGGCCTGTTGTCGCAAGTGTCCTGCAGCTGAGTAGTGTCTCAGCTCACCGGACTTCTGTGGAACTGAGGTATTTGGCAATTTTAATAGAAACTCCTTTCCAAGCTGAGTAGAAAAACAAGAAAGTGCTTAAGACAAAGAGACTAAAGGATATTGTTATTAGTGATGCTTCCTTGAATGAGGGTCTTATTTTTAAATTATGAGCATAAATTCAATTCTCAGAAACAGTTACAGCCATTTAAATAAAAGGGCAAAGTGTATGTAGGTATAAATTCCATAGATAAGATTTCCAAATATATTAAAAAGCTGAATCTATTATGCCTTACAATGACCCCAGGAGGTGGGCAAGTATTGTTACAGCAGTGCTTTGCCTTTCTCTTGAAGGCAGTGGGAGTACTTGTGCTAGAATTAACTGTACGGAACAGAAAGTGTCTGCTGGGTTAGCCTCAGTGTGCAGGTCTGTGCTGGGTCTTCATGTGGCTGTCACCAGGACATGGGATTTGGCTATATAGACCCTCAAAAAGTCGAAGTGAGTGACATCGGGTAGTTGTAATGATGTACCCAGGAACATTGCTCTGCCGAAATGGGGGCACATCTGCTTCAGCAGCAAGGTGGTCCTGGTTATTCGTGGGTGGAAAGGGGCAGGTTTCACCAATGCTCGAGTCTGTGGTGATGTTTCAGGTACCTGGGCTTTTGCATTGCTTGTGGTTGGCACTTCTCACGTGTATTTAGAACATACTTGACAGTAAAGCATCAGGTACTAAGCATAGAAGGAGTCTTAAGGAAGACTTGCTGCTGGACCCTCCTCTGCTTTAACCTCACCTGCTTTAAATACTGTAAATATGAATACTTTCTTTGGGTGAATATTCTGATGGTGTGGTTGATGACACGGAAAACTATTAGGCTGTGCATGGGTCTGTGTCTTTGGTAGCTCGCTGTTGTAGCTTCTAGATGGGGTGGTGGGGTTTGTCATCCAGGGTGTAGGTCAGTTATCAGGTAGGCAGGAATGAACCTTCCCTCCTCTTGCTGGAGGCCTGGGCAGGAGGCAGTTGAGATTCAGTGATGATTACCTGACCTCGGTGAGTGACACTCACAAGTTTGTCTCTGTCTACTTGTGCATTTAACTGCCTGAAGACCAGATCAAAGGCCAGAGGAGGCATGGAGCAGATTCCCCCTGCTTTTCAAAATGAAGGGGGGAAATGAGAGAACATGTGGAGAAAGAGGAGCAAGGGAAGAGAGAGAATAAAATACTTCCTAAGGGGTAATGGTGCCAGCAGAGCAGCCTGCTGATCTCTAAGTGGGATTGAATGAGCAATTAGACTGTTGAGCACAATTAAGCTGAGGGCTGACCCGTGTGCTTTGTGTGCTTTGAAAATGTCTCTGGCCATAATGATAGAGGAGGCTTTTTGCAGGTCTATTCTCCCCCCACACCTTTTGTAACCCATCTTGCTGTAACACTAATATGTGCCTGACCCTGAGTTGTTGCCTCAGCCCTTAACCAGACTAGGGGGGGAGCAGGGGGAAATCTGCATGAAGGTATGGGGATAAGTTCAGTTTGTTTTCCTCTGAAAGCTTTGACACTTTCTTAGAGAAAGCAGATTCATTTTCAAGGCTTTCTACATTCCTGCTATTGTACAGTAAGTGTTTCAGACCGGTGTGCCTGTGTTTCCGACTCCCGTGAAGTTCCCTTTGCGGCAGGGCGTGCCTCGAACCGCTTCAAAAGAACCAACTTCTACAAAAGAAAAAAAGAAACTCAAGTAGGCTTGAACATACAAAGAGAGGGAGAAAGGGAAGAGAAAAGGGCCGGGCAGTGCTGAATACAAAATGAGTTCAGCCAGCCCCAGGAGTTCTTCATCAATTACATTTATCTTATTCTGGGAGAGCAGAGCTAAACACAGCACTAACATAAACTACCTCTTGCCTTTGACTTTGACTCTGAGTTCGTGTGCACATACAGCACATATGGATGTACGCAGGGCAAGGGGGTTCAATGAAATATATTTTTCCTCCTCTGAGCAGTGATGTTGGTGGGAAAAATGGCTTTCTGTGCATGCCTTTTCAAAGGCAAACTATCAAGCGAGTCTTGGATGCCTCCAGTTTCAAAGCTTGTGCTCACAGAACACATACTTGAAAAATAAGCAGCCAGTAGTGTTTCTCTACTGGGCTGACCATCTGAGGAGCATGCCAGGGTATAGGCTGAGCTTCCCCTGTGCTCCATAAAATCACTACGTTCCTGCTAAGGGAAGCCTCCAGCACCTGCTGTGAGTGGGTCTACCCAGAGACTAGGGCCCCTCCTGGGCACCAGTTGCCCCACATCCACAGAGGATGCTAATGGGATGCTGCTCTTCTCCCTGCTCGGGGTTTTGGTTAGGTAGCCCTGGAAAGCGGGTGGCTTGTGGGCTGAAGGACTGGGCCTGTGTCAGCCTCATAGCCAGGAGCAAGGCATTCAAGGCTTCAGCACCGCTGTTCCCATGCCTCAAGCTCACTAGGCTTCTGGAAGTGTGTGTCAGCAGCTGCTACTTGGCAAAGCTCCCGCTCAGCTCCAAGCATTGTCCCGTGGTCCTTGCATCGAGTGGGTCAAAGCTGCAGTGCCCAGCACTGGGAACAGGGATGAGGCAAGCACAGCAGATTCCTCACAAAGCAAGCCTGGATCACCAGAACCCAGTCAGAGAATGTGCAGTGCCTGGGGACAGAAAGACAAGTCGAAGGGTTAGGTATTTAGCTAGCAAACAGAACCGTTCAGCACGGTGGAAAGAGGATTTCTTATTTTATTTAAATTATAAAAGCATCTCTGTGTGTGCAGTGATACAATTGGAGCTTAAAAAAGTTGCTACTGGATATGGACAGCCTGCCAATATCACAGATAATATACGGAAACAAGGCATAAACTGCTGCTGCTTATCTTTCTTGCCAAGTAAACGTTTTCATTTTGATCAGCATTTGACAACTTTTTTGCGGTGGGGGGGTCCAGCAGCTTTGGCTTTGAAACATAGTTACAAGTAGAAAAGAACAGCGAAGGCTCACTTCGGTTTCCCTTCATAGAAAGCGGATCCGAAGCACCCCGTCTGCTCGAACACATCCAGCTGTTGGTGGAAGGTGGGTCACAGCCGCCAAGGCGCGCAGAGCGGCTCAGCCGGCTCCGTACACTCACGAGGTTGCCCATTTTATGTCACGGCCTCACGGCTTTGAGCTGCTCCCTCCTCGGCTTGCCAGTTATTCACGTTTGAAAAAACGTATCTACCTCATACTGTGCCCATCACTTTGTTCTCAGCATTCCTATTCACACGGGTAAACCTCCGCTCTTCCCCGCGAGCTGGTGGCGGCGAGGAGGCTGCGCGGAAGAGGAGTTAAGATGCGTGCACGGAGTTACTTCCCTCTCCGCCACCTTTGGGGAGCCATTGTCGGCCGAACAAAAGAACTTGCTTGCGGGGGACCAGGACCCGCCGAAAGCGGGGCAGCTCCCGGTGCAGTGCACATGTGCTGTCCCGGCTGCGGGTCCCGGCTGCGGATCCCGGCTGCCCGGCTGTCCCCGGGAACCGCTTACTCTGACCGAGGGTGCACACACGTCCGCGCCGTACATAAACCCCCGCGAAGCGGCGCAGCGTGCCGCCCGGGGGACGGGCTGCCTGGGCATCCCGCGGCAGCGGCCCGGGCACCGCTGCGATCCACCAACTCGGGGAACGCCGCGGCTGCCGGGGCGAGTCGGGACTGGACGGGACACCCGACTACCCCCGGACGCGCACGGAGGGAGGGCATGCACCGGAGCCCTCGGGCGGGGAGGGACGCGGGTGCCCGTCTTGCCCGGCGCGACGGAGCATCCTCGGCGGTGGCAGTGAGGGAAGGGCGCGCTGCCGCCAGCACCGGTTCCCGCTGCCCGGTGCGGGACGCGTCGCTTCAGTGCGCTTCGGGACACACACACACACACACACACACACACACACACACACCCTTCCCCGAATGCTGTTGCGTGCGGGGCGTCCGCCAGGCGCGCGCCTGCCCGGGCGGGGCGGGACCGCGCGTGCCGGCGGCTGAGACTCAACCCCCCCCTCCCCATCCCCAACCTCCGCTCTCCCGCGTCGCGCGTCGGGCGCGCCGCGCCCCGCGCGCCATTGGCTCACCGCACGCGCCGGCCCCCGCGCGCGCGCCATTGGCCGCGCCGACACGCGACCGGCGCGAGTGGAGGGCGGGCTGCGGGAGGGGTGGGGCGCGAGGGAGGAGAAAGAGGGGGGTGAGGGGGGAATGCGGGGCGGGGGGGGGACCCCGGCGCGTGCCGCTCCTTAAAGGGGGGCGCGGCGCCCGGCCGACACCGGAGACGTCGGGGCGCCACGCGCGAGGCGGGCTGCCACGCCGCGAGCCGCCCCCGCTACACCCCCCCCCGGCCCCGCATGTGCGCGCGGCGCCCGCGCTGAGAGCCATGAGCCTGCCGCGGGGCGCGTGGGCCGAGGACGCGCGGGAGCGCGGGGCGCCAGAGTCGGCGCTGGTGCCGGAGCCCGGCGGGTGCGGGTTCGGCGCGGGGTGGTTGGGCGTGTGCTGCGCCGCGCGCCTGCCCGCCGCCTCGCCGCGCTACCTGCTGCCCTCCGCCGAGGAGGAGGAGGAGGACGCGGCCGAGCTGGTGGGCAGCGCGGCGCGGGGCGGCGGGAGCGGCCCCGGCGTGGCGCGCGGGGCCGCGGCGGCAGTGGGTGGCGGGCGGCCGCGGGGTGGCGGCGGGCCCGGTCTGCGGGCGCAGGTGAGCGGCGTGCAGAAGCAGCGGCGGCTGGCGGCCAACGCGCGGGAGCGGCGGCGGATGCATGGGCTGAACCACGCCTTCGACCAGCTGCGCAATGTCATCCCCTCCTTCAACAACGACAAGAAGCTCTCCAAGTACGAGACGCTGCAGATGGCACAGATCTACATCAGCGCCCTAGCCGAGCTGCTGCACAGCCCCGCAGGCACCCCTGACACCCCTGGCAAAGCCGAGCACCGCGGGGCTCCCTTCGAGCCGCCCTGCACCGCCGGGGCCGGGCCGCCGCCGGCACCGCCGCCGGGGCCGCCCAGAGCCTCGCCTTCTGGGCACGGCAGGACTCGCTTTACCCCGCAGCCGGCCGCGGGCGGGTACTCGGTGCAGCTCGACCCGCTGCACTTCCCCTCCTTTGGCGAGGGCGCCCTGATGGGACAGAGAGCCCCTTCCCCCGCCCTCCTCATGCCTCAACCCGCGCAGCCGCCGCAGGAGAGGAGCAAAACGTCGCCCCGGTCCCACAGGAGCGACGGGGAGTTCTCGCCCCGCTCCCACTACAGCGACTCGGACGAGGCCAGCTAGATCCGGGGTGCCGACCCCAGCACCTCCCGGGCGACCCTCTGGGCACGGACTCCCCCGCGGGGTGGAGCAGCCATCCACGAGGCATCGGCTGCCTTCGGGCACTGTGAAATGCTCCCGGCTTCTCCATCCCCCGGCAGCTCCCGGGTTTGTCCGTCTGGCTGTTAGCGAGTGACTGTGCCCGCCCTGTCTGTCAGGGTTGGTTGGTTTTCTCGTTTTGTTTTCCTTTTTTGTTTCAAGTTTTAGTTACCACTTTTGAAGTTTCTTTTGCCTAGAAGTCGTTGCCGCCCCTCCTGCCAACACGTCACCTTGCAGCGCGGAGCCTGGCTTGCACCGCAGGCGAGCAGGTGATGCTCAAGGAGGATTTAGTCTGGCCCCGCTGTCGCTGCTCGGCGGACGGCGATGTCGCCGTTCCCCTCCCTGTCAGGACGGCGGTCCTGCCCTTAGTCGTATCGCTGTGGAAGCACATGCACACACACACAAATAACGCACCGTCGTGTCCTGAAAATAGCGGAGAAAAGATGGATTTTCCTCAGCGCACCACGTCTGCGTCTTTTGGGGGGAAACTCCGCTCAAGCACTTTATCAGCGGCTGGAGTTGCGGTTTCAAGAGGACTGAATGACTGAATGCCAACCTGAGACCGATATTTAATTAAGCCACTTAATCCCAACACTCTCTTAAAAACAAAACCAGTTTTGTCGTGTCAAACTTTTATGTCAGTTTTACTTTGCTTTTGTGATAAATAGGAAACGTATTTATTATGGAGTGTTCGCTACTATTTCTGCTTCTCCTTAAAAAAAAAAAAAAAAACCAACAAACAAATTACCCCCAAACCCAGCCTTTTCTACGACGAGAATCGTTTATTTTCATTTTAGCAAAGCCAGCTGCCATTGTTATGTATTTTTATTTTAATTTTTTTTTTTTTTTTTGAGATCAAATAAACTTGGAAATAAATTTAAAAACACAAAACCAGCCTGCAAGCGCAGTCGGGTTCAGCTTTTCTCCTCGCACTCCCGAAGCTGGGCGGTGTCAGAACCGGGCGGAGATGCCCTGGGGCGGACTTGCCGCTTCGGCTCCGGGCAAAGGGGCCGTAGGGTCTGTGTCCCGCCGTCTCCCGCACTGCCGGGATCTTGCCCCATGTCCTTCCCGCCGCTCTCGGCGGAGCCGAGGTAATCGCAACAAGTGCAGAGCTCGGGGCTCTGGGCTGTCCCCGCACGGCCGCCGCTCGAGTCCTATCGTTCCCTTCTCTCCGCCCTCCCTCGATCGGGACACGAGCCGGTCGCCCCACTGGGTCTCGTCTGTCCCGCGAGGGTCAGCGTAAACCCTTGGAAAAGGGTTAGGAAAGCCGGCATGGTTTGGGGGAGACACGCGAGTAGTGCGGTGGGTGCCGGGGGGAGTAGGATGTGGCCCCTGGGCTGGGGGGTGGAGGTGGTGGTGGTGATTCTTTGCCCAGCCTGCCAGTGGCACCGGATCCGGGACTAAACCGGAGCCGTGGCTGGGTCCCGCTAGGTTCAACAGGTGACACCGGAGAGGTGGGGATTGTCCATGCGCGACCGGGAGCGAGCAGCTCCCGCAGGAGCGGAGCCCTTGAGAGAGTCGCTTTCTCCCGCAGAGACAGGACACCTGCCTCCGATAACCCGGCAGCCGCCCAGCCCTGCCTCCGCCGCCTCCCCGTACCTGCCGAAAATGACCCGGCGTACTGCCCCGTAGGGTGAAAAGGTCACCCTACCCACGGGTAGGGTCAGTTTCTCTCCTAAAACCCACCAGCTTTCCCCAGGTGGGTCACGTTTGGTTTACAGTATTTATTTATGGGCTCTGAGAGCCGGTCTCACTTTACATAGGGAGCACGTGTGGGCTTCTAGGGCTGGAGTGATGCGGAGGAGCGCAGTATCACTGTTTTGGGGTGTTGTGCTGCAGCCACAGCGCAGCACTCCCTGACCGAAGGTCTTTATCTTCTTTTTCTTTTTAACACTTCTTTGAAAGAGATACCCAGTCGCATTTCCATGTTAAGGTTCAGCTATAGCGTTTGCATAACAACCGCCTGGCAGCCCCCCTCTCTTCCACTCCGTTAACAAGCTGTAACGTATAGCTGCAGGTTGCTATAATCTCATTAATATTTTGGAAACTTGAATATTGAGTATTTCAGACTGCTCATTCCCCATATGCCGGGCCACTCCCGCTATGCTGGCTGGTTCCTTTCTCTCCATTATTAGCAATTAGCTCCTACCTTCCAAAGTCAGATCCAAGTATCCAAGATACTAGCAAAGGAATCAACTATGTGTTGCAAGCTAAGCATGCTTAATATCTCCCAAACAAACAAAGAGACAACATTTCTTTAAGTAATGAAGATGGATAAATCGCTTTATTGAGCCCACAACAGTGTTTGTTTTGTACAGACCAGCGCAAAGTTTTTTAACAAGAGCGGGGACGAGCTCCAGCCCCTGGAAGCGGTTTCGCCCGCTTTGCTTCGTGGGGTTTTATCGTTTTAAACGGGCTTTTATTTGAAAAGGGCAAGTCAGAAGCGCACTATCCGAGCGTTAAATTTTGGCTGAACGCTAAATATCCTCCGGGGTGTGCGAAACCATCGCAGAGGGGGAGGCCTTTTGGGGAGTAGGGGGTCCGCCTTTGTGCGAGGCGCACGACTGCTCCGCTGCCTTCCTAGCTGCAGCCGCGGGGTCTGGTGCGGGGCTCTGCCCGCCCGGTTCTGCGGCGGCGTTAGCGCGGGAGTTTCGGGGAGCGAGGCGCGGTGGTGCCAGGTTTGCCAGGGCGCATCGCTGCCTTGCAGCTCCCCGGCTGCTGTTTGCTCAACCTCTGGCCTCGGGGAGGAAAGAGGGAGGGAAGGGGGACAAAGGGTTAAACCCGGAGAGGGGAGACCAGAAAAGCGCAAGGACCAGGGAGGAGGGGGTAGGGGGGAGCTGGTCGTGGGGCCAGTGTTTCTTAATTAGAGCGGGGCGGACAATGCGATGGGGCGGACAATGGGGGGGACGGGGACTGGGGGACGGGAGGGAGGGGGGTCTGGCCTCGCTCCCGGCCGCGGTGCGCCGTGTCTGGAGCGGAGCACGCGTTGTCAGCTGGTGAGCGCAGCGGCCTTTCAGGCGGCTCCCCAGGGAGCTGCGCGCCTGCGGTGAGCTCCATCGTCACCCCTCCCCTTCATCATCATCATCATCGGCCTCCTCCTCCTCCTCGGCGGCCCCCCACCCCAGCCAAGCACAACAGCCAGCATTCAAGCCCCCTTTCCTCCCTCCTCTCGCACAACAGCAGCGCAGTGGCAGCCACGCCACCTCCCAGCAACCGGCAGCACGCGAGGGCACCGCCGGGGCACCTGAAAGAGTAAAAGCCAAAGAAAGGGAAGACAAAGGAGAAGAAAAGGATACGCAGGAGCGGCCCAGCGTGTCTGCTCCGACAGCGCGGGGAGAGGCAGGCGCCCACCGAGGACGTGCCAGCCCACGCGGAGCCCCGCACGCAAGGGCGCGCACACGCTCAAGGGGGTCCGAGCCGTTGCAGCAGGGATGGAGCCACGCGGTCACCCCCCGCTTCCTACCGCGCAGGAGCAGGGGGCAGCGCCCCGGCCCCTATCCTCCCCACAGACCCGGGCACCTCCCAGCTGTGGCCCCCCGACACAGGTGACCCCACCTCTGACGCTGCCACCCGTGGGCACCGGCCTCTGTGTCCGCGAGGAGCCCTCCTTGTGCCCCGCACCCGTGTCGCATCTGCCCTGGACGTGCCTGTCCCCGGCAGAGAAAAATGCTGGAAAGGGGTGCGGGGCGGCTCGCCCGTGGGTGAGGAGGGGATCCCTCATCCCGGTGTGAGGCGCATCCCCTCCGCAGGCACACCAGCCCCGCGTCGGTCAGACTGGGGCGCAGAGCGACCGGTGACCCCCCAGAGGCAAGTTGTGCAGCCCTGGCACTGGCCAAGTACAAGACTTTACCCGGGGCTGGGTGTCCACCGGGACCGGGGCCTGAACTGGGGTGCGCAGCTGGCAGCGCTCCGGGAGTGGAGGTCTGGCCCCGGAAAGCCATATGCTGCCCTTTCGCCACCCCCCGTTTGACTTAAGGCTGATTCTCCCGAAGCCCTTTTTCCCGAGCTAGTGCCCGGCCAGGGGAGCTGGATAGTGGATGCCCCCCCTTCTCCCGTCGCTGGCCACGTCCAGGCTGCCCGGCGCGGAAGGACGCAGAGGCCCCTTCTGAAGTGCTATCGAATGGCACAGGATGCCTTTGGGACCCCGGCCAAGGCGTGTCAAAGGCGGTGTGAGCGGCGAGGCATTTAAACGCTACAATGGGTGGCTTTCTGGCGTGTGCTCCTCTCCCTCCCAGCTTCGGACCGGGAGGAGGGAGAAGGCGCTTTTAGTGAGCTGCTACAGGGATGGGTAGGGTCCCCCGGTGCCGCAGCCCGGTGCCGCAGCCGGGCGCTTCCCTGCGGGCGCCAGGCTCCCTTGCCGGTTCCCGCTGCCCTCCGACCCCAGCTCGGTTTAACCGAGGGTGCTCGAGGTGTGTGTGAGGGGTGTCGACCAGCCGCACCTTCTTCAGCACGGCGGATACCGGGGCTAGCGATGGGACCTAGTGCCGAGATGGGGATAGGCTCTGTAGTGCTGCCAGGGAAAGCGAGATTTGGGAGAGGGAAAGCAAATCTCCTCCGCTTATGAAGAGATTTCGTATTTCACCCCAACTTGTTTCCCTGTTCTTCCCCACCCTCCCTCCTTCCCCCGATTCTTCCCTCTCGTTATCTCCCCTCTGCTCCAGTGTTCTCTTTCTTTCCCGGTCCCTTTTTCGGAGACCCCCCCTTCCTCCGCTCCCTCGCTCTATACCGGGGCAGCAGCCCCGCAGAGGCGCGCTGCCGCCGCCGGGGTGCCCGGGAGAGCGGCGGGCGAGCGGGGCCGCTGCACTTTTATGGGGCGGTTAATCAACTGCACATCAGCGAGACAGCGCATCAGCCCATCTGCTTAATATATATTCAGGAGGGCTCCAGCTCTTTTGAAGTCTAATTTCTTCCCCGGGAGAACGCGCCGGGTAATTTACCATCGTTTCACAGGCAGGGCAGCCAGCGGGTTAACCTTTTCCCCAAGCGCTGCCGCTGCGCGTTTTCCTCCCGAGCGAGCAGCTTTTAATGCCTCGTCGCCTCACCGCGAACTTGTGAAAGTGCCTCTTAAACGGTACGTGACTTGCTGAAACAAGACACCCAGCCCACCGGCACGGTGTTCGAAAGATCAGTTTGAGGCAAGCAAAAGCCCTCGATCCCACCGGCCTCGCACGTATCATTTCACCTCCATCTACCCGCTAATATTTTTATGTTTCAAGTTCTTTGGGTTTGGGTGGGTTTTTTTAGTTCCCAACCAATGCTCAGCAACGCACTTTTTTACCCAGAGGCAGAAGCAAGAGGTGCATAGGGTGGCAAGCGAAGCAGCGCATCACGCATGCCCTTGCCCGGAGGTGAGGGAGAAATCCCTCTTGACGGGCTCCCCGGAGCTGCGGGACCCCGCCATCACTGTCGATGTCGGCTGTGCTGGCTTTACCCCGCCCGGAGAGTGCCCGGTCCCTCTACCCCACCAGGAGCTGATCCGTGCGGGCGCAGCCTGCTCACAGTCCCCGGGAACCCTCGGGGACGCGTCCCGAAAGCGACCCGTCGGAGCTCCCGGAGCTCCGGGCAAAGCGCTTCACTGTGCGAGTGTCTGAACTGGCACTGCCAAGCCGGGAGGCAGATGCACTGGAGAAGCACTTCAGTACCGCACACCCGCCTCCCAAATGTAAAGTCTTCTGGTTCAAGGGACACTTTTGAAACAAGCCTGAGGCCGTTTAGCGACATCACCTGCTTGCTATAAAACCCCACAGCAATGTTCAGGGACCTATGCGGGAGCCATCGCCGCGTGCTCAGTTCCACACCTGCACCTCGCTTATCTACTGTCAATATTTTCATCCTGCCCGAGAAGTGATCCTGCTTCTCCCGGCTCCGCGGCGGCATCCGCGGCCAGCAGCTGCGCCCCGGCCTCCCGCCACTCCCCGTGCACCGGGCAGGGGCAGCCACCGCTTCTCCTTGCGCTCAGTGCGAGGAGGCCGGCTTTTCTATTTAGTTAGCTCTTTATTAAATCCTCCAGCCCAGCTTCGGAAAGAGCTGTGCGCGGTAACGTGTCCTGCAACACCTTTTATCTAAAGCCCCTTTTCTAAAAATGGGTCTGTGTGGTCGTGCATTACTCTATTTTTTACCATAGAAAGGCCAGTCCTTTTGCCCAAGTGTTTTGCAGGGGGACTTTCAGCTAGCGTGCTGCTGGTTTGCACTGAAGAGGGATGAGGCTGCCCCAGGGCAAGAGCTGGGAGCCGGGGGAGCAGGGATGGATCCCTGTCAGCGGGAGCAGAGCCCTTCTGCACTCCATCTTAAAAAAAAAGCAGTGGAAAGCAGGGTAAGAACTTCCATACAGCTGGATTTCTTTGGATTTCCGTTGCTGTGTGCGAAAGTATCACTTTAATGTGTCACATACTCTTGTTACTATTTTTCTCATGCAAGTACTAATGAACTGAACTAAGGGCCACTGTTACATGAAGTCCCCTAAAATGCTGACTCTTAGCAAGCCGTGATGATGTGTAGGATGACTGTACTATGTACTCAACCCCACAGAAATAGTAGAGTTGAGAGCTTGACTAAAGCTGATAGAGGTGCTGCTTATATAGTACTCAGTCCCCAAGTTGCTCTTCAGTGTCCTGGGGATGTATTAGCCCATCTGTGGAGAAGAATCTTAGGCCAAGTAATATAAATTGACTTGTTGAGGGCAACAGGAGCCCAGGGCCAAGGCAAGGCACAAATGCAGACTTTGTGCCACCGGTGCCTTCTTGTACCATATGCTTTCTTCCAGTAACTTCAAAACCATTTCCACTTGCAAGACTTTGTTCAAAGCAAAAGATATTCAGGTTGGGGCTGGCTTTTCATCAGTGGAGAGATGGTTCACGGTACCCCTTGATAGGGTCATCCTCTCCCAACACCCAGGGAAGCAAGATGCAGAGCAGATGCCTTGTTCCAGGTGTAGCCTGTTATTTAGGGTAGGTTGGAGGGAGGGAGAGGTTGAGTTTTCTGTCGTAGGGTAAAGCTCAGCAACACCTTGGAAGGATGGTAACTGGGTGTAGGTTTCTGCCAGCATAATCATTCTTCTGACCCATAGGTTGTTCCCTCATTAAGTTTGATGAAGAGTACCTGGAGTTGAACCAGCTGAAACTGAGCTGCACAAATTGTTCCTGTTCAAGCTTCCTCTCTGGTGTGGGTGAGAATATGGGCCTGAGGTAGTTTTCCTTACTGTCTATGTGAGAAGGTAAGGCACAGTCTGATGTGCAGCTCATGCAATACTCACCAGCCTTGGTCACCTCTCAGGTAGGAAGAATATCTGTTGTTGTTCTGAAGTTACCAGTGTTGTGATGTTTGTAGTGAACCTGTGATCAGTCCAGTCAGGCTTGCATTGTCACCTTGCACCACTTATCACAATGTCTTGCAAAAATAGACTTACCTATGAATTTTCTCTGGTCACGAAGACTTCTGGATGAAGTCAGTTATGCCTCTATTACTTGGCTAGTGAAGCATCCAAATAACCCTCTTCTCTACCTTGCAGTCAGGTGATTTCCTCTCTGCATTGCAATATATCCTGAAAGCTTTTTGTTTAAAAAGGTTTGAATAACGGAAATCTGGTGCTGTAAGGGTTGAAACTGGGACCCATGGACTCTGAATTACCATTTCCTGTTAAGAAGAGTAGTGAAAGCTCAGAAGCATTGCTGGCTGTAACTTTGGGGCTAGCAAGTAACGGGATTGCTTCACTTGGCGGCTGCTGCCTGTAACTGTTGATTCTATCCCTGACACTCACAAGGGACTGGAGTAACCAGCATTCAAAGCTGAGGCTGCAGGAGTGATGCATATTTTAAGGAAAGGCAGTTTTAATTGGTTTCGTTAGCTGTCCCTGCAAAGGCTGGTAGGTATCATTGCAATGACCCCATTTCTCAGCTGGTCTCTTTTAGGGCTATGAAGACTCTGTGCTGTGGTTTTAATGGCAATTTCACAACCTTGGCCTGCAGATCTGGGCTGCTCCAGGGGCTGGGTCATGGTCTGATGTGACTTAAGCTGTTATGAGGAGCTGGCAGCATGCTAAGGAGCTCTAGTCCTGCCACATACCTGCACTGTGCAGCTGTGAGGCTTGGGTGATACCCCAGAGTGTAGCCACAGGTATCCCTAGGGCTGCATCTGTGACACCTCTGCAGCTGTAGCTCATGGTGGCAGCCACCAAGAACAGCCTCTGCGGTGCTGGATGGTCCCTGGCTGTACCTGTGTGTGGCTATGCATTGTATGTGCTGCACTTTGTACATTGTATGTATTGCACTGTATGTGGCTATGAGGCATTAACCCCTATGTATCCCTGGAGAATACTTCTATCTTTGGTTTCCTTTTGTTTTCCAAGTAATCCAGAAGAGTAAATAGAAGAGCATCATCCTGGCCCAACTGAAAACTGTGGGTTAAAAATTACCATAGAGAATCTGTGGTCATAATTGTAAGCATCCTTAAAACAAGGAATAAGAAATGTTATTCCCAGAAATAGAAATAAGAAACATTAAAGATTAGTATCTAAAGCTAGGCTTTTTCGTTTTCAGAAGTTGCTGAATGTTCAGAGGGGTTTAGCTCTTACTCACTTGAATACTGAAGTGATACCTCTGGGTGAGTTTTGCAGTCGTATTTATAATACCTGCACACCTTGACAACATTTGTGGAGGTGATGTTGGGACCTGACCTGGAAATTCCTGAAGTAGGTGGTGGGGCAGCACCAGGGTCTGTGCAGAGGGCTGGCAGGTCAGACCTTTGGAGTTTGCAGGAAATAATGGAAACAAATAGCTGGTTGTTTTCCTTGGCAGTTCTTTAATTTGTTTATTCAAATAAAAACCACCCATCACATTATCAGAGTTGAATTTTTTTTGTGGATCCCTTCAGTTTTCAAAACCTAAAATTTGAGAAATGTAAATGCAAGCCATCAAGTCAAGGTGTCTCTGACTGACAGGAAAAATTACAGGGGCAATTCTAAGAGATGCTGTGCTCTTCTTACACATCAGCCTCAGTTTGCATTTCCTGCAAATCTTAAGATTCCTCAAATGGTAAGATGAAGCAATGTGGTTCTGGTAATTAAATGCATTTTTGCGTTTTGATTAATTTGTTTTGAAGAGACTGGCTTTTTGGTGAAACTACTTGAGTGTTAACCTTTTCGGACAGAAAATGGATTCTCTCAGAAAAGTCTTCAGTTGGAACAAGAATTGTTTTATTTTACTAATGGGCAGCATCAGATACCTTCATCAGCTTTAAATATTTTAATTTCTTCCTAAGACTTCAGTTTCAGTTTTTGATGATACTTAACTGATTTCTATGACGTTTCCGTATCTGGCCCCTACTAAGCGGTTTAAAAATACCAGCTCTACTTTAGTGGCTTTTTGAAAAGTTATTGGAAGAAGTTCAGTGTCAGCAGATCCGTTTCAGCTTTTCTTTTGCTGTGTGAGATTTCCCTTCAGCATCGCACTATCTGGGAAAAATAGGTGTTAATGGCGACCATCCTTCGGAAATACTAGGTTACAAAATCGGTGTTAGGAAATTGCTGTGTTGAGGGGACAGTGTGCCCAAAACGTAAACTTGCGAGGAGTCACCGTTTCCTTTTCCACAGTGTCAATCTGCAGGAAGAATAGTTTGCCCAAATAAAACTGTATTTAACTAAGCTTTTGTATTGTAAATAGTAGGACGCAGTGATGTTTAACAAAATAGCCTTTGAAGTTGCCTATAAGCTGCTCTTTAGATTAACTTAAAATTTTAGGTTTACACACCCTGCAATAAACTTCTTTTTTATCATTAACGTTTTATGGCAACTGAACTTCACGGCTCTTGCGCCCGCCTAATAATAACTGCCGCGATAACCGCTCCGAGGCAGGTGTTCCGAAGGATGCCCTGGACCAGCAGCACCGACAGCGAGAAGCCTGGCTGGGGGCTTAGGACCGGTAGCGGCAGCGCCCGCCGGGCCCCCGCTGCCGTCAGGGGCTGGCGCTCCGCTCCCCGTTACGGACGCCGGTGGCAGCGCCGCTGGAGCCTTTGCCCGAAGGGATGCTTCCTGCAGCGGTTGCTCTGCCCGGGGCCACCACCTAAGCACCACTGGGGTGGCTTCAGTCGGTCACCGTCTCGGTCTCCGGTCCGCACGCCGCCGCCATCTCCTCGGGGCCGGGCCGTGCGGCGGGCTCTGTCCATGGTAGCGCTCCTGCTACCATGCTCCCGTGCTGCGGCTCCAGAGACCCTTTGGGGGATTGCGGTGCCTTTCCTTTCTTCCCTCCCTCCTTTCCTTTCCTTCCCCCCCTCCTTTTCTCCATTTATCCCTGACTGACTCCAGTTTTGTTCCCTCAGTTTAGTCCCTTCTTGCTAATACTAACCCCTACAAAAAAAATCTCCACCAAAACACCGCAGCAGAAACCTTTTCACCCTGCCCTGCTCAATGCAGTGTGTATGGTTTAATCTATATAGCATCCATAGCAGTAAGACCATAGTAATATGTGAAATCTGAAGCTTGGTTCATTACACAGGTAATACAGTAGTAATTTCTTCTGGGGTCTACAGTTTCTCTTTTGTATAAACTGTGCAATATGATTTTCTTTATGATATAACTGAAAACAGACAATATTGATCCAATCTCAATTTATGAGCTTTAATGGAAACAAAATATTGAAGAAAAATGCTCAGAATGAAATGTACAGAGAAAAAATTCTTAATATACTGTTCTAAGAATCAATCTTAAGACTGTTGAGTCTTCAGGAATGCTGTCCATCGAGAGATCTGTGGTTTGGTGATTTAATTTAACAGTACTATTAATCCAAAGAAAAGTACCATGTCAGAGTAAATCCTTTGGGTTGCTGAGTGGATGATCTTTGGCATGTACATGAGAGATACAAGGACTGGACAGGATGGGTGACCGTAGTAAGTAATTATTTGTGTGTGGCATGAACCATATTTTCAGAGTACAGAGCTGACAGGCCCAATGTGTCAAGATAAAATTCAGTGCACATACCCCAGACTAAAAAGAAGAGCAGGTATTGGAAATCACTGGAAGTCTCTCTTTGCTCTTCTTTGCCTCAGTCTGCTAGCTGATATGACACAGCAGCTCTCCTAAGTTCAGTTAGGAGACACGAGCAGGTGGCACAAATCAACAGACAGACTGTTTCAGTGTCTCCATGTCTAGCTCTGGCATGCCACACTGCCCTGGCAGGAGTAAGCGACGGAGCTACACTCATGGCCTTTGCACTCCTCCTCCTTTTCTCATCAGTCTCTGAAGCCTCAATGAAGGATGCAACTGACCAATGCAAAGTAAATGTTTTGCCCCAAATATCACCCAAAATTTTTGCTTAACTTGACCCTTCTTTGAAGTTCTCAATATTTGAGGTCTTGGTCTTTTAAAAACTTACTTGTTAGCTTAGTTTAACACAAGGAAGCAATCTCTTTCCGGAGCTCATAGTCTTTGGTCCTTCTCTCTGTTTACATAGCCCAAGTAGATTAATACTGGCAGGTGCCTCTCCCCAAATTGCCTCTGTGTAGGAAGGATCCCAATAACTTGTGGCTGGCAGGAGAAGATCTGTTTCCTTCTGAGCTGGCTTTGCCTCCAGGAAGCTAACCTGTCCTCTGCTGTGGCAGGGTCTGTCTCTGAGGAGCAAACAGGATGAAAAAAATGTAGGAGATTGGTAAATTGTGTGGGGAAAAGAAGTATGATGGAGACATGGAGGCTTATTGCTGGTTGAAATAAAACCAAAATATAGTAAAAGCAAAGATTAAAAAAACCCAGTTCCTGCAGAACTGTAATCAGTTTGAATCTGAAATACTCATCACATTAAAAAATGCACCCCAAACCCCACAAAAATGGCATTGGAAAGTAGGTGTTTCTTTCCTATTAAATAAACAGTAGAAGAAGCATGTGTCTTGGATCCACAGTGAAACAAGAAATTTTCATCCTTCCAGGAACTGTAGTTCCAGCTTCCTTCTCTCGCCTTGCACCAGTGCAGGAATTAGAAGCCGAGGGAGGATCCTTGTTTATCCTTCTCTGTGTAGTTTTGCTTTGCTCAGGCATGGCTGAAAATGGAATCTATTTAATTTTTGTTGTTTGTATTATGACCACATTCTCTTATAAGCAGGTGAGCACTGGAACGATAAGGGTGTAGCTCTTTATTACTGTAAGTCATCTTTATGCTCATAAATAAGCCTTTGGAATTGAATGGGATTACTCAACTGTGCAAGAGAGCACAGGATGTGCCCATAAACTGAACTAAACCAAGCAATCTGACATAATTAAAATTAAGATCCCATGCACAAAGGGAAAGCCCTTGTTGTTGATGTTACAGAACACTGTTAAAACAGTTAACACTGTTAAACCAGCATGTTTTGTGTTGGTGCTTGAAGATTCTGTATATATTTCCAGCTCTGGTGATTTTATGTGGGCAGCTTTAGGGCTAGCAAAGTTCTGCTCACACACAAGTGTGCGTGTTTTAGCTGGAGTCATACAGGTCTCTCATATAGGACTCTAATGTGTCAGTTGGATAGGGGTGGTAAGTTCTGACTTTGAATGCCTTGTAATCATTTATGCACTTCATGTATGAATGTATCTGAAAGAAATCAGAGCAGATGAACTGATGAGCTCAGTGCCTTGAAGGTCTCTGTCACACTGCACAAATGCAAACTTGTGGTGTGTTTTGAGAGAACCTTGTAAAAGTTAATCTTTGCCATTTAGGTTTCTGAAAACTTGATGATCTTCTAGGTCATGAAACACATCTCTCCCCTTATAACAGAAATAGATCCCTTGCTAGATTCATACTTTCATTTCAGGATCAAAGTACTTATTTCCAGGGGCATTTCTGTTGGTTGGGTCATGTGGGACAGATCCCTGCTTAGAAGAAGAAGAAAGTAAAATAGCAAAGTTCTTCTCCTTTACATAGAAACATACATCCTTCCTGTTTCTAGAGCAGACACAACTGGTAATTTGCCAGTATAGCAATTTCTTCTGGCATGGGAACTGCCCATCAAAAGGGCAAGGACTGCTACTACAGCTCTGTGTGAATCTTCTACTCTAGGGATTCAAAATGATGGTGTTTATAGTGGGTGTTTGCCCTTTGCTGTGCAGCCATAAGGGGTGTTTCAAAAGCCCCCTGCACAAATAAATACCTATTCAATCAGTGGATGGGGACTGGGAGGGTAGGCAGAGTCTGGTGTGCAGTACTGAGCCCAGCATGTTGCTGGGCCTGTTTTGAAGACTCAGGTAGCTGCATGTGTGTATGCATGCTATTTTTCAGACTGAAAAGAGGTGGTAGTCAGTTTCTAAGGTGATAAATTTGGTAACTGAAGAGCAGCTTCACATGATATCGATAGCACTGAAAGGTTTAGTTCTGCTTGTAACCAGGAGGTGCAGTGTGACAATGGAAGTCAATGAGTTGGCTAAATATTTTTCCTGCACAGGGAGTTGGTGTTCAAGTTTCTTTGGCTGTGAGTTTAGCCACCTAATTTTTATCCAGGTTGGGACAGTTAGTTGGCGTTAGTTCTGTTTCATTTCAAAATGGAAACGATGTTTTCTGAAGGGGCAATAAAACCTGAGTGCACACGACAGGGTGTGTGCCTGACTGCCTTATTAACGTCTCTTGGCCAGGTGGCATAAAGCCATATGAGCGCAGCATAAATGTCTTGTAGCATTTCAGTGCCACCATAACCCTTATTTTATGGCTGAAATAAAACACACGGAAAGAACTTCCTTTTGAAGCTTTGTGTAGAACTTGCGTCACAGAACAGGATAAAAACTTAGTTTCTTAATAGGTTACTTTTGGTTTTCAGATAATTTGTCAATAGAATATATAAAAGCTATGAACCTTGCACAAAAAACAAAGTTTAATCTAACTTTTCAAAATGTCTTTTTATGTTTCTGGTCTTATGAGAGGGAATTGTTTAAGTGCTGCGTCTAAAAATCCTTTTATAAAAGTCTCTTGAGAGGATTAGAGCATTTAATTTCTCAGTTGTTTTGTCAGTATTTAGTTTTTTGATGCAAAGACGATAAAGGTTTCGCTGTTGGATTTAATTCAAAATGAAACAACTATGCATTTTCTTAGGTGCAAGATTTTCCTACAAAAACATTTCGATTGTTTGCTAGCTTAAGACAGGTATGACTTTTTGGTTTATTATATTGTCATAATGATGGTATTACCCTTTTCTCTTTCCCCAGTGTCTCTCTTCCTTATTTTTAACTCAGAATGTGGGATTTGGACTGGCATAAATTTGCTTATTCTGAAATTCTTCTGAAAGCTTCCTTTCTCGCCCTTTCATTTCATGCAGTAGTCTGATAGTTAGTTGGTAGTTACGTAGTTGGAATGGGGTAACTCTGAAATGTTTGGATTCTGTTTATGTCCTCATGCCTCATCTTAAATTTTCATGTGTTTCCCAATATCTTCCTTTAAAAAATGTTCAGGCTGTCTTTGTCTGCCATATACCTATGCCATCTTTCGTTGGCCCATTTACTTCACCCGTTGCTGCAGGAAGCTTTCTACCTTCTTCCTGTTCTTTTCATCTCAACAGGGATCAACCCCATTTTCTTTAAACTTTTCTTGTATTTCATAGCATTTGTCATCCAAAAATTATAACTCCTATTATGTACTTGGATGAAGCAAGCCTAAGTATCCTGCTGAGTTATGTTTGGAATTAACTTCTTCATTTTGGATATGAAGGACCCAATTCAGAGGTGTTTGTCTAAGCTCTGTGATACAGCCAGGAATAAGCCAATGCCTCGTGACTGACAGGTAAGCATCCTACCACTGCATGCTAGTCTCTGGAAGCAGAAAAGGTCAGAAGTTAGGTGTTGCCTCCTAGTGAGGCCCCAGTAATAGTATTTTGGCTGGTGATATCCAGGACACAGTGTCAGACGATTGGGTCCCACTGGCCACTCTTCAAATCTTTGACTCTCTTGCCCTGGTAACTTTCTCAAGTACTCCTCTATTTAATTTCTAACTTTAAACAATTAAATTATTTTTAAAAATTAAATCACTTTGTGGGGAAAAAAATGTTCCTTTGTGATGCGTTTTGCAAACTATTCACAGAAAACCCCCTGGGCTAAAGTAACTTTTCTTGAGATGTAAACAGATTTTGCAGGCTGCAGGGAACCTGTAGCTCTGTCAAAGGTACTGAGGGTTGAAGGTCCTCTGCTCTCAGAAGTCAGCCGTGATAAAGAAGGTCTTAGACCTTTCATTGTGTATGGCTGCAGGGGAAACCTCCGATGTCAGGACTGTCATTGACCCAGGACAGCAAAAGTGTCAGAAATAGCACAGGGGATGATGTGGGGGTCTTGGATTATCTTGAGGGAGCCTGAAATAACAGTGATTTGAAGTAGTGGCAACGTTTGGATGTAGCATGATTTGCCCAGAGCCTGGGACCCTGCAGTGCAGCTGCTGTCAGAAGCAGCAATTTCTCTCCTTGCAAAGGCATCACGCAAAACAGATTTCATTTCTGAAGCTCTGAGGTAGCGCGTTGCAAACCATGTCTCTGAGTTTCCAGTGAATGGGCACTGGAACAAAATCAAGTCTCAAAGCATTGATCTTCCAGGCAGCTTGACTAATTCCCTTCTCTTGAAAGGCAGAGGATTTACCACCAGCTGACTGTGTTAGTAAATGTGCTGCTAATACTCACAAGTCTGATTCTGCCCTCTGCTAAGGGCATCACAGACAATCAGGTCCCAAATTAACTGTAAGCAAGAATCTTCTATTATTTGTCAGTGGACATGAATTTGGCTTTCCCATGGAAAGCGAATGCTCAAAATTAACAGTTCTTATGATTTGCATGCATTTTAATAATTATTAGCTTCATGTTTTGCTTTTCACTTGTTAGGTTTATAATCATGGTTTTTTTGTCAGTAATATTGCAGTATGTGATGCATTTATATATATATAAATCATGTGAATGGGCTTTGTAGTTGTTTGCATGATATATATCAGCGGGTGAACTGTGGAAATGTATCATTTTAACTTTTTTAACCATCAACAAAACCAAAAAACACATGCTTTGCTGTTTTGGCTCATAAAATCCTAACTGGATGGGTGTTGTGTGAACAATATGGAGTTCATCAGCACTACTTTATAGGCAAAAGCCCACTTCAGTTGGTTTAAATGAGGCTGTGGTGCATTCATTGCTAGTGCAGTGCCTGAATGCTCCTGGTTACAGCTGTAGCCACAGTTTTGGTGCCTTTTTGAAGACGGAAGAAATGTATGCAACTTTAGCTTGTAAAACCAAAATGGATGCCCAATGTTTGAATTTCATGGCTTGCTTGGTCTGGCCCACGTGTACTTTTGTTTTGTTGTTTGCTTTTAATGTTCACCTGCAGTTTGGGCAGCTTCATCTTCCTTGTGCAGGTAATGAGGAACACACCTAGGGCAAGCTGAGAACCAGAACGTGGGCTCCAATGTCCCAAAATGGCTGAACAAAACGGCTGCTAGCGCAAAGCAATGGGAGCAAGGAGGAGGCCAGGTCTTGGTTTAGATGCTGAGCTGGAAAATTAAATTAAAAATGAGTCTTTAGAAGTCGGGGCCATCACAGGGAAGTCAAAATGAGCATCCCCTGACCCAGCTTTTGTTGCTGTGCAGGGAAGCGGAAGCTTGTCCCTGCATGGAGGGCTGTGAGTGCCCGTGAGATGGCTCTGCTTCATAGACTCTTGTAAGTTGTCACTTGCTGGTTGGGGCAAAGATCATTTTTTGACATTTGTGCATTGGCTGTCAAAATATGATAATACGAGTGATAAGTGGGTGAGAGTGTTTTGCTGAGCCACGAGAGGCAGGGAATTCAAGTGGCATTTGTGGATGCTTGGAAGACACCCTGAGAGACAGGGATGACATAGGCTGGTACTCCAAAACGGGAGAAGTGTTTCAGAAACTGGTCAAGGCATTTGCAGTGATTTTCATGCTGCTCTAGATGGTCTGTGCATTTTTGCAGTACTTTATAAAGATAAGGCTAGGCATACTGAATTTTCCTATATGACAAATGCTACAAAAATGACTTGCAAATAAGTAATATACCTCATGGTGGCTTGAACTTTCACCTTGCTACGCTTTTATATCCTCCCATTTCTTTATTTCAAACATGTAAGTGATATCAAGTCCTGTAAACCAAGCTGCTGGAATAAACTAGAAAATGGCATAGACTAGGCAGGAGAAATAGGGTGGGAGGGATTTGGCTGCAGGTTATCAGCCATTAATTATTCATTTTTTAAACAATGAGGGAGTGTAAAAGCAGCCAGGACAGGTAGGTAGAGGATTAGGTTTTAAGATAATAGAGATAGGGGAAAATAAGGAAAAAATCCTTAGCAAACAAACCTAAATGTTATGAATAACTGTCACAAGCCTTCCTATACCGCAAAAGAAAACACCAGTGAATTATTAATCATTTTCATTAAGGTAATTGTGCCAGTATTTGATGACAGAGTTGGATATGATTAATATGACCTCAAAAGCCAGAGTTTTACCAAAAACTCAAGAGAAAAGACATTGCTTAGGGAAACAATTGCAAACATTTTTTTACCTGAAGTTTGAGTAAAACCATGTCACAAATCTCAGCTGGTTAGGGCAAAAAATGCTTAGGATTTTACTTACTTTTTATTGTTACTGTTATTTCCTTTTCTTAAAGTCTGAGTTCAGCAAGAGGAGGAAGTAGCGAGTAGAAAAACCAATGTGGTCATGTGAGTTTCCAGTCTTTATGGTTTTCTTTCCAGTGTGCCTGAGACTACTTGTGTGCTACCAGTAGCTTGTGTACATATCAGTCTCATGTGGCATCCTATCAGTGAGTATTCATGCAGACATGATTATGTTGAAGTTTTCTCAGCAAGAAGGAATTGGAAAAGCAAGAAACATGTGTAGACATCACATTATATCTGCCCAAGTTAATCTTTAGCCTGAAACCTCTTACCGAAATTCTCCAAGCAAGCATGTAATTATACCTTAATCCAAATGCTATTTAATAAAGGCAAAGGTCTGTTTTTCCGGGAAAAAGTAATTGCTATAAATGGCATGGAGTGACACTTGCTGCCTGTATGAGAAATGAGATGCCTTCCAGGAATCTGTTTTCTCATGCACAATTTAACTGCTAGGGAGATTATATTTGGACTACCTACTAAGGCTGCTGCTGTACATTGGGTCCTGGCTTGGCTGAGGCAAGCCTTCAGGTCAGAGGAGTGCTGTTTCCTGTGCAGGAGGTAGAGGAGCTCTGTAGAACGACCCTCTGCCCAGATGGCTGGGGAGCACCATGCTCCCTGACCATGCATTCTGACCTGTGCGCCCACATTTTGTTTTTGCAAGGGAAAAGAGGTTGTGACAAGAGACATAGATGCTGCTGTGAAGCTGGGGTATGCTGCACTTTGCATGATCAGGTCCCAAGTCTTACATGGAGCTATTGAAATCCACTGGCTGCTGATGCCCACCCTCCCCTGTGACTCCTTCCCACTGAGCTCTGCTTCCCCAGGCCACAAAAGCTGGGGGCATCATGTAGCTGCAACAGCTTCTTCTCAGGTCCCTCCCCTCTGCTGTGATGGATCCTGCAAGGAATTAATTGGGATGGAATAGAAGAAGGGTCCCCTCCACCCTGGCTCCTACATCTCACATGCCCAAGAGAAGGCTCTGCTCAACATCTGTACACTCCTGGCAGGTGGACTGCAGACACAGCAGGGGACAACACATAAAATGTCTTGAAGACTTGCTTTATTCTCCCTGGTGGTGGTTTTCTTTTTCATCTGATGCCCAGCAAAGCATAAACCAACATAGTAGAGGGTGATGGGAGAAGTGAAGATCATTTCCATAATACTTCACAGAGAGGAGGGCTTGAAGAGTTGGAGCATGCTCCTGAACTACACCATACAACTCCTGGCCCCAGAGGACCATGTTGTGGAAGCTGTTTCATAAGGTGACATATAGACCCTGAGTTCAGGTGATATCAAATATTCAGTGGTTTTGTATTATTTTCAACAACAAGAAGGTCTTGCCATATTGCAGTCATGTTTCCTTCTCTTTTTAACCTATTTGATTACCCATGCCACTTCAGATCAATAGGACACTATTAAGTCATGACCCAAGCTTTAGTTGTAAAGAGAGTACTGGTGCTGTAGGAAGTTGCAGAGTTTGTGTGTGATGCTAAATCTTCCCTGCATCTCCATCATACTTGAGTCAACCCCTGCCCAATGTTAAAGCTCCATGGAGATTACTCCCTCTGCTGCAATAACGTGATTTCTGTTTAAACAATCAGTTGTTACTAATGCTACTTTCTGAGAATTGGGAATCAAGTTAGGTAGTGGCTGTAAGGTTTTTGTTTTGCCTGTAATCATGGTAGCTTGATAATGCTTCTGAAACAGCTGAACAGAGCCTGTGATCACTGCAAGAGCTCTGAAGTGTGCATAAGCCCCATGAGTAAGTGTTTGTGACTTGGAACGAACTGTGCGTGTTGGCATCAGGGCTGAAAGAAGCACTGATTTCAGTCAGTGTTAAGACCATGGAGATTTCTCTGCCCACACTTCACCCGTATGGGATTTTCACCTGTAAAGGACAAATTGCATCTTTGAGGAGCTGTGTTTTCTTCTGAAGACCAGAGTTGGGACTCCACTGCTTTCCCCATTGTGAGTTGGGCGTGTACTTGTGGGTCTCTCCTGGCAGGCAAAGTCAGAGCTGGCATGTGAGGCATACATTGCATTTGCCTTTTTTCCTCACCTTATGAAGGAACGCCTAGAAACATGCTTGCACTTTAAATTGGTAAAAAGTATCATTGAGTGATCAATGGATATGGAACAAAATCTTGGAAGCTGGAGCCTTGCTTAGAAAAGAAGCAATGCCCTACACAGTCCTTGATCATCTGAACCAGGATCTGTCCCTATATAGCACGGACCACCACCCCCACCACCCCCCCCCCCCCCGGGTTTATCCACCACTTTTGGTTTTGTTTAATGATTTTTATCTAGACAATAAGCAAACTCCCTGGGGGGTGATTAACAGAGCCACGTTCTGCATTTATATTGCTTTCATAGCCCATCTCAAGTATTCCTTGTGTTGGACAGCAGGGATGAGCTCTCACAGTTGCCACAGTAAGCACTGGGAGCTTGTGTCCCTTTGCACTTGCAGGGTGAAAGCACAAATAGGAAGGTCGGGCCAAATGACAAAGCTGGCTTCTACTCAGGCCATTCTGCCTTCCACTGTTTTGCTTGATCTCTTACAGCACCTTTAAGAGGCACTGTATTTAGCATCTGAAATGGTTTCAAAAATTTGACTGGTATATGTATACCACTCATAAATGACACCTAATGCATGACAACAAGGGCTTAGCTACTGAGAAAGCTCATCAAAATACTTTCACATCCCAATCTTTTTAGCAGTTTAGCAGTTTTCAGTGTCCGTTTCCCCATGTGTCTCTATAAATTGATTTTCTGTGCTCTTTTATTCCTCCTTAGTTTATACACTAATATATACTTTATATACTATGTTAACTTTAACACTAAAATAAAAACGTGAAAGCAAGAATGTTTAATGCTTGGTTTTGCATCTATATTCCTGTGCAAGTTTGTTATAGGCATGTTTTCTACCTCTTCGTGATGATAGTTCAGCGCTAGCAAAAAGGGAGGGTGGATAATGTGACACGCATTTTACTTTCAGCAAGCTTGTTATACCAGCTCTGAATTTTTCATGAAGGCTTCAGTAACCTGTAGCCGAAGCTCGGGGGGTTTCTACCACAAAGAGGTGGATCGGCTTAGCTCTCACTTCCCATCTGGCACAGGGTGACAGGGACAGTCGGGGGCTGAAGGAAACCTGAAGAAGAAAAAAGTTCATGTGGGACGTCCATTGTGATGCATGAAAAGCTAAACATGTGCCTCTTGTAGGGACGCAGCTTTGAAACACTTACTTATCTCTGGCTTCAGATTATATTTAGCCAGGGTGTTTCACTTTAGTCACCGGCACAGCTGTCCTGTCTGTAAATAATACTGCAGATAGACTCCCTCAAACCTTTATTTTGCCCGCACTTTCAGCATCTCTTGACAGCTTGTAACACAAATTCTGTGCCTGCTGCCTAGCTAAAGTGCGGCTTTAATTAGTCTGTACCACGAAAGAATTGCTTGTCAGTTTACTGATTTTTTGTTTGTTCTTTTTTTCTAAGAAATAAAAAATAAAGCCTAAGCCAGAGGAAGGGATCTGATTTTTCTTTTACATCCAATTATTTAAAAGCAACCCAAAAGGGGTCTCTCTAGAGTTAAATTCATGTCTAAAAACACCCTGAAAACAAAGCTGTGTGTTCTGCAGGCTCCCAGCAGTTGGTTCCCAAAAGCCATGTAACCCCTGTGTATGAGAGCTGAGCATCCCTCTGCACACTCAGTAATGTACAAAAAAGTAACTATCTATGATGTATTTTATAGACAATGTTAAAGTTGGGAAGACAAATATTTCAACAGTTATGGGATGCCAGGGTCATTTTTGTCATGAAAACTGACTTCCTAAGGCTTGTTTTAGTGTCTTTAAATGCCTGTGAGATTTTTTTAGTCTTATTTACATGATCATGGGGTATTATTCTTCTGCACAAAATGTCACTATTGGTTAATTGGTTAATTTGCTGGGTAACTGTTGTGAGAGTATATACTGACCTACTGAATACATGGCTCAGTTGGCCCCTTACCTTACTGTATGCAGTTTATCTCCTACTCTGTACATAAAGCAGCTATTTTTATTTCTTTTGCAGGGATTTTTTTTCAGTCTTGAGTGTTTCACAGGTACTAGTTTAGCTCTAAGACTTCTCTTTGGGATAGGGCAGCAGGATGGGGAGTTTGGGGTTTCTGGGGGGATGCACTCAGGAAGAGAAATAATGAGGTGGTGCCTAAAGCCTGGACCAACCAAGATCCTGTAGCAGGCATCACCGTTATCGCTGCTTCAGCTCCAGCTTTTCAGAAGTAGGGTTTTCCAAGAGGGATAGAAATCACATCCCACCTGTGAAGAACTTGGTCACGTTCCTTGCCCACCAGTATTAAGCAAAGGACACATCTACAGTCCAGGGAGGGCTCTCTCTGGTGCTTGCTCCAAAGCACAAGGCCACTCTGCCACCCTTTGACTGCTCTCTTGACCACTTGTGATTTCTGCAACCCTTGAGACAGGCAGCAGCCTTTCTTGCTACACAATCCTGATTTGCTCCCCAGATGCATTAAATGAAGCACTTATCCTATAGAAGAAAAAAAGAAAATGGTCCATGCTAACATAACTAGAGATATTTGCATTATGTTTATAACAGCAACTTCAGCTCTAGTATTTCCTGAATTTTTGGGCTGTGATGTTCGAATGCCTTTATTGTGATTTCTAAGTTTAATTTTTTGAAGTTGTTAGTAACTAGAGTTTCTATTGTGTCTTCATATTGACATCTATGTTGGTCATCAACAGGGCTAGATCCTTTTGTGACTTTAGCTAACGGGTTACAGGTAACAGTAGTTAGGTTTCAAGCTGTTGTTACTGTTGGTAAAAGTCCATTTTTCTCTCAAGGTTCAGAAGTCATTGCCTCCCCCAAGGAATTGTTGAGGCTTGTGGGCCCAAAGCTGTTTGCCAGGTCTTCACGTGCCCACCTCTCACACTTGCAGCGGCCCAGCCTCCCCAGTGCTTGACCTGCTTCCCTTTTCCCGTTGCACTGCTGTCCCAGATGTCCTTATTGCTGTCCCCCTGCTTTTTGAGAGGCAGGAGTATGAGCAAGTGTGGTCTCCTTGCCCTGAGCTCCTCTGTCCAGGGCTACAGTTGCAGGGGAACTTCTTCAGGAATATTTGGTCCCTAGAGCTGTGGGATGCAGTATCCTTTCAGCAGCTCAGAGAGTGCCTCTGTCAACAACTTGAGTTTTTGCAAGCAGAGTTTTTCAGTGGCTTATAATTTGGACAAGTCAGGTGGACTTTTGCATGTATGGCAAGAAATACTACAACTGAAGATGCTTGTTGAATAACTACTGTTACCTGTAACCCGTTAGCTAAAGTCACAAAAGGATCTAGCCCTGTTGATGACCAACATAGATGTCAATATGAAGACACAATAGAAACTCTAGTTACTAACAACTTCAAAAAATTAAACTTAGAAATCACAATAAAGGCATTCGAACATCACAGCCCAAAAAACATTTTCCCAGCTGTTTCCAGATATCCCACTTTGGATTGTGGCTTTTCCAAAGGTAAGTTGGAGAAGTGAACAAAATTGTGATGCAGAATACTAAACCAGAGCCTAGCTGAGGTCTCTAACTTTTTCTTCTAAAGAAATGGGGAGGAAAGTCTCCCTAAATAAGTTAAATTGCTTGGCTCTTACTAACTTCAGTCCATGGAATTTATTCAACAGCTACCTGGAGCTTGCCTGTCATTACAGCCACTTTGCTTTTTTTAGTGAAATTGGATTTCTTGATGTTGGGTTTCTTTTCTATGTATGTATTTTTGAGAGGGGAATAGCAAGTACATTCACCAGCCGTTCTGGCTGTGAGGGTTATGCAGTGATGTGCAGAAACTTCTGGGCATAACTGTGCATAAGACCTATTAAGCGCAGCACGAAACACCACCAGTCGTGGGAGACACCAGACCTGGGCCCTTCCTAGGAAGCATCCACCCTTCCCTCCCGGTGGGACTGTTTGGATTTAGTTAAACAAAGGGAGCTGCTTTCCTGTGGTTTGGTTTCTCGCTCCTCCCTGTGGGAGAGCAGCTTCCCGGGGAGCCTGGCGGAGCCGGGCGAGCAGAGGCAGCCCCAGGCACGCCGGGGAGCCGATGACACGGTGGTATGTGCCGCGCACAGGGCTGCCGAGACCTGCGCTGCCGGGACGCAGGAGGGCAGAGCCATGCAGCCAAAGCTGCTCTGCCCCTGTCAGCGCAGCAAGATTTCTGCACGGGAAAGGCTCCCGGTGCCAGCAACCAACCATGTGTTCGGCACACGTGTGGTATGCGTGCGCACGTACGCAGCGGCGCGGTGTTACTGAATGTCAGGAGTAAACAACCCCCTGCCAGATAACAGACCTTATTAAAATTATCAGTCAATCTCGAGATGTCAGGGCATGGTCTTCCCAAGGAGCCTCTTCTGACAGATAAATGTGTTTGTACTTGGATTGCAAGCTGTTTGTGGCTGTTTAGGTAGCAGGTTTAAGATAGGCGCTTAGTGTTGAAACCCACATCTGCGAGTGGCAATGGGCCTTTTACCCCCAAATCTCTTTTCTACCTGCCTCACTTTGCTCTATCTTTTTCAACCTGCCAAAGTGTACTCTTGACGTAAGCAGCCACAGCAATTTCATGTGACTGGATGCTTTTTATGAAACACTTTGCATTCGTGATAAGGAAAATAGCTTTTGGTAGCATCCTCCTATCTGTATTTGATCATGAGACGTAACATGGCAGGCACGAAAAAAATGAACCCTGTGTTTTTAAAGTTGGACCCAAACCCAAAATCTCACATTTAAGATGCCTGGAGTGAAATATTTTGTTGTTCTGAGCTGCATTTGTCAGAGAGATATTAAATAATCAATGTCAGGTTCAGCTTTTGTCTCTGGAGGTCAGTGGATGTAACCTGTTCCCCGTAAATTCACAGTTTATGAGGCAGTGGTGATCTCTGCACAAGTGGGAGATGACTTTTGAACTCACGCAGCCTCAGACAGGAGGAACATTACACTTTATGAGCATGTTCAGAGTCTGTTAAGGCTGTTCAGAGGCTGAAAAGTCTTCCCTCATAAATCACGTAACTGGCTTAAAAGAGACAGCTCTGTTCATCTTTAGCCAAACAAATCCGCCTTACAAACACATCCCCTACATCTATTCCTACTGGAGAAAAATAACAAGTGCTATCGTAAATGTTATTTTCTTTGCCTTTTTCCTTGGGGTTTATTATTGGAGAGGTAAGCCACAGCAATCTATCCCAATGTTTTTCTTTTCCTTGTTGCTGCACAGTCCGAATGATATATATATAACCCATATAACCCTAACGATAATGATATAACCCAGGAAGGGGAAAGAAAATGCAATGAGTTCAGAGGCTTTGCAGCTCACCAGTGATGGTTATGTGTGTTTCTTCTGCCCTGTAAGAGTCAGAAACTTGTCTCTCCAAATGGACTGTGAGGAGTCTGTATACACGGAGGATGCCCTGTGCTAGACAGCTTCTCTGGATCCATTTCTAATTACACAATGGCCCAGGCAACCCAAGACATCTCTTGCAAAAAAAGCAAAGGATGGGGGTCTTGTCTGGAAGAGAAGACAGTGTGGGGTGTCTGAAACCAGTGTTGTTTTCCCCCACCACCCAGTAGAAGCAGCTCAGTGGGCTTGTCTGCTGGTTTTTACCCGCATTTTACCTTCTGTTCAACAACCCAGCAGCTCTTCTGCCTCCTTCCTAATGCAGATAGGAGGGGGAAGAGTGAATCTTCTGCATGTGTTTTGCATTATTTGGGGCAGGAGGAATAAAAGGTTGCTGTATGTCCATTGGCATTTTCTGTGTAAGGATGACTTCTGCAGGAAAAGAGAATTGAAAGTGACTCTAGCATCCTCCCCTCACAAAGCGCTTGAGCCTGTGCCTGAGCCTGGCTGTCAGGAGCAGGCTCTGAGTGAGCAAGCACAACAACATTCAGCCCCTGCGTGTGCTATGCTTTCTAAACACCTGTTATTTTGCACCTCTTACATTTTCTTCTCATTATTTAGGGCCAACCATGTTCATATTTACAGGAATTTTGGAATATTTCTCTTAAAGCAAGCAAACAACCCTGTTGCATGCATTTTGCTAATTATAAAAGGAAATAAAGTGACACAAAAAAATAACAGTTCTCCCCCTCAACTCAAAGCCAGCAGTTAACTACAGGGTAAACGAGATCAGGCAGGACTACTACTACCACCGGCTGAATGGACAGCTTTACATAACCATAGTTAGGTTATTCTTTCTTTACACAGTTGTTAGCAGTCAGATACATATTTAATGGGGTTTCATTATATCCTATAAATGCTGGCACTGGAATACTTTCCCCAGGGCATTCTCTGAATAAAAGAAAGGAGAAAATGACGAATGCACTTAGCACATGCGCCCACAACTTCATGATAAAAGCCAGCATTTCCCCATACAACACCTGTTGTTGTAGCTGGGTTAATTACTTTTCATTGTAATCAGCTGCCTGAAATATTTATCACGGTGCCTGTAATTTCCCAAATCTGAAAACGACACCCACAAAAACAACAACGCTGACTCTAATATTTCAGGTATGAAATTCTGTGGGCTCCACTTCTGTTTTGTTTTGGATCCCTTGTGGGGTGTAGTTCTTAATTCTCATCAGAAACTCCCATTAATACAAAACTTTTTGTTTAGTAAAAGTGAATCTTCTCTGATGTTGCACCAAAACAAAGAACCTACTGCTTATGGTAGTGTTTCTATAGCATTATGGTTGCTAACATAGAATAGCATAATGCCTCCTTCCTTGATTCCATTTTCGATCTCCCCTCTTTGCCTTCTAAATTACAGGATCTGTAAATCATATGGACCTGTGGTGTGGCCCTTATGAATAATGTAGACTGTTTTCTCTGAGATGAGACTGACTTTCTCTATTTTCTTGTTGTTTTTTACTTTTGAGAAGTTTGCAGAAAGGAAAGAGGTGTGAATGGAGGAGCCCCATGGCTAAGTATTTGGGGTAGGTTTGTGGAAATCCATCCTGCAAACCACCTGGCTGTACCTGACTGTGCTCCTGTTGAAGGTGATGGAACTGCACTAATATAACAATGACTGTCCTCAAGTCCAGTTTCTTAGCAGTTCCACAAGGTCATTCATGAGTGTTGAGTTAAAACTTGAGCAACCTGAGAGAATCCCCAGTTATTGTAATCTAGATTTTGAGCACGGGTGGTGACATCCTGGTACTCAGCAACGACTAAGTTCCTGCAGTGCAAGGAGATGGTTTAGCTTCACAGTCTTCCCCTAAATCCTTTATTCCCAATTCCTTTATATCCCAAGAACATTAATTTTTCTCAGGCAAAGCTGAGGAATGCTGTCTTTCCCCTGCTTCTGTGCTTAATGAGACCTAGAGAAGTCTCATTAGCACAGAAAAAGCACAGGAATTAGCACAGCAAAGCTGGCAGAAGTGGGAGAAAAGCAGATCAGCATGTCATGTCCTGTCTTCTACGGTTTTCCCTTCCCATGGCTTTGAAGTGTGGACTACAGTTAAAGCTAAGAGAGTATATGTGAAAAAGCCAAAGCAAAAAGAGAAGGAAAGCTATACTCTGGACTCTTGGGAAATAATCCACTTTCTAATCGCATTAGACTCTAAGGAAATCCTAAGTGCTCCAAAGAAAGCTGTGAGGTTAAATGGTCTTGGCACATGTAAATGATACTGGTGTGAGTGTCTGATAGGGTGCTTAATAAATGTGGTGCTTCTGCACCATTTAGCATCCAATGCTTGTAGGAGTTGGGTCTTTTCCACCATGTCGTATCTTTTAAGGATTATTCTCCTTGGCAGAGTCCTGTTGGCCAGGGCATGACTAAAACTGACTGATGCTGAAAAGCTCCCATACATACCAGCAGCACGGTGTTTCACTCACCTCTGATGCTTAGAGCTCTTCTCTCAGTTCATCTCAGTGCACCAAGCTGGCAGTAATACTGTTCTCTTCTGCTGTAAGCTGTCTTTGAGTCTGGTGCATGAGGAGGGCAGGATCTTTTGGCTAGGCAGAAGCTGCCAGGAGGTTGGTGTGTTTTGGATGCTGGGGAACTGTGGCTGAATAAGGTCTGCTGCATGGACCCCTGTGGTTCTGCACTCTTGCATGGCTTTGCTTCACTGGAGCTTTTAAAGTAAGGTGCTAAGCCTGAATGACTGCTGGCAAGTTAAGAGAAGCCTTTCTAGTTATAAGGAGGGTAAGAGCATATGAATGGTGTAGCAGGAAACAGATAAGCCTTTTTGATACCCTTTTGGCAGCAGAGTGAGCAAAATGGCACAAAATGAAGTCAGGTACCTATTTGGAAGCTATAATGATCATCTCAGACAGGTGTATCCTTTCTGATTTATCCTGGTGAATGAATGCTTTTACCACCCCTCTCCATCACAGTAATTTTTTGATGGCCTTCTTTGATAAAAAGTAGAAGAGGTACAGTTCTTTGGGAGTCATGCTCCATGGAAGTACTCTAGTAATGAGATAATTTTTGACTGTAATGAACAGGTTTTCAGGACCTGACTGGGTAAAGGCCTAAGTAACCTGGTCTGATCTCCTAACTGACCCTCATCTGAGCACGAGGTTGGACTATACAGCTTTTGCTGTTCCTTCCCGCCAGATTACACTGTGATTTGAAGCCAGGGAGTTTGTCTGTAACTACACTCTAAGTTGAGTGATAAATGCATCTTAATCAATGCTTAACCAATGTTAACCAATGGTAGTAGCCCCTTACTGCAACATTTGTGATAAAGAAGGTGTGAGGTCTCCCAGAGAGTGACTGCATCCCAACTGGTGGAAGATGTAGTACTCCCAAGATGACTCTAATTTTTGTCACAGACTCTCTTGGTTTAGAAATTAAGTTATTTTATTTAAATCTAAATTTCACTCTTTTTTTTTTTTTTTTTTTTTTTCTTTTTTTTCTTCCCCTATCCAAACTTATAGTTGTTACAAGTAATGTGCTGAAAACCTCTCAGTTTAAATCTCAGCCCTTGGTTGGGGGGGTAAGCTCTAACAAACCTTCAGTTGTTCCTTGCACTTTTTCTCCATTTCCCCTACTTTTCAGGTGTAGCCCCAGATGCTTATAAGTCTCTAGCTTGCTTATTTACTTTGGGAAAATTACAGTCTGCATGACTATTGTATTTTGCCCACTATAGCTCTCGGATTAGAGGGGAGTGTTGTTAGTTGGCTATTCAAGGCTTTAAACTCTGGGCAATTTAAAGAGAGTCATTGCAGATGAGCTGTCCATCAACAAGATTGTTATTCGTAGATCTAATGTCATATCTATGTATAACAAGATTTTGATTGACAGGAAAGTTTGTTTCAGAGGGAGCAAAGGTCAACGTTTTGCTGACAGCTTGACAATGGAAATATTGCATCATCAGTGTATTTTATGGAGAGATACATACATCTACATAAATGTAACATATGATGGTGAAACACTGGCACAAGATGAAGCTCTGAGCTGGGGTGAAGTTACGGAATACTTGGAAATAAAGAGTTAGCTGTGCTTTATCCATCTTTTTAAGCAATAGGCTTAAAACATCTGTGGGTAAGCCCTGTGCAATGAATTTGACCCACATCGTGTAGAAGTGCCTTCTCTGCAGGGCACTGTGGCTGAGTGGACAAGATGTTAATTGACTTTGTCAGTGACTTCCTTGAGGGACCTTGAACAAATGACTGCACCTGTGCATCAGTTTCCCCTCCATTTAAAAGGGAGAAAGCATTTTGTTTGCCTTGAGTTTTAGGGATTAAAAAGTCCCAAAGTACTTTCAGCTACAAAGAATTAGTTGAAAAAGACCCCTCTTGAAGATACATAAAAGATACCAATAACTGAAAAGCCAGATGTTCAGAGTATTGGTCCTTGTAGCACACCTCTCCTAATCCCTCTCTTGCTTGGGTGGGGAGAAGTCCCTCTTTCATTTCTTCTTTGAATCTCTCTGCTGTACTTTACCAGGTGAGTTCATTTTCTTATTTCCCAGCCAGTCAAAGAACTGGAGTTTTGTTATTTTACCTATGGAAATCTTTTCATTTAAAGTACATTAAAGTAAACCATAGACTGTTATTTATTGCTTTAACAAAACTGAGCTACCACAGTTGTGATTTGAGCTACCTTATCAGCTTTTTCCTGTCTAGTAGCTCTTGAGACTCCTTTTCTGAGTCTCTTCTCTGATGAAGCTATTTTTTGGTGTTCTTTTTCACTGCAGCCTGTCAGTTTTCATCTTCACACTTACGTGTGCTATAAACCCAAAGAGATTAAACTGGCAAAACAAATTCAAAGGACAAAGTTCTTCAAACATCCTCCTTGCATGCAGCCAAAGTGTTTAGTTAACATTTGAATTAGATGCAGAAGGTCAACAAATCCAGGCCCTGCCAGAGCAAGTGAGTCACTGGAAGTGTAGCTGTGAGCTCTCACTGCTGCCCCAGTCCTTTTGTTCACTCATGAGTATATCACAAAAGGCATCATCTCCTCTGCATCAGGTTTCTTTTCCGCACTTCTCCACCAGTTACCCCATGCCCTTTAATCCCTAGTATGTGGACTCCTTCTCCAGTATTCAGGGTACTTTTCTATGCTGGATGCTAATTCCTATCTTCTCCCATACCTGGAAAACTCTGGACCCTGAGCTACCCAAAGCTGCTTCATTTTCAGAGTGTCTCACTCCATAAAACAGTAGGAGGAGGCATGATTATAAAATAGAAACAATGATAATGCAGTGAAGTAGCTTCCAAGAAGTAACTTATTACTTGAATAATGGATGAATGATTTATGCTGGGAATGGACTCTTCATCAGGGACTGTAGTGATAGGACAAGGGGTAACGAGTTAAAACTTAAACAGGGGAGGTTTAGATTGGATATAAGGAGGAAGTTCTTTACTGTAAGGGTGGTGAGGCACTGGAGTGGGTTGCCAAGGGAAGTTGTGAATGCTCCATCCCTGGTGGTGTTCAAGGCCAGGTTGGACAGAACCTTGGGTGACATGGTTTAGTGTGAGGTGTCCCTGCCCATGGCAGGGGGGTTGGAGCTTGATGATCTTAAGGTCCTTTCCAACCCTAACTATTCTATGATTCTATGAATTTCAATTTTTTTAAATCAAAACCTCAGTACTTTATTTTTAACCTAAAAATAACTGTCCCCTTATCTAGTTGAAATAAAAATTTATAACATTGCTAGCAGGAATGGTAATTTTTGCACTTAGTAATTCAGCTTTGTAAGCTATTCATTTTTTGCTAACATTTATTTCTTACTGGACTCGCAAGTACCAATGCTCTTGTTCTGTATAAGCAGAAAGTTATGCCATTCATGCCTGATGGATACTGATGCAAGCAAAGTGGGCAGAAGCTATGTTATTCCTCTTCTCTTGACAAGAAAAGCCAATGATTTATCTTTTTAAAGGTTTCTTGTTTTTATTAATATTTCCCATAGTATTTTTTTGTCATTTGGCAAATTAAATATCTAAACCCATACTGTTTGTCCCAAAGACAAGATATTCTGCTCTGCCATCCTGGCTGGGGTATTTCAGCTTGGATTCCTGTTTCAAACTTCACTCATGGTGCAGCTGCCTCATCCAGAGCATGCTGGCCTGCAAACGCTGCCTAGTGAGGGAAAAACTGACTATGGTGAGAGTAACTCTCTCTACTCAGAAAGGCATTTGAGGAAGGGGAAACAGCACAAAGCAAGTGTACTTCCTGGGAGGCTTTAGTTGACTCGGTAAGGCTTCCTTCATCACTTTGAACTACCTGTACATGAAGTATCTGCCAAGTACGCGTTCCTGGTGGGGACAGATAATACAGTGCCTTGTTTGTTCTGATTTTAATGATTTAACACTTCCATCTCTAAAGGACAACTTACCTACTGATTTTGTAAACCATGTGAATAAGTAATGTCTGGCAACTTAGCTAACTTTTTATGGGTGAACCCATAAAACCTTTTATGGGTGAACAAGGGATGAACAATGTCAGTAAGATTCTCTTCCTCCTGATTCACCCAAACTGGCCCCTGAGACGACTCTGTTTGCCTACTATAATTTAATGGTCTCATCTGCCTGGCTTTGTAATGCAGCAGCACTACCTGGCCAAGGGAGCATTTGACCTTTGTATGCTGCATTTCAGGGCTCAGTTGAAGATATAGAGGTTTTTTAGCTACCAGTTCCTTCCCAGATCCCCCTCCAGTGCAGGGCTGTTGCAGGTGATCTGTGTGTCTGTAGTTGTACCAGGCAGCAATGCTGTGTACTGAGAGGCTGCTGGCGCTCTGCACACCCCTGAGCATGGCATGCCTGCTCTCCCCGAAGGATGCGGTTTGCCCATTAGGATAACAGGCCAGCAACTGGCTGCCTTTCCAGCAGTGGTCTACGTGTTGGGCAGCATTGGTTGATTAATGTGCATAGCTGTGGCCCTTGATACAAGAAGGTGCATATTGAGTGAGTGCGTATTGAAAGCAGGGATCCAGTAGCTTTCAGTATGGCCGTGGTCAGCAGAGGGATTGCCTTGCAGCTTCCTTCAGATGGCTCAGAGCAGGCTGGAGCGCAAATGCTTCCCTCTGCAGCTTGCTTTTTCCCAGTCCTGGTTTTCTGGTTATACAACCAAGGGTCAGCATTCAATGAAGCCTGAGCCACTGATGCAGGCTGGGGAGCAGGCGTGTGCATGATGCTGGGTGCAGGCAGCATTAACCAGCTTTTGAGCCAACATAACTTTATTGCCTTTAAATGTGTTTTTCTTAAACCTTGTAGAGTTTGTCTATTTTTTTCACTTTGTTTTACTCCAGTGTGATTGCACTGTTTCCGTCCTCCATGTGCACACTGGAACACTGCTATAAGCATGCTTTATTCCTCTTCCAGTGTAACAGCAGAAAAAGCTGGGCAAGCACCCGGCCTGTGCCTTTGTTAGGCTACCCAGCTGCACCAGGGCAAGGGCAGCCCCACATCTGTCGTGTGCCAGGGAGATGCACTGCCAGAAACTGGAGCTTATTTCTCTGCCAAGAGGAGCAGGAGCAGGGCCAGCACGCCATGAGCCCAGGCTATTCTGTGAGCTCACACAGGCAGAGAAAGCTGACAGGCAGCTCTAATCCACTCTGCTGGTACCCGTAAATGACAGAGCATCAGCGAAGGAAGGAAAAAACCCTAATAATTGAAGTTGCACAAGCGGCAGGGTTGGTTCCTGAGGAACCATAAGGAAGGGCTCCATTAGGACTGACTGAGTGTGTGCCTCTTAGCTTAGTGTTAGCAGATTTTGGCCATATTTATATTTATGTCACCTCCTCTCTGCAGAGGGAGATAATATGCCCTGAAGTGATATATGTTACAGATACAATATAGGAAGACACAGAGTCTACACCAGGGGTGTAACATAAACATGTTTGTTGTAGGTTTACTTTGATTTTATCATATAGGGGCAGGCATGAGCCTCCCACCTATTTATATTTCTAAATGGTTTGCACAAGATTTACTTTCAGGAACTTCCAGTTTTCACCCTCAGGTTCAATTTATAAGGCAATAACACATTGATGTTACATTGATGTCATTGCAGACATTTTTTGGTGGCAAGCGAGGGGATGCAACAGAAGAAACATAAAGGTCAAACATGCTTTGGGTAAGAAGCGATTGCCACTTTCTATATGTTTGCACTATCCCAGGCGCTAATGACCCTGACCCAGCTGACTTCAGCTATTAAACCATAATGTTAGTAACAATCATTGCAATCTGTGGTTTGCTGTTGCGATGCCCGCTGTCCACTGGCACAAGCTTTCAAGGAGTGAAAGGGAAGGCTTTCTGACAAACACACTTGTGCCCAAGTTCAAATTTACTATTTTTATCTTCAAAGCTCAAACCAGAGTAGGGAAGGGACTGCCTCACGCCTGGGAGATCATGACCTCCCATGACAGCTACATGCTTCCAAAACAATGGATCTGTCAGCCACAACAGAGACACTTGGAAGTGTGGGAGACAAAGATCTCTAGGCAACTTGGCCCACGATTATGGAATGCCTGGAGGAGATCAAAACCACCACAAAACTTGCCACCTTCAAATCAAATTTAAAGACCATGGCTTTTTATTTGTGCTTCCCCCCAGTACACCGTCCCCTCAGAGAAAAGAAGAAAGTCAGTGTAAAAACATGTGCTTGTAGGGGTGTGGAGGCAGGAGGTAAGATGGAAATGTAGATCTGTTTAGCTGTTTACTTGTATGGGAGGTGCTCAGGGTCCACAAGGAAGAGTCTGGTATAAATGTTCAGCCACCTGAGCACAGTTGGAAATAACAGCGGAACTTATTACAGTGACACTTACAGAGATGTGTGTTTGCCGATTTTCTTTACCAAATGCTGTATCCAGATCCTCGTGACACTACCTCAGAAGACAGATACTAAGTGTAGGATGAGCAGTAAAAATGGAGGCAGTTCTGAAATAAATGCCTAGGAAAAGATGAGGATCAAGAGAATACCCTTACTCAGTTTCATGTCTCTGCTTCTGAGGATGTATGTGATTAAATAGGAACAGGCTTGTAGATGTAACATCTACATTTCTGAGTGCTTCCCAGGAGGTCTACTCTCAGGAACACTTGACATTTCTCCTACATAAATTAAACTGAAGTGATGTCTATGTAATTTAGGATTACAGAATTAGAGGCACCTCCCAGTGCTTCTCAAGAAAACTGCTGGCGTTTTGTTGATACTAGTATTTCTAATATGAAACATGCCCTTTAGTGGGAATAACATTATTGATTGTGTATATGAAGAATACCACTGGATGCACAGATGTTCCTGGAAATGAATTAATGTTTTTCTTTGTAGTCAGAAGAAAAGTAAGTAAAGAACAGTTATGTTCCTTAGCTAGTGAGTATCTTACTAGTACTTTCCAGTCCTCAATTCCCTATACAATATTTTAATCCTTAATACAGGCATTCTTCTTGAATATGTTTTGAGTGACTTATTTAATGTTTCATAAGCCTCATTTGATTCGCTTTGTAATTATTTAGAGACTTTATTTTGCTTGATTTTTTTTTAATGCATTCTGAAAATAGATTAACAACCATCAGAATTATTTTACATTGTAACACCTATTCTTTATGTTCACACTTTTTTGACTAAACACTGCATTCATAAAATAGAATTACAGAATCATTTAGGCAGGAAAAGACCCTTGACCCCATTGAGGCCAACTGTAAACTCATTAAGCAATAAGCAAGGGTTCAGAGACAGCTTATTGTTTCATTATAAATTACCTACTTACACTCAAAGCATGAATTAGTCACGTAAATAATAGCTGATAGTAATACCAGTACTTCACATCTTATCCCAAGCAGCAACAGCTATCTTGTGCTCTTTCCCATGGACGCAGGAGTAGGAAGTCCTGTGGTCATTACCCTTCTCTTGCCAGTGTATCTAGTCCTTTCCTCCTAGCCCAAATCCCTTTTATAACACTTTTCCTGAAAACTTGGCAGATGCCTGAAAGTGACTGGGGGAGGCACTGGAAACAGAGAATTTAGAGAGCATTTTGTAGGGGTGTAAATGCAAATACAGGCAACTCTTTCAGCAAAAAGCGCTGACTGAAGATGGATGTCCCATACATAAGAGGAGAGGGGTGTTGCAGAAACAGTGCAGATTAGTAGTGGGAGATGGGGAGAGAAGAGAAGAGAAAAGAAAAGAAACCACCTTGTCTGCAAGACCCCTGTCATCCCTGGAGCACCCACATCCACCTCCTGGCTCTGCTCCAAGACACTTGCTCTGGCCCATTCTCCAGAGCTGCTGAGATGCCTTGATCCGTCCAGCTTTACCTGTAGTATCAGCTGCTCTCTTCTCCCATTAAAAACCTGTCTCTTATTTTAATGCAACTGTTCGTTTGCTCATAGGAAATAAAAGCTGCTTAAGGTCAACTGTTCAAGACAGAGTATTAAACTAAACAGTGCTCTAGACAGAACAACTAAACTAGTACAGATTCACAGATGTATCAAGGAAACAGCTTCACTTGCCTACAGATTTACACATCTTACACCTCTTATAACAAGCTAGTAGTAAGCAATAATTTTGTCTCATTAAACTCTTTTCCAAGACAATGCTCTTTGACATCCTAAACAATTTCTCCTAGTACAAACCGTGGTGATTCCATTGTATATGATTTAATTTCAGAGGGCTTGGTAGTAAATTTTTTTTTGGCATGGGAAGAAAAAGATCCCATTCTGTTGATAAGCAGAAAAATGGGAAGAGCTAAGCATTAAGGAGGCACACTGCAATAAATAGGTGGCATACATTGAGTATATTGTTTCTTTTATATTTATCAAGCTTTCCTTTTTTGATAAACCTGTTTTTTACTGATGTAATTTGTTAAGATGTTTTCAAATTTCAGGTAGGTTATCCCAGGCAGGTGAAACAATTTTCACCTTCCAAAAAGCAACAGTAAAGTAAAGGCACTAATTTAAATTTTCTTATAGGTGCTGTTGTTTTAAATGTGGGAACTAAAGACCAAAATCGGGGAAAAAAGTATTTTCTTTATAATTTGATCAGTTTTGAATATTGTTTCCCAAGGGAATGACACTTACTAAGTATTTTCTACCCAGTAACTTCACTTATGTATCGGTCTGTTAGATGGTAACACAAACAAGAAGAGAAGGCAATAGTGTTGGTTCCTTTTTTGTTCTTCTTGTGTCTTGGCATGCAATACAACGCTGGGTTTGATGTTTCAGGTTCAGTTTTTCTTCTTATTGTTAGTTTTTGTTGTTTTGGGGTTTTTTTAAGACCAGTCAGTTGTTGTCAACAGCTTCCCGGTCTTCCAGCCACAAGGCTCAGCTAAAGCATGTGGGTTACTGCTCTGTGGAGTCTTTTTTCCTCCAGGGTACTCACAGGGGATGCACTACAGAATCAGAGCAGGGTTTGTGACAGTTGTGGTACTTGAATTTCAAACAGGGCAACCATCCTTGAAGATGTGGGAGGCAGAGGTGATTTGTTAGCCTTTGCTTCAACACTGGGCTTTAGCTGGCCCCAATACAAGAAAACTGTGCTCAAGAGAGCACTAGTGGGGAGGTAGTGTCCAACCGCTTGACCTGGGAATTTGCTGAATAGAATTTGAAAATTGCAAAAGGTCTTCAATATGATGGTTTCTTGGGAGACATCTTGATTTTAACTTGTAGTCCTGGGGAATAAAAACTAGGTCTTTTCTTGCTATGATAGCTGGTTTCAAATAAACATGACATACTCAGAGCTGTGCTGAGAATGCACAGGAAGAATAACTTCAACACCATTTAAAACTTGGCTTGATAAACCAAATAGAGTGGTTTTTGAAAGCAATCTGGCATTACCAAATAAGATGCATTTTGCAGTTTAAGGTACTTTTCTCCTGCTGATCAGTTTGTGGTTTTCTGTTGTCATCTTTTGTCTGGAAAGATAACTTCTTAGGGAAGTGTGTGCATGTTTATGTCAGTGTGTCTATTGAAATTTGTTACTGATGACTTCTTTCAAAAGTATTTTTGTGCTTTTATAAGCACACTTTTTGCAAATAGCCTCCTTGGAAATTGCCAAGGAGCACAACACTTACTTTATTTGTTGTGTTAATAAACCTGGATAAAACGCATGGGTAACTGTCTTTTGGCATGATCTGTGGAGATCTCCCTTTCTAGCTTTCTGATTTTTTTTTTCGTCTTAGACTGCAGCTAAATTAGTATCTTCTTCAAAAAGAGAAATATTTATATATTAATAACACTGATTATTTTTTTAATTGCTGTGTGCAAAAAAAATCTTTTGCACAGATAAACTGTTTTACAGTTTTCATTAGCCACCACACTATAGTTACATCTCTCTCTTACCAGATGTCTGCAGTGGGCTTTGCTGAACTACAGACAAATCTTGGAGTCTTCAGCTATGTAAAATGTGCTAAATCTCAAAAACATGTTTTGTGGTCAGAGTTTTACCTGATAGACCTCTTTAAATCAAAAGGTTTAACTGAATGTGAAATATTTACCTACGGAAAAGCACCAGATCTTCCCAACCTCTGTCCCCTGATATTTGTATTCCTGTAGGTGATTTTGGATGGAGTTCACCAGCTGGGCTTTAAATACTCTTTGACTGAAGGCATTTTTAATATGGGGGGTGGCAGAAGCACGTCTTCCTGTACACATAAACAGCAGTCTTTCCCCTTTAATCCTCTTTGTGTGGCTAATCCCACTCCATGTGTAGCTGATGGCTGGGCATCAGAGCTGGTGGACCACTGGCAGATGCTTTTTGCTCATTTGCCTTGTCTTTGCCACATGGTGTTTTCTTTTTCCAGAGGAAAACAAACCTCTGTTGGTTCCAAAATACCTGCTTTGTACTAGGACAGCCCTCTTTCCTTTTTATCTCTGAAGAGACCCAGAGCAAGGGAATTGTTTGGATGCACAAAGCATTTCTTTTACAGGAGAGAAATGCTTTTGCTTGTAGGCTGTGATGCAATTCAGCTTTCTGTAGTATTAGTTTCCACTCTTTTTGTTTTTCACTGTCAGCAAGTGTTACCGTGTATACTACACTGCATTTTCCTGTCTGTGACTAAGGATTTCTGTGCTGGCTGAGGATGGAAATAATAGCAGAAAAGGTTGTGGTGGCCGTGGGCCTTGTTCTTTTCAAAAAGCCCACTCCCATGGCAACAAGGCCTATTAGAAGGTAGCAGTCTTGTCACCACAACTTTAAGTCCTAATAATTCAAGCAAAAAGATAAAACGAGATGTGGCAACTTTATCTTGCTCAATCTCTTACATAAAGTCATTTCTCAGAAACTTGATCAGTGGTAGAGACAACAAGCGTTTAAAGGGGAGAGGCTTTGAGAGGAAAAAAAACCATTCACATCCGAGTTTTGAAAGATGAGTGAAAGATGGAAGAAAACATGATATTACAGCAATCTCTTTGCTTCTCCTGCATAGCGAACAATTGACCCTAAGTTTAGGATTTTGAGATATTTATTTTTCATAGGCCAGCTGGAGATGTGAAGTTTGCCTCCTATCTGAAATAACATTTGCTTTATGAAATAATTGATTGCAAACATTTCTGCCAAAAAAAAAAAAAAAAAAAGGAAAATGAAAAAAGAAAAAACAAATGGCTGGACTATTCTTGATCAAAGCAGTTATATTTTGTTCAAAGACAATTTTTAAAAGTGTCCTATGCTTAAAAGGTCTGTTGTTTCCTAAAGTTTGGCAACGTGCCTGAACAGAAGTTAAAGAAGGATGCTGCTTTGATGCAAAATAAACTGGAATTTAATTTTTGATGTGAAATTCATCATAGGCCACCATTGACATTGAAGTTATTGGGACTAATGTGTGTGGCATTGAACCTGGGGTGTTTTGGGGAAAAGAGTGAGACTCTCTTGTCCCAGGGAAGGTGGGGGGAATTGTCCCACGTCACAAGCAGGGACTCACCTATGTGAGGTTTGCAGATCCATTGCTTTAACAGAGCTGCTTGGTATCCAACTTAATTGCAGGTCTGATAGGTAGCTCAAAGTACTGCAGTCAGCTTCCAAAGTAGAAAACAGGCTTGTGGAGCAAGCAGCTGAGAAACTGGACAAAATAAGCCAAACAGGAGAATGACATGGCAAGCACAGAAGCAAAGGCTTCTGAAATCGTGACCAGTTAGGTAAATGAACTAACATGTGAGTGTCTGATATGGAAAAGGGTGCAGCACTAATAAAAATAATCACAAAGTCAAATGGTTTCCTTTTCACACTGGAGCTCTCCTTTTTGGTACTGGGCACGTCTTTGTATGAGGCCAAGTTACCCTGAGACTGGATCTCCTTTCAGAGATAAGGGTAGAGTAATTTGTTTTCCTTTGATGGGAACATGGGTTAGAACATTCTTTGCCAGTACTTAGATCTTTCTTTGTTCTTTTGTTGGTATAATCAGAAAAAGAACTAAAATACCTTTTAGCCAATAATAAAGAAATCTACCAGCTTCTGAAGTTCAGTTTTTCTTCCCTTGTGAGGATAATATTGTTACAGTATTTTGTTTTCTAATGCATACAAATTTCAGTGCCCTCACAAAATGTGAGTGTATGTTAAGTACTTTCATAAATGAACAGGTAGCTTCAACCTTGGTTGTTTTAGAGATGTTGATGTTCTGTGGATCAAGTTCTATTTTTCACCAGTCATTTACGAGCAGTTATTCTGGACATTAATTACAGTGTATTAAACCTGTTAAAATTTGTTTTTTCAGTAAATTTGGGTCTAGTACCTGATTTGATGTCCGCATCAGTTTGTTCTAGTGACTCGAGTGAAAACCTCATATGAGCCTTTGTGAGAAAAATCAGATTAAGCTTTGTGCTTGAGGGAATGGATTTCTTTGTACCTAAGAAATGTTGATGCTAGCATGATTTTAGACATTATGTTCCCAAACCAAGCTGATGCGTGAGCATGCACAGCAACTTAAAAATATCTAATGCTTTTCCATATGTGGCATTAGGGTATATCTTTTACTTCTGCTTTGTTTTTTGCTGCTGCCTCTGGGTCATGAGCTACTCCTTTGGGTTGAACATCTTATATAAAATGTTTAAAAATGTCTTTGCTACTGTAAAAAAGGCATAAAGAGAACTAAAGGGCATACAAGTTGTGTTTGCAGTGGGTACTCTTTGAACTGGATTGTTAAAAGTTGAACTAACACATTCAGGCTCCAGCTCAGAAGAAGCCCACCTAGTTTGGGTAGCTGTATTATGCACCAGTGAATGGAAAACTAAATCAGGTAGTTTAGTAGCAAAAGTAGTTAAAAAAATTATTTGAAATTAAATTTAATTTGTTGTTAAAGGTATGGGGTATTTCTAGAGACAGAGCTGAGGGAATGATGTAAAGACACAGAATACTTGTAGTTGCCAAGCAATTGCTAACATCAAAATGCTTCATTCCTGGACTACTGCTTTCTAGTCCCTGTGCGTTTTTTCCCCAAAGAGCTTACCCTGTTCATGTACTGAGCATGTTTTTTCTTGGAGCAGGGCAGTGAAAAAGTTATATAGCATGTGAAGAGGGAAGTGAGTCCAGTTTTTGTTGTTTTCTTGCCTTGTGTCTACTAAAGTAACATGGAAGATTCAGCTCTTGCTTCTTACAGTGTGCACCCGTAATGGCTTCCCTGTAATTTTGGCAGTGCCGAATAGGGATGTAGAAAACAGATGGATGAACACTGAGAACTGCAGTCCTTATTACAGTACAGTAGGGCTGGTACCTGGTGGAATAATGTGGCTGGGGAAGAGGATTTTGGCCATCTGCCTGACCTAACTGCTCACAGTTCCAGATACAGCGCTGCTGTGTGTGCCGATCTCAAGTGTACAGCATCCCATAGTGTGACCTGTATGGCTTGGAGTGTGCAGATATCACATAAGATATACATGCACATGTGCCTGCCTGGAGAATCTGACACAGAAATTGATAAACTGTCAGGACAGTAAAGAAAACTGAGTAATTCTCTGAACTAATGTGTGTTGTTCCCGGCTAGGGCACTTCTGTAAAATGGCATAGAAATGTGCAAGTTTTGTAGTGGTTTTAGTAGTGATGGGGAACATGCTGACTTGCTAGAGGCTGTGCTGTTTATAAATAGGCAAGGAATCAGGGATTTAAAAGGCTATATAAATTGTTTTCTGCCTTGCATAGATGGAGGTACAGGATTTTAGCCCAGATCACTAAGTCACTTGGGCACTGGACCCGCACGAGACTTCTCCACCACAACGTTGCATTTCCCTTTCCACTGAATTCTCTGGTATTTCCTTATACATTATTCTTTTGTAGGTTTTGTTGTTGTTTTTCTAAACTCAACAGGAGATCACATAAATACAAACGCCCATGCATAAGGTAGGACTTGAGTTACCATCGCACCCTGGAGAGTAATACTGCTTTCTGGTTTTACATGTCTCCCATGTATGAGGATTTTCACGTGATGCTGCTCAAACAGAGCAACCAAGAGGCAGGAACAATGTCCCTCTATACGCCGTTGGGCCTGCATTGTTCTGCACATAGCCTGTTGATGAACGTGAGATGGCAAAGTCGTCGTCATTAGGCGGAATTTAATAGTGAATCAAAGTTTGAGGGGAGAATAGGCTGATCTCAGCTTTAGCCTCCCTTGGGTCCTGCTGAAAGATTAGAGGGAAAGAGCAGGGCCTTGCTAAGTTGAATGTATCAGATTGTTTTTCAGGAATAGTTATGTGTGTTGTAAACCCCTGAGAACCACCCTGTTTAACTCTTTGGAAAAACAAATCCCACAAAGGCTGGGGAAGAGGGGTGGGAAAGGACCTGTGAAGGAGGGAAAAGTTATGCTTGATTTTATTTCTCTGCTACCCATTGCAGAGAGAATCATTTCACTATTCAGAAATTCTAGTTTGTGTAAATTAAGCTATAATCTTCCTTAAGAAACAAAATCACTAAGCTTTATCGCACCCAACAGAGGCAGGATACTGGAGGACTGAAAGTATAATGTCTTGTTTTCAGTGTACTTCTGCCATCACAAATCCTTCGCATTTTTTGTGGAAGACTTTTGTAAATCCTTTGTCAATAACCTCTCAAAATGCTTTACATGGGCTATGTGACAGTTGTCACCATGGGGCCGTGAAGGAGTTAATGCAGAGTGTGAAGAGGGGGAGTGACCCTAGAAAAAATTCACCTACCAGCACCTGTATTTCAGGATCAGACAAAGCTTACCAGTAAGAAAGCAAAATGCGTTAGGTGATCTTCCTCCTGTGGTCCCTGCAGTGTCACTGGGCACTGTCTCCTTGCCTCTTATTTCCAGCTTCCTTTCAGTCAAGGCACTCTGTGAAAAGATAGATGATGGCAGCTTGGCATATCGGAGCCTAGTGATCAGCTGGGTTGTCCCAGCAGCTTTATTCTTTTGTTAATGCCTTGGGATGTGTTATGTAGCAGTGATAAAATCACTACAAAGAAAGCTAAACATCAGCCACAGAGATCTCCACATAGATATGAAAGTAAAAGAACAGCTAAAATGGCAAAACTAGCCCTGGAGCCCCTTTTTATCTATGCCTGCCCAGGACCCTGACTCCACCGGGCTGTGCTAGGGGTTGTCTCCAATAGCACCTTGCACTTTTATCATGTTCCTTGCAGCAATCTGGGCAGCTTCTTATAATCCAATAAACTTCCCTCTGAAGTCTCTCCAGGGTTGTTTCTGTGGTTTGCTTTCTCAGGGGAAGCAGAAGCTCTTGAGGGTGAGAGGATGTTTTGGGTTTGGTTTTTTTTGGCAAGTCTATTTCTTTATGTTCAGGAAATAGACAGGTAGGACTGGAACCCATATGGGGTTTTGTGGATGCTTAGCCTGAGTCGATTTATGTTATAGCTGCCGCTGCTTTGCAGTTCTGCACTGTGTCTTATAATGTTGGTATTTTTTATTTGACACCAGGCATTTCTGTCAATTCACATTATTGCAGAACTCAGAATTTTTGCAGCATTAAAAAGCTGTGGGTTTTTTCCCATTTGTTTTCCAAGCCTCTGCTCCAAAATTCATATGAATGCCTAGTCTCTGCTCTAGACCCTTCCATCCTCCCTCCCAAGACAGCTTCAGCTTTGTCACCAGAGAAAACTCACTAAGTAAAAAATTATACACTCAAGAGACTTTTGCTTTTAAATCCCTCGTTTCTGTTGGAATGCACTCCCAGTATTTGAGGTGGGCTGAATCTAGCCAAATTACTGGTCAGGGTGAGGCGTTATCCCCTTCTGTAACATTTGCGGCTCAATGCCAAACACAGACACCCTCACCACATCCAAGCTGGGACTTCCCTGCCCGCTAGCTGCTTTGTTTCCTGATGAGTGTCTATCTCCACTCTCCTACACATATTCCCAACAATGCCAAAGTATCAGATTTTTAGCCCAGCATGTTAAAAAAACAAAACCCAACCAACAACCATCAAAAAACCCCACCAAAACCCCAACAGCTTTTTGGTACATTCTAAATGTTTTGAGGGTCTCCATAAAAATTGAGATTAATTGACCCCAAGGTCTTTGGTACACTGGAGGTGTGTCTGTTGACCCAACCAGCACTGCTTGTACCGCGTGGGGTGTCTGCCTGAATGTCACAGTGGATTTTAGCTCAAAATGTTGGCAGATCATGTTCTCTTGAGTCAAAGCCACATGTCACAAAGGACCTCTAACTTACAGAAGTCAAAGTACACTCACCTGGGAAAAGGGTTTGAGCCAAACATTTTAGAATAAGAGACCCAGGATACAAAGGCCACCACAAATAATTGCAACATTAGTAGGCAGAAAACTCTAGCTAACCATCCTGCCCAGACAGGCAGGATTTTGAATGCTGATCAAGGCTATTTTGTCTGCTGACCACTTACAGTTTTGAGAGGTAGACTCATGGGAGTCTAACTAAAGCACTAACTCACCATGACTGACCCCAGTGTATCGGCCTTTCACACTACATGACTCTGTGCCAGCGAGCTTGAGTTTACTGATGTGTTTCAGACTAATTAAGGTTGGTTTTCTTTAGCATTTCTAATGAAATCCTACCTCCCCAGAAGTATGTGAGCACACAAAAAAGAGACCCCAAATGAAAACCAAAATGAAACAAGAAGAGCTATACAATAGTTACAAACTATTTTCTTTCTTTGCTTTATTAACCTGCATAAATGTCAAGCCTCTCCTGAATAGCCTTGGGCAGTACAGATATTTTTTGCTAATATAGAGATGAGAAAAAAAGAATGCTCTTTTTTTCCTCAGAAGAAACACTGCCTCTGCAGTGTGTGTGGCTTTCCAAATTAGACCTTAAAAGGTAAGATTAAAAGGGGTCAAAGCATTTATGGAAACATAAAGACTTTGGGGACAGTTGATGTTTAAAGAGACCCCTCCATCAGTCCGAGAAGCATTTAGCTTATTTTTCTATCAAGTAAGCTAGTTGGCAGAATGCAAAATGAAAATATCCTCATACAAAAATACACTAATTCCCTGACAAGATTTTAATCCCCCCTCCTATATCTGCTGTCATTACCAAATATTCTAAAAAGAGGGGAGAGGAAATCTAATATGTGGATTGCCTCATTTAAGAAATCATCTCTCTCCAAAGTTTTGATTGTTTTTATTTAAGCCTCTATTAGGAAAGCAGGCAGCAGGGGAGCCTTTCAGACACAAGAAGTGTGATGAACAACTGCAAGCAGAGAGATGCTGCCCTTGAAGTGGGATTGTTACCACTCTTGTTTAAATGCAATTGCAAAGCCTCCTTCAAAGATGGTCTTAGGGCTACCCTACCTGACCCAGAGAACTCTTGGCAGTTTGAGAGAGGAGCTGGGGACCCAAGCGGGTGCTTGTGCAGGCTCTGTGCATGCAGCCTAGGAAGAAACTCAAGACCTGTGCCAGAGTCCTGTGCACTCAGGGGTTGTGAATGCTTTCAGAATATTTTGGGCCCGTAACATCAAAAAGGAAGGGTTTCTTGACCTGTAGATGTCAGTGTTGTGTACTTGCACCTGACATCATGCTTGCGAAATTCAACTCTTCCATCTAGGTTGAGTCCTCAAAAAAGCCATGTAGGTAGATGTAAAATAGGCAAACTTTCCACTGTGTGTGTATGTATGTATACATTTCCGTGTGTAGACACAGTATAGAAAAAGCATAGCTATATGTTGTATATTTATGCCCACTTGCTCATTACCTGTCACAAGTCTTCCTTAGTATGTAGCTAGTTACGATACTTAAAGTACCAATATAAAAAATTAGGCTGGTGATATTATATGTAAATGTATACGTTATATATTTCTAAAGCCAGAATTGCATTTATATACTTGGTATCACTGGAAGCTTCTTATTTTTTACAGTATTTGGAATTCTACTATAGGATGCCAGGACATGCATGCATTCTCTTTCCTTCTCTATCCCTGTATATATATTGTAAATCAGTGGTGGGGGAGGAAGGGAATAATAGTGGTCCCACCATGGCATTTGAGTTCTCAGTTCATGAAAAGTGCACTAGACATTGCCTGTAAATACAGTCCCTTAGAGTTTCAGAACAGAGAATAAAAATCTAAAAGAGTAAAAATGAAAATTTGTCCCGCTTGTTGCAGTGAAACCAGAGAGTTATGAAGGACCTCTGAACAATATTGAGTTTGGGGTAGCACAATCACATCACAAAAGATTTACCTTCACTCTGCAAACCCAATATAGGGCAATAACAATCTATTACAAGCAGAGCAATACAACATCAAAGGAATATTTAAAAGAACGAGACAGAACCTTTAAATCACCAAAATTGAGTTAGGGTCTCCCAAAGGAAATACCCTGGGGACAATTCCTTGCAGGATTTTCAAGAGGTGTTGTTCATTTACCAAAAGTTATATTTAATGTATATCTTAAACATAACCAGTAACCTGGCTTCTTCTAAAACCCTAGAGGGCAGTAAGCAAAAGGCACCAGTCCCCAAGGAATTATTAAGGTGGCAAAATGACAACAATTGTTGAGTACAAGCATGTTCGTGTGTCACCTAGGTCAATGTAAGTGATCCTGTTGTAAAGTTTCTGTCTCTGCATTGGCTGTGGAAGCAAGACACAGAATATCTATCATATACACCATCCTCTAAGTGAGCAAGTCAGCCTACAGAAGAAGGAGATGGAATATGTGCCATGTTTCTCTGATAGTCTAAGGACAGAAGTGATAAAACCAGCAGATATAGTGAAGGATGGAGACTTTAGCAACATAACTCTACAAGTACAATTCTGGTGATATTCCTTCTTCAGTTGCTATTCATTCTTGCCATAAGTAAAGATTTATAAAACAGTTATAACTTGGTAAACTGTTGAAAATAACCAGCACTGATGTTGCATCAAAGACCCCTATTTTCTAAAACGTAACTTCGAAAAATATCTCCTTGCTGCCTATTCTGCACAATGCAATACTTTGTGGCTAGAACTAGGGACGTGTTGCTGCAGAGTGACGGAGTTACCTGACTTGCAAGAGAAGCTGATCCTGGCTGTAGCAGCAGAGTCAATCCCATGAGCACTGCAGGGCACTGCAGGAGTCGTGCCACTGCAGCTGCAGTTGCCTGTGCTTTCTGTGGACTAACAGGTTGCCCAGAGAAGCTGTGGCTGCCCCATCCCTGGCAGTGTTCAAGGCCAGGTTGGACAGGGCTTTGAGCAACCTGGCATAGTGGAAGGTGTCCCTGCCCATGGTAGGGGGGTTGAAACTAGATGAGCTTCAAGGTCCATTCCAACCCAAACTACTCTATGATTTTATGAATTAAGAGAAAGCACTTTTACTAAGGAGGCACTAAGCTCTATATAGCCAACTGCCAGGATAACTTGTTGCTGATATTTCGAAAACATTCAGCAAAGAAAATCAGATTCAAGAAGGTGAGCACAACAAAACAACATTCTGCACCTGTGTCCCACTGGTACCTTTGCTCTGAAGTGTAACAGAGTAGGTACAGAGCCATTAAGGAAGCAAAATAGGAATTATTGTGCACCCACATTTCAGGAGAATTTGATTCCAATTAATGGAAGGGGCAGTTTGGTAGTTAACGAAACTGCCTTCAAATCAAAGGTAATTCAGAGCAAGTCACGGGATTGGGTTAACTACAAAAAGCCTCTTACTTAAATCCCCAGGTGATACCTGACACACCCAAGCATTAACTTTTCAGATGGGAGTACAGAAGATAAGCTCAGAGTCACACAGTGGTCTCTTTGCATTTGGCCCAAGAACCAGGCTTAAAAATACAACCAGGCTGTCCTGCACAGAGCGTGAAATGCTTAAATGTCAGAATAGTATTGTTAAGGCTCTATCTGTATGCATAGCAACTATCATGTGTACAGCAGAGAATAGGGCTTGCTTCGTGAAGGCCAGCAGGAATAAAAGCCCATATCCTGTTTTAACTATTCCCAGGTGGCTTTGGGAAAAAAAATTCTTTAGCAATTGAAATGTTATTGACCTCAGTGACATGTGTCTCGTGTCTCTCAAAACCAACAGTAAATATACAAAATGTTTATGTAAATACATATATGTTTAGTGCAAGTACTGGTCAACAGAAGAAACATTAACAGCTGATGAAAAATGTTCTGCCTCTTCAAGAGGGTATTGAGAGAGATTTATTAACTTCTATTTTTTTCCATGTTCTTCAAAGGGCCTATTGTAGGACACTGGGCCACATAATCCCATGTCTTTACACTGCAATGCATAGGAGAGGGGTGGGGAGTGCAAGAAGCCAGGTTGTTCCCAGATGTTTGTGAAAGAGCTAGGTACCACTGTAATACATATGTTTAGGTAATACAACAAGTGTTTTCTGTCCTGGAAAATGGCCTTGGCACGCCAGGAAAAACAGGCTGTAGTGCATATTCATGTCTTCTGACCTAGGTACTCTAGGAAAACTGAGACATCTCTCCACTTCCATAGGTGGGGGTATCTGTGCCTGCGCCCTGTTTCATGACATTGTTAGTAGAGCCCTGGTAGCTGCTGCATGGGGTTTCTGTATAACATAGGAAGCACTGGTCATGTTGCTGCAAAATTAACTTGTAATTACCTCTCTGAGCTGAGCAGTCCCCTGCACAGTGACAGTGCATTTGTATACCCATTCAGCCTGAAGGAGAACTCCTCTGGGTACCCCTGCAGTCAAATTTATCATTGCACTGAAGCAGTATCTTTCCCTCTGTAAGCTGGCTTCTGGAGCATATTTCTCCCTAGACGGTTATTTGCATTTGTGGAATCACATGAACGTAAGAGGAATTCTAGGAACTGGTACAGAGAAAACTTGGCATATCTAAAGGAAAGCATTTTAAGTTTTAAAAGAACACTCAGTGGAAAGGAACACAATTAATTTCACTGCTATGCACAGAAGTTTTCTAAGAAGGAGCTTGGGGGAGGAGTTCCCTTAAATTCCTTTAAGGAAATGAGTTTTGTCCTCATCGTCTATTTATGGGAATGTGTCTGCAGTGAGACAAAGAAGAGGAACAAAAGAGTACCGCTTCAGCAGCAAGAAGGGAGCATGGGAATAATCATAAAGTTAGTGCTGTTAGGGCAGTCTGGAGCAGCTTTGGTAGCACTTCCTGTTAGGGGTCTGGAGCCTCCTGGAAAGTAACTCAGGAAAGAGATGTGGCAGGAGGTGTGACAGGAAAGGGGATTTCCTCATCACTAAGAAAGAAAAGTTAAACTTCTCAGAAAAATTACCTAAGTGAGTGAGGTCTGCTCTCTGTCTCTCTGTTCCTTTTTATCAGCAACCTTTATTTCTGCAGTGTTTAGCAGGGACAACAATATCTTCATATCTCCCAGGGCAGGAGTTAAAAATGAAAAGTGTCCCTGCCCATGGCAGGGGGGTTGGGACCAGATGATCTGTAAGGTCCTTTTCAACCCAGACTACTCCGTGATTCCATAAAATGTTCTGCAGCTGACTTTCTGTATGTATGATTAATATGTGTGAAATACCTGTTGGACTTTCCCTGATTGTATGCTTTTGTTTTGCCTATTTCTTTCATGTGGTGGCTACATAACTTTAAATACATTTTGCATTTCTTTAAAAGAAGATGAATTTCATTTTTCCTATTTTTCTGTGCTTTGTATCATCAAAACCCATGTGACTATATTCACTCTGCAGAACTTCAGCATCTAGATGCACTTGCTTACAGGACAGAGATACATTTTGCAATCAATCTGTAAGGTCCAAATGTAAGATGCTGCAAGACAAATGTCAGCCCTGCAGCCTTCATCTCAGATAGGATGAATGTCAGTTATAGGAATAATCTCTAGAAACTGACTCGAACCTGAGAGTCTTCCAAGTTTGAAGTTGTGTGTGAGCTATTTCAGAGACAAGTTTAAAATGTTTTCTGTGAAAATTCAGCATTGTTAGGACCATCATTCCAACTCTGCTAATGATGTTCAAATTATATGAGGCTTAGTTCATAGAAAACATTACTAAATCTGTGGGAAATTGTTGCAAATGAAGGTATTCCTAACTGAGAGTGAGTCTGGGTCCCTGGTATCATGTATTTGTGCAGTAGATGTATTCAGACTTACATCTTTTCATTAATAATTTATCAGGTGTGATTGTAGGAGCAAGAAGGCGAATCTGGATCCATCCAAACCTGAAAATAAAACAAATCTATCTCTTTTTTCTATTTTTTTTCCCCCCCAAGAATGAAGTTTTTAAGTTATGCTGCAAAAACTAGGCAACCCATCTGTCTTCTCTTCTTGCAGTACTGTCTCTGTGGACTCAGTTGCAATAGGTCAGCCCAGTATAACCAAGACTGAGAGAAAGGAAAAAGTTTTGTACTTTGTCCTGAATTGAGGATACAGGGTAATGAAGAGGATGCACCAGTCCCACAAAAGGAGCTGGCACCAAATGAATCGGCCTAGGTCAGTCAGTCCTAAGCTGCCAAGATTGAAGCGAGAAGGGTATTACTTCAGTAGCCAGACATTAAGCATTGCTCAAAAGAGAAATATCTCCATTCTATTTGTTTACCCAAATCTCTTGTCTGTTGCTCCTGCCATCGGTAATTTTGAAGCTTAATCTTTTTGTCTTCTAGAAATAGGTTCCTTTAGGAACTCCATAAAGTTGGAGATTCAACCACAAGTAGATTATTGAAGATAAAGTGTTTCTCTACCAACATTAAAGAAGTCCCTGCTGATTGGGACTGTTGGCAGGAACTGCTTTCCCCTGGCAAATAAAAGGTATGTTAACAAAACCTCTCCAGACCTGAGAAAGCAGTAGGTGGGTAGGTCTTCCCATCTATAAATTCTCATAGTGCTTTCATTTTCACTTCTGTGATGCTAATAGTTTCCCTCTCTAATTTCTCAGCTAATTAGCTTATCTCTTCCATGCAGGTTGGGGGAATGAAAACATAGCTCCTACTGGAGCTCTCTGATGTTCAGACAGACATCTTGAGAACACAGATCAAACTGATAGTGGGCTATTTTATAGGGCCTTAAAAGCCACTAAGAAACTAGCAAGGGCCATTAGACTTTCTGTCATGCATATGATGAGAAAAATATACCAGCATAAAATCCACTTTATTGTCCTGTCATGACAGCAGCAGCTATTGTGCTGGGAAGCTTTTTGGATGGTAGCTCTACCTTAGTGTTTCTGCTCTGCTGGCTGGTGGGGTTTCGGGGACAGTATCCAAACAGAGGGGCTTTGTGATAGGCTATCAGTGACCCATAAGGAGTATAACACACAACTCGCTGGTTTGACAAGAAGGAAAAGCTCAATAAAAGGAGAATGACCTCTTTCAGTTTCCCATTTCAAGTCTTAACAGTTACTTCCTCGCACAAAGATTGGTTTGGAGAGCTGGTACCAGTTATATTAATGGCTCTTTTCATCATAGGCAGAGTTCAGCTGGTTTTCTTTAGGGGCCTTTACGCTTTCCTCTCTGATATCTTCAGACAGGAAAAAATACTGCACTTTAACCAGGGTCCACATTCACTTTGTACTGCAAATATTTTGCATCTACTAAACTAGAAACTAATGGCAAATGACACTTTTTGCTTAGGTTCTGTCTTATAGTCTAAGTAATCTATAATTAAAAGTGATTACTCATTCTTTTGTCTTCAACTCATTGCTGAATAATCATTTGTTCTTTAACGGTAACAGCTCTGCAGTTATATTGAAATGTAGGGAACCTGGAAGAGCTCATAGAACTTCACAAGCTGTGCCTGGAAGACTACTTCAGACAGATCTTTCCCAGAGCAACCTGTGCGAGGGACTGTGGTCTCTTGTCACTGCAGTCCGACTGACAGTACATGGAGAAATTCAGTAGTCAGCAAGGAGTTACCTGTGCTGAGTTTCGCTAGAGCACTGAGTTGGCCCTTTCCCTACTCCTCTAAAAGAGGGTATGTGGAGCACAAGCTCTCAGAACTTTTCCAACCCCAACCATTCTACGATTCTGTGAATTACTATTCCTGTAATTCCTTCTGCTGACATTTTTTAAAATTTACTTTTGTTTCGGCTTGTGTTCAGAAATGCCAGGTTGGTGAATCCGGGTGAAGCTTTATTTTACTGAGTAAGCCTCTTTTGGAAGAACTGTTTCCTTTTAGCCCTTCCCTTCTCAAAATGGTGTATGCTGGCAAGTGTCTTAGTTCCTCTTCAGTGAAGCATCATGTTTATGTGAATTCACGTCTTATAACCTCTGAGCATGGCTGTTGTGAGACACTATTTCTATTTCTGTTGACTCAGGATGGACTGTGATTTTTTTGGGAGTCCTAGCTGAATTTCTGTCCCTAAAAGACCCTAGCCAAGAAAAACACTTGGGTATACTAGACATAATGTGTACAGACCTGATGGTGTGCTCAGAAAGGGCCTGGTGGCATGACCAGTGACTGACAGCTTCTTCTTATTCTTAATTGCTTATTTTCCAGACAGGTTTCCACACTGTTGCACAATCGCTCCTGCCACCTCTCCTCCTGTGTTTACACTATTGTGACAGAGGAGACTTGCATGAAGCCTCCTTGCAGAACTATTTTGTTTTACTGCAGGTGCTGGCCAAAGATGATAGCTGATAGGTGATGTGCTTTTTTCCCTAACAATCTTGAGAGGATATTGTGGCACTGTTCGTGGATCTTACTAGTCCTGTGATTCTGGGACTGAATTTGGCAATGTGATCTACTGCTGCACTACGCTTCCAGTATGCCTCTGAAATGTGTTTTAATATGGAGTTTATTCACTGGTGCTAAGGTTGTCTCCCTATTAAAATTGTGTTCTGCACTTAGTAAAGATATTCCCTGCCTGCTTACATATATGAGGAAAGTGAGATAAGTCTTTTGGAAGTTATTTTTCAATTAATTTTCCAAGAATTTCTGTTAAAGATAGTGGTGGTTTTGCTCCAGGTTAAACTGTTGCTTTTTTCTGATTGAACTTTGTAATAGAATAATAGAATAAGTGCATATTTCTAATTTACCCTCCCTTTGAAACTTACTGAAATTTATGCTATTACATTTAATAACTCTTTAAAGAAGAATCAATCCTACGTTTAACATACTTCACTGGTTGTCAGAGTCCAGTTCATAATGCATCTCTGAAAGATATTATTAAATGACTGCCAGCTCCCCTTATTCTCAGACTAAAGCAGAGAAAACCACCAGCCCTTACTTACTGTTTTCTGCTGTAGTGTTTATCTAGAAATGCTAGATATGCAATGGTACTTTCCCCCGAAAAACAAACCCAGCAAAATAAGAACAAGGGAACAGCACTCAGACTTCTTGCTTTGAAGACTGTATTTGTGAAACTGACTCCTCTTTGGTCAGCAAGTGTATCTGTGGTACAAACACAGGAGCATGTATCTTCTGTAGCCCCTGCTCCACCAGCCTACCCCATCTGCGAGGGCAAGCAGAGCAATGAGAAATCCTGGGAATTCAAGTCCTTCTGTTTGAAAGCTGCCATTGCTTTTACATTCACTGTCTGTTTTCTTGTCAGAGTGTGCATGGGCTTTTGGTTAAACTGTTACCTGTGAACAGGCATTTTTCTCACTTAAGCAGTGATGAATTCTGCCAGCAATAAAGCCAGCTTATTGTGGAAGCAAAACTGCTCTTTAACTCCGATAATCAATCACAGCTGCTGAAATTAATCCATGCATAAAAGCTGAGCTTCAGCTTTTAACTATGCACTGGCTATGATCTCTGATTTTAATTTTCATTTCTTAGTTCTAGAAATAGAAAACTCATATTTGAAAAGCTTCACATTACTGCTTAGGCCATTCCTGAGGCTTTAAAAGGCGATCTTGGTTATTTCACATACACTGTTTCATACACATACACTTTACAACACACTGCTTTACTCTGAATTCTAAGCAATCCCCAGCAAGAGTTTCAAACAAATCAATAAGACACATAAACAGTCAAGGCAGAAGGTGATCTCGTTATCAAAAGATACAGGTTTGTGTCTGAGCAGCGTGAGGTAAATCTTTTTTGTTTTGATCAGAAATGTATATTACTCTTAGTCCATTTTTAAACTTTGCTTTATTGTAACCTACATTATCTATGGTGCACTTTTTTATTTACACACCCTGAAACTTTCCTTATGATTTAAAAGCAAACTTTTCTTTCTGATTCGAGCTGCTGGTAGCAGGCTCTGTCTGAGGGTGAGAATTAATGCCGACCGCCCTGTCCCCTGCCAGGCTGCGCTGACTCCCTCCGCCGTCCTTGCAACTTCTCCCATGCTGCTAAGGTCCATGTCAGACAGAGCCCCCTGTCATGTTCCCCTTTCACTCGCTGCTTTCTTCTGAGAGCTGTCACCACCCCCTGGAAGCACATCTTCAGTGTAGACACAAGGCTCCTACCAGCCCCAGCGGCAGGCTGGAGATGTGAAAGTAAAATTTATGTCTGGTGGGACTTTGGCTGCATCAGGCACGTTCGAATTGGGGATTGCTGCAAGACAGGCTGTCCTTGCACTGAGTATGGGAATTGAACCTGCCTGGGAGTAAGCGCAGAAGCTGCTAGCAGCAAGTCCTTCCCTCTCTCATTGAGACTGCAGTTCACTGGGATATGTTTAAAAAGTCTTTGGGAGAAGTTCCCTCAAATGCCAGTAGGCAGGATTGTCACCTGCAGGGTAATTTTCAATGCTTTGCCTCAGTTATCAATGGCAAATGTGTTAACATATCCCTCTTAATTTATTAAGAGGAATTCGAAGTGCAAGCAGCCAAGAATGGGAAAAGCAGGAAGTGCTGGAGGGACAGCACATGTATCACAGTATCACAGTATCACAGTATCACAGTATGTTAGAGATTGGAAGGGACCTCAAAAGATCATCTAGTCCAATCCCCCTGCCGGAGCAGGAACACCTAGATAAGGTTACACAGGAATGTGTCCAGGCGGGTTTTGAATGTCTCCAGAGAAGGAGACTCCACAACCCCCCTGGGCAGCCTGTTCCAGTGTTCTGTCACCCTCACTGAGAAGAAGTTTCTTCTCAAGTTTAAGTGGAACCTCTTGTGTTCCAGTTTGTACCCATTACCCCTTGTCCTATCATTGTTTGCCACTGAGAAGAGCCTGGCTCCATCCTCGTGACACTCCCCCTTTATATATTTATATACACTCATAAGGTCACCCCTCAGTCTCCTCTTCTCCAAACTATAGAGACCCAGCTCCCTCAGCCTTTCCTCATAAGGGAGATGCTCCACTCCCTTCATCATCTTAGTTGCCCTGTGCTGGACTCTCTCCAGCAGGTCCCTGTCCTTCTTGAACTGAGGGGCCCAGAACTGGACACAATATTCCAGATGCGGTCTCACCAGGGCAGAGTAGAGGGGAAGGAGGACCTCTCTCGACCTACTGACCACCCCCCTTCTAATACACCCCAGGATGCCATTGGCCTTCTTGGCCACAAGGGCACAGTGTTGGCTCATGGTCATCCTGCTGTCCACTAGGACCCCCAGGTCCCTCTCCCCTACACTACTCTCTAACAGGTCGTTCCCCAACCTATATTGGTTGGGGATGTATATCTGGGCTTCTGTCCCTTGGCATATGCTTACCCTTGCTCTCTTCAGCTGTTTTTGTTCTGCTTTTTAGAAAGGCCAAATTATGGCCTTAGCACTTAACATTTCATGGGTAGTAGTATTGAGTGCTGGCAGTGGAGGCTGCAGAGGTGGCCTCTATGGCGAGAGGCCAGGGGCTGATCTATGCTAGACACGGCTGGTGCCAGCCAGCACCAATAGACCACTGCTGAAGGGAAAATGTATTTAAGAAAGGGCAAAATACTGCTCAGGAGTAAGAAAAAAACGTGACAAACAGCCCTGAAGGTAAAAGAAGGAGGAGGAGGAAGTGCTGCAGACACTGGGGCAAAGACCCCTCTCCTGCAGGCCACAGACGGCCCATGGCAGAGGAGGTTTGTCCTGCAGGGCTGCAGCCTGCGGAGAACCCACCCTGGAGAAGGCAAAAAGTGTGAGAAGGAAGGAGCTCAGAGAGGGGCTGTTACCACTGACTACAGTCCCCCAGATCCATCCCCCTCTGCTGCTCAGGGGAGAGCAAGGCCAGGTTGGACAGAGCCTTGGGTGGCATGGTTTAGTGTGAGGTGTCCCTGCCCATGGCAGGGGGGTTGGAACTAGATGATCTTAAGGTCCTTTCCAACCCTAACTGTTCTATGATTCTATGAGAGGGCTGGGGAGGTAGAGGAGTCAGGAAGTCATGAAGAAGTGAAGTTGATGCAGGGAGAATGGGGAGGAGAGAAGGTATTGTTTTAATTTCATTTTGGTTTCTCATCATCCAAGTCTATTTTAATTGGCAGTAAATTAAATTAACTTACCCCAAGTCGACTCTGTTGGCAGCTGTTAAGTGATCTCCCTGTCTTTATCTCAGCCCATGACCTTTTCTGTCTTATTTTCAACCCCTGTCCTGTTGGGGGTGTCTGTGGGCTGGGTGGGTGTCTGTCTGTCAGCCAACCCACCACAGAATATACAGATTTGGAAGGCAGGGGTGAAACTGTATTCACGTCAGCTGTTCACAAGGTATTAGTCATGACAAAAGCACATGCAAGTTACAGCAGTACCGCAAAAAGCAAAGTGCAACAGTCCCCAAAAAAGTACAGTGAAAAAAAATCCCCAGGTTAAGAAACTGTGCCATATTTCTATTAGGCCTATTAACCTTGACCAGATGCACAGCTTTCTCATCCCTTTTCTTTCCCCAAACTTTCCCCCAGACAAAGTGTAATGGCTTTATTTTTGTTTTAAGACTGAACAACCTTTTCAAATGGCTGTCATTGGAGGATATTTAAATTCCAGCCTCACCATATGCCATCAATTCAGGACTGCTGCCAATAAACATGGAAGAACCTTGTATGAACTGAATGTTTCTCAACTTTATTAGAGTAATTCACATTTGGACCCTTTCCCTGCCCACACACCTCTGTGCCCTGAATCTGTATTTCCTTGCCAAGACATGTAAGCCTCTGATCTTTTTTCCCCAACTAAATTTCCAGACTCCAAATAGAAAGCAATACAAAAATTATACTGTTAGCCTGCATCACCCTTTTTTATCTCTTCATGTCATGACTGGATTTAGCCAAGTTATAGACTCAAAGCAGAAGCCTCTTGATTTGAGGAGCAAGGAACATTGTGGTATGTTTGTCTACCTAAAGTGTCCCCTTTGATAGCACTCACTTTTCTTGCAGTGCTTTCCAGTGCCAGTCTTCTGGGCATGATTCAAATCAGTTCTTCCAAACATCTGTGTTTGAGGTGAGCTTTGAGATTTGGATTGCTGTCTGGGTTGGAGGTAACTTCATTGGCATGTTGGTGCATTTCTATTATCGAACAAGGTGTGCAGCTGTTGTAGTTTCTCAATGTGTAAATAAGACAGGATGTACAGCACATGCGATGGATTCGTACTTTTCCACTTCAGTTTAAAGAAAGTTGTATTGTATGACATGTGAATTCCAATTTTAATACATCAAATCACCCTGCAGATAAAAATGGATTAATTCTATGAAAATCTTTTTCATCTCTTTTACCAATTTCAGTTTGGATCCTATGAGCCTACAGTGGAGAGGTCCTTATAGAAATGGCGGTGTTTTTCTTAAGCATGCACTTTCACAAATAAAATAATATAGGATCTGTTGTAATAGGCAAAAGAATTTGAGTTTCAGTGACTTGAGTTAAACACTGGTGAAAAATATTGGGTTTGCCTTCTCTTGTTGACTTACATGAAAATCACTAAATGTGCTTTTGTAGCTGTGCACAGTAAATCCTACTGAATTTTCTTTCCTTCTTCCTGAAAAAACAAAGCTCTGTGGTTAATGTTATTTAGCCTTACAATTCTTGTTGAAATTAACAGAAACGTGTCCAAAGAGTTTAAATGTTGAGCTAATAACATGCTCTTGGTTTTCAAGGTATGTACTTGGTTTAAGATTCAGAAGTTCTTCCTTGTGTTGTGAAATCAGAAGGTTTCAGACACAAAACAGTCTAAAAGTGGCCACACCAGGAGATGACATGTGTGGGAGCTTATTCCCTACCAAATACAATGTTATTTTAAGGCTGCTGAGTCCAGTATCCCACCCTCGTCCAGCTAAGAGGCTGCTTTGGAGAGATGCAGATTCTTATGTCTGCCACTTCCAAGAAAATCCTGTTGTTCTGTTAGGAAATACCTGCTAGCTGTTACTTTTCGGGCTGTTAGAAAAACAGTACTATTTTTTCCTCCCAGGTTCCCAGTGAAATGTTTGCTCCATATTAGAATCATAGAATAGTTAGGGTTGGAAAGGACCTTAAGATCATCAAGTTCCAACCCCCCTGCCATGGGCAGGGACACCTCACACTAAACCATGTCACCCAAGGCCTCATCCAACCTGGCCTTGAATACCGCCAGGGATGGAGCATTCACAGCTTCCCTTGGCAACCCATTCCAGTGCCTCACCACCCCAACAGTAAAGAACTTCTTCCTTGTATAAGCTTTAACCCGTTACCCCTTGTCCTATCACTACAGTCCCGAATGAATAGTCCATCCCCAGCATCTCTATAGCCCCCCTTCAGATACTGGAAGGCTGCTATGAGGTCTATTCATTTCTTGAATTGCAGTTAATTACACCAAATCAGACACGTCTTAACAGTTTTCCTTTTCTTGGAATAATAGTTTTCTAAAAAGTAACTATTTATAGCCTGGAACAGGAAACTGTAGAAACAAAAAACTGGGTGGCTTTTGAGACAACACTGACTCCTCTTTCACATTAGTTTCTGCCTAGAGTGTTTCTTAGCCTTCTTACCCGTCCTCCCTGTTCCTCTTTTAAGACCATATAATAACATTTCAAACTTTTCCCCTCAACCTTTATGTTTAAAAGTAATCCTTAAAACTAGCAACTTCATACAATTTATAGATCCATGTAACATGCTAGTTTTGACATTTGTTGTAATGTGGTCTGGGGGAGACTTATGTTTGGTTGATTCGTTTAGATTATTCTGTCTTGACTATTGGAAGTCCCCTATTCAGTAGGATTTCAGGATCATTTTGTTATGCTTCCCAATGCTTTCCATTGGGATTCGGAACTAGATTTTGGTACTATGCTTACTGTTAGTGAATGCCATGGGCTGTACCTTGGGTGGTAGGTATTTCCAGTGTTAAGAAGAATTAAAAGCACTGGCTCCCTGTGTTTCAAGTGGCATGAGCTTAAGTTTAGTCCTAACTACTATGGCAGAAAGCCTGGGACCTGTTGGAGTAGTCTGAGTAATGCACTGATACTGCAAGTTCTTCACAAATATCTTCCAGTTTTGAGTACTACTTATGTGATACAGGTGCCCCCATTTCTCTAGTTCCTTAGTTTGTAGCAGGCACCAAGTGGGTTTATTAATTGTTCTTCCTTTGTATTTTAGTGTAGACCTAAGTTCTGATTGATGACAAATCATCAGAGGGCTTTTTTCAGTAAGTTATTAACAAAAGTCTTCAACAGCAGCAGCACACATCTTGGAACAAAGCAGTGCAAAGCACTGAGTATAGGCACCACTAAAAACACCACTTCAGTATTAAGTGCACAAATACTAAACAACCTGGTAGCCAGGTGATCATCACTTAACAAAGTTTATAATATACCTAGATAATTGGGAGTAGAAGCCAAAAAGGAAGAAAGATGCAGGAGGGTGAGGAAATCCTATTCTTATAACAGGTGTTGAGTGGCTTTTGCACAAGGAATGACTGAGGATGATTGGACTCTTCAGCACGTGACAAGAGGGGACTTAGTGGGAGGATAGCAGAGATTAACAAAATAAGGAGCACATGGAGAGAATGGGTAGGGATGTATTATTCTTTGTTTCGTCTAATATAAAATCTGGGGTGCTCAGATGATGTGAGAAAGAACCAGGGTCAAAATGAATGCAACTATGCTGTTTCTTCACCCTAACATGGAGTAGCTGCATGAAATTCCTTGCCAAAGGATGTTGTGGATTTAAAAAAGTTTACATGGGTTCAAGAGGAGAACAGAGAAATATTTGACAGAAATATCCATGAAGGATTAGTAAATAAGGCAACCGCATCACTTTCAAGAAAACTTCTGAGCTGAAAGGAGTCTGAAATAGCAGCTAAGGAAAGTGTCATATACTTTGCCCCCTTCTCAGTCAGGCACCTGATTCCGGCTACTATCAGAGACACTGACCTAGGAGGGCCCTTGGGCTGAATCAGCATTGCCTTTCCTCCATTCTCCAACCAAACCCAACATCACTCATGTTAAGACTCTGCTAAATCAAGGTCATCTTCATATTCTGCTTTGTACTATGGCAGAGGACTTCCTCTCTTTAGACCACAGATGAAGCAAGCTTTCTATCCCACCCGTTAAGTCCCAGTGAAACATGGAGCCCACTTTGCATCCCCCCAAGGATGGAAGCTCTAGGGGAAAAGTTTGCTATTTTCATCATACAGACTTGCCTAACATAGTACATGTATTAGCATACATCAAATATTTCAGTATAGATTAGTGCAATGTAACCTATTGTCAAATATTTTACTCATGTGAAATGCCCCAAAAGATGGAATGATTTTATTTACCACCCAGATCAATTTCCAAGAGATGTGTAACGTGGAGTCTCAGAAATTGCCTTCTTCATAAAAGGCAAAGCTGACAGATGCAGGTTTTGTGGCTTTAAATTAAAAAACCTTGTAAAGATATATATATATATAAAATAAAAGAGAACACAATGCTCTAAAACCAAAGCAAATAAAAATTCAATCGGCCTTCATATACTGGTTTTTGTACTCAGAAAGCAAGGTTTAATAAAATTCTTTAATTTTATGGCAGAAGACATGTCAAGTGCAGTTTACATTTCTCAGCCAATAATCATATTTTCTTGCAAGTGGCTGATACATTTATTTTTTAGAGACAGACACAACAAATAATAAGGGTTTTTATTTGAGACGAGAAACAAGCATTTTTATCAAGATGAAAGGGTTATAATAAATTTATGAGACCTCACATACAGCTATAATATAATAAATTAGGAGGATTAATGGAATTGTGGGCTACAGTAACCCTCACTAGTAGAATGCCTATTTTATGGAGCTTGATAATATAGTTTATCATTGACTCCATGGGAATTCCCACAATATATTAGCTGTGGTGTAACAATAAAGCACACACAGTAAGAGGCATGTCTCTTTTGACACACATTCTCTTCCCACACTTATTTTACCAGGGAAACAACTCCGGTGCAGTTTAATTAAACTGCACTGCAATGAATTAGTCCAGGTCTTAGCCCCCTGACAGTGAGGAGCCTGGCATTACCACAGGGGGCTGTCCCCCCGTGACACCAGAGACTGCAGAAAACCTGGGAAAAAAAGTGTAGGGTCTCTCAAGTGACACTGTCACTGTGCAATGCCTTAGCTGTCAATCACAGGGCCTGAAAAAATGCTTAGACCCCTTTGCATTCAACTTTATATGCCTACATTTGTTCACTTTGATCTGACCTTTACGAGGAGACCAGAAAGTGATGTGAAGAGGCATTTAGAAGACCTCCCCATTTATGAAGAAGGTGGACTTTGGTGGCAGATGAAAACCCACACCATGGATGTTGAGCTGAGAAGACTCTTAGTTATTTGCATAAATAAAGTTTTCAGGAATAGGAACAAAACAAAATCAGGATTCTACAGAAAATCATTTTTTGGTAAGGGGTGGTGGTCCAGGCAAGTGTCAAAGTCTGAATCCAAGTGGGAATGTTTAGGTTACATAAGCAGATGAGAATCATGTTTCTACAGCCTCTGGGATTTCCTGGTGTTAGGTAGATCATTGGGCTGCCTGAGTCTGTATTTCTTTGAAACAGAGCATAGCTTTATATAGAAAAAAAAATAAAACTCCCTCTGTATTTAGACATTACCAGGAACAGGAAGGTCATGAGAGTCTTCGGGGACTCTGTGTCTGGTTACTACTATCCCATTTTAAATAGGGACATCTAACTTTGTGGATGAGTTTGTCCATGTTACGCACGTTATATGACACCAGTGGACGGTGTAATGGCTTGTATTAAATCAACTGAAGAGCAATCTGTCATCAAATTCTGCTTCCCCCAGAGGTGCTCAGAGGGAGTGATCAAGTCCTCTTAACTGGAATACACAGAGGTCTTCAGTCTCCCAACAAATGACATTTTTTACTCCTTTAATCGATGCTTTGTATCTTGAATCTGTCATTAGTACATTAAAACAACCATAAGTTGATACACTCTACAAAGAAAGGTAGTTGATAATGATTTTTAAAACAAAAAATTGAATTGTGTAATTCTCATCATCTTGGAGGGGCATTTAACACAGACAACAGTATTTCCCTAGAGCCAAATGGAACATATAGAAAGGTAATTCCCAATAAAACAGCAAAATGGTCTTCCATTATTTATAGCTATGCCTGTATGGAAGCTTTCATTAATTCATGAGACTATTTAGGAGTAGAAAAGAAGAATTTAATCTTTCAAACATGCATTTTTAGTGAGAGTACTTTGCCAGACTCAGCCAAACACTTTTTTGAACATACATGCCACACCACAGAGGAATTCATTAGACAATGGCAATTAGATCTCCAATCATTTGGCACTGCTGGAATTACTGCACTCTATTTAAATGCCAGACATGGTACCTTAGTGATTGGTTCATCCTGTCGCCGCATTTCCATCGGCTACCGAGCCTGAGAAATGACAGTCACATTAGATGTCATGTAAAGCATCTGACCTTGCTCTCCTAGCACTTGATCTTTGCACTTCAAGTGGACATTTATCATTGTCTTGCAAAGACAGAACTCAGGTGGTTCAGATTTGCCACTGGTTTTCATGTTATAAAGGCATTATAACATTCTCTTAACCTTATCCTTCTATCAAATACAATTTTGCTACTAGCTGGCCAGGTGAATTTACTCAGTGTAGGGAGAAAGGAACAGGTTTGTGTGTGTCAAAAGACGAGAAAGAAGAGGTGTTTAGTCTTGGAGGACATACTCTTCAACTCAAGTTCTGTGATGCTCATCGCTGCTTTGCTAGTAGAGTCGAAGACTTTTATTAATCAATTTTCACTGCTTTGTTCTATTTATGACACAGGGAATGCAGAGGTCAGAGATTTTCAAGTGGAATAAACAGCAGATAACAGCTGCCATAGCTGCAAAACAATGGTCCCTCAGCTTCAAAAGAAACACAAAATCCGATCTGTAACTAGCAAACTTTCCATTAAATTTCTTTCAATATTGAAAATAATTGCTGTGGCTGCAGTTATCTTCTCAGATATGCACGTGAGGTTTCAGGAGGACTTCAGTTTTGTCACTGTGAAGAATTCGACCCAGTGTGCTGTTCCCCAAAGGGATCCAGTTTTATACCTAAACTGGTGGGAAAAGTTTGCATCAATTTCAGAGCGCAAGTTTGGGGCATACCTCATCTTTTAACACTTGAAGGGATAAACTGAAATATCTTTTGAAAGTAAGGTCTGCAAAATTGGGTTAATTTCACTTTAGGCGTGTTTGTTTTTCTTTTTTTTTTTTTTTTTGCCCAGGGATTTTACCTGGGATTCTCCCTCATCAGTGTAACTCACAAGTGGTTTTTTTTTAGAGGCAGACAAGAAAAGGTAACATTTACAGGCATCACCTTGTCTGACTAGCCACTCTTATTTTAATGTTTTTCATTACCACAATTTTTATCCCAGCTATTAATGTCATTTTGCCTTAGTAGTTAAACAGATTTTTCTGTAATTACAGAAAAGAACAAAGAGAGGTAAAAGGATACAGAGTGGCTGTAAAATTCCAAATATTCAGAGTTTGCTTCTAACACCTACTTTCACCCATCTTTCTTAAAAGATGTACTGATTAATAAAATTACTGTTCAGGAACAAGGTAGAGTTTACTGGGAAATCCTAAGTTATTATTGTTGGGTTTCACTTAACTGTTCAGGCAGAGATATGACATTTTTTCCACTGATTTCGTTCCCTTGACCCTTCCCAACTGGTGACAGTTGTCACCCAAATGTGGCAGTCTTTTAGGCCAAGGCTGGGAGCTTTTCTGGTTTTGTTCAAAACTGATTCTGTAAGGTTAGGTGTTGTGAAAATAAATATCCTGATTATAGGTTTTAAATGTTGTCTGTAATCTCAGTGTGGTTAGAACTGTAAACCACAGATCAGTGAATAAACCCACACTACAGCATATCGCCTTACTGTGGGAATAGACACACATTCTGACTTCTGTGAGAGGCACGGCAGACTTCATCCAAGTATGCAAGAACAAAAGGAATGCTATTTTGTCTTGTGATTCACCACCACAGTTGTCAGCTAAAACCTAGCTGCAGCTTTTTTATTACTGCTAACAAATCCAAAGAAGTACGAAGCTTCTTCCTGTGCTGAGCTTCAAAAATTAAGTATATGAAACCAACCTTGTAGCTACAAAACGTGCAAATTTGATCTAGGAGTTCTTAAGAGAGCTTATATGATGCTTGACTTTCTTACCACAACTCTTTTTGCCACTGTGGGCATGTCGATGGGATAATCGGTTCTAATGTGAGTTATGCACCCAGTGCCAAAGGTGAGGGTGAGAGTCAAGGTCAATGATCTGACAGTGGTGTCCACAGGAAAGGGAATTTTTGTGGCTCAGTATTCTCAGTGAGGGAAGGAGCACTATGTTCCGTTGAAAACACTCTACTTTCTAATTTGACTTCTGACTAGATCTAGTTTCTGCCTTAAAAACTTCATTAATTAATTTCTGTGATTTGAAATTGTAGAACAAATACACTGTCATGTCTGATCACATCGCTTTTGTTAGCAGCACAATTGTAAAGTAAACCTAGAATTCTATGTGAAAGGGTCAAAACATCTGTCTTTCATGTTTTAGCTTTCACAATAATGCAGTTTCAACCAGAAATGCAATCCATAAATTTCAGTGCAAAGGCACAATATTTGGCACATTTTCATTGCATTTTGTGTGGATGAAGCCTTGCTGTGTCTGAATGTACGTAAGCAATGTCTGAAATTCACAGCTGTGGAGCTTTCTTCTTAATCACTGTTTTCCTGGATAGCAGGTGTTTTAAGAGGCTATAGAAATAAATCTATGGCTTACCAGCTATGCTAATATAATTCTTAACGTCTGAGGACATTAAGCTACAATTGAATTTGAAGGCCATGTTGAGTCTGTGTACCTGAGCTTGAGACTAAACGTAGCTGCTGTTCACTAGCTGGGCCTCCTGCAGAGGATCTTGACATCAGAGACAAACTAGCTAAGTCATAATTAGCCCCAAGCTTGTTTGGTGTAAATTGTAAACAATATATCAAGTTGACTAATTGTAATGAGTCTAACTACCAGACACTGAACCTTAGGGATTGGCGCGCCTTGTCGCCACATTAGCTCTTGATACGGCATCTGAGAGAAGAGCAGTGCACGGTCTGTGCGCCAGGAATCCCAGCACTTGAACCCGGCGCTGCTCGGGGACATCCATCACTGTCTGCAGCAGGCAGGAGTCAGGTGCCCCTGCTTCTCCAGGGTTTGCGCAAACACAGCGACTCAGCTGCAGGATTTCTCACATTAGTCTGTGCAATTTGGGAGACTCCTTCAGAGGTAAAAAGGTTGAAAGCCATCAGAGGAATTGTCAAAGAAGTTACAGGCTCTGTGTTGCCACTTTTGGTGATCCAAGCTGTCTTCTGAGACACACAGTTTGATTCTTCCTATTCTACTTCAAAATGTTCAGGCATCTCGAAGCTGACATATCTAATCTGTAGGAGCTCACTAAATATTTATTATTTATTGGGAAGATTGTCCCTGACATCACATAAAGCCAAATAGTACTAAGCTGGGTGGGAAAGAGTCCATGCATTTTAACAAACAACAAAACCCCTTGGACTAGTAATTCTGCCTGACTGATACAGATTCACTGTACTCCCACATCACCACATGTGACTTTTTTTCAAAGTTGGAGGTTCAAAGGCTGTGTAATAGGCACAATATGAGAAATGGCACATATTTGTCTATGGGTGTCTGCTCTATCACAATATCAACACAATAAAGGACTAGATCAAAGATTCCTAATGTGAAAGATTTTGATTAGCTCATATTAACTCTGAATATATATGAAATATATACACATACCTATATCTTGGGGAACGTGTAGTGACATAAAAGAACAAAGATGAATGGACTTGCAAACCAGCAGGCTACTGCAAGATAAGAAAAATAATCCTTACGTTCTTTTGTGAGCTCTTGGTGAGTTTAGCAGCCTACCTCTCTTAGCAAGCTATTTTTCTCTGTTTATCTTTACTGAGAGAATTTTTCCCTGTTCCTCAACCAAATTTGCTCTTCTATGTACTTTGGGTCTGAAAGAAAAATAAAAATTGAGGAAAATATTTTTAGGAGCAAAGTGTACATAACATTTGATACTGAACTATGGTGCAAGGATGCAAAAATCTTCCAGAATTCAACTGATGTACACATTAGGGCATAAAATGCCTGCTTGCAAGAATTAAGGGTTCTTTCACTACTCAGTTACAGGTCTTACTTTATTGGAAAATTAAAATGTTTATTGTGTTATTTCTGGCTTTCAGAGCAGTAGGCGTAACTTTTTCTGCCACCTATGCAGACACAGATCCTGACCAGGTCATCTTAACTGCAATTCTGAATAGACTTTCTTCCAGAGCCAGGGAGAAGAACCAATGAAATAGTTTCTCAGTCTCAAAGTGAACAAAAGAAATGCAGTCTTCAGTCTCATAAGGACCCATCGTGAAAAGAGAAGACCTTTGTCTCCTTCTCTTTAAAATACGTTTAGTGCATCAAGGCTGAGGAAGTTAGAGATCCAGCCAGCTGCCTACCGCCCCGGTGCAGAATCCACTCCTCTCATCAGAGCTGCCGTAGTCCTGCAGGGTCATCAGGAGCAGTGAGTACTGCAAATGTATTCCAGCCATCAGTCATCTAGTCAGTTATTATGCTAAGCCCAGAAGAGAAGTTTGAGTTTTACTTCCTGGCTTTTAGCAGTAGAACCACACTGGGAAAAAGTATGTGTGACAGTGTATTTGCCAATGGCCTCTTTCAAAAGGAACTTTCCCTTATGGCTACTCTTCTGAAGGACAGTGGTGTTTGTGTTTGACAGGCTGTTTTTTGTAAATTATTTGTTGTGTTTGTGACATCTGTGCAAGCTGTATAAACCAGCATTTCAGCTATATCAGATTATCCTTAGCCGGCAATACCACTTCTAATCACTTTATATTGTAGTTACCTCTCTCCTTTGACCCTTGATTAATCTGATGGTGTTGTTTAAAAACAACTCAGGTGTTCCTGGATTTCTCACAGATTCTCTTAATTTAAACACTGCAGCTAAAAACACCTCATATCACAATGGCGAGCTTCTAGCTTTGTACTTTAAGAGACTGAGGAAGCTATGCATCCCACAAGCTCTGGAGTGACTTTATAGGCCAGCTCACAAACACCGGAAAACCAAAACAGAATCATTGTGTCACAAACTGATACTGTCCATGTCATCCAGTCTGTGAGATAAAAAGCAGTTTCTACCAAGTGAGACTCACTGTCCCCTGGAATCTGAAACCCAACTGTGCCGACTTAGCTGGTTTATTTTAGCGCAATGGGAAGAACAGTGAGTCTTTGTCGTAATGACAAAGGTACAATTTTTGCTTGTCACCAAATCCTACCCAAAAGAGGACACCAAAGATGTCATGCTGTACCTTTCAGTTTGTGACAACAATAGTATCCCTGTGGTCCCCAGCATCCCAGGAAAGATATTCCCCATTTTGAAGGGATTCAAGATTCTGAACAGGGATGCACCTGGCACCAGGACAAAAGTTTTGTTAGCTCAGAAGGATGTTCAGAGCTGCAGATGTGTAGCTCATGCCCCCGGCTTAACATGGTCTCAACACTCCCTCTGATTTGCAGGACTATGTTTTGGAATTAGCTACAACTAACCTTGCTGCGCCACAGGATGATGACAATAAATAACCTTATCACCCCAGTGCTGAGCTGATAAAGGATCAGCCAGGCTCCGTCAGGCACACGCAAGTTGGTGCACTTTGGAATCATCGTTTAATACCTATATTACAGAACCTGCTGTTTGCCAACAGGGTGTGCTCCCCTGAGGCGAGCCCACAGAAGAGATGCATAAAGCAATTAAGAAGATTGTTATTCTAAAGGGCCATATCAGCTTACCCTTTTTATTATATTGCTCTCCCCTGGAGAGCTATCACAGGGATCCAGGGAATCAAGCAATAAAAAGCCCACACCTTCATTAAGCCTGCATAGCCTCAGTTTGTAGCAGCCTTATTTTTGGCTAGTGTTTTTATACCTCAGAAAGCAAGTCACGTGGTTTCCCCATGGTTAACGTAGAAAGTCGAAGGAAGAGCTTTTAATTTTGGCCAACCATTATTTTAGTCATACTGAAATAAGATTGTGTGATTGAGTTTGCATGAAAAAGGGAATACATCTAAACCACAAAAACATAGCAGGGGTATATCTGCTTTTTACAACAGGGCTGGAGGAGGTAGCAGTTGAAGGCAAAAGTGTAATTTTGTGGCCCATAGAATCTGAAACCTGTATTATACGTAAGACTATCATTTGCCCCACCTACTGTGGGATGGTGGGGATCCAGCCCTTCATTCCTGCCTGAGTCTACATCTTTGGTCAAAGTGAAATCCGTTGATTATAGTTAGCTGCCTTGATTTGAAAGGCTTTTCCTGTTTATTTGGTTGGTTTGGGCTTTTTATCTATTGGTAATGTTATTTTAGTAACACAGTTTTACCAAATCTTGAGACAATCAGACTTCCCTCTGGTTTAAATGACTTAATTGATGATGTGGCTATTTTGTAGACTGTTACTGTGCTTTGGAACTGGTCACTGTGGGTACACCTAAATTGGTTTTACCTCTTTGGAGATCCCATTTGCCAGGTTTACCGCTTCAGGTATTTTACCTAAGACATTCTGTGCCCTCCTATGAAAATGCAAGGAATAAAATTGATATACTGGGACTGAAAACTTACGTAGACATGTACAGATTCTAGAGTGTAAATGTATGTACACTGATGTTTGTTTCAGTCTTGAGCCCATATTAGGATTTGAATTTAAATACAATGATAATGAAACAGTTGGTGAAGTAATTTTAAGAGTCAAATGACGGTAAGTGAATTACGTACAGCATTTTTTTTTAGTCACTGGAAACAGAACACACATCAAACATAAGTTTAAGTATCATGCTATAGCAGAATGAATCACAGTATCCATACTTTTTAAATGATGATTTAAACATTTTCACAGCTATATTCTTGTAAACGTTTCATTTAACCATGGCTTAAAGAATGCAGTTACTTGGAAAAATGAATATATTTTTTAAGGAGCCCTGCACTAAGATCAGACTGTGTAACCAGAAAGAAAATAAATGATGTCAACAGCTTTATTTCCCTAAATGTACAAAGGAAGTTTAACTCTGAAATAATTTATTAACACTAAGATCCTGATTTGACTTGTAAGATTTGGTAACTTATGCTTTGTTGTAGCCATTGCTGTAGGAATCTGACAAAATTCAAGCTGATATCCCAATATTTGAATTTGCCTCTCTGTATCAAGCACATTTTGTCACAACCTGCTTTTCTATTCTCTCTTACAGAAAACCTGTTCTTTTCGTAGTTTGCTGTTTTCTTGGTTTCTGTGGTATATCCTTTAATTTCAAATGAGAACTAAGCCTAGCAGCATGTGTTATATCATCGGTATACATTACTGCTGGAAGAAAACACAGCTAAAAAGCCTTAATGGCAAATTCATTGTAAGATGTATAGTTGTGTCCACTAGGTAGCAATTACTGATATCAGGCAACTAGGAGTGGTGTTTTGGCTCAGTGATGTGATCTATCCAGAGAAGAGAGAATAGTGTTTTTCTAATGAAATATTTCTATGATTATGCTAACTCTGCTTAGCATCTCTGTGGTTCAGATGTGGTGCCCACACCTTGCTGGCTGTTAGCAAACCCTCTTTTCTTTTTTTCTTGAAAGGCTGTTGTTCCTCCCAACCTCTGAGATATCTGCTCCTGAACCAGTTTATGCTATTTCTGTGAGGAAACACCTTTTTATTGTTTGGGTTCATCAAAGAACATACTGGTTAGCAGGTGCTGTCATGTCAAGGTGTCCCTATTTATAGATTTGCTACATGGCTGGGTAAGAAATGCCTCATTAATAGTCATTTACTTTGAACTCACCCTTTACTTATTCCAGGGGAAAACGGTAGTAAAAATACCTGTTTAAAGCACCGTAACTAGTTGACACACTTCCAGATATTCGTAACAGATACAGATGAAGGAAAGCACATCATCTACTTGCATGAAGATTAAATGTGAAATGGGTTTTTTTTTCCCACCCTGCCATCCACTTAGGTCTTAGTCAGATCAGTGAACTGAACTGACTCACCTTACACCTCTGAGCTCCTAGGAACACCCTAGTGCCAGACGTAGGAAGCATGCGGCCAGTTTTGGGGACACAGTAATATTTAGCTACCTGGTCCAGCCTTTTATTTGCCTCTGATCTATTCAACTTTCCTGCTAGTCAGGTATTTGCTATTGCTCTGTTTAAAAGAAAGATCTGACACTCCTTTAAATAGTTTAAATTTGGGTGTCACTTTTTTGCAGATGCAAAAGTTGTTTTGTCGAAGCAGGTCTTGTCTCTTGCACTCAACTGGCCAGTTAAGAAGTCTGACGTGCAAGAGGTAAAACTCTTTCTTTCCGTTTTCCTGACTTGCTTCATGTTGCTCTGTATCTTAACATGTATCTCATTCTTAGGTCTTAATTAGACCAGACATTGCCTACTCATTGCACAGGGGTTGGACAAGATGACCTTTGAAGGTCCCTTCCAACCCAAACTATTCTATAATTCTATGATCACTTTGTGGTGTCAACAGATCAAGGGGTGATTACACCCTGAAGCCTTTTTTTGGCATTATCATATCAGCAAAGTTTTTGAAGTGGCAATAAGAGGAGTAGGTTGGTTTGAAAGGGGTGTGTGTGTGAAGGAAAATCATAAGTAAAATGTATGTTAAAATAAAACTGGAATACTAGTCCTACAGATGTTCAAAACCATAAATTTATCTAGTCCTGTTCAAAATCTGAATTGGTGTCCATACAACAGGACCAAACACAGAATTAAAATGTAGATGAATCTCAAACCAAAATCCATATGACATGCTGCAGGGCTGGGCCATCATCATCAAGAACATCTAGGTAACGAGCAAGGAGGAACAGAGGAGCAGGCTGAATAAATTAATCTCTTCATCCTTAAAGGTAACCACAAGTCTTGAGCAGATTTGCCATTTTTATCTGGCATCTCCTGGATAGAAGCATGTGCTATGCAGCACACATCCAAGGGGAGCCTGAGACATCCGACCTTCATGTGTGTTAAATTGAGGAAGAACTGTAACTAGTGCATGCATGCTGTGTCATCAGTCTGTGCATGTGTAAAAGCCACTGGTGTGAAATTTGCATTCAGAACAAGAGGCTCGCACTAAGTGGGGCAGCCTGTAAAAACCTAGACAAAAGGCCAGAGTCTTTGTATCCCACCTGGAGAAAATCTCCATGTGGAGAAAGCAACCGTGTCTGGGAAATATGGACAGTCCTACTCTTGCCACTGTTCAGGCAAGCATTTCTGTGACCCTTTAGGGATAAACTTTGCCTAAGAAGATGCTGTTATTTTTAATGAAATTTAAACCTATGCTTCCACTATTAGATTATTCCTAGGGTGCTGCAGCCTCAGGGACTGCAGCTGATGAGACTGATGTCCCTGATCATACCATGGAGCTTGGTTTAAACCTAGTTTGCAAACTGCACTGACTCAAAACCAAGTTTTTTAGAAACTGCTTTCCCTAGAGAATAGATTTTATGATGTAAAAATAAAAGGAGATCATGTAGTCTTTGCTACATGGTCTATATATATAAAATAGTTTGATGTTAAATGACCTAAATAAAATAAAGCTGGGTCCTTGATCTGTTCTGAATGGAGCAAAGAAAGGGCAAGAGAATAAACCTTTTTTTTTTTTTTGTGTGGACACATCATAGATATGAGAAGCGTTCAGGCAGCAGGATCATGAGTAGCATGTATGACCATATAATAGCCTGGTAAAATAAATAAAGGTGGATAACATCCTGTTTCATTTATGATGTACTGTACTGTAGAAGAGTGGCGTTTTCTTTAGTTTGAGTTCCAACAGAACAAATAACTAGCCTATTTGTGCTTCATTTAATGAGATACAGATTGTAAGAATGTGGTGTGCAGAGGTAGTCACCTCGTCTCAAGTGTTTTGGTTTGCATGTGGAAATAGCAAAAAGTGCTTGTGTGTTTGCTTACTAGCATTCATTTGTGAGTATGTGTGTGAGAGATGGTACACCTTACTAGGGATGCTTTCAAAATTGTGGCTGTGATTCTCTGAGAAAGTATTAAGAACAGGCTTGGGTTTACCATGCCAGACAAACAGAGATGAGCACCATGAAGGTACCAAAAAGTTACAGAAAGAATATAAAATCATCATAGACTTTATAATTTTCTAATCACAGGGACTCTCCAAAGAACTATAAACCAAGGGAACAATTTTTTGTCAAATGTCTTTAACTGTAAGAGTGACAGGCACCAGTGTTTCACTGTGGTACATTTACCTGCTGTAAAACTTACCTCCAAATTAATAGCAAAAATACCCTTCTTCTTTTCCTTTCCCACTTAAAAATAAACAAAATGCATGATCTTTAAGGGCTATGTTTTGAAATACCTACTTCAACACTCGCAAGCATTTATAGTCAGTCTCAGCTTTTTCACTACTGACTTTCACTGCAAGTTAAGGAAATCAAAATGAAAGTTCCTGCACTAGTAGCTATTCATAAAAGTCACATTTTCACAGCTCTTTTGTGCCAAAAAACCACAAAGTATTTATGAATTTTAACAAATGTAAATTCAAAGAATTTGTGCATCAAACTAGTTTGATTCTAAGCTCTCTTTTCTAAATACATGTTAGGTCGCGTTTCTCAAATGAATTCAGCCATGTGATATGTAGTACCAGCTCATTCATATCAGATGAAGTGTGACTGGAAATAAAGCTGGATCTTTTTAAGAAGACACAGTCCTTGGCTCCATATTTCCAAACCAAAATAGCCACGTTCATTGTATTTTTCCCTACATTTCATTACTGTTTTTCTTCCTTCTAAGTGCAGACTAATGTAAAGACAATCGCTAAAGAAGCAGCAATCATAATACCCTATACTAACTAAATTCAGACTTACGGCTACCCACAGGAGAAATACATGACAGATCCATTGTTCTGTATTAGCAGGATATTGTCCCAGTATATGAACACATGCAAACTTTGAAGGCTTTGAATATTTAAGGCAAGACACTAGTGGCTCATCCCAGTGGGAACCACAGAAAAGGGGAACCTGATTAAATTTAATGTCATTGTCACTTTTTTTTCCATTGCTAAGAATTATATAGGTAGCCATAGCTACCACACTGTTCAGACACCATGACCACAATATTCTCCCTCAGAGGTTGGCGTCAACGGCTGAATTATTCACTTCAAGAATGTGATTCATTACTAGATGTGATTCTTGCAGATTAAAAGATTTGTCAGTATATAAAATACATGTACATATTCTAGCAGCTTATTTTAAAAATCAATGTACGCCCTCACTAACCTTAAAAGACACCAATTTTTATTAGTACAATTTAAGTTTGGAGCACATCTGCCCCTGCCCCATTCAGAAAGCCCCGAAGTAACTGAGCAGCTTTTTACTGGTTACTGTACAACAAATTATGAAGTTGAAAACTAAGGCAGGAATATGTAAAAGGCTACTTAGATACCCTGCAATTAAAATAAGAATGTTTTAAAACTAGTTTCTTAGAAATGTTTGCCTGCTTGAACTGTCCCCTTATCTATTGTTTATTCTGTCAAATGAAACCTCAAATACTCTGCTTAACTGTGGAAAGCACATAACTGTGTTTCTCTACTGCTGTTTTGTTGCTAACTCCCATCTTCCCCATACTTGCCTCACAGTGTTATTCCTAAGTTGGATAGACTAATTAGACTCATTTCCATCCCAAATAACTTCTGTGAGCATGCCTCATTTACCACTCACTGAGATACATGAATAAAGAAACGTCTCTATCTACGAGGATCTGCCCAGTGTAAACCGGCTGGTTCCTCATACATGTTTAGAGAACAACATTTTTTCCTGCATGCGATACCAGTAACTGCTTTTATCATTTTTCCTTTTTACTCACAGGGAAAATTGAGTTCTAAAATAAATCTCTAGCTCACAGGGCTGACAAAGTTTAATACTGCAGCAATCCTTTCACATATGTCGATTACTCTGACTCAATACCGCAGAGTTATGGTGAGTTTAGGGATGCAACAATGATGAGCACGAGACGGGCCGGACCATTAACATTTATGCAACTTGATCTCAACGGGGAAGCTGATGACAGGCAAAGTGGCAGAGAGCCCTATTCTATCCCCCCTAATTGTTTCCAGTGTGTAGTGTATGGCAGGATTACTGGGAAGAGCCGGTAGGTGAGTAGAGAACTGCCCTGCTTTGAGTGATTTTCTCAAATCCTTCAAGCACCTGGATCTCTGCTTAGAATCTGTGGAAGCTGCACAGGATGCTCACTGCAAATCAGGGCATGAAGCTACACAAGTCCCATAGAGCCAGAGGCAAAATCTGAGAGCCAAGAGGAGAAATACAGATGCAATTACAGAATACTTGTAAACTGGTCCACTCACTAAAATTCCCTTCAATGAATGAAAGAAGTCAAATGAAACTGAAGAAAATGTGTTAGTCACAGAGTGGCAATTATGTTATCCTAGACAGAAGTAAGCATTTATTATTATTTTCAGAAGTGGGGTGTTTTTTTTCAAATTAATCATACTATTTTGTTGTCCAGAAATATTTTATTATCCTAATTTGAATTCAAGACAGGGCTTTCTGAATAATATAGGCAGGCAGTTTTGAGTAGTTAATGTTCTAAGTTAGCAAAAGGTAATCTAACTATTGTAGCTTGTACTTGCCAAAGGCCCTTACTCAAATTGGGCATTTTCTTGTCCTGTGAGCAGTCTTTTGAAATTAAGGCACCTACTCACAGCAGAACTGATGTTTCAGAAACAGAGTGGCCAGCAGGACTAGGGAAGTGATTGATCCTCTGCACTCGGCACTGGTGACGCTGCACCTTGAATACTGCATTCAGTTTGGGCCCATCACTACAAGAAAGACATTGAGGTGCTGGAGCATCACCAAAGAAGGGCAACAAAGCTGGTGAAGGGCCTGGAGCACAAGTCTGATGAGGAGTGGCTGAGGGAACTGGGGGTGAAGGGCCTGGAGAAAAGGAGGATCAGGAGAGACCTTCTCTCTACATATAGCTACAAAAAAGGAGATTGTGGTGAGGGGGTGTCGGTATTTTCTCCCAAGAACAAGCACTAGGACAAGAAGAAATGGTCTCAAGCTGCGCCAGGGGAGATTTAGATTGGATATTAGGAAAAATTTCTTCACCAAAAGGGTTGTCAAGCATTGGAACAGGCTGCCCAGGGAAGTGGTTGAGTCACCATCCCTGGAGATATTTAAAAGACACGGAGATGTGGAACACAGTAGCACGGTTTAGGGGTGGACTTGGCAGTGCTAGGTTAACTGTTGGACTCAATCATTTTAATGGTCTTTTCCAACCTCAACAATTCCATGATTCTAACGACCAGCACATCAGACCACCAGACCCTCTGTTTAATAAGACAACAAGCACTAGTCTCTTTAGAAGTTGGAGCTGGTGTGGCTTCTGATTGCCATGCCATTTTCCTAGAGGTAACCCAAATCCCACCATAAGAGCCTGAATTTGTGCCAGCATGAGGGAGCAGCACCATGAACAGCTGTGACCTCCTAGAGAGGTGTGCAGTACTGCTGGAGCATGATGTGCCCAATGCCAGTGCTCTGCCTTGGTCCTTCAGGTGAGATAGAGTGTGCCCTACCCCAGGCACTGCTGGTGGTGGGAGAGCTACTGGCCCATCATCCCCTGCTTCCCTTCTTGCAGGGGGATGCTTGCACTCTGGAAGCCACTCTCAACAACAGAAGTGAGATAATCAGAAAGTAAATATTGCCCCAGTGTAGTTTTAAGTCAATATTTCGAGCTGCTGCCTAGCCTATTTGATGACAGCCAGAGCTGGAGGTCACCTACCTGTCGACGATGGCACCAGGAGAACAGGAGGCAGTCAGCAATCTTCCTTGCCACTGTTCAGCTAGGTTTGTTTGCTGATTGAGTATGTCAATCACAAAACTCATCCCGTTCTCTTCACTGGGAGCTTTTTGCTGGTACAGAAAAAAGGGACATAGAAACCCCCCAGTTCTTCTTACTTATAACTCCTATTTTTAATCCTTCTGAAAAGGGTTTTGCCTCTCAGAAATTTCTGGGAGACACAAGAGAGAAATCCGGAGGGTTTGCCATGGAACCTGAATAGGATCAGGATTTGGTGCTAAACACTGAAGCTTGTGTCCACTACACAGCGAGAGCTGACTCAGAGGCCAGCCGTATAAAGCAGGTGGAAAGCCGGGACGGCTGCTCTGCTCCGCAAAGGAAGCCTGGCATCTAGTGGACATTTAGCTGTTACATCACTTCTAGTTTTCTGGTTAGTAGAGCGGAGGGCTACGTATCCCCCACCCCAAAACTGGTCCTGACCCGAAGTTCCTGTCCCTGACTGCAAGTTGTAGTGAGCTTGAGTCCTAACCGTGGTTAAAAATTCATGCCAACTTTTAAATTTGACCCCTGCCTCTTAAAAAGGTGCAGTGAACTGTATTTTAAATAGTTCTTTAAACTTGCTTTTGTGCCATGCATCCTATTTTCTGTGTTTTTTCCCCACAATGAATGTAAATGTGGAAAAAACAGTATCAGAAGATATATGAGGAAGTTATTCTGAATACATGTTAAGAATGAGAGATGCAAGGTATAATATCCATAAAATACTATGGGAAGAGCCCACATTATAGCATTTAACGTAAGATTATCTTTTATTATTTGTTCCAACAAGATGCACTCTCCTAAATTTCTTCTTCCCTTACATTCTGAATTCAGTGTGAGCACACATTACTCTGAGTATCAAGTCGACATTTAAGTGAGGTGTATTTCTTTTTATTTTCTTTGATATTCTTAAACAGAGTTTCTAAGAGGCAAAGGTGTAAGTATGTATTATGCTATATAGTTGCTTTAAATAGATCTGTTCCTTTCATATACAGCAATATTTTTTGGTACTAACTCATGCTAAGTTATATCTTACTAATGCACTTGGACTTATTAAAAATGACATTATTAATTTTGAAAGACAGTAATATGCAACATTAACAGGTTCCTTCCAACCCAAATTATTCTATGATTATATGATCCATGCAATAATTAAATAGGTTTATATTTATCAAGTAAAATTGTATTATATGGGGTTTAAAAGTACTTCAGGGAAAAACTAAAATGCATTATTTTCTCCTAACTAACTCAGTAAGACTGCGACTACAACTGATGGACCTAAGTCTCTGGAAAGTCTCAGCAAGAATAAAGCTACGTCTTTAAACTGACCTTGAGAGTATTCCAGATCCCAGTGGCAGTTTTCTCCCCCTGGTGGCCATCAGAACGGACTGGCTTCAGGTTCCACATGGGCAGCATCCCTCACCCATCTCTCCCTGCTTTGGTTCTTGGCGACCAGATTTCTGTCGAAAATGAAAGTTGCTAGTGGACCAACAGATAGCACAGAAGTCATCTTTTTGCTACAGATAGCAGTGGAGAGAGATTTCTCCATACTGGCACTCAAGGCAGTAATTAATGGAGCAGCAATGAAATTCTTGACATGCAGATGATAGAGCCTTGCTCTGGTAGAAAATTCAGCCATGACTAGATTGTTTCATGAAACAGCCATAGAAAAGACAAAGGCCTAAGAATATGCATTTTATTATTTTTATTATAAAGGAGAAACATGCTTGAAATTAATTTTTTTATAAAGTGAAGACAGAAATGACAAAAATGCTAATGACTTCATTTGAAAACTGCACTGTCAGCATAGCAGTGAGTTAGAAAATAAGGCACCACAGTACTTGCTAGGGAATACTTAGCAAATATCCTCTCAGCTTTTGCTATGCACAATACAATGTGTTTATTTGTGTTTAATGTGCCATGCCAATTAAGGGGCACATTTGATTTCATCCCAAAAGGTTTATTCTGTTTTAACTGAAAATCTCAACAAAGTCTTAAATGCAAAGCATGTCTTCAGAAGCACTTGTCTGCCCTCCAAAAAGAAGTGAATATAAAGCCAGAAACTGAAAAAAAATCTGGAGATAATTCTTTGTGGTACTGAGCTCCTTTTGTCCTGGTTCTCACAGTGAAAAAGGGACCTTTTATAAACATGTGGTACAGGAACAAACCAGGGGGAGCATTGCATTTATATGGGGTCATGTCCATTAGCCAATAGGTGCTTTATGGATTGCTATATCAGCTTGGTTTCTCCATCTCTGGGGCAGAAGACACATTAGCTGGACGGCCGCTGTGCTCCAGCTCTTGGCTTTGCTGGGATCACAGGAGAAGGACAGAAGACTACCCTGTGTCTGTGCTGGCTATAGTTGTCTGTCTTTTTGATGTTCATCAGAAAGTGTGGTTGGCAGCAGGGAAAACAGAACTCTTGTCAGCCCCAACCCTTAGCAGACCAGCAAATATCTGACCTCAGCAATGGCTGCAGTTACTGTAAGGGGCTGTGAAGTCTTCCCACAAAGCCATGGCCTTTCCTTTTGTCCCTATGCTATAGAGAGGCTGACAGCATGGAGGTAAGAAGAGGCAGGTAGCTAGAAGCAGTGGTATCTATCTCTAAGAGCTGTAGTTCAGTTCATCGCAGCTTGAGAACCAGAGTCCTTATTTAGCATTTGTCTCTTCCTTCTTTTTGTTTTCACCTCAAAAGCAGGAGCTGGGAATTTGCTCAGTTTCTTACATCCCTAAAAATCTATTGCAACCCATATTGTAAATAGACTCAAACACTGGGTTTTGTCATTTGAAGTACATACAAAGAAAACTGTAATGTGTTAAATGTAGCTGGAAGGGGCTGCAGGAGATCATCCAGACCTTTCTCTGCCTGAAGGCAGGATCAACTATGTTAGCTTTGACAGATGTTTGCCTACTTGTTTCTTAAAAGTTTCTACTGATGATGAATTCACAACCTCACCAGCTGTTACAATCCAGTGTTTAATTATCTCTTCAGTTTGAAATAATTTCTTAAGCCTAACACAATTACTACTTGTTCTGTTTTTCACGAAAATAGGGGACAGATGTTTCTCTACCTCTTGCAGTTCCTTTCCATGTACTTGCAGGCATGTTCTCTTCGGCATTCTCTGCTTTATATTCAGCACGTCCTGTTCATTCAATCTTTCTTGATTAGATGGTGTAGAGAAATGAGAATAAACACAAGTCTTTTCTGAACTATATCCAATTTGATCACAACAAAACCAGCAGTATGTCCCAAACTATGTCCCAAACTGGACACAGTGCTCTTGCCTTACCAGGCACTAGGTATAACAGTTCTACTCAAAAAAAGAACCGTTTTGGAATGTCCTTGTTTTCATACACCCAAACATGGTGCTTCCATTTTTCACAGTGATGTGACCTGTTATCACTTCTAGGTCTGCTTCTCCAGAATGGTTATGTAGGCATTTTTTTTTTCCCCTCAACTGTATTTGTGCAGCTCTTTTTATTGTTCTGTGCTTTTTGCTGTTGCATAACATGTAAATTTTATTCAAACAATTTCTTTAATTTGCAAGATCACTTTGAATCTTAATCTTGACCTCCAGAATGCTTACAGACCCGTCTCAGTTTGGTGTCACTTCAAATTTGCTATATGCAGTGTGTATCCCTTGACCTGGATTGTAAATACAAGGATTGGACATAAGCCATGTGATTGATACATTCTTCTGTGCTGACCATTCACTATTAGGCCATTAACCAATGCTAGAGTTTAATCTGGGTCATGTTTCTATGGCTTATGGGTATCACAGAATCATAGAATGGTTTGGGTTGGAAGGGCCCTTAAAGATCATCTAGTATGCTATAGGATACCCCAAATTATGGGTAAATCATAAAGACACACTGTGAAAAGCTTCACTGAAGTCAGCATATATAACACTTACTGTTTTTCCTGTATTCATAAGTTTTCCTGCTCTGATTCAAAAGAAGTTAAATTGGTTTGACATTGCTTTTTCACAAATCCATGCTGGCTGTCACTCCTTAGCAGGGGGTGTGGGTGTGCATTAAGTGCTTATAACTTCTTGGCATTTTACTGGCATAATCGTTCCCTCCCGTTAAGTTTTTCAAGCTTCAGCTGGTCACGTTGTAGCCCTTTCACTTTAGAGTAAATAGAAAATCTTGGTATGCAGATATCAACAGGAAGCCATCATCCTTTCCCCAAATGTGTGAAGCTTCTACTGTGTGTAACTAGTTAAAAGGCAGTCTAATAACAGTAATTGTTACTTGCGAAGTTTAGTATGTGAAAAATTTAAATTCAAAAGCAGTTACTATTTAACAAATGTTATGTAAATCCCAGTGTAACTACGCGAGCTTTTCTAATCCCAAAGTTTTAAACACATCTTCTTAATAAGACTATCCAGTTTGGCAACAAGAAGTAAAATTATTTTTATTGAGATGTGATTTTAGAAATAAGGTTTGTTTTCCTGGAAACCAAAATAAAATGAAACACACTGTATTTACCCCATTACAGAAACAGAAATGAAGGAAGAAACACTGATCCTAGGAGTGGAAGTGCACCTGTATTTAATCTTTTCCTGTATGCAAAGTAAGGTATTTACTCAAACCTTTACTCAAGTTTTTAAATGCCAAAAATTGTTAAAATAGATTGTAGTAAGTTATAAAGAAACTTTAAGAAAGTACAATAATAATGCAAATAACTATTTTTCTTCTAGAAAAAGAACTGATCTAAATATATTTATGCTGGAGAGGGACTCTTCATCGGGGACTATAGCAATAGGACAAAGGGGAGTCGGTTCAAACTTAAACAGAGGAAGTTCAGGTTAGATCTAAGGAAGAAGTTCTTTACTGTGGGAGTGGTGAGGCACTGGAACAGGTTGCCCAAAGAAGTGGTAAATGCTCCATCCCTGGCAGCGTTCAAGGCCAGGTTGGACGGAGCCTTGGGTGACATAGTCTGGTATGAGGTGTCTCTGCTCATGGCAGAGGGGTTGGAACTTGATGATCTTAAGGTCCTTTTCAACCCTAACTATTCTATGATTCTACTTAGAGTTAGCTGGTTTTTTATCCAGTGCAGGAAAGGCTTCTTCTAGGACCCTTAGAATTTAAAAGCATAACCTGAAGGAAGGAGTATAAAATAACACATAAATGTGTCTAATGAAAGACTGTATATGCCTTGCTTCAGATTCTTTGAGATATTAACAGTACATGACAGAACTCTGTTACTGCTTATGCATTAATAATGTGCCAGTGAATAAATTTGCTTAAGGCCAAATTCTGTCTTGAAAGATACTCTTTCTGAAGTCCAGTTCAGTCCTTCTCTCCCTCAAAAGTAGCTAGGAAAAAAAAAGCTGGATCAGGTTTTACAAGTACAATTTGTAAAGAAAGAATTTGTAATTCTTGTAAAGAAAGAATTTGTAAAGAAAGAAAAAGTGTTTATGCAAATGGGTGTTTATTTATGTTTGTATTTATTTATGCAAGCTCCTGTGACATTGCTTCAGTGAACTGTAAGTACAGTTACATGAATGCTGGGCCAAAGAACTTTCATTTGCTGTTCATTTTTGCTCTCTCAGTTTATGTACTATACAATGTCAAAACCTTAACAGTATAGGATGTTACATCAGTGTAGCCTGAGAGCAGGAAGCCAAAAAGTAAGCATGGGAGCATACACTGAAAACTTATTCGTTTGCCTTGAGTCAAAAGGACTAAAATATTTGTTGGCATGCCCTTTCAAGCTTATGCTCCTCATCAAATTGTTTCTTGAAACAAAAAGCGATTAGTTTGTGATTTGCAAGCAATATGGAAGGTCTCAGCTGTGGGTGGTAAGCCCAAGATCCTTGAAAATGATGCTCATACACCTCCAAACCTAAGTTCCTTTTAAAGTTGTAAGGACTGGCAAAACAATGTCCACAGGATTGCTATCACCATTAAAACCCAGTTTCTCATACTGAGTAATTTGCTTCTAAAGCCTTGTTAGGGTTATTTCTTCAGTTGTCAGCTACTGACTTTGGGCTTTTATTGATAGCCTTAATATGCTAGTAGTTTTCCTGGTAACGTACAAACTCTTAGATATAGTATAAAGAGAAATAAAAAATGTGTTTATAAACAATGGGAAGTGTCTTGCTGAAGAACTGTATCTAATTGATAAACTGGGCATATTTTTGCAATGTAACTTAGCAAATGAAGCTGCTGTGTTCTAAGGTTTCTACAGTTCTTGTTCTGGGTCTATTCTCAGCTTTACAGAGAGCTTAAGCTCATTGCTATGGCATCCTGTGGTCATCTGGCGGAATCAAACCCTAAGTACATGCCTGGGATTTTTTAGGTAAGTCATCTTCTAGCAACCTAACAATATAGGAACTGTTCTAGCAGGTTTAGTCATCTACAGATCTGCATTACAAGAAACTTCCCTAGTTATTAAAGCAGGTTCTGTCATACAAGGATTTATAAAGTAAGAAATGTCTCCAGCTTTTAAAGAACATCTTAACCTTAGAATAATCTCCCATATGTAATCCAGTGTGCTTCGTTGTCAATGCTGTTTTAAAAATAACTGAAAGGCTTACTATTATACTGTGTATTTCACTAGTTAATAACACCAGCAACTATCAATATGAGTAAGACCTGTATGCTCATTCTTACTGTTCCAAAGGTCAGACATTCAGCAGTTCAGGCAAAACTAATTTGGATGAAGCTGCATTTTCTTAAAATGTATTTAACTCCGTAATTATTTAATAAACAGAAACTGCAGCTTTCCTTTCTAGCATAATTTTCTGAGCCAATATTGATTCTAAGTCCTTAGGATACATAGGATGCCACTAAGTCAGGGGTGTTGAAGGAAGTACAAATTGTGCAATAGATGATTATCCTTGACTATGCCCTATCAAGAATGTTTTAAATTACCTAAAGATAGTCTGCAGTCCTGAGGTGAACTCTGCATGGGTGATCTGCTGTGCCCAAATGCAAGTACAGCAGAAGCAGAACGAAATGTGAAACTCTCTGATTGTTCCAATGAAACTGAAGCCTCAGATATATCTGCAACTCAGTAGGTCCTTGTAAGGAGCAGATCTGGACAGAAGGAAGTCCTCTGGTATAAACCATAGTTCATCAGGCTAGCTCAGACTAGTCTGCTTGCATTTCTTATAATAACAGGAGGAAATGTCAACTGCAACATCACAAGGTCCACACCTTCAAGAGGTACATAAAACGGAAGTGGTACCAATCTTTGTAGCTGCCACTCAATACAACTGCTACTCCAGCAGATGTCAGAAGCAATAAAGCTCAGTGTTGGTTTGGTTTGTTGTTCCTCACCCTCCAATGGAATCCCCTGCTTAAGCAGTAAGTCCAGTGCTGGTATTGCACATGGTTTAATTACTTTATGATCACAAAAAGACTTTGAGAAAATATACAGCACTTTAATATTCACATTTTTTGTAAGCAAACAATTTATAAATGTCTGTATTTACTTATTTCATAAGTGTATTTCTGGGAAATAACTAGTGGAAATCCACTCCTTGTACAATCAGCAATAGATTGCACATTACTCCTTTGCATCAGTACTATCTAGCATCTTCAGGAGAAGTTCCTGCTTTTTGTAGGAAAGTTTATAAGAATCATATTATGTATGAAGAGCAAGATACAGAAACAATGAGTTTATAAAAATCATATTACATACCAGAAGCAAGATACAGAAAGCAATGAGGAAAGGCTCCTGCAATGCAGGAACATTAATAGGTGATACCTGGCCAAAGAAGAATTCCCCTGATGTAGGCATGGTCTTGTTGTGTCCTTCCCAAGGCCGTGCACACAAAGGCTAGAGGTTATGCCTGCAGGAGAGCTTTACAGTGCAAATATCCTAATTCACATTCCTAACCATGGTAAGCTAAAATGATTGGGTAAGGTATCAAGTGCTGACATAACTTCTCAGGACTTGAACAACCCGGCCATGTCACAGTACCACAGTATCACAGTACGTTAGAGATTGGAAGGGACCTCGAAAGATCATCTAGTCCAATCCCCCTGCCCGAGCAGGAACACCTAGATAAGGTTACACAGGAATGTGTCCAGGCGGGTTTTGAATGTCTCCAGAGAAGGAGAGTCCACAACCTCCCTGGGCAGCCTGTTCCAGTGTTCTGTCACCCTCACTGAGAAGAAGTTTCTTCTCAAGTTTAAGTGGAACCTCTTGTGTTCCAGTTTGTACCCATTACCCGTTGTCCTATCATTGTTTGCCATTGAGAAGAGCCTGGCTCCATCCTCATGACACTCCCCCTTTATATATTTATATACACTAATAAGGTCCCCCCGCAGTCTCCTCTTCTCCAAACTATAGAGACCCAGCTCCCTCAGCCTTTCCTCATAAGGGAGATGCTCCACTCCCTTAATCATCTTAGTTGCCCTGCGCTGGACTCTCTCCAGCAGGTCCCTGTCCTTCTTGAACTGAGGGGCCCAGAACTGGACACAATATTCCAGATGCGGTCTCACCAGGGCAGAGTAGAGGGGAAGGAGGACCTCTCTCGACCTACTGACCACCCCCCTTCTAATTCACCCCAGGATGCCATTGGCCTTCTTGGCCACAAGGGCACAGTGTTGGCTCATGGTCATCCTGCTGTCCACTAGGACCCCCAGGTCCCTCTCCCCTACACTACTCTCTAACAGGTCATTCCCCAACCTATACTGGAACCTGGGGTTGCTCCTGCCCAGATGCAGGACTCTACACTTTCCCTTGTTATATTTCATCAAGTTTCTCCCTGCCCAACTCTCCAGCCTGTCCAGGTCTCGCTGGATGGCAGCACAGCCTTCTGGCGTGTCAGCCACTCCTCCCAGCTTAGTGTCATCAGCAAACTTGCTGACAGTACACTCAATTCCCTCATCTAAATCACTGATGAATATATTAAATAATACTGGTCCCAATACTGACCCTTGAGGCACTCCACTAGATACAGGCCTCCAACTGGACTCCGCCCCATAGACTACAACTCTCTGGCTTCTGTCCTTCAGCCAGTTCGCAGTCCATCTCACTACCTGATCATCCAGGCCACACTTCCTCAATTTAGCTATGAGGATGCTGTCCTTTGGACTTTTCTCTGAGATTGCTTTCTGAGACTAGCCCCTGGTTGTTTTGTTCGTTCCAAATACGTACCCAACCCTCTCTCATCAAAATGGTCAGTTTGGGCAGAAAAGCAAACAAGCAAAAAAAATCAGTTTGAGTGGGAATGCCTAAGAATTAAAGTCTCCTAAGAGCTTAGTGAAAATTTAGCATCAGCCTTCTGTAATTATTATTATAAATAATCTCACAAGTGTCAAAATGGCATCTTCAGATTACTGTAATTTACTGCAGGGGACTGTTTGGCTGCTGAAACATGTAGCCCAGTTTCCTAAGGAGGACTAGCTTGCGATCAGGCAAACCCTTCCTTCTCCACACAAAAACTTTTGCAATGGACATCCAAATTTGAAAGAGAAGCAGTAGTCCTCATAATAACAAATAGTTCCTTGGAAGGAATAGTTTCCTTGAAACTTGGAGAGGATAAGGCAGAACTTTTTTGTTTCACAGCCAGCTGCTCAGCATATACAGCATGTGCTATGGTGAGGCAGCCCTCTGCTAGGTGAGGGTATTGTGCGGGATTTAAATGGGGAGCTGCGACACTACAAACAGCAAGAGAGGAGGATCTGAAGGACACAGACTCAAACTAATATGAAACCAAGCTTCATTAACTCTACTGTTGCCAATAAATCTGTTTACCTTCTCACTGAGCCATTACAGGGTAAATCAATGGTGTCCAAACGAGCAGGACTACTTAAAATGCATGTAAGTCTGTGGAAGGAGGGCAGTGCAGGATGAAACTGTGGAAAGTTGTGCTTATTAGGCTTCAGTATGCTGTCATTTCCATCTCTAGAGAAATAACCACCATCTTTACTCATGCAGAATCCATTATTCTATGATTAAGTACTGAATCATATTGCATATGCATATTGCTTCTGGAGCATCATGCTGGAAAACATGTAATAAACCTCAAAATCAGTGATACATTATATATATACACGCAGTTTCTGACAAGACACAGCCACCAGCCAGCCAGCCAGTTTTGAAAACATGTTTAGCTTGATTTTTGAGATAGCATTTGCCCAAGTAAATTAAATGGGTAACAAGTACAATGTCCTAAATTCTAGTCAGTTTCTTTCCGTCTTGCTTCTTGATCAAATATATATAAAAACAAGAAGAGCAACTGACTACTTCAGAGAAGTGGAAGGAGTTAGAATAACTAAAACATGTTTATTTTTTTACAAGTAAAACAAAAAGGGTTTTTTTTCTGAAAGATTAATCTTGAAATAATAGTGCTTGAAATAAACTATATCAAATAACCGCAGATGAGAAAAAAAAAAGATACTGGAATAACACTTTTCTACTAAACATGAACCACTTCTAGAGTATCTTCAGACACACAAAAAAAAGAGACTCACACAAAGAAATACCAATACAAAACCAGTCTTATCCTCTTATTCTTCCCCAAAGGGTGTTATTCTTTATTGTCTACTGAACAGAATAAGCCATCTATTCAATGAACAATAAAAAGTAACACTCTCTTGGATAAGAGAAAAGACACAGCTCTGGGACAGTTCCAACCTGAGGCCTTACTCTGGAATCACTGTGCAGGTCACACATCAAAATAGTTTGGATAGCCATATATTTAGGTATGGTAAGGTTGCTACAGCAACATCAGATACTACGCACAACTCCTAGCACTCCTCCAGCTGCAGCTGAACTAGTTTCAACATTTTATTAGATTTTTTCTTTTTTTTTTTCTTTTTTTTTTTTTTTTTTTAATTTATGATCAAGTAGAAACCCGTCTGCATTTGACAGCTTGTCTTGTTGCTTACAATTTATAACAAAGCAGAAACACTTCCCACCAATCCTATACAACATTTGGGGGCAAGCCCCAACAGATGTGCTATGAGGATCTGTGTATGTTACAGACTGTGTTGATTTTATACCACGGTATGACTTTGGTGCGTTCTCACATTGTAGTTAATGCCGACTTTCCTCCCCTCACTTTTTTACTTAATACAAAACAGCACCCTTACCAATACCTCTTGAAGTGACAGGGCACAGAAAAGGCATGAATCAAAGATGAAAGAACAGTTGAAACAAAAGAGACTTGATAGGAACAGCTATAGACATATTTTGTTCTGGCTTATTTTTTACTAATGAACATCAATTTTACTAACGCCTTGTCAGTTTGTAAAATCCAGCATGAAATGTGATTCTTCGTATCTGGACAGATTTTTAACTCCTATTATCAAACCCTTAATATTGAATTTACTTTTACCTCAGATAACGCAAATTCAATTTGCATCAATTCCAAACCAAGTAATTTTAATCTGATATTTTTGTTTTCCTTTGCTCCTTTCGGTGTTTGGGCCATTATTATATATCACTGCTCTATAAACCTTCCTAATTATCTCTGACGGCCTACACACCACCTGGTATGCTTCTCTTTATCACTGGCTTAGCAACAAAACTGTAGCTTAAGTAAAAACAAGTCAAATTTAACAGCTCTAATGTTGCATGTAAAGCAATTCTGTACATAGATTCTTTTAAAATTTCTGCTATCATTCTTCCAAAAAATCTCACAAATCTGCCTTCAAAACAATAGCAGACAGCAATCTGTCAGTTCTCCAGAAAGCATGAGCTGCCTAACTGGTGTCATTAGCACCTCAAAAAAGATGTTTTGCTTGCCTTGCTTGCCAGGAATTCACGATAGCTTGTTAATGGTACTAATACCTACCAATTACCTAGTCTTTTCAAGTTCAAAGCACTGTAAAAAAACCTGAAATAATTTGCTGCAGCATTTTCTAGATTCATGCTAATTCCTGTTAACACAATGCTTTTAAAATCTGACATGTTCTGGAGTGTTGAATTTAAGCCCTTCCATTTTCACTGTTTCCTTAGCTTGTACTTGCTTTCTGTCCTAGGTTCTGGAATTCATGTCCTTCCCCCTCCACTTCCCCAAGACTGGTGGTCCTGACTGCCTTGCTGAGTTGCAAATACAGACTGACCTGACTGTATGCTCTCCTTTGCACCTGCTTTCTTTGATTTAATCTTTCTTTTCTCAGCTCTTCTATTACTCCTTCACTTTTTCAGCTTCACAGTTTGTCTCTGCACATTTACCATTGCTGTTTGAATGTGTCTTCAAAGTCAGTCAAGCAATGTGGCTTACAATTTATCACGTGTGTATTTTGTTACAGAGTCATAGAAAGGTTTGGGTTGGAAGGGACCCTGAAGATCACCTAGTTCCTAGTTCATGGTCCGTCCTTGTTCCTCCTATAACCTGTAGCTTCTGAGGCACCTACAAATTGCTTTATCTCATTTTGGGGGATAACTTGCCTTTCAAGTGGGTGGAATTTCAAGCTGGTAGTAATCCAACCCCTGCTGACAGGCAAATCCCTCTTCCCTTTTCCGACTGACCTGCCACTTCCATTATTTATCTTAGATATGAGTTGCATAGCAGAATTCTCCTATGTGAGCCCTAGAATGGTTGCCTTTTTATGTCAATAGTGTCTCTAGCTGAGGCACTCATCCTTCACCAGCACAATTCAGCCCTCCTCAGGCTCTCTGCACCATCTACTGTTAGACCGTCAGCCACATTTGTAACTCCACCTGTGCCTTGACATCCATCTCTGCCGGGAGATCTGTCTTCCCTTCAATTTACATGTTCAGCTGCAATTTATTATATGAGTTTGGGACTAACACCAATGGAGCTTTCAACCAATTTCAACTCATCTGCCACCCAAATGTTAGATTAGTATCTGATATGGATGCAAGACATCTTCACTGAAGCTTGATTTGGAAAGGGGCTCCTCCAAATCCTTTTGCTTTTTAAAGCTTATCTTTTTGTCCAGTAAGGAGTCTATTTTCTTGCTCTCTCACAGACCAAAATGACAAACTGTTCTGACACAGCATTGAGGCTGGAGTAAGAGGAGACACCATTGATAAACATGAGAGATGGGTTTGTTGCTTAGGTATGCGAGACAGATTACCCTTTTGAAGCCTATACCACTTCTCCTTGCCATTTGCCTAATAGAAAGGGCAAGAGAGTTGGAGTCAGGCACAAATGAGTTGAACCAACTGCTAGCGCCGGGTAAAGGCAACTGTCAAGCACCACAATGTATTGTAAAAGGCACAGCAGCAAAAGGAGCATCAAACAACATCCATGAGAATCCCCTTCAGAACACCAAACTTTATTATAATGATGATGATGATGATTCAGTCTGAGGTAGCCAAGACCTAGCTTTTCTGACTACTGCTGATAGAAATTAATTTTGATAGATATTTCCAGGTAGAAGTAACATGTAGGTGGCATTTCTGGAAACACCTGGATCACCTAGAGCTTTCAGGCTGTAGCAGGTTTGCCAGACAACAGTCAGCCCTGCCTCCATGCAGCCTGGTAGTAATGCTGACAGCGGCACGTAAGGGGTGTGCTACGTCTGGGCTACTTAAATCTAAATGGCAAATACCCTCAATGATGAGGGAGGGCCCCATAGGCCTCATGCTAGAGAGCTGGCACGACAGATGAGGAAGTGGCTTTTTTCCGGTTAGCTAGCACCACCTCTTCAGGATGCTTTTAATAGCTGTTGCACCTGGCTCCCCACTTCTTCATTTCAGCCAGGCCTTGAAGCACTTTATTTCACAGGTGGCTGATATCTGAAGGACAGCCATGTAAAGGTAGTTTCAGTACCTCTCTGCCATTTACAGTACCTAAGGACACCATTTCACAGAATGGTTTGGGTTGGAAGGGACCTTAAGCTCACCTAGCTTCAGCCCCCACTATGGGCAGGACACCTCACCCTAGACCAGGTTGCTTGAAGCCCCATCCAACCTGGCCTTGAACACTGCCAGTTCCAGCCCTGGCAGTGTTCTCAGCACAATGCCAGCTCACCCCATTGGCCTCTGCCTGCCCAGACCACACTGTCTTCTCACCGCCACCATGTACCATCAGCTGAAAGCCACTCAGGCACAGTGTGCTGACCCAAGGCACCAGCAGGTGGTCATGTACTTCCATCTACCCTGCCAAAGGGATACAATCCTGGGTGAACACTGAGCCACCCAACCTGAAAACTGCGCCAAATCCTGTGTTTTACGGCTCCAGAACTTTCCAGAAGTGATCCACAGCCCCGCCCCAAACCTTTCAACATGGGTGGGTGGGAGTGCTAGAGCAACACCACTATGTACCAAGCCCGCATTCATGCCCTACCAGGGGCCAGAAGCTGTATATCCGCCGTGCCGGCGAGGCGCTGGTAGAAGCCAAGCCCCGCGGGGCGGGAGCACCCACCCGCGGACGTGAAGCCCCCGTGAGGCGGGACCTTCCGGGTCCCTGGTGACGCTACGGCCGCCGAGCGCTCAGGCCGGCAGGCAGCTCGCACCGGTCTCGAACGAAAAGGCGCGAAAGCGCAGGCGCTCGCGCTCTCCTTTCGGGCGAGGTGATTGGCTGTGAGGCGCTGACGCTATAACCGAGCGCCGTGGCCCATCGCGTGAAAAGGAACGGGGTTGTTGCCGTGCCAGCGGCCAGTGTTGTGCTCCGTTGCGCCTGGGTAGCCGCTCTACCAGCAACCTGGTGCCTCGGGAGCCGGCTTCGTTCGGCTGGCGTGGCCGCCGCGCCTTTCCTTGCCCGCCCGCAGCCTCACCGTGTCGGCTCCCGTGAGCGGCAGGTGCGTGCGTTGCCTGTCATCAGAGTCCAGAGGGTTCAGGCTGCCGTGAGTGGGAGGGAAGCAGCGGTGGGCATAGGCTGGCGGGCAGGAGGAGTGTGGCGGGCAGGGGCGAGCGGCAGTGGGCAGCAGCGGGCAGGAGGAGGGTGGCGGGCAAGGGCGAGAAGGGGTAAACGGCGGCTGCTAGGGAATGGGCATTGGCAGGCAGGAATAAGCATCGCGGGCAGGAGTGGGCACCGGCAGACAGGGGTGAAGAAGGGCGGGCAGAGGTGAGCAGCGGTGGACGGGCGCCTTCCAAGTGCCGGGTAGCATAGGTGGGTGCCGTTTGCCGTTTCCGCTGGAATGTGGGCACGAGTTCGAGAACGCCTGGCCGGCGGGGCCTCCAGCTGCCCGACACTTCGCTGGCGTCTTCCCGGGCTGCATCTGATCAGCCCGGCAGCCTTTTCCTGACTTTTCCTACAGAAACTGCCCGGCCTGTGTTGCCTCCTGCAAGCGGGACTGAGAGGTGAAAATGAGTTTCTACAATTTGGACCGCTTTCGCTTTGAGCGGAAGCGAAAAGCCACCGATCAGTGTCCTTTGGCAGCCAAGGTGCCAGCAGTTAACTCTGGTGCAGCGAGCGGTGCTGCTGGAGGTGATGAGGGTGAAGCTACAGATGACAGCAGCGAGTCGGATGCTCCAGCTTCGGATGTGACAGGGAAATCTGGTGAGTCCGGTGTTTTGCATGTGGTGTAAGAACAGTGTAAGCACATCATTACTAGAAATAAATGTAATTTATTTTGTAAATAGTATGTGCTTTTCTGTGCATATGTACGTTACAGCAGTTTTCACAAAAACATCCGTATTTGTAACAGTGCTTGCTCTAATTGAACCTGTGCGTTTACAGTCAAGTCAGAAACATTCTGATAGCTAAAGCTGAAATGATTTTTTTTTTTTTTTTTCAGTTGAACAAAGCAGCTACAATTTAAATGTTTCAAGTATACTTTTTATTATCTTTATTGGTACTTATCTTACACTAATTCAGGGTTTTCAAAATAAAAAAAAAACCCTTTTAGTTGTCTGATAAATACAACACTACATAGGCATACCCTTTTCACTAGAGTTCTAGGTTAATGCAGTGTGGAATATCACAGATGAAACTGAAAAGAAAACAGTTTATTTTTGGTTGGGCCTGGTTTTGTAAGGAGCTGAGCAAGCTGCTGCTGATTCTCACAAGCTGATTGCATTAATAGTTTTGTAGCTGTGTTTTTTCTGACAGTAGCTTGTGGTTTTCATGGAACAATGAAAAGTGAAAAACTTCGTATGTAGTAATTTATTGGTTTGCTTGGTTGATACTCTAATTAGTTACTACTAATAAACTGTAGTGGCTGTCAACTGTATAATCACATTCACCAGTAGCTTTCCTGTTACTGAAGGAGTAAGAATGGAAGAACAAAAATTGTTTGTTGCTGATTATTTTATACATTTTGGACATTCCGTGTGATGTAGATGTCAACATACTAGTATTATTGGAGAGATCATACAGACTTTTGACTATTCATTTAGTAATGGAGCAACAGTATCAGTTGGTATTAACCTGAGCAGCTGTTAGTTGTGGCTTCTGCATGTGTGTGCTTTGTAATAGGCTGCATGAAAAACTGGTACTCTGAGGAAGTGCACTTTGGAACAGGTGTCATCTTCCTGTTTGTGGTAAGTCAACTGTCTTGTGTGGTGTAGAAGTGACCAAATGCGGATACCCTTCTTGAGCTGTGAACATAGATGTGAAGTAATGAATGGTGCTGTTGGTTTTATGGCTTATTTATCCTTGCGATTTATTTTTTTAATATTACATCTTTTCCTCTAATCTGCTGTGGACTTGTCTTTGTCAGGGGAAGTGTGTGGGTAGTACTGAGGAGGAGAAGAGATGTCATCTCCAATTTGGAGGCATGACTGTGAGTTTAGGTAGGCAATAAAAGCAAAGATAAAGGGCAGCCTAAAAGAGGAACTGCTGTGGAAGGCTAATTGTGAGGAAAACTAGCGGAAGATCATGTTAGCTACCAGTTAAACAGAGTACAGTAGATGTGCAGGCAAAATTACAGCAAGTAGCTGACTTAAATAAGAATCCATGGACACAGATCCTGATGTAGGACTGGGATGCTTATTAAGATTTTTAAATTGAGATGTAGTTACTAGTACTTTGCATAATGTTTTGTCCTTCACAGATACCGAATGTTTAAAGAAGATGGTGTGATTTGGTGACTTCTTTTTCCACTTACTTATACATCATACATAACCCATTGAAAGGAGATAACCATTTAAAAAGCCAGATAACATTTTCTACAAGTTAAGCGAAATTAAACCATTTAGATTTTGTCTGCAGGGTATGAGGCATTTAGATGTAAAAGAGGAGACTAGATTTGATTAGGAGATGCCTGTCATTGTTTCCGAATTAGCAACAGGAAGACAAGTTTTCTTGCTTTGGTTCAAACAAAACAGACTGTTTTTTTTTTTTCCTTCTTGAATTATAGTGGAAGATGTACAGAGATCACCAGTTTATGGCACTCTCTGCTTTGCTGCTAAATTCATAACTCGGAGTTATTTACTGTAGCAATACTTGTAATACTTTTTATACTTAGAGGAGCAAAAAATTACATAAAATAGCTGTGGGTTTTTTTTTTTGTTTTTTTTTTTTGGTCCTGTTTCATTTGGTATCATGCAATCATATTGTATGCGTAAAAAGAATTCCAAAATCAGATTTTTTCCTTCAAGAGTGCAAATGGTTCAGTGTAATTTCCTAGGGATTTCTTTAGGTGTCTGTTTTGTCAAGTATCCTGAAATATGCATCACCAAAAAGATACTGTTATTTTCAGTCATCTTGGAAAAAACAGCCAGGTGATGTCTGTTCTGTGTCATGAAACACCATTATCTGTTTAGCTAAATATTTTGTTTTGTTTTTCCAGAACAGACAATATTGGTAAATTGTTCTGCACCCTGGGTGTAAATGTGTGTAATGCTTCTTGTTGTTTTGTATTGAACGTGTTTACCTTCTACTTTAATAAGCAATTTGTTGCATGATGAGTAAGAATTGGTCATCTTTATACACTTGCATATTCAAAATTACACAGGCTTGCAGTGACTTTGCAGTCGAGTTGTAGGTGGTGATTCTGAACAGTTAACTGAGGGGTAGAAACCAACTATGGGGGCAGTTACAAAGTTATATCGGAAAGATACCTCTGTAAAGAGTTGGGAAGTGTGTTGAAGTGCTGTGCTATAATTTTCTGTTAAAAAAAAAAAAAGAAAGTATTGTTTACTAAATAATACATACATTTGGCTTGTATTGGTCTGTTAGAAAACAGGTTATCTTCTTAATTAGCAATTAGGTGCTTATAATTATGTAAATAGCTTGGTGTACTGAGACTATTCCAATTGTATAAAAGGAGCAGAACTGTATTAGAACTATACAAATTAGAATAATTTTGATCATGAATTTCAAAATGGGATTTGTATTCAAAAAATGTGCTTTACAAAGCTATGACAGTTGTAATTGAAATTGTGGATGAAATTAAATGACTGTATATAATCCTGTTATTGATGTTTGATTGTGTTGATACCTTCTCTGTACTATTCAAATATATAATCCGAATGACTGCATTTCCAGGTTATGATGTTGAGGGTGTCACATCATTCACTTGCACTGGGACTCCTGCTTTTATTATTTCCTGGTGTAATTTTCTTAATGAACTGAGGAAGTCCTGTCTTCTGCTTATGTCACAATTTGTACAGTATAATTCTACTTAAAGCATAGTTGGCAAAAAGCAATGACTGCATTACCTAGTGAACTTTTCTGAGGGTTCATGGAAGGATATGTTGAAGTAATCATCATTTTAAAATGGTCTCTTTGAGAAGCACCTTAGAGCGACACTAATATTTAGAATTATTTTGGCAAATGAAAAAGAATACCCTTTGAAAATGGAATATTAATTTTCTTGTAGACTTGAGCAGCATGCATTTGATAGTGCTTTCCAAAACTAGGGGGAAATTACTTTCCGTTTGACAGTGCTTGTTGTGCAATGTTAGTAAATGTGGTAAGCCTCTAAGTGTTACCGAAGTTTTGTTTTCAATGGGAGAGAAAAGGCTGGCTTTCTCAGAATGAGAGGTATGGTTTGTGTAGAAGGCTATATTTAGAATTATAGAGCGTATGGGTCAGTGTATTATGGCTCTGCCCTAGGTATATGCTTCCCAAAAGACTGTAGTGAGCCTGATTTTAGAACGGGAGTAAACAATAAAATTCAAGGTAAAGGTTTTTCAAGAGTAGTTGAAGCTCTGCATTTAATGACTAAACAAAGCAAATTATTTGCTTTAACATTATAAAAGTGGTTGCATTTGAATACCTTTATCCATAATTTAACACTCCATATAATCAAAGGCAGTTTGATCTAGTTATTCTCATGGAGTCTTTTTGTATGATAAAACAAAACTCAACTTACTTCTGCTGTTGTTTACAGCTCCAGTGTAGGGGTACTTTTGTGTTTCCTTAGTAGAGTCGAACACTGGTTTTATGATTGCAGGCATTCCTTAATAGTCCGTTGTAATTGCATATAATCAAGAAATTGTGCCTTCAATAATTACATGCTGTGGAAATAACTGTTTAGTCTGTTACTACTCTACCAGGGTATAATTTGCTCTGAACATGATGACTGACTCCATCTTACATATGGGATTCCCGTTCTTCTCCCCTTCCTTCCCCATTAATAAGGGGTTCTGTTCAGTGGAATAAGTGGAAAAGAGGGAGAATGCTTTTTCCAGGCAACTCAGCATTTCATAGGTGTAGGAATTAGGAGTTGTCATGAAGAGTGGATAGTTATGTAAAAATAAAATGAGAAGTTGCCAAGTGAAACACTTAAATGCTCTTTAAATCTCTCCTAAGGATTATATTGTAAAGAATAAAATTATTTTAAAGACTTGTGTTGTTTTTGTAAACTTTCCTTGTTTGTGTTTGGGGTTTTTGTTGCCTTAAAAAAATCCCCAAACAACTAAAACCAGCCAGCCAAATAAAAAAACCCAACAAATCCAACAAGCTGCTTAGCAAGGCTGTTGTAAGTACCTGTCATTTCCATGTCGTGCTGCTTGCAGAAGGAATATATTTGAAATATAATTTAGCCTAGAGGGCAAAGATCATGAAAACTGGATGGATCAATTTTGTTAATTCAGCTGAGATGTGAACTTCTTGCTTCTTATAGACCTGTTTTGATATTTCCGTTTACAGCTTTTTATGCATCTTGCATTTTTGTCCTATTGTGATAACCCTTTCTTGGCTAGCCCAACTTTATAATCTTCAGAATTTTTCTGCTTTATTTTTCTTTGCTAGACAGAAATTACTGAAATAAATTTGCCTGCTTCTTTATGTTTAAATGTAATAAAAACATTTGATATGTTTCCCAAGGTTTCTCTTGCTCTTCTCCTGTATTAAATAGTTTTCAGATAAAGCAAAGCAACTCTGTCAAGGACAGCACCTCTCCTTCCAGACATGCATAGACGAAGGTACTGCTGAGGAACTTCCTACTGAACACATGTTGGTCTTGGTTACAGGAAGGCCTGTCTTGGGACAGTGTGTTACTGCCTCATGAGTAGAAATTTTTGGGCCTAAGTTTACATGTGTATGGGCTTTTCAAGATGACAAGATTACTTTTCAAAGTGAGACTGCGCCTGTGCCAGAAATCGTTATAATAATTCTCTGTCATGTTTTCAAACATTAGAAAAGGTTTAGGTTTTTATTTTAACAATTAAAATTGAGGCCTTCTAAGGAATTAGACACCATGTTAGCTCATTTCTGCATTTGATTATCAGATTAATTTATTTTAGCCTCTCCTGTGTCTAGTCTCTGCTGGCAAATCGTCTTTGAAAACTAGCATTATGCTTTATAGCAGCCTGTCTCAACAAGTTTCTGCCTTAGTGGACAAAGGCAGAAGAAATTAGCTTTATTTCCAGCTGAAATTATGGTTCCAGAGTTAACAGCTGAGAAAGCACCATTGGTGTTTGGATTATAGGCATGTGAGCTTTAAGAAAGGATTGATGTGCTAGAGGGGAGAGGATGCCCATGATACTGTATTTGCATTATGGGTATGAGAAGTCCTTTTACATGAGGACTTAACACTGACAGATACATGATTAAAACTCTACTGGCAGTTTTGTAGCTGACTCTCCTAAACTTTCCCTGTGTTTACATATTTACATAATTATTGTGCCTGGTTTAGTCTCTTCTTATTCATGATGCAAATATCTTTGATGTGGGAAATGAGTGGAGTCTATTTTTATGCGTCAAAATTGGAGTATATTACTGTCATTCTTCACTGAGGCTGTTAAAAACCATAGCTATTTTTTCTCTAACTCTTTTCCCTCTTGCTCTGTGTTAACACCCATCTTCTTAGGTACTATCAACAATGGAGAACTCCTGTTTATTCAGTACCGGCCACATAGGTGGGATCAGTCTTTGCACAGAGGCATGGTGGTGGGTGGCGGGAGCCTGAATAACCCAGCTGGGGGAATGGTCTTTCCCTGGCTTCTTCCAAGCCTGTCACAGGAGGGCCCACAGCCTCATGATTTAGGTAAGGATGCTTCCCACCATTGTGCAGTAACAGCAAGGCTTTTGGGAGCATTGTTGTGACTGAGGGGGGCTGCTACCTTTGGGGGTATGCAAGATGCATAGTAAAAGCTGCTCAGGTTTGTACAAAGATTACTATGGGATGCTTAAGGGAGGAGCTGAAGGTGGAAAAATTGAAGGATCAGAGTAGTTTGATGAGGAGCAAGTGGGGAAAATAGAGGGATAACTGGGTAATGGGGGTTAGTTGCATGTAAATAAGTCAGTGTACTCGTCTGGCCATGCGCTGTTCATGTTCATCCTTGTGAAAATCATGTTCTAGCTACATTCCTGGGTAAGGGGAATCTTTTCTGTGTATAAGGACTAGGATAAGGGGACCTCTGGATAAGGACCAAGGGTCACCTGGGCACATATGCCTGGGGTGCCATCAGCTGGAGTACCACAGTGAGTGGAAAATCATGTGACAGCCAGCATGGGACATGGAGGCCTGCGTTATCTATGATGCCACCTGCTGTGTGTCCCCTGCACAGGCAGTGAGGATACCAGGAGTATAACAACTAACAGATGCAGTAGCCTGGGAAGCCAGGGAGGGACCAGAGGATCTCAGTTGCTCATTTATGCATGGGCCAGCCCAAGATGAGGAACCTAGTGCCAGCCACAAGGTAGAGAGTGGAGAGATCATGGCGTGTGTCTGTGAGCCTGTGCAAGGAGGGCTGTGCTGACAACTGAAGTGTGGTGCGGGCCCTGTCGGCTGACAGCTAATGAGGAGACTGAGGCTCTATCCTGGGGGGACTGGGTGTCTAAAGCCAGCGACTGGAAGGTTCCCTGTTGTGTGTGTTTGCAGCCAGAAGGGAAGCAGGAGGCGGCCATCATTTGTGTGTCTTGGTTCTTGAGCAGGCAAGTGACTGGAGGCAGGGTAGTAGCAGATAAGAGATACAACTTGGTGGTCCCTAGGGAAGCAGATTCTTCTTTGCCACTAAAGAAAGGCAAAGCCATTATTAAACCTGGTCAGTAAGAAATACGGAAATGCCAGATAATAGAGGTTTTTAGATAGAAATTAAAACAAGGGTTTCTCTGGTGAAATAGGATGCTGAAACAAGACAATTCTTGTTGTAAGTAACTCTGTGGCAGACTGTGACGGTCTTTCATGAATTAAAAGCTGAGATGACAATAATTATGTGCTGTTCTTGTTTTCTCTGTTTCCAAACTGGAATGGAGACATTAATGGACGTTAATGCCTGGTTACACTTCCTCATGGGTGTTAAAGAAGCTTGAGTTGCACTCGGTCCCATTCCTTTAACCAGTGTTAAGCTCCATGTTCGGGTTCTTCCATTTCACTAGTGTGCCATGTTTTTTAGTTTGTTGGGTACCTTTCTCTTTCAAAGCCAGTATTACTGGTAGTTTCCCATGTCAGCAGATTGCTTGTACTTTTAGGAGTTATCTTTGCTTCCATCAAATGCTGTCACTGTGGGTTATTTTAAATTTATTTTCTGCAAGATTACTTTCATGTGGAAAATGCTTTCTGCAGCTGTCACATTCTCTGCTCCATGTGTTCTTCCTCTCTTCAGTCGTATGCCTCTGGGGTCCGTAATTTGTCTGGTCTTAAACAGAATTACTCAGCTTGCCAACTGTTCTTTCTTTCCAGCACTGGCTGTAAAAATGGTAAAGTGGTAGAAAGGAGTGAAGTCTTGACTGTATGGGGCTGCTGCACTGGGTCAGGCTAAGTACAGTTCTTGGCTCATGCCTTTTGCAAAATGCCTTGAATGCTTTTCTTCAATTACTGACATGAAATAGCACACTTAAGGGGTGACAGTAGTGCCACAATGTTTAGTTCTCTTTAATGCAGGTTTAGAGACAGAAGAGCTAGAAGCTGTGTGTTCAAGTCTACATTTATCAACTAAATTATATTTTTTCCTTACAGTTTTCTAAAGATTGTATCAGGACAGTTCTAGCCTCCATAGGCTTGCCCAGGCTTATATGGGAGCATCAAGAGTTTTAGTTGAATACACCATGTATATAGTTAGAGCATACTGTGCCTTAGCTGCCTTTGGTACTCTACTGAAAGAGGGCAAAGTCTAGTAAAGCGTAGGCTTTTTGATTTTGTTTACTGTATTCCAATTCTGTCTGTGCTTTAGGTTCAAGACCTGTGTGGTCATGTTTTCTTCATCTAGATACGTGCATGGAGTTGGTTTCAGGTGTAGCTGACATTAGGGAACTTAACCATTTGTTATTTATAACTAATTCAGGAATTATATGAATAGACTGCTTATGCTTTCGTTTGTCTTACAAGCATGTTCAAAATGGAAAAGTTAATGCATGCTAATGCACACATAGTAGGTCAATTTTGCTAGTGTCACTGAAGGTAGTATATGATTCATGAGGTGTCTTCACAGGGACATATCTTGGTTACATACAGATTCTGTATATGCTGATGCTTCATGTGTAACACAAAGCATCCTTCCATATGCTAAGCTTCCTTGTTAAGAATCATCTAGAGCATCATGTGGAAAAGACTGGCTAAATAGATTATATCGCTGTAGGAGTTGCGACTCCTGTCAAGTTCCTCAGGGTAGCTTCCTAGTTTTCTGCAGTATAATACTGATGTTCCCTTTAGAAAAACTATCAAGACAAGGAGACCATGAATCAGCCATCAGATACACCAGTATGTTTCTATCTGTGTCCTGATCGACCTGGAAGTTATTTCAGATGACTTTGTTGATTATTAATTTTTCCAAAAGTAAAAGTGTATTTATGAGTAGTTATTAACATAAAATACATGATCACGTAAACTTCGCAGTGTAAAAATTATTTGTTTGATGTAAGAGGGCTGAGGCTCTCTTGCCAGGTAAGTTAATACGTAAAGGAATACAGCTTACAGGAATTTTCCATGCATGAGGATGTGAGTTCTGTTTAAATGGTTGCTGTGTATAAGGAAGAAATCATAGCTATCTAATGCTGTAAGTACAGATAAATATTTGAAGTCGTGAGTTATATGTCATTGTCTCCAATCTTTTCTCCTGTTGAAATGGCTTCCACAGGGTACTTTGCCATCCCCGAAACTCCTGAGGACAAGAGGCCAAAGAAAAAGCCCTATTTCAAGCACCAAAGAGGGGTACAGTATATAGATGTGTCTTCAGACAGCGAAGGTGAACTACCAAGAAGCTTCAGTGGTGCAAAAGAAAACAGGTCTCCAAAGAGCGATGCAGTTGTAATGTATGCATTAATTCAGTTTTCTGTAATGTTTCTGCAACCTGATACAATGTTCTAAATTGAAATACTGAATTGAAAATCAGAGGCTAGGTTCTAGTTTACTGGTTGGTGATTTACCTGCCCTAAATAAACTTAACTGGAGTTCCAGAGAAGAATAATTCAGCTCTTAAGCCATTTTCTCAGAGAACACACTTGAAAAGGAGGAGTGCTCTAATAGTGAATGACATGTGTGATGTTCATTGTATGTCTGTGCGTTTGCCCCTCTGAAATCCTCTTAATGGCATTAGAAAGCTTAACCATAAAATACTTGCTTTATAAGTTTTAAACCATATATTGGAGTTGCTTTTAGTTTGTTTCATTTTTTTCTGAAATCATAACAGGAAAGCAAGTAGAGCTTCAGTGTGAAGTATAAGAGCTGAAGTTAAGTGTTGATTGCTTGATTTGTTTGCTATGCTTAGTGAAAACTGTTCTTTTTATGATTTGGAAATTTATGTATTTGAATTAGCTAGAAGGGCAGAGAACAGTGTTCTACAGTCACTTGCGTGGATGCTAAAAAGGCAGCATTGAGAATGCATGAGAGACAAGATGTAGACAGACATTTTCCGCAACTAGCTGGAATGGTTTGAAGAAATGCCTGCTATTTGTTGCTCGCTAGTTATATGTCTGTGTGACTGATACGTGCTAATTGTCTGTGCCCCTTAAATGTTCTTGTGCTATACAAAACAAGATGGCTTAACCTGCATTTTGATAGTCTAGCTGAACTCATCTATGGAAAGCTTTTAGGGAAGTAGTAACCCAAACAGGCATAGTCTCTTGTCAGATTTTCAGCCCTCAAAACATGGATTTGCTGGAGCAGAAATTCTTGTATTTTTTTTTTATGCATCTTCCCCAAAGTTTCAACCTATGGGAGATACTTTGTAAGAAAAAGCAAAATAGTTAGCAGAGTGATCTCCCCTTTCTGTCTGTAGCTTAAGTTATTGATTGTGCAAGGATGCAGAGATGGCTTGTGTGCAGTGCTGTGTGAACATAGTTAACACTGCTTCTGGGATCAACCTGATTTGGAAGCACTACAAGTGTTTTTTACCATATGGTAGTGACACTAATAATCTGTGCAGGATCCAACTTGCAGAGCCGCAGCTTGATATTTCTAAACTGTATTTTGATTACCAAGGGTGAGAGCCGGACAGCAAAGTGGCTCCTAGTGGGAGAGATGAGCATAAGTTACATCCTCTTGTACTTATCATTATTCCTATGTAGCCACTGCTCTCATGCACCAGGCACCCTAGTGCCTGACACTTTGGCATGGTGCGTTGGCTTGGGTGCTAATCGATGTCTGCTGAACCCAGTAAGCTGTCTCACAAGTGGTGTTCAGTTGAGCTAATAAAGCTAATAATTCGAGAGCATGGCAGGAGTTAGCTTGGATCTGGCCAGGTTTATGAGCTCTGGCTTGTGCTGAATTTAGCCTGGCTTTGCAAAGAATTGGTCAATCGAGTGTCCTTGGACTGGGCATTTTGGTGCATGTGTTACCTAATGTTTGGGAGGTTTGCAAATTTTTATCTTTTTGCAGCGTATCTCAGCCCCTACTTATCCTGAATGAGGGATACTTATTTCTTCAGAAAGCAGAAAGTTTAGAGCATAAAGCACAACTTTCCTAAAGGAAGCGTGCTGCAAGCTTTACTACCAGAGTCACTGTGTGGACTCTGTTGGAAAAAAGCAGAACTCTCACACAAGTTTTTGTGGATTGGGGTCATACTTGTTTAACAGTTAAGTGAGTGTTCCTTCTTGCTTGGTAAGAATGTGATTATACAAAGAGATCAAGATTTCTGATGTGCACAGCTCTGGCTCTGTTGACAAGTATCTAGATGTCGATCCCCCATAGGAAATGATAGGGCAGTTGCAATGTTGAAATGTGTTTACTGTGAACAAAAGACTGTACATAATTATATATGCTTTGTTTTATTCTGAATTGGAGATACTACTTTGAGTACAAGTTGATTCAGTGTTAGTGAATGCATCTAAACACATTTTGAAAGATCCCATTGGTTTTGGTTTATGGTGATGTTCTGGTAGAGTAAAACTTCCGTAAGCAAAAATAAATTTTATTTCTTTCTACTTCCCCATACATCATAGCTCTGACCATAGCTCTGAACAGTCTGATGAAGAGTCTGAAGATGAGCTGTCCCAGTTGGCTTACGCTGGGGATCCACTGTCAGCTGTGAAGAAGAGTGTAAAGGAAGACATCAGAGCTGCAAAACTGCAAACACTGAAGGACATTTTTCCTGAAAAACGTGACCAAGAATTACGAGAAGTAATAATGTTGTCTTGCTTTATTTTCATGACTGTTCTATAGGCAGGTTTCCTAAGCATTTGGTTTTATTGTAGGGAACAGCGTTGTGCTACTCAGTTGTATGTAGTGCTGATGGCATTTATTCTCAGGAGAGTGTAAGATAGCTCCTGTATCAGCAGAACTTTGTAGTACATAGAGGCTGTGCAAATTTTGGTCTGCAGTTGCATATCCACAACATTTTTGAAAGAAGACAGAGAAATATTAGGCAAGTCTCTTGTTCCTTCATGAAAGATCTGGAACAGTCTGTCCTGACAAACCCTATGCAACTGGTGAAGGCGATTAAGGAAAAATCATGAGCCTTTTGAAAAGGAAATTTTTTTATTATAGCAGAATAGTGAGATGCCATTTACAAATGCGGACAGATACTTGTGAGTCAGGATTCATCATAACTTCATTTTGTGTTTTCGTATTTGTAACTTTTAGGCCATTTGCTTCTGTTGCAGTTATCTCACTTGCAAAAAGCATTCTGAAAGTCTCAACATCCAAATAATTTGTAAAAGTTACCTATTTTGAGTTTGCGCTTGGATAGAGAAAGAATCTAAGACTGCAACAAAGTATAGATAAACTTTGAAGCATGTTATAAGTTTTGTGCGTGTACTGTCAGGAAATCAACCAATGTGCCGTAAGTCACAGACAGAGTTAAGAAATTAGTTTTTTGGATCATCTGGTTTTGCGATAGTAACATAGAATAGCTTTTGACAAAGAGCTTTTAAGTAAACCTGCATGGTGTGTCTGAAGTAGGGAAAAAGGTGGTAATAAAATGAGATTGTGTTTAAAATGTTTTCCAGTAGGTTTTTTCAAAAGTATTTCCAAATACAGCTTATGTGATCAGTCTAGCTAACTTGGTAGTGTTAATTTTGTGCTTGGATTTTATGATACCTGTAATTTTGAGGTGTTTTTCTTAAAGTGTATTTCAATACACTTTAATACACACTGATTTATCGTTGTCCTCCTGTGTTCAACTGGATTAAATCTCATCACTTAGCAGTTGTCTGTCTTTTTTTTTTTTTTCAGTTGTTGGAATCAGCACACACAATGAATGAAGCTGCTGGTTTGCAATTCAGTTATGAAGGTATGTTTAACAATGACAAAAACCCAAAACCAAACTTTAGGAGCTGTAGCTAATTCAATAAAGTAAACTTTGCTGGTAGGTATTTAAAAAGTGGTAAAGCACATGCTAAAAGTTATTACGGTTTTTTTATTGCAATCACAAAGCTGGAATGACAGGCTTTGCAAAGGGAAAGATGAAAAGATGTTGACCAAAATCCAAAAAATAGAACAAAAAAGGAGAGTTTGTGCCGTGAAGTCCAGGATTGCTTTACATGTGTGTCATGAAGTGAATTCTGTTCCTGCTGGTTCCTTCCTTGCCCAGAAGTTGGGGCAAATAGTAATGGGCTAGCAATAGTAATTATAAATGTTGTAGGTAAGAAATGTGGTGATATGGAAAAAATACACTGAGTATGTAGCCACTCATAACTGTTTGTGTCAAGGCCTATCACAATTTTCTCTTCATGTTGACTTCAACACTTGCTTGTAATTCTCCGTAAGAACCATTAGTCTTAAATATTAGACAAATCCCCATGGTTCTCTAGCAAAACGTGCCCCAAACTGTGCCTTTCAGCCCTCAGAGCTTATTTAGGATTTTTTTATTCTGCATCTGAATTTATGCAGTCTCATGCTGTTATCAAAAAAAACCCAAAACAACAAAACAAAAAAACCCAGCACTTGATATGTGAGTTTGTAGGAAATGGTAAGCATGAAAAGGGTCGTAGTTCTTGAGCTTTGGGTTTGCTTCTTGACATCTCCTAAATCCAGGGTTAAATCTCTTGCTTTTGTATTAATCTTTCTGACTGATGTACTGGGGTAGGTGGGGGAAGAAGGGAAGGTTGGCATGAATATTAACATCATTATAAAAAGCTGAAGATTCCAAATGCAGTTCAGTTGTTGCACAGTTTTCCTGAGATGTCTTCGTGGTTTGGAGATGATTGAAAAGCTAATTATGATCTCTCTTGATTACTTTAGTTGTTCTAAGTGGTTAATGTGTCTTTTCATGCAGTATCCTATGGATTTTGAAGCAACATGTCTAGGATGCTCATGTGCTGAGGGAGAACAGTTTTAATCCCTCTCTAAAGTAGAAAATCTATTGCTAATTCAGTTCCTCATTGTACTTGCCATATTTTCTTCTTCTGATATTTATATACAACTTCAAAGATTTTTTTTAAACAAATATCAGAAAGCTTTTTTTTTACCCAACCAGACCAACATTTTGATGTTTCCACTGTGATCAGTTTCTATAAATGGGACTTCTTAGATGCTGGCAATAGAAAACGAAAGCGAACATATTTTTGAGGGACACACTAGTTTTGAGTGCTGCTGCCCCTGGAAATCCCTTCCTGGAAAAATATGGGTACTTTTCAAGGGTTTTGATTAATATTAACCCAATTTAAGCAAGTATATATACTTTGTTGAAGTCCACAGTGTTTGAACCAAAACACTTTGATTTGTGTTACGTAGGCCCTGCCTTTTGACCATTTTTGTGTTGATCTAAGAATGCTATTTCACATACTTTCAATATGAGCCCACAGAAAAATCTTGGCAGCAAAATTCTCACTAATCGCAGCTGTTGTATAAAATATTCAGTTAGGAGTAAGCTTGCCTGAAAGTGATGGTATAAATCACATAATTTTGGACACATTTTTAAAAATCAAGACACTACTGAACATCTGCTTATCTATGTCAATTTGTGTTATGCTTAACTTGTTGTGAAGGATTGACTCTGAGAGAGATCAGGGACAAGATACTGTTTTGTGAAGCATGGCTTTGCTAAAAAAGCATGGCTGAGTCATCCTCAAATTTTTCTGTCCTTTCAAAATGACAAAAATTTGTATTTATAGCATGAATTCAGTAGTTGTATTTAGCTAAAACAAGACACATTGCAGATGACTTAGAGGTATGATTGATAGGTGTGTGACACTGAAAATAGGCATGGGAATGAGAGATGTGAAGTTATATTGATGCTTGCGGCTTGTGATTTGTTTGTGGTGGTGTTTTCTGTACATCTTGAAAACCATGAAATCAGTGAGGGTGCTTCTGAGCTGAAGCCTCAGGTAAACCTGTCTGATATTCACTACTTTTTGAACAGGCAGAAATGACTGTTCTGTAATATAAGAATGTCATAGTAATACAGCTTTTTTTTGTAGTGGTAGCAACAAATACCAGTGGAAGTAATTGCAAATGTTTCTCTGAATTTTGAAACCCTGGAGCTGCTTCTTGTTGCTCATTAATCATAAAATTTCTGGAGAGAACAAGGATTCTTCTGGAAGGCCTGATGTGCTCTGCCTCCACTCCAGGGATTGTTGCCGTCTAGCAGTAATAGAGTTTCTTCATCTCAGCTGTATGCTCTCTTAACACATGAAGGAGTAATTGAGTGTACTTGCAAAAGTGAATGTTTTCAGAAAGTTGGGATTTTTCATCATTTACAAATGTGGTGGGTTTCAGAAGACCACAGGTTGATTTCTAATTAATTCTGTGTTGATTGTCCAGGCAATCTTCAGGATTGGGAGTGTGCTCTGTGTGCGTGTGCTTGTTCACTGGTCACCTTTGGCAGTCTAGGAGGGAAGGGTGGCCGGACATGCTGGTGTCAGACATCAAAGCTCTACAGGCAGTTGTTATTCTAAAAAAGACTTAATTTGCAGTACAGTAATTTACAATAACTTGGTCTGGTAACAGTTGCTGCTTCAAGCAAAGCTAATGTGCAGAAATAATGCTAATGTGTTCATGAGCTGTGCACAGCAGAGTCAGAAAATGCACCTGACTGGGCAGGTCTTAATGCTGAGATAATAATCTCTTGATAATCAGCAGGGACCAAAGATATTCAGAAGGTTCTGGCTCATATGAACTATTCATAAGTATCATAGTTATCATTGATACTTGGTTATCACTGCCTTAATATGCATAGTTTTCTTTCAGACATTTGGTTTAGTGTTGAAAACTGTTTGGTGATAACCTCTCTGATGTGCAGCTGAGCCAGAAATCAGTCATCAGCACTTCCAGATTGGCAGTAATGTACATATTCCAACTTGTGATTGGGGTTCAACCTTCATTAAATACCAACTTTCCCAAAGCAGTCAGCTTCAAAAAAACCAGACAGACCTTTATGCAACTTATGTGTAAAACACTTGGCAATTATTAAAAAAACAAAATAAGCAAAGCTATTTCAGTTGTAATGTATGAGAGGTAATTGCCTGATTAATTGCCAAGCTAGTAAAGAAAACTTAGGAGGTAAATAAACATGTATTTTCAAGCAGCTGCTTTGCTTGAAGTTTCAATGTATGTGTGGACTGTAATAGGAAACTATTATGGAGACTGGTAAATGTCCTGTGCAGTCAATAAGTAGCTACTATAGTGTTGGTTTGAATGATCCTACTGTTTTGAGGTAAGCTTAATGAAAGTAATTAATTCTTCCTTTCTGCCTCAACTCTTTTTAAAGCTGCTTCTCATAAAAGGAAACAGAACGATAGTCCCCCAACTTGCAGAAAGAGGACTGAACAAGTCATAAAAAAGACAAAGACAGATTACGTAAGTACTGTTTTTTCACTCTGTGCATTGTAAAATAAATAGAATTACCTGACTTGGTCAGTGATGGTGGTAACATGAACTTGGTGTGTTTCATCAAGAAAGTCTAATCAAATTCAAATCTTGCCATCTGAATGAAGTTTTTCTGTGTTCTTCTCCTTGGGAATTCAGAATGGAATTATCTGTTTTGTTCTCTAGTGTTTGTGGATTTGTATCCCAATATCCTGTTTGCTGCTTTTGTGAAACTGGTTACAAAGGAAGCTTTACTGAGTTATTACCCAGTCACCCTAGCAAACAGTGCTTCAATGTACCTGGGTTTATGCAGTGGTTTGATTTCTGTGCTTTAACATTTCCATTACAGTTAAAAGGGTAAGGATTGGGGAAAAGTAAAGCTGAAGCATGGGTTTTTAGAGTTTGTAATTGTAGTGAGCAAACGTGCAGGGTTGGTTGTTAGGTTGGGTTTTTTTCCCCTTGCTTTTGCTTTTCCTCTGGTTCCTAAGGTTGTTCCTCAGACTAGAGCATACCTTGCCAGCTACTGTACCATACTGCAGCTGTACTGTTAATGATACCATACTCTCACTGAGGAAAGACACATTGTCCTCTGTTACTAGAAGTGCTTCTGGGTGATCTGGTTTGTGCTCTTTCAGCAAAGTAAATGTTGATCAAGCCTGTTGGCATCTCTGCTGTAGACAAGTAGATCTGTAACCAGTTTGTGTTCGAAGCTCTGTGAAGAAACCTGTGTAATTCTTTGTGGTGAATACATAACAGAGCGGCTTGTGGCATGCAGTGCTTTTGACACTTTCTGGTTCATAAAAGAGCTCCCTATTTGCAGGCTGATAGTAGCTGTTAGTGAAGCTGTTGTTGATGAAAACTTTTGCCAGGTTTTGATGTGACTCCATGGTGCTGGGACATAGTATTTTTGGATTTTTTTTTTACTTATACATGTTCATATAAACACACCATTTGACACATTTATAGACTCTGGTTGGTTAAATACTGCATGCTTAGTAATCTAACTTGAAGTGACAACCCTGCCATCTTCTGCCTTAAATATCATCCAGAATCACCACTAACTTTTTACTTTAAATAAATACAGACTAGATAGTTCTAAATTATTTATATTTTGGTATGTAGCTTTCACTGTGTATGTTTATCGAGTAAAGAATGACAGCCTTTCAAGACTGAAGACATTTTCTATGCTTATGAAAGTTTTGGTCTTATATCAGCTACGGACAAGGAATCACTTCCGCAAATCAGATTTGTCTTAAGTGCTTTTGTAATTCAGAATGGCTTTTTAAGGATAAGCAACTTTAATTACGTTTGATTGGTTTTAATTGTGGAGTTTTTTGTTTTGCTTGTTTCTAGACTCATAATTTACATTAAATCTAATAGATTTCTTTTTTTAATGTAGCTGGATAAGGCAGATCCCCAAAGACAATGGGAGAGGCAAGAGATGCTGGTGAAGAAGCTGCAAAATATATTCCCTGTATTGGATAAGGAGGTGAGCTCATCTCTCATGATGGCACATCAGGTTTTGACTTCTTCAGAAAATTGCAGCTGTTTATAATCGAAACTAAACAGGACTTAACACCAGCAGCACTCTTGAAAAGAGCTCACGGTAGGAAGGTGTTCAGTGCTGCTGCTTCTGGAATGTAGTTTGCCCTGAACTGAGAGCAGTTGGATGTAATCAGAATATGGAACTTACCCTACTTTTGGTCCTGTGACAAACCTGGCATAGTGCAAAAATGCATGAGGAAATAATCCCTCTCTCTCACATTCTCCCTTGGATGACTATATATACTGTGTGCTTTATTCTAGTTTAGTACCTGATAATACTCAGCAACTGGTCAGGTCACTTTAATTCTACATTTTTTTTGGAAGCAAAACTGGTTTATATGTGTTCTTACCCTTTTGAAAAGTGGAATGCAGCTCTGCCTACACTGAGTGTATAAGGATAAACTGTTTTCTCCTTTTGATTTCCTTTTATTTTGAATCATCTGATTTATAGGGGTTTTCTTTGCCTTATGCAGTTAAAATTGTTAGTGCCCTAATGTTATGCACAGAAAATCAGTTTTTGCTTGTCACAATACAAAATTTCTCTTACTAGGAACTGAGAGATGTACTACAGGAACATGACTGGGTGTTTCATGAAGCACTGGAGACCCTGAGAGTATTTGCAGAAGATGACAGTAAGGACAGATTGATAATCCATTTTATCTCAGGATAAAATAAAAAGACTTGCATGGTTTAGTGGGAGGTGTCCCTGCCCATGGCAAGGGGGTTGGAACTAGATGATCTTAAGGTCCTTTCCAACCCTAACTATTCTATGATTCTATGACTTGTGATACAAATAATTTCTGATGTCCATCAATGACAGCCCAGACATCAGTATGCCTAGAAACTTGCACTGATACTTGAAATTAGTATTATGAGGAGGGCAAGAGTTTTAAGTGTCATGATTATTGTATCTTTTGTTCTGTAAATAGAGATAAATATCTTTGCCTTGCTAATACAGATTTGCATAAGAAGTTGTAATTACCTATGGGTATATCGTAAAATATGTTTTGAAATGTCTCAAAGCTGACATCTGCTTCCCTCCTGCTTGTTCAAAATTAAGCGCTGTTTTTTAACTGGAGTAATTTGTAAATCGGTGATTGCCAATAACTGCATAGGTGACAAGTGACATATGCTATTTTATCCTGCTAAAATACATTATAGGAGAGGAAAATGCTAGAAATAGGCCCTAAATTATGCAGCCAATTTACAAATACCAGTGCATTAAATGTAGCAGGGAGCAAGGACTATGATTCCAGGTAAATCTGTGAGTTACAACTTAAGTAATATTTAAGGAGTTGATTACTTTTCAGTGTTAAATGGCTGTCAGAAATGTGTATGTTTTGCTGTATTAGCTACTTAAGTATTCTTGGGATAGGATTGGTTCTTTACAAGTGGGGAGAGTTATCAGTTTGCATGAGGTTGGGTCCTTGCTGCTGCTTCTAAGAAGGTATACATCAGGGTTGGAGTCAGTCAGCAGTGAGGTGGGATTGGGCAGAAGAAAAACGTTGCAAATGCTTTCTTCCAAAGAAGAATGCTGTAGTGAGATGTATTAAACTGGGAAAAATACCCAATTTTAGTGTTGAAAGTAAGCTGGTTTTATGAAATCAGCAGCATTAATCTCTCTGCAGTTGGGTGGAGTGGGACCAGTATCTCATCCCAGTGATATATCAGAGTTCTTAACTATCCGCTATTACCTCAGAGCTGCTGCAGCTCACACATACTACATTGTGTTGATCACCTGTATTTTAAGATAGCTACTTAAAACCTTCTTCTGTTTGAGTAGTGTGCAAGTTAGCATGGCTCGTCTTACTCTCACGGTTGGTACTATTTACACGTTTTTAGACAGACTTCCATGGTGTTAGCTACTCTTCTGTCTTAGTAACACCTGCTGTTGACATGTTGTGTATTAAATCCTCGAACTGTGTGTTGTTGTATCTATATAGGTTTATTTTGGAAGAACAGTATGTTTTAATCTGCTCTTAAACAGTATGCATTGACTTGTTGCCTTCTCTATTGCATTCGTAGGCATCAAATTTTCTCTCCGCCATGACGATTCTGACTGGACTGAAACCTCCAACAGGAGCGGAAGTGGTGAGAGTAAAGAGAAGCTGAAGAAGAAATCTCCCGGAGAAAATGAGAGCAGCTTTCAGAAAAAGGCCAAAGGCCCAATGAACTTTTGGAGTACTGAAACAGAAACAGACTCAGAGGACAGCTCAGCTTCTGAAGATGGTGGTAGCGTCTTTGACGAGGACTACCGCAGCAGCAACGAAGTGATGGAGGATTGCTACAAAGCGAAAATCCTCAGCTTCCTGCAGGATGCTTCCATGAGTGAACTGATTTTGATTCCCCAGTGTTCTCAGAAAACAGCTCAGAAGATAATAGTGCTCCGGCCCTTTAATAGCTGGGAGGCTCTGGTAGGTCTGCATTCTTCTTTTTCTATCCCCAGCTTGCCTAGAGTCAAGGTGGCTTCAGCCTAGGGAGGCTTAGATGGGTGGCCTTATCCTGATTAGGCTAAAATGCTATGTTCCTCCTAAGCCAATAGCGTTTCAAATAGTGTCATATGACCTGATTTTGAATGAATTAAGGGGTGATTTTTCTGGAAAACTCAAGCTGATTGGCTGACTTTGCTGCCACTCACTCTGTTGCATAGAAAGTTGGTTGATTTCACTGCAGAAGAAGAAATTAGAGCTTTCACTTGGAAAGGAGGTGTTTGCTAGTTTCTCCTGAGTTCTTAGAGCTGAAAACTTATGCAGGAGGCAAGAACGTGGCAGGACCTTTATTGCAGACTCTTGAACAGCAACAGCAGCAGCTTCCAGAGTAACTCCATGATTGAAGGTGCCAGCATGGATATTTTCAGTTGCATACAAGAAACAGTCGTTTTGGGGGGCAGAGGGTGTTTGGTCATTTTTGTTTAATCTACTGCAGCTTAGTCTCTAGCATGGTTTTGCTGGCTGAGCAATGCAGCCATTTTTAGTGGAGCAAGCTGCTGTGATTTTATTAATACAAGGTAAAGCATCAGAAGGCTAATCGACAACAGAGGGAAAAACGATATCTCTTGGTAAGTAGATTATCTACTGTCATAGGCATGTTACTTTCACATGTTTCCCATGGTTTGTTTGTTGTCTTTACATTTCATGAAACTTAAGTGGCAGCCATCAGACCCCGGTAAGAGCAACGTTGGTAAAAACTTTTGACATGCATTACAGCAGATTTTCTTGGTTTAATTTATTAGTGCTTTGGATTTTAAAGCAGTAACTGTGCATAGGCCGTCTTACAGAGTAATTGATACGTTTTATTATCAGTTTGTGTTCTGAACCCTCTCGTACTGATGTAGGCAAGATTTGCTTGTATTTTTTCCAGAGCAGAACAGAACTTCTTCAGTATGTGTAAAACAATAACATTTATTATTCCGTGTGTGAAATGTTTTACCACAAAATAGTAAATTATACTAGGCAGATTTTTAAGCAAAACAAAATGATCTTTGTATGTTGTGTGGCAAGGGGGGGAGACAAGAGGAGGATAGATGGAAAAAAATAACAAGGTGCAGGTATGCTGCAAAAGAAATCCGTTTTGCCCCAAGCCTTTGGCTTCTCACAGAACATCTGTCATGTGGCTATTACTTTCTAAACTTGTTGGATTTTGCCTGAGCTTAAGTCTTTGCAGAAATATTTGCTACAGGGCTGTTCTCCTTTTCTGTGTCAAATATTTAATAGAAAAAAAGCTGCATGGGCCTGTTTGTGTTCAAAATTTGCCTTTCATAAAGATTCCTGCTGTCAGCAACCACATATTTATATAGTACTGTGAATACTTGCCCAAAGTAGAAGCAGTTTGCAGCAGATTTTAACAGACGTTTTGTATCAGTGTGGATTTAATTGTTTGTAAAGATTTAGTAGCTCAGTGACCCAGTGTTTTTCCTACTAATTAAAAAGAGTGGTAGCATGATGGAGGGAGCTGATTCAGTTTCAGCATTAAAGAAATTGGCTTGTTTTTAAGGTTTCTTTTTACTGTAATGGTATATTTTATAATACAATGTAAAGCAGTAGAAAGTTGTTACCACATACGCATTATTAGAATTGAGAAAGATTATAAGGCTGTCGGCATATATGGAAATTGGGCGTCTTATTCCAAGAATACCTAAATTAAAATGGCTTTTTTATTGTAGACAACCTTTTTAAGTTGGACTTGTCCATCATATTCTGTATACTGCAATAGTATATGAGTGAGGAGATAGAAACTCAAGGGAAAGTAGCTTTGGCTTTTTTTATCATAGAATCATAGAATAGTTAGGGTTGGAAAGGACCTTGAGATCATCTAGTTCCAACCCTCCTGCCATGGGCATCTGATTTTGTTTGGCTGCGAATGTGCAAACTGCTTTGAAAACTGAATTCACAGGAAATCCAAAAGCACTTCTCACCAAAGTAAACCAAAGGGAAGCAGCAAATGCATCAGGTTAGAAATGGAGGCTGATTAAAGTGGAGTTGGAGTTTGTTGGTTGAGGCTGACTTTCACCCTTAGGGAATAAAGTGGAATCCTAAATTGCCTTAAAAGTGATGTAAAGTAAGCCTGAGCAGGGTGTGCTGGCATCATGGTTATGCACTGAGGAGCTGTGCTTCAGCCCTGAGCTCCACTGGACCTTCCATAACACGTGCTGTGGAAGTCCATGGGTTCAGTTGTCTGTGATGGTCTCACTGCTGTGTTCTGCATGACAGGGCAACGTTGTGTGTTTCACATCTAACCCAGTGGCTGAAGCTTTTCTTGTTTTAACTTTGAGACTAATGTTATTGTGCTGACATGAAACAATACAATTTCTGTTCATAACAGATGGCTTCATTCTCCACGCCTTCATTTATAGATTACAGGATTTATATTCATGCCAACCAAAGCTTTAGGCATCAAAACAAATGTTGAAATTTTTTAATAACCTATTAAAAATCACATTCCTTATGTCCCTCTTATATCTAAATAAAGGTGTTTATTTAGAAAACTTCGTTGCGAGTGTTGACATGTGGACCTTGGCCTGATTTAATCTATGAGTGTTGGTAAACTTTCTGGGTTTTCTTTAAAATGGAACAGAAACCACCAATAAAGAAAACCCCAAAACTGTAACAGGAGGCTTTCAGTAGAGGGCACCATTTCGTTATTTTTTTTTCTCTCCCTCTGCTTTTACTCTGCAATGTGGCAAAGTTGATCAGTTACTTAACACATGTAGGTTTTTAAAGGAAAGAATTCTAGGGGGATATGCACCTGTGAAGTTTGTGCTAAAATTTAACATATCCCTCATTTAAATTTCAGAAAAATCTGTGTGGAAGTTACTTCTGTTTTAACAAAAGAATGGCAAATCCAAAGGACCTGCTATTCTTCAGTTCTTTAAAATCATTAATAAAAAAGGAAGATGTCTGTTCTTTACAATGAAATAACTTTATGCGTAAATATGCATGAAAATACTATAATTACAAATATGACCACAGTTACTGCAGAACTAAATTTATTAGAAGGTTTTACACTTTCTGCAGACAGCCCTACATGGCATCAAGGAGAAGCTGGTGGGCCTGAAGGGTGTGTTTTGACACAACTTCAGGGTGCCTGGCTCTAAAAACAGAGAATATCTGTATTGTAGTGAAGATAATGAGGTTTAAGGGGAAGAAATACAAAGTAGTGTGGCCTTGAGGAAACAAGTGGTAGAAGTAATAAGGCTTCTCTGTCAAAATTAATAAGGCTTTATAGTTGAAAAGGGGAAAAAAAAAGATAAATTTAAGTATTAATTAAAGATGCAGTGTCACATGATAGGTCTGTATTTGGCACCAGGTTGTGGGAATGAGACTTGTAAGTAGCAATTCGCATAACAACTAAGAAGGTGGGAGCTCTTGGAGAAAGCTTGTGTTCATGATTGATATAGGAAGGATTGTGACATGGAGATATTATTTAAAAGAAAATAAAAATTGATGCTAGATTAGATACATACTCTAGAAAGCACAAGTGAGCTGCCTCTGGTCTTGGTAGACTGAGAGTACAGAGCAACAGAGGAAGTTAACCTTGGTCAAGGTGGGAACATGTGTGTAAGGAATATTTGAAGTTTTGAGAGGAGATCAGGATGCCATCGCTGTCCTGAATTACCTGCTGCTGCAGTAGCTGTGGATTTTCACTGTAGCACCTTTGTTGCTATTATCAGAGTTCATAGTATCTATTTTTTTATTATTATTATTTTGCAGCTTGCAAAAATGACTAAGACTACTGGTTTGACTGAAGACATAGTGTGGAACTGCAAAACACTGCTGAAGGAGAGGGACGTGGTTCTAAAGCTCATGAATAAATGTGAAGACATTTCAAAGAAACTGACAAAACAAGTAACCAGGCTTACTGTAGATGGAGCATACGGATGGAACATTGCTCAACCTTCCATTCTGAATAAGAGGTATCTTTCCCATTTTTATTCTTGCAAGGGTGTCAGGTGGTAAGGTATACTTTTGAAGACTGTGATTTTCAAAAAACTGCGGTCTCTGAAAGTAGAGTTGCAAATGTTTGACACTTAGCAGCTCTCAGTAAGCCAGACGGTGATGTGCAAGACTTGAGGGAATCCAACAGCTGTTTTTAAGCATATCAGGAAAGCTGGTGAGGTTTTAGAACAGTGCTCAGCACCTTGTTTTACTTGCTCCATTTTTTTGTGAATGTGGAAGCCAACTTTGAGTGATGGGATCATGAGTTGTCAACCTACTCCAAACCAAAGACCAAAAAAATTTGCTTTTTTAATGGGGGACCTTATATTTCAAAGATGCTAAATCAAAATTTATCTGAGCTAACTTGTAAAGTTTATCAGCTGGGCTTAAGACATCAGTCAGGAAGTTCAGATGTACAAAATTATCTGGAACCCTGTATCCAGTGGGACAGGCACCAGGGATATAATAGGGGGAAGGATTCATTTTAGAGAGGTAGATTTGTAAGGTTTTCCAAATGAACATTGGGAATAAAGAGAGTGCTTTGGAGGAACAGAGGTGGATATGGTGGGGGAACATTATCCTAAGGATTGGGAAGCATAGGGGTGAAGTGGGAATGGCTGGAGTAGCAACCTGGATTAGGCTTGGAGGCTGTTAGTGGTAAACAGCAAAAGGATTTTCAGCTGGGTCAAAATGAAACCTGAGAGGGAGAAGGAACTGTTTGGAGGGAGCTTATTAGTGATGCTGCATCTTTGGCAAAAAATGGTGAACTAGGCGGCTTGTTGTTGAGTGTGTTTTGTAGGTTGTGTTTGGTGCCAACACCACTAGTAATTGTACAACAAAGCAAACTTAATGATGCAGTTGCTAAATGCCACTTAATTTTTTTGTGTATTTTAAAAATAACCAGTTGTGTAACTGATTTTAACTGGTCGTGGATCACTGATTTTTGAAGAAAGGTGTATGTATTGTAACATTAATTTTGATCATTTAAGATGTTGAAAATTCAGATAAACTGCTTACAAGGATCAGAGATACTCTTTGGTATTCAGGTGACTCATTAAAGTTTGTGGTTTTCACTACATGAGGAGATCTAGAGTGAATTAAAATATAGGCAGTATTAAACTTACTATTCTATGATTAACATAAGTCTAAAGTTGTGTTTCATGGAGAAACAAATAAGAAATCAAGGTTAATATGTCACCATCTTTTAACAGTTTTGTTCTCAAGCCATATCAGAAGATTGGTTTGAACTGGCTAGCACTGCTGCATAAACACAGATTGAATGGCATATTGGCTGATGAAATGGTAAGTGTACACCCTATTTAAGAATCGTTGAAAACTTTGCAAAAATGAGTTTGTTGAATTCTTTCATTTCCTGGAGACCCCAAACAGATTGTAAGTAACTTGTTTTAGCTAATATAACTTAAATTGCAAACAGTTTCTCCAAATGTTTAGAAGCTGCTGAGCTCTTACTTTCAAAGTCAAAGGTAGCCTGGGCACTAGTAAGTACAAGATGCGCAGTGTCTTCTGATGCAGTGGAAGTAGTTTCTACCACAATAGGTTATCCTCAAATCCACTGATTTTAATAGCTCCTTGCCCGTAAATACAATTCACTCTACTTGTCCAGCATTTAGTTGTAGTGAGCCCCTAACTTCTACACTTCTCCATCAATTTCAAAACAGGTAGTTAACAATACAGGAAAAAAAGTGGGTAGAAATGTTTTCTTCTTCAGCATTTCAGCAATCTCTTGTCATTATACTCCCTATAAGTTTTGAAACAAAAAAGATTATAGGTTTGAGGTTTTGTTTGTTGCTGATGTCACCAGTAATTGTATAGCAGAACAAACCTGGTTAGGCAGCTGGCTTCTGTTCATCTTGTGAAGAACCACAAGTGAATGGATGGGTTTGCTTCACTAAGACGTAGGCGTTGTTTCTCAACTTCCATATGTTTCGTATTTGTAAGAACTACCTTATGTATATATTTTGTGGTAGATAAGGTAAATTTTTAAATCTGTGATATGGAAGACAGGAAAGTGAGTACTAGCAGAAACATAAGCTTATCTTGAATTCGATTTCTGTGTTAAATTCCACTTCAGAAATAGCTGGAATATCCTTTATACAACTGGCTCAAATAGAAACAAACAATTAGTTTCCAAGTAATCATTTGTTTGCAGCACTGTTTCAGGAAAGTAATTTTTTTAAAAAGATTTGAGATATGAGCTTGAATAAAATAAAAAACTTCATAAATGGAAAAAATGAATCTCTGATGCTCAAATGCTGAGCTGAAAAGATAAGTGAGTTTGACTGCAATTGTACTTAAGAAGGAGTTGTCTTTTGTAACACAGCGTGGCTAAACAGAACAATTTTTCTGCGCAGATTTGTAATCTCTAGTTAACATTGACTACACTGTAATTGTCTTCTGAGTACAAAAACGCTATTATGTTCTACAGATTGTAAATTTTGTTTAAATGGATTTGTTTCCTCTTAGGGCTTAGGAAAGACAATTCAAGCTATTGCATTTCTAGCTTATCTTTACCAAAAGGGCAACATGGGTCCGCATTTGATTGTTGTGCCAGCTTCAACAATAGGTAAGCTACAAGCTTCAAAATTAGTTGTTCATTTAAAGAATAAAATATCATGGGCAGACTGAAACAAAGGTAATTTTGTAAAGGAAAACCTGATTTTCTTATGGTGTTACTCAGCTCCTTAAGTAACTTGAACTGGAATGCAAACCATACTGAAGGCATGCTTGTTCTGAATTAATTAGGCCTAACATGGAATTTTTTCAATATGATATGTATGCTTCACAAAAAAAGTCAACCTGCTTGTTGAAATTTGTCTCTTTTAGCAAAGTAGTCTTTTCAGTTACTAAATGTTGGCTGAAATTCCTGGTCTTCAGGCTACGCTCAGGATTAGGTTTCATGGCATTTGAGACATTCAGTGTCTTTTTTAATTCAGAATGTGTCAAAGCAGATCAATATCCTAAACTGATGAGGCTGTCTTTGAGATATGTATTTTAATTGTTCAGTGGCCTCAGTCAAAAGCAGACAGAATATGGTAGAATAAAATATGTCAGAAAAGCTGGTGAGTCTGGAGAAACTAGTTCTGTAGGGAATTTAACTTGGTTTTGTTGAATGATTATAGAAAGGAGAAAGTGGCAAGTTTTATTTTGACAGTAAATGCTGATTTTCGTAGAAAATGCTTATTTGGACTTCAGAAATTCCTCTTAACACATAGAAAAACTTTGTTGTTTCAGCGTCAGTTTGAAATTGCCATTTTCATTATGCTTTTAAAATCCACTAAAACCCGTTTTTTAAGATAACTCTTAAAAATGCGTGTTACTTAAAACCTGAGGCGTACATAAATGTGTAAATGAAGTTGTTTTTCTGAAGTGAATCGTAGAGGCTCATGAATCGTAGTAGCAGGTTGGCTTAAGCCATCCATCTTGGGGCTGCCTAGGAAATGCCATCTCCCTGAGCTTTCCTGATACTTCCCTGGAGGTGTCTCCTCAGCTCCAATCTGGACCAAGTGGCATTTAACGGAGATTCCCTTCTGATGTTTTTGGGTCAGCACTTGTGTTGGCTGTCAAGCAGCTTCCCCTTGGGCATAGTAACATCACCGGTGGCTGCTCTGCTGGCTGCACACCTGGAGCTGGGTAGGGCTGTCAAGCTTCCTTGCCTATTCCCAGAGGCACTGTTTCTCCTAATGAAATGCTTCCGGGTGCGAGTAGAGTACCAACAGATGAAGTGATTTGCCCTCTGAGCAATTAACTGTCTAGGGAAGAAATAGGGCTGAAAAGTTAAGCGTTGTGTTATTTTTACATGGTTGTTACAGACCATTCAGAGTCTGTTTCTGTAGGAGTTTAAAATGCAAGGTGGTTAAGCAAAAGTTACTTAAAGCCCGGTTGTGGGTTGTTTCATTTTCCTAAATATTACCAGGTTTTCCAGCATTGAGACAGAAAGTTTCTTGACCTTCAGTAGAATTTAAAGGGATTTGCCTTAAAATCAGGTGTTTGGTTTAATGCTGAGGTGGGTCTGAAGTTATGTAAGTCATAATAAAGTATAAATTATTTTTTTTCTGTTTATTTTAATGGTGTTTTACAGATAACTGGATAAGAGAAATTCGTCTGTGGTGTCCTGATCTGAAAGTCCTTTTTTACTATGGTGAGGAATCCAATTTAGAAATGAATCCAGAAATACAGTTGCTTTCATGGTCACCCTAAGAAAAAAATGAATTGCTCATGGAAGCATTGTTTTAAGACAGTTCTTTAAATGCATGTATTTATTGCTGAATGTGTTTCTGCATACTGTCCTAAATTTTTTATGTATATAAATATATGTAATTGTACCCATTTTATACTTCGTTCTTTTATAGGCTCCCAAGAAGATAGGAAACGTCTCAGAGGTGAAATAATTCATAAAATGGTCGATTTTAATGTGATTATAACTACGTAAGTACAGCACTTAAATAGCAAGTGAGATTTAGTTAGCTCCTGCTGACCTCTAGTGGTGCCACACAACAAACAGTGTTAGGTATGAGAAAGGAACTTATTTTTGTTTCCAGAGATAACTAGGATTTTATTAATGTGTGACAGATACTATGTAGTAGAGGCTTTAGATATTATCTCTCAAGACATACTGATAGATAACATATTACCATGTAATAGATTCGCACAGTTTGAGGGAAAGTGTTACTGAGAGTACTGGCTCATAGAGTAAATTTGTGAGTAGTAAACTGTGTTATGGTTGGTTACTTCTAAGCAGTTTTACTTACTGCCCTTCTTGTATTCTCTCCATAACTCTTCACAATTTTAGAGTTTCTGATTTGATTGTCATAACAGTATGTCCATGTTAAATTTACATTTAATGTATCTTTTATGATGTCTTTCTCTGACAGATACAACTGTGCAATTAGCAGCTCAGATGATAGAGGACTGTTTCGCAGATTGAAACTTAACTATGCAATTTTTGATGAAGGTCATATGCTCAAGAACATGAACTCTGTACGCTACCAGCACCTTATGACAATTAATGTAAGAGGCTTAATTATTGTTGGGTTAGAGGGAACAACTGCTGTTTTTTCTGTTTTGTGTTTACAGGCTTGGGCAAAATGTGTATTAACTGTAAAGTTCATATACACATAATGTTCCAGAAACTGCAGTATGCAAGTGGATTTCAGTGTCGGTGTGGTCTCAAGAGTGGATTCTGTGGTGTTGTCCTGGATTCAGATAGCTGAAACCAGGACAGTTGTGACTCTTTCAGAGAGACAAGCTCCCGAAGAAATGTGCTAAATTCCCTGTAGCGTCATTACAGTGACGGTTCAGTTTCAGTATTGAACAATTTCCCAGTTTTATCTCACTGTAAAAGTAAACTAAAGATAGTAAATATGCTATTCTGGTGACTTGTGCTAAAACACTGTAGTATTTAAGGACCTACTCTGATTGGACTGTGCAGGAAAAGCTAACTTTAAAGTAATTTTTTCTTGTAGCCTGTGGCCTGAGTCAGCATTTTGAAGAAGAGCAAACTTGAGTATAGCTCTTTCTCCAATTACTGTGATTTAGCACTGTTAGCATCTGTACAATAATAATATACGTATGATCACCTACTTACAACTTGCTTTTCAAGATCCTATTTTCATCAAAAGCCTTTTTAAGAAGCTGATCTTCAAGCAATTAAACTATTGCTCTTGCTTGCAATTCAGAACTAGTGCATAAGTAATGTATGACATTAGAATAAATATGATATAAGAGCAATAATTAGCCAGTTACTTAAAAAAAAAACCAAACCACCAACAAACAAGCCAAACAGGAAGAATCCTAATAAACCCAGGAAGGCTTTTCTTAAATCTGGATTAGGGTCTTGAGTAGTCTGAAACTGATATGTGCTCAGTTCCTCACAGATCTGTAAATAGCTTTTTTTGTTTTAACCAAGAAATTATTGCATGAGACTTAAATATTTACTGAATTTAAATAGCTATAATTTAAACCAAGCTCTTTTTATCACTTCTCCATAGCTGTGTTGTTTCTGCCAATATTAATATTTAAGCTGTTCAACTGATGTTTCTCACTGCTGTTTTCCACTTCGAACAAACAGGCACAGCATCGCTTACTGCTGACTGGGACTCCGATTCAGAATAATCTGCTGGAATTGATGTCCATCTTGAATTTTGTTATGCCACATATGTTCAGCAGTAGCACAGCTGAAATCCGAAGGATGTTCTCTTCAAAAACAGTAAGTAGTGCATATTCTTCCCTTGAAAATAACTTTTTCATTTTTTTTGCTTGAACACTGCTCTTGCTGTATAACTCATGTTATACTGGTATCTTATGGAAATGGGTAATGTGATGATAAAAATCTAGAACATGAAGCAATGAAATGAACTATACAAAGAAATAATGTGTTATATAACAGGGCATCTCAGAATGCTAATGGTCCTGTTAGATCTATCTGTTCCGGCTGTTTTTTTCAATGAGTTAGAATAGTTAAGGTAGTGTTGTTACAGCTGAAAACTTCACACTCTAATTAAATTCTTGCAATGTTTTCCTTAGAAGAATGTTGAAGAACAAAGCGCATATGAAAAAGAGAGGATTGCACAGGCAAAGCAGATAATAAAACCGTTCATCTTGAGAAGAGTAAAAGATGAGGTAACGTTTTATCTTTAAAATAATGTTTTCATGTTATCAGAAATCTTTGAAACTAATGACGAAATTAGGGTCAAATTTTGTCAGTGCTAGTTTTAGCTTTTTATCTAGGGAGAGTAAGAAACTTGGGCTATCTTACATCTTTCATGAGTTTGCGAGAAAAAATGTGACCTGCTGCAGCTTTGAGTTTTGATACTTGCTGTCTACAGTTAAGAATTATAGTTGGGAAAGATCACTGAAAGATGATTTGGCACACTGAGAAGTGAGAAATTCTCCACATTAACCACAAAAATATTTGTGACTTCATAGTAGTGACATTTTATTTTAACTGAAAGGATTAAGGTAGTGAATGTGCCTGTATGTATTTGTATATATGTTTGAGTAGAAATGTGTGTTACAAGTTACTTTGCTTCATCAAACTTTTTCTTTTTTCATTCTAAAATCCAAAACCTTTTTGGATTCTTCTATTTAGAATTGCACATAAGAGGAAAACTGAATAGTGACCTGAAAAGTGTTTCTGTGTATATGCATGCTTCAGTAGATGGTAGTTTGATGAGACTATCTCTGATTAGCAGAGGAGTAGGCTCCAGGTATTGCATGTATTATTATTTCATGCAGTTTTAGAATGTGCTGGTCATGTTACATGTTGAGGGCTAGTGGGTGTTATGTATAATCCACATCAAGTTCTGGATAAGTCAAACTGCTGACTCAGTGAAGTTGCAGCCAATTAAAGGAGTTAGGATGGGAAGAGTGCGCAGAGTAGCTTAAAAGCAGGCTTGTAAGATAGTACAGAATTACTGACCTCTACAGTACAGTTTTTTACCTGTTATGTTTTTATTTTGTCAGGTCCTTAAACAACTACCTCCCAAAAAAGATTTCACTGAATTGTATGCCATGTCTGAGAAACAGGGACAACTATACTGTGATCTCCTAAAAAAGTTGAAGAAAAATGTTAAGAGTAATGGTATGTGACAGTCTTGTTTCCTTTTGCTGGATTTTTTACATGTCTGGAATGTCAGATGTGACTACAAAGCCCTTGCTTTGTAGAAATGTCTTGATACTCATAAACTGACTGTATCCCTCCTGTGGATTTTTCGTAAGTTCAGGTTATAGGTGAAATGTCAGCTATTACAAGTAAAGTTCTGAGAGGTAGAGATGTGTCAAATAGGAATCTGTGTACCTCTCCTGAATATGCCTTATTTCTTTGTTAACAGAGAAAAACTCTGATATGGGAAATGTGATGATGCAACTTAGAAAAATGGCTAACCACCCTCTCTTGCATCGCCAGTATTACACAAATGACAAGCTCAGGAAAATGTCCAAGCTTATGCTCAAGGTAAGATGATGACATTCCAAAGCAGTCTTTCATTTCTCACCATTTTTAATGCAACTTAAATAGATTTGATTTTTTTTTTTTTTAATTGTCAGTCCTCTGGTCAAAGATGTGTCTTTGCAAAACTTAATTCATTATTGCTGTTTTTTATTTCTCTGCATCTATTCAATGTTATGATCAAGCTCTATATGTGTCTAACACTGATTTTTGTATCAGATATTAGAATGGAGAGAACAGCTATGGGACTGCAGTCCTCTTCTTTTCATTAGCTCCCCCTTAACACCTCTTCCTTCCATCCCAAAATTTAAAATCAAAGTACTTATCTTGGGTGGGCTTTTGAGTTTACTAGTATTTTCTGAGTAGCGAGAAATCCAGGCTGTACAGAACTAAAATAGGGAAGGCATGAGTATTGAATGGTTGAGGACTGTTTTGTTTTGTTTTTAATTTGGCTGGAGGTAATGCCTGTGGAGTTTGGGGAAAACGTTGCTTCTTTCTAAAGTATAAAAAAAGAATAAAATCAGAATGTGCAACAAGGGCTTTAAGAAAGTTGCAGCTAGCTTTGAATGTCTTCGGTTTTGTTTTAAGATAAAGCCAGCCAAGGCTGGGGGGAAAGGAAGAAGTGACCCACTGGGTTGTGAAGGATTTTTGTCCCTTTTTACTCCTGCTCATACCATTGTACCCTCCAGATATGGCTTTTCTTCTCCTCTTTCTTCCAGGCATGACATCCCTCTACCCACCCTACATCTTGGGCTGGGCTTCCCATGTCTTCTACCATCTATCCAAGGATTGGACCTCCCTTTTAGGGAATGTGTCATCAGGGGAAGAGATCTGATACGGGGGTGAAAGGTCGTAGGGCTTGATGGGAACTAGGTAATTGCTATGGAGGTTATACATACATCTTAGTTTTCGGTAGTGCAAGTTCTTATAAACACTGAATTGCAAAATAATGATCCTCTACTATAAACCTGGGGTTGCAGAGTTCATCTTTTGTTGCTTGCATGAGCCACACCTTGGCCTTTGTCCATGTCTGATTGTGCTACTTTGGCTTTTGGTTTGGTTTTTTTTTTCAGAGATTCTGGATGTTGTTGTGTGGTGTTCTTGGTTTTTCTCATCTGTTTGCAAGACTGTGTATTACATTATTTCGTTTCATTTCTGCTAACAGGAACCCACACACTGCGATGCTAACCCTGACCTTATCTTTGAAGATATGACGGTAATGACAGATTTTGAGCTGCATTTGCTTTGTGAGCAATACTCTCACATCAATGGCTTCAAGTTAGACATGGACCTGATCTTGGATTCTGGAAAGTTTAAGGCACTGGACCACATTCTCTCTGACCTTAAAGAGAAGGTTGGTGCTGAAGATGTCTGAAACATCTTTTCCTGTCCATCTGGAGGGTGGCTGTAAATAACTGGTCAAATTAACTAGCTGTATGTGCAACCCTGTTGCTTTTCTGTGGAGTATTACAATGTGTTTTAGTGCATGTGCAGCATTGCAAAGCAATGCTTACAGCTTTTAATGTGCAAACCTGCCTATGCGCATCCCTTTAGAGACAGCTGAAATAAGCTTTCCCATTTTCCCAAGTTTCAGAATAGTCATCCCAAGTTAACACTACTTCTCAATCTACATAGGGATAGCATTATTTTCATAGCTCATTAACTTTGACCTTTTGTCATTTGAGTAAGTCTGTATTACATTAAAATAATCACGCATGTGTTAAGCAAGTGTAAAGATAAGATGAGGTCACTGCTTTGACTCACAGATTCAGGCTGGCTTATGTTACAAATAAGCATGTACCATAGTACTTCAGAGTGTCCTGAATTTGCACAAGGGTTTGCTGTGCATCTGTCTGATTATTTCAGACAAAAGGGTGCTGCTAGTCAATCCTGTATGGAATATAGCTTAAATTTAAGTTTTTAATGAAAATATTTTCTTTATGTTTATAGAGGGAGTAGATCTGTCATTTATGCGTGTGACATGTGATTTCTAGATTGCTTGAGTCACCTAAGTGCAAAGTATCTAGAAAACAAATTGCGCTGATAAAAGGTGGGTTAATGCAGCAGCAGTACGGGATATGATGCCTTCACTTAAAGTTGGTCCTGACTTGTTGCATTTCAGCAGAGCCTTTTAGTTCAGAAAATAGGGATTCAAAAATCAACTATGCATACATATTTGCACTAATAAAGTATTTGTGTAGTTAGTTGTCTGTAATTGATGTGTTTTAAAACTTTTGTTTCACTTTGTCGTTTCCAGGGAGACAGAGTTGTATTGTTTAGCCAATTTACTATGATGCTGGATATCTTAGAAATTTTCCTAAAAGAAAAGCAACATAGATACTTAAGATTGGATGGAAAAACACAGATTTCTGACCGGTATGTGACTTTTTTGCTGAAGATGAGAGGGAAAAAAATAGATGTGTGAATGGGGAGGGGAGGGAAGAGAAGGGTGTGTGACTTAAAACCCTTGCTTTGGTTTTGCAATGTGTAGAATTTTGTGGTCACTGGCCATTAACTATAGAAGAGGTTGTGTATAACTGAGGGCTTATGCTTGATTTCAGATCGCCTTAGTAAGGATGAGGCAGAAAGGTGAGTTTTAGATGGTTGGGTTACAATCTCAGCCACCAAAATTCAAAACTTTAGTCTTCAGCAGTTCATGGTGTGTATGATTTGCTTCTGTACAGCTTGCCATGAGAAAAGGTCACTTGTATATCTTTTCCTTGGAAGTATAGTGTATATCTGTTACAATAGGCATACAAACCCATTTGTTTCTCTAGGACAAACCATTTACTCTGTCCTTTGCAGCTAAAAGTAGTGCAGTGCTTTTCTTTGAGGTGTGCTGGTTTTCTGCTGCTTCCTGATTTTTATTTTTTTTTTTTTTTAATGTTTCTTAGATGCTCTTTTCTTCATTTCAAAAATCCCTTGTTACTCCTTGTTACTGCTGTGGTATTACTTCCCACTTACAGCTGATGTCTGTTACTTCCCTTGTATATGCAATTAGTACAGAAGACAATCATGAAGCTAAATTCCTCCCCCCTCACCATTTGCTTCATGTATTTCAACCTTCCCTTGTCCTCCAACTTGCTCTTTGTGTTCTGTGATCATTGAAAATCTTTCCAACCCTCTTTTCATTCTTTGCTATTGATCTGTCATTCTGCTTATGTTTCTCTGGTCACTGCTGAGGACTGTTGGTACCCTTTTTCCTTCTGCATAACATCTGTAGTTTTGGGCTGCTTTGCAATGCTACTCTCCTCCCTTTCAGAAGATCATCATCCTAACTACTGTATTCAACTCTGGAGCCAGTGTAGTGGTTTCTCTGGCTTCATGTATGTTTTCTTGTGTTCTGCAGGATACATCTAATAGATGAGTTCAATAACAATAACGACATATTTGTATTCCTCCTGTCAACCAAAGCGGGTGGATTGGGAATTAATCTGACCTCGGCAAATGTTGTTATTCTTCATGACATTGACTGCAACCCGTACAATGACAAACAAGCGGAAGACCGATGCCATAGAGTAGGACAGACAAGGTAAGACTTTTTAATTGTAATGCTTGACTTTTCTTGGAGGCATGTTCTCAAAGAAGGCTAAAAGAACAATATTTAATGATTAAAAGGTCATTTTTAAGCAGAGATTTGTAAACCAGCTCTGGATTGTGTGGGAGCTAGGTAATTGTGTCTCAGCACATGTTGTGGCCAGAATAAACTTTATTTACATTCTCTCCTTATTTTTTCTCCAGTTCTCTAACTCACAAATTCTCTATAATCCTCGAATTTGTGGTGGTAAGAACTATTTCAAGGCAGATCTCAGGTCTTTGAAACTGTTTGGCAGAGCTCTTTTTTCTCTTTGGGAGACTTCTAAGCTCTGAAGAGTGAAACCATGGACTGTTTTAGAGTCCTTTGTCAGAATAAGCTGATGTGAGAAATAAAACACATTTAATAACTGGTATTTGTGTAGTATAGCATGAGAGGGAAGTTAAGTTGTTTCTGTTAATAGAAATTTTGGTGACAGCCCAGACTTGTGGTGACTGGAGTGCAGGAGAAAACAAGTTTTCTGGCAGTGCAGAGCACAGTTGGTCCAGACAGAAAAACCAGAAGCTTTTTCTATTGCCCTTTTGTTCATTTCCTCCTTGTTTTAAACTGAGCTGAGCAAAGGCATAGCACCCTTCCCTTTTACACTAATCCAAAGAAACTGTAAAAATTGATTCATCCTATTTTGTGGTTTTCAGGGAAGTGAAAGTCATAAAGCTAATCAGTAAGGGGACTGTTGAAGAATACATGCTCAAAATCAGCGAGCAAAAACTGAAGTTAGAACAAGATATGACTGCAGCAGATTCAGGTAAGTCTCTTGCAAGTAATGATGTCCACTTAAGTGAATTAAGGTTGTTGCAATGTATTATTCTGAGAAAGAGGAAAAAAAAGTTTTTGATGCGGACAAGCTTTTTTTTTGCCCCATGTTAAATAAGATGTATTTGTGCTGGTGATTGTGCAGTTTGACAGGCAGTCCGTGTGAGTCTGACACACAAATCAATGACAGACTCTTACAAGTAGAGGATTTCATACAGGTTTGGGGATCTAGACTTTTGTCTGTGTGAAACATTTTGAGCTCTACTAACCCTTGTTCCTATTCCCTAGGAGAAGAAGGAAGCATTCCAGCGGATATAGCCATGCTATTAAAAGCTTCATTAGGTCTCTAAATATGCTGTGAAATTCGAGGAAGAAGGTGATACTTTACTCCATGGACTCTACATTTCTGATTAACTTGAGTTTTATGTACGTTTATAACTTTTTGTAGCTTATTATTATTATAATTATTTCATGTTGATGAAAATTTTTAATGCCAATAGCATTCTTTTAATGCTTAAGAATATTAATGGCCCAAATGTGCCAACATTGGATGCTGAAAAAACATCTTTTACAGATTTTCAGAATAGGGACCTGTGTAGTCATCATTTCAATAAATCTGCTACTGCTTTAGATCTGTCAGTATTTTTATAATTATTTCTACCTCCAAATATATATATTTAAACTGTCAGTTTCACTGGATTACACATATAGATTTTTTTATATGTGCCTTATTTGACAATGCTCGAGTCCGTTCCACCTAGTCACGAGTTGTTTGACGTATCATTCTGGCTTTGTATCAACTTGCTCAAATAAAATTCCACAGGTTAACCAAATGTTTCATTTTGTGGTTATTGGGGGAAGGGGAGAGGGGGAATAATTTGCATTTATAAAGCAAATAGCTTTCAAACTAGCTGAAATGTTCCATTTGAACTGATCTGGCTTTATCCAGCACTAATTAATTACTAAGGTTTCATCATTCACCAATCACAGTTGTTTTAAGGATACTGATTATAAAAGCAGAATTCCTGCCAAATGGACTTTCCATCCAGGTTGCAGGGTTTTTTGTCAGTCCTTGATGCAGATACCAGATCTGTGTTCTGACAGTGAAATGCCTTAAACGCAAAGCGCATTTCTTGCTCTTCTCTGGAAGTTTCAATGAATTTTTAATTTATCTCAGTGAAATGAAGAGCTTCAGTGCTATCAGTGGTGAGGTGTGCCTTCACCCGAAGTTTATAATCTCCTGGCAAGGATGTGATTTGAGGAGGTAGGAGAGAAGGATGTCCATTTCCTTGGACAGAGGAAGAGACTGAAATTCAGTCTTTTGAACCCAGGAGTATTTAAGATTTAAGACTGCTGCTTTTTTAGAAGCTGGGAAAAGGCAAAGTGTGGGGAAGTCCTTATTGTCACAGCTGTTGAAGTCTCACCTGCTGTGTGCTCTGTGCAGAGCTCAGTAGTTTGTGTGGTGTTACGGTGTGGTATGTGATACGTGTGATATATATCGGTTAATGTAGTCTGGCTGAGGAGTGGTTACTCCTTAGACAATCTCTTAAGGGATCTTTGATTGTAGAGTCACCATCCTTGGAGATACTCAAAAGCTGTCTGGACACAGTCTTGTGCGGCTGGCTGTAGGTGGCCCTGCTTGAGCAGGGAGTTCAGACCAGATGCCATCCAGAGGTCCCTTCAGCCTCAACTGTTCTGTGATTCTGTGTCTGCATGGAAAGATGTACAGGGAAAAAAAGACATAATGCAGCTATCTGTAGTCTATTGAAGAAGTGAGCGGGAGCTGAAGAAATAAAAATCTCTAGAGAGGTAGAACAAAGCATGCAAGGAATTGGAAAGGAGGTGAAGATGCCACATTGGGATGAGCAAAAGACTGGACCTTGCTTTCAGTTGTGCTATTACCTGTTTGTCTCTGAACTGTTAGTGGTTGATCGGTGTTACTTATATGATTCAATGAAATAATATGGTGAGAGGGAAAAGCAAGTGTGAAGGGAAACACTTTCCCAGCAGTGGCCATTTTCAGCCAAGAGGATTGCTCAAGTTTGTTTTGGCTTATCTGCTTACACCACACAGTGGGGTCCTCTTGCAAGCACTTGTCTCCCCTTGAGTTTGTATAAACCACTTGCATCTACAACCCTCCGCTTTGCCAGGGTTTCCACCTACCTGTTTACCCCAGTGCCAGAACAACCATTCATTCATTCATTCATTCTAAACCTGGTTTCCACCACTGCCCCCCACCAATTTGTCTTCTCCTTAGTGGAAGAGGTAGCTGCTGAATCTTTTGCAGCTGGTGTGCTCATGGAGAATGGGCACTGGTGTGGGTACCACCTCAGCTGTGCCGCTGCTTTTTGTTTGATTTGGGCTTTTGGTGGTTGGTTGTTTTCTTCCGTGGCCCAGCATACGTTTCAAAGAGGCTAAAGAAAGTGCTTTAAGAAGCTTGAAGTCTGTTGACTAAGCAGGTCTTGGGGTTTTTTATCCTCTCTGCTAATTACCCTGCTTTCCTCCAGAGCAGGAGTCTGCAATAAACAAAGTATTGTTGAGATTGCATCTCTCCAGGAAGGTTTATTCATCTTCTGAGATCCGACAGGACATAAATCGGGTTGATCAAGCACTTTATTAGTGGGGAGAATGTGGTTGAAACCATACTATTCCCTCAGGCTTTACTCTACTAAATCAGCTTTTTAGTCTCCTATAAATGGATGCAAGTGGTAGATTTTGATTTGGCGTAGCCTACCCATCTGAAATTAATTTAAATGATTCTAAAATCAATAACTTAGGAAGTTTGTTGTATTGAAAACTAAACATGCATTTGTATTTTCCAGTCTAAAAAGCTGATCTACATTATGGTCTTGGGTCTTTTCTGGATCCAGGCTGCAATGGCTGGAAGTGCTTGCACTCTGTCCCTGAGAGCCAGCAGCCTGGGGTAGTTGTCTGCCAGGTCAGGTTTGCAGGACAGAAGTGTCGTACTGCACACATCCCAGTAGAAATCTGCCCATGTTACCTGGTGGAAATGGGAGAGAAAGCAGTAAAGTTTACTTGGTAATCTCAAAAGATGTAACTGCTACTGATAGTATCAGCAAACTGCAGAAATGAAACGTGGGTTGATCTGGTTTGTGTAAGGGGTTTTTTAAGCCTATAATTATAGAACGTGTAATTAGGTTGCGGTGCAAGGCTTGATTTAAGTAAAAATTGGTTAAATAAAGCCCTTGCTATGAATATTACTTGCATTATAATATTAATCTTCCCTGCTGAAACTGTGCTGCCGAGAAGTGTTTTGATTAGTTTCCGAGCAGTTTTGGGTAAAAAAGCGGATTACATTTTCACAGAGTTATTTTCATATTGTCCTATAAACTGGCCAGTGATAAGCGGGGTTCTAAACTCCCGTCTATATTGACCAGTACAAAGGCATTTATAATGTTTTTTGTCAACATACTTCTAAACGGGTTTAGAAAATGCTGATCCTAGTCCTGGTTTACCTCACTTCTCTAATAGTACAGAAAACAGTTTTCACTTTGCAATCGAGTGACCGATGGTGTACTGGTAATAACAAAGAGTTACAAGAGGGAGGAGAATTGTTCCATGGGCTGGCATGAAATCCAGAGATTCAACAGTAGTCAATGAATTTATTTTTCTGGCAACCTGATTGGAATAGAGAAATGAAAACTATACTTACAGACTTCCCTACCAGCCAGGTGTTATCCCCTAAGAAAGTATCCACGTCTTTCAGTAACTCGGGTGCTTTGTTCGTGAGGATATCATCAAATGCTTGTTTCTGGGGAATGAACAAAACACAAAGATGCACGACAATGCAGAAGGACAGTAGTCCCCAAAATTGAATTTTGGGCGTTTCTTACTTGTGAAAGAGAAAGCCAACATCTGAAAAAGGGGACAATGAAATCATTTAGTCTACCCCAAACTTCAGAGAATGGCCAGTTCTCTTTGGAAGAAGGAATGTGTTAACATCCAAGTGAGGATCAATACAGCAAACTGCAATTATCTAAGGTAAGTGAAGAAATGCAGAGGATACACTTGGATACTTGCAATGGGGCACTACAGAACTTAGGAAAGCTGAAGTAATTGCCCATGAAGTGGCTTAAATGCTCAAAACACAGCATTTCCGGCTCAGTGAGCCATGGCTTAAGCCCCAGTTGCTCCCTTATTGCACAGCTGAGAGCTCCTGGATGCTGAGACACAAGGTGTGGGATGATGCTGCTTGTTTACCTGTGCTAACAGCCACCCAGCTGCACCAAGATGGGAGCCCTGCCATAGATTTGGGAAGAATCCATCTATAAAACAGATTCAATGTCTCGTGGTCTTTTTGGTGACTCTTGGATGCCATGCTTTCTAGTGCACAGGGTCTCAGGTTTCCAGAATCCCTTAAGCTCAGTCTTTGTGTGCTGTCAGATGCTGGTCAGCTATCAGCCATTCTCATGTGAGATGTGTAACCTGGGTTTTGAGCTTTTGCTGGGTTTATCTTTCGACTTTGCTGTTAGCAGGTTATTCTCCTTTTTTTTTTTTTGTCTTCACAGCAATGAGATTTGAGGTGGTTAAAATACATTTTTAAAGGCTGAAGTCTGCGCTGAAGGGTATGGGCCTTATTACTTCTGTGTTAATGGATGAAGGATGAGGTTGTGTATGGTGGTGTTTCTCTGCTAGCTGTTCCCCACAGCAGGAAGTTTTAAGGCTGCTTTTAAAGGGTTAGCTGTTTCTTTTAGAGAGAGAAACTGGTTAATCCTAGTAAATTCTACTAGTACTTCTAGTAAATGCTCCATCCCTGGCAGTGTTCAAGGCCAGGTTGGACAGAGCCTTGGGTGACATGGTTTAGTGTGAAGTGTCGCTTGCTTCAGGTGTGATCATGACAGTAATTATCCTCAACTACGGAAGTATGCAGTCAGCCAGTGACACTGGCGGGGACAGGACCAGGATCCACCTTCTGGAGTGGCGGGAACTCTTGTCTCAACCCTGGAGCTCTCCAGTAAGGCATGACAAAGCTACTGCAGTGCCAGCTTTAGTTTTTTTATGAGGGGTGTAGGTGAAGGGAGACTCTGTCCTGGCACCAGGGGAGCTTCCACAGGCAGCATCCACCTCTGCTTCCTTTACCTTGCTTGGTTTTCTCTTTCGTACTGGCCAGGTAGCATAATGCATCCTTTCATGTTTCTCTAAGGGATGTGTGTTCCTGTAAACACTTGTCTAGGAGAAATTTTCTGACTCCCGTGTGTAAATTACTTCTATCTGTCTTTATGAGACCATGAGACGGGACTCCTACCACAAGGTGGTAGCAGTGGATCCGGGAGGAGAGAGGAAGAACAGCTAACAGTGGGGAAAATCGATTCCCAGCAAGCAAGCTTCTTGATCTTCCTTGGCCCAGAAACACTTGCTTGCATACGTGCGTACAGGCATACAAGGGCTTCCTGAGAACTCTCTCCTCCTTTAATTTAACCGATGGTGACACGGTCTGGGTCATTATTTTGGAGAAGTGCTTCACCATGAGCTGGGACACACGCAGGCGTTACGATGGGAGTTTCCTTGTAAAGGAGTAGCAGTAGTGCTGCTTCTACACTAGCACGTCAGCAATATTGTGGTTGTTCCTAAATGATTAAAAATCATGAGTCAACCTCCCCTACCCAAATTAAGAAACTTCAGGAAATCACTAGGAAATTAAGCAATTCATATTTTTTTAACACTAAACTCTCCAAATACTCTCTCAGATTTTCACCTGCAAGTTTTCAGAGCACTTTCATATTGTTTCATTATTTATTATTGGTTTGGGGCAATATTTTGTGGTTTCCAAAATCATAAGAATGGTTTGGTTTGGAAGGCACATTAAAGCTCATCCAGTTCCACCCCCACCCCCCCGCCATGGGCAGGGACACCTTCCACTAGACCAGGTTGCTCAAAGCCCCGTCCAACTTGGCCTTGAACACTGCCAGGAATGGGGCAGCCACAGCTTCTCTGGGCAACCTGTGCCAGCTCCTCAACACCCTCATAGTGAATTTTTCCCTAATACCTAACCTAAATCTACCCTTAACTTTGAATGGAACTTGACAAATGGAAGGTGGCTGCACCCATAACAAATGGTGGGACCTGTTGTTATGCTTTCCTGAAGGGATCAGGTCATCTCCTCACTTCAGAGCCACTGTAACAGAGGAGTTAACTCACTCATCATCCTCTTCCCCCAGCAGCTGACCTGCATGCTTGCACTTGGAGCTTTGGAGAGAAGAACTGGACTGATGTCGAAACCAGCTCCAAATGCTGTAGGACTTGCCCATTACTGTGTGTTGAATCAGCTGTGGCAGCGTTTTAGCCTGGTCTCAGTATCTGCAGAGGCACTGCGTAGGACCAATGAGGGGCCACGGGGGTCTGAAGAGCAAGGCTGCAGCGACAGTGAGGGATGTGGTACCTCCTCTTTTTAGCAGCACCCATTACTAGTAATTGAAAAGCATTTGTTCCTGGCAGCTGACGTTATTGAAGACTGATACTTATTAAAATTCCACAAGAAATCAAGGAGCAGAAGCACAGAAAGAAGATGGGATGGTGCTGTTAATCTTGTTGAGTTAGCAGAAAGAAAAAGATTCAAGCTTAGTCTGTTTGCAACATGATACAGGTATTGCATGGTGTTGGCTAGGGTGGTGTCCTGTCTTTCCCCTTTGAAGTGCAGTTTGATGTATGCACATATGGCGCCCTTGATGGCCTTATTTCCACCAAAGGTGGAAAAAAATCTGAAGGAGAAGGTGGGAGGGAGCAGAAAGCCTTGGCTGGATTATCCTCAAGGAAGAAATACAGAGCTTCTTTAGCTCAGCTTTGCTGAGATGAGGTGATGGACCCAGGGGCTGACACACGCAGTGTCTCCAGTGGAGGTGCTCAGGTATGGAGTCATGCCCTATGTGGTATGTTTTGTTTAAACTAGTGATTGTCTTACTCTCACATCCTGGTTTTTCTCTGCCCAAGGGAACAGTGTCATGAAATCATCAATGGTGTCCACAATGGCATCAGCAAGCGCCTGTTCCACAGGTGTCTGGCCTGCCAGACCTGTGGGAAGCAAGCATATGAAGGGAAGTTAGAGACAGCATCAAAGGGAATTTCTGATACCTCAAAGGTAAACTCTGTTCTTTGTGAACATTTCAATATCTATATATACTCTCTAGGGGGCTTTTGATGCTAACAACATGCATTTGACTCCTTGCTTCTAGGTGCAATCTCATCTACCCTTGCTTTTCCCCCCTCCAGCCTCATACAGCCATCTAAGGTAGTGGGTTGTTCTTTTCATCACTTGAACTCCCACCCTGACTCCTGCTTCCTCATCTTTCTCTCTGCCTTCCTCTATCCCAGCACATTCAGTGAGGCTCAGCACTAATTCTTTTCTGTTAATCTTTTCCTATCCCAGCTTTCAATGTCTTTCTCCATCTCATGGTCTTTCCCTCTTGGTCAACACAATTTCCTGCTTCTGCGAAAGTCTGATTCACTTTCCCTCTCTTCTGCTCATTCAGCCCATTTAGAATCTTCTTGTGACATCCTGCTTGCTTTTGATCACTTCATTGTAATCAGACACCTTAGCCTAAGTTTGTCTTGTTTACAAATCTGGTTTCCTCCCCTGTTGTCCTGTGGCTTGCCTGCAGCCCTCTTAATGCTGCTATTTTTTCCCCTCACTTTCCTTTCACAGATCGGTGTTCACACTTTCACCTCTGTGCATGTTCAGGTCATCTTTCTCCTCCTCTCTTCTTTAAGACTCATTTGTAAGCTCTGTGTTTCCCATAAACCATATACCCATCCTCTTCCAAGTCATCTCCTATTGAAACAATATGCTCTTGCAGGTGAGAGGTGTCCTTCTCCTTTTGGGCATCAAATTCCGTGAGACTTCAGTAAAGAGTTGCTGGTGATGGGCACTGAAAAATGCTGTTTCTTAATTTTAAAGGATTGGTGACATGTATGCAGACTTAATGGCAGGACTAGCAAGTTTGACTATGAAGCTGAAAAGACTTCTTTCCCTTTCCATGCATGCTCTTCTTGTTGCTGTAGCTGACAGTGTGACTAACACTGCCAGGAGACCAGAATGGTCTGAATGTGCTCCAGAACCCTGGCTTTTGTGGCTGTTGCAAGCTGATGGGAATGCCCAAGTTAGAAATCCAGACTGTAAAAAGAGCACAGGTCCAGATCAGCATCCCATCAGGAGGTGGGAAGGGAGGAAGCGTGAGAGGAAGGCAGGTTTTCCCATCCGTTTCCATTACCATGTGGATGCTCATAATTTCCTTCTCTTGCAAGTAGTAGATTGTATCATGGATGGAGGAAACCAGCAGGAACACAGTATTGCAGACGTGCTGTGCCCTGAAGAATAGCCCTGTGCACTTCTGCTTGTTTCCTGAGTTGCAAAATGAGGGACATTTTGATAGGTGGGTTATGCCTCTTTGCTCAGAGTATAAAAAAGTAGGATAGTACTCACTTCTCAGTCCCAGTTAGCAGTTTGCTGATGTTCAGCACACCATGAACACATCTGCCTTCAGCCAGAGCAGTTTTGCAGATGGTTTTGAATGACAGCTTGCTGACCTAAAGCAAGCCCTGACTACCCTCTTTGATTACTTGCATTACTAAGTCATATCACTTTATCTACTCGCTTCAGTACTTCCCTAACATGTAAGTATTTAAAGATACAAGTGATGTCACTATCTGATCTAATCTCTCTGCAGCTCAGAATTGTTGCCTAAATCTGCTTCAGTGTTCTGTTTGCTGACTGTGATCATTTCTAATGCTTCCAAAACCTCCTTCTCCTGCTCTTTCTGGTTAGACTGGCAGCTCAAAGTTTAACTCCAGGGGAAACTGCCCTGAGAGCCTCAGGGAAGCCACAGGTTCCTGCTTTGTGTTATTCAGTGACACATGAGTAAAACTCATTGTCTGGAGAAGTAAGCCCACACCCCAGGTATTGTATGCAGCGAGGAAACTCAATCAGACCTAATGGGAAATTTCTGAGTTCTTCTGTAGGCACTTTACACACAGTGCAGATATGGAGCTGAGCCACCTGAGTTTGGCTCTGAACAGCATAGCATTTCACAATATGGGTTGTCACTTTGAACCCTTTTTTGTCTGGTTTTTTACTTTCTACATGACCTTTGAGTGACTCCAAACCCTGTCACACAGCATCCTAGCAATATGCCTTGCTCTACTTCTTCTTTCTGACCTTGGAACTGCAAGGGGATACAGCCTGAGATCTCATCAGGATTACGACAGCAGCCCCAACCCAGTCAGCAAAATTGGCACCAAATAATGGTAAGGAAGGCCACTGAACACGGGCATGCCACCATACAGTGCTTTTTAAAACCTTCAGTCTTTGAGTGGCACCTCTAAAAGCATCCTGTATGATATGTTGCTTTTCTGTGGTCAGCATTTGGTGCTGACAAACTATGGATGCAACAAGAATCAGATAACTATTAGCTGTTTGTGCCTGGGAAAAGCCCTAGTACCATTATTGCCACGTTGGTGTTGACTTCTACTTGGTTGGGCTTGACAAGCTGTTGGCTTGTTTCTGTTTTTGCTGTTAGTGTATTTTTCCTGAGCTTTAAAGGTGGGTGCAAAACAGACCACGAAAATAGTCAAATGTGTTACCTGATTCTCTGGCAAGGTATCTTGCTATTGCCAGGCTTTGGTGAATGGTAACTCCGTCTACTTCCAGAATGGGGATTTTGCCGAATGGGATAGCTTGGAGGAGAAAGCAAAAAAGAAAAAACAACCAAAAGTTAAATCACAGCCCTTAACGGTGGGAGTCTGTGATAGCTGCACTTCTACCACTTAGGCACTGTTATAGCACTTAACAGTATTTCTGTATGGAAATACATGGACTAAAATGAAGAGAACTAAGGTTGAGGATATAACCAGATCACACTGCAGAAGGCAACTATAGAGTAAAAACCAAGTACTGCATTTCCTATTTCCTAGGCTTGTGCTGTAAAGACTGAATGTGCCCCTACGTATCCTAAATTCTTTATGCAGGGAAACTTTCCGGTAGAATCTGGGTTTTTCCTTCACTTCCCTGTTTTTTCCTCCCCAGGAGAGTGACTGCTAAGGTTAAGCAAAGTACTACTGAAGATTTGCATGATCCACATGGGGGGTATGAAATAAAAGACTGGGTAAAGACTACAGAGGTGCTTTTCCATTTACACTTGTTTTAAATTCAGCAGCAGTGATTCAGAGAAGTATCTGCATTTCAGAACTTACATTGTGACAAGACATTTCACTTGACAGTCATCACCAAGAGACAAATATATCCTCCATACTGAACCACAAATGTTAAGATACTCAAATTTAGTTGACTTGGCTTGAATGGAGAAGTCATGGGGGAGAAGCCTCATAGAGAAGAAGCCCCCGGACTTCAAGATTAGGGGAAGACAAACTAAGCAGCTGTCATGGATATCTGTAAGATCATGGATATCTGTAAGAGAGTTTGAGATAAGAAATCAATCATACTTTTCAGCTATTAATTTAGTAGCATAATGTACATGAAAACTTGGACTGCTGTTTTGCTACACTTTGGAGAAGCTGCTGGCATGGTATCAAATTGGGCTGGAACATCTGAGCAAAGCTTAAGCTGGGAAAAACTGTAGTGTTTAGGGTAGTGAAATCTGCTCATGGGAACCTGGTGCTGTTCACCATCGGAACTTTAAATCTCTGCATTTCAAGGAATGTTATTTCATAAATTCCAAGTATGTGACTGCAAGTGCTGGTCACAGCCAAATGCTTTGTACCTGATTTTCATCTGGATTGCACTTTATGTATGCTCATCTTAAGACTGTAAAAGGGCAGTAGCAGAAAAATGAGCATGTTGACCATTGGAAACGTGTGAAGAACTTTCCAGGAGAACTGTCTTTATGGGACAGATGGAATGACACTTCTACTCCCTGAGTGGTTTTTAGTTCTTAATAAAAAGTAATAAATAATGAAGCCTCACGTGTTTGTGTTGTGTTTAGCAAGATGACTTCATCAATGATGAACACTGCCACGCGGCTCTGTCGTTTAGCATGCAGCGTGTGAATCACATCAGTTACAAGACCTTAGATGCCAAATCTGTATCTGCAAAATGAATTTGGCAGCTGCATAAGATATTCAGGACTTCTCTGTGCAATTTTTTCCCCTTGCATCTGAACACACTACTCATGGTGCATTTTGTCCCTCTTAAGTTTAGCACACTGTGAAGTATAAATTTTGATACTGATGACTAGAAGAAGCAAGAGAGCTCAAAGAGCATTAGCTGCTGTACCCCAGGGAGAAAATGTGTACTGCTACTTGTTATTGAAATGATAATAGACATGTTGCACAGAAAACTTCGCATGTTTATTATCTAGCGAGCAGCAAGGCCCTGGCAAGTCCATGTATTGCTTTACTGAGAATCCAGAGGGAAAATGATGCATTGTCGAAGGCTAAACTGAAAAGCTTTCTGGTTGTGAAAATGAAAAGAGCCTTGGTTCTGTGCTGTGGATTAATGGTTCAAAGTGCCCTGAGCCTCCGAAGCTCAGAAGCCTCCAAAGCCACAGAGCTGTGAAGGAACATTTGCTTATGCAGGGTACCAGCACATCTTTCAAGCAAGTGTGAGTAGAGGGGATGAGAGCGTGCGTGACTGCTGGAGGTGCCAGCATGGCTAGCCTACAGCCAACTTCAGATCCCCAGACCACACAGGGCTGTACACCAATGTCTGGCAAGAGGTAACAGCAAAAGTGCATCCAGCTCAGGAGCAATAGCAGCCGCCCCTGACAGACTTAACCAGCCTTTTCAGAGGCCCCTGTAGGAGTGCCACAGGCTGATGCAGCTTTGGCTAGGTCAACTAAGCCAGTGACTAAGCCAACCTCTGTGGCAATAACTGTCTAAATGACGATTGATGCTCAGGTTGGGAAACTATGGTTGCTTAATCTCGAAACTGAATAGACGATTTTCTGCTGTGTTTACATACAGGGTAAAGTCTAAGAGCCACAACTCTGTCTGATGTTTCACTTTATCAGTTGCAACAAGGAAAATGAAAGATGGTTTGTTTGTGTAGATGCATTACTTCTTAAGAAACCTTTACAGCAAAAGGTGGGAGGCATCTTTTTGACAGTTGAGGAATATGGATCAAGGTGTGAAAGGCAGCTTGGGTCGCAAAGTGGTTGTTATCTCTCATATTCTGTTTCTCAGGAATCTGACCATTTCTGGATTCACTTCTTTTTTTTCCTAGTAGTTGACAGAATTAAAGAGAATTGCTATTCATTCCTCGAAAACATGACTAGTACCTACAAAACGCTTCTTCCTCAGTGCTGAGCTATTTTCGTTAAGATCTGGTTACTCTTTCCTGGAAAAGAAACTGAGTTTACACTTAAAAATACAAATACAGCTTTGTTTTGTGTGCATTACAAATATTCATACACTTGCATGATTCATAATGAAAGTCTAAAATTAATAAATGAGAGCACATTTTATTGCACATTGTCCCATGCAACTTTAATTTCCAAAAGTCATTATGCTTCGATTTATAATGAAGCTTGGGGTTTTTTTGCTAAGAGGCAGCATATCTATCGCCATCATTACTAAACAATGGATTATCTTAAGCATAAGAGATGGTAAATGGGAGATGTTCCTTCCTTTCTTGTGTGTTCAGAATGCCATTTGAATTTTTCTCATAAAGAAAAAAGGAAAAAAGTTGTGATTTGAACATAAGCCAGTGCTTATGCGCACTTGTGCTGTGCAGATCATTGTAAAAATCATTGTTTCTTCTTGGGTTCAGGGTGTGCTGTTCTTGCACACCAGAAAGCATGGCAGATACCCAGGCTGCTTTACAGCTGAAGAAAATAGCAAAGAACAGTCAAGGAGCAGAAAGTATTTATAGTACCTCTCTTCTCTCTTGTGCAAAAAGGTATAATGGCTTATAAAGTTGCATTTTCAATCTGGAAAAGTTGGGGAAGGGGGGAAATCTCTTTGCCTTTGAAGCTTTATTATCCAAAATTCACGTATCAAGACCAAAGTTTTTAGTAACCTGCAGTGAAATACGTCTTTGCTCTTGTAACTCAAAAAACCAACTTCCTGTATTGATAAATTCGTAGCAAAACCAGGAGATTGACTGATTCCCTGTGAAAACTTGAGACTTCCTTTGCTAAGTGGAGAAGAGAAGGGTGGATTTGTATCACACAGTTCATCCTAAAGCAGGATGCAAAGAGCCTTCAGGCTGGATGGGTGCAGTTTGATTGCTGGAGGCAAGGTCAGGGTTTAACAAATGACCTCAGTGTGGTCTGTAGACACCTTGCCGGTAGCCCATTTCTTGAAGTGTGACAAAAGCCGCAGCCATCTACACAAGGGCTCCCTGTGCACAACAGAAAGCCATATGTCTGTACATAAATTTGAGCCGTTACCCTTAAAGTCATTAATATAGGTTTCTGTGGCTTGCTTTGAGTCTCCTGTGGTGCTTTTCACCCCAGCTCTGCTCATTGACAACCTATGTTCAAAAAACCTCTGGGCATGGCCAAATGTGCCATGTGTATAAGTATTGTATCAAACCTGCTATTTTTTACATGGTTTTGATGAAAGAGACAGTTTGTGTGACTCCAGATGAGCAAAGCAGATAGGTTCTTTCCTGCCAGGCTCCTGCTTTAGGCGAGCAAGTGAAAGAGGTGCCGCACGAAACTGGAGTGTGAGAGGGATCTCAAGTGGGGAGAATGAGGTTGTGGGGGCAAGTCATGAAACAACATGTATCAGAAAGCAATCGTGAATGAACAGTTGAGCCAGAGTAGTGCAGACTGGAAGGACACGCATGTCACTTGACTAGTTTTTCTTTAATCTTGGTCGGTTAGAGGGCTGCTTCATGCTTACGTCAGTTTATACCCTTGTGTATGCATATGGATGTCATTTCCATGCTTTTCAAAACAGTGTTGTCTTGCGGAGTTTCTGACTCCCACTTGAGCAAATATATTTTAAGAAGGAGGAAAACTAGAAAAAAACTGTTGCTGTCATCGGACAAACAGCATCATTTCTCAGGCATGCATGAAATAGATGACCTTTCCTTTTCAGTTTCTGCTTGCTTTGCTGCGCCTTTGAAGTAGAAGGTGCTACAAATGCTTGTGTTGATTTCCAGATTTAGATTGAAAACTCACTGAAAAGAGGAACAGGGTTTTTAAAAGGAATGTGGTTTGGATAACTAAAGTCAGTTATCCAGAAAAGTTAGTTAGCTCCTTTAAGTTGAACTTCATGAGCGAATTCTTGCTTTTCATGTTATCTTGGTTATTCAATGGTTTTAACATTGAATGCCGGCATGAAATCTGCACAGGCTTTACACTGTCCATGAAGAAAACACTGACACAGAGGGTGAGCATAAGTCATCAGACCGATCTGCAGTTTCTCTTCTCATTTTAGGAAGGACCCACTGAAGTACCTTTGAAGTGTTCAGGATTTGGATGAATTTCTTTTTACTTTACTTTAGTTTTGATTGGCTTTTGTGAATAAAACTGTGATGTTTATATAGTCTGCTGGATGCTGAGCAGGGGAGATGAGGCCCAATGTGTGTTAAAAACAAGGACACCTGTATAAATTGCCTCAATCCCAGTAAGTCCCTAAGGGCTGTGATAACTGTTCACATTGTAGCATGCCTATAGGTTCTCACTAGTGTTGTTCAGGCCTTCCCTTTGGCCTTGCTCATCCTCCTGGGCATGACTCAGTGGATGGTGTCCATGTGAGCCAGTTTATCCGTCAAGGACAGGGAGGGGAAACACAACACAGCTGTGCACAGTTTTGTCCTAGCCTCACAGCTAGGCTGGTGGGCTGCTGGTTTGGAGAAATCAGCGCTTGGTGCTGTACTATGCTTCTCCATTGCTGTCCTCCCCTAGCCAGTGAGGAACCCCTATGCAGGTACAATTTTAGTTTTCTCTTCCCCTTAGCTCTTTCTTCCTTTTCCACTCAACTTCATTATTATTATTATTATCATTATTATTATTATTATTCTCATCTCTGTTCTTTCCTCTCCACACTTATTCTGACTCAGCTTTGCTTCCAGAAGTGAGTTTAGGTTCCTCTGTTTCCCTCAAGCTGACCTATTCTTTCCCATGCTTCCTCCTGCCTGTACTGAAACCATCCACAACCTTGATGCTAAGCAGCCTGTGTTTAAGCATTTAATTGTTCCTCAAAACCTGATTAATTAAGGGTTTTGCAGTCAGGCAGCTTAGATGGATGCAATAGTAAGGCAGCAGGTTTGGTCAAAGATGAGGGAACAGAAATGTCACAGCCATGCTTTTCTTGCTATGATATCTCTGCCTAAACAAGTTCTCCTTTGCCTTGAAAACTAACAGTAACTGCTTTTCCTTTTCATTCATATTTAATTGGATCATGAGGAACAAATACAAGAAAAAAGCCAAAACAAACAGCAAAACACACTACACTCTTCTGTCTAGGTCAAAATTAAACTTTCAGCAGCTGCAAGTCTGATTTCTACTTTATTTATTGATGTTATGTTATGCATTTATTTTCTGGTTTATATGGTATGATGCTTTGGCTGGGAGGTGATATTGGTTGCAAACCCTTACTTTAGTTTTGTGAAAATCGATGAAGCAAACCTACCCTCTGTGCAGAGACCTGACTCCTCGTGTTCTTAGGCAAATCTGAATTCTCTGGTTTGCTCCCTTAGTATCTCATAAAACATGACATGCTCTCCTTGTCCAGACTTCTGCCTTAAGTAATTTTTAGTTTATCCTATTTCATCATATTTGAAGTTATTAAAAAAGAGGGACATTATATTGTACTTGCAGACTCTAAAGTCAGAACTGGGTTTAGATCTTTCATAGGCAAACGGGTAAACGCAAACATGGTGTATGCACATGTGCATAGCAATTTGTCAGGTATTTCTTACTCTCACTTCAATATATAATTATGTAATTAGTTTAATTAATTGGACCAATGTTTAATTATTTTTGAGGGTTGCAAAATAAGCGGTGTACCAAACTGCTATTACATTAGTTGCTGTTACATCAAATAGAGCTGTAATTCCCCTTGTGATTGCTAAATACACTTTTGTTTTCACCAGAATAAGATGGCTGGAATCTGCTACTGTAATTCTTTTCTTTTTGAAGTAAACCCAGTCCAGGCAAAATGGGGAAAAGAAGCCTGATCTTCATAAGAAAGATCTGAATGCAGAATATGAATAATAGTAGTGTAGAAGATCTTTCAGCAGAGTGAGCTATGCTTCTGGTATGTGCAATGGCTTGGATGGATCCCCTCATTTCATATCTACTGTTGAACACAACAGTAATCGAGGGGTTTTATTTGGCAAGGATCCTGCTATCTGCTTCCCTGAGGACTGACTTTTTCCTCTTCAGCCCCTGCCTCCACAGGGGGAACTGAAGCACATTTTGCCAATTCAGGGTAGTGGAGAATGCAAGTGGTTTGTTTCCTTTACAGGGCACGGTTCATCTCTGCTGCATGCAATATTGTGGTATTAAGACACAAACCCTATACAGCCTAGTCCCTAGCTAGGAGGTAACTATTTCTTGTGTCGAGCCATAGCCTGCCAAGTCAGTGTTTAGGTACCTTATGGCAGACTAGGCAGTGGCTATTGGTTGTCTTGTACACTGTAAGGTTGTTTACTGCAAAGCCCTGTTGCTACCTTTTATTCAGAGTTTTGCTGAATGATTTTCCTGTGGGAGATTACTTTGTCTGGAAATACCATGACTAATGATTGCTTCACAAAGGAGGAGACAGTCGTCAGTTAGTTGATCTCCAGGCGATTCTCTTAGCAGCATTACATTGTTAATCATGCAAACAAGATACCTTTATTCTTATTTTAGTTGAGGAACCTCTTAACTTCCATATTGTCTGCAGTGTGGATGCCACTGGTGGCAAATGCTACCATTACATTGGTGCTTGACCTAGGATTCAGGGAGCCTTCCAGAAGTAGAAGTTTAGCATCCTGGTATGAGATGTAATAGCACTTTCAGGCATGCATCCAACTATTTGTAGGTGTACGTTTTCCCAGTCAATTAGTAAAATACATTCCATTTCACATCCACTGACTGCCTCGGTGTCTACAGAAGCCTGAAATTCAAAGAACTCCTAGGCCAACATAGATTTTTCACAGATGATTTCACAAACCTGAAAGCAGCAGCTCCTACATTTTACTAAACTCCTTATCTGCTTCGGCATTTCATGTTGGGATCAGTCATGGTAAAGGCTCCTGTGAAAGGCCATTACGGCAGAGAAAATGAAAAATCTCACTTAACCTTTGGTAAACTTGCTAACACTGTTCACTCCACAGAAAGAGAAACGAAGACACCCAAGGGTTAAATGATTTAACCAACACTCATTAATGCAGCAGATACAGCTACAAACTGTGTGTCTTAGTATTTCTAGGGTGCCTCTGCTCCCAGTGTTTTTATGGCCATACACTGTAGTGAAAAGTGCTGTACATACAAAGGTTCACTGGGAGGTTTATGATGTGAGTTAATAGGAAGGATTTTTGCACTGGCTCAGATGTTAGGGACATCATCAATATTCACAGAGAGATGCAATACCTTCTCCTTGTCTGACACATCTGCTGTTAGAGCACCTTGTCCTAGGATATTAATGCCTCTGTAGCCTGTGACTACATATGCTTTGCCTTTTTAATTTGTCTTACCTAAAAATCAGTATGCAAAACTCTACATAGAGTTATACGTGGCTAATATTATCTGAACCTTGGTTCAGGACATAAGTGGGTGTGTGTATACGTGTGAATACGTGTGTAGTCAAGTATGAATAAGGTCTATGTAGAGCTCTCCTCAACTCACTTTCACAAGTGAATTCTTGATCTCACTTTTAGTTTCTACCCTGCTTCCATGAGAATTGCAGTGGGAGAGAAATAAGCTATACCACATGGTCAACAGGCTTAAGCTCTTACAAAGAAGAGGTTTCTGAAGTCAGTCATCCCTAACTGAAAAATAATACCCTGTTTCCACTGCTTCATTTACACTCCCCTCTGTGGATTGTTAGCCAGTGTTTTCCAGATTTGGCACCATGGGTGGCTTCAGCTGCCACCTGGAGAGCAATGGTGCTTGAGTATTTGTCATTCAGGTCACTGTGAACATTATGGGAAAAGACCAAATTTAACTGCACCCTACGAGAATTTGGTAGCCTGCTGGCTGGGCTTATTAAATGATGTGAAAACCTGTCAAGACACAATGCTTGATTAACAGAAATCACCTTGTGTTTTTTCCTCAAACTAAAGGTTCTTCATTTTGGATGTGAAAAGTCATAGCCTGTTAGTAAAAACCAGGTCAAATCCATGAAATTAAGACAGAGATAGCTCTGATTTCATATCTCAGTCTCCAAACTGGATCTGCTTCGTTTGAACTGAGACTCATTTAAGGAACAGAAATAACAAATAGCTTTAATAGCTGGAGAGAGGTTACTTTGACTAAAAAAACATGAAATGGATGGGGTATAGCAGCATGCGGAAGTACTCTCAGAAGATCTGGTAGGGCTTGTTCTTAGGGACAATTGTTTTCTAGCACCTCTTTTGATCCTTTTGTTTTCTCTTTGCTGTATTGACTTCATTCTTTGTTTTCTATCATCACTTTCTCTCTCTGAAGACCTTTCTGGTTGCAAAGGGGTGTCCTTCTTGACAATTATTTCCAGTGTGGTTTTCTAAAACCAAGGTGCAGGCTGAAGTGTGATATTTCAGACCAAATCCTCCAAAGTAGCTGAGAAGATTAGCATTCATCTGGTTAGCTTTAGACAGACAAAAGCTGAACTGAATTGATAAGCAGTAAAAGAACAGCTGGTTGGTATCAAGTAAGTAATTTTAGATTGTCTAAAAATTTGGATCTGGACTTGTGTGAGAGCATCAGAAATGACATTTGGCTGTGTAGACAATAAAATGCCCATATAATTAATTAAAGAAAGGAATTACGTGTATTTCTGCTCATGAAATATATTGGTACCTCTTCATTTGCTATGCTTTTTTGACAGCATTTGTGCTTCGGGCGCAAATGTCATGCTACTTACTTGGTTTGATTTTGGGCCAGTCTGCTGCTTCTATCCTATGGTCTTCATACTTCTTGCCTGAATAAGCAAACAGGTAGCGGCTGATTTCTGCTCGTCCTCGCAGATTGAAGTATGTCAGCTTGTACTGAGGCATGCTGGATCCCTGAAAGGGAAGGCATCGTGTTTTTTTAGAGATAAGTAACTCAACTCCTATTTGCAAAATTGCACATTATGCTTGTTTTTGAAACACATGCTTGTACAATGCAAAGGACATATTACAGTAAGACATCAGGCGCTGTACTTTGCAATCATTGCATTACTCACGCCTTTTTGGTCTGCATTTGTCAACCACAATATTCAGACGTGGTCAGTGGCAGTTAAACCTGCAGTTCCTCCTTGTGTATCTCCAGAAAGATGGTTTGAATTTTTTGGACATAATTAAGAACTTTCCGCTTTCTTTTATTTTTCTGGTGACAGCAAATTTGGGCCATTTTTATAAAGTTTTTCAGAGTGCAAATCTAAAATCACATATTGTAACAGAAAATAGCTGTTGTCTTGAATAGCAATTTTGCTCAAGCCTGCCTTGCTCAGCCTCTATTGCTTATGGAGACCTTCATCCAAGACCAAATCGTAAGAATTGCCAAACTTTGTGATTTTTCTCATTAACTATTACCCTAGTTGCATAGGCAATCAACTCAAGTTATTTTAGAAGAAAAAATTGATTTGACAACTAGTCACAGAATCACAGAATCCCAAGTGTTGAAAGGGACCTCAAAAGATCATCTAGTCCAACCCCCCTGCAAGAGCAGGGTAACCTAGAGTACATCACACAGGAACTTGTCCAGCCGGGCCTTGAATATCTCCAACGTAGGAGACTCCACAACCTCCCTGGGCAACCTGTTCCAGTGCTCTGTCACTCTCACAGTAAAGAAGCTTTTCCTGATGTTCACATGGAACCTCCTATGCTCCAGTTTACATCCATTGCCCCTTGTCCTATCACTGGACATCACTGAGAAAAGCCTAGCTCCATCATCCTGACACTCACCCTTTTGGGGAAGTGGTCATCAAATTCTCAGCTTCTTGTATAGAAGCCAAAAGAAAACCTGAAATGACTTTGCTAGGTTTTCATACAATTTTTTTCCCCCCCTATAGTTCTAGTTAGGACTCATCTAACACGAAAGCTCTATTTGGCTCTTGGTGTAACAGGCAACAAAATAAAATGTTCATGAGTTTGATTGTACAACAATAATGATGCAGGAAAGATAAACAGCTATGTCTTCTTCAAACCAAAGTAGACTTTCAAACTCTGCACACACAGCACCTTAACTAGAGAGATCTATGAGCTCAGCTGAGATGTAAATGTACTGTCTAAAGGAAATTAAAACAACCATCCACCTCCTCACTGAAAGCAAAACCCTGTCTCATTTTGGCCTTAAAGTAGACCTTGCATGTCGTTTACCATCTTTTTATATCCATCAGATACAGAGTGTTAGTAATAAAGCACGCAACACAGATCATCAGCTCCAGGAAAGAAAGGGAACTTTTTTAATGACTAAGTGCTACTACGTAACCTTGCAATAGAAACAACCCCCTATTTAGTCATCTTGCCTTTGAAAACATATGCTAGAGGGCAGATGTATCATCAGCTTTCACTTTAGGAGAGGCTTTTTGTTCAGAAACTGAAAAAGTTTGCACTTAACTCTCACTGACAAGAGCAAACTGCCTTTGCCACTTTCTCCCCAGAAGTCAAAACATCTACTTTCCATCCTCAGAGTAGCAAAGGCAAAAAAGAAATATCTACCTCAAATAAACACACTGGAGGCTGCTTAATTCATAATGAAAGTTACCTGTTCCCCTACCGCACACAGCAGGGTCAGAGGAGGTTAGTAAATGGAGACTTTTCACAGCTGATGGCCCAGCAGAGAAGTGGAATTATCGATGGAGATACCTACAAATGCTTCAAAACAAGAACATCACTACAATTACTATTTTTCCTTTTTCTTTTCTTTAAAGTCAAGAAAGTGCATTCCTTTGCACTGTATAGAAAAGGGAAGCCACTGGCAAAATTAGTTACATTAGGACGTGATTTGTTTTCTAGACGCATTAGCCACCAGTTTGTGTGTTACTTAATGTTTGGGAGTCAAAGGCGAGAAAAAAACCCACTTGGTTCTTACTTTTCATTTTTCTTTAGAGGCAAGCAAATACTAGTGATTCGATTTGCATTTGGAGAGGATATGATCTTTAACATGCAGAACCCACAAAGTGTGCTTTCCTTCTTTGACAAACAGCCATAGAAGTTCATTAGCAGAAAGCTGTTGACAGCTGAAAGGCATTTAGAAGCACAAAAATAAAAGGTCTCAAGGTAGAGGTATGAGGAAGGCAATGGACAGCTACATATCCGGGAGCTGGAGATGAGTGAAGTGTAACATTTCTGGTGGTGAGTATTTTGAGAATCTAATTCTTACTGTGGGAGAACTTTGTATATAAAGACGTATAATCAGGAGTAGTGAGATGATGCAAAGAAAAGGGAATTTTGGCTGAAGATCAAGAGGTCTTTTTGGCTGTTGTAGTAGATGGTGGAATATTTTGGTCTGTCAAGGAAGCAGTGGGAACTATTGTTTGAAACTTTTAAAGCAAAGCTAAACAAATTTCTAATGAATACACCATAAAGAGTAATCAAATATTTGCAGTGCTGATGCACATTTAAGCTTATGGATTTTTTTCTGTCTGTGAACAAAAAAGTCCTACAAGGAGTTTACCAAAAATACTTGACATTTGAAAGGTCTCTATAGCTTTATTGTAAGCATGTTTTTGTAAATGTTTGTAGGTTTTATTTTTTATTTGTATTTATTGTGAAATGTCAGGAGCAGCGCTTCCTAAACAATTACAGATACTTTTCTAAATGCAAGAAATAGTTGTGTTGGGAATAGCTTTTGGCCAAACATACAAATTCAGTTGGTGTTTTTTTTCCCTTATGCCCCTTTACTTTGTTTCCCAATGCCTTTTGTAAATGGATGGATCATGAGGAACAAATTAAAGCCATTTTAAAAACATCTAAAAATCATTAAATAATTGAAAAATGTCACTTCTAGGAGAAAAAAAAGGATCTATTCTGAGACTTTGAGTTTGTGCTTTAGGGATTTTTGGGGGGGAGACCTGTGGAAACCTCAGCCCCAATTTTATGACATACTACTTTCAAAGCAGTGAACTCAACTAATCTAAATTTGCTACTAAATTAGCTTTAATACTTTGAAATTGTTGACCTACTTAGCTGCTTTTCTAGCTTTCCTCTGCAGCTTTCTTAAAGCCAGCTTAACTGGCTTTAACATACCTTTAAACAGAAGATTAGTGGATCTTGTGATTTAATTCAACTTTTGGAGCCACTCAGTGACAAAATCAAACAGGAAAAGAGAAGGTCAAATATGTGTAAAAGGTGGCACCCTCTGTGTTACTCATGAGTCAAAATTTGGGTTGAAGTTACAAGTGTCTCAGACCTCTTAGAACAGATTTCAAATAATTTCTGTTCATGTCTTTATGGAGATACTATATAACCTGCTGCTTTTGGGATACTTTTATCAATTTCAAATCAATTTGAAAACTTCAAGAAAGATTAGGGTGAAAAAACAGAGCCCAGGAAGGAATCAGCATCATTCTCTGAGAACTAAAATGCTGAATTTCAGATAGCACTAATGCAGAAGAGAAAAAGCATTGGCAGACTGGAAACTCTATGAATGTACCAGGGCAATATAGAAGTAAATAGTCCTGGTGCCTGCAAGTTGTGCAATACTTTAGCTTTCACTGGATGACAGTGTATGTGTCCCTGCTCTGTTTTAAAGGGTAAATCACAAGTGCGCTGAATGCGTTTTGCCTCCTCAAGATGAGTTTATGGTGTGTGCTCAGTGCAACTGGAGCATGCGGCTTCTGCCAGACAGTGTGCAATTCTGCATTCCCAGCCTAAGTCTTTGCCCCATGAAAGCTGGACCTTGTAGATGAACAGGGTTTATTTCTGTTTTGGAAAATCCAGCCCTCAAAGTAATACATGAAAATATTACTCAGGCTACAACAGACACTGAAACCTGGAAGCAGGTACTCAGTACGTGAATTCAGAAAACAAAAGAAGAAGAAAGCAAAAGGCAGGACTTTATTTAATTATCTTGGAAAAGGTTATTAATATTTGAGGTGACAGACAGCAGGGAGCTTTTCCCTGAGCTGGGAGCAGAAGGGGAGAAACCAGCTAATTTCGAGCTATTTGTTCACATCCATCCAAAGTCTGACAAAGTACCCTGTGATTCCAAGTCCCCTTTACTCGTACTTTGCATTGTGAGAAATTAAGGGTTTCCTTGCCTTAAGGTTTCATCACTGATAGAAGACTTAAAAAATCCCAATTGTTTCCTCTAGCAAGCAAGACAGACCAGTACAGCTGGGTTAGGGTTCATCTGTGTGTCTCTAAAAATCTGGAACTCGAGCTGTCTGCCTGGAAGAGACGATGCATAGCACTGTATGTGTACTTTTCAAATATAAAATGTGAGGGTTCTTCACTAATTTAAGAGTCAGTTATGGAAAGCACTGCAGCCAGCACCTGACACAGCGTTGCCCTGGCCATGAGCCTGCCAAGAAAGGGGAGCTGGATGTCCTGGCTGCCTAGTGTCATAATCCTCACTTGAACTGCAACCATACCAAAACATGAGCCTTGAGGGAGCTCCATTTCCTTTCCCTGTGCTAATACAACTTTGGGCTGCATCTGTGAACTTGGGGCCTGTGATCAGCAACTAGGAGAATGTGCTGGACCTTGGATATCCTGATGGAAATCCAGTGCTTGCTGTAGGGCCTTTCCTGATGGGAAAGGTGAAAAAGTCCCTCCAAGGACTAGTGAGTGACGATCCAGTCAATAGATACCTCTGTGGGTTTTATTACAAGATTCAGATGTCATACCAGTTTGGAGTGTTTGGGTTGCTGGAGCTGATGTTATACTATTGTTTTATAAAATCATGAAAATGGAATGTATAATAACAGATCATCTTCCACTCACATAAGCCTAAAGGTCTCTTACTGCCAAAAAGCATCCTGCTTTATGAAGTGTGAAGCAGAGTTCATGCCCTCTCTAAGCAATCATCTAGCCAAAGCTGAAAAGCTTGGTGAACATTTCTTTTCTTTTTGTTCTTAGTGCCGCTTTTAAAGCAGTTGCAATTTCTATACAAGGTGTTTCTGCAAAGTTTGCCTGGAAATTTGATGAGTAGGTTTGAAATAGGTGCATACCCAACAGCCTGAGTTGGGTATCCTGCTTGAGTGGAGAGGGAGCTGCAAGCTCAGGCAATTTGCATATTTACTCATTTATTTCTGTGATGTCCTAGATGTACCATGCCACGTATGCGGCTTGAAAGTCTTACAACCAGTATCAGCTGAAGATCAATGGGAACACTGGGATTTCAGAGGGAAAATTATTCCTTCTCTTCCTTACTCCCAGTCACACGACCCAGTAGTGTTAATGTCCATTAGGAAGCTCATTTTAGAAAGGGAAAGAACAGAAGCTGGCTGCTGTAGGGGTTGTTTTTTTTTCCTTTATATATACAGACAAAAGAGTCTTTACGCATTGTGGGAGAGTATTTCCTTAGGCTATTAGCTCGGGAGTTTTGATTCTGATCCTTAGGGACTGGGGAGAGTTGTGTTACTTTATGCAGTACCAAAGAGAAAATTTTAACTAGGAAAGAGACTAATTTTGTCTTATTTGACCTGAGAAACATTAGGAATATAAAGTTCTGTTTTGCCAGTCTTGCTTATTGTCTTTCTGGGATATGTGAATTCCTCATCCCCATAAGTGGAAAGCCAAGTATTAAAGCAGATTCCTCAGTTAAAAAAACCCCACCATGTTTCCCTGTCCAAGTGAGTCTTCCTGACTCCATTTTTTAAATTTTCAGTTTTCAGAGGAAGGAAGCACAAAGACAAGATTTAAACAGTTATAGTAGGAGACAAGTGAAGAAAAGCTGCCACAGCCATAACTTTGTAAAACTTGCCATTTTAGCAAGCTAGGAAAGACAGAAAATGTCAGTGTCCAATATTTCTTCCTTTCTATTTAACTAACCTAACCTAATGGTCAGAAAGGTTTGGGGAAAGGCATCCTTAGTCATCTTTTCCTGATTGAGCAATGCCAAAAAGGGCTGCTGGGAAGCAGCCTTGCCCTGTTTGCAGGGCATGGTCCAGCTCTCGTGGCTACTGATCAAATCAGTTACTGCAGGAACGCCTTAAATTTTTTCTCCGGGATGAAAAGTTATTCTGTCTAAAGGCCCTCTGTGTTTATATTTTATATCTAACTTCAGGGCTGAAATTCAACACAGAAATAGCCTCCGATTTGCCCTTTTTGGAGAGAAAAGAGTTTGATGTTGAGAAATCCATCCGTGCCAGCAAGAACTAACCATGGGCTTTCTGTTGCACCCTTCTGATTCCTTGCTTGTAAGGAAAGTTGGTGACTGCCAGTTGATGGCACTGGCTTAATCCAAGCAGTCTATCTGGATGTAAGTAGCATTAAGACAAATAACTTTTGCCTTTCCCTGGTAAAAAATAAGGGATACAGTAGGTATCTTATGTGATATAGTCCCTGAATAGGGTAGCTAGTGACTTTGGGATTCTCATTAAGAAACAGAATTGAAGAATCAGGATGGTGCTCTCTTTTGCACAGCAAAAAGTAGAAAGGCTTATTTTCCCTTTCTCAAGCATAACCTTCTTCTTTTAACATGGAGTAAAAATATCAGAGGCTTAAGAGATATTTTCAGCCTTTGAAAACAAAAATGATTTTTTTTTTGTTTCTTTTCTTGCCAAAAAAAAGTTCATATTAATTCTGTTTTTATTGAAGAAAATAAGAAATGTTCTGCTCACCTTCTGGGGGGAGATGGACTGGATTAATGGAAGACTTCAAATCTTCCAACGGAAGATTTCCAACGCAGTCCGTGTTTTGACAGCGAATAAATTGAAAAGCTTTAGTAATTCTGTCTAATTCCTGTCAGCTCTCCATCTGAGATAAACTTTTTATGAAAAGCAATGTTCCCTTTTTCCTGCTCTGCCCCAGTTATAGAACATCAGTATTTTAACTTGATTCCTTCTTTTCCTATGCCTGATAGCATTCTGGACCTTGGAGAGATAAGAGAAAAAAAAAAATCTGCATTCTCTTCTCTGTTTAATACACAAATAATCTGAAGTAAATGCTTATGCAATTTGTTGTAGGGTTGAATTTTGAAATAACAGATCTGGAATGTAATGGTTGTGGCCTGATACTTCTAAGCATGACTTTGAAGATTAGTTATGTGCACGGCTTAAAGCGTGTATATGGGGGGTTTTAGTGGGATTTTGCGCGTCTTTACCCAGTTATTTGCAACCTGTTGTGCAAATCAGCCTCCTAACATGAGAAGAGGTTTTCAAGGAATTGCTGTGGATTACTGAGAAGTGTTAATGATATAAGTGACCTGATGAGTAAGCTCTGCTGAATGAGCAGGGCCTTTTGAAAGCCGGATCTGTGTGTGACAGGGTGTGGAGACCTTAGAGCAATTATCCCGGAGCTACAGAAAAATCCTTAGAGAAGACAGGGGGAAAAAAACACATCTGGGTGAAAGAGGAGGATTAGAAATAGACTTCTTCTGAGAGATGTTTTTGAAGGTGAGAGTCCATTGTGACTGGACAGTGAATGGGTAGTTGCTGTCAAGACTATTGTGGGAAGGAGAACACCAGGGTCATCTGGGTTTCTCCAAGCTGACTTCATAGCTGCTGCTCTTCATGTGAGTGCCCCTCAGGCAGCTGCAGTCAAAACGACAAGGATTCAGACATTTGAAGTTCACCCCAGTCGTTTGAACTGAATAAGTGAGGGAGAGCTTTCATGTCAGCAAGGACACGGAGGCAGAGAGGCTGTGACAGGCAGGGCTTTGTTGGGCTGCCTCACTTGCCAGGCTCTTCCGTTTAGGGCCTCAACATCTGTGATGACTTTGCTTTCTGTCTGATCCTCAGTCTTTTGATTTGCAGCTGCTTGGCCTTAGTTTTATGTAAATAACTCTTACAGTTGTTCTGTGCAGCCTCCCAAGCTGCAGTGAACTTCAAATGAATGAATTGCACACCTCAGTCTGTGAAATACTGGTAAAAAAAAATTGCAAGGGGAGAGATCTCAGGAAAGATGGAGACTAAGGAGCAGTTAGGATAATATTTCAGGAGAGACTATTTAAGTCTTTTGTTTTCTCATCAGATGTTTTAAGAACTCCCTGAAGCATTTTGTGGTAGAACAGAAGCCTAAATAACCTTAACTCTTGATGACACCAGTCGTTCCCATAAAATTCATGTCTTGCATCTGCCTCTGTAGTCTTCAGATAAACTGGCACTGCCTTACAATATTCCTCCAAAGCAAAGAATGCAGCTGTGAGTGACGTTGCTGTGTGTTAAGTAGCTGCTGGTTTTGCCAACTTGCACCTTTCCTTAGATGTGAAAAAAATTAGCTTTTTTCCTATCTCATCTCAGCCATGTGCATGTGTGTATGTACAAGGGGGAATACAAACACTATATCCTTCCCCCTGTTAGTCTAAACTACTTTGCTCTGAACTGTTGTTGCATGTTGTGACTCTGCTGTACAACTTGTCTTAAATACGCAAAATTACAGACATGAAAGAAAAAAAATTAGGTAGGTTTTTCAGCACAACATGTGTTCCCTGTAGCCAGAACAAGGCAAGGTGGTGTTCGCTTTGCAGAGTTTTCCAGCATCACTCACCAGCAATCCTGGTGTCACACATTCCTGATATCCCCCTGCTCTGCCTTGGGGTGCTTGGTGCACATCACCCTGCGCAGGACGCACCAGCACAGTGGGCTGTGGCACAGATCTCGTGTGTTTTCAGGTATTTTGAAGTTGTTTTCATAGCCAGAGTGAGCCTGAGGAAACCCAGGATCTCACTGAAGTGCTCCTCAGACATAGCCAGTTGCCTTGAGGGTACTAGCACTGGTAAGTGTGGACCTACAGCCCTGAGCACAACCTGGCTAGAAGCCTGGGAGCATCTAGATTTGGCCGTAAGTAGTTAAAGTCCAAGGTCCCATGAGCTACGGGTACAGACCGCTTGGAATGTAAAGCCATAACCTATGTGTCTCTATACTTCAGAAGAAAGTACTTTTTGAGCAGCGGTTTACAGCACATTTTGCCTTTGCTCATGGGAACACCAGGCACACTCTGGCTCTGGGGCAGTGCCCATTGCTGTGGGTTCCCCACTCTGCCTCAGAGTACCCTGGCACACACACAAAAAATGCTTGTTTACCCGAGGCATACGGTACAGAGGCCAGTCTCTGGTGTCCCATATTTGTTCTTTCCCGTTGTCAAACATCAAACCATCCTTTCTGAATACCTTTCTTTGTTCTCCTTCTCTCTTTGCCACCTGTTACCCAAATCCAAGGTGTAGATATATCTGTCTGGCATCACTGAATGTCTTTGTTTTCTCTCCTATCCCACTTCATGCTCATGCTTTACAGAGTCATTCCAGCAAAGTTTTTAGTTACTTTTAAAGAAGTGCAAAATGAAGGTTGTTTGGTTTTGGCTTTTTTCTCCCCCCTTGTTCATTGTTGTAGCTTATTTTATTGGAGTTTTAACAGATCGGCTCCAGATAAGCGAGGATTTCCAAGATGATGGCACTTTAAAATATGTATGTGTGATTTGGCCGATCCTTTTTTGTTTTAGTTCTCACCCTGCCCCTCCTTGGACTAACTGACAAAAGGGTAAAAAAATCACCTGTCTGAGACCTGCAGCATATGTGCTGATGTGAATAAGCAAAGCTTTCAGTGGCATGGGATGCCACTTGCTAAACCAACACCAGCAATACGTCAGTGGCTCCTAGGCAGTGTAATTACCTGCTTGTGAGATTTTGATCAAAGGTGTTTTGAAAGTGAGCACTGTCTTCAATTATTTCTGCTTTCTAACTGCTTAAAAGAAGGTGATGTATGGCAGACAGCAACTAGAAATCTTAAAAGAAAACCCCTAGGGCAGTAGAGTATGTTTTTCAGTGGCACAGAAATGTGCTGCGCTGAAGGTGACTGGTTAACATGCTTGCGTGTGCACAAACCCAGAAGTCTAAGAATTGCTTTGTGTATATTTTTGGTTTAAAATTTGGAGAGCTTCAGTCTTATTTCTATCCAAATAGATTTGATTGTGTGTCTGGGTGTGCGTGCATCTGCAGCACGGACTTATTCACACTATGTATGCATCTTTAGGGAGAGGTGGATTCTGTTTTGGATTAAAGAAAACAGAAGAATAAACAAAAGTAAACTTACAAAAGACCTCTGCATCTATTGCAACTTTTGAGTATGAAAGAACCGGTGTTTACGAACAGTTTTAAGGACCGTAGAAGTCCAGGGAAAATACTTTCTAGCTGTGGTTTGTTTGCTTGGATAGTTTGAAATGAGCAGTGAATTAAAGATGGCTTTTAACAGATATGTGTGCAGGAGGATTATGCACACAGGCAAATGGTGACAGCTAGAGTTTAAAGGTAAAAAAAATCGTGAAGAGTTACTCAGAATACCATTTTCAAGTAAAAAGCAAAAATCAACAGCAAAAAAACCCTGTGAGTTTTGGTAAGGCAAAAAATGTGGCAAGTGGAAGCAGATTCAGGAGGTTTCCCTCTATAGGATAATGGTGAGAATTAGGACAAGAATATGTTAATCCATTGGTGAACCAAATGACAGGAATTTAGAAAATGGACAGAACAGCACATAAAAATGACCTGAAGGAATTGTTTGGTGCTGCTTAATATAAATCTAATTCCTCTGACATTAACCTAGATTCAGCTTGGTTATGTAAGTGAATGTATATAAGTCAGCCTTTACGTCTAACAGAATATTGCTTTGAAATGGTTTTTCACTGAAAACTCCCTGCAGAATGCCAGGAGCTTCCCCACACCAACTACTATGCTGATGAAGTTGTGTTTTTGGAAAGTGTTTCTCTGACATGTACCCTGATTATCAAAGCAGCTCCGTACTGATAGCATCAGGCACTGGTGAGAAACGGGTATTGCTGTAACAACAGGCAAATGATCTACCTTTTTGCCTCTAGAAAAGCAGTTCATAATTTATGAAGTCTGATCTTAACAGTGCATGTGATTGTACAGATGTCTTAAGTACAGCAGGCACTTTAAAGATGCCTGTAAGTAGCAAAGAATCTACACAGATGGGGTACTTGATTTACACTTACAGCCACTGTGTAGAGCTCATGGTTATCCCTCTTTATGTTAGTAGCACTAGTGTGTTGAATAAACCAAGCAAAACTCTAAAAATGAAATACTCTCAGCACTTGTTCTACATGTAGCACAATTGGACGAGACTAACCCCCACGAGCTGGTATAACAGCAGCCCTAGGGAGGGCAGAGTAGGATTAGAACAAGAAAAGAGAAAGAGAGGAACCAGGCTGTGGCAGTAAGCAAAGCTGAAACAGAACTCACTCTGGTGCAGTGAAACGTGATCCCTTCTTCAGTGCACAGGAGTCCCTCTGAGTGCTGGCCCCAGTGGAAAAGGCTCATATATACTGTTTATTAATATGCAAACCACTCCCTGTGACATGCTATCATGACTCTCTCTCTCCCCCCTCTCACATGCACAGACACACACACAAAGCAAATGCATCATTCCCTCAGATAACAAGCAAGCTTTGTGACTTTTTGGACTAAGTACGGCAACTTGGGTATTAGAGTTTTTCAGCTTGTGTTTAATCGAAAGAAATACTTTAAAAAGCCATTTGAAAAAGAAGATAGCAATAATAATAAAAAAATAGATACTGAGGAGCTGAGTCAGATGATGGGTGTTTCGGGGATGTTTTTAAATGTAAAAAGTGTGGAGCAAGCCAAGAAATGTCTGCAGTCAGAGTCTATTTCTAACTAGTGTGAAACCTTACAGTATCTGATCTAATTATAGAACAATGCCTTAAATAACTGCAATCTCATTAAAACAGAGGAATCAGAAATGAAAACAACCAAAAAAAAGAAAATATCACTTCCAAGTCTTTGTCATATGGAACAAAATGATTTAAGGTGGATATTTTTCTGTTATCAGTAAAGAAGAGGAAAGAGGATTTGAGCAAACTCTGTCCATGAGTAATGCATGTTAGTAGTTAGAACTCTGTGATGTTACTGATTCTTATCTATCATGGACATTGTGCTTTTTTGTTTGCTTTTTCTTTTTAAAATTCATTTTTACTTTGACTTTAAGGAAGTCCATTGAACATTGCTGTGCTTTGCTTCCTCTTCTGTGTGCAACCAGCACACGGCAGTATTGGAGCAAAGCTTTCCGACGATAAAGAGATAGGTCTGATGTGTACCCCACAAATGTGCTTTGCGGCCTCATTCACTTTGTATAAATAAACAGCTGCAGCAATTCTTCAGGAGTGCAGAGAGCAGCTTTACCCAAAGGACTCTTCCCTGGAATAAGGAGTGCCAGATCCCTGTAGCTCACACCATTAATCACTTGCTGCAGGTCAACTCATTTCCATGCAATTCATGTTTTACCCTGACGTCAACAGCTGAGTTTTCAACCAGCAGCCTCTACAGTTGAGATAAAGTTTACAAAAATCTCTGAAGCGTCTTCTAATTGGGACTGGTGTAACCTGACTTGTGAGCCAGATTACTGGGGTTTACCTTAACAGTGGCATTTCCTTCCATTTGGACTTGCCTTGACTGCGGATTTATGCTTTAACATTCCTTTTCTCTAGCATGTCATTGGTTTTTGAGTACATCCAAAAAGGGAAGTTTAAAGTAGTTTAACTAAAATCATATTTCACCAGTTTTTAATTGTTGACTGTACATAAAGCATCCTCTGTGGGGTATGATAGTTCCTTCAGTTGCAGACAAGCTTGAGATATTTTCTCATTTCATTAGCAGAAAACTGAAGCAATATTTACGGTTCTCAAAAACTTTGCTTTTAGAGACAAGTAAATGGAATATGAAACAAACTTATTTTGCAAATACCAAGGTTTTGAGCCACTAAGAAGTTTAATTTATTTTAAGTTGGAGTAGAATGTGGAATACAGCAGTATATTGTGGGATCCGGTTCTCAAGCCTTTAGAACAGACAGCAGTTTACTCCTGCTTTGTCAAGGTCACCATACATAGTAAAGCATCAGTAAGAGCATTGGTAATCCAGCTTTTACTTTTGATGTGAGGTGGCTAATGAGTTGAAACTTTTACCTTCACTCCAAGAGCTCCCTTTGTTGAGTTGGTATAAAGCACAAGCATTTCTTTGTGCTACAATTACACCTCAAATGTCTGGTAAGGCAGCAAAAAGCCCCTTTTCCCTCTGCCTGTAGGAAACCTTTAACGTGGATTAGGCAAAAGAGCGTTTCAACCTATGGCAGGACTGCCCTGGGATTGAATTTTTAACTTCCTATTTTGAACATGTAAGTCAGTTCCTGCCCAGTGGAAGCCATGCTCAGGCCATGTATTGTGGGCAGACGCTATTCCCTCCCCTTGCCACTGCTCTGAGCACCTGAGGGTCTGGCAGCGAGTGTGGTCATACAAACAGTGGGATTTAGGGAGGCTGTGCTCATAGCACCTCTTACCCAGGAGCACAGCTCTTTACGAGATCAGGAGGTAGGTTTCTTCTTCTGAAGAAAAAGTAATTCTTCCTTTCTGCCCATTTCCGCTCGATGTGCACGTACACAATAAAATCCTGCACTTCCCAAAATGGGGAGTGATTCATGCCTGCAAGTTTAAAATAATGGAGTTAGTAATGCGCTGAACTGATTTAACCTTAGCTCCCTCTGTTGATGGTTAATCTCTCAATTTCTGTTGCCCTTTCGGCCTGCAACAGCTGTTGATGGCATATGAAAAATTGGCTGAACTGCAGTCAAGCTGGGGCTGTGTATGTTTGTTGCATGAAGCTCTTGGACAGAAACAGAAGACACCTTAGAAAAACTTTCGGAAGCTTTAGGGCTGGGAGAACAAACCAGTCAACATCATAATGCATTAAATAAAGCTTCTATGAAACCTGGGTGGAGAGACATCCATTCAGGTCACACATCTTCCCCTTGGACGGCAGCAGAGTTATCTTTGTGGGAGGATCTTCGGTTAAACATCCGCAACTCAGTTTGCATTTTGACAGTTTGCCTCTTGGTCGTGGATCAACATCTAGTTTTCTTGCAGCTGGCCAAGCCCATGGACAGCTCTGTTGTATGGTGTGTCTAGCGGTTCTATGGACTCACCAGGTCAGTGAAAGGATGTTTTCTGTGCGTTATATACAGGGACACAAAGACATTAGCTAAATGACACATTTTCTATCTTGGTCAGAATGGAGGCTCTCTTAGTTTGAAAGCCCTGGATAAATGCAGAGGAAGTCACATGGATTAAAATTAAATCCAAGATTTAGTTTGGCAGATGTCCCTTTCAGAGCATTCGTAGGCTATTAAGGGATCAGTACAGTACAGGGCAGATCTCTTGCCCTGTGATTCCCTAAGCATTGTTGGGATCACTCGGGCTGTTAACTCACAGCCAGGCCTTCCCCGCCTCTTCTTTCCCAGTTGCTGCACTACCGCACACTCCAGTTAATAGTTAAGCAGAAGTTTTGAAACGAGACACAGCATCTCATGCTTTTGAACTTGCTTTGTTTTAAATCCCTTAGGTGAGCTAGCTTGCTTACTGTGTGTGCCAGTAGAAAAACCTGTAGCAGAAGTGTCTCCTGATGGCTTGCTTTGGGAATAGTAGGGGTCCAGCTCCACCTGAGCTGAAATGGGAGTAAGTACATGACTCTGCTGCAGGCTTTTCCCTACTGGGAGGGAAATCCCAACCAGGCTTTTACAGTGAACCAACTTCGGCACTGCACATCACCATCTTATAGAGACTGGTAACCTGTAGTTAGTGCTTCTACTTGTGTGTCCGGGAAAATAAATCTACTCAAGCTGAAAGTTTCACGTAAATTTCGATACAGCTGTTGTGTTCACTTCCTTAGTAATTTTCTCACCGCATCCCTGACTTTTATCTTTTTTTTATTTTTTATTTTTACTACAGTGTTATGGTGCTATTACAGATTTGACAAAATAAATATTTAGTATAAGATACAGGAAGTGAATAACAGCTTTCCTAATTTTTAAGCCCCTTAAAGAGAGGGATATTAGGCCTGTATTTAGAAACCTACAAATGCAGCAAAGGTGCTTGATCTTTTATGTTTATAAAAGAGGTGGTGAATGCTCCATCCCTGGCAGTGTTCAAGGCCAGGCTGGAGAGAGCTTTGGGTGACATGGTCTGAGGTGACGCGTCTCTGCATGTGGCAGGGGGGTTGGAAGTAGAAGATCCTAAGGTACTTTCCAACCCAAACCATTCTATGATTCTATGTAATAGATCTCAGCAGTTTGCCTTCTCTTTTGGAAAGCAGTAAATTCAACCAAAGAAACCAGCTTCAGACAGCCCTAATGTTTGGCAATTGCAACTTAAGTTTACAAACAGTTTTGCTCAAAGAAATGCTGGGAGGTATTGAAAAGACTTTTTTTCTTTTTAAGTTGACACGTTTAAAATTTTTATTGTGAGTCAGTGTTCTTGGTGCTTTTCTTGAATTTGGAATGTAACCATAAAAAAAATGAGTGTACTTTAAAAAAACCATCTGTGGGAATGTAACCATGTTCTAACATTTGCAGTTTGCTTTGTTCATGCATATGGCATTGCTTTGTTAACTATATTCTGTAAAAAGTATACAGAAGTGTGGATGATTTTCTGGCAAAGAACAGCCACATACCCAGATCAGCAAGTGCCTACATGGAGTTCGACATGAACCAAGGAACAACAAAAGGTGAAGGAGGATGGGAGCGAGGCACTGGGAGTGAGAATCCCAGCAAGATAAGAAGGAGCTGGAATTTACTGAGTTGATAAATTGAGGACTGTTGGAAAACTTTGAAGGTCAGGTTCTCACACCTGTGCTTAACCAATTATATGTTAGTTGTTAAGAGCCTCACAGATATGTATCCAATCACAATGTGCCAAGTTAGTGAAAACAACTTTAAGAAATAGTATATAAAGAGTTAGTTTTCTATAATAAATGGCTTTTTCTGATCACATTGATCTCCGACTGAGTCCCTTCTGTGACAAATGGCGCCCGAACAGGCTTTTTCACATTGAAAACGAAGAACGCGGTGCCTCGGGGAAGTCGATCCGGCAGGACCAGGATTCATCCGGCAGGACCGGGATCCGGCAGGATCGGACCGCTACGGAGCCTTTGAGCCCGGGAGGCAGAAGCCTCGGAACCCTACAGAGCCTTTGAGCCCGGGAGGCAAAAGCCTCGGAACGCTACGGAGCCTTTGAGCCCGGGAGGCAAAAGCCTCGGAACCCTACAGAGCCTTTGAGCCCGGGAGGCAAAAGCCTCGGAACGCTACGGAGCCTTTGAGCCCGGGAGGCAAAAGCCTCGGAACGCTACGGAGCCTTTGAGCCCCGGAGGCAGAAGCCTCGGAACGCTACGGAGCCTTTGAGCCCGGGACACACTACAGTGGAATTCAGGTGAGCAGCCGAGTGTTCGGAAGAGGATTAAAATGGGGACTCAATTGAGTAAAAAAAAGGCAGCAATATTTAAGCTCTTCCAGCATATCCCCTTTACGAGAGGGATAGAGTGTAATGACTCTATGTTAAAAAAGTTGTTGCTCTGGAGTACAGAGAAAAACTTAATCCGGGGGGTCGGCGAAGCCTTTGAGCTTGGGACTTGGGAAAAGATCGGGGCACACTTGTGGGACGAAATTACCCTTGGGTCTAAAGAAGCAAAATCTCTAGCTACCCTGTGGCGGTTACTAAAAGAAACTATATGCATGATGAAGGTTGAGCAACAAGTAGTAAAGTCAGCTTTTGCGGCTTTTTCTGACTCGCCGTCACAAAACCATGTGGGACCGGCTGCTGTGAGTCCGACAGCGGACACTGTACTTAAGGGGGAACTGCCTGCCGCTTCAAGCGCAAAACATCTGGTTCGAAAGCTTGTGCGCCCTAGAGTGCGAATGTTTGAGGATCCAGCGCATCCTCCCTATCCTGTGCCGACAATGCCTTCACCGGCGGCAGCAATAACTAGTGATCGGGATTTTGAAAAGGATGATGGACCGCCAAAACGGCCAAACTCGAATCCTTTTCGTGCCGCTACCGCCCCTGAGCCCAGCCCCCAAATTCGCCCGCCCGCCTCTCACGCCGGCCCGCCCGCCTCTCACGCCGGCCCGCCCGCCCCTCACGCCGGCCCGCCCGCCCCTCACGTCGACGACGGCCCGCCCGCTCCTCACGCCGCCCTCACAGCCCCCCCCGCTCCTGACGGCCGCTTTTACGCCGCCGCCGCCCTTCCACCGCCTGATGCAGAAGAATGGGAACATCCAGAGGAGGACACTGAGACTCCGAATTTATACCCACCCGTACCCTGTACACCATCGTTAGCGCTGCCCCAACCGGGGCCAAAAACTGACCAGGATTGGGGGCAGTGGACTAAGCTTTTAGATAAAAAATTACGGGACCTACGAGACCGATTGGAGCGAATTGAAGCAAAGAGAGAGGGGCACGAATCAGAAAAGTTAAACAAGGTTAATCCTTTTGCTACGCCCTTGCCACCGCCCTCGAAGCCCCCTCTGCAAGCTAACCCTAGTGCCTTGAGATGGCGAGGTCTTATTCAAGACGCAGTCATAGACGGCACTGTTCTACCAATTGACATCCCTGCTGCATTTCCAGTCATTACAAATGCTCAGGGACAAACCCAATGGACTCCTATGGAGTGGAAAATCATAAAGGAACTTAAGGGAGCAATTTCTCAATATGGGTTGTCTTCTCCATATACACAACAAATGTTAACTGCCTTGTTTTCTAGTATGGTCTTAACTCCCAATGATTGTCTTAAGGTAGCTTCAGTCCTGTTAACTCCTTCACAGCTATTACATTTTAAAAGTGGGTTTGAGGAGCTTGCTCAGAGAGCTGCTGATGATAATTTGGGTCGCAATCCTAATGATCCCTTACATGGTGTTACATATGAAATGTTAATAGGGAAGGGACAATTTCACCCTGATGCAGTACAGGCTCGTATGAGAACCGAGGTGTTACAGCAAGCGCAGCAATTGGCCTTAGCTGCTTTAAAAGCTGTGCCAGAAGCAGGAAAACCTAATCCCTCCTATACGTCGATAAAACAGGGAATTACTGAGCCATATATGCAATTTATTGATAGATTGACAGCAGCTATTGAAAAGAATATTGATTTGGCACCTAATGCTAAAGAATCTGTGCTTATGTCCTTGGCCATGGAAAATGCTAACCCAGCTTGTAAGCGTATTTTACAGGTTTTACCGAAATCTGCTGGCATGCAGGAAATGATGGACGCTTGTTCTAAGGTGAGCACGGCCGAAGAAAAGGCAGAATACATGGCTACTGCCTTTGCTGCTGCTGTCAAACCTCTGTTACGGCAAGGTCGAGGTGATCGAGTGGGTATGAAGGGCATGAGATGTTTTAATTGTGGGCAAATGGGGCATCATAGAAAACGATGTAGAGTAAAGAAAACTAACTCAGCAGGTGGTGCTTCAGGTTTTACAGGTGATTGTACTAGATGCGACAAACATGGCCATAGGGCAACTGAATGCCACTCGAAGTATAAGAAAGATGGAACTCCGTTGGGAAACTTGAATGTGAGCGCGATGCCACCCCATGTGATGACACAAAATCAGAGTGTTTGGACCGCATCCCCTCTGCTACAGCAGGGAGTGCCAGAGTGGACATGGCAACAGCAATAGATTTTACCATAACTGATACCTCTCCAAACTGGCAAAAGTAGGTTTAGTGATTGCACCTGAAAAGGTACAGCGCAATGCCTCATGGAGATACCTGGGGTGGATTATTTCCAGAACTGAAGTTAGGCCCCAGAAGATGAAGATTACTACGGAGATAAGAACCTTGTCAGATGTACAGAAATTGATAGGTGATATTCAGTGTTCCTTATGTGGAATTACTAATGATTTGGCAGAACTAATGCCTCTTTTGAAGAGCAAACCACAGACAGAGGAAAAGAGAACTCTGTCAAAAATCCAGCATGAGGCCCTAGCCCATATTATGGCTAAAATATCTACTTCTTATGCTTCCCAATGGAACCCAGATTTATCTATAACTTTGTTTGTTGTAAACAATCAGTATCATCCGTTTAGCCTGTTGGCACAATGGAATCTGCAGAAAAAGGATCCCTTGTGTATATTGGAATGGATCTTCTTACCTTACTGGTTGCGCAAAACTGTTACTACACGATTGGAAGCCTTTGCCCTTTTAATTAAGCAAGGTTGTGAACGTTGTCAAGAAATTCTAGGTAGTGATCCATCACAAATTTGTTTACCCCTTACCAAAATATGGTTGGAGTGGGCACAGCAGTCCAGCACTGTTTTTCAAACTGTCTTAGTAGATTTTGTTGGCCAAGTTAGCATACATTTTCGGCCACATAACTTGTTTACTGTGCTAAAAAACAACCAATATGAAGATGTTGCCTTTTACTCTGACAGACCTGTTTCAGGTATAACTGTTTTTACAGATGCTAGCAGAAATAATCTCATAACCGAATACATTTGGAAAACAGAAGATGGTTGGAAGAAACAGAAAATACCTGGTCACTCTACAGATTTCTTACAAACGTTAGAACTGTTATTGTTGTGGTATTTCTGCGATGGCCTGATACTCTGCTTAACATTGTGATTCTTTGTATGTCATAGGAATTGTTCAATGTCTAGAGAGGGTAATTTTACAGGAGGTTGTTAATTGCAGGTTATGGACTTTGTTGAAAACTCTGTTACATCTTGTAAATAATCATAACTGTAAATACTTCATGATGCATATTCGCAGTCACTTGGGCCTCCCAGGGAGCCTTACTGATGGTAATGACAAAGCAGATAAATTAGTTGCTCCAGCTTGGGCAGGACCACCGGTAGATATTTCTCAACAAGCCCAAGCATTTCATGCCTTCTTTCACCAATCAGCAAAAATGTTAGTTCGCCAGTTTGGCTTGTCCCTGACAGGCATTGTACAGTCTTGTCCTGATTGTCAGGGCCAGACAATAGGCATAGGCCTTGGAGTCAGTCCTCGAGGTCTCCAGCCTCTCCAACTTTGGCAGATGGATGTAACCCATGAATCATCTTTTGGAAAATTGAAGTATGTCCATGTTATTATCGACACCTTTTCGCACTTTGTTTGGGCTACCTCTCTGGCTGGCGAAACCACACACCATGTAATCACGCATTTGCGTGGTTGTTTCGCAGTTATGGGAGTACCTTTACAGCTTAAAACGGATAATGCACCTAGCTACACTTCTTCAATGCTGTCTAAATTTTTAAATAACTGGGGCATTGCTCATATCACTGGTATTCCTCATTCTCCTACAGGTCAGGCTATTATTGAACGTTCACACCAGACCTTGAAACAATTGTTAGAAAAACAAAAAACGGGGGAAGAAGGGCTTACCCCGGCAGCAAGAATACAGAAAACTGTGTATGTTATGAACTTTTTGCGATTGGTAGGAGACTCTAGTGACCCTCCTGCTGTAATACACATCAAGCGTTAGGGTCAGGTTATGTGAATAAGACTCAGGGTATACTGGTCCAGTATAGGGATCTGGAAACTGGTACCTGGAAGGGTCCTGTGGAAGTAAAACTAACTGGTAGAGAATATATGTGTGTAATCACAGACTCTGGTCCGCGTTGGGTACCAGCTCGATGGGTGAAACCTTGGAAGGAGCCAGCGTTGCCAAAAGAAGACAGAACACCCTCATTGCCGGCGAATGAATCGGCTGGATGAAGAGGCACGAGCCAGGTTTCACGCCTAGAATTTCTGAAGGGCAGTTTGAGCTGCAGAGACGGGTATTGAAGCAGAAGAAGCAGATACGCATTATTCAGTTTGAATGTTCAAAGCCCTTACTGGTGCCATACAAATGGCAGATTCCTCCTGAGCATTGGGAGGGGACTAAGCGAAGGTGTGCCAAGCGATCTGCTTAGAAGCATGAAGATAGACATAGTCATGAGTGTAAATAGAGTATTCTTTCTTTCAGTATTCATGCTTATGTTTCAGATAGCTAATACTGCTTTTAAGGCTAATGCTTATGTAGATCTGTCAGAAAAGGTAGTTAGTTGTACACAAGTGAAAAACTGTTGGGTGTGTGAAAATGTAGAGCAATTTAATGCACCATTATTAGGAATCCCTTTAAATAACTGAACAAGTCTTAACCCTTGTAGGCTTTTGAACATGTTATATGAGTACCGTTGTGGACTGTGGACTTGGGACCCCCTGTACAACTCCTTTGATAGTCTCTCTGTGATCCACATGTACTAGAAGATAGCAAATATAAGTATATCCATGTTTCTATCAACCCTTGGAGACTTTTATGGATATTGCTGACCACTTCTTCCGATGTAGGCTGGCCACCTGCATCGGAATGAGTGTGCATTTTGGTCAGTGTAAAAGCCCAAGACTCATGCGATGTGGGGGAGGCAGAGCCTCTGCGGGGACGCCTGCTAAAGTTGAGCCTGCAACCTCACACTGTGATGATGATGCTTGGAGCTGATTTTTTGATTGTCTTCACAGGGTCCTTATGCCACGTTCTGTATGAGGGACTGTATAGTGGGAATAATGATTGTCTGTTTTTTGTATTTCGAATATTGTAATTGTATGGAGTTTGCTTGTGGGATCCCATGCATGCATGTGTGTGTGTGTTGAGGGCAGACAGTGTTCTGTGTATTTTTTGTTGTTGGGTTTGTGTAAAAGTTTTTAATGGGTAGCAGATTAACATTTTGGACAAGAAAGGGTTAATGCGAAAGTGTGGTTGCTAGCAGGTATTTATGGCTGCTGCTAAGCAGGCAGGCAGTTGTAGCTTCACATTCCTTTTCCATCAGGATGCCTTTGAATCACTTTAACCCAACTCCTTCTCAAGAGCTGATAGCCTGGGAGAGAGGGTATGTTTGTGTCCTCCTACCTACAGGTCCGTGGCAGCTGCCTGCAAAGTTTGCAAAGCCTCACCATGAGCTGGACAGACAAGTGGAGGAACCCAGTGCCTCAGTTATAGGAGCTGACAGTGAATACCTCAAGCAGAATGAAATAGAGGAAGAAAAAAAAAAAAAAAAAAAAAAAAAAAAGAATGATTACAGGACATCACTTGGGGGCAGCTGAAAAGTAACAACTTGAATATGTGTGCTTGTAACGTAGCTATTATTAGAGGCTGTGATTTTGTGTATAAAACCACCTGTATTTACTAGCCAGTTGCTAATGAGAAACTATACCTTGTATTGTGTGGATTTGTTACTTGTAAAAGAGATGTTAGAGCATGCAAATTTGCAGCAGCTGCTAGAAAATGCTAAGGCAAAAGCTAGAAAGATTCTAATATGATGGTAGTGTTATAAAGCAGGTAATGGAACAAATTAAGAGGGTGGGAGAACTCCACTGGTAAGAAAATTCTTTGGCTGGTTTCTTGTTGCCATCAGCATCTTCAACATGCTGCTGTAACCTGTAATAGTTACTCTGGTAATGTAAATCTGTGTGTGCTTTGCCACAGTAGCAGCTTGTTACTGGATGAAGCAGGTGAAACTCTGCATTGACAACGAGGTACAAGAACTGAGGTTGGCCAAATGCCTGCTGCCACTGTCAAGGGCAAGACTGGGTTGGCCTCTGTGTTTGCCACCAAGAAGAACCTTTAGCTCCGCCGTTGGCTGCAACCCAGCAGGCGTGGAGCGGTGGGGACACATGCCATGCCAGACCTTGATGTGAGGGATGGCTTCCCCTGTTATCAGAGAGCCATCCAGGAGAAAAATGGCAGACCCAGTAGCCTGTGATTGGCATCTGTTGAAGAAATATGGAAACATGCTAAGATCTTACACATGGTGTATGAGGATGGGCAAGCCTTTTGGCTGGACAATTTATTAGGTGAATGGGGACTGACAGGTTGGCTGGTTGCTTTAGTAAAAGGTGGACTAATGGTGTTTATTGTCATTTTAACGATTTTGATTTTGTTGCTGTGTATTTTTAATGTATCCAACGAATGATTATGAGTGCTACAAAGCGTGTTTGGCTTGTATAAAAAGAAAAAGGGGGAGATGTGGATGATTTTCTGGCAAAGAACAGCCACATACCCAGATCAGCAAGTGCCTACATGGAGTTCGACATGAACCAAGGAACAACAAAAGGTGAAGGAGGATGGGAGCGAGGCACTGGGAGTGAGAATCCCAGCAAGATAAGAAGGAGCTGGAATTTACTGAGTTGATAAATTGAGGACTGTTGGAAAACTTTGAAGGTCAGGTTCTCACACCTGTGCTTAACCAATTATATGTTAGTTGTTAAGAGCCTCACAGATATGTATCCAATCACAATGTGCCAAGTTAGTGAAAACAACTTTAAGAAATAGTATATAAAGAGTTAGTTTTCTATAATAAATGGCTTTTTCTGATCACATTGATCTCCGACTGAGTCCCTTCTGTGACACAGAAGGCTCACAAATACGTTTGAAAGAAATTATCTATTCTTAGTCAAAGGTCCTTCCAGTGTTACTATAGCTCTAGTAAAAGGCAATGTTTAATGAGCAATGAGATCATTAAACAAGCAATAATGAGATTTGCTTTTGAAGCAGAGAAGCTTAGAGAAGTAATCAACTACAGAGAAACCTACAGTTTTGGGGTTTTGAATTTAGATGATAACTTCTTTTGCTTCTGCTGCTGGGAGCAGGGAGTTTTTGTGCATAGAAAAGTGAAAAGCATCAGCTGAAAGATTCATCTTCAGTTTCCTACTTGGAGAGCATAAGCAGTGAAAAGTAGACTGTTAGACACAGTTGTTCATGTTTAGAAGCAGTCTCTTGGCTTTATTCATAAGAAGTAGGGAAGTTCATGGGTGCAGGTGGTTGTATATGAAAGACCCTGATACAAAACCTTTTGAAGCTTGCTAAGGACTTGTGCTAACTTCAGCAGGCTCTTGTCTCAGCTGCTGGTTTTGCATTTGAGAATTTGGGCAAGGCCATAATGGCTCATTTAGATGAAGCACTTGGAATTACTTTTTCCAGTGCATTTGCTTCAGCATTTCATGTAAGTAATGCTTGGTCCTGAGTTGGCTGGCAGACTGCTTACTTTCTTTATCTTAGCACTCCTACTTATGAGAAACTGGCTAAGGTAATGAAAACCTGGTTACCCTATAGAATGTATTATTCTGAAGCTTCTCTGCCTTTGCAGAGGGGCAATGACATTCTTCCCCACTCATAAGGAGTTACATGCATACAGGATATTTAAGCACAAATTCTTGATGAATTGCCAGAGAACTCATCTATTCAGAAGATGCAGCTCCCCATAGACACAGAGTGGAGGTCCTTGGTGTGTCAGCTGACAGATAACCCATGCTCTTTCGTGGTCTCTGTATTGATGCTTTTTTTCCCATTACATCTTGCAGAAATTCCTTCATGAAACATTAAAAACGACACAGCCAAGTCAAGGCCAGTCAGCTGCTTTTCTTATTTCAATTAATGTTTTGTTATCAGTCTACCAAAGTGAAGTAAGAGTTAATAATTAATTATTTGTGTACAAGTGAGATTTGTTCCTCATTTCATGCATGTGATCAAAGTGTTGCCTGCTCATGTTTGAATAGTTAAATCACAAGGTTTGTCCCCTTGTGGGCCCTTGCAATTGTATCACATTGCAGGAGCAACTACATAAAGCAATCAGATGTGCTTTATGAGTCTGAGAATAATCTGTGATTCACAGAAGTAGGCCAATGCAATTAGTGAAATGTTAAGCCTTGTAATGGAATGTAACATGTGCTGTCTGCCTGATTCCATCTGCATCAGTTTCAGCATGGATAACATTTCACAATTATGTTACTTACCAAGCAAATATCAAAAGCTTTCAAAGAGAAGCCTTCTTAAAAACATTAGGCTGCTTCATCTCATGAATGAATATCAGATTGTCTTGCTAGGAAGCCTCCAGGAGTCCTGAGCAGGCGCAGGACCTGGGCGAGTAGGGCACACTCCCTGTTTACACATATGCACTGAAAGGCTGAAAGAGGAGAAACCCTTCACTTCAACCTTTTGAAATGTGAGTTTCCCCAAAAAATCATCTCCAATGCCGTCCTCTGTGGTTCAACAAAACGAATCATTCTGTATCACAATCGCTTTCAAGGAAACTAACATGGATTAGGAAGAATAGGGTTTGAAAAATTTGTGGGATTTTTTTTTGTTTTGGAGTGCAGTTTTTTTGGTTGGTTTATTGGGGTTTTTTTAAATTTTCCAGGTTATTACTGTAGAAGACCTCTTTCTTTGCATTGTCTTTTGAGTCAATACAGTGTTCAGCCCTGTGGGTGTATCTTTCAGGGTACTTGCTTCCAGTTGCTTGAAGCTCTAGGTGCAAAACTACAGGTAACCTTGTGTGGTAGGCAGCTATGTTCCTGTTTTGCCCATAGAAAGGGAAGAAGCACAAAGCTAGGTGCATGGACTTGGAGGCCATTTCTAAATCTAGCCATAAACATTTTACTGCTTTATCTCTGTCTTCTGCTTGTCTGCAGTTGTTGAGGCCCAGAGGTTTTAAATATATTAAGGCTGTGTCTTTTGTTTAGTGGCTTAAAGCAGAATGGAAAGGGAGCTAGCACTCGTTTGACATTAGACAGGTATAAACTACAAAGATAAACAAATATTAACAAATATCAGGCATGATTAGAATAAGAATCAGTCTAGAATGCTGAAAGCTCTGCAGGGAGAGCAACAGGGATTGCCTTTAGCTTCAGACACTCCTCACTCACCTCCAGAGAATACAGGAATGTCTGCCCTTTCCCTTTTTCTTAGGTGCCAGAGAGACTAAAATAGCCTTGTCAGCATGGTGCATGGAAAGATGCTTGGTAAAAATGCCATTTCCAACAGCAGCTGTGCTCTGTGTTCCTGCTCTGATAAACCAGATGTAGAGGTAATTATGAAAAATACAATTATGAAATCGCAGATTGAAACACTCTCTTTGCATTTCTTCTGTAGAGGCAAAATGGAAGAAACACTATCTTTTCTGGTAACATGCTCATTTTAGCTTTGGGGAGATATTTGGAGTTGTTATTAAATGCCTTGGATACATTTGGGTAGAAAACATGAGTCCATCACCAGCAAGCGGCCAGAGATATTTGCTTGTAATGGTACAGTTTCCAAAGTGACAGAGATGGCACCGAGCAAAGTGACATTTCTGGAAGAAGTAACTTTTGGGTAAAATGATCTTACATAAAACCAATTCAATTACTGTTTTCTGTCAGTGCAAAAATATGCATCCACTTCAGTGATTTGAGCTTCAATTCCTATGAAGACCAGAGCTTGCCTTGCTGGGATTCCTGGATTTGTCATGCTTTCTCCTCAGCATAGCTGAAAGTAATGTGAAATGCCTCCAACTCTTCAGAGACTATCTTTGTAAGGTCAGTATCAGTACTTTTATTGCCTCACCGAAGTCAGAATATGTTCCACCTGCTTCTTTTGCATAAGTCTGAAATAATCAAGATTCTTGTCTGGTGAGTTGTTACCAAGAGGTTTCTGGTGTTGAATGCTTGGTCCTCCATCAGTCATGATACTGTGAAAATGTTTATTTCTGCCCTCCCTCCTCCTCCCAGTTTTCTTTTCAGGAGGTGCAGATAGCATAACAGCCTCTGAGAAACAGTAAGACTTTCAAATGGCAGATGTACTTTAGTTATTTGTTCCTCTCCTTTTCTGCATAAACTGCATGCTTTTAAGGAGTGAAAATCAGAATCAAGCCTCCTGTTTCTGACAGATGCTGACATATAAGTGACTTCACACATCCAGTAAATACTGTGAGGACTGTAAAGGGAATGCGTATACTTTGCTGTTAAATTTTTAGCACTTTTTGTTGTTGTCGATTTTGAAACACAGAAAATGTTAGTGACAAATGGCAGTGGTATTCGCACAGCAGCTTGATCTTTGTATTCTGGTGCATGTACTGGGAGTGTTACTATTGCACTACTTACAGGGTTAAACAAGTACAATTGGCACTTCACCAGAAAATTTTCTGGGCTTGGGTGCAAGTTGTGTTTGAGAATCCTTTGGTAACAGGAAAAACAAAAGTTAAACGTACACCAAGTAAAAAGAGTGAGTTCTGCAATGTTGTAGATATTGGCATTTTTGTCATTGTCTAGTGTGGGAAGGAAAAATACTTGGACATCGATGTAAAACATTTGATTTACTGCTACATGGGTTGGACCATTCCATCTATCCTCATAAAATAAAAAGAAAACATAAATTTCTTGAACTACAGATATTTTGATCTCTTATCCAAAATATTTGCTGTAATCTTGAGGATTTTGCAACATCATCTTTATCTGTGTGTGTTTCTTAGCGAAAACAGACTTACTTTTCCAAGAGCATTAAGTACCTAAGTGGTCCTTTTCTCCATGGTGGTTATTTTTTGTTTGGTTTTGGTCTTTACTGTTTTGATAACTAAGATAATCTTTAACCTGCAAATTCTTGTGGAATTCTGACCTATTTAGAAATGTCTTACTGCATGGCACATGGATTGACATGATATTTTATAATAAGCATTAAAATTGTGTATATACGGTAGCCCATTAGTGATAGAGGCTCCTCCGAGCCCTATGTATGTTAAATAATCAGTGCACTTCTGCAGAGGACTGAAACTGAGACAGGATAAGTTATCTGTCTGTTTCCTTTCAGTGCTTAGCTTTTCTGGAAGTCTATGATGAAACCACTCACCCGTTCAGACAATGTGCCCTTTTGTTCCCACTGATTCAGACAGCAGCAGGAAGAGAGGAAAGCAGGTTGCAACATGGGCTTGGAGGAGCTGGCTGACTATGTTGTTGGGGTGGGGTTGAATATCAGATGTACACCAGACTGGTTGCAGTCCCAAAGGTAAAGCAGGGATATTTGCCCAACCCTAACTGTTAGGCTATGTCAGACAGTTTGCCTGTCAAGCAGCTTTCTCACCTCTTTAACAATCTCTCACCTCTTTATCAACCTCCTGACCTGTCTGAATGAGCAATTAGGGAGCTTTTGCTTATGCAGGTGGTCTCCTGAATTCGTTAGAAGTCACCCAAGTCATCCTTGACTCATTTCGATCTCAGTCTCCCTGCTGAGATGCTTCTTTCTCCTCAGGCATCAAATACCAGTTGCTCAGACGCAGCATGAGATCCTTTCTTGGGGTAGCAGTCGGAGCTGGAGAGACTCTCTACACTAACAGCCAGGTGGGAGCTAGGATATTTGAGAGCTCACAGGCTGAGTGTCATGTCCTGCACAGATCCTTGCAAGAAAGCTTGCAGCCTTGGGGCATGCCCAAGAGTGAAAGACACAGCACTTACTTGGGTAGTGCTGTCTGTTCTCGGATACGATTTTCTCCTTCTCTTTTACCGATTGCGCATTCCCAGATATGAGATGATGCTGTATCATTTCCTTTGGTGCTGAGTGTGAAAAGCAGAGAGTCTCCTTTAAGTGGTGAACATTATCTGCTTCTCACTGAAGAATGCATAATCCTGACAAATGGATTTCCTGTCTTCAGGCAATAGAAAAACATTGAAGAATAAGTTCATCATGCTGCACATTACTCTTCTTCCATACTCAGTACCCTACTGAGTACCTTCTGCTTTGAAATTTCCACTTTCATTAAGCTGGTAAACTCACTAAGTTTCTTTTAATTTTAATTTGAGCCAGACTCTGCTATTATACAGTTTTTCAGTAGTACACTTCTTGTTTTCCTCTAAAGAAACAGCAAAATCCTTTTTTACAACAGTATTGAAAGAAATGGAAGTAGCTTTGTATTCTTCGTAGCTAATAAAATATTTTGCAAACTTTTGAAAGCTGTTGAGTTCAAGTAACTGAAATTAAAGTTGTACATTTAATGAAGGCTATATATAAAAGACAAAAAGTGTTATCTGCCTACCCCTTGCAGTGCTGATCTCTTACCATGGGTAAGGGTAATTCTGGCCAGAAAGGTAATGATCCAACTAGAGAGGTAAGGATCTCTTTTCTGAGTTGTCTGTGGAGATTTCTCTCCCTAGTGGAAGCTGAAGGATGACATTTCTCTTTCCAATCTGAGATGGATCAGTTACCTTCTGATAGAAATCAGAAGCTGTAAGGGATTTGAGGACACTGCATGAGACACAGTGCAGTGCTCTGGAATGAAAGTATAGCAAGAGTTTCTCAAGGAGTAGCTATATGTGCATGTTAGTGTTTGAAAAACAAAGGAGAATTTTGTCACCTGCAGAAGCACAATTGTTGCTTTAGTTACTCAGTGGTGCAGGAATGTATTTGCATTCTTCTCTGGGGGGAAAAAAGAAGGTAAAAAATATTGGCATGCATCCTTCAGATTATCATAGTTTACACTTTCTCACAGGTTTATTTTATGTAGGTCCTCCTACTCCTAAGCAAAGAACTGAACCAAAAGCAATCATAGACAATGCAAGTATAATCTCTTTTAGCACAATGAGTTGCTGGAAAGAGGATTTGCCCTTTGTATGACTTTGGTTGCAAACACTTTAGGGGACCACTAATGCTGCAGATGATGTGTTTGTTCCATTGCTGAAGCTGTCTTTGACCTCATTTCCTCATGTTACCCACCAACTAGAGGCTAATCAATAGAAACTATTTGCAGTTACTTGTAGCCCAATAAAAACCACAGATAATGCAAAAATTGATGTTATATGCACAAGAACATAGTAATGATTTTGTATGTGTGTGTGTGTATTGCTGCTGCAGATTATGGTGTTAGAGTTATTTGAGTTGGAAGGGACCTCTTGAGATCTTCAAGTCCAGCCCTCCTGCTCAAGCAGGGTAGCTAGAACTAGTTGCTCAGGACCAGCTGGCTTTTACATCTCCACAACCTCTCTGGGCAGCCTGTCTTGTTTTTGACTCCCTTTGCAGTAAAAAAAAAAGTGTACTCTTGTGTTCAGATGGAATTTCATGTGCTTTAGTAATATATCCGTTGCCTTTTGTCCTGTCCGTGGGCACTACTCAGCAGAGTCTGGCTCCCTTATCTTTATCCCCCTGCCCTTGGGTATTTATATACATTGATACATTTATATACAGCAAAGAACTTTATTCTGGAAAGAATAAGAATATTTCTATACAGCAAAGAACTTATACATTTAGACTTGGAAGTCCTGGGGTAACAGTTGGACTTGCTGATCTTAAGGGTCTTTTCCAACCTACTTGATTCTGTGATTTTATGACAAGATCCCTTAAACCTTCCCTTCTCCAGGCTGAATTTCCCCAGCTCTCTCAACCTCTCCATGCATAGAAGATGCTCTAGTTCCTTAGTGACTGGCCTCACTCCAGTAAGTCCATATCTTCTACTGGGGTGCTTGGAAATGTGTCTGGAGCTGGTGAAAGTACACTCACCAGCAGTGAGAACCTAAAACTGTGGACTTGTGCTATTCTCTGGGAAAAATTTTGCTACCACATTATGCAAATTAAGTACTTATTCCAGGAAGGTGTTGCACAATGTCAGTATCTGTAGCACTTGATGTGAACTGTTATCACTAAGCAAAAGACTTTCAAATCCTATACAGCAGAAACTCAAAAACAACCTAGCCTCTTCATGATTTAGTCTTAAAACCACTTATTCCTTAGTAGCATCCTTGCAGTGGCCAAATGATAATGTTAATTTTTAGCAAACTGAGTAAAGAAGTCTGGTCACAGATGTGAAAATCACTGATGCTATGATCTATAGCTATTGTTCTCTTCTTCCTTATTGGGAAACAGTCATGAAAGTGGTCTCTTTTCTGAATTTGAAATCAGTGACTATCTTCCTGGTCACAGGATGGGAGGGTTATTTAGCAAGTCCTGAATCACTCTTTGTTTCTGAAACAGTGAAGGCAGAAGCCTGGAAGCAAAGTTCCATGTTCTTATGGATGACATAAACAGGGAATTTAATTCTCAGTTTATGAGTACTGCGTACAATCAACGTGACTTATGGAAGTTTATGAAAGTGCTGTTGTAAGTAGATTTGCCAGAAGAAATATTTTACCTAATTCTTAGAGATAGGTATCTTTCAGGCAAAAAGAGCACAGACTGTTGAATAAGTAATCCAGCTGTATTTGACCTCTGTGCCTCAGAAAATTACTGGAGGTTGATATTTCAATAAAAATATCTCCTAGTACCACATAGTTAAAGTCATAAAGTCAATGGAAACTATCAGTAATTTTGTGAGGCCATGTGTTTATTTGTGCTATGTACATCCTCATTCCAGAGGAGTCATAGATTGCATCTTCCAGAAGATTAGGACTTGTCAAATTGGCATATCTAATCTTAGTGTTCAGAGTGAGACTTGTTCCTTCAGATCCTATTTTCCAATGCTTTCCAGCTTTTACTGCACTTCTGGCATGGAAGTTTTGCTGCTCTCCCACTCCTGGAGTCCATGTGGTAAGCAGGGCTCTACCCAACATGCCCAACATGTCAGGCCCCTTGGAGAATCAGATTGGAGGCTGTATGTGAGCTGCTGGAACATGTCCTTTGAAGGCAGGTTCCCTAGCAGCAGTCAAGCATTGCGGTGTGCTTGTCCCATTCACAGGGGCATATCTGCCACAAGTAATGTTCCTCCTCATGTGACATCAACTTATAAAAAACCTGTTAAACTATAAAACTTAACAGAGTAAACTATAAATAAACTATAAATAATTTGGAAACTCGTGCTTTGGCAAATGATCCAGTTTTCCATAAACATCCACTCAAATTTTCAAGTTGCTTGGAAAATGAAGTAATTATTGCGAAGCAACAAAAAGGCTCATTGTAGCTTAAATTTTTCACCAAGTCCAGCATGTTACAGTTGTGTTCCATGCTTAGTTTCAGTTTCTAAAATATTTCACTGCATTAAAGGTGTTTCAGCTCTCAGTTCTAAGGAGGTTGAGCCCTTCTGGAGGAAAGTATGAGTGTACTGGCAAAAGGTGATGCTGAGGATGGATTTATGTATGGCACTTGTCTCCTTGTCAAAGGCTGTGGAAGCAGGGCTTTTAGGCAGGCAGGAAATGCCCCCTGGCTGGTACAATTGATCATACCACTTTGGATGATCAGGTGAAATGCATTCATGGCATTGGTTTATATCCAATATATTAATCTTTTAAAAATGAAAATGTTCCCCATACATACTGTGTGGGGTTAGCGCAAAATATCCTGACTGCCTGCAATCTCTTGAATATCAACATGATACATTTTATAAGTAACATATAAAATTACTAGGCAATCAAACAATTAATTGATTTTATAATGAAGCATGAAAATCTAATAGACTTTGAGTTAGATTTGAGAGAAGCTGGTGTCTGATCTGATTAAGATCAATGTCATTTTCTGCTTGTCAGAGCCCATGGGCTGCTGGTGAAGAAGTAATTAGTCTTAGTTTGGCAGTCACAGAACAGTTTGACAGCTTTTACTTAGTGATACTTGAATGACAGCACAGTCTTAGGGATCATCAGTGTGATTGTTTTGATGTGGCATGACTTATATCATGGGGAGAAAAATGAGACTGCAAAAAAGTGAATGCTTTATGTTTCGATCGCAGAATAAGTTCTTTGCTGAGCTGGAATGGGGAATCCATTGTGTCCTTATGGGTAGACGTATGACAGCACTTTGTAGAAATGGTAGACATCAGTAGACTCCAAATTTCCTTGGTTTTAAATCATTTCAATGCACAGCAGGCCCACAAAAATTCAAGATGCCCAACTGCTTTTGCTCTGGGATGTGGTTTGGTTTTTTTTTTTGTTCTTTTTCTCTATGGTGCTTTCCATGTGAATAGTGACCTCGAAAAGATGAGTCTATGAGGCTTCTCTACCTGGCAGGTGTTTTGCATCTAGATGTTGCCCCATGGAGTTGAGTTTGCACAATCAGGCTGAAGTTGAGTCGTGTTTAAAAGATTTTTTTGATTTATAGAGTGATACAGAGACATGTCAGCTTCCGAAAGTTACTTTTGTATCACTGGGTAACAGCCTGGGTGAGGAAATGTTCTTTGCCTTGGAATATAAGTGTTAAAAGTGTTAACAGAAGAATTTCTAGGAGAGTAATAATTACAATCACATGGTGCATGTTACAAAAATCTCTGACTGAAGGGGACTATCATGAAAGCTAAGCAGAATCTGGAATTGCCCTGCACAAGAAAGTCTGGTATTTACACGCAGAGCTTTGCTGATATGAAATGCTCATGTTTCAAGATTTTTTTCTTAAAAATCAAGAATTTACAAATATAGAAGTACTTTCTATCTCAACAAAATGTTTTAATACTTCAGAGTTCATAAATCGCTCATGACTTGAGTTGGTGAAATCTCCTAAGGCACTTTAATTTCAGTACTTATCCAGATTTTCCTATTTTGAGTGTCCTGGAGGGGAAAACTGTCCTTAAAAAAACAAAAACAAACAAACAAACAAAAAAAATCTTCTATAGATAAGCTTATCTTACTAAAATAATTTTTCTCTTTATCACCCACTTTTGTGTGACTTCCATGTATCAACCAGTTCAGATAGAGAGAAACTTGCAATGTCATCTCTGAATGAGAATGTGAGTCAATATATTTCCTCTGGAGTAAAGGGAGAGGTAGTTTTCCGTTTTGTTAACTGCCAGAAAGTAAATCATGCCAGCTGGCTCAGCAGAATTAAATACACTTATTTCTGGATAAGCCAACCTGTAATGAAATTGTGGTTGTGTTTTTTTCCTTTTCTGTTTGTTTTTTTGGTTTTGTTTGTTGTTTCTGGTTTTATTTGTTTATTTATTTTTATTATAAATTAAACCAGAAAAATTCCCATAAAATCTGTGTTTCCCTGGAAAAGTTAATTGAAAATGCATTACTGTTTGAAATAACCTCATTAGTTCTATGACTGCATAGCATTGAAGATGTATTTAGTCCTTTACTGAGTTCTTGTTTTTAGCAAACCTTGTTGAGTAAAGTTAATACCCCTCTGCAATATCTCACTGATTCTTTTTCATTGCATTGCTGACTTTCTATGTTATAAGTAAGACATAGTATTAAATGTTTTAAATTTTTAGCCAGGGTAGGAAATAGACAAATCAGCAACATGTTAAGTATAGAAAATATTTGTGAATACATTTGGGAAGACAGCTTAAGAGAGTCCTTAAGTGGGCAAGTCAAAGGGGAAAAAGTACTTATACAATCAAATACGGTTGCAAAAATTAATCCATTTAAATAATTTCTAGCATCCGTTGTTTTCTGTAAGATGTTCCTTCATGTTTGTAAATTCTGCTTTTATATTTCTCACCAAAATCTAGCAAAATATCCTTTCCCCCAAAATAGTGATAAGATTTAGCACTTTTTTAACTTTTTTTAACTTCCGTTAACCACAAAATTTATTTGTCAGTATAGGGACCTGGGAAAAAACAGAGTTTTGGAAACTAAATCTTAACCCCAGGCTAACCTTGCTAGGTACCTACTTCTTATACCTTAAAGCCAAAGTTTTTTGGAAGATATTTTTCTAGCAACATTGTTAAACCTAAAATTATCTGCTGTCTGGCAACCTGGTTGTTAAGTGCGCTGAGTTACCACTTTAATACAAAAATACTTTATAACCATTAAAATAAATTTTATAAACAAAAATAATTTCTAAGTGTTCAAAGTTTTGGCTGTAGTGCATCTTTTAATAAGCCAGCTATTAAACCTGGTCAGTGGCTATAACTTTTATGCCACAAAGGAAAAAAGCAAACAAATGTGCCTTCATCAAGGCATTTTGACTTTATTTACTTTATTCTTCTTTTCAGCTCTGCCTGAGATGCATTGTGCCTACAGGCTTTTCATGAGAATGTATGACATCATGAGGAAATGCTATGTCCAGAAGCAAGCGTATGATACCAGCTTATGCTTACATTTCCTTTCCAGATGTGACCACTTCAATTAGGTGGATGCGGAGCAGCTGTGGGATCAGAGGAAAGAGATAAGAATCCTTTGGAGAAAGCAGAAGGCTATCCAGGTGGCAGAGAGGCAGTGGTGATCTAGATGTGGGGAAATGCTTCTGCTGGGAAGGGACTGTAGAAATCGTATAAGTGCCAAATCTGTCAAGACTAATAATTATTATTAGCAGTAAGTTATGCGGTTATCATCAGATTGCAGTGACATAGTAACAGCAAATTTAACAAGATGTTTATGTAGTTAATCCTTTGGTTGATGGATGGTTTATAAAGTGCTACAGTGGTAAGGAAAATGTCATGCCTTCAATGAGGCCACTCAAATGAAATACAAACAAGTTGGTGCATGGGTAAAATCGAGGCTGTACAATTTTGTACAGTGCCACACTATGCACCGTGTTACACTTCTGTTAGACCAAACCAGGATCAGGGAGGTCTGAAGTGGGAGGCACTGAAAGAAACAAGAAGCAGGGGGACAGTACAGCCTCAGTGGCATCTTGGGCAGTGATGCCCAGAGACAGCTGGGCTAGAGGTACCTGTTTCACAGAAAGGTTGGCTCTGAAATATGACGCCCTTGAGAAGGATGAGTCTGCGTGCTGTTGTCTTGGCTCTGTGGTTGAACAAAGCCAGAGGTCGGCTTTGGCAGGCAAAGCAAGATGGTGGAGAATGGCATGCTGGTTTTCCAGGCCAAGATATGTCTCAAAGAAATCCCTGGTCAAGCAAGTAGGACAGACAGAGCTTAGATTTGTTCTCAGTCTTGTCATGTCTGTGTTTTTCTTTTCTAACTTTGTTTCATACTCATAATCCAAAATTTAAACCTTGACCCTATTGAGTAAATTTGGTGCTTTTCTTTTTTTTAGGTCAGGTCAGCTGACTCATGGGTTAGGCTTTCCCAAGCCCCAGGGCATGCGTTTCCCACACCACTCGCTTGTATGAAAGCTGCTTTGGGGCTTACTGTATTAGTTACACACAGTGTGAAACAACTCCGAACAGGAGACAAGGCAGTCAGCCGCTGAAAGAAGTTTTCCGGTTGTTGGGAAGCTGAAGCCCATATGGGCAAAAATGGTTGGAAGCTCCAACATGAGCCACTTGAGTAGCCTTTTTCTGGCCATGTTTAGCTAGTATGAAGCAAGTTAGCTAGTCCCTTCCAAGCAGAGGAAAGAACCATAAGCTGCACCCAGCAGCAATGGAAACAGATTCTCAAGGGCCTGGGTCAGATCCCTGCCCAAACTGGGACTACTGCAGCAGACCTGGTTATTGCAATCTACTAGGTTATAATTAACAGGGGAGCTGCATCTTCTAGCCTACTTTGGCTACAAATTACCATGTGTGAATATGAATTAAGAAGATCTACATATGTGATGGACCAGGAGCAAAGGCAAGAGCAACTGCTGTTGCTGAGCGGAATGAGGAACTGACAAGGCTGTGGTAATGCTATCAGGTGCTATTGCTAATGCATCCTGAGAGGCATTTCCATGGCCTGATGAGTAGGTCACAGACATTCAGCTGCCTGCCCAAGAATACATTTCTTCACCACCCAGTATTGCAGATATCTAGACAGCCTAGTACATTCCGGTCAAATCTCCATTTATCAGCTCTTGTTGCAGTTTAAACTGTCAAATCATTTTGGATGCAAGCAGTTTGGTCACATCAAAATACATCCTCAGCTAACATCTCTGTGATCATTATGTGGTATTTGGCCAAGTGAAAAACTGGATCTTACAAATATATGTGAGAATATTTCTAGTCCCTATATAGTTATTCACAATTCTATGTTTCTGTTTCTTTGTCATAGGTAGACAGAGGTTGCCTTGTGCTTGGCTTTTTTTCTTTACAATTCCTTTGTGTAATGACTTCTATCTCCAGCCTACCAGCCCAGCCAACTGGTGATTTATCTCCTCTTTTCACTTCTTCCTCCCCTTTTGCCTACCTCGTAGCTTTTTTCTGGCTAGCTTTTCAAAAGCTTAATCTGCTGGTCTTTTCGTCTGGTACTTCAGTTCCTTCTAGTTATTTTTTCTATTCTTGATCCTGGAGCCATGACCCTCTTCTGAATTCAGCTGTCTGTGGTCCAAGACATTGCTGTGATTTAACACAGCTGCAAAACCTTGTCTTGGACTTCTGAGAAAGTTGCTTAAAAGTGAGAAAGTACAAAGACTAGAGCTGTGCAAGATAAGAAAGGTAACTGCAGGCAGGGGTAAGATTAGCAGCTCAGAGGGTCAAGGAAATAAACCCCACAGTGATGTGAAGAGATATAAAACTGAAGAAGGCAATGGGGAAGCTTGAAGTTGGTGGTTCAGTGGTATAAATTAGTGACTTGTGCCCAGAAATAGCTCTCATCAGCAATGTGAAAATAGGATAAGGTTGTGTTTTTAATGCAAGTGTGAAAATCAATGCTGTAAACCAATTTCTGTTCTTGCTACCCTAACACGAATATGTAAGCCCAAATGAAGCTTGTGATTTAACAGTAGAATTTAGTTCCATGATTCAAGGAAAGTGATCTGTTACTGAGGTCCCAATGGCTAAGGGACAAACCGATAGCAGGAATAAAAATACTGAATGACTGTATGAACAGGTTCTGCTGAAAAGTAATTTATATTCCTCCGTTGTATCATACCCAGTCCAAATATGTCATCATGTGACTTTACCAGATTGTGGTGGAAGGAGTGACATTTTAATTTAATTTTTATTTTATTAACAGCTAAAAACCCATGGAAAATCTTGCCAGTTGAGCACAGGATTTTTTCCCTCCTTGACTTATGAAGATACACCATTGCTGTGATGCTGCATGAGGTGTCATTGTCTGCTTTCTCAGCATTAGCTCTTGGATTCTGACAGAGCTGCAATACTGAACTTAATAGTGTAGCTGGACAGATACCACAAAATTAAACATACTTGAGAGCTCACAAATCTATGCTGTCTGCCTGACAGAATCTGCATTAGGCTGCTTTGGTTCTTCTGAAGCAAATTCAGCAAATTCTTCTTGTACTGACCTGCTTGTAGCTCTAATCCAAAATTTGCTGTAATACCTGTGCATAAAATTGTGTTTTAAAAATCCCACTCTATTTTAAATGTTTAAAAAAATATGAACCCTCTTTCAGATAAACCTGAAATGGTCCTCAAAGGAGCCCTGTGTAACTCGCCACATCTCCTGACAGAAATCTCCTTTTAGGCTGTTGTTTTAATATCTTATTCCATCTACTTCTCTCTCTGCCCTGCAGTTCTGAGCTTTGGGGAAGAGCATCTATCCCACTGTGGGAAACCACTGATGGCTGGTAGCTGCTTTTACATTTTGGCTATCTCTTATTCACTGTGTGTTTTGGGGAAAAAAGTTTAACTCATTACAAAGCTTTCTTCATGATTATAGAGGAAGCAAAGCTTTGTCTCCTTCTCAGAGAATTTGTTTTCTCTTTGTGTTTTGGTTTCTGTGAGAAATACAGGACAGCAGCTCTGTCAGTACCTGTGCTTATTTACGCCTGTTGCAAAGGGAAGGAGGACACCTGCTGGTCACAGGAGCCCGGGCACTCGAGTTCCAAACCAACCTCCTTTCTGGCATTCATCAAGTCTCTTAATTTCTATGCCCTGCTCTTAGGAACGGGGCTTCATTATAAATAATGGATTTCAGTGAAGTGCTGGATTTTCAGTAATACCTATTTTGCTGAAGAAGGTAAGTGCACCCTGATGACTTCTGTACCAGATGGGATAGGGATTACAGGAACTCATGCGGCATTAGGCAGAGAAAAGCCCAGATATGAGCTCAGTCCATGACAAGAGAAGAGATTTATGAGACAGCTATTGTATGGTGAATGGAAGAACGTTTGAAAACAAGTCTCAGACTCTCATGTCAAATTGTCACCCAGAAGGTATTACTGATGGCTTATTTTCAGAGCAGAGATGGAATTCAAGTTTCTTCTCAGTATAAGTGTATTATTATGCATCTATTTCAATTATCCACACTATTGCTTCTGTTTTCTGAGGTAAGAATCCACAGTGGTTTTAATATTTGCCACTGAAGATATTTAAGATAAGAAGAAGATATTTAAGACAAGACTAAAAAAAATATTTTAAAGTAGTTTGTAGTTTATATTCCATTTTATCCTGGGTCAGCTTTTGTTTTAGGACAATATTATGTGAAGGACAATTCAAAACACAGGGTTATTGGACCTAAAATGGCTGCAGAAATTGTTATGTATTGGTCTTTGCATCACAGTACATCTTGAGAGCTTCTGAAATTCATTACTATTTTATACCCTTAATTTTAACGGGAACTGGATTTTAGTTACCCTAAATGGATGTGAATGCATTGCAACAAAGACACGTGCAGACCTGGAACTGGCATCTGCTCACTGAAGTGCTGTCTGTCAGGGCAAAGCTCAAGGTCACATCTCATGTGCTTCCATCACCGCACGCTGCAAAGTGCCATAGTTAGGACATGGTAGGCCATTACCTGCGAGCATTTTGCCTGGTACATGCAAAACTGATGTCACCTTATCACCAGGGATTGTCAGAGCCCTGTTAGGTGCTGTGCTGGATCCTCTGGAGCCAGCACTTAACAGGACAAAGCATTTTTTGCTAAGTGTTTGGGGCTGGGACATCTGGGCAGTAGCATGAATGTTGCCTAACATGTATTCCTTCTGGATTTTAACATTTGTTTCTTTGGCTCTTCAAGGTCATGCTGGTCACAGTTACTTTATATCCAACTATATTCTTCCCTCCTTTAGCCTATAGAAACTGAATACCTATGAGGTCTTCCTTGTTTCGGCATGTTTCTTTTTAAAACAGTGTTTGAATTAGGGAGTCAGTAACAAGTTTGGGTTTCTGTTTTTTTTAACCTCATTACAAAGAGTCCTTTTAAGCATTGATAGGACCCTGATGAATTCAGCTTCCAGGATTAAATTCTCCAGGCTGGCTTTTTAGGAAAAAGGATTTTGTTTAAAGCATTTAAAGTGTGAAAATGTTTCTGTTTATAGAAATAACCTTTGACCTGAAATGGAAAATTTGAATATGGAAGATAATAGTGCAACAAAAAGTGTCTGTGTTAACTGTCAGCAAAAGTTGTGACTTTCAGCATTTTTCCTAAGTTCTTGGAGAAAATTTTGTGATTGAATGAAGCCAGAGGAAAACTTCTGAGTTAGTAAAAAAATCAGTGTCTTTCCCATGGAAAAGTCTTGTATCACAAGTGTGTTTTTCAACCAAAAAGAGAGGTAAAAGTACAAATATTGAATTTTATCTGCTAAAGTTTTGTCAAACGACCATAATTTGGAGTCAGTTTACAGGATTGGTGGCACAGCAAAGATGTTGATCTGAGGACCCTGTTCCAGGACAGGTCCATTTCCATTTCAGTTCAAACAGTCTTTCTAGAGGGTATGTAGCAGTGCCAGAAGCACTAGCTAAGAGCCAGGATTCCTGTCTCCCAGGTGAATGTCTCCCCAGTGGACTATGGAGTTGAATTCCTCTTCCTTTGCCCTGTGGCCCTTTGACATTTGCATTTTTGGCTCTGCCATTTTCAGTCTCCAACAAACATAACACTCCTTGGATGTGGCTTGGTGCTGAAGTCCCTTTCCTGGGAGGCAAGAGTTTCAAAGGCCACAAAGACCACAAAAGTTGTGGCTAAAAAATCCTGTACCCAAGACAACAAATGTCCTCACCTGAGGAACAAGATAGAGAGTGGATCTTGGCTGGGTTGTTCTTTCCACAGAAAGGACTCTAGGAGAGGGTGAACCTGGGATGAAAATTTATGGCTGAGTCCTGGTAACTCATTCCTGCTAGTGGAATAAAGGGATAGGAGGTATGTCAGAGGAACACCATTTAATGCAACTAAAATGTTTCAGCTGCCATGTGAAATATTTGAGACTTTTCAGAGTTCTCAGAAGCTCAGTAGGATGATGTTTAGTGTTGCATTGCAGTTGATAACAAATCCCGAGATTAATTCCTGGACCAACCTCGTAGCTACTTTAAACCATTGGATGATATGGGCTGCTGAATAAATCCATTTTGCTCATTGGCATATGATTCTGTTCTCACCCTTTATTTCACTCTTCCTTATTCTACAGCTCAAAACACATTTACAAACATGCTTCTGTGCCATCCCAAAATGCACATGTGACTGTAGATCATCCATCTATCTGTGTAAACCTAACCTTTCTTTTGGTCCAACAGCAAATCTGGAAGGGGCTTTGGGTGCTATTTCTTTTCCTTTTAAAGCTAGAATGTACCAGTTCAGTGGCAATGTACTTCTCTTTCATTACACTCTCTTCTTTCTGCCAGTTTTCTGTTGTTTCAGGTTTTTCTAATAATCATGCTGTATTTGCCTTGGTTTGCACTCTTTAGTGATCATAGTATCAGTGGCTGCAAGTATGGCCATAATCTCTTAAAGGGACTGAGATCCCTGACATGACTGTGAGAGAAGGGCAGCGTGAAACTTGCTCCCACACCACTGAATGTGTAGCCTGGAGGAGCTTTTTGGTGTGACTCTGCTTTTGTTGCTGTTCTAGACAATAGTTCTTAAGGCACAGTGAATTTAGCCTGCTTTGTTACCCTGTATTGCTAATGTTGGCAGATTTTCAAGGAGCTTCTGTCTTTGTGCATGGATGTTTACAGTCCATCTCTGCTCTCTCCCTGTTTGACGAATATAGCACTCAAGCATTGCCAGGAGTGGGGCTATGGGTTGTGAAGACACCTCATGTTGAGGCTGGTGTCCCAAGGAGCTGGCTCATGAAAATGCCTGCCCTGGGCATGGCAGGTCTGCAAGATCTGTGATAAAGTCTTCATCACCAGTGGTAACTGGACAAATACTAGCAGACCTTTCCCAACCAGTGCTCAATCCAGGATTCAGCACCAGTTCCAGCTGTTGGCAATTATACTCTCCCTGTAGCTTCACTTAGATGTGGTGTTTGTCACAACAAATCTAACCTGTTAAACAGACACTGCTTTTTGACCCAGTGGGGATACCTTCAGTGACAGATAAAAGGATTTCAGTGTACAGTAGATAATGTCCTTCAATTTGTTAAATTTGCCAACTGCTTTGGGAGCCTGTGGGATGGAAGGTGTCATAGACATTGTTCTGTTCCATTTTCTTTTTTTTTTTTTTTTTCTTTTTTTTTCTTTTTTTTTTTTTTTTTTTTTTTTTTTTTAAAGTATACTTTCTCCTGCATTTTGTTCAGTGATCTGTTGGTTTCTTTAATTCTCCACATGGAGCTACTGCCGTTAGTTCCTTAGCCTAAGATTTTGACCTTACCTACTTCTTTAGTTACTTGAGTGATCTGTTTCCAGTGACTAATTTTAAAGTACTGATTTTCAGTGGTTTTTAGTCAAACACATAATGAGCTTAAGCATGCAAATGCAGTTCATAATGCTCAGCGAGTCCAAATACTTTGTCTGGTTGGATTCACTTGAATGATTAACTGTATTTTCCTATGTCCCAGGATTAATTACAAACAGCTGAAACAGAAAGGCCTGATGAAGACTAATCTTGGTGTAAGTGCAGGGAAGAGAGATGTGTGAGACAGGAGTTCAGTAAGCTGCTAGCTGGAGGCTTAATTGCACCTAAACTCTGCCATTCATGGAGCCAACTCAAACCATCAATCAAAACCCTGTCAGTCTAAACATACCTGAAACTTGCAAAAGTTTGCTTTAGTTGGCATTTAACTTTCCCTTCGTATTTGATTCTTAGCTTTAATTAGAATACCTCACACAAAATGGGGTTCATTTTGAGTCCACTCTGCGAGGTATTGTGTGTGGTGGCCTGACCTCAGAGAAGTTTCAACTCCAACTTGCAGATGTAGGAGCGAACAACAACACGATCAAAGCAAGCAGTTCCTCAGAAAGGACACCTGAGCAGTTCATCAGGTCCCTCATTGTTTCAGAGAGCAGCATTTCGCATTTCTGTAAGTAGAGAAAAAAAGCGAACCCATCTATGGATGTTAAGAGGGCTGATCATTTCTCATGTGACCTCTGTTGCCTTAACAAAAATTTAAAATGCACTAGTGATAAAATACGTTATCAGCCAAGAAATTATGAATCTACAGGTTCTGAGACTGCAAAGACAGTATATAGTACTTCTGAAACTGTGTATAAATTCTCTTCTGAAATCCAGGGTTTATGGAAAAAGTTGCAAGGTTAGCAAATACTTGATGTCTCATGATACATATAGCACATCAATCATAATATTTTTAAGGTAATAAAGGTAATCTAATGGATCACATCATTTAGGTAATAGATGCAATGAACAAAGAAGGAAAAAGCTATGTAACTGTTATGCTGTCTGAAATATGTGTCATTTGGTGGGTTAGAGCTTGGAGCATATAAAGCAATGGAAAGAAAAATGCAGCTTGCTTCCAAACATATCTGCAGCTCCCAGATCACAGAGATCAAGTCAAGGGGCCAACCTGAAAAATAAAGCATTGATAAACCAAGGTACAATTGACTGTGAGAGACAGCAGCTAATACCTATCTTGTGTTTTACTTGTCATCTTCACAGGAGGGCAGTTGACTTGTCAAGTCAGATAGCTGAAAGGAAATAAGGTGGTTCTATAAGGAATGAAAGCCAAGGATGAAATAATAATGATCAACAGACAGTACCAATGTCTGAATATTTGTTTGACAATGATATCATAATTTTGGCTTTTATAGTACAATGCATAACAGCATATTGTGTTTTCACTGAAGCACTTTTATTTTTCCTGTTCTGGCAGATTATTCATTTTATGATAACATATTCATCACTTCTTTAGTATATTAAATGCCAAAGCAAGCTCTGTTTTGAAATCTAGGCCTGCAATTTAGGACATTCTGCTGTATTCTTCAGCATTTTACAGATTATGTGTGGAGTATATGTTTGCCATATTTGTAAGTTTTATGTCTCTAGTTTATTTCCTATCATCTTTAAAAATATCAGCTAAAACAGCTAATCTGGGGGCAGAAATATTGTTAAGCTGTGACCACTGTCATGTCCCAGATAGAGGGGGAATAACGTGTTTAATTTGCTATTTCTACTCCTTACTCTACTACTTTGAGCCCTTTTTCTACAGACAAAGCTAAATCTCACAAATCCTCTCCATTCATGTCTTTTAAAAGAGGAATGCTGAAACCAATCACGTTGAAAATATTGTCAATGCATTGGAGAGAAAAAATAGGGATAAAAATGTAACTATTTTTGTGATGTCTTTCTAGCCAGACTGCAAGAGAAAGAGGCTCTTGGAGAGAATGCCTGCCATCAGATCCCTGCTCTTTTCATCACGTTTCAGTGCCTCTGGAGAGCTCAGCTTTACAAACATGACATCAACAAGTCGCTGTAAGTAAGAAACTCCTGTGCCCCAAATGGTGCTGTTCACTTTATTTTTTGTGGTTATTCAAGTGTCACCAGGACAGTAGATGCTGGAATGTTGAGGCACTTGCTGCAGATGAAATTTTTGTAACTCTAGGGCGAGTTTTTGGTTTTATACCCAGTCCCTGCTCCTTGACAGCCCCTCAAGAAACCCACTTGTGGGCTAAGGCGTGTGGCTGCTCACATGAGCAGCAGGGCAGAGCCACCCTAACCTAGCCATGGGGGTTTGTGAGCCGTAGGGATGGAGCACAGGGCATGCAAAGTGAAAGCCAGAGCTAGGTTTGACCAGCCAGGAGAGGCGGGGGGTGAAGGGGGTGGCGGGGGGGAGGGCTTGGCTGCTGTTCTCAGCCACCTAGAGGGGGGTTATAGGGAAGGCAGAGCCAGGCTCCTGGCAGCAAAAGCATAAGAGGACAGTAGTGTGAGTCTCTGTGAGGGACATACGAGATTCACTCTCCCTCCCTGGCTGCCCACCCAAGACTGCGGGGAGCAGGTATGGAGCAGGCAGAGTCCAGAGCGCTGACTGCCTGAGAATGCCCAGCCTCAGGAATGGTACTCTTGGGGGCTCGAGATGCTGCTGGGCTGTGCTGGGCAGAGGTAGCCACCTGGGATGCCCTGGAAAAAAATTCCTCTGGGTATTCATCCTTAAAAAAATATAAAATATATGCAATAATAACAAAAAGGGTGTTGTGGGATTTTCTTTTTTTTTTTTTTCAAGTAATCTTTTTGCACTTGAAACATTTGTGGTGGGACTAGTCAGGCTGAATAATGGGATCGGTGATTTGCTGTGGGTTAGCACTGCGGTTCGATATGCTCCCGGAGCTGTCAGGCTGGGAGCGGAGGAGGGCTTGCTTGCGAGTGGCTTTTTAAACCCTGGGATTTCAGATGCTCCTCGTCATGAGTTGCAGCGCGGCAGTCCTGCACAGAGCAGATGTACGGAGGAAAGGGAGATGCTTACGGCTGAACCCAAAAAGTACGTGCCAGGAGGAAGGATTCAGAGAGTGGGAGCTGGGCAGGGAGAAGGGAAGGGTGCATTTCTCTTCTGCTTTGTTTTCTAAAGAGTGGTTTAAATTAATTTCTTCTCCTTTAAAAGGAAAAAAAAAAATTCTTATTGGTGTTGTTTTGATGTAATGAATTTTGATTTATTTCTTTGTGCAGCAGACCCAGCTCTCCCCAGATGAAAATGTTTTATTTGTGCTGTTTTGTTTTCATTTTCAGGATAGATTTGGAGTTTTGGTTGATGGGAAAAACTGGCTATGCAGGAGAGGGTGTAGCAGGTAACTGCTTATGGTGGTACTTGTTGCATCATCAAGATCTAGCTGATTAAACCTAAGTGTGATATGGTCATGAATAGCAGAAAAAAATAAATGAAAAGTAAATACAAATGAAGTCCTAAAGCAGATTTCAGAGTTGTTATCCTTTTGTGGAGCTTATTAATGTAATGGAAAGTGACCTAAATGAAGTGCCGTTGGAAGGTTTGTCAGTTGTTCATATATTTACCTAAGATTATTTGAAAGCATTCATAAAGAGGATTTTCTTGTGCATTACAAATTAGTTATGATGATTTGGGGTAGAAGACTGAGATAGATCAGCAAACTAAATATGAAGAATTTGTGTACCCCTGTCCTCAACCCCCTTCCCACCATGTATACCCTGACCTTATACCATTACAATACTTTGTATAGATTTTAGGATAGAAGATTTCCTCCTAAATTTCTGTGAACTTGCCTGGAATTATTTTTTTTAGCCAGCCAAAGTCTGGCATTCAGAGAAGTCTACCAAGAGTACTTGTTGCTTTTTCTAATCTTAAGAGTTGGGGAGAAAGGGTTATGGGAATGGTATGGAAGAAACTTCAGCTTGGGAGGGAAGCTGTGGATATCATCTCATTGCAACAGGTCATTGTCCTGGAATAAATCAGAATGAAAAAAGAGTCAGGCAAGCTTTTTGTAGAGTCTGCTTAAGTGGCAAGTGATCAGGACTTTAAGCACTTATCTCACAACTCCAAATTACTTAAATGTACTGAGTGTGTTCTGGCAGTGCTGAAGATCTTCACTTCTAATTGATTTTTCCTATTTTTACATCCTTCCCATAGTGGCTCTGAGGGTTATATTTTTGCTGTTAAACATTCTCTAAACTTTCCTAAGAAGCCCAAGTTGTATTCTCTGTCATTATTTACTTCCCAAATTTTGAACTAGTTCACATTCTCTGTTGCTTTCTCTTGCCATAAACTTAGCTTTAAAAAACATGCATATGTGTAAATATACCTTGGTAAGCTATCAATAGGTTTAAAGTTGAAATCTCTCTGACATTGTCTGACTGCTTTCAGAGGTTGCAAATTATGTCCTGTACTTTCAGTGCGCTGGGGTGCCAGTCCGCAGAGACAGTGTGACTGCTGAAGATGCCGTGCTTAATCCAGCAGTCCTTGGCCAAGCAGAGTTTGAAGCAGAATTCATTGCGTGTGCTAGACTGGGCCCAGAATAGAAGTGTGTGTCTCCATATCGTTGCAGGTGATTAAATGAGGCTGATTCCTGAACCACCACAGCATGACAAAGCAATGTTACTGAGATGATTCAGCTTTTGGTATCAATGTACCCAAGAGTTTCTCAGTAATGTAAACCTAACAAGAAACACAGAATTGTAAGACATTGCAGCTCAATACAAGCAAGCTCTCCAAGCCCTCAAAAGTGGGAAATCTTAGTATACTTGTGCAAGTGAATTGAAGGAGTTATTCATAATGCAGCTGAGAGGCAACCATCAGGCTGACTTGCACAAACAGATTGCACTCTACTAAAGAACGTAAAAGTATGGCCAATAGACAATTTACGAATTCTGTGATGAGGACAGATGTCACCCTGGGAAACACAGAAATAAGCAGATGTTCAAATGTCACATGTAGCTTTGGTAGATATTTGGGACGTGGGAGCATTCTTAGCAAGGAGATAACTAACCAGTTGGAAATGCCTGATACCAGATGGTAGTCAGTAGTTCAATATGTGATGTGACACATGCAGAATGCATGGCGTTGTACAAGTATGCAGATGTGGGCTGCTCTGCAGCTGGATCACTATGTATGCCTCTGGGGCAGCTTGGTGCAGTGAGGTCCGAGACTGGAGTTACAGGATTTTCTGCTGAAAGTAGATCCAGGGAATGGTATCAGCTGCTTTGTTTGAAAGCCTCTGCAAAGTTGAAGCATACTTCAACTAGTAGAAAGCTTGAAGCAACAGGCCGATGGATTTCTCTGGTGTTTGGCATGCAGATGCACAAGAGCAGAGTGAGGGGCTGGCACATTTAACAGGCAGCAGAGGATGCAGACCAGACTTGAATGCCAGGTGGGATATGTGCCTGATGCCTCTGGAAATTTACAAACTGCCATCAGGATAGCTGTGCTACCAATGAAATGACTGGCCAAATGAAACCAAGTCCACACTGACTGGATAGTGAAGTGAACATTTAAACACCTCCAGATAGTCTAGTGCTAATAGAACAAAGGAAGGAGCATGCTTTGTTTGTGCCCTGTTAAGTCAGTAGTGCCTGAAAAAGGACTTGATCTGAAGTGAGAAGGAAATTTATTGATTTTTTTTTTTTTTTTTAAATTATAGCAACAAAACTAACAGCAATGAACTGCTGTTAAAGTTCAATGCAAGTTTGCAATTAACAGAAACCGTTTGTTTTCAATGCACTCTTTAGTTGTGGAGAAATCTTAAATTAGTATCTCTCTTTTATCCCTCAAGCTGTTGTAAGCAGACTTTCTCTTCATCCATTTTTCCATGGAGAAATGCTCTTTAGTGTGAGTTGTGTGGACTGAAAAAGACCCCATGTGCAGGGGCTTAAATCCAGTATGAACATGACTTGAAACACACACAGTACTTTGTTTGTTTTCTGAGATTCTCCAGTGCACATTACTTTGCTGACTTGCTTATATGCTGTTTAAAAATAAAGGTTCAGAAGGAGCTAGTTCTTGTCTGAGATGAGAGCTAGGGCTCTGCAGGAAAAAATACTTGTGGGGATCGCTCAGGCTTTCTGACTTGGCACAGTAAAACCAGGTTTGAACCTAACTGGCTTGTGGGCTTCTCTTTTTGTGAAACGGCACTTTCTCCTTAACTCACAAAAGTAAGCTGCCTTGTGCTGATATTTTCTCTTCTGGTAGTTCATCATGATTCGAAGCTGATGATACAGAGGCAATGTAGGAGTTGCTTCAAATGCATCCCATATCTGGAGATTATTGTGAGGGTGAGAGGAAGATGATATTTCCTAATACAGAGGTGCTGAAAATTTCACTACTTTTCATAGTCTTGAAAAATGGTCTCCAGAATTAAAATAAGACACCACATAAAAGCAGCTACGTCAGTCCTATTTTCAGTGTGCTACACATGGCAGTGGAGAGGCAAAGGGATGAAGCTTCTTCACTGCTATATCATAGTTGCCTTGATGCTTTCCCAGATCAAAGTAAAGGCACTTGCTTTTGTGTGAGATATTGCTTCTTCCTCCAAGATGAGCACTGCCATAAGATAATTAAGTTTTCTGATACTGAAATGACTTTTAATATACACACCTATTCCCACCAAATGTACCAAGGCATGCTCCATTATTTTAGCATTTTATAAATCTGAATCTTTTGGTTGCTGAAATTTCTTTCCAATTATGCCCGTATTACAGTTCCTTATTAGTTTGCCAGTGCTGCTTCAGCCTTCCTCTGAAATAAGTCTTCAGTATCACAGTAGCTTGGTAGTTGTAAATTGAGCTGCCAGTTTCACTTGTTGTTGGTCTGTTTATTCCTTTAGTAATGCTAAATCCACAAGAAATTCATAAGTACTTCACCCTCCAGGTGACTAGAATGGCAATGATATCCTTCCTGGCTGACAGCTTGTTTTATTCTTGTTTTGGAGAGTTAAGGGAGGTTACTTTACTGCCAAATGCTTTCACTTGGCAATAAAGAGTTGCCTTTCAATGCAGAGATGGGATCTTGAATATCTCTCAGTTTCCTTCTCTTCCCAGTTATCTCCATTATCTTCATTGCCTACGGTGGCTAGGTGCTTTTATCTAAACAAAGTATTTAGAGTATGTAGTGGGAATCTGCCAGACTGAAATATATAGGCTATTAGACTAAACATTGTTTCAGTGATCCAGTTAAATTCTTTCAAATTAATCATAAAATATTTCAAAGCCAGGTTTTCATGATACTTAAGCACCTATAGAGCAATAAATACCAAGGAATATTTTCAGCAACACAGAAGAAAAGGTGTTTTGCTGCAACTACAATCAATAGGTGTGAAGTGCCTAAAAACCTCTGGAAGTCTGTCTTTTCATGTGGGACTTGAAGCCACAGTAGGAAAACTGTTACAAATGAAGTGGAACACTTACCACAGCCTTCCTATTCAATATGGTCCTTAATTGAAATTAGTCTACGCTATCTGAGTGCAAAACATGCTTATAGGTTCATTTGACTTTTGTTGTCTATCCCCAGTTCCTTGTGAAAGTAAAAGAAAGTAAGTAGGAAGATTTTCAATTTACTAAGACAGCATACCTCAAATGTCCTCAAATCACTGAAATAAGATTTCATTTTACTTATGGCCTAAACCCCTTTGGTTTTTTAACTGTATGTTTAGGAGGGGTTTATTGCTGGCATCATGGAATATTTTAGGTTAGAAGGGTGGTTGTCAAGTCCCACCTCTTGCTCCAAGCAGCACTAACTTCAATGTTTTGTAATTCTCTATGGATGAAGACTGTGCAGCCTCTCTGGGCCCCTGTTAGTGTGCTTCACCAATCTCATTGAAAACTTTGCCTGATGCGGCTGTGTCTGTTGCCTCTTGTCTGTTCACTGTGCGCTCCTGGGTAGAGTCTGGCTCTGCCTTCTGCACATCCCCCTTCCATGCACAGAGGAATATTAAATAAAAGCAAGCAGATATTACATGGAAATAATCCTCAGCTTAGAGTGATTAGATATTTCTTTGATCTAAACAGAACCTGAATGCTACAGTGCTCATACTAATATCACAAACATGCTTGAAGTTAACAGATTGAGGATGTACCCTTCCTGTATTCCCCATGTTCTTCTCCTAAAAGCATCTGTTGCCAGACACTGTCAGGTGTAAGATACAGGAATTGGTGAGCTTCTGATCTGACTACTTTTAGCAGTTTTCATGCTCCTAAACGTACATGATAGAATGATGCAAATGGCATCAAGAAAGCTGGGGAGTTGCTTTAAATTGCTCTCCACCCCCATCCTACCACCCATGGCCAAAATCTCTTGTTGAAATATGGAAATAATCCTAGTTGGTGAAGAACATCTAAGGTTTCAGGCCTTCAGTTAAAGATATATACTGCAGAAGTAAAATCAGTTTGCTTATAGATAGGGAAATGTAGGGAGTGAGATGCGTTCTCTGGTAGAACTGCAGGTATTTAAGGTCAGAGAGTAAAAATTGTAAATAAGATTTACTGAAATGTAGTTAATAGAGGAAATGTATTTCCACTATTATCACTGCACTTCCTTCATCATTCACCACACTTCTTCATAGATGACAATAAAAAAAAAATATAAAGCAGAGAATCCAGCAGGAACCAAATTGCCACATTGATGAAAAACATTAGCTATGTGTATTGTTATGTAGTCTTGCTAATGCTACTTTTAAGATTAGTAAAAGTTATTAACATCTTGCCTTAACTGGTTTATTAGGATGGATGTTTTCATTTTGTAAACACTCTTTGAAAAGCTGATGTCAGCTGCTGATTTTTTCTTTTTCCACAATCCTTAAAAATAAGCATATGTTTTCATGGGATCTATTTAAAATGCAGGCCCACCTCTCAGAGCAGTTTTCACACATGGATCTTCTGGCAGCAGCTGAGCGGGTCTCCCCAGGAAGCAGAACAGATAGCAACGAAAAGACTACTCACATTTTGACTAGATCCATAAAGCCAGAGGTGGCCAGTGAAGGAATTATAGAATCATAGAATCAACCAGGTTGAAAAAGACATTTAAGATCTTAAGATCTTAATCCTTATCCCAGCATTGCCAAGGCTACCACTAACCCATGGCACTGAGGGCCTCATCTACATGGTGTGTGAACACTTCCAGGGACAGTGACTCCAGCACTGCCCTGGGCAGCCTGTTCTAATGCCTGAGCACCCTTTGGGGAAGAAATTGTTCCTCATCTCCATCTAAACCTCCCCTGGTGCAGCTTGAGGCCATTTCATCTTGTCCCATCCCTTGTTCCTTGGGAGCAGAGACCAGACCCCTCCTGGCTCCATCCACCTGTCTGGCAGCTGTAGGGTGCGATAAGGCCCCACCTGAGCCTTTTCTTCTCCAGAACACCACCCGCACCCCCCCACCCCCACCCCCCCCCAGTTCCCTTAGCTGTTCCCCATCACACTTGTGCTCCAGACCCTGCACCAGCTGCGTTGCCCTTCTCTGGCCCCGCTGCAGCACCTCAATGTCTCTGTTGTAGTGAAGGGCCCAGAGCTAAGCACAGGATTAGAGGTGCGGCCTCACCAGTGCCCAGTGCAGGGGGACAATCACTGCCCTGGCCCTGCTGCCACACTGGTGCTGGTACAGGCCAGGATGCTGGTGGCTTCCTGGCTGCCTGGGAACAAGCTGCTCATGTTCAGCTCCACCAAACAGTACCCCCAGCTTCTTTCCCATGAGCAGCTTCCAGCCGCCCTTCACCAAGCCTGGAGCATTACAGGAGGTTGTTGTTGCCCACGTGCAGGACCTTTGCCTTGTTGACCCTCATCCCATTGGCCACAGCCCACAGAATTGCTCTCAGTTATCAACAGTAAGGAAGAAAATATTCTTATATATATATATAGCCTAGCTGCCCAGAAGTCAGATATATATGTTCAAGCTCTTTGAAACCTCAGGGCAGGATGTTATATCCACTGCCAGAGATCAGAATTTCAAAATGTGGTAACATGGTGCCAACATCTGCAGACAGGCAAGTGTGCTCCTGTTAAAAACAGCAATGTGAGCATCACCCAGCAGTTGTGCTTGCTGTGCCTGAAGCCTGGGACTGCAGGAGTGGGAGAGGGCTTGATCCAAGCAGCTGCCACCAGCAAGCAGTGGCAGCTTGTGAAATTGCTCCTGATGCATGGCACAGTGGGCAGGCTAGAGTGGTAGCATCCTGGCTGGAGGCATGCATGACTGGTGAAATGGAAGCAGCAGTCACCTGGCAGCCTGGGATGAGATATACCAGGACAAGCTATAGAAGCTCGAAGGAGGTGGAGAGAAAGCAGCTCAGGAGAAGAGCCTATGTTATGCCAAAGTGCTACAGTGCCAGTAAGTTCAGAGCACTCTCACCACTGAGTGGTAAGCGTAGAATAAAGGGATTTATTTGTTTGGGGTGAATTTTGTGTGATTATTAAAGAACTTCAGTTAGCACTAAGATGCTCTGAGGGAGAAAAATTACCTAGGAAAATGTGATGTGTTGTAAGATGAAAATGTAAATATTTACTGTCGTGTATAAATGATTTCTCCCTGAAGACTGCAGAATATCTTATGTTGAAGGAAGTAACTCTGATACCATGTTTTGACTACACATGATTTTATTTAATATTCTTTAATCCTCTAATAATATATCCTGAGATTTCTGCCTACTGCTTCGTTGTTGCATTGCTTTAACAGTCATCCGTTCTCTCATGGCCAAATGGATATGCATTGAACTGAATGGATATGCATTGATGTAGTGTTAGTATTGATTAGATCTGTTGAGTGTGCTGTCTGCCTAAGCATGTGTAGCTTGTGTTGTAATTTGAGGTGCATTTGGACATAGCATCAGATAATTTTGAAGGCATTTATGGCCCACTATACCTTCTGGTAGTGGGCTTTTGTTTGTCTGTCTTGCTTTGCAAAAATGCTTAAGTCATGGTTGAGTTTGGGTTTTCTGAAGTTTTGCACTCTCAGGTTAGGTTTGGATGTGTTTAAATGAACATAAAATTTCTGTAGAGGAAGATGTTGTGAAACCTGGTTAGTGCTATTTGTCTTGATTTTAAAAGTATACCAGTACTGCAACAGAAATGCCTTCAGGAAGCATACCTTTGGTATCTTGCTTTAAAACTTTCAGGTCTTAAAATAAAAATCTGTTGCCTCAAGGTTTTATTAACTCAGATTAAGGCAGGGAAAAATATGTGCTAGCTACTTGCCAGTGCTTTTGCACAAAAACAAGAGAGTAACACAGTGTTACCCCCAAGGTCGGGTTGTGCAGACACGCTAGAGTAACTTGCAAAACTTCGAGTAAACCCTTGCGTTTGCTAATCGCTGCCAAATGGTGCAGATAGTGCTTGAGGGGGAATACAAGCCAGATTGTTTTACTGCTGCACTTATTTTCATGTTTATTGTTTACTTTTTATTGTTGTATTATTCTCATGTGAATAATTTTTATATTAATGTCTTATTAATTATAAAACTTATTAGTGATTGATAACCCTTGCTTTCATTGACTTATAAGGCTGGATATGCAGACATCTTGTTGAGTACCTTGTTGAGTAACCAACATAATGAGTTCATTTATATCAATATTCTCCTGATATTGAAAACTTCATCAGGTTTTGATGGTTTTCTTTTGGATTTTTTAGGAGATTTTTCTACCACATTAGCTATGTACCATTAGATTGCTTGCAACTGTGAGAAGTTTAAGCACAGATACTGAGGACCTAAAAGAAAGCATCTTGTCAATAAAGCAGGGGCTGCGCTAAACATGTGAAACGAAGGATACATACCGCAAGTGAGTCTTGAAGTCAAGTACTGAAAGTTTTTTTCAACTGGCTGTTCATTTCAGTAACACTCCAGAAGCACTTGCTGGAATGGAATTAACTAGATACATATCTTATTATAGAAAAATATTCTTTTTTCCACAAACTTATGACCTCTGACTGGATAAACACCCATCTAAATCTGGAGCAGACGCCTGACTTTGGTACCCTGCTGCCTTTGCTATTTGTCCTGTTGTACACAGCACTGGCAGTTCCCGCTCTTGTTTGTCACTTTTGGATGAACTGCATCAAATTCAGTTCCATTTGCTTAACCAATTGTTTTCTTAATTAAATGCATATGTGTTTGAGTGCCCCTGGCTTTGGCATGTGAACTGATTGGAATGAGCTGTGAAAGAAGAGTGTCATCCAGAAACTGGTAAGAAAAGTGGCTTTTCCACACGTGGATGATCACCAGTCTGATTTGACTTTCTGAGGACCAAATTCATATATACTTACAGCGTGGTGTTGTAATGCAGTACTTTTAACCAGAACAAGCACAGCTGTTGGTTTGGGTTTGGCTGGGGTTTTTTTTATTTTAATACCTAAAGGTATTAATATTTTCCACAAATTTTCATTTTAAATATATCATCTTTTAAAAAATGTATGATTATCAGTAGTCACCATATAGCAATAGTTTTCTATTTGCTGATTCAAGAATTCCTACGTACAATATAATCGCTAAGCCCCAAATAATGTCGTCATTTCAAACCAGATGGTGCTTCATACTGAATTACCTCTTACACTGACCATCACAGAAATTACAAGGAACTTGACAAGTACTACCTAGTATCTGGTACATATGGATTGCTGCTGTCTCATCATACCTAAGTATTATTTAGTATTTTTCTTTATACAGTTGGACTTGGAAATTTCAGACTTAAGTGTTTTATACGGTAAAATCAAGCTTCTACCTTGTAAATCCATGTAACAGGTCAGCACAAGGGAGGCTGCTATGCTGTTAATTCACTCCCTTGTTAGTGTGCATTAATCCCGCATGTAAGCAAGCCCTTACTTAAGCTCATTTCAGTGTCATTTCCACAAGATGAGCTTGCATCCATGACCAAAATAAGAGTGTAGGTAAAGCTTTAGATACACTTATATCCACCTAATACCAGTCATACAACCATTTCTGAATTCAGTCCAGTATTTTCTACCCCTACACACTGAAGGGAGCCTGCCCTTGCCCTCCTTTTTTAACCACATTTTTTTGTCTTCTGCATTGCAATCTTTATTAAGCTTACTAGCTGGAAAACAGAAACAGATGGCTCTAATTATTTGGACATCGTTTTGTCACTAAAAATCAAATTACAAAAGCTTTCACAGAGTAACTATCCTCATCTGTTAAGTTTTCCATCTTTATTTTGGGAGAAATAGACCAAGTTTATTTTTATATCTGGTGCCTGCATCCTTTGCCAGCTAGTTGAGGGACAGCTGTTAATTGTTTATTCTCTATTTGCCTGCAGATCTCTTAGTTTCCCTGACAGGAAACTCCTCCAAGCTGCCATGTAGGTGACAGCATTTTGATGTTGTAGTCACATCACATATGAGGGTAAAGCCACATCATGATTTATGTGAGTTGTCAGGTCCAACATCTTATAGAGCCAAAAACTCAAGTGACTGTAGCATTAATTTAAAAGCAGCCAAACAAAGTGAGTACAGAATAGGCAAGGATGCCAGAAGCTGGCCCTGCTGCAATTACTGGCACCTTCATGGGCTGCTTGTTTACATTTGTGTTTTTGAGTGAAACAGTATAAATTCTCTTTGATAAAAAAAAAATAATTTAATTAAACTAGTGGGAATTTTCTAAATAAAACAGGCTGAACAGGTACAAATAGCTTCAAGCTAATCAAAGTTGAGGTTTTCTGTTGAAATATATATATGCACACATGCATAGATGTGCACATTTATCTTAGATCCAAATTACAGTGTTATAAATGGTTTTCTGTGTTTATCAGATTGCCACGTATCATGCAGCTGGATGCTTGCCACATCCTGCTGTCTCAGGGTAACACCAACAGAGTGAATAAGTAGCTGTTTTTTCATTCAGATCTTAGTCATTCTTACTACTATTAATATTGCAGCAAAAATGAATGGTTATTTTATGGACTCCTCTGAAGGCAAGATCCCTTCTTCAAAGCCTCTGTAATCCAAACATTCTTCACTTTAGCTTCTCGCTGAGATTGCAGGCTCTGTGTAGCACTATTTACTGCCTTCCAAATTCCACTCTGTAAGCATTAGTAGTTCATATTTTATCCAATATCACTAGCAAACTGTAATCTGAGCTTACAAATGTGTCACATGAGGCATTTTCAGCTTGTGACATAGTTCATCACCCTTAACTGAATGAACGAAGCCAAAACAGCCAAGTCAGCATCTCTTCAGCAGAGAGAGAAATCAAGACGCCTTTGGGTGTGAAATTCAGAGTGCGTTTCTGAAATGAGTTTCTGCAACAGTGAGTACCCATATGGTGAAGTACAGCATAAAGCATACAACAGGAAAGTACTATTTGCCCTGAATTAGATCTGTGTAATATTCCTATATGATAACCCTCTATTTAGAAGAATATAGAAGTATTTAGATGTAAATCCTGAGCATACCTAACAGATAAGCTGGAAAGGAAGACAAGAAAAAGGATCCTTTTCATTTCTCCCCAGTTTAGCCTCTTTGGTATGCATTGCCAGAAACGAGGCAGGGTTCTGGTTTAGTGCACACACGCTGCTAAGATTACATTTGAGGGAAGAGGAAGATTGTTTAACATGGTTAATTTCTGTGCCCAGGCAGTCCTGCTCTTGAAAGCACGGTGCAGCCTGTGCTTGGTGCCAATGAATGGCCATGGATGCATTTCCTTGCAGCACCTCCCTGTGCACTGCTTGCTCTGACACTACCTCTTGCACCTTCTTCAAGGGTAAATGCTACACAGGGTGACATTTTTTCTTGCTGCCTAATTGCTGGGAACAGCAGTGGCAGCCTCCTGGTGCAGCCAGCATCAGCAGGCACTCCCCTTTCTTTCTTTCTTTCTACTTCTAAAGTGATGATAACTTTGGTGAAGTGTCATGTTGGATGGTAGCCATTCTATGATGGGTAGAGCCCGTCAGACTGATGAGAAGGCTTGAAGGCAGCTTTCTGCTTTGAAGACATAGCTTTTGTACCATTTCCTATATCTTTTTAGCCCCAGGAGCTTTTCTGTCAGTGTTTCTGCTCCAGACCCACTGTTCTGCGGATGCTCGGGCTGTGTTATGCATCTCACCCAGTGCTCCCCATCTCTGAATACAACCCTCCCTGGAGAGCACTGCCAGTGGGATTGTTCAGCTGAGAGGATAATGTCCAAAGCTAGAAGTGTTGTATGAGGAGGGAGCTGTAGTGTGTGCACTTCATAGATGAGTGAGGAATAATAGAAGGCAGAAAGGAGAAGCAGCAGTATGGGAGATTAGGAGCTAGCAACAGGGAAAAAGAAAGGCTATTCTCACCATTTTCAAATGACTGCTTGAATTCTACCAATGGGATGATAATTATCATTTTGAACCTGTTCTGTCACCCAGCTCCTCTCTCACAGACCAAAATCAGCTTTGTCTGACACTCAGTGCATCACTGAGCTGCACACCAGCAAAATGCAGTGATGAGAAGCAGGTCCTTAGCTGTGACAAGTTGCCTGTGTCAGTGCTCTGCATAGCTTAGCTGCTTTTGACTTGATCAATAAGCATCTCCATCAGGCAATTCAGACTCTTCTTGTTGATAATGCTAATGACAGCTGATTGGATTAGCTGTAGGCTGCCCTTCTGCTCAGTTTAGCCAGTGATAAATCTGAATTTATTTAAAAAGAAAAGTAGAGAGTTAGTGGGGTTTTATTCATGTGCTGGAGATAAAGGACAGTGAAAGAGGTGTTAAGACTATTTAATGTATTTACGCTTACACAGGCAATGTATAACACTGCTGTTTGACCTCTGGTCTTCTACCTTTTCCATGGGGAATTCCCAGGTTTTGCAGCACTGTAAATTAGTGGATAGGGAGTTTGAGGAGACCCGGAGGACTTAATGGTTGTTAAGAGTGGGATTTGGTATCAGTGCTCCTAATAATACCAAACTCTGACAGGCAACTCCTTGTTGAACTGAAGTTTGTGTTGTCAGGTAGCTCTGAGCCCTCAAAGTGCAGCAGTTACCATGAGTGAATTTTATGCTAGTACATCTTCGCCCTTTCCACATCATCATCGTAACTTCCTTAGTATTTTTCCCAGTCTGTTTCCCCTGTTGTGCTTTTTAATATATATACTGTTAAAGTAATGAAAGTTACTTGAGGAAACTTGATGATAGGGGCTGTAAAAAGAACTCAGAGTTGTGTATTTGATTTGCATGAACTGGGGAAGTGAATGCTCTGCCTTGCTTCAACAGGCTGAGCACGTCTCCTGGAATAAGTGTCCTGAATGGGCTAAGCTTTCCTTTTCCTCTGTTTTCCACTCAGGGTTTCAACATGGGCACCCAGCAACACACTGTGACCAAGGCAGAGATCCCTGACTACGTTCTTTACACAGTAGGAACATGTGTGCTCATTATTGGCTCCATTGGCATCATTGGAAACCTTCTAGTTCTCTATGCATTTTACAGGTACAGAAATTCCTTTTACAGTTCATCCGACTGGCTTTAAGGTTCACATCTTGCAAGAAGAGTTTAATACTTTTAATGATAGAAACCACAGTTTCTTAGTTACAGGCTTCTTCACTCACCCTGTAGAATGTGCAGAAATACTTGACAAAAACTGGTACTCCTGGAAGGACCAGATGTCCTGGAAGGACCAAGAAAACAATGTGCTACATGAGATGAACTCATGCCGCCAGTGTATTCCCTGCTTCAGGCTGATCATAGGATTTCTGTCAGTTTGTTTGCTCACTTGGCTTGTGACAGTGTAATAGACAGCCAAAGCTACTGAAGCTGGAGTATGCAAAAATCTAATGGAAAAAAATAGGCACCTTCTGTCTTACACTGTGATGCTGGCTTTCAAAATCCTCCTCACTCACTGCTTACTGTCATCATACACGTTTTATGCAGAAGGGGCTTACAGTGCTAGAAACGTTGGTGAGGTTATGAACCAAGCATTGGTTTTTTATTCTTAAATGTTTATGACAAATAGTTTAGTTATTTTGAATAACTGGCTTTTAATATGAGGTAGAGAAGAAATGGGATTCCCTGCAACTGTAGATACCTTCATGATTTTTGAAATGCAGCGCAAACTTTCTGTTTTTCTTGAAATTTCTTTCTTTAGCTGCTGTAATAAAAGCATTGAATTGTCAAAGGAGGAAAATCTCCATAGGCAGATCAGCACCTGCAAAGGTGTGAACTCTCTCACCCAGTTGATGCAGACAGTTATGAGACTCAAGGTTTTGTTAGAATTGCAGCAGCATTGAGATGGCTTTTTCAATTTCTTTTTCAGTATTACTTTATCAGCATGAGGAAAGAAATTAATGTTATCTGCAAATACTGGTATTTTAAAGCACATCAGAAAGGCCTCAGTTGTTCAACTTCCTACACTAAAGGAGGTGTTTGAGGGAGAAGAAACAAGTCTTGAATATTACTGCAAGCAGTCTGTAAGAATAGAGTTATTTATAAATCCTGCTTCTTCCCTATATCTCACAGTGTGTGCCAAGTTACCTCTTTTTGCATTATATTTACCTAACTCTGTGAAAAGCCCTGAATTCATACGCTAGGTATCAGGGCATTTTACTTCACCATGCAACTAATACAGAGGTTGACATTGAGGGACTACTAGTTCACTGTTACGCCTTCTCAGTATATCCTTCAGAAGTGACAATCTTAAGGTAGATTTGGGTGACATTGACTCACAGATTAACTTAACTTTCCTGGTGGGACATAATATTTGATCAGATGAACAAGGGCATATTCAAACAAATAACCCTAAGTAAAAGTGACAGGTTCTTTATTATGTTACCAATATCTTTATTCCTCTTGGCCAGAGCCAAGGGTAACCTTGAATACCAGCAGAAAGTTTCCAAGGAGGTTGTGACTCCAGATATCCCTATCAAGTGAGACTGCATGAAGTGGTGAGATGTGGGGAAAAAAACCTGGAAGTGATGTTTGTTTTCTTTGGATAAATTTGGCTTGCATACTGGCTGCTGCTTTCACACTCTTTGGTCTGGAATTCAATGCTGCCTGCCCATCTGCAGATGAGAGCTCTTGTTCTCCCTTACAAGATGTATGTGAGAAGTATTTATTTCAAATCTCTGTGCATGCTTTGCTTGTGCCGTAGCACTTTGCAAAGGGTCATTTAATCAGTGGTAATGTGGTGATTCCTGAGGTCAACAGCCTTTAAAAATTCACCTAAGTGAGGTTCTTTGGCTCTGTAACTGCTTCAGATCCTGGTGTTGTGTACTGCCAGACACTAGCAATATTACTGCACTTATAGGGAGGTGCTCTTGTCCTGAACAAATTCATATTTTTCAAGATAGTTAGAATTCTCCTGATTTCCAGGTGGAAACAACCTATTTTATCCCACCTGCTTTTGTCAGTCATCATTTTGAAATAACTACATCTGTGGATGCAGTAATTTCTTAATGATTGGCAATTGACTGACTCTAAGTAACCACTGGGTAGTATTTGTTCATGCTAGTAAGCCAAGTTATAAAGTTAACTGTTCACTTTGTCTATTTAAAATCATGTTATTTCTCATGTTTTTAAGCAACAAGAAGCTGAGGACACCCCAGAACTACTTTATAATGAATTTGGCTGTGAGTGACTTCCTGATGTCAGCTTCTCAGGCACCCATGTGCTTTGTCAACAGCTTGCATAGAAAGTGGATACTTGGAGATATAGGTACTTTTCAACACTAATTTGTTTCTCACCAGCTCTATACTGTCTGCAGCCTATTTTAGCTATAAGAACTTTGGCTTGTGCTGTGGAGACAGCAGCACAAGACTATTGAGTGACATCAGTCAGCATGATAGCATGTGTTTTGCATTATATATGTCATTCTTTGATCTTACTTATTTTGGAAAGAAAGGAATCAAGATCGACATGTAATCTTCTTGCCCTATAGCTCATAAGAGCAGATGCAATGATTGTAGATGGGTAGAAAAGTTGTATTAAGTTGTAATTATTTTTTGCAGTATTAGTTTAAGAGGGAGTTATTTTTATTTAGAAATACATGCCAATATCCATTAGCATGCTTCTAGGAATCTCACATTTAATTAAGAGATTTAAATAACGAGAGTCAGTTGAGGACTGCAAATTTAAGCTCCTTTCTTTCCAACCGTAAAAAAACAAAAGTGATGCATGCTTAAATTATAGTTGAAATGTGAGTATTAGCAAGTTCTTCAGAAGGCTTAATGCTCTGCTTGGTGCTGCTGATCACATCATTGGGTGATAATTTGCACCAAATAGTGGTCATGTATTGGTGAAGCAAGCCCAGAGACCATGTATTCTTTAGCAGCACAGAAGGGACTCTTCTGCAGTTTGAGGACATTTTTAGTTACGTTCGTGCCCTTAGATAGGATCAATGTAAATTATCATGCTGCCACAAAGTGAAGCAATAGATTTGGGTTGAGTGGCATTCAGTCCTTTATTGCAGGTTACTTATAAAAGCTTTAGAAGAAGTCTGCTTTAAGGTTGAATCTGGTGTTTTGACTGCCTTCTATTACCAGTGGGCTGTTGTCTATATCCACATTGGTTGACACAAGATCTCAAAAAATGAATAATCATTTGACACACGTTTCTGAATTAAATTAGGGACAGTCTAACTCTACAAGATTTCATCTGCTAGTGCAACACCTGAATGCAAAACAAGGAGAAAAAAACATGCTTCATTTAAAAACTGACAGGTTTTTTAAAAGTGCTCCAGCTGGTCTTTTAACCATCAAATTTAAACCACTTCTCCATTTTTAAGCCATATAAACCAAAGCCGTTGTTTTAAACACTCATCTGTCATTAGCGGACAGATGTCTGCTGCAGCCTGTTAAGATCAATATGCTGGGCAATAATCCAGGAAAATGTAACTTTAATTAGATTGGATTTTATTTGAGGCAGTTTTCCATTAACAAAAGGCTCCCAGTTGCAGCCCACAGGGGAGAGTAGGACTTGTTAAATACATATATTTGTATTTTATTAATATTTGTGGGTTTTCTAATGAGCTTTTAATAACCATGAAATTGTGAGACTAAGAAAATCCTACTAATGGGAGAGAAGTACTGAGCCAGGAGAAAACTGGGAGGTTTTTCATGTCAGGCTCTGAGAGAAAACATGCATCTGTTTTAAGAAAATCACTGACTTTGCCATTTTCTACTTCAGGCTGTGACTTGTACGCTTTCTGTGGGGCACTCTTCGGAATAACCTCAATGATGACTTTATTAGCTATTTCTGTTGACCGCTACCTTGTGATCACTAAGCCCCTGCAATCCATACAGTGGAGCTCAAAGAAACACACCATGCAGATCATCGCTGTCGTGTGGCTGTACTCGCTGGCATGGAGCGTGGCTCCACTCCTTGGATGGAGTATGTTGTCTGCTCTCTCTCTCTTCTAGTATTCCCTATACGGCCTCTTTTAGCCTTGCTTGGGGTACAAAACAATGAGATTTTTGATAAGTTCTTGGGAGGATGCCTAGCCACTGCCTCATGGTTGTTGTCATACCAGATATCTGTGTATGTTGCAGAACAGAAACCTTCCTCCCCTTACCCCAGGTCGTATTCAAGCAGAACAAACTGCAGATGGAGTATTAGGTATATATGAGAGTCTGGAAGTCAGGAGCTCCTCTCCACACATGCGCTCACATTCTCAGGTCACACATATAATACGGCCAGCCCAACTCTTGCAGACTATATGTATAGTACAGGGTTTATTTTAAGTGCTCAGTTGTTGAATCAGCAACTGTGCAAGCTTTGAGTGTACGTGTGAATAATGTATTCTATGTATTTCATAGGTTCCTATGTGCCTGAGGGGTTGATGATATCCTGTACATGGGACTATGTAACCTACTCCCCTGCAAACAGAAGTTACACCATGATTTTATGTTGCTGCGTGTTTTTTATTCCCCTGATAATAATATTCCATTGTTATTTATCTATGTTCCTGGCCATAAGACGTACTGGCAGGTAAGCAATGTAGCTGAAATAAGTACATTTCCGTTTTCTTGTAGTAGAAGACTTTCTCGATTTCTTTAGCTGCAGAATCTGTGAATCAAAAATTAATCCTAACTGAAACTGGAAATTATGTGGCAGATCATTAACAACTGTGACTAGACAAATATTTTTATCAATATAAAAGCTGGAATGGGTGTGTGTATTTTGGCATAGGGGAAGAAGTCTCTGGTGTTTCTAATCTTATCACAATGTGCAGTAGTTAATAATATATCAGATAATTTGATAGTTTGGATTATTTATATCTCAGATTTGCAATACAAGAAACATGGTCCTTGTGCATTCCAGCACAGTTTTCAGCATGTATCAATGGGGGCATAACCTGCCTTTGAGCTGCTCTGTAAACATAACATTCCTCATACTTTTTGCCAGTTTTATTTAAGGCAGGCATCCCAGAAAACCTTGTGATTCACTCAAGCATTACAACTGTACACACAATATCTGGCTGTGCTTGTTAGGACACTTTCTTTTTTCTTTCCCAAATTCTTGGTCTAGATTTGAAATAAAAAATTCATCAGTTTTAGACCTGTAAAGTAACTTCATTCTGTTAGTTATTTCCCTCTTAATAAGCACATGACTTATCTCTGGTCTGATCCAATACCAGATGGGATTGTGAATCCTTCCCACTGCTTTCAGTGTCACCAGCACTGATGGCTTTCCTCTGTGCCTAGGCACTTGTTGAAGTTGTTTGGCTTCACAAGGCTAAATTCCATTTTAACAAACATGTTTAGCTATATGCCTAAATTGAACTTCTTACTGAACTTTATATTTTGTCCTTAGTCTTGGCTTTTAAGAATGAATCTTAAAAACAATGGTGTCTTGTACACCCATGAAGCACAATGGCCACAGGATTTCTCTGTGCCTTTTGCTCATTAATACAGTACGCTCACTTTATGAGTATGTTCACAGTGCACCAGGAAAGTCTGTTACCCTGCTGGCCAATAATCACTGACATATATCTTCATTTAACAACACTGATATATAAAAATTGTTATTTCTATGCTAAACCATATGAAACAATCTTTCTAATAAAGTGGGGGGTGTGTTTGTCAGATATGAGAAGATAATTTGATTGGGCCTTTTTTGGGGAAAAACATTAGGACAACCTGTTGTACTTCCCTCTGAAAATACTCTTCTTCAGTGAATGAATCTGCAGGGAATGTCTCCGTAAGTGTTTGGGGCCAGGCTCCTCAGACTAGTCAGGCTGCTCCAGCACGTATCACTTCATGAGCTGAATTTCTGCAAGCTGTTACTCCTTTGCAAAGCAAAAGCCATAAGATTTGATTTTTGCATCCAGCTGTGCCTTTGCTTGCTCCACTTCTGAGAGCAATGAAGGGAAAGGGATGCCAATTTCTTCACCCTCCCAAACTGAAACCCTCCTTATGATAGCATAAGGACACGGCAGTCCTGTGCTGTAGTCCCAGGAGTTCTTCTGGCTCAGTTCCACACGCAAACAAAGCTCAGACAGAATGCCTGGGACCATTTCACTACATGAATTACCAGAGTTTTTAAGTATCAGAGGACAAAAGAAGAGGTAGAGGAGGGAAAGATGAAGTCTGCTTCACTTTGCATATTGCTGAGAACATATTACAGATGTTGTACCTCACCTTTTTACCCTCTTGCTGATGTATTTGTACTCTTTTTCTGTCACAGAGATGTTCAAAAGCTGGGGTCCTGCAGCCGGAAATCCTACCTCTCTCAATCCATGAAGAATGAATGGAAACTGGCAAAGATTGCTTTTGTAGTTATCATTGTGTTTGTCTTGTCCTGGTCTCCCTATGCTTGTGTCACCTTGATTGCCTGGGCAGGGTAAGTGGAAACATCATCCAAAGAGCATGGGTTATTCTGAAATATAAATATGATTACTACTGTACCCACAAGAAGCAGATCTCCCTTTGAAAGGCTTTTAAATAGTTACTATGTTAGAGGTGATATTGCATTCTTCACTATATTCTTGTGGATAAAGCTAGAAAAGGGATTATTTTTCTTCGTGTTTTAAAACTATTATGACTTTCTATCTGCATTTTGGTATATGTTGTTTCTTCTCCCCCACAATACTTTCTTTGTACGAATAGGAGAGTTATCTCTTTTCTAATACCTGTTCTCTGCTTCCTCCATACACTGCTGGCTCTGACAAAGGGCAGAAGATAAGTTATATTCCCTCATATTCACCCCGAGCTCCTGTTTTCCTCCAGCTGCTCTGCTCCAAAGGGACATGTTTTCTTGCCAGCGCATATTCTTGATTTCAAGGTCAGGTTGGACGAGGCTTTGAGCAACCTCGTCTAGTGAAAGATGTCCCTGCCCATGCCAGAGAGGTTGGAACTGGATGATCTTTAAAGGTCCCTTCTAACCCAAACTATTTTGTGATTCTGTATTAGTTGCAATTATCCAGTGCTGACACTGATCAGACACGACTGACTGTGGGTTAACAAGAAAAATATTGGTTTCAAATCACTTCTAGGCCTCTTTTCCTTCTGCAGTGTTTGCAACTAAGTCATTGACAACCATTTCTGTGCAGCACAGATGTTGCTGCTGAAAGATTTTTAGGTTTGATCCCGTTTTCTTTTTTTATCACCATTCACTTTTCCCAGATGACCACAATGGGCTTGATTTAGTGTGTTGTTCTTTCTTTTTTTTTTATTTCATTTTACTTTTTTTCCTCTGGTGTAGAAACAGGGGAGGTGATTCTGTGTATTCCTGGTTACCCTCAAATAGATGACCAATTACTTGCAAGTCTTCCATCTTCTCCAAATAAATGAAATAAAGTATGTGCTGTCAAATGCAAGCCTTTCATCTGAGCAAGGAATCATGTGAATGAATTAACATTTCGTACACAGCACAAAAATGGTCAAAAGGAGTAATAAATATGTTTTCATAATTTAGTATCAATCCATGGCATAGCTGTATGTAATGTTTTTGCTTTGTTTTAGTCGAGCCAACACCCTAACACCATATTCCAAATCTGTGCCAGCAGTTATTGCCAAAGCTTCTGCAATCTACAACCCCATCATATATGCAATAATTCACCCAAGATACAGGTACAGTAAACACATAATTATGTCTATAACTGTACATACAGTTGTGGTTTTTACAATGAATGAACTACACTCATTCCTGCACCCTTATCCCATGCAGTGTGTGCTCCTGCCCTGATCACCCCATGATGGGATCCAGATAATTAGAGCCTTGACTGCATCCATCTGGTACAGGGCAAGCTGTATAGCATGTGGAGCTCCAGATGTGGCCTTAGGGGTGGCCAACAGGGGAGAATGGTCCCTGTCTTCACTTTTCTTCCCCCTCACAACCCGGCTTTGTCCTGTGGAGCTGCACAACACTGTGACTGACATAAGAAGGAGTTGATACTCAGGGTCATCTTTTGCCATATCAGGGACAGCCACAATAGATTTCTCCAGATTATAGGTCCCAACCAGCAGGGTTCAAAATCCCATCATCACCAGTTTAAGAAGCTGTATATGTATATGTTCAATGTTTGGTTTTCCGAAGCACTTAAGTTATTCTCTTTACACCAGCTTCAATACAAATGTGAATAAATTGTTGGTCTTTGGGAGAAGCTCTGTAAGAAGCAAAGAGCATTTTCATAGCAGTTCCGTGCAAAGTGAGAGCTGTAGGAAGCTGGTAATCCAGGTAGAGCTCCATGCAAATAAGCAAGTTTTCTAAATATACTGAAAATACTGCCTTTTCATTATCAGTTTTGCTAACTTTGGTCAAGTATTTGCCTTTGAAAAACAAAGCAGACGTTTCTGAAATACTCTGTGGAAAGAAGCATCTTCTGAAGCTTGGTTTCATATTTGTTTAATTTAGTTGTTTCAGGGAAAAGGATCTCAATTCTTGGCTTTTTCAAAAATTAGCTTTGACTTAAGAAAGAAATTTTACACTACAGTAATGGGGTTCAATGGGCAAAATGTTGATCACTTCTCTGAAACGTCTGAATGGATTTTGCAGACGTAAAATATTTCTGACCCTATGCCTACATAAACAAATTATACTTAAATTCTACTTATTACTACAGATATCAATTACTGTGTATTTTAAAACAGAACTCTGCCAAGCCAGCACAGTTTCACTAACAAATACTCAAACACTATTCAGTCTCCATAAGCTGCATGGGTAGCCAACTTTTCTTGCCTTTTTAATTCCTTCTCAAGCCTCTGACAGCTAATGAATGAGTTTCTGAGCTGAAAGCTATACATTCTGCTTTTTATCCAGGTCCTCTGACTGCAGCAATGTAAGGGATAGAGAGTATGAAGATAACTTGTTCCCACAAAGTAGATGATTAGAAAGGTAACGATGCATTGTAAAAAGATTTCCATACTGTTGCTCTGATGGGAAATCTACAGGAACAGATGAATAGAATAATAATTTAATATAACATAACAGACACTTCTCTAAAGAATTAGAAACCTTTCCCTTTACCGAAGAAGGTCCATTATAATCTCCTTTAATAACTTCTCTAGAGCATCCCAGTTGGTCTCCAGAGACCAGATCAGCCTTCCTTGACGTTTGAGGAAAGCATTAGAAGGAGCCACCTTGCATTTCAGAAAGGTCACCTGCTCTTTGTGCAAGTTAGGACCTGCAGGCATACAGAGTATGGACACATCTAAAATGGTTATGTTTTCAGTCATGTGGTCCTAGAAGGGGTTACAAAGGACTTAACAAAGTATTTTTGCAAGAGAATACACTGGTGTGGTGTTCTTCTGATTGGTTTCAAACAAGGACAAACTTACCTTGCACTTCCCAGACACTATGCAAGCTAAAACTTCTTTTTTGTAGTCGATGTTTCATTTAGACATGTCCTGTCAGCTTCAGCTGAGAAACATGTTCAGGTCCTGGCAAAGTGAGTCACTTCTGTTAAAACTTCTAAAATACTTGGTTTCCAAAAACCTGGTGAAATTAGAGGGGGGTTTTAGAGGGTTGTTTCTGAGGGTTTTGTTTGTTTGGTTAGTATAAAGAAAAAGATACGATTCCATTGTGTTCTCAGCCCTATCTCCAGCATCAGGTGGGCTGCTAAATGGTTTTTTCTTTCCCACCTTTTTTAACCTACAGCAGTGCACTTCGAAGAAGCTATACCTCACATATAAGATATAGCTCAGAGCTTGGACCTTCCAGAGCTGTACATAATGTGTTTTTGAAACACTGGCAGTGAAAAATACTACACAAGCATTTTGCTTTTTATATAATAGTGAACTGCTATTCAGCACATCTCTGGATTTTTCTGCAAGTCTTTCTAAGTATATCTTCCACAAAGGGATGCTGCATTAAAAGTGTGGATGAAACATGGCTATGCTACCGTCGTAAATGTGATAAATGTACAAATGCCACTAGATGGCAGGGTTAGTCGTCGGTATGGGGTTTGTTTCACCCAGGAAGTGGAAAAGCTGCTAAATTATATTGCCTGAGAACTAGGATTTGGGAGCTGGAAACTGAGTTTATTGTTTTGAATGTCTGATAAATGACAGTGAGCTTGTAAGAACAGTTAAAGGTTCTCAGAAGGCTGGTGGAAATACACCCAGAAATGGTGAAAACAGATATAATGTTTGAAAATGCATGTTATCGTAACTAACATCATTTTACATCCTCCAAGAACCTGAGCTTATCTTAGTTTCAGAAGGATCCAGGGAATTTTAATTTAGAACAGGAGAAGTACTAGTCTCTGATGGCTTGCAGAAGTTGAATGAGAAGTTTTGCATTGCTGGCTGACCCATTTTGAACCTGGTTTTATTTTTTCTGGTCCAAAGCTATTATGTTGAGTGATTCCTTATATTATTTCTGCAAGGTCAAGTGAGTGTTTTCAAAGCAGATACCATAGAGTGAACTACTTCAATTGGTCTTTTTCCTACCACCAGCATTGGCTTTTCCAAGTAAAGCTAAAAAAGGCTGGAGTCCACAAGATTTCAGACACTCTCTTAAAAAGTGTTTTGTTTTACTTTTTCCCTGCTTCCTAATTTGTATTTCTAAACATATCAACAAGAGAAGTGTTTATGGAGTTCTTGTGAAGGCTTTTCATAGACCTGGGAGTATTCCAGTCAGGAAAAGCAGTAATGTTGGGTCCCTTGTGATCAATTAAACATGCAGTTTTAAAACTGAAAAAGCAGCTACAGTACACCAGCAAGTCACCTGGTGACAATATGTTGGCAGGACCAATTTTGCTTGAACAGTAAATGATGAATATGTATGTACAGGTCAGTGCTTCCAGGTAATTTCCAAATCTTCTAATAATTCATTCTATGAGTTGAAAATAATTTATTCAATGATGAATAAATAGGCCAGTCTGTTCAGGCCCAAGACTTTAGGGTCTGGGCAGGGGATGAATTACCATTTTGCATTGGTACTACTGAAACAAATTAAATCTATGTTATTTTCCAGATCTTTCTAGAAGGAGGCATCTAGAAATCAGGACCTAAAGAATTCAGATATGGCCCAAACCAAAAACGTACAACTACAACAGCAAGGGGCTTTTTTGCACAGAGAATTGATGTCACTGCATCTTAACACCCCAACAAATCAAGACTTTCTGTGGGGTTTCCTTACCTTAAGCAATGAAAAATTAAATTACAATGGATGTAACAGAAAATGTAACAGTGACCTTTCTGCTAGCACTTGGCTTTTGAGAACTGGTCTAGAGGTTAATTGTTATATACCCCTGCCAACCCTCTCCCCACCAGGATAAAGAAGAAAAATGCTTCTCTTCCCGATAACTATCACTAGAAATAACAAATACAAATAAGTAAGGAAATGTGTACAGATTTTTAATTCAGGAAATGCTGTTTTGTGTGGGAATAAAGTTTTTACTCCTTGGATATAAGGAAGAAATTCTTTACTGAGGGGGTGGTGAGGCACTGGAATGAGTTGCCAAGGGAAGTTGTGAATGCTCCATCCTTGGCAGAGTTCAAGGCCAGGTTGGATGAGGCCTTGGGTGGCATGGTTTAGTGTGGGGTGTCCCTGCCCACGGCAGGGGGGTTGGAACTAGATGATCTTAAGGTCCTTTCCAACCCTAACTATTCCATGATTCTATGAAACAATCTCTATGGGAGAGAATGTCACTTAACTGTGTTAGTCATCACAGAAACTTCCTTAGATTTTGGAAGTTTTAGGTTTTGCAGTCATTTGTTCATAGCAAGCAGAGAAATTCTGCACCTTTGTGTTTCCAATTTTCTGCCAAGGGAAGCACAATTATGCAAAAATTACTTGTTCAAAACTGCTCAATCATGAATAGCTGAATAATCATAAATATTTTTTATTTGTATTATTTTATCAAAAATGTGTTTGCAATTACTATGTATTTCAGTTTTGCTTACTTTTATTTCAAAAGGTTATGAAGATACCATTAAATAAGCACCTCAGTTTATACCTACTTTGGACATCACACATACAGTATTAAAAAACCTTTCAAAACCTGTTATTTCATTCCAGCCCACAAAATGTCCCTGAACAGTCCTCCTAGATATTAGTAAAATTGAAACTCTGGTCCCTCAAGACATCAATAATGTTCTTATGTTGTCCTTGAAAATTCACCGTTAGATATATACATTTCCTGAACCTTCAGCGTGTGGAGGTCTCTGCATGAAATCCTTCTTCATAAACAGGATGATGTGTTTTACACAAACTTGAAGTTCTTGAATACTTTACAGCCCTAGGTAGGCTGTGGCAGACATAAAAAGTTACAGCTATGTCTGAGGGAAGTGGTTGAGCTTCTGAGCTGGGGATAAAAGCTGTCAGCTGCTTTTTCAGCACCAGCCTGAGGTCTTCAGCATGAAAATGAGCTTACTGGGGCTTGGCATTTTCTCGTGTCCTGCAAACCCTTACTGATTCTCAAAACTTCTTATTTTCTGCACAAGAGTAGCTCCCTTTTTTATCCAGCACCATGTTGACAGCCTCCTGCACCTCCAAGCAGCTGGCAGGCATCTCAGCAGAATCAGGAACAATGGTGTGACAGGAAGCTTTCTTCAGTCCTCATCTCCACTGTAGGCATAGAGTTGCAGTTCAGTTGCCTTTGAATTTATAAGGACACACAGGAGTCTGGTATACTGAGAATGGTGATGAGTGCAAGTATTGGGGTTTGTGGGGTTTGGTGGTGGTGGTGGGTTTGTTTTTGATTGACAAACTAGTGACCCCACAATCAGGTCTCTGAGACTCGAATGTGTGGGATCTTTTCTGAGAATAGAAATCATGACTTAAAATGTATTAATTATTTAACGAACCTGGTAACTATAGAAGCAAAAATTCTACAATATACATCAGCTTGACTTGCATCTCAGTGTGAAGTCAGTATTCAAACATCCTCCACTGATCCTTAAGTCCTGTGCATCACTTGTTTTCCATACACTTTGTTGCTGATTTGCTTCTTGGCTCATTCATTTAGCTTTGTGCCAGCATTAACTTCATCTATTGGGCTGAAATAATGGACGGGGAGGCACTGGGGAGGCGTTATACCAAACACAGCACTCTGGCTAGCATCACCCTGCATCACAGTCATTGGCGGCAGCAAGGAGCAAGGCCAGCTGGCATTGCGCAGGGGAGGCTCTTGGGCTCTTCTGCACCATATGAGGCCAGGGATGGGGTCAGGAGAAACAGACCTTTAATATCATAACTGAGATTATTATTTAATGAATAAGGAGGGTTTAAAATTATTTGGGGCCTAGATCATCCTTCTCCCCTGTGCTTGTATGGAGTGTTAATTCCTAATAGGACCTGCCATGATACAAATAAGTAACAATATCTGATTCTTCTGGCCCTTTCCTCCTTTGTTTTTTTCCCTTGTCCTGTGCCTTTGCACAGTGAAGAATTTCATACCAGCTAACCTGAAAGTTTTCTGAGGTAACCTTGTAATTAAATCAGAAGCAATCATATTTTTCAATATATTTTCAATTTTTATTACTTATCCATGCAGCTCTTCCATATGTGTTTTGACCTGAGGCCCAGAAGCCACCTGCTATTTTCCTTTCAGCCTGTTAAGTAGTTTCCACTAGAGATATGCCACACTTTTTCCATGTAGTCTTTAAGACCTCCTCAATCAAAACAGAAACGGTGCTGAGGTTATGGAAAGAGACAGTACTTTCACCATGTGATTTTCAAAGCTACCTCATCAATGTGCCATCTGTTTTGTTTCTTGTCCCATTTTCCTTCAGAAAAACCATTCATAATGCTGTTCCCTGCTTGAGGTTCCTAATACGAATATCGAAGAATGACCTCCTGAGAGGCTCCATAAATGAGTCATCATTCAGGACCTCTCTCTCCAGCCATCAGTCTCTTGCTGGCAGGACCAAGAGCACTTGTGTTTCATCAGTTTCCACTGGAGAAGCTGTAAGTCTTTTCTTGTTTCCATGAAGGAAAGTGAGTATAATGTTTCTCCGACTCCCAAAATAAGTAACTCTACAAATACATATTTAAAATTAGAGAATGGAAAAGGGGGGAGGGAGAGGCAGCACATCTGCATGGTTCAGATGCTTACTGGGACCATGGATGTTCCAGTGAAGTCTTTAATATGAATTTAAAAGAGCCATTATCAGGCACATCCCATGTCGCCAACCACTTCCTGCAATTCAGTGTCTGAGGAGGCTGCAGGAGGGGAAAACAGTCTCCCTTCCAAAGTTTTCAAACCTATCCAAAAGATGTTTTACTAGTTTAAAGTCCATTTCCTGCAGGACAGAAAATCTTCTGATTTGTTTCCCTGGATTTTAACCATGAGGAGTAGAAGATTCCTGCATCTCGGGCAAGGTGGGGTGTTTTGTAAGGCTGGTGATTTGGGCAGTTAGAAATAAAAGGAGCGTCTTCATAGCCCCTCTTGGTACAACTTCCCCTGCCCCTGTAAGCACCAAGAAACCAACCTTGCCCTCAGAGGTGCTGGGAAGGTAGCTCTGGGGAGAGGTGGTTGCCATGGCTGGGGCTGAGCTGGGGCTGGCCCTCACAGGGATCAGCACTGCTCCACACTCAGCTTGGGTATAAGAAACCTCCCAGGGCAATGGCTGTAGTCAGTAACCTTTCACAAAGGCATAAACCACTGTGACAGACTGAGTGTCAAACTCTTGACTCCCCCCTTGAGCCAGGTGGCAGCGGTCTGAGTGAGGATGGGGCTCTGTTATTTGCATGCTTTCAGGATGCTGCTGCTGAGAGTGTGGCCATGGAGCTGTATTTCAGTGAGACTGTAATGAATGAGTATTTTCAGGAAGACTGAGGTCCTTGATGTAGAAATGAATCATCAGGAAAGTGCACCAGTCTCAGACTAGATAATTTAGCATTTAATTTTATGAAAATTAATTCTGAAATTAATTAATTCTGAAAGTTCCTTTCAGGTAGCTGCACCGGGGAGATTTCTGAACTTGTTTATGGCAGACAGACTGTAAAGCAAATGCATCTGAGCAAAAAAGGCAGTGTCCACTGGGACACCAAGCAGTCCCAGCCAATGCAAGCACTATGCCCAGGGTGCTGACATGAAATTCCGGCCTCCTAGCTGAGAAATCCAAAAACAGAATGAAAAATACCCTCAAACCCAACAACAAATGACAAAAACACTTTAAGTGCCTGAGGGGAAAGCCCACTGCCTGAGCCCTAATGAATCAAAATGTATCCCATTATGAAAGACAGGTTACTTCACAGTCCCTGCTGCTGCTTCCTCTTTGGCACATTAACCATACAGCTGTATCAGGTAGCCTTCCAGTTAGAGTGACTAACTGTGCTTTACTGAGCAGCCTTAGCCATACAGCTTGTGAAGTTGTGAACCATTTGGGGGCAAGGATCCTCCTCTACTTTGTGACTGTATGTCACATATCACAGCAACATTCCTAGCTATCACTAAACAGCCCATGAATTACTGCATTACAAACAGGTATAATGATAATTAAACATCATGAAATTACTTAAATGGGGTGTGTTTTGTCACTCAAAAAGTGTTTAAATACCTTGCAGTGGATAAAGTAGTTCTCAGGAGAGACCTTGTCTAGAAGTGACAAGCTTTCTCTGTAGTGTTTCATAAAATGCATCTATATTAAAATTTCTTTTAAATTAAAACAATAAAAGGCCTTTCTTAGCTCAGGCAAAGCCTTTTTTAGAGTACTGTTGTTCATCTTTGAGCCAAAGTGAGCTTGAAGTGTGTGATGGAACTCCTGTGGAGTGTGACGCTACTGCACTGCACAGCATGAGGATCCCCAAGTCATAGAATATTTTGGGTTGGAAGGGACCTTCAAAGGTCATCTAGCCCAACCCCTTGCAATGAGCATGTACATCTTCAATTAGATCAGGTTCCCCAGAACCACATCCAGCCTGGCATTAATTTGCTTGCCTAGGCTCTCATAGTCTTCAGGGCACAGGAAGCGCTTTCGTATTTATCTCTGTATTAGGGCAAAAACCTTAATAAGATAGAAAAAGAGTGACTCATTTTGTATGGGCTATGAAATTTAGCATTTGTCTTGGTTCTAAATAATAAGAAATTTATTATATATATAAAATAGATTTAAATAGACTAAGTGCTCTAAATAAATGAATATATCTCTTGCAATGTAAATTAAAGTTAGATAATCTATCTTGCTGACTTAATTCCTTTCACAGACCACTGATTACACAATAATGCGTGAGAGTATCAACTGTGATGATTCAGTAAACTGTAAAATACCCAGATCATCCTTGAAATATGAGGTTGGTATATGCACCATGCCAATATCCTACTTTTAGAAAGAGAGTGTGTATATATATTATTATATATATATACATCAGCTTGGGTAAACAGAGCACACATACATATCTGATTCTCCTTAAGATCATGAGTACTACTTGTCTGTTTACACTCTTGCTTCAGCCCCCCTCTACTCTGCACTTGTGAGGCCTCACCTAGAACACTCTGTTCAGTTGTGAGCCTCTCACTACAAGAGAGACATGGAGGTGCTGGAGCGGGTCCAGAGAAGAGCAACAAAGCTGGTGAAAGGTCTGGAGCACAAGTCTGATGAGGAATGACTGTGGGAACTGGGGATGTTTAGTCAGGAGAAAAGCTCAGAGGGACCTTATCTCTGTCTACAACTACCTGAAAGGAGGATGGAGCAAGGAGGTGGCTGGTCTCTTCTCCCAAGTAACAAGTGATAGGACAAGAGGAAACGGCCTCACGCTGTGGCAGGGGAGGTTTAGGCTGGATATTAGGAAAAATTTCTTCACCAAAAGGGTGCTCAGGCATTGGAACAGGCTGCCCAGGGAAGTGATGGAATCACTGTTCCTGGAAGTGTTCAAAATCCATGTAGATGAGGCCCTCAGTGACATGGTTTAATGGTGGACTTGGCAGTCCTGGGGTAACAGCTGGACATGATTACCTTAAAGGTATTTTCCAACCCAGCTGATTCTATTCTATGATTCGTTCACTGGTTGTAGAGAGCACGTCTAGTGACATGGAAATGTGTTGGCATAGTTTTAAACAGGGATGGCTCTTTGTTTACTTATTTCCAAACTCTTTTGCCCCTTTTATCTTTTAAATTGCCTTGACTTAAATTTATTCCTTCACTTTCTCCCAATTAATCCATTGTTTGATGTCAAATGAGGTAATTTCAGTTGTATCACCTACCTTGATCCAAGAAGCTTTCTGTTCTTCACTGTTGGTCACTACTTGGTTTTGGTTCATTGGAGTTAGCAGATTATTGTGTGTGTTTAATTGGGGGTGCTGTTTAAAGAGACGGTATAATGTGGATAAGATGCTTCAGTCTTTGGCACAGCTTTGGCTTAGGACTCGCAAATAATGCTGTTAGTAAAGTGCGGCACTGTGTTGTGAGTGGATGCAGATGAAGGCAGTTGTCCTTGGGGCAACCAGTAGCTCAGTGCAGCTATACAGATTTTAGCTGAAACAGCAGCTGCTGAAATAAAAGCTAAGCTCAACAACTCTCACATGGCAGCAGGACTGAGTGAAAGTTTGGAATGCTTCAATAAAGTATTGATGGGCAGGAATGGCACCAGCAACACTGTAAAATATGCACCCATTGCCACTAACACTTCCCTTCATGTGTTGTGTACATCTTCATGTAGGGAGGCAACACATTCACAAGTCATATAAAGTTGTATTTACAGTTTGATTCTACAAGGGAGGAGAAATAAGAAGTTGGCAATACATAGATGCACGAGCAAAGTGATGCAGCAGAATTATGTGCTAGCTTCCCACTTGTGTGGAAGCCTGTCCGTCCGTCCATCCATCCATCCATCCATCCATGTCTAAAAGCTGGTGTGGAAAGTAGTGGAACAATTTCATCACTGATATTCAATAAAAAAGCACCACAAAGTTAGGGATGATGAATGGCCTCTGCCCAAGCCTGTAAATAGAATGGCATGGTTGCCATGTCATGATTGTGCTCCATTACTGGAAAATCAGTGCAGAACCCACTCATTGCCACCATCCACTAATGATGGTTCAGAGAAGAAGCAAGCTCATGGGGCTTAAGAAGCCCTGGGTGTTCTGGGTGTCCAGTTAGGATATATACAAATGTGGGTTTGGACCTGTGCATGTCCATGGTTTTGTACCAGCTGATGGTTATGCAGACTGCTATAAGCCATAGTAAACAGATTGGTTGTACTTGCTCCCATCTTTAGACTTCAGGTGCTATACAGCTATAAGCATAGTACAAACAATAAGACAAAAAAGAGTGTAAAACATATTGGTGAAAAGAGATTAACTAATTTTTCATTATTTCAAAGTGGTTTTTTTTTTTGTTCAGAAAAATAGTCCAGGGTAAGTGGCAAGATTAAAAATCAGTCTTCTCCCCAGGGCAGTTTTGAGGTTGAGACCTGTGCTAGAACAGCTTTAGTTTCCTATAAGTGTGCACAGTTTCTGCTAGAGTTGGAGAACTTTTAGAATTTGAGAAAGGATATACCTGTCTGAAATTCTTCATCATTTGTGATTAGACCTGGAGTGATGTAGAACTTGACCCTGTAGAGCAAGCTCATAAGAAGCTGCAGCCTTGCCGAAGTCACTCTTTCTCAACAAGTCCAAGACAGGAGAAGAGAGATTTGCTCCCAAAGACCTGCAGCTACGATGCAGCAACTGCAGAAAAGGTAAGGAAAAAAAGTCTCTGCTGGGAACTCTCCATTTTAGTGTTAATCTTGCTACAGCACATAATCTCTGAAATAATAATTCAGTCTTTATACCCACCTGTCATCTGAAGGCTTTATTTATCCTGGTTCTGATGTCCTCTTCATAGCTGCCTTTATTTCTTTTTTTGTACCTAATGAGAATGCCAATAATGCCTTATTCATTTTTTCACTAATATGTTGCCTGTTTTTGGAAAGCCAGCATCAGCTCATAGCTCTAAAGCTGCATCAAAGGACAGTCAGTAGCATCAAATGCAAGAAGTTGAATTCTTTGCCTCTTTTCCTGTTTTATCTAACATAGTTCTGCTTCCTCCCATCCTGACCCTTGTGTCCACATTGTGGTAGCCTCCTTTTACTACAAAGTCAGGGCTGCAAAAGAGTTTGACATAATAGAAGCCACCTTTTTCCTTCTTTTCAGAAAAAAACATTAAAATGTTTTATTTCTGTAGAGGGGGAAGACGCAAAAGAAACTCCCAGGTCTCCCTAATAATGGGAGAGTCTGGCAGCTGCCACCCTTCTCTCACTGAAAGAGGAGATGGTGAATACTTAGTGCATCTTCTGTGGATGCATCCTGCTCGTTGCCCAAACCGTTGAAGTTTTGGGCAACAAGAACTTTGTTCCATAAGGAACCTCTGAGGATGGGAGCAGTAGGTCACCTGTAGTCAGCATCTGCCAGAACCGTAACACCAGTTTCAAAATGAGTATTTGTATGGGTGGCACAACGTCAAGCATACATCAGTGCTGTTTTTCCAGGCAGGCTTACAATTTTCTCTCTGTGGCTGGATTGAGTAGCACCCACTTTTTGATGCAAGCACCTTTTCATGGACTTACTCTATTGTGTGTATCCAAACATCCACACCTTGGTCAGCTACAGCATCTGCTTCTGTCCCTTCTGCTCCCTTCTAGCTCTGAAGCTAATTGTCTAGAAACAGCATAGTTTAAAGGAGGAGCTGTTCTGGAAATTTCCAGCCAGCCGATGAACTGATTCCTGCATGCATCTTTCCTGTCTTCTTTCATGTGTCTCCTTAAAATCAAGTCCTGAGAAACCTTGGTCTTCCCTTGCAACTGTTGTGAATAGTATTGATGGAAAACCAAGGAATTCAAATGTAGTGGCAGGCAACATGGGATCATATCTACTACCCACTTCCGCTGTCCTCCATCACTAGCCCAGCGTGTCCGAAGTGGTAGCCAGGTGTCAAAGACAAGAGATTGTCTCCAGATTCTGGGGAACCACCAGCTTTCAGTCTCACAAGGAAGGAGAAGGAAAATAAATCTGAGGTGGTCTGCATAAAAGTACTCAGCAATTAAGAAAAATTAGCCTGGATTCTGGAATTTGTCAGCTGCATAGCTCACAAGAAGGCTCAGATGCTATAATTTGTCCTTGAAAGACATCCGTTGGATTATTTTGATAAATACAAAAGTATTTTAAACAAAATACTTTCAGGCTGAGGCTTTCAGTGTTGTTCACCAAGATGTGTGGAGTTCATTTACATTGAATATTCAAAGCCTCATTTGCTTTTCTTAGTATTTTCAGCAAAGATTCCTGCGTGATGTGAAGTTCCTTTGTGTGTTAGCTAAATGCAATGCATCAATATCAATTCTATCAGAATACACATTTATTTGTCAAGCTCAGTTAGAGTGTTTCACTATGTGGACACCTATTTATCCTCAAAAAAAACCCCAACCAACACTAAAGAAACTCCTCTGTGTTTTTAGATATTTAAGGTTTTAATAGCATTAATTGATTGTTTATGGTTGAATTCCAATTATAGCACTTTCAAAAATGCTCAGTTATGGAAATACAAGTGTGAATTTGGTGCAGGGTCACCTAACTTTTTGATTTAACAAAATAGATTTTTTAGGTAAAGAATCTTACACTTCCTTTGTTTTCTTAAAGAAGACCATCTCAACAACATCTGAAAAATTATGTACGTCTGAATTCTTTTCACTGACTGAGATCAAAACTCCTTAATGCACAGTTGCAGATGGGTTGTCAAAAAAGAAAAGGCATCCCTCAAGTGAAAGTTAAAAAGCCAATCAGTGTCCCCAGCTTGGTGCTTTCCAGAGCACAAAACACATGGGACTGTTTTCTGTGCTGCCACAGAGATATGCTCTAACCCCATGACTTACTATAGTTAGTTAGGATGGTAGCAGACCTGATGTAGACTGACATCTGGAAACCTAGTGTGGCAGCGAAGAGGCCTTTTTGGAAGCATTAAAATGCAGGCATGTATTATGAGGGTAAGATAGGTTTGAATACTTGATTTCAAAAGACGGTTGCCATGTGTGCTCCCTGCATCCAGGATTCATGTCAAAGGAATTACCTGGCATGAAAACAATTTAAAAAAACTTGGAAGTGGTGTCCATATCCAAAAGAAACTCTTCCTTCTGCTGCGGTGAAAACAGCACTCGAAACAGGGAGGACTGGTTTTAGGTTTTTCATTCTATAATTAACTTTGATTTGGAAGAATGGACTTTTCTTGTCTTTCAGGTTGATTTAAACCACTGTTTTTAGCACATTGTCCTTCCCTCCACTTGGATAAGTAGAGTGGCTGGAGAAACTTCATCAATAGGAATCAGTGGATGATTCCTGCTTGTGGAGTAGATTTACAAAATGCTTCAGAATATACTAGTGTCTTATTCTATACCCAGACTGACAGAGAAACAGAGAGGAAGAGAGAGAGACTGAAAAATCTGTTGTGGTTTGTTGGGGTTTTTTTAACAACATAATTGTATGAAAAACAAATATGTTTTGTTCTCTGTCTGCAAAATCAGGCTACACTTAGGCTATGCAGTGAGATATTCTGCTAAACTACTTACTGAGATGATGACCCCTAAATCTTAAAAAGTAAAAACCAAAACCAGCCACTATACTCCCTCTCCATCCCCCCCTTCCCTTTTTGATTTAAGGATTTCCCAGTATAAAGGCAGTATCACAGGCCATGGACTAGGTGGAGACAGGAGCCAAATTATAGCTCCTGATGGCTGTAATCATGCTAGAAACCAATCTAACATTTTAAAAAGATGTTTTAGCACCAAACCACTATAAATCCATGGGAATTACATGCCTGAATGCTTCAAGAAGACTAAAGCTGAATTGATGAGGTTTATGACTAGAACAGAAATATCTGCAGTAGAGGAAAAATATTTACAAAGTTATTACAGGAAGCTCAAACTACGGAGAGACTCAGTGTAGCTAGTTAATATGCATTACAAGTGTATGAAGAGAAATAAATAGAACTGTTACTCTGATAGACGCTTTATAGCAATCTGAGTAAAACTTTGTTGTATGCTGAATTCCATTAGGCTTCATGGGAATCCCATGAAATCCCAGGCACAACTACAGGTTGGGCAGAGAAGAGGTTCAGAGCAGGCATGTGGAGAAGGACTTGGAGGTGTTGATTGATGAGAAAATGAACATGAGCCAGCAGCGTGCGCTCGCAGCCCAGAAAGCCAAACGTATCCTGGGCTACATCATAAGGAGTGTGACCAACAGGTCGAAGGAGGTGATCCTGCCCCTCTACTCTGCTCTCATGAGACCTCACTTGGAGTATTGTGTGCAGTTCTGGTGTCCTCATCATAAAAAGGACATGGAACTGTTGGAACAAGTCCAGAGGAGGGCCATGAGGATGATCAGGGGACTGGAGCACCTCCCGTATGAAGAGAGGCTGAGAAAGCTGGGGCTGTTCAGCCTGGAGAAGAGAAGGCTGCGTGGAGACCTCATAGCAGCCTTGCAGTATCTGAAGGAGGCCTACAAGGATGCTGGGGAAGGACTCTTCATTAGGGACTATAGCAATAGGACAAGGGGTAACAAATTAAAACTTAAACAGGGGAAGTTTAGATTGGATATAAGGAAGACATTCTTTACTGAGGGGGTGGTGAGGCACTGGAATGGGTTGCCCAGGGAAGTTGTGAATGCTCCATCCCTGGTGGTGTTCAAGGCCAGGCTGGGCAGAGCCTTGGGTGGCATGGTTTAGTGTGAGGTGTCCCTGGCCATGGCAGGGGGGTTGGAACTAGATGATCTTAAGGTCCTTTCCAACCTTAACTATTCTATGATTCTATAAATACACATAGTAATGAGGTAAAAACTGCATTTTACTTTAAATGTTGATATTCTCCAGGAAGGAGGGACTTCTAACTTTTCTTTATATGTGGCATTTTATAACCTGAACTGTCATTTTCTATAGCAAGCCAAAATTGATCACTCATGCCTTCCATTGCCAGCGTATTTAAATATTAACCAATACTTTCAAAGCTTATTTAGTTTACTCTGGATTTGCATATTGTGCACAAAGGGTTATGGAAAGGTCACAGGGGAGTTGCCATCAGGGCCAAGTAGGATATTAAGTTTTCTCAAAGAAGGCAGATGTGAAGTGGTTAGCAAAGCAAAATAGCAGTTGCTGGTGGAAGTACTATCCAGTATATGCAAAGCCACTGACTGCCTTGAGACAGCAGCAGGAGCCATTTGGGGATACCATGGCAGAGATTGTCACAAGGATGATGAAAGTGTAGGCAAATAAAGAATACAGTGCACTTAAGTCTTACGTGAGATCCCCCCAATGAAAGTGAGAGAAGTGCAATTATCTGGTACCTTGAGATGTGATAAAAAGGGAGAAATGCTTTTTTGAAACATAAAATAAGTCAGATATAGGAATGGGCTTTCATTTTATTTCTTCTTCTCTTTTTGGTCTCTGCTGATATTTAGGCGTATTTTCTTTTGCCTCATATAACATCTTGCTTTCCAAGCTGTAGATGTTAACCATGTTATGGTTAAATCATGTTAAATCATGTTAACCATGATTTTTCCCTCTTTCTAGTAAATGATTCAAGTGTTTAGAAAATATGACTGGTGAGTCAGAAAATGGCTAGTGACAATGAACATTTCTGCTGCTGGTTTCTGTAGTGATATGCAGTATGACAACACTAAAATTTGTCTCCATTCCAGGTTTCGCTCTCCTCTAGCTCTTTGGAGAAGGTGCTTAGGCAGCCAGTCCTACACGGTCTCCCTGCAACACTTGTGACCAGCTCCCTAAAAGCAGCTTCTCTGCCTGTTGGTCTGAATAGCAGCAGTGTGAGTGGAGGAGAGGGCTCAGGTACTCCACAGACAGCAACTCAAGAAAGTCAAGCGAATGGAGTCCTGGGCTCTGTCGTTAGCAATACAGTCCCTCGCATCATCATCATTCCTACCTCAGAGACAAATCTATTTCAAGAGGAACTGGAAGAGGAAGAGACTGAATTATTCAACTTTCATGACAAAAAGGGCAATCTGCTGGACTTGGAAGGGCTTAGCTCATCCATGGAGTTCCTTGAAGCTGTTGAGAAATTTCTATCATAAGTTTCTTAAAAGAAAACTTTCCAGTAATTATTTTCTTGGCATCTTCTCCACTTAATTATACCAAATAACCAAAGCCTTGTAGGTTAGATCATCAGACTTTCTGTATGTTTATACAGTAGTCACTAGGCAGCCTTCAGATTTATCTTTGTCCAGACCAGCTCAGGCATGAAAACAGGCTTTCTTTCAGATTATGCTGCAGGAAATGAGCAGTGGAAGATCTGGCAACATGATCTAGTGACATCGGTTGAGTCGTCCGCCTGCTTCATGGGGCCCTGATTTGTAACTGCAGATGAAGGTGCCAGCAGAAGGAAAAATGACTGAGCAACAGCAGGGGCAGCTGCTGAATGTTTCTGCTACCTGCGCATGCAGTGGCATTCTTGTTTTGGCTGCTGTCTTTTGGATGATGATGGGAAGAGCCACAAGACCACAGTTTCCACCAGCCGCAGCGGTAACGCAGATGGCTCAGTGATCTGAACTAAACTTTAATCACATTATTTTCAGTGTGACTTCTCTTGTGTTTTGTTTTTTAAATAGGTAGCTTGCAAAAAATAAACAAACAGATGGTGTAACTGGGAAGTGACTGCTTGCCTTTGACGTTTAGTGCTAGAAGTCTGGATTTTACCTCAGCACGAGCATGATTACCTGAATGTTGAGACACCAGGTGCTGTAAGCTAAAACATATGCTACTACCTATAGAAGCATTTAGAGCACCTTCAGAGTTACAGTCTTGATTAAATATATGTGGATCCTAATGAGTCTGTGATTAAAAGGGTGAATGTTCACAGCTGGCTTGACAAGTCATTGATAAAAATAAAGCCTTGGCTGCTATGTATAACTTCTTTCTTCAGAGGAGATTTTTCTCCTCTCCTCTAAAATGACACAGTGGATGTCTTCCCCTACCGGTCGCTTACCAGAGGATTTCAGAGCAGGTAAAACATTGTCCTGGGGAGAAAACACAGTACTGTGGTGTTTGCTACAGGATTTGTACTTGGCATCATTATCTGTGGTTACTGACTGTGTTATTTCATCTGTGCTTCACTTTATGGCTCAGGCTCATAAGAGCCTCCTACCATTTTATTCTGAACCGTATTCTTAATTTCATTATTAGTTTTCCCATTTCTCCATTTCCTTTCAGTCTCTGACTTTCAAATGTAGACAACTTGAACTATATTTTTCTCCACATTGTATTAGTATATCTTAGTAGAAAGCAGGCATTTGTCTGGATATAATAATGCAAATATTTGGTCTCCAGTGAGTCTAGTCACATTCAGACATCCCACAAGACAGTGAGAGTTTATGTTCATAGTCCTGGTTTATTCCCTTGACTGTCTCTTAGATTTTGCAGAGACCACTGAGAGCATTTCCAATTCTTGTGTATGCACTGGCTGGTCTTGAGAAGTAATTTCTCTTTTCCTGTTCTACCAATACAAAAAACAGATGGAAAATAGAAAGCATAGAAGTATATTCTTTAAATTATTTTTTTTTATTACAAAAGTTAACACAAATCCTGTTTGCAACTAGCTAGGCAGGAACACTACTGAAGAACAAGCTAAAACCCAAAGCGGTACAAGAGAGATAGGAATATCTCACTCACAGATCTGGGGCTTTGCAGGGTGTCAGCACAGCAGATCTTTGAGATACTTGCTTTTGGTACAGGCTGTGCCTTTTTTTAGGACTAAAAAAAAGCACTGGTGGGTTACAAAGCTGATTGCTGAGACTGGCTGCCTACTGCAATGCTAACACTCTAAATGCTGCTATTATTTGAGGTACCTTCCTGTCTAGGGACCCTCACCAGAAGCAAGGCCAATGTTCCTCCTTAGCTTGTAGAGGAGGGATGAAAGTGGTGATGGAGCCACATCACATATATGTTTGCCTGCGTGCTGCCCTGATGCTGGGAGCCAGGGCTCAGCCGGGGCAGCACCACCTTGTGGTACCTGCAGCAGGGCTGCCAAAGGCTGTATCCACACAGTGCTGGGTTTTCTCCTGAGGTCAGGAATGACAAGGTCACTTTCCCCTATGTCAACTGTGCAGTCAGTGACCTTGCTACTTCTTGCATTTAATATCCTCTGCTGCTGTACCTCCTTTCTTCTCGAGCCAGATGTTGGAAAGCAAGTGTTCTTATAAGGCTTCCAAGTCTCAAACCTGACTTTTACTGTTGTAATTACTCCAAATAACAATAAGAAAATGTATTTGGTGTTCCAAGATATAAAAACATGGCCTGGAGCAGAGTTTGCACTCAGATGTTGACAGATTTGTACTGGTATGACTGTAGCAGGATATTGCCATAGTGTCAGACAGGATGAAGAAAGTAAGACTGAAAGTAACAGTCAACAAATTCCTCTGTATCTAGACAAAACTTTGCATTCTACTAGGCTGAAAGATGACTTTCCAGTGATCTCTTGGTATGTGCTGGTACTAATAAAGTGTATCAGAAAACTAGGGGGCTTGAGTATGTGCAAAGAAGCGTTTTACTTTTACACTGTTAATGTCATGTACCATTGCTTCTAAAACTAATGTCAAGATTACTCTTTACATCAAATGATGTAGGCTAGAATGACAAATGAGATAGCAGTAGAGAGATAAAACATAAAGTTGTATGGAATATCAGATAGATTACATTCATTGTGAGACTTCTGCAGAAACACCAGTCACAGAGTAAATGAGTCTTAAATTGACTACCACAATGCAGGAAAAATTTGCAGACTTCTCTGTTGCCACAATAGAATAGATGGCACATAAAATTGTACAATGTTAACTGTTGCTTCCCATTTCATAAAGAAATGTACTGATTCACTCAAATGGAATAAAAAAAATCTTAGGCATTAAACTAAAATATTCGTTGCTTGTTTTTCTTTAATCATTAATTTCAGGAGCCAGGAGGAGAAAAGACAAAGATGAATCAAAACTGTTGAAAACTGTGTCATGATCCAGTGAATAGTGAGTTACATATGTAACCTTATTTTCAAGTCATTGAGACTTGCTCATTCACAACCAGGCACTCTCCAGCTTGAGTGCAGAGCATCTAAAATGAGAGTTCACTGATTTGGTAGAAATCTGAAGTTGATCAGCAGCTTTTGAAATACGACGACTTCAACTGGGATGTCAGGAATCGGGTGAACCAAACTGGAAAAAATTAACCAAAGTCAATACAGTAGAACTGTCTTTGATCTTTGTCCTATATCTGAATGACAGTTAACCAGCAGTTGTTTGTTTATGCTAAATCTTTGTCTAACAGCACAGTTATGGGATCTTTCCAGTTTTCATGAGTAGCAGAAGATTCAGACCACAAGTGTAAACATTTTCTTTTTCCCTGGACAATGAATTTATTTATTTTTTATAGCTAAATCAATGGTTACAAAAAGGTTTCAAACAAGAATAAAAAAAAAAATGCTTACTTGAATCTTAATGAATTTTGCTGCCTTGGGTTGATATGAAGCATGACTTGATACCACTTTCTTCCAGAAAGCTCATTCAGTTCCCAGACATCCATCCATTTTTCTCCTTTCAGGATACCCCCCTGAATAAGAAAACCCTTCCACTCTGCTGTCTGAAAAAGGCTTATGCTGTGATGTGCAAAACAGGAAAATACTGGGAGGTCAATACCCTCTTTTGTAATTTCCTTACTTTTATTTTTTCCCCCTCTTTATTTACAGCTGCTTTTTACTGATTTCTTGTGTATCCTTGATATTTTTTGTCTGGTTCTTTCACAAATACGTGAAAGCCGTGTAGGCTAGTAAAAAAGCTAGAAACTTGTGTGTGCATTATGCAGTGTTTTAAGTGTCTCTCTTGCATAGTATATCAAAACTGACCATAGTGATTTGGTTCAAAAGTGCATGTAACGGATAACTGCAAGATGAAGTCAGACAAGATGAATGCAGCTGAGATGAGTCATATCAGCACAAGATGACGATCATTTCTTGCTTTGCACCTCATCCATAGTCTCAGACTATACATCAATGTTCTGTTTGCACACTTTGAATGGACAGGTATATAAGTGGAGATTTTGGTGCTGGGATACTTTTGTTGTGCCTGTCACATTTACCTGCCTGTTAACACTATAGCTTACTAAGAACTTTGATGTCTGTCCATGTATTTTACTTGCTTTGTGATGTGCAAGGGTAGCACTCATGTCTGCACTCTGGTTGCACTTGTCAGAACTACAGGTTAGTAGCACAAACATGAAAAGTTTAACTGTGAAATATCAAATGTCAGGTGTAAACCCACCGTTACTAATTCTTCTCTGTACCAGTGTGGGGATTTATCTGTGTGCCAGCAATCCTGGTGCCAATACTTCATGGTAGAATTTCCTGAGAGAAAATTTCTGTAGGGGATGGAGTCTTATACAATATATTGACATTTGTATCCTGAAAATTTTACTATTTATTTGTGATTATACATCATATAGACATTTTTATTTAAAAAGTCAGTTGTGTTCTTACCTGAAAACAAAGCTTCAGAAGACCCTTGTCATCTTCAGGACCTTGTGCTGGGTGGAATGAGCCAAAGACATGGACAGAAACATGTGAGGAGATGGGGTGCTTGCCATGCATGGTCCTCAGGGTGATGCACCCCAGCCATTTTCCTCCATGCAGAGGAGCAGGTCTCATTCCCATATAACAGTCAGAATCATGTTCTAGTGAGTGCACGTGAAAATGGTGTTTTCCATAAACTCATAGGGAACTAACTGTGGGTAGATTTTCATGGGGACAACTGAGGATGCCTCCCTAGAGTTTCTCCTTCCAAATTTCAGGTCCCTTTCCATTATAAGCAGGTGGTAAAGCCCTACAAAGGAACAGATGGATGTATTTAATGTTCACAACTAATTTTCCACAGGGCGTGCTATTGGAAACAAATGATCCTTATTTCCTGAGATGGAGAAAAAAAAATTCCAGCCCAGAGCAGACTACAAGTGTGGAAAATGTGAGGCTGAACACATTCGAGTTTGGTAAATGTAAACCAAATGGAAACAGAAGCTTATAGTGCAGAGAAATGGTCAACTCCATCTTCATAAAAAATGTTAAAAGCTCTATCCAAACGATTAATACACCCAGGCCTTTTTGTCTAACCCTATCTATGGGTAACTCAACAGAAATTAACTCAGAGCTACCATCAGCTTTGTCAAGTTTGGGTTACCCTCATTGGGCTCAACTGTGTATGGACAAGCATGTGAAAGAAAGGGGGATGAAAAGGTTCTTTTGCAAGAGCAAACTTTATTTGCCTTGTTAAACCCAGCAGAAAAAGACAGAGGGGGATATGACTGCTATGTTTACATGTGTCTGGGGAGGAAAACAGGCTATACAACCAAAGTGTCTATTTTGGCACAGGAATAAGTTACCATAAACTCTGTGAATTAACATATTATGAAAATTACATGGGGTTTTAAGTGCTGGTTTTTTTTGAGCCTGGGGCATGTGCATTGTGAACACAAAAGAAACAACTGTATTTTGTACCAGGCTCAAGCCTCATATGAGCAGTGCCATCTGGCCAGGTATAGCCTCAGTGACAGCAATCAGCGTCCAGTCTCACCAGACACTGATTGCTTCAATAGATTTATAAGTAATTCTTTTAAAGTGCAAATTCACACAGAAACAAATCCTGGTATTAAAACTGAGATGAATAATTTGCTGACAATTTTAAATAGGCTGAGGTTGTTTGAGTCTCAGTGCATGGGTGACTGTCAGGAGAGTGCACAAGGCAGGAGTATTGCTGGAGAATGCAGCAAATTTCCTGACGATGTACAATCATCAGGCAAATAACTGCTTTCGATTTGATGAGGGGAAGTTTCCAAGTGACCCGTAGAATCTCTGTCATTCTTTTTGCAAATTTAGTGGAAAAATTGCTTGGTATTTTGCAACGTGGAAATAACTTGAGCTCCAGCTGCCTGGAAGGGCTGAGCCCGCATTTTGTTATATTTTGGTCCTCGCTGTCACGCTGCCTAAAAGCCCACTCTTTTCTGGGGTTGGGAGTTGAGCTTATTTGGCTTTCTCCCCTGGCCCCAGGTTGTGTTTACAATTGCAGTATAGCTTAAGACCTTATTTTTCCATACCAGAGAGCCCAGGGGCAAGTGCCGAAGTCCCTGACAGGCCCCTGGGGCTCTCCGATACATGCCTTTTCTTTCCAGCCTTTAGTCTACCAGATGTGCCGGTTTGCGAGGCCAAGAGAAAGAGGCAAGTGAAAAGAAGTCTTCTGTGGTTTTCCATGGTTTCACTAGCTTGCCTATTTTGGAGTGACTGGTTTTTTTCTTTCTTTCTTTGTTATTTTCTCATGGATGCCTTGCATACATCCCTGCTGGCGTAGGGTGCTCACTCAGAAAGACTTTAGTGTTGTGCTGGTCTGAATTTACTTTTCCTGCATGATGATTTTTCCTGGAACAGCTTCTGAGCACTGCTGGAAGTGCTTGGTAGATGGTCCTTCACAGTTGGGTTGTCTTGCTATGCTCTGGTGCTGCTGATGCACCTAGACATTTGCTATAGGGTGAAGCTTTCTGTCCAGCAAGACTTATCGACTAAGACTTCCAGAGGAGAAACTCCCATGGCATGTTTCCATTTCGACTGAGGTGCTGTTTCCAAACTTGTGTAAGAGAAGGGCTGAAAATGGAAGATTTATGGATGGTTTAACCATTCCACAAAGTCTGGTAGTTTGAATCTGTCTTCTTCACATGCTTCTGTTTCAGTAAAGGCTGTTGTGCAATGGAACATTTATTCATGTTAGAATACTGAAAACTCTGCTACCACAGTTCTGCAGAGAAGTCAGAGGTCTCAATAACCCAAGGGGAAAAAAAGGGATAAAATCAGCCTGTAGATGGGAATCAATGCACTGTTTAGGTAAAAGGAAGGTAATAAAGAAGTCTCTTCTATTGTGGTCCTAAAGTCCAGACCTGGACTCCAGCAGACACAGAGGTGCTCAGGATGGGTGATTGCAAACACTCCAACAAGACAGACTCTAAAATAATAGACCATGTAAAAAGCAGAGGACTACCACAGTGAATTTTCATGAGTCTTGACCTTGTTTTCAAGCTTTGCTCTCCAGCCTGAACAGACATAAACTCTTTTTTTTTTTTTTTCACAGAAAAATTAACAATAAAAATCATACAGACCAAGGATCTGGCTGACTTAATATCCTGACTCTAACAATGACCAGCAACAAGTGTCTAGGAAGAGAAGCAAAACAGGTACAAATACTTTCCTGCTATGCTCTCCCAGCCTTCAGCAGTTCTATGCCAGAAATTATATTTAATAAGCTTTCACAGACCTCTTTTTCTTTCATGGATTTATGGAATCGCTTCTGGGACTCATGTGCAAGCTTAACTACCAAAACATCCTGCAGGCTCTGTGGTTTAATTGCAATGTACATGAAAAAGAGCCTCCCTTTGCTTGTTTTGAGGCAACACCTGGTACAATTGCATTTGATGCCCTCCAGTTTTCATAGGGTGTGAGAGAACAGATGATCACTGCCTGGTGGGCATCTTCGCTGCAGGCCCCCTGAGGCTGCACCATCCCCACCAGTGGTCTCCTCTCTCAGCTGAGAGACCCTGCCCTGTCCATCTGAACACGGGAAGTCCATCCGGTTGGCACAACAGTGCAGTGAGGCCACTGCTTGCCATAAGAAGACTGCAAAGCTTCTTTGGTTCCTCATACCGGGTGGAGGTCCTGGGTCATTTGTTCTTGTCCCTGGATGCCCTGGTCTGGAGCCTTGCTCCCTCCTCTCCCACTCCCGTGTGCCCCTGCCCTCTATCTGCTCTTCCAGCAGCAGCATTGCTGGGAAGCTGGGAAAAAGCCTGAAAAACTTGGAGCAGGAATGTGATGTGCTTGCAGTTAAAGAGTGTCTGCAAAATATTTACAGACTATTTAAGCAGTTGGCAAGCACTTTCGGGAATAACTTATCAAGAGGCTGTCTTCCAGCTCTTCTGGGAGGAAGGAAAACTTAATTATCCTCATTTAACATTAGCAGAGACTGGGGCGAAGCAACATGTGCCCAGACAGTAGCAGCATTGTGGCAGTCTCCTCCTCACCCCAGCCCAAACCCACACACCAGACCCTTCACCCTCCCTGACTGCAGTATGTGGTCAAAGTCACTGAAATACTTGGGTTTCAGCTGTAGGTATTGCATCAAAGAACAAACCAAACCCCCAGATTGAAACAATGCAGTAACAGTGATGTTTGATCTCAACTAGGATCCAAATTTTGCCATTTAATGTTTCTACCCATATAATATGGTGAATTTCAATGATGGATTCAAGTGCACAGCTGGAATAGTTACCAAAACGTACACCTGGGACCCATTCTGGGACACATGGCTAAATAGCAGGCACTAGAATAATATTATCCTCACTCTTTAAGCTGTCCTGCCTCATGGCAGTAACCAGAAATCAATATAAAAAAGGGTTTCCCAGCCTTGTCTGCCAAAGACTATAACATTTTTTAATAACCAATTTAGAACAAGTGTTGCCCACACTTCTCTCCCAGCCTATAGGATGTTTTCGTTTTGGCACAGTAACTGAACTTTCTAGTCTCAATGTTACAAACATTGGCAAATGACAGTGAGAGTCCAAACGTACCGAGTGTGCTGCATGGGACATCCTGTTAGAAAATCAGCATCATGCTTATATTGTCTTTGAAGAGAAACAGCTGAGGGTGGCATTAGGTTGACAACGCACAGCACATCTGCCTAAATGTCCTCATATGGCCGTGGCAAAGCACGAGGAACACTGTCATCCCCAGAACCTATCCTGCCTTTGCCAGCAAAGCATGACCTGTCATAGTTACCACTGGAGGCAGCCATCGCCTTCCGTAGGCTCACAAACAGGGGGACCAGGAAAAGTTTTGGTCTAGTTTTGGTGCCCCAAACCCCCAAAAGCCAGAAGGCAAGTGGCTATAAGCCCTGGCTGGACTTCTGCAGTGCAGAGTAGGTGGGAACATGGAGTGCCTCAGCAGGAGGTATTATAGAGTGAGAATCATAGAATATATCTCAAGTTGGAAGGGACCCATTAGGATCACTGAGTCCAGCTCCCTGCTCTTGCCTCCCTGGAGCTGGGTCAGGGAGAAAGCGACACCTTCCAGGGGCAGCCTCTGGCCCATTCAGGTCAGCTAATAACTTGGGTGAATGCATTTCCTCTGTCTGTCTGTCTGCTGCGGCTTAGGGAGAGACCAGTATTGCTTCAGCATGAGTGACCCTTGTTTCCCTTTGCCGATGCAGCTTGCAGGGCTCACCCATACTCAAGCTAGTGAGTCAAGTCTTTCCTCCCACAGGCTGGACAGAGAGAAAGGCAGGGGGAGGCTGCTCTATTTTTAGCTGCCTGAAACATGCAGACCTCATGGTGATGGGGGGGGGGGGGGGTGTAGATTATTACATAAGAAGCCATACTAAGGCTTGCTATTTAAGTCCATCTGGCCTCTTCCTTATCTCAAGTGCTGTACTAGCAGTTCCCGCTCTGAATGCCCGTAATCAAAATAGAACACTTTTTCCTGGAATTCATTACGTCAATTTAATGAGCGGCTTTTCTCCGTATGCTGTTCCTCCTGGCTAATGCTTACAGCTAGGTGCTGCTGTGGTAGTTATCTTGGCATGCCCAGATTGGTTGTAGCCCCACCAGGGGTGAGCATCAGAGGGTCATTAACTCCCAAGGAAGAGGGGCTTGCTTTTGAGCAGGCTGTCAAACACTGTGGTTATTACCTCCACCCTGCTGCTGCCACCCCTCTCGAGGGAAAGGGTTTGCACAGAAAACGAACCTAAAATAGTCTCCTGTAGTCAGTATGTCCTGGATGCTTTCATGCTGCTATAACCCAAAAATGCACCCACGTATGCATCAACCAGCTGTTCACAAAGGCAGACCAGGGCAGGCAGGAAGGACTTTGGGCATAGTGTCTTCCACAACAAGGGTATTTCAGGTGTATTCAAAATTCCTCATGATTGATTTAGGGATCTTGCATAGTGCCTGAACTCCTGGGTATGCCCCATTAAGCCACTCTCTACATGAAGTTCGCCATGGGTATCTCCACACCTACTTCATCGGGGTTTTTGCCAGTAAAAACACGTTTTCCCAGTTCCACCAGCAGCAAAAGAGGGGAGCAGCCAAAGCAAGGGGTCTAGTTTGTAGATAAAAGGACAAGGGAAGCTGTAAGGCCCTTTAGTGGCATTGTCCCAGGAAAAGCCATGTTACTGCAATTTGAAGCAGCAATATCTTTAAAAAATATCACCTTTTATCTCTATGCTGCTGTAACGCACTCAGAGGAAACAAGCCCATCAAAAATATGGCATTTCCTGTGAATGTTCTGTGCCACACGCCACAGGGGTCCTTCTAGATTTCAGGTGATGCAGGGGCTATATCAAGCTCCCAGGCACTGGGGTGAATGGAAACACTTCTCATCACGTTAATAATAAAGTGCTAGACTCCAGCCCTCTAAACATGAGCAATTGGTTGGTAGTCTGGGGAGAAACCAAAATCACTCGCTGCAAAGGTTTCTGTTGTACTACCCATGAACTGCAATAGATCTGAAAAAAGGTGGACGCAAGGTCTGTCTATTTTTATACAGCAGAGTGAAAGTGTTGGGTATCTGCAGCAATATTTAGTCCGAAGGAAAGTGAAATTGAATCTCAGTGACATAATGAGAGAGTGCCTGGCAAGGCTCGTTCCAAAGGAAAAGCAGCAGGGATCATTGCCTTCTAAAATGTAATTTTTAATACAAATATGCAACAGACCTGAAAGCTATGGTATAGCTAAAAGCTATTGTACAGTGGAGGCACATTGTGGGGGGAGAGACAGAAGTGTTGGCATTTTAAAGCATGAAATGTATGGAGCAAGAAGTAAGAGAAAATTTTAGTGGAAACTTGGAAGAGTTGCAGGGAGTAGAGCAGCGAGCAGCAATACAGTGGGGAAGAAGCGAGTGCAGAATAAAGGGAGACAGGATGAAAACTGCTTAAAACTGGCACAGTGGGGTAACCTGAAAAATAATTCAGTTAATTCCAGCTCTTGAGCCTTTCTTTCAGACACTTTCTGCTACAAGTCTGCCACTGTGGCAGGTGCCTCAAGTTAACATAAGGCAACACCAGTGATTCTGCTCACCCTTACAAAATGGGGCTGGGAGGGGCAGTCCTGCAAAGAAAGGGTTTGAAGGAACAGCTCTGAGTCAGGTAATGCTTCTTTTTGTTTCCCTGAGTTCCTACAGCAAATATATAGTGAAATATTCAGTGTGAACAAAATAAGATGTGAGGAGTGAGAAATCCCTCAAATGTGCTGCAAAGAAAGATTCGAAAGAACAGGCAAATCTGAGGGGGGTAGATAATGTTATTGCAGACACCATCCCTTCAGCAGTCTGAGGTCATGCCTGCCAGTGTGGCTGTTAAATGCTGTGCACACATATATATGCATATGTACATATGTATATGCTCAACTGGTACAATTTCTGGAGGGACTGCTTTCTCCCTGGAGCTCTGTCCAGCTGAGCAGCGTGCTGTAGGTTGTTTTACTGTGGCCTGCTGGTTGTCACAGCCCCACTGCCCTGGCATCCCCTCCTCAATGGCCCAATGCTGGCAGCAAGGGGAGCTTGAGGAAGCAGGAGCCTCTGCTCTTCCCACATTTACACAGGCTCTGATTCATGCTGTGTTTTGTGCCTTCCTCCTCCTGGCATAGATTTACCTCCCTGACGCCCAGCAAAAGCAGTGCAAAGAGATTACAGGGCTATTTTCCCAGGAGAAAATCTTCAGTACACATCTTTAGTTGAGCTTCTTTCTGTACAAGAGATATCTATGGGGTTTCTCAGCTACTTTTATTAGTGCAGGAGATACTGAAGAGTTGTAGTGGTTTTCTAAACCTTAGACAAGCCATAACTCTGAGGTTCAGAAAAAAATCTCTAGCACTGTATTCCAGGCTGTTCTGTAGCTCTTGGTGCTATATTACACTCGGAGATTATTTGTTTACATCTGCATTCAAAATGCTTGGTGTTGGCTACTATGCGAAATTAAGATACCTCAATTAAGATACTGGAGCTGCAGTTGACAGGTGAGTTGAATTTCTTCTGCAAAATCACTGCTGCTGATAACGTTTGCTGCAGCCAGCAAGAAGTACAGGGCTGGCTTCTAACCACCTTGTTGCTACAAAGCAGCTTGGGAGAAAAATATCACAAAAACTATTAAATGCTTTAGAAAAGGAAAAATACCTTTTTTTCTTTTTTTTTTTTTTTTTTCTTTTTTTCCTGCTGTGGCTTTGAAAGCTTGCCATTGAAATACTAATAGTAACATAGGAAGCCAGTAACAGTCGGTAACTGTGAGATGTACAGTCAAGTCAAGCTTTTAATCAGGATGCTCCTTGGTTCTCATGCTCTGCAACCCAGTAATTGATGTGCTTTCCCAAGGCTGCCTTGCCACTTATGGTGCCGTTACTATACTTTTGCTGGCATTAATACATGGTTGCAACCATACCAATGGGAAGCATGCTGGCAGTGATGAGGAGGAGACAAAGGGCACATGAAGGAGATAGATAGACAAAATCTATAAAAAGACAGAAAAGACACTCTACTTGTCTGCTATCAAGAGCTTATTCTTCAGAGCAGTAAAAAGAAAATCTTGGTCTGATCAGTATTCATGGCCACCTATCCTGCTGCTACAAGATAATGGATGAGATAGCAGCAGGAGTGCCATTAAAGCTGTAGGTGTAGAACATGTAACCACATGGAACTGTTGGAACAAGTCCAGAGGAGGGCCATGAGGATGATCAGGGGACTGGAGCACCTCCCTTATGAAGAGAGGCTGAGAAAGCTGGGGCTGTTCAGCCTGGAGAAGAGAAGGCTGCGTGGAGACCTCATAGCAGCCTTGCAGTATCAGAAGGGGGCCTACAAGGATGCTGGGGATGGACTATTCATTAGGGACTATAGCGATAGGACAAGGGGTAACAAGTTAAAACTTAAACAGGGGAAGTTTAGATTGGATATAAGGAAGACATTCTTTACTGTGAGGGTGGTGAGGCACTGGAATGGGTTGCCCAGGGAGGTTGTGAATGCTCCATCCTTGGTGGTGTTCAAGGCCAGGTTGGATGAGGCCTTGGGTGGCATGGTTTAGTGTGGGGTGTCCCTGCCCATGGCAGGGGGATTTGAACTAGATGATCTTAAGGTCCTTTCCAACCTTAACTATTCTATGATTCTATGATTAGTAATAGTTACTCATTTTTCCACTAATTGCTCTCAGGACCTTTCTTTGGAGAGACTGCAGCTCACCATTAGTTGTGTGCACAGATGCAAGGTAGCTCATCAGGAGAAAAGCTATGTGCTAATTGAAGAACAACCAGTCTTCTAAACCCAGATACTTTTGAAATGATGCTTTGTCACTTTTATTCCTAGTTTCATGTGCTCTGACCTGCAGGAGAACCAATAGTGGCCATGCACCAAAATGCAAACTGAATAAGAGCAAGAAAAAGTTGAAATCAAATTGCTGGGTTTGTGCTGAACTCTTTCAGGAGGTTTTGTTGTTTGTTTGTTGGGATTTTCTTTTTTATATAAGCTAATGTTTAAGCATTGTGCCCAAAGAGAAGCCAGGTTTCCTTGGGGATTGGCAGAGCCCCCTTTTCCATTTTTAACTGGTAAAAATGGAAACATTGCTCCAAGAATGCCTCAGGGTCCCATCTGTTACCTAAAGCTGAGAGATGGAGGAACTGGAGGTCAAAGTTTGAATTCAGCTTTCTGTGAGAAAGCAGAGCCGAGATTCCTTAAACATGTTAAACCTTTGCTTTATAAGGGTTTTTTTTGTCTCCCAGTTCTCATGAAATACTTCTAAAGGAAGCATTTATATCTTGAAAGCATTCTTCCTTGGTTTCCATGCTTCCTCACTGAAGGTAACAGAGTCAACTGCGCATCTATGGCCTGGCAGTTCTCCCTTTCCCTTTTGCTGTTTTCCAGTGCTTCCCTATACATAGCCAAATTTTGAAAAGCTGAAGCATAACAAAGCAAACTGATGGAAATGGATCTCTGGGCCATGTAGCAGAGCAAAGAAGGCGAGCAGGAATGCAACAGAAAATCCAGATTTTCTGCTTTGGTGGAAAACAAAGTTTGATCAAGAGCAAATTGAAAGGCAGTCTTAAAATGGCCTCACATGATTCAAGCAGCTGAACTAAGCTGCCTGGTTTCATTTTTGCAGTATACTTACATACAGCACTGAATACTCAGTGGCTATTTGCCTAATGGAAAAGAAAATGGAGAACACATGGGCCAGATTAATAGAGAAAAAATTGGACTGTTTTTTCTTTTTCTTCTACTGGCTAGCTTCCACTTACTTTGATGGAGTTATTAACGATTTCTGCTGCCATGCAACATATATAGGCAGCAGGACGAAGGTAAAAGAACAGCAGGCATTTCAAATGTACAGGACAGGGAAAAGAGCTTAAAAACAATAGTAGGTGGAAATGCATTCACTAAAATTGTGTCTGCTTTTTCCTACCATAAGCTAGAAATGAGCATCCTCCTCTCCCTCCTCTGCTACCTGGCAGGGGAGACTCTGGAGCCTCTCTGGATAAGTGTTCCAGGGCACCTGGCTGCTAAGGATAAGCTGTACATTATAGGGAAGGGAGCTCTGGATTGGAGGCATTTCTTTCATCTAAACGGCAAAATAGAAAAACTACACTGTATGTTTCAGTTTTGGTTTGTTCAGCAAAAACAGAGCTTGACCCATGGGTTTTCAATTGCCATTGATGGGTAAATAAGAACAATCTCAGTCTGGCTGAGTGATTTGTAATTTTTTTTATTCCAGTTCACTTGATCTGGAAATCAGTGAGGCGCAATAAATAGAAAGCCACGAGTTTATCATTCACAGAGGTGCTTTTCCTAGTAGAACCATTCTTTAAATCAGCAGGACTGTCAACTCCCTGGCACGGCTAGGCTGTAAATACTCAGTTATCGCTTCACTCACCGTGCAGTGATGTGCTGAGAAAGGAATGACCAGAAGCTTTCCCAGAAATACACTACATTGAGGATTCATTTGTTAAATAGAGCTGTGCCAATGCATGGCTCTGCCAGCCATGTACCTCCATTAAAATGTCTCCACTGATTTATTCTCAGAATCTGCATTCCGACATATGAATTCTGTATTTTGCCTTCAAGATCTATAGACCTAGGCTAAAGTTTACAGGATGCTGTGTGCAACGGTACAAGGCAAAGACAAATTTGCTCTCTTTCCTTTTCAACTAGTCTCAGTGCTCTTCTCTTACGCTTTGAAAGACATGTTGGGTTATTTTTTTTTGTTGTTTTTGTTGGTTAAAGAGAAAAGGTTTCCAAAGCTTTATCCGCTGTTTCTAACTCTTCAGGAATTAGCCTGGGTACTGGCCATTTGTGATGCATGTGACTATGTGACTGGTCCTCTTTGTTTGGACTGGTGTCTGAGGATTAAGAGATTTGGGAAAACTCATTCACTCTTTCATTCTTTCATGATCCTCTCAGTTGCTTTGGCTGGTTTTCTGTCTGCCCATGGCAGTGAAATGGAATCAAAGATTTATGACTCTACACCATGCTCCTCACAGTTAAACTTGTCACTTGACAGGAACCAGCAGGACTCCTATACAAGCTTGCACCCAATCTGGTTTTTTCCTTTCATACCATACTACTGATGTTGAGTGCTTCATATCAGCTGAAAAGCCTGACTCCAGACTTTTTTCTACTGTACTATTGTACAGCTGCTAAATAGGCCCTGTCAATAAACACAACTGTATACCTGTTGCTGAAAGTGGTCACTGTTAAATTCATGACAGCTTCTTCTTCAAACTAGTTAAAAGAGAAGTTTCTATTCTTGGGCTCATTATGCATCCACAGTCAGAAGTCCATTTCTTCTACTGAAGATCAGTAGAAATTACTTCTTCCACCTCCAGTGTTTTTTATATTATCAGATGCTGTTAGGAGTTCACAGCAAATGTAGTCAACTTGTAAGTTGTGTGTTACTTTGTCTAAGGCTGTGATTTGCTTTCTACGCAAGTAAACCTCCTTGCACAAATATCCTTTACAGGAATTGGTTACCAGGTTGCTGGGAAAGTGACAAAGCCTGTAAGTGGTGGGGGTTTGTGCATTGTCAGCAGATGTGAGTTCCCTGAGGTTCAGTCTCCTTCCCCACTGACATGATGGCAGCAAAGTGGTTTCAGTAGCTCTTCTTCACTGATGTAGTTGTGGAAAAGCAAGCCCTTGGGCATAAACTGCAGCTTTGCTCACTGGCCCTCTCCTCCCAGGGCCACCCGTGGGTGGAGAGGTCTCTTGGGTACCCTTTAACGTCTTCTCAACCGTGATTTGGGAAAACACTAGGTGTCATCAGTGAGGTTTCGTTTCCCAGCAGTAACGTCTGCGTTTGAGAACCCACAGCAATGCTGTTGATAAAGTAGCTGCCCAGGATCTCGACGCATTCTTATAGGAAAGCCAGGAAGAGTTTCTGAAATCCCTGTCCCAGACAAGTCTAGCCAAGAGTTCAGGTTGTCCAGTAATAACCATGTCAGGATTAGGTTTGATCTTCAAGTGCATAGAAGGCTATTTTTTAAAGCCTACTTTTATGAAGATAAAAACATTATTAAAATACCAAGTGAAACAGATTTCTCCTTTATTTGTTTTTTAGTTATCAGTTAGATCTTATTGAGGACTTTTTTTTTTTCCTTTTGTCTCTGTTGCTCTTTCTCCTCTCTGCATGAATCTTTTGCAGTACTGTGTTCCTAAAATGAAATGAGAATTACCTTCTTGTTCAGAGAGGCTATTTTTTTGTCACTGAGATGTGAATAGCAGTGCATCTGCACAGCTCAGCCTCCTGGTCCAAGAGGAACTTTCTGTCCCTAAAGAGGGCAGGAAACATACTAAAAAACTGATTTAAAATAAAAAAAAAAGGGGGGAGGAGGGGAGAGGGAAACCCTCAAACAAACATAAAAGTTACAGGGAGAACAGAAGCTGAAGCTGCCCCAGCAATTTTCAAAGAGGTCAAAACCCTTCAGGCTGGAAAAATCTCCTTTTGTCTCTTCACTGTCCGCTGCTGAGTCCTCCAAACCCCAGAGAAGAAAAGGGACTTTTTTCGGCCACAAGCAGGCAGACACTTTTTTTCATTACAGATAATGATCCTTTTGCTTCTTCTCTCCCTCCTGGTCATCTCCGGTGCTAAGATTACAAGGAGGGAAGTGGCAGACAGAAAGAGACAAACTACAAAAAGAAAAGTCCTTTTATGCCTTTTCCTCTTCTTTTCCTAGACCTGTATGTGTGTATCATTAATACTAAATAGCCGAGATTTTTCAGTACACTCTTGGGGAGCTAGGATTTTTATTTATTTATTTACCTATTTTGGAGACTCACTCTCTGAGCTGCTAGGAATGAAGGAGTTTCATCTGTTTGTGTTTAGGGATTAAACTCACCACAGATGCTCCAAATGCTCAATTATGTTCTTGCAGGTGTCAGCTGTAGTGGCACTAGAGACTTCCAGATCCTGGCACCCACGCAGTCTAGCGATCATTTAGGCTCAAAATCCTCCATAACATTACATTTGACAAGACAGTGTGCACTCTGGGCTAGAGGAAAACCCTTTTGCCACCTCTACTAGCTTCAGCAATATTTCAGGCTCCCACTATTAGAGTGACTCAAGTGTTACATCTATAAAACTAAGACCTACATTTAAACTAAATTCTAATCTAGCATCTATTAAACTAAAGCAGACTCTCTTTGCAGTCTGAGAAATAAATGTATGGCCTAGCCCCCCTTATCTGACTGGCGCAAATCCTGGATTACACAGTAAAAATACACTTAACTCCTGAAGAAAAACAAGAAGCCAGTCAGGAAATTGCAGCACATGAGGAATTAGCTGTAAGTAGAGGAGATGGCAACATCTGTGGGAGAGAATGCTGCCATAAATAGAAATTGCCAAAATAAAGCTTACGGAGTTACAAATGACAACAAAACTTTCTATCACGGTTAAGCAGAGAAACAGGTTTTGAGCTGAACCTGTTAGGAAAGGGACCATCACGTAGAACAGTACTAGCTGATGTGATCCTGTGTCACGCTCTGCAGTTAGCATCGTTTCTCTAGCTCCTTCCCAACTAAAACGTTTTTTAAACAGCAGTTTTTCTTCCCCATCTGATGAAGAAAAAGATTTTGCTCCACAGTCTGCTTCACTTCCCCAGCCTGAATTACACTAGGTGATAATTCTCAGCCACGTGTGCTGCTGAGTGATGGCTGTGCCTTCACCAAGCCAGAGGGAATGTGGGCAGTGTGGTTCCCAAGATGACTGCAAATAAACACCAAACAAATTTTGGGACAAAGTCAGTGATTCTGGAGAAGGGTGGATTGGAACAAACATGTTCATGTTTTGTCCTTTGTTGTAAGGCTGGCAATCTTTTTCAGTTCTTTGGCTGTATCTCTGCCTCTGAGTCAGCTCTCAAAATAGTCCTTAACTAACAACGTGCCTTACAAATCCCTCTTAAAACAAGAGTTGCACAAAAACTGTTGTGGACCTATGGGATGTATTAGTTCAGCTTGGGTTTTGTTGTTCTCCTTTAAATTTAACTGGAATAAATGTTTTTTATTTCTATTGCTCTGACATCTCTACCTACAGGGATGACAGGATTGCTTGTCACTTAGATGCTGCAGCTGGAGAGCAACAGACAGCGGAGTGAATCCAACAAATTCACCTCCAAGCCCCATGATGTCTTTTCCTCCACCTCCACATTCGGCACAAAGGTACAAGGCTTTGTTTCTCTGATTCTCATTTGCTTCCCCATCTTCAGTCTGTTTCACTTTCCCCAGCATTTAAAAACAAGACAGAAAAAAAACCCCTAAAAGCCCTCTGGCATGATCCTCCTCCTTTCTCACAATTTTTCTAGTAAGCAATCCCTCCTTCTGAAGTAGGAAGTGTTTGCGTCCTTTGCCATTGTTCCTCTGCTCCTGCTGTTCCTTTAGGTAGAGCTTTACTCCTCTGCAGGGGGAAAAAAGCAGTTAGTTACCTTTAAAGGTGCTCAAGATTCATTTTTGAGGAACATCTATGGGAAAAAGGAGGATTTTGTTTAACCTTTTTTCATCAGACACTAGGGCTGGTGACGAGACCTTGGGAAGAGACCACTGTCCCTTGGAAGAGGGCTCATAACTTGACATCAGCAGAGTAATTCCACCCACTCAGTCCCCTTCGCATCTTAAAACAAATACTTTTTTTCTTGCTTTTAGTGTAAGACCTCAGGGAATTTATGCACATATACGTACATGGCTGCAACATACCTTTGAGTGAAACTGAAAGATGAGGGCAAGCAAAGACACACAGTAAACACTCAGAGTGTAGTAGATGTTTTTTAAAGCACCTAGGATCTACAGCTATCTTTCCATTAAATCAGTTTCATCACTTGGGTAGGCTATTATTAGAATAAAGGTACACAAAGTCTTCTGAGTCCATTACATAAAGGCTGCTAATAAATCTTGTTCGGTTCCTTGCTGGCCAATGCCATTTCTCAGTAGAGCAATTTCATTAATGCCCTGGTGGTTGTTGACCAGGCCTATGGCAGTCTAAAGTGGGAGCAAAATGCTGCCCTTCTGCTGTGGAATCATTTGGCATTTGCTGTGGGGATGTGTCCAAACGAACATGCGGGCAGCAAATGGAGACTCACAACCACTAAATAAGCATATGCTTAGATCAAGAAGCAAAACTACCCCCAGTCTGTATATAAATAGAATAGTTTATAAAACCCCAACACCATTACCTTGCACAAATTGTGTATGCCAATCATTCTAAAAATTCTTTCCAAGCAAGCAAATCCTCCATAAATCTCAGAGATAATCAAGTACAATGTCTAGCAGACACTTTACACCTTTGATGACCTCATCACAGCATGCCAGTGCTTTGCCAAAATCCATGACTCTGTTTGCAAAGTTTAGCTGTTCCAGAAACTTTGTGTACCTGATGCAATGTTACTTTTATTAAAACTCCTGCTTGTTATAGTTCCTCCTTTAAATTTAGCTAGGGTCAAGTCAGGTTTCTACCCATTGGAATGAAGCTGAATGTGAAGAAAGATCACTACTGGAATAACATCCTGTACCTTGTCCTTACCTAGAGAAATCAATACTTCCCAAAGATATGTGAAAAGGAAAAAGCAATAAGCTAATAAATTATTCCTGATATTTTAAATGTTTCAAGGATTAAAGATTATGTTCCATATTACTGATTTTTTAGACAAAGTGAAAACGTAAGATTATTCAAAGCCATTCGACTCCGAAAATAGCTCTTCTTCCAAAACTGATTAATGAATATAAAGGGCAAGTGTGTATTATTATTCCGATAATGGATGCAATAGATTCTAGTTTTATCTATGCCTGCAGTCTGAATGATATCAAAGCACCTCACAAAGCTATTAGTCACAATTTTTGTCTTCGCCTTAACAATCCCAATTCAGCAATGAGTAATTACATCTTTCCACTGGGAAGTTGCAAGGCTGCGTGAAGAGACGCTCCTGGTTTTGCTCCTAAAGAGCAAACCCACATCACAGCTTGCAGTAGACACCCAGCCTTTGTCTGTCTCAACACATAAAGGCAGATGTTTAAGAGAGCAAAACACTTCCTGTGGTTGAAGGGACATAGTCACAGTTCACAAGCTATATCCAGCCGTGAAGAGGTTGGCCAGCAGTTACCAAGGGTGTGGGCCGAAATGAACATCCAAAACTGTTTTCCAGGTTCAGAACTTTTTCTTTCTGATTAAGCATGAGGAGGCAGCAGTAAGTTTGATGTGCCAGGCTGTTCTTCTCTGGAGAAAACTGAACATGTTTCAGAAACGACACTTAAGAACTTTGTCTGAGGGTGAGATGAGGATCTACCTGTATTCAAGCAGGTGGAAAATTCATTGGCAATTCATTTTGTTTAAAAGTGATTTCTCCTACAGCAAGCCAACTTGAGTTACACAGCCTTGTTCAACTCTTTCCTATTCTGCTTATACCACGCTGTCTTTTGCAAACAAGACCAAATACCAAACTGAAAAATCAGTGAGGTTTCCTTGTTCCAGCTGCTCTGAAGTTTAGTCCAGAGTTTCGGTTCTGCAAGGCTGCCAATGTCCAGTCTTAATTTATTCCATGCTCTTTCTTTGTTAAGAATACCCCCTAGTTATTTATCATCAAAAAGAAGAAAAGACATTTTTTACATTAGCACAGTCAATGAGATATATAATACTTCCCATTTCAAAACTGACCCAGAGTAACTGCATGAAGCCCTCTTACATCCCCATACATCCCTTTGTTACAAAGACTCGTGAGTTTCTGTCAGATTTCCTATTTGGGAGTTGCTTACCAACTTTCCATTTTCTGTAGGCATCCCCATTTCCTGCAGTTTGTTTAATAGCTTCCCAAGCAGTCCTAGATCTGATGCCTTCCTGAAGCGCAGGGAGATAAAATCTACTTCATTTCCGTTGTGTAGCAAAGGAATTGCTCTATCCAGGAGGGCTATGGAGTGAGTCCTACAGCACCTGTTTTTAGCCAGTATGCTTTGTTTTGGCCTACCTTTCATTCACTTTTCTATCTACCTCCATCACACGAAAACCTTCTTTACAGTCCTGTATATTTCTGGGCTTGCAACAACTATACATGGCTGTTAAACTCACCTTTTTCCCCACGCATTTGCTCTTAAGTCGGACCTTACTAACACCATCTCAAGCAACTGATGACAGTCTCCTGCTAGAGATGCTCACAAGTTTGGTAGTTACAGTTTGGCATGCCCACCTTGCCCAAGGCTGCTTGAGCCCTGGTAGATGGCTGTCCTCAGTGATGCAGGGATCTGCCCAGCCCTTGGATCAGTGGTGCAGCTATGCAGGGATTAAGGCAGTCCTGACACAGCTGATTGGTTTCCTAGGAAATCACTCATCAGGTTAGCCAGAACATGCAAGTTGCGCAGATGGACTGCCCAAATCATTGCAGGGATCAGTGAGGCAGGGTGAAGGAAGTGATGCAAAAGTCTGGCTAGACAGACCCAAAAAAATAAAAAACATAAGCCCACACCCTCTGTCTGGTGATCCTGATGACTGAACAACAGTGGAAACATGTTTATTTGCCAAAAGGAGAGCTTCTCTCCTCCTTAAAAGGAGCTATGTACATTCATCCCTCTCTTTGTGGTCCCCCTGAAGCGCTGCATCTCCAGCGACAGGAGTGAAAGGCTGGTTGAAATTCGTCACTGGAATGAAATGCCAGTTTCCTGCCATCGCTCATCCTTACCTCTTCCTTTCTTGCTGAATAGATAAGGAGGTGGTTCAGCCCAGAAGGGTTTGTTTGCTTTATGAGGCATTTCAAGCAGAGTGCCGGAGGCTGTAAGGTTACCGCTTGTCGTGGGACAGGGCGTATTGTTCTCAGCAGTCAAATTCTGATTTGTGCAAGAAGGAAAAAAGTAATTTCTCATGTTCTTTTCCCTCTCATAAATAGAGCTGGTTAGAAGCCTTTTTATTTTGCAGAAGTTTTGGTGAGACATGGAAAATGTGTTCAGTGCTCTCTGTTTGCAATCAGCTCCTCTCATCTCTTCATTCTGTTTTTCTCTTCTACAGCAGCTATTTTGAAATAAGTCTGCCTAGCCTGCTTCTAGCACATAGTTTGGTTTATGGCATTTTAAAGTGGTTTATGGTATGTATGTACTGTATGCACAGTGTGTTATTTTCATATATCATTTTTTTTTTCTTTCTTCTGCTCTTCCTGTCCGCCAAACAGAGACAACTGAATCTGGATGTGAATTTTATGGGTGGAGAGGGAAGGAAAAGAGGAGGTGGAGGGGCAAGGAGCAGCAAATTGTTTTGCAAAAAGCCTCTGGGCCAGAGCCATGCTTTTGTTTGAAAACATAGATATATGCCCAGGGACTGCTACTGTTAAAAATAACATGATGGTAATAACCTATGAGAAGGCCTACGTTATAGGTCATGTAACTATTAATGAAAAGCTCCTATGGCTCCTAAGTGCTCTTTTGCAACATGTTTGGTTCATGCTGTCTCAGTCCACAGTTTGTGGGATGAGGGAAACAAGCCCACAGAGGCTCATCTGTATGTGTTCCTCTCTTCCCAGGAAATTGTCATTAGTCCACTGAGAAACAGAAATTGAAGATAGGTGAGCATTGGTGTCCTGCTAGAGCTGGCCTGGTGGGGTAGGAATGGGAGAGCAACCTGCCTTGGGGAGGGCCAAGCTCCATGCTCAGTGTCTGACTCGTGCCCCACAGAGGGAAGCTTCTCGATGAGGTTTTTCCCTGCCAGGCTAGGAGTGGCGGAAACCCTGCCCACAAAAGTAAGGTGAAAATATTTTTATAGCCACTTGTGCTTGTACTTCCCTGGATTATTCAGATACTCCAATTATGAATGCAGTAACGCGTGTGAGTTACTCGGCTACTACGGTGTTGCAAGCTATATGAGGTAATACAGAAATATTTCATTCATTTCCAGAGACCAGCTCGCTGGCCCTTTTCCAGCAGCACTGTAAACTTGTAAAACTGATGGATCAGTTTCCCAAGGGTCTTTATTACCAAGACTTCTGACTTCTCAGCAGCTGGAGCAGCCTTGTAAACTATTCAGACCATGCAAGATGCTTAAAAATAAGCTTACAATTAGTGTTCCCTAGGGTTTTCTTTTCCCAAAGACTCTTTTCTGTCATATTTAGCACAAGAACTGGATGCAACTCTCTAGGGGCATATCTCTGTCAACAGGAAAAGGGCGCTTTTGAATGAAATTAAGTGCTACTGCTGTCTTCCTCAAAGGCAAAATACTGCAATGAGTGTAAGTTATGTCTCAGATCGGTTTGAAAAATCCTAGCCTTTGGGATAACCTGGATCTGGTTCCAATGAGGCTTAGCATAAACGTGTATAATTGAGCTTCAAACATAGTTCTGCAAGCAAATTAAACTCTGTGGAACACTGATAATTGTACTTTTGCCATATAAAATCTCAACTGGTGCATGCCCCCTGTCTCTCTCAGGTGTTTTGCTTTGCTGTCTGTGTCCATCTGTGTCATTCACGCAACCAGTTCCCACGTGAAGCAGTCTTCTGTTCGCTGACGTGCGGAGCACAGATCAGGTACATCATCATTACACATGGGTTACCTTTAGAGCATTTTTGGTTTTGAAAGTCAAAATTATATTTGGACATAATAACATGTATATAACATAATGCTATACTGACAACTCTTCTTTTAACCAAAAAGGTTAATAAAAGAGCATTGCTCGTGCACGCTTCTGGGTGATAAAAGCTGTGCCCTTCCCCTTCAGTTTCAGGCAAATAAAATGGTAGCAGAAGAACAACTTTGTTTCCCAGCCCTGCCCCCAGGGTGTATAAATAGCAGGCGTCCCTGTGCCCGGGTGGCTGCTGGAGTGCCTCTCATTCCAGAGATCTTTGGCCACCCTCTTATCAAAACAGAAAGGCTGACTTCACTCCTGCTCTCCCCTGATTGATGTCGTGTTGCAAACAGGTAACACGACAGCTTCCATTGTCCTTGAATTAGCCACCTACTTCCACAGGTCAAACAAACAGGCTGAAGGTCCAGAAACTCACTTCAGCTAATCGCTGCCAAAATTCCTTCCCCACAAAATAAGCAGGGGCTGGAGCAGTCCCGGGTGACAAATGTTCACCAGAGAGATGGACAGAAAACATCCCAGGCGGGCTAACAAGGGGTATTGAACTACACGGGCTGGGAAGAGGTGAAATGCGAGACAAAGCTCAGTGTCAGTTTTAAACTTAGGAGCTGGAGCCACAGAAAGTTTCTACTTGATTTTAATAGGCTTTGAAGTTTCAGTCAAGCTGATGATAAAGCAGAGCAGTAGCATTAGGATGTGGCTGTCTGAGCACGTTCCTCATGCTCAGGAAGCTCAGTTTTACACTAGGCACTGGCCCTTTATTTGCTGAAAGTTTTCTACTGGCATCAACATTTCCTACCAGCTTTCTGCTTCTCTATTTTCAGAAATAATATGAGTTTAGAGGTGATGGGTGGTGGCTAAAACTTTCAACTGTTCCCCTGCACATTTTCACTTATTTTCCCCTTCCACCAGCTTTCTAGCTGGTTTAATTAGTCTCCGATAGGTTTTTATCATGTAGCACAGACACTACAGCTACTGCTCTGCAGCCTGAGTTAGGCATTTGACACGTACACTGTGCAAAAGGTATTTGGTACCATCCTCTTGTCACTGTCATGTTTTCTTTAAAATGAAAGTTGAGATAATGAGGGGATTGTATCCCTGCGCTTTGGAGACCTGTCTTCATACAAAGAGAAGGAAAGTGCAGGCCTGTGCCCAGCTAATACATTGCAGGCACTTCACACTCCTCCAAAGTACTGTCAGCTCCTGCTTATCCCTAGATTGATTAACCTGACTACATGTCCCACCTATAGCTGCACAGATGCTTTGGACTGCACAAGGCAGCACGTAAAGACAACTGCTTTAAGTCTTGCTTCACTTGCAGTTGTTTATACACTGTCCATCCTCTACAGGAGCTGGCTGATATGTTTTTCCGTAGGTGGATACAATAAATAAGCTCTTAGAGAACAACCCAGATATCCACGGTTTTGATTTATCCATGTTAGACCACCACTTTGCTGACAAAAAGCATTGATACTTGCCTCCCAACAGCAGATTTTTCTTTCTTTTCCTCTTTCCTTCATCGGTGTAAAAGAGTTTTTTGCCTTTGCTTTAACAGCCTAAAACCTACTTTAAAATACTGTTTTCACCATCTTTCTTTTGCTCCTTGTCCAGTTTTGAAACAAATGAGTCTCTGAGCAGCCTGATCCACTTGAAGATGTCCCTGGATGGACTGGATGACCTTTGAAGGTCCCTTCCAACCCAAACTATTCTTCGATTCTATGAAACTGCTAGGTTCCCTGCTTCTGCTGCCTTGCCAATACTGGCATGATAATGTTTTGTGTCTAAGACATCGTGAAACTTCTCTATATTTTAATACTGGTGCTCTCTGTTTCCTCTTTTCCTTTTTCCTTCTTCAGACCTCTGAGTGGCCTGTGACTCCTGCTGGATCCTGGCTCTGGTTTGAACACCTCTACAGTTACTTGCAGTACATTTGTGGTTTCCTCTCAGCAAGTTTGCTTGAGCTTGCCAAGGGCAGCTCATGTCAGACTAACCTCACAGCTTTCTTCATTGCAGCAATTATAAACAAAAGGAATGTGTTAGATCCCGTTTGTCTGGGCTTTAGGACAGCATCTGGTGTCCTGCTCCAATCCTTATGCTGCTGAAGACCATCGTTTTTACACAAGGTGAGCAGGTAATACTGCAAAGAAAGTACCAGGCAGAAAGGTAGTTAATGGATTTTATATATGTGTATATATATGTATAAAATATATGGTAAATAAAATTAAAAGGTCTTGGAATCATTCCTTATTATTTTCATCATTAAACTAGGCACAAAGACTACAAATTTGCTCATGACGTTTGTGGATGATAAAAAGTTGGGAGGCACTATCAGGAGGGAGGAAGATCTAAAAAATGTTATGGCAAGAATGAAAACTCAAGTTAAATTCAAAAGCATATAGGACATAGGCAGACTTATGGAGATTACTCATCAGTAAGCTGAAAATGGAAGTATTAAGAAATGAATCAACTTGCCAACTCTCTGCTACTTCTGGAGCACTGATACAATTTTCTTCAGAGAAGAACGAAGTGTCATTCTAGAACACATCAAACGAGATGTTTCCAGTGGAAACACTAAATCCATTACAGAAGATGACATCGGTAAGGTGTCCTCAGGACGCTAGATATGATTTTGATGTGCCATGTCCAAGGAAAATACAAATCTGAACAGGTGTTAAAGAAAGGCTTCTGAGATTGCCAGGGCTGCCGTGATCTTTCCTTAGAAATGGAGGCAAGGCAAGCTTAACTTGTCCAGTCCAGGAAAATGAAGGTTGACGGGGGATATGGTTTCCATCTAAAAATACCCCGGGAGTGAAACAGTGGTGAGGGAGAAAAACTATTTAAACTTGTCTGTGACTAAACTTAGTCTGGAAATAAGATGCAGGTTGCTGGCCATTAAAACAAACAGAGGCAAGGGCAGCCTTCTGATGGGAACAGCTGGGGCCAGAAATGTAAATTCAGTTGGGAAGATGCAAATTTAATTGGGATGAAACACTGTAGCACCTCAGGAGGGAAAGGCTCAGGCTCGGTCTGGTGACAATTCATGTTTGCGTGGCTCCTGCATCCACCCAGGGAGTACACAGAGAGGTCACTCTTAGGCCAGTTAGGGATGCAGGATGCTGTTAGGTGCCTATCGTCCCTTCTGTCCCTCCTGCTCATCTTAATTTATGTGTGGCATGTCAGCCAAAAATACTGGCACAATGCAGGTTTTGTTCTTCTGACAATAACACACAGATACTATGTGGCAGCCAAGCTGGCAAAGCCAACAAGGAACAGGCTTTTTCTCAAATAAATCATTGTAATGTAACTCACACAGAAATATGCTACTGGTGTGTGCAAATTTGGTTCAGATTCTTAAAATGTATAAATATAAGCTTCCCTGGTGTTTTGTTTTGTTTGGGTTTTTTTCTCCTCATTCCCTTCTGTCAGTAAGGATTAACTGTATTTTATTTACTGTGGGAATAACTATTAGCTGCTTTAATACATATATATTTTTTTTTCTGTGGGCAGCAGCTAAAATAAGATTCCCCTGATGTGTTCTCAGATCTTGCTGCTCTTATGGTTGGTTTCTTTACTTTTTTTTACCAGAGAAATGTAACTCTAGAGGTGGTTAAAAAGGGCTAGAGAGGTTTCTCTGCATGCAGAGGTTTTTGTATGGTTTTACCTAATTAGTTATAAAATCCAGGTCAGTTAAGTCAACATAACAGGAAAGCTATGTTGATTTTTCTTTTTTCTCCTTAGTTTATTTCCATATGCTTGTAAATGTATTGTTAGATCTGTTGACGCTGTGTGATTTCACTGGTTTGGGCAATGTTCAGCCTTGTGCCAGTTCAATTATGTGAACTGGCTGAAGTGATTTGGTTGGTGAAGATGACACAGGGCAGTAGTGGCTGAGCTGCAAAAGGCGTCTTCTGTATGCCAATGTTTGAACTGCTGAACAGACCCGTCTTGTGAAAAGGCTGCGTGAATTACTGGTGACAGCAGGAATCACACAGGGAAACTGCTCACTTCTCTCCTGCGACGCCTGTCCAAACCCCTGTGCCAGGCTGCTCCCAACCTGTCAGGCAAAGCTCTCTTCATGCCACAGCTTGCACCCACTCCCTCCCTCGCTAAGGCAATATATTACATAAAAGATTATAGGTGAAGCTGCACCTCTTCTCCCATGGCATTAATATAAATAACTGCAAGGATCACTCTGAAAGTTTGGCTGTTTACTTGCCAAACCCTACTTAATTGGTGTTTGCGGCATATGTCAAATGTAGCTCAAAGACCTCACTCAGCAAGACATTCCTGCGCAGCTGAGGGACTGTAATTAAACCACACCGAGCCACAGATTTCTGCATTAACTGTTCCCTGCCATTAAGGAAAAGGAAATTTAAGCAGACAGCTCGCTTCAAGAGGTATGAGTGGATGGCTGAAGGCGTTACTCCTGTAATGTGCTTGGCTCTGTCAAGAATGGTAAATATGAAGTCTGGGGGTGTTTTTACTTTTTCCTTCTCATGCATCACTGTAGTTGAAGAAACGGAAAGGGCTTTGTCAGCCTGGGGTAGGGTAATCCAGTAGTTAGGAGCTGCACAGGAATTTGGAAGGACTGGTTTCAGTTCTTTGACAGTTGATTCCTTGCATGTATAAATGTTTATTGCCTCTGGTTACCATCTGTAAAATGAAGCTAACGCCTCACAGCGGGACTGAGGATGAAGCTGTCCAGGCTGTGATATACCGAGAAGCTTCACATTGGTTTCACTCCCTAAAACAGGCCATGTTTAACACTTCAGTATGTAACCTGGAGTTTCTCAAAAGGCTCTTGTGTTGTCCAGGATTGAAAGATTTAGTTCCTGCTTCACTGATTTGGACTTGCCAGGAGGAAATGTCTGACCTGTAACATGGGCTGTGGCTTCCACGTTGGTGGTCCTTGTTTTACCTGAGAAGGAGGGAATAAACCAGACTTGCCTAGTTTACAGCTTCTCAATGAATGACCAGGCTCCAGATGCTTCCACTCAGTCACTACAAAGGAGGCCAGTAATAACATACACTTATTTCCTTTGTTTACACAATTTACCAAGATTCTGGGGGACATTATAAATAAAGAATAATTTATTAGTAGATATTATTTTTTTCTTTAAAAAGAAAAAGCACCAATAAAGCTAAAATAAATTGATAAGCTAAAAAGGAAGAAATCAGGATCCAAAAAAGGCCATAAATTAATTTATAGCAGTAAAAGCTTTAATGGATAGCAGTCTAAAGTGGGAAGACCAATGCCGGTAACGTTTCAATCTGATGAAAGCTACAGGCTTAAAAACTGGCCTGACCACTGACATGGTGAGTGAACTGCAGGCAGAGAGGACAGCAGCTGCAGAAGCAGTTATGCAAGAAAACATGCCTGTGGCAAACAGGCTGATGAAAAGTGAAGATGGTCAGCATAGCCACAGGAAGCATAGGGCTCTAAGAGGCGGAAAAAAAGAGGTGACAAGTAAGAGTAAACTCGACCATGGGGTTTTTTTGGCTGACAAAGCTGCCCCAAAATGAATTCTGTGAGTGTAGCTGCCCAGCTGGCTGGATGCTGACCCCCTGGCTGGCTGCTCTGTGTCCCAGTGCTGGCTCCTCCTGCACAAGGAAGTTTTTCAGCTAACCCGAGTTATTGTGGTGGACAGGATGTATGAGAGAGGATGTAATTCAGCACTGGGTATCTTTCCAAAGCAGGACAGGAAAAAGAAAGAAAAAACAAAACCAGAAACAAAACTCCAACAAACAAACAAGCCACAAAAAAAACCCAAACAAAACCACAAAAAACCACAAACAGCCAAACTACAAAACACCAGCAAATAGCAAAAAGAAAGTGCTTCTCTGTGATACCAGTTTGGGGCAGTTTGGGCTTCACCATGACTGAAACATAACAGCTTGCCCTGTCAAAAGCTGACTGCAGCTTCTGCTTCTCAGAAACACTTAGAACTATCTAATTTATTTCATTGTTTGGCCAGAAAGCTATTTCAGCGTGGGAAAAAAGCTGTTAGGCTATAGATGATATTCCCATTACCCTCTTTAGAGAGAGGGTTACTTTGCACTGAACTCCAGCTATATGCTGACTGTAAATATTTGCGTTAGCTTTACCTTTGGAAAAAAAGCAAAAGCGGAAGTAGCAGTGCCATAAAAGCACAGCTCGTAGTTCAGTGCTGTAGCACGCAGCTGATGTTAGATTAACTGCTGCTTAATTGAGAATAATTTCACTGTGCATTGTTAATACGTTCATAATTTATGGGCTGCTTTTTCCATTTACGAGTGCCTTTTTGTACTTCAGGACCGCAGGTGATATTCTTTGTCAGAGTTCTGCAGTGCCCATTATCTGGTACTTAAGGCATTTCATTATTATTTAAACGGGACTTAAGTGCCTGAGTAATTTTGAGATAGGCTGTATCTGCATGGCTAACTGCATTTAATTAATTTCCAGACTTCTTTCTTTGTTCAGAGGGAAAAATGCAAGCTCTGTCTAAAATCCTATGGTGGTAAGAAGAACAGGCAGGCCACAGTTCTGGCTGCTCCTGAGGTTTCTTGCTCAGCTCGCTATCTCTTGTTTCACTATTCAGCTCTAATGAAAAGCTTCTTCTCAAAGAGGAGCATATTTGAAAAATGACCAAGAATTGAGAGATCTTAAACTAATGAGTTGCCTCTAATTCTGTGCCCTGTCTATGGAGGCAGATTCATTTGTTACAAACGGATCATGCCGCAGTAAAGTGATGATGGACTTAAGGCTGAGACTGCCAGCTTTGAGCTGGGAGTGGTGCTGGCCTGGGTGCAATGGGTGCGTATGGTGCAGAGTGCACGCAGGCTTGCCAAGGATGAAACTTGCTTCAGCACCTACCAGCAAAAGTCTCTCTGCAAGTTCTACTTCAGTCCTGATGAGTTAACGTAACATGGTCTTGAGATGCTGCATGTGCAGATACCTTGGGCAAGCTGCTACTCCAATAAAAGCTGAAGGCTTTTGGAGAACGGAAGTGGAAAAGGATGTTTTTCCCTAGCGTGGCTAAGTGCAAAATCAAGCAAACCATGGGCTGTGCGCTCTGGTGAGCTGAGAGCAGTTTGCTACCCAAGCAATCAGCGTAGGGACACGCTGACCGTGGAGATGTCATGTGAGTCATGTTGGAGAGTGGGGTCCTGGAGCTTTTTTTACTCTAATAAATAAAACAGCATGGGAGTGACCTAAGGGCCCTGTGACACAATGAGAAATCCCTGGGTTGGGTAATTTTTACCTCCATGATTTAGAATCATGTGAGAGAGTCTGTGTGTGTGTAATGGGGATTTTCAGTTTTGCCTGATTAGAGATACTTAATAGGAAAAAGCAGAGTAAAGAAGAAAGATTTCTGAAAGAGTGGTTCGACTGCATTAGTGTGGGGTTTAGATGCTTTTATTTTTGTCATGTGTTTTGAGATGTATTTGTCCTGATCACAGCAACTAAGAAGACACACAGCTCAGAGGGACAATGTTAAAACACCCCTGGTTAAGGTTCACCTAAACAGGGCTGGGAGGACTGGACAGGCCCTGGTTTCACGCACACCCAGGCACCTGGGGCTTCGGACTCATGCCCCAGCATCACATCTGTACCCAGTGTATGCATGGGCACAGCAATGGCAAACGTGGCCTCTGGGTTATGTAGGTGACAGTCAAAGCAAAGGGCAGTGCCTCCCGCCTAGATGGGGACAGAGGACTGAGGCAGGGCCATCTATACTAAGGACTGCATGCTGTGTTGGCTGGTGATAAACAAGAATTTAAAGCTTTCTTCTGCACTGTTTCTCCACAGTAAATCCATGTTTAAAGAGGGAATTGAAATCCTTGGAATTGTAGTGCTGATGGCACTGCTAACTAGATGCATGTTTCTTTCACACCATTTCTACTTGTAATAACTTTTAGTACACATGAAGTATGACACGAACCTCACCTAGCTGTGAGATACAGCTACACTAAACTGAAGTGCTATCGCTTCATCTTCGCCCAGTTCCTCTGTTCTGCGAGGCAGCAGCTGCTCTCCCAGTGAGTCTGTCCTGCTCAGCGAGATTCTGGATTGTCAAACTGATAGTCTGTGTTCAATAATTCTCCTGCTCTCAGGCAAGCATGTCACATAACCTGATCAAGCATCACCTTAGAACCAGGGAGAGGCTGTGCCAGAAAGCTCCTTTTTCCTCCTTGCTTGTGGACCTCTTCTAATTTCTGAGCTGAATTTATTCATGGCCACTTTATACCCATTTGCTCTTGTGCAGCAATGTCTTTTAGCTTGAACAGCTCTTCTTCCTCGCTGCAGTTCTCCACCTTGATGTGCTTCAGGAGGTGAGTTTATCCCTGTCAGTCCTCATGTTACTCCTCACATTAAACTGAACTCTCTTTTTCTAAGGTCTCCTGCTCTGCTGCGGGCTGCCCTTGCAGCTGTAGCCGCTATTACTGAAGAGATCGTACATTTGTCGCAGTGTGGGGCTGCCTCGGGGGACACTTTGTGGGTTGAGCTCCTTCCCTCCCTCCTTTGCCCAGCACAGCAGCCCCCTTACTGGAACCTGGGACCGGGGCGGCAGCCGGGGAGCACCACCCCTTCCCGGCTCGCCCTCGCGTTCACAGGTGCGCCTTGAGTTACTTGTATGTAACGCACAGAAGGGAGAAAGCGTGCATTTCCCTGTTAAAAGTGAATCAATAACTTAACCGGGGCCGCCTCGGAGCGCCACTTTAGAGCCTTCCCTGCTCTGTCCCGCTGTTCTGTCCCGTCCTGTCGCTGTTGGGCCGGGCTGGGCAGGGCTGGGGGAGGAGCGGCGGGAGACGGAAGTGAAAACAAGATCGGGGAGACGGAGCCGTCGCCTCCCAGACGCGCAGCGGGTGTCTTCGCTTCTCCGCGCCGCACAGCGCCGACGGGGTGAGTGGCGGCCCGGCTGCGACGGGGGTAGGTGGGAGGAATAAGGAGTCAGCAGGTTGGACGGGGTTTCTACAGCCCCACGGTGCTTATCTCAATTTACTTTCTTTTTAATGCAATTTCTTTTAAAGCGGGTTTGTCGCGGGCTGGAGCTGTCGGTGGAGTGCCGCGGGCAGCGCCCGGTCCCGGGGGCAGCGGCTCGGAATCCCGCGGGGACCTCTGTCCTGCGGCCGTGGGGCACCTGTGTGGTTCATTGCTCTGGGCCGAATAGGCTGGGGCTCTGGGGTGCCCTGCTCCACAGGCTTTGTGACACGACGGGGTGCCAGCGGGGCTATGGGGCGCTTTGGACCGAGACCAGCGCTGTGTGGGGCTCTCTGATCTCCAGCCTGCGGTGGCCGTGAGGCTTCTCGTCCCGGAGCGCTTAGAGAGAGTTCGGTGGAGAAGCTGTGCGAAGGGAGTGCCGAAGGGTACGGGGTTTTGTGCTGGCGCTACTCCTCCTCGGGGGTAGAGGGGCCCGCTGACCGCTTCTGGGATCTTCTGGCCACTCCTGGGCCCCTGCAGCTCAGTGCTCTGACGGGCAGTGGTGCAGGCGAGCGTTTCTGCCTGCGTTTTGAAATTCCCCCTTCCAGAAGGAGATCCCCCAAGCGTTTGATCATCTAAATGAAAGTTGCACAACTTCACCCTTGTCTGGTTGGTTTGCGCAATGCAAGTGGGGTTGGTGGGTTTGCAATGCTTTCTTTTGAGGTGTTGCTTTAGCGTGTTTTAAGAAGTCTGTTAAATTAAACTTTGAGTGGGTCTCTTTTGTCTGCCATGCCCTCTCTGGTGCGTGTTTAAGCCTGGAGATGCAGGCATGGCAGAATCGAGGGATTAGAAAGGAAAGATGAGTGATGCTGAGTGTGATGCGTGGTATTTCAGCCTGCAGTCTTTTCCCTTCTGTTTGTAGTTGCTACAAGTGGAAAAGAGCAGTAGTATTTTCTAATGGAGTTTAATCTTTTCCTAGGTCTGTTATTGTAACTAGCTATTAATTAAAAAAAGAGAAAAAGCTGCACAAGTGCTTCAGTTTCAGCTGCTAGGTAAAGCTTTCTGCCCGTGCCAATGAACTGCTTGTGTGCTGGTCACTAGCTGTGGTTTGCTTTTCTCCAGTCTCTAATTTATAGCGACCTGTCACCGCGGTGGATTTCATTTAGAGGGAATGAAAAGAATTCGTGTTTTTATATGGAAAGAAATCTGTGATTAATTAAAGTCCTCTTTTTATAAGGGATTTGGTGCACAGAGCAATTAAATGACTTGTAGCCTAGCTTTAGTGTTGAGCGAGCCCCCTAGGAGTCCTAGCTGAAACTTGGTGGAGGCTTTTTGTTTCTTTTCTTCCTCTTCAGCCACATAAAAGCTCAGCAGTGTGTGTTTCCCCTCTGTACATTGGTGCTTGTTGAGACTTTTAGAGGTGGGTTTATTGGGCGCCTAGGGTCAGAGCTGTCCTTTTGCTGGATGCCAACATGCATGTCAGGAACTGGCTGGGTACCCACTCCGAATTCAGTTTCCTAATATATATATATATATATATATATATATATTGCTCTGCCCAATGTCAGCAGCTGTGTTCTGGTTACCTGCATGGCCATTGATGTGAAAGAAGTTTACCGTTTGATTTGGAATCTTGTCTGAGCAGTGGATCTCTCTTACTCCTGGATTTCTCTGGGGGTGACATTAAGTGTGCATCCCTGCACTGACAGAGGCTGCATGACAGACCTGCTCTGATGGTCTGTGAGGGTGGGCCCAGTGGGGTTTGCAGCCTGCTTGCTTCTGCTTGAATAAGGTCCACCTTAAATGTCCCTATATGAGTATGGAATCAGGCTGTGCCTCGGTGTAGTCTTACACCAGCCCGCCCTGGTGTGCTCCTGCCTGGCTGCAACCATACAAAAATAGACAACATCCACTACCTAAGATGTCATTGTAACATTACTTATCTGAGGTGAAACTGAAGCCCTTATCTTTGGCGCTGAACGGCAATTAAGTGCCTCAGTCGCCTTTTAAAGGTAGTTTAAAAGGAGGGAGATGCCTGGGTTTTGCTTCCTCAATATTGAGTTGTGGCTGTGGGTATTTCACTTTAGTTCATGGCTTTCATTTGAGGGTTGGTTTTAAGATCCGTTTTGTCTGTTACATTGTTCTACCAATATGAAGCTAATGCTATAAAAATAAAGAAGTCACAGGGCTTTTATTTTCTTCTGATTAACTTCAAAACTGCGATGTTTTGAAACTGTCAGTACATAATGTGTTTAGAGACAAGCTTCGAGCTGATGACATAGAAGCATATGATATTAATTTTGTTAGAAATGAATGTGCCAGTAGTGCTAATTTCTTCCGTACTTGGATTTGAGGGATACTATCAATTCATGCTTGTCTCAACATTGAACTTTTTTAACATGAGCTTCAATGCTGGGGGTCCCGCCACTTTCCCCCCCATGTTAGTGAGAAGTAGCTGTCAAGATGTCTGGTGCTGGGAAGTTCTCAAAGTCCCAAGTCCATGTTACGTTCCCTAGTTACATTGCTTCCTAAACTATGGAGGAAAACAACGTATGAGGAATAAGCACAAGTAATCACCAACCTGATGCGTATTTATTGGCTGGTTTTATACTATGCAGGGGAAAAGATAAAGAAAGAAGGCTTTCAAAGTGGTAGGCAGTGCCTTTTGTTTTTTTAGTCTTTAATTTAAAACTCTAATCCGCTTCCACAGGCATCAGTTCTTTGGATTTGATCCTTGAAAACTAAACAACATGAGCAACTACAGCGTGTCTTTGGTCGGCCCGGCTCCTTGGGGTTTCAGGCTTCAAGGGGGCAAGGATTTCAACGTGCCTCTATCTATCTCTCGGGTAAGTGCATGTGTCTCTTTGCCTGCATGTGGGTATCTGTTATGCTGTGACCAACCTGCAACCTTCACATGTAAGTATGCAAAACCATTAGAGTTGCTAGGGCTCAGCTTGCCCTGTGGCATGGAGGGCTGGTTGGGGGGGGGGGTGGGGGTGGGGAGAGGGAAGACGCTGGGAAAATAAATCAGTGTTGTCCGAAGGCTCCAGCAAAATTATTTTAGGAAGGATGTGTTTGCTCGAAATGGTCATTTTATCTGCATTTATTTACGCAACAAGAAAAGAAGCCACCCTTTAATTCCCACCCAGAAAACACTGATGCAGAGGCTGGAGGCTGGCAGGAAACAGGCAATTTTCTGTGCAGGGCTGAGTCTGTGCAGTTCAGATAGGAGGCAGCGGGGAAAAATCACTCAGGTTACCCTTGTTTATTCAGCAGCTCTTAGAAGCTTGAGGATCTCCTGGTGTCTGTGCTTGCAAATCCCACTATTTACAATAAAAAGGCACTTAAATGGCAGTAGCTGTAAATAGCAGTCCATCAGTATGTGCCTGAGTGAACGTGACAGTTTCTCATGAGTGTTTTATAGTGTATGTGTTCTGAACTGGTATTCAAAGGATTTGAGGAACTAAATCAAAACAAATGTGATTTTTGTACCCGGGCACTATCTAAATAGTTTCCTACTTTAAAGCCACCTTTTCAAGGAAGGCTGGTCTTTCAGTACAGGCTGAGTTTCAAAGCCTTCCTCATATGAAATATGGGGACAAACAGTATTGAATTTATAGGATCATTGGAAATCTCTGGGTAGAGAAACTGGTTCCTGATGGCTCCGTACTCTGGCACCTTTAAATTTGGTTTGCAGTGTGGAAGCATTTATGTACAATGGCCTCTTGTCTGTTGACAGCTCTCCTCTCCCTCCTGCATATTCGTGTAGTTTAGTGACAAAGATGAATTATTTTTACACCTGTTGGAACTGCAGAATTGATACTGCCCTGGAAGATGGAGCAGGTTTCTATTTGGGTTTATGCATCATGGGAATATTTTTAGCTAGCCTCAACTAGTGATTCAAACCCTGCCAGTTCATTTAAACTTAGCTTATTCTATCTGCTGGTGGATTATGCTGGTGAAGTTAAAATACGGTTTGGCTGTGCAGAATTACTTTTACATGGCTAAAATGAACTGGAGAGCTGTAGAAATACCTGTGTACAGATGAGTACAGATGATATCTGAGCCAGAAGGGGGTTGAGAAGCAGTTTATTCCCAAATTCCAGGGATTTTCAAGCTAAACTGTAATTCAGTTTCATGTTCAGTAGCTGGTTACTCCTACAGTAATGAGAAATTTGAACTAGGGTTACGTATAATGCTCTTCTGATTTGATGGTAGAAGTGCTGTCATAACAAGGATTTGAAAAAGCATAGGCTCCTGCCTACATAGGGTATTCGTACATGGTACTGATGAGCAGTTAAGTGCTTGGAGGTGGTAAACCCTAGTAAACAGCTAGTTTTAGGGAAGGGGAGGACTTTTTTCGTAGGAGCCTTTGCAGTCCTGGAGATCTACCATACAGTCCCACTGTTAAGCAGCCTTCCTCTAAAGAGGAAACATATGTTGAAATTAGTCTAGACTACTACCTTATTGCAGGAATCAAATATGCTGTCGCATGGAGTAGCCTAGTGGAATTGGCCTAAGTAGCTACATATAAAAGCCTCAGTTATGGGATTCCCTGATGACAAATGTCAGCGCCCGCAAAAGCAGAATGTAATGAAAGATGTGGACTGGGGTGATTTTAGGACTTTAATTTGTGCATAGAATGGGAAAGCACAATAACCAATTCAGCTATTGTACCTTAGCACTGCTCCACAGCTGAACTGTTTCTTCTTACTTGCAGTTATGTGTGTAAGAGTATGCAAATATTAGACTGCCAAAAAAATGGTGCGTGTTTTGTTTTCTCTCCTTTGGATTAAAAAAGTGCTTAGTTCTGGTATGCCAATCCAGCTTTGGCCTGATAGCTGGAAGAATTCAATGCTGCGTTCCTGGTATGCTAGAACAGTGCGTACCATTCACACCCCTCCAGCCCTTCTTTTCCTGATGAAGCATAAATGACTTCCTGTGTCCGAAGGCTGCTAATTAAATTATTCTAGCAAAACAGTAATGAGAAAGCAGAATTATGTTCTTTGGCAAGGAGAACTTCTTTGGTTTTGTTTTGTTTTGTTTTTAGTTTGTCCTCTAGATGCTGAGGATGAATCTGGCTGCACTGCTGAGGGCTAATTTCCTGCTTTAGTTTAAACTCCTTGAAATTAAGTTCAAATAAAGTACAATGTACGAAGCACAGAAAATAAACAGCTTTAGAAACCCTTGTATCTGAAAAGCTAATCACTTTTTACTAATGATTTGAACAATTTAAGGCCTCATGTGATTCTTTGGAGAAAGCTTTTAGTAAGTTAGGTAGCTTTGTACAGAATGCAGTTTTAATGAGTGTATCCCTTGTTGCCTCTGTAAGGTAAACCAAGCCTGGTTTGTGTTCTTCAGTTGAAATTCTTAATGTTAGCTAAAGTGTAGCAGGTTAACATTAACACAGGAGTAGCAGTAGGATTTGATTTTTTCATGAGCTAGTATACTGTAGACTGGTTGCAGTATAACCAATAGCAACAGCTATTGCAGGGTTGAGTCAGTCACTTTATATAGCTCTCTTTGTGCTTTATAGTTGCTGTGTATACTTATACAGCTGTACACATTTCATGGTAAGTAATATATGTGATGTTGGGTATATAGCCTTATAGTTAGTGACATAAATCTGCACAACAAAAATGCCTGCAGTGCCTTTTATATATACTTGAATCTGGTTGGACTTCAGCAGGGTGGCTTTTCACAGTCCTTCTCCTTACCTTGCAAAGGCACGCGTCTGAGCCCTGCAGAGCCATTATGCAGGTCAGGAATTCAACACTGGGAAGCTGATGTGGGGTGGAAGTGATGATGGTAGTGTGGTGGTGGGTATGGATCTGACTGAAGAGGGGTCAGTGGGAAGGAAGCTGCCCTGAATGTAAAAAAAATTACATATTTACTCTTCAACCAGGAATAAAGGGTGGGCTGAGGTAGTAGATCTATATCTTTTATTGATAGCTAGGTGTTAAAGTAGCTCAGGCCACCACATATAACTCTACTGTAGGGCTTCCAGGTAGTTTATTCTGTAGTGGTACTTGTAGAATGGGAGATTGTGCAGTCTCTGAACAGTACTTGTCTCTGGTTTATGGCAGCATTTACCACTAGAAACAAGGAAATACTGAAGTGAAACCTTGATTTGAGCAGTAATGTAGCCTGTGTACAATATATACCCTTCCACCTAATGCAAATACATGGGATGTTTTCCTTCATTTGAAAGTTACTTTTTTGTTTAATCCTCGTGGCAACTCTAGTCAACTTCCTTCAGAAAATGTTTTGCTATATGTCTTTCTCCTCATGCAAGAATGAAATGGAATGTGTCTTCTTGAAATACTTGACCTGACTGACAGCTCTGTTTTTTCTACTGCAACTTCTTTGAGTGTATTTTCCCCCAGCTTCTTCTTGCTTCACTGGTCACTTTGCCTCCTAAAGCAACAACAAAAAACCCAACCCAACCAACTAACCAAAACCCAAAGAAACAAAAAAAACCCAAACAACAAAAAAACAAACCAAATAAAAACCCACCCTGGAAAACAAACAAAAATCCCAAACCTTAGGAATGATCCTTTCTTTTTGCAATTTTTAAGTTTTCAGTATTTCATCTTTTTCAAGTGTTTTTTCTGTGGTGGTGTTGCAAGATTATAGTTGATGGGAGGCTCACAATGATGAATGTCAGCAAGCAGAACCACCAAGGAGTAGGTGGAAGAGCAGCCAGCCCACCTTGGGATGAAGTAGGGAGCACATTGCATTCAGCTATCAGTCAATGCATCAACTGCTTGGTATTCATCCCATGTGAACATATTGAAGTATCTTCATGGTGGTATCAGGACGTCACTGTCAGAGAAGTTGCCTCCTTTTATCTCCTGCTTTCCTTCCTTCCTGCCCATGTACATACATAGTTACCCAGCAAACTGTGCCAATGGGTGGAGCATGTATGACTGGTTTTGCATAGTGTTTGCTTATTCAGGGGTTTGGCCTTGGCCACCTTAATGTTTGGAAGCAAGCTGTTTTAAAGGTATTAACGTGTGCAAATAATGTCAATGAGAAGATAATAAAGGAAAATGGTGCATTGAATGTACCTAGAGCATGTCAGCTTTGATTGACTGGAGTCTGGCTGAGACCGTTGCCCTTGTGTTTGCATGAATTTTTTTATTAAGCCAAGTGTGTAATTTTGGGTAAAATCATGGGGTTTTTTGTAAGTGTGAAATAAGGTATTGAAGGGGGGAAGGGGAGGGTGAGAACGGATTGCGGAAATGGTCTTTCAAGCAGGCATGTGAAATAGGAGAGAAAAACTGGAACAACTGGTGGCCTGGCCAGTGATGATTGTGTCAGTAACTTTATGCTCCATCCTGGACGCTACTGACTAAGCTCTAACTGGCAGCTGCTGCCACTGCTGTGCTGGTTTGATCTGCTACCGAGTTGTGATGGTTTGCACAAAATACAGCTGAAGATGTATTCCACTACTGCAACTTCCTGGCACAGGGTCAAAGGTACCGGCAGTAGTCATAGCACCTACCTGCTGATCCTGCTCCTAGGTCAATAAATGCTGTGTTTTACGGGAGCCATCAGTGCTTATGAAATAAATGGGATTAGCCAAGGCATACATGAAGAAGTGTTACTCTGCTCTGTTTAATTCTGTTTACAAGATGTGGTTTACTGCAAAAATACTGAGAATGACAAATGGGCTACCAGTGCCAAAGTCTGCATCCTCTCTGCACCAGGTCCTGAAGGAGCAGAGTTTTTTCTTTGAGAACCATGTGGAATATGGACAATTGTAAAGCTCACAGATGCACAAGTGGTTTGAGTGTTTTCTTGAAGTCCTCAGAGTGCTAGTCAGTGCTTCAGAGCTTGTGTAGTTGCCTGCAAGCAGCATCCTTCTTTAGTTTAACTTGAAGATGGAACGAGAGATCAGTTGGCACATTGTTTCCTGACTGCCTCTTTTCTCACCACTGGTTAACCTCTTGTGCTGAAGGATAGGAAGAAGGGCTGTGTTTCCCCAGACCATTTGTTTCCCTTCGCTTGTCTATTCTGCTATGCAGTTTAAAGCAAGACAGATCATCACTGGAATGAGGGTGGGAAAAAGAGGGGGAGGTACGGGGGAGAAGAGGCTGAAGAAAAGTGTCTGCATTTCATCTGTTCATGATTTTATTTGTCAGAGAACCTCCTCAGACCATGGAGGAAGCTAACTTATTTTAAAATAGTTCCTCTACTGATGTCATTGCCCCAAAAGTGAATCTGGCTGTACTGGGGGGGGAAAGGAACCAAAGAGTTTGTAGCTGAAGGGTATTTGATTAGATGTGTGAACATGTTCTTTTTACATTAAAAAATGCTTGTAACTCTTTTTTTCCCCTTGGAAGTGACTGTTTAGTTACAGTATGAGAAGGACAAGCTAAATACTTCATGATGGAAAAACTAAAGTATTTGTTTGCAGTGTCTGCTTCTCAAAGACAGATGTAGTGGAAAAAATAAACTCTGATTAGATGTTCAGAGCAGATGCAAAATTGGCAGTTCTTCCAGAGGCCAAAAAGCAGGACCATTTATTGAATAGTAACTGCAAAGAAATTAGGCATGTTTTCTTTGCGAGTATCTGGCCCTAGAGGCCTGACAGCTTCTGTCAACTTCCCCACCGTTTGGAGATGCTATTTTTAGTGTAACTATTTTTCTCATTATTCATTGGCTGATGGCTATCAGAAGGCATTGTGAGAAGAGACATGGTGTTGAAAGGTTTGATTGTTTGCCTTTGGTATGGAGCCAGGAGATAACATTGTTGGCTTTTTTTTTTTCCCTCATTTGTTTTGACTTTTTAAGAATAGATTTCATGTGTTATCAATATAAGGGAAAGTGTGAGAGAAAACTCTCTTGTGTGCCTAAAGCAGTGAAAATATGGGAAAGGTGATATTCCTCCTGCCAGTGGTCAAAAAGAAGAAAAATGGAGGCTGAGGCTTGTTTGAACAGATATGAGAAGTAGAAGTACATTTACTTCCATAGGTGGCTCTTACAAGAATAGAGTTGGAAGAAAAAGATGCCACTCAGAAGGCCAGTGTTACATGAGGCTTCGAATGACTCAAGTCTTCAGAGAAGTAAAAGTAGGGAAAATATGACAAAAGTATCTGTTTAGGTTCCCTAACAATAAGAAGTCCTCAAGCTGAATTTGTGAAGAGCTGTGCTATCTCTTCTTGGAAGAGTTGACATGAGTGGAAGAAAAGGTCTATGAACTTTGGGCACAGAGTCCTTTGAGGGCTTCAGTTACCATGTTGACATGTATTGCGTTTAGGAGTTGCCGTGCTTTGCCTTTCTTGTGTTTAGAAGCTTATAGTTTCCTGCTGCTCTGATGTGTGCTGCTGAAGGCAGAGCTGATAGGTAAGAGGTTGAGTGTCACTAACTTTGCTAGTCTGGTTTAAATGCAGACAAGCTATTGCTGTAGATATGATAGCAGGTGATTGTGAGCTGTATGTGTCAAGATTAGGGCTATGACGGTTTTAGCAGACAAGTTTGCTGGTAGATCAGGTTTGTGATTTCATTTGCTTCTATGAACTGATCTTGAAAGGGTTTTCTTCGTGAGTGTAGTCACACTAGTAATGCTGTGCTGTGGCAGTTCAGTCCTGTCTTCTGAAAAGGAGGGAAAAAAAAGCCAGAAGGCATTAGAAGCTTGTGCTGTGATTGTGCTGCAAGAGCAGCCTCTCTAATTACTTGCTTAAAACTAAATAAACAGGGAAATGGAGTTCAGGGAAGAGTAGGAATGGGCAACAGAGGAAGAGAGAAACAAAATGTGGATGCTGTTTAGTTTTGGTACAGCTGTGAGTAGGGGCAGGTGCCATCTGTGACTGACTGCTACTGAAGCACAGGCCAGCTGCAAATGCCCATGGCCACTAACCACTTCAGCAGAACAGACCTAAGGTTTCAAGTTTGGGAATGCAAGCCACCCTTAACGGACAGGCTGTAAAAGCCTGATTTTAATGACTCGCGTAACACTGCATGAGGGTATTCCCATCCTCTTTTTTCCATTTCTCAGCTTCGCTCATCACTTGCCTTTCAACACTGTCAGTTAATGAGATGGTGTTCCACACACAGTAGCTTTTCATCTTTTGTCACTTTGTGACACCAGTGCAGTTCCCACCACACAGTTCTTTGTGTATGCTGGCCCAAGTAGAGAGGTAGTAGGGAGGCAAACTAACATGTTACAAATTGAAGACTGTATCATGATGCACACCCTCAAAGCAAATGAATAAGTGCTACACCAATGGAATAAACTGTGTATCAAAACTACTGAGTAAGCAGCCGCAGAGCACAAAGAGACTTCTGCTGTTAGTCACTTTATTTTTACTTAACAGGGAAAATAGTAGTCTTCAGTGTTTTATGATACAGAAAACTTGGAGTGAAATTAATAATTCTGTGCAGCCTGGTGGCTTCTGCCTGTACACTATTAAGCTTCAAGGTGTACCAAGTGTTGAGTCCCCACTTAAAATGGGAAGATGCTATGCATCACTTGAGATTGGTGTTTCTTTTAGTGTAGACCAGAAAATTTCAAATGGAATAGTTCATAATATTTTTTTATTGTGGATTATTATTACAGCTTTTGTATTCTGAGTTAGTCTTGCATTAGAAGCCTCAGCTTAAACAGCTAAGCTTAGTAAAAGCAAGAGAAAATGTCATGTATGTAGTTGAAAGTATGAACTCTTGCAATTGCTGTCAGCTGTGCTTGTAACAAAGCCCTGAAGTAAAATGTAATGCCTTGTGTGAAGTCCCATAGGATAAGAAGTGGATCTTGCCAGGTCTTTAGTAGTCCTGTTGGAAAGGTCAAATGGTTTGCATGTTAACTGGATATGAAAGAAGTTTGACTTACCCTGGCCTATATTAAGGGATGACCTAATGCGGTATCTAGTTCTTTCCCTAACAAGTGATTGAACAATCTGAAGTACTTAACACAGGAAGGTACCAGAAACATTTATTTTGTGTTAATTATTTCATAGCTCTGGAAGGTTTGAATAGTTATTTATATGCTAGATCTGGATTAATGTAGAGTCCATAAATTTCAGAAAGGTAGAACTCCCTGGTTTTTAAGCTTTTGTGTTTATGAATGTAATTGGATTCTCGGTATATGTTTTTACACCCAAAATCTATTAAACCTGTGCAGAAATTGACTGAAGTGTGTCTCTTAAGTATGGTGTCATATTGGTTATGATAGCATTTGAGATTTTTAACAAGGAGTTCTGTCGAGTGAAGGCAGAATGCTGTAAATACGAAACTATCTGGTGCAAACTCTAGCTATAGAACATTTTTTGTTTAGAACCCTTAAAAGAAAGGCAGCTTTGCTGTGCAAATATTCCCTCTGCCAGACGGAGCAGCCTATTCTCAAAGTTTTTACTATTATGTGTTATTAAAGCTTTTTCTTCCTAATGTACATCTGATACATGACAAGCCAGGCATAGTTTCTAGTCCGGTGCTGCTAGTAAGTGAAACTTTTCTTATCAAGTAAGAGGTAAGAACTGTTGGGTTTTTTTGGGGAGGGAGGGTGAGGACTTCTTGCCAGCGATTTCTGCCTCTTCTCTTTTTGGTTCTAGGCTTATCCTGGTGTTGTGAAAGACACGGAAAGGTAGACTAATGGAATTGTTTGCTTCCAAGTTGCTCATGTGTCTCAGCAATTCCTTCTATGCTGTTCTGGTTTTCTTCACCATATGCCTTTAAAAGGAAAAGCCAACAAAAAAAAACCAAACCAACAAGCAGTGGAGATCTACAAGCCAGAGAGCTTGTGGAAGTTAGGTTGGGCTTGCTTTTATTAGATCAGTAGGGAAATGGAAGGCCTGTATAGCTTGAAGACATCTTGGTAAATTCCCTTGTTTCCTCCTGGCTTTCTGCAGCATCTGGTCTGGTCACAGTGTTTTGAGTCCAGACTGAGTAAGAGTGTTCTCTGCTTAGTGTCTAAGGTGGTTTGCTAGCAATTATTCAGGAATGAAAAGGCATCCCCCCAAATATGTATTCTGACAAGCAGAATATAATCCAACCTCAGAGGACAGTTAGCTGGTACTTTGCAAAGGGCTTTTTATGGCTTGATCAAGTGCAATGTAGATAGTGATCAGGGGATGCAATCAACCTTGCAAAGGAAGCAGTAGTGGTTGGAGAGTAGGCAGCATTGCATCCTATCTGGCAGCCTGAGTTCTTGTTCTTTTTAAATTTTTTCTTAATGCACAGAGGGGAGTGTGTGTGATGGTGGTGGTGGGGGGAACCCAAAACACTGGTAGTTCACTAAAATGGCAATAAGCTCCATAAGAAAAACTAATGCTTTTCTTGTGCATGAATTAGCAACCACCCTTCTGTCAGTGGTAGTCACTGGCTGAAGAAGGCTGGCAGAAGAAAATGTCAGAGCTCAAAGTAACTCTATGGATGAAACTCTTTCTCTCAGTGCCCTAAGCAGGAATAGTAGGTGGGACTGGTGCAGCTCGCTTAGCCCAACAGGAGCTGGGGCTGCTGTCACAATGGTAGGGGCACATACCTGGGGACAGTACAATTTGGAGTACCAAAGCCAGACTTGCTAGGACGTGTCTGTCAATGTACTAAGCTGTGAAAACTGCCACTGAATGTTTATTAAATTACAGCTTTTGTCAGCTATGGATGCAGTCTATTCTCTCCACTTTCCAGTTGTCGTATTTTGGCAACTGGCTATAAGCAAAAGTCACTGTAGCAGGGGCTGACATGAATTTCCTTTGAAAGCATACTCAATTTGTAAACTAAATTATCTTGCTATTGTGCAGAGTGAGCATAAAGTTCATAAATAAATGAGCATAAGTAAATGCAAAGAACCCAAGCCTTGGCGCTGCAAAAACGCTTGCAGAAGTATAATTTTAGGCATACAAATTGCATCCGTGAGTTGACTCTTGCTTAAGGCTCAGCCTATGGAGATGTACATTGCTGCTTAGCATCCTGCAGTGCTGGGTCTTCAGACTGTTGTTACCAGAAGGAAAGAAGCACTGACTTGCTTGGAGGAGACCTTTCCCAGCCAACTTTCTGTTTTCTCTCAAAGGTGCATTAGCCAGCGACTGTTAGCCATAACACCTTGAGATGCGCACTTAGATCTTGGAGACTTGCCAGTATCTGTCTGTTCCAGAGGGAACGTGATACTCTTGGGCCGGTCAAGTGTCTAATCTGCGAGAGCGTTTTCTTCCATTGACACATCTACACTTGAACTTTAAAATGTAGAAACTGCTGATTATTAAAACTTCAAATGATGTTTATTTGTTTTGATACCTGACCTGATGAAAACTGTTGTTGCAGTTGACAGCCCAGATCAGTTTATAGCTCTGTGCTGAATGGTGTGGAATTAAATAACTGGAAATTGCTCACAGGAAACTCTGATTACAGCAGTTGAAGTAAGGGTTTAGGGCAAACCAGTCAGTGTTGATGCTTTACTTTGTAAACTCCTGCTGTTAGAGAAGGCTAAACTACTGGATTTCTTTCGCCCTGCTTCCTCCTTGCAAGTGTAAGCACAATTTTGGCATGGTGATGGAGGCAGTGTAAGTACATGGTTCTGGATGCTTTAGCCATTGACGTCAACTGGCTCCTGACCTCATCAGCAGGACGGAGTGCCTCGAGTGCTTTTAGTAACACTGAATGCCTCCTCCTGTCACTCACTTGCCATGTGCGCAACTCTGTACTTGGTTTTATTGCATATCCCAATCCACGCCTGTTCAGTTAGCTCAGTGATTCCCATTCCTGCTCTCTGACTTCTGTTGCTCTCTTTAGCAAAGAACGTATCCCCAGGGTACCAAATGATGATTTGTAGAGATTCTCCTGTTCTGCTTTGCTCTGCTGATGATTGCCTTGTATAAGTCACCTTTTGTCCTGCAGCGTGGACTTTTTCCCTTGAAAGAAACTTCTGTAGGAATATGGGGAGAGGTGAGACCTCACAAGGGGGAATCCCTCATGGAAAAAAAATATTATTCAGAATGAGGGGGTAAAGATAAGCTTTGTGGAATGTGTAGCTGCTGTGCTTCAGAGGGGTGCCATGCAAATAGTTTAGACTTAGATGCAATGACGTTTATGTAATATTAGTATCAATTCTGGGAAATGTAATACATAACAATAGGCATTAAGAGTTAGGAAATACCTAAGATTGCTAACCACTCAAGTTGATTCAAGAGTTGGTTTTCTAGTGCCGTTTTTTTGAGTTTATGCCAAATAGATTTGAGTCTTTCAATTTGTCACCTGTTTTAGCATAAAGAGGAAGGTAGTTTTGCAAGAACATTATTTGTACTGGCTTCAGTTTCCCTCCCCTTGCTTTCCTTAGCCCGAGGATGTCTTTCTTACTGCTGAAATAAGTCTACCAGGTGTTTTTTGCTGTTAGTTATGATTTAAGAGGAATGCTGTTCAGAAACCATTATTAGTTGTGCCATTAACAGAGCTTAGGGTTCAAAGAAGTGTATGATGGGATAAGAATGAAGGGAATCATAAGAGCTAGGTGGAGGAAAAAAAAAAAAAAAAACAAAACCAAAACCAAACAAACGCAAACCCCCAAACTACAAAACCCCACAAAACTATTAAAATCAAGTATACAGGATAATTGTCAGAAATCTCCAAATGACAAATGATCAAGGGTTTGGGTTCTGTATACTGCATGGTATAAGATTATAGGGATATTTTGCTTTTGTTTTGAACTAAGTACTGCATATAAGTCTGTAACCATCCTTTGCCTTCTAATTTTCTCTTACTGTGCCAGTCCTTGCCAGACTGTAGCATTCCTGGTTTTACTGTGCCCAGCACTGGGCTTCTGTCAATTAGAAAAGCAAGGCTGCATGGCATCTCTTTTGCGTTATTGGTACAATTGCAGGAAATGCTTCAGCATCGAGAAACAAGCTGCTCTTTTATGCAGCAGAGAGCACCTTGGATACCACTGGTTTCTTAAACAGGCATAGATGTTTTCAGCAGCATATGCACCCTTTGGGTTGCCAACCCAAAAAGCACTACTGACTTCTTCAGGGAAAATACTGTAGCTGGGGTTACATGAGAGGTGATCAGATGGGTCTAGAGGTGGCTTCTGACTTTTACTCTCCTGACAGGCATGTGACCACCCTGAATGTGTAGACTTAACTATATATTTCAGTTTCATGAAGTCCCATGCATGGAGCTGTTTTTTGGAGCCTGCCACAAAAATCCTGTTGCTCTCCCAGGTTCGTGGCAAGAGTAGCAGCTATACTCCTTCAGCTACTTCGGGCCATTCTGGTTCAGGAGAGCACAGAGGGTTTAGGTTTCACTTGCCCATAAGGTTGTAACATTGTGATAGGGCTAAACGGCTTTGTAAAGAAAGTAGCAACTTCCTTGGGTTGATCTCTGTTCAGCAGTAAATGCAATCTAAAAGCAAAGTGATGGTTAAAAATCACCCCAAAGATACTATTTCAACCGTTACCCATCCCTTTCATTCATGCTGAGAGGAGGAGTAAAGTTGTTGAAAGGCTTTAAACTAAAATGGACTCTAAGTAATCAGAGGAGCCACACTGCATTTACAGCAGAGCCAGGTTTGTTTTGCCAATCCTCCCATAAAAAGGAGGAAGTGCTCTGAGATCCTCACCAGTAACCCTAGCTGGACATTACTCAGGACCACCTATCGCTGTCTTTGACCTCTTTTGCTGTTTTCCTGCATGCTGGAGTGATATTCCCAAAGCAGCCCTTTGAAGGGAGGGTCTGTGGGAAGATTGCTACAGTTGAGATTGTAGAGGAAATCAGAGTTACTCCTGCTGGTGCCATACCTGAGTGTCACTGGGAGCTTTTAGGAGGGCAGTGTTGCAGGGGTGCTGTTAAACTCCGAGTTCTTTGCATTGGTGTGCGTTTATCAAAATTTGGTTTTGATTTAAATCGCCAAAATAATTCTTCAGTGTTGCATTGAAGAGTCAAGAAAAGTAAGTTGAATAACCCAGCGAAACCTCGGAGTGTATCTTGGCATTAAAATTCTGAGATTAAAAAGCGCTCCTTATTTCTAGGGCCTGACTCATGGGTTTTGAATGTGTGAGGGTGGCAGTGCTAGCTCATACGGTCAAGTAGCATTATAAATATTTCAGGACTGTAGGGTACAGAGCTGTGCCAAATATTTTTCTCACGTTTGGGTTTTTTCCTGATTCCCAAACCAAATTTTTGCAGATCTTGTATAACTTGATTTGTGTGTATAATTAAACGGGCAACATGTTAAATCTCCCATGTTTCTGACAATGGTGCATCAAATCCAAGTATTTAAATTGATTACATAGTGACAAAAGTGTTGCTGACTGTCTAAAAGCTGTTTTATTGGGACATAGTGTATGTGATTTCAAGTATATGTGGTAGGGGAAAGTGAATTGCAGAGCAGCTGGCTGGCTCGAGACCTTCAGGAATAAACAGCGCATGGCATGTGTAGTAGAATTTGACCCTGTTAGGAAAATAAGTAGGGCAAAGTGGCTGGTTATTAATGGTGGCTCCAGCTTCTGGTGGCAACACAGGCAAGGCAAAAGAATGGCAGGGGGGAAAATCAAGTGGGATTTGAATAATTCTTCCTGCCTGCCAGGAAGCCCTCCATCCCCTGAAGCTCATTTAGCCAGGTCATAAATGAATTCTCCTCTGACAGATTGCTCTCTAGGGGAAGTATTTTTCCATTAGTTTTCATGAAGCATTACAAGCTGCCACGAGTCCGGAGCATTAAAGGGTGGAAGGGGCTTTCAGCAGAGGTGTGTGGGAATGTCTTGCTTGGGACTTCAGCAGACACTGGGATGTGGTGTGCTGCATGCAAGGAGCTGGCACATCACCCTCTGTGCCATGGGGTCACCACCAAGTGGCATGGGGAGGAGCGGGTGACTGGGAGTTGTTGGCTTCATGAATTTCTTCCCAGAAATGCTGACAAGGTCCCTCCGTGCTTTAGCATAACAACTGAACTGATAATTTGCTTTCTCTGATTACCAGATGTGTGGGTGTGGGCAGGCTGCCCAGTGTGCTGTTTTGTGCGGTGGTCAAATAATGAGACTGAGCACTGTGGATGGTAAGCGGTGGGTCTTTTCTGCCTGAATTATATACAGATGAGAAAAGATGGAAGATAAATACATACGCTTATTTGTCCAATACGAGTATACTCAATCCAGACTGCTGTGCTACGTGGAATAAGCCCTTTACCAGATAAAGCTTTGGGCTCTCTTTGTCCTTCAAGAATTCTAGGTTTCTTTTAATCTGGAGGTTCTATTCTGTCTCTGCTAAAGGGAGACTAAACTTTAGCCAGTGAAAAATGTGTATTACTCTGGAAAGATGCTTTGCTTGTTGTGTTTGCTGCTGCTTTAATAAGTGTGTGTTGTGAGGGAAATCCTTGGAAGTAGGGGATGGAGTGTGGCAGGCAAGATCCTGAGGAAATGTTGAAATAAGTAGATATGCAGATAATAGTAACTTAAACTCTCTTGAAGAAGTTTAGGAAATTTATTGCTTGATTTATAAATTTGTTATGCTTCTAAAAGGCACTGAAACATAAAGATGCTCAAAGAAGGTATAGAGAAGATCTGTATCATGTTGCATAAATAGCTAGGCTGGGTCCTTGTAAACAGCCATTGTAAACTGTATGGGACTGTAATATAGGTAAACTCACTATTTCTTTTTCTGCAGAGGAGGAAGAATGATGTTTACAATGTGTACCTTATGTGTCTCCATATGCTATTGATTAAAATGAGGTAACTGAGAGCAGAACATAACGTTTAAGCACAGTACTCCACAGTTATTACTGGGACTTAATTTTGATTGGCCAGCTGTGTGTCCAACACATTTAATTTGAAAAATGAATTTCATTATAAGAATGGGCTTTATATTGTAAGTTAAACTAGCTTTTGGATTTTCAACTAACACGTTGTGGAGGAAAAAATTAAGGAGGAATGAATACAATCCCCTTAAGTGAAACTAACCTTAATTTCTTTTCCTTTCTTGATTTATTTCACTCTCTATATACATGAATATGACAGCTGGCATGATGCCTCCTTTTTGAATTGTGCTGTTTAGCATTTCTGGCAGCTGGATATGTGTGGAAAGCTGTATAGTGACAAATCGGTTTCTCATACCTTTTGTAGTCTGGTTTTCATCAGATAGAAAAATGTTAATACCCCCTGAACTTTCCTCCTTTGGCTCACATGGACAGTAATTTACTTGAGCATTTCCTGTATGTTGTCTTTGGGTATGGAGCTCATGCTTTCCATCTCTGCTGCGTTGCAGAGCTACATCAGGGTGCTGCCTTGTCCCCAGGTTTCTTGGAGCATTTCTGAGGATGCCCTGGACTCACATGCTGCAGTCAATTGGGATGCTGCAAACTTATGGAAGGGAATTTATCCTCAGTCTGAAACAGTATCTGAAGTGAACCTTGGAGAAATACTTCACTTTGTGTACTTGTTGCTATGCTGTTGATGTTTCCTGCATGTCTTAGCAGAATTTCATAAATTTCCTGGTCAAGCAGAAGTCTGCCTACAAAGAGTTACTGCTTAGAAAAGAAAAGCTTAGACAATCCTGACTTTTCCACATGGTAAAATGTATTTTGATGCTAGTAAATGAATATTTTCATAAGTGATGAATAGAACCTTTGTTTTCAAGGGAATTTTCCTTGGTTTTGTTAATGTGTTTTGGCTTCAGAAACATACAGGCAAATGAAGAATATGGCATAGAGCAGATTTGTCTGTTAACTGAATATTTTGTGTTTCTTCATGCTGCATGAGGAATTTTGTGTTGTTTGTGGGCAAATAACTGTTTCTAGTCAACTCTGCCTGGAGTGCTTTAGTATTTAAGCAGGTGCTGAATTTTGAGCTCTCGGACATGCAGGTATTGTGATACATACACCACAGTCTGGAATGGTTGCCTACTGTAAGCAATCACTGTAATGATTTTACCTTCTACTCCTTTTCTACTCCACTTGGGCACTTAATAGTAATTCTGCAAACTTCAGCTCAACATTTTACAGTTACAACTTTCTCATCATGCCAATATACAGACTTCCAGCAATACGAAGATCTTTTCTGGAGACGGAGCTGTGAGAAGCGCTGAAATGCTCCTTGGAGGTCCTACCTTCAGTGCATGGATGGATGCTGTAGTGATGACAGTGCCTGGAGGAAAAGCATGCAAGCCTCTTTTTCTGACAGCAGATAGTCTTGTCTAAATGTTTTACTTGACTAACTCGCTTTAACAGAGTAGTTGTTAAAAATGCAGTGTTGAGCCCAGAACATCAACATTGTGCTGGTTTTCACTCGGTTAATGTTTCTTTACTGGAGCTTCTTTATCCTAATTCTCCTTCTTGCTTGAAAAGCTACAATTTTCTTATTTTTTTGCTTTATAGCAAAGCTGAAACAAGAAGGTGGGTTTTATCCCTACGAATATGCGTAGTTCTTCCATTTTACCCTTCCATTTCACTGCTGGTTTTGAATGCTACCAAAACTGTAATTTGTCTCTCTTCTCTCCTCCAGTTCTAAGACTTGGAGCAGTCCTCAGACCTCAAATATTTTCACATTGGAAAAAAAGAAAATCTTGGATTATTTGAGCCTACAAGAAAATAATAAAAATATGCAAGGACCAAAGCACAGTCACACCCTTGAGGGGAGGATGAGATATTGTCTTTGAACAAGCTCTTCCTCATCAGCAGTTCACTGGAAAAATTACTGTGGCTCTCCTTAGAAAGTGTTTTGAGTTATTAATGGACTTTGAAGCTTTATTTAGGACACTATTTTCTTTTGTCAAAAACGTCTTGAAGTTCTTCAAAAGCCAATTTGTAAGTTATTGCAAGGATTAAACAGACTCATGTTGACATAAGTAAGCTTTTATGTTTATTAGGTTTTAATGTAGACATAAAAAACATGTATGTGCAGGTCTCTCTGCATGTTTTATTTTAGCGCTTCAGAATGCCGAGGAGAGAGATGTTGCAACACGAAGTTTTTTGTTAAAAGTACAAGCTGACCTGTTGCCAGCAGGCAGTGGAAAGTTGTCATGCAAGGCCTTGCTGAAGGAGAAATCAGAAGTGGTTTCCTTAGTACAGCTTTTTATTGATGCATACCAGCCCTGAAACAGGGGTGGTAACACTTCTGCAGGGATCATGCCTTTAAGAACTAGCACGGCACTGTTACCAAAATCTTCAGGAATGGTATATAGTTACATATATAACTGAGCATTGCTGTTCAGCTGGGAGCAGATTTGGGTCTCTACAAGCACCCACTGCAACCCTTGGTCCAGGATCAAAAACTTACTCCTGGATCAAAAGCTTGCTCCCAAGAAAAGCAGTCTCTGCACTGGCACCTTCCCGGGGAAGGTGTGGCTCAGGCTGTGTCCTGTAGGGCAGCTTCATTCATGCAGTGGTTCACTGTGGGCTGACTCTTCTCCTACCTGGCAGCATCACAAAAAATGGTGATAGCTAAATTGTGCTTCAGTTTACTAGGAAAACCAATTTGGTTTGTATTTTCAATACCCTTCCATTGCTGGGGCCTCAAACAAGGGAGTGGTATTTTATACTGTCAAATTAAATATCACTTACAAATGAGGTGGCAAAGGTCTCCTTTTTCTTTTCTTGTTGTAGTTGTTCTATTCTACATATAGCATTTGTTATCTAGCACATGAAGCAGCAGTGGTCTGCAATGCTTCAGTGCTTTGTTCTGTTTTCACATTGCCCTTCAATGTGAAGTTTGCATGTGGGTAATGCCATTGCTATGGGACAGCCTGTCCCTTGCCCTGCCTGACCCTGTTTTCTGTGCAGCATGCCACGTACATGCTACTGGTATGGATGTCCCCAGCCCTCCAGGCACAGCGCTGGTACTGTCCCTGCCCTCTTGCATTTTCTTGTATCTCCAGCTGAGGCTGGTGTAGGAATGCACCTGAGACCTTTGGTTTTCGCTGAGTATACTTCAAGTGGGTACGGGGATGCTTTTCGTATTTCTACGTTAAAATGAGGCTTTTGTTCACACTTGGAAAGCAATGAAGACAGAGGCTGTAAATTGAACGTGGAGTCTGTAAATCCTAGTTAAATTCAGCTGCAAACTGAGTTCGTTTCACTTATTCACTGTAGATTTTATCTCTTTTCAATCTGAGACCCTTTGCCAAGTGCATATGGCATTTTTGTCTGCCATGGGATACTTCTGCACATCTGGATTTGGCAGAAGCATTTGCTAAATCCCGTAATTCTTAAAACCTTGGAGCTGTGGTCCTCTGTCTGCTCTGTTTCACCAGAGAGCAAAGCCTGTAACATAATCTATAGGCAGCATATTAAAGTGACGTGCCAGCTCGATGTGCCATGGTTTTAAATAACTTGCATTCATCCCTCCCCAAGTACTAGATGAAAGTTTAGACCCTCACTGAGCAGCCCACACCACAGTTGGAGCTTGCTGTTCAACATGTACACTCTGGGGTGGCTGTCTCCATTTTGGAGGGTTTCCCCTACTACTTGCTCTTCCATTTCTTTTTTAATCAGACTTGTGTTGTAGTTTGTGGGGTTTTTTTAAAACCAAATTAAAGTGGCAACTCTGGAGACAAAGCTTTCATTTCATTTCCTATGCCATATTTGTCTGCAGGTGAATGACTGTGAGCCTTTACATTCCAGCTCCTTACAACTCTACTGTCTTTGGTACCACTAAATTAGGCTAGAGTGATTTTATTTTTCCTTCCAGATGTTTCATGTAGGTGAAGCAGCATTTGACCAAAATTAGATTTTTGAGCAACCATACTAAAGTGTCATAACTGGATGATATTTAAAATTAGAAAACAGTATTTAAAAGTATTTAGTTATGCAGAACTAAACCACAAGACTCTTATGTTAATGAAGTTATTGTTGCATCAACCAAAAAAGATCAGGTAAGTTGGAGAAATAAAAAGAAAACTTCTTAATTAGAGGACAGTGTTGTTGAGCTGTGTGACTAGTACTAATTTTGTCATGCGATGCGTCCCTGAAACTAAGAGGAGCTTGCCTGGCATTGCCTTTGTAATGATGTGTATTTATGTGGTTCACAGTGTTACCCAAAATTCTTTTCTAATCTTAGGTGCTCCCTCCAGTGTTGCAAGTTTTGCTTTTATGGTTCAGTGAGCTCCTCAGCCCCATCTCCAATAACCTTGAGTAGGAAGGCACAGTCTTAAGCACTGACTTAAGCCAGTATTACCTCAACCCTGCCATTCCTCTAACCCCCTGTACCACCCTCAGCCCCTGTGCTACCACCGCTGCTCATCCATTCACATGCTGTGTGTTTCCTAAAAATTTAGCTTCCATGAGATCTACCTGTAACTGCAGGCACTGTGTTATTGAAGTGTCAAGTTTAATTATATGAACTGGAAGTTAGAGCAGACTGTTGTTTTGGTGAGGTTTTCTTAATCTCCCTCTAGGGACATTAGAGTTTTCCCACCTGTGCTGGGAAATTAACTTTCACTTATTATAGACCTGTGCTGGATTCAGTGATGCTGCGTAGCATATCTGACTGCTAACACTTGACTTAAGAGTACTTGCCTCCTCTGGTACCTTCCTTTTCTTTATCTTATTGTGCACCCTTTTATATGCAGTGATCTGGGTCACCCTCTTTTCTCTGAGCTGTAATTAGCAGATTCTGATGAATGTGACAAGTTATTTTGTTTTCCAGCAGATTGTACTTGATTGCTGCTGTTGTTCCACCCTGCCCCTTATGTTGTTGAGTTGCTACACCAGTCTTGTACTCCTCAAGATGATGAAAACCAGCCTGCCTGTGTCTCCTCTGTAACAGGAGGAGGAATGACAGCTATTTTATGTTCAGTGAGCACTGCGGTTAGTGTTTAGGAAGTGCATGTGATAGTAACAGAGAAGCAGGGAGGTCTGGTGTAACCTTAGGCAGGTTAATCACTATACATATTGACATTTGAATGCAAACTTTCAGCTGCACCAGTATTTTCATGTCTGCTTAGTATTTCTTTTATTTTTTTTGTTTTCATTAGTATCTCGGTCTAGTCTGGAAGAGGAAAGAAAGATTGTGTTCTGTTTTAAGCTTTGTTTATTCAGAACAGATTTTTTTTTTTTTCCCCTCAATTTAATAGGAATGTGAAAGAACTCTTTCTCCCCTGGTATGTGTCTTGTGCTGCTGTCATTTTAATTTCAATTTTACTTGCTTTCAGTTCTCAAAGGTTTGAGCTTCCTCATTCCAGTTAAGAAGTGTGGGTTGAAGGAGTAAACTGCTTGCTTGTGCATCTGAAGAGCTTGAAATGTAACTTCTTCAGCAGTCAACTTAGTGGTTTCATGTTCTTCAATATGAGTCATTACTAGAAAATACAGCTCTGCCAGTGCTGGTCTTTCCCTTGGCACATTTAGTTTGTTTAGTTAATGAGAGGAACACTTCAGAGGTAATTAAACACTTTGTGAAGTTCATGTTAAGAAGCTCCTATAAATAGGAGGCTGACGTCCTCCAGATGCTCTGTGGTGGCAGAATACCCAGAGGCACTTAGAGTGGCTGGGCTGTTGGCTTCTAAACAGGGGCCTGTCCCCTTGTGGAGGCTGTTCTTCTGGAGACAACATCCACATCTGGGAGCTAGTGGAGCAAACACCTGGGATGGACACTTCGAAGTCACCAGGTCCTAATGTGGGATGGGAAGTATTTTTGTGACTCTGACACAGGGTTGCATTAGGCCCGTCACTCTTTGTCAGACTAACAAATATCTGTTCATTGCTGTATAAGTGACTTCTTACATTAGCAGTGATAGTGGAAGCTCACACACATGCACATATAGACAAGGAAGTGTGGGACTGACCCTATTGCTATGGCTTCAGTCAATGAGCATCCCAGTGAGAGTGCTGAAGTACCCTTATCCTCTACATCTGCTTACTGTATTCATGCCTTTACTTAGAAACATTTGCAAGACTGATTTCTCCCTTTCCCTTCCCACCAGTCCTGGTTTGGATGCTGCTATTTCACAGTCTTTAGGAATACGCACAGCAACATGCTGTGCTTGGTGTATAGTGCTGGAGGAAACTGCTATTCACACCATTTTACTGGTGTGAACACCGAGCCTTTTTGTATCAAGCTCTTCGGAAGTGCCGTCATTAATGCAGTTGCTGTCTCTAGATTATGGTGTGAATAGAAGGGTTTTGGGGTGGTCCTTATATTGGGGAGAGGGATGGTTAAGTGTGAAATTAATTGGTTGATACCAGATCCATAAGGGTGTGTTGTCACCCAAGTGTCTTGCTAATATAAACTCTGCAGAAATCTTCAGTTTGGCATCACTGTCTCATGGAAGGTGCTCAGACCTGTGCACTCTATTTCTGTAATGACTTCCTCAAATTCTTCCCTCGGAACAGAGACTGCCAGTTGCATGCGTTTTCTTGTGGTAAGGAACTGAACTCCAGGTTAAAACCACAAATGCTTCAAGTAATATATGTATTGTAAGGAGGATCTTCAGTATCTTCTTTGACCTGATCATCCTGCCAGGTCACAGGTGTCCTTTTGTGAATGGGAAAAGAGAAAAACCTGTAAAGCAATGCTAAGCTAATACTCCCCTTACCTCATTTGTAAATGAGAATGAAGGTTTGTTTCTGGGAAGGTGTTCTAGTTCCAAGGTTTCCAGCTTCATTAATTTTCCCGTTCTGGTCACGCTGATTTTTCCGTCTCGCTTGTATGGTTTGCTTTCGTTCTTCATCTCTGTACTCAAAAAGCAGTGCAAAAGGTGCTCCTGTAATGTGCATGAACACTTGGATAACAATTCTTTTCTGTGAGAGGCTGTATTTTATCTGAGGGGGAATACTTGCTCTGTTGAACTACTGAATACTAACTTTGTTAGTACATTCTTCATTTTCTGTTCATGAAGACCTTGTGGAAGATGAGTTCTCCTGCCCCTGTGACTGTTGTTTGAGTTGTGACTTGTAGCATAGTTCACAGAGATCAGAATACTATGATGTACAAAAAGGTATTGAATCCTTCTCCAGTTAGTGCCTGAAGAGGTTTAAGGACAATCTTATTGGAAAGCTGGAGGGAAAAGGAAAAGCATCATCAACTACATTGCAGGCCTTTCTTGTTCAGGATTTATTTCTCACTATAACCAATTGTAAGACTCCTACTGATATTAATAATAGTTTTAACTTGCATATGATTGTTCCAGGTTAACTTGAATTATTTTATGTAAGTGAAATAAAACTTCAGCCAGAATTTATGCATATTAAAGTAATTTTATTATCAAATTCAGGTAACGATAGACCTTACTATTTTTTGTACCCATGTCGGCGCTAATGTTTTTCTTGAAAATTCTTAACACAATGTGCTCTTGTTTTTATTAATGCATGAAACCACTATATTCTCAGCATACCTAAATATACTTTGGATGCTATAATTGTGCTAAGTTCCCATTTAAATCTAACAGAGACAACATCCCTGTGCTCCCTGGAAAAGTGAACCTTTTAGTGGATTAGAGATACGGGCTGTAACTAAACACCCAGTAGTGAGAGGTGTAAAACACTTCCAGACTGTTCAGTCACTGTAAGACGCTGTCAGGGACTTAAGTGTAAATCTAGGGCTTCTCTTTGGTAAGTTGCATAATTATAAGATACCTGATGCCTTCTTATAGGTGGCTGGTGAGGTATACATGAAGCTGTTAAGAAAGACACGATGGATAGCTGTGTGAAGAAATCAGATCTTTCTGTACCTTTTCTGTTGGCCCACTGAACCCATTTTGCTTTTAGAAACTAGTTGAATAAAAATGATGTATTTATTTTCCCCCTAAAATAGGTTTGTTAAACAGGCAGTAAATGTGCAAACAATGCATTTTAGGACTTGAATGAGGTGAACCCTTGATCTCACCAGCTCATATGACTTAAGGACATTGCTTGCCAAAGGTCGCTAGCTGCCTGTTTGAGTCTCCCATGTGTGGTTATTCCTGCCTTCCACCTGCAGAGGCAGGGCTGGGGATGCTATTGCTGTTTGATGATTGATGAAGTATGTCTTGAATGGTGGTCTTGGGTGGGAAGTCGTTGGACCCTTCTTGCTCTGGTGGCCAGCCTGATCCTGTGATGGCCTTTGAGTAATGCATCTTATCCTGCCTGGTGATGTTTGGGGAGGAAAGGAGCTGACTAAAAGATCCTTTATTTTGTCTTGAAGAGCTCTGCTTCACAAATATCCAGTGCATCACTGCTCAAGGAAGTCTTATGTGTCTTGTTAAATTATGGCTTAGAACATTAGTGACAGCTGATGGATGTATCTTACTGTTAGCTGGGGGGGAAGGAGCAGATACTGCGGAGTCTTGTAGTGATGTCCTGCTCCGTCGTCTTCCCTACCTTGGGCAATAGGCCCTGGCATCTCCTGCATGGTGGTACTGACCTTGCCAGCAATTCCAGCTGTAGTAAGCCTCCAAGTGGAAAGAAGCATGAAGGTGTAGTGACCGTGTCAGGACATTTACACTGTCCTGCTTTCCAAGATATTTCTTGGATATTCTCACTTCCTTATTTTGGGGAGATAAAGAGATTTTCATTGCTTTCAAGAGGCTGTGTTAGTTGTGCAATTTCTGTTGAATTCCGACTGATGTGGAGAATCCCTTTTGAGGATAAGCTTTCAACAGTGAATGTCCCTGATGGTTTATTCTGATACCTTTTCAGTTTGAAAACTTTGCTCTTCATCTGGTACAGTTGATGCAGAATTCAAGCAAAAGCAAGCTGAAAAATACCCAATTAAGTACAGATTTTTATGTATTTAACACTTTGGAAGAATTTTATAAATCAATATTTCCAGCAGTTCTAGAAGTAATATGTTTACTTCTAGAAATATTTGAAATCTAGCAAATCTAGTCTTCCTACAGTAAATTTTGTTGTTATTGTTGGGTTCTCAATGAAAAAAAAACAAAAACAGAACAACCACTAAGTGACATGCTTAAAAAGAAACTGCACAAATTTAACAGGCGTTGACGTTGACACCATCTACCTGTATTTGTGCAAAGCGTTCGACACTGTCCCACACGACATCCTCGTCTCTAAATTGGAGAGACATCAATTTGATGGGTGGACCACTCGGTGGACAAAGAACTGGCTGGATGGCTGCACGCAAAGAGTTGTGGTCAATGGCTCGATGTCCAGCTGGAGACCGGTAACGAGTGGTGTCCCTCAGGGATCGGTGTTGGGACCAGTCTGGTTCAACATCTTTGTCGGTGACATGGACAGTGGGATTGAATGCGCCCTCAGCACGTTTGCCGATGACACCAAGCTGTGTGGTTCGGTTGATACGCCGGAGGGAAGGGATGCCATCCAGAGGGACCTCGACACGCTTGTGAGGTGGGCTGATGCCAGCCTTATGAAGTTTAACCATGCCAAGTGCAAGGTCCTACACCTGGGTCGGAGCAATCGCAGGCACAGCTACAGGTTGGGCAGAGAAGAGATTCAGAGCAGCCCTGCAGAGAAGGACTTGGGGGTATTGGTCGATGAGACAATGAACATGAGCCAGCTTCAGTGTGCGCTCGCAGCCCAGAAAGCCAACTGTATCCTGGGAAGCATCAAAAGGAGCGTGACCAGCAGGTCGAAGGAGGTGATCCTGCCTCTCTCCTCTGCTCTCGTGAGACCTCACTTGGAGTATTGTGTGCAGTTCTGGTGTCCTCAACATAAAAAGGACATGGAACTGTTGGAACAAGTCCAGAGGAGGGCCACAAGGATGATCAGGGGACTGGAGCACCTCCTGTATGAAGATAGGCTGAGAAAGGTGGGGCTGTTCAGCCTGGAGAAGAGAAGGCTGCGTGGAGACCTCATAGCAGCCTTGCAGTATTTGAAGGGGGCCTACAAGGATGCTGGGGATGGACTCTTCATCAGGGACTGTAGTGACAGGACAAGGGGTAACGGGTTCAAACTTAAACAGGGGAAGTTTAGATTGTATATAAGGAAGAAGTTCTTTACTGTGAGGGTGGTGAGGCACTGGAATGGGTTGCCCAGGGAGGTTATGAATGCTCCATCCTTGGCGGTGTTCAAGGCCAGGTTGGATGAGGCCTTGGGTGACATGGTTTAGTGTGGGGTGCCCCTGGCCATGGCAGGGGGATTTGAACTAGATGATCTTAAGGTCCTTTCCAGCCCTAACTATTCTATGATTCTATAAAGGTAGGTTCTGTCATCATGTTTATCAAAAGCCTCCTGCTTGTGTGGTGGTCAGGCTTTTATTCTTAAATAGCTTTGTAGGCCTTCAGGAGGCTGTATGTAGGTCTTAGAGGTTATGAGAAGAGTGTAAATAACATGGAGGCCAGTGACATCTGTGCAAGTGATCAATATTTTGTATTGTTATCAGGATTAATAAAAAGAAACAAACCCAATCTGTAGGCTTTCCTACAGATTCCTTGGATTGAGTTGGAGATATTAATGGATATTGGGTTTTGGTGTTGTGTTGTTTAACCTGGAATAGCTTTGTCTGTAACCAGCAGTGCATGTTAGATTTTACTTCACAGTTTTAGAGCAGTGTTGGTGTTAGTCCTAAATTTTAAGACTGTAAATTATTTTTATTTCTTAGGCATGAAAATGAAGCAGAGTTTACAATGAATATTTAGGGTGGATTTTTTTTTTGTGTGTGTGTGTCTTAATTTTGAAATGTCCTGATTTTAGTTCTGGTAGTATAGAGCTCAGAGATCTTGACATACAAATTGGGGGGTGGAGGGAGGGGTGAAGGAGGAAAAAGAAAAAATAAATAGAAAGATACCAAAGAGCTAAGGTGACTACTAGGCTCTGTTTTACAAGACTCTTCTGCAAGTCCAGGCTTTGAATGGCTGGACACTTTCCACTGCATAATGGTAGGCTGAGAGCAAATGATAGGCTGTTGCAGGAAATAAACTTGAAGGGTTGAGTTTTCTTCATCGGTTTTTCAGAGGTAGTTGATAACCAGCCTTATGCATTGTTCAGTTGTGTGTATAACTTTTGGATCTCAATATGTCCAAGTAAGAAAAAACATGCGGCAGTATAACTCAGACTTCGTTATGATTAGCAGTTGCAGGTTTCTAGTAAAACTCAGAAGACTGTTAAAATGGAGGAGCAAGAAATTTAGACAAAGTTCATGATGGAAACAAGTACACTATCATTTTCCTTTCTGGAGCTTTAGTAAGGAAATTTTGTGCGGGTTTATATTCAATCCTAAATGTCTGCAGTGCATTTAGGAATCGTATGGTAAAGTAAATTTACTTAAAATGAGGGTCTTCATTTTGCAGCCAGTGTGTTTGTCCTCAATAGTTTCCTATTTTCTCAGGACAACTTCAAAAAAAGCTGATAATCTTCATGTGGTCTTAAAGGCACAGATCACCAGGAGAGAGGAGAAATGCCTTTTAATTTATACAGGGGTGTGTGTGCAAAATAAATATTTATACATAAATACTTAATACATTCTTTATAATGTTTTGTATAACAACATCTATAGTAATAAATCTAGTGTTTTACATACATGTATAAATAAATGTATATATAAAACCCCCACACCTGGGACTGTATAAACAAATGACATAAAAGTGATGCTTAAAGTCAAACTAAAACTGTGTGTGTATAAATTAAAAATGGAAAAATTAAATTTGAAATTAAGTGTTCGCATGAGTTTTATTAGTTTGCAATAAATATTTTTGTGTCTTAGCTAGAAACAGCTGTATGAATGTATTAAACAATGTGCAACTCCTTTAAAATTTGTTTCTTGTTTTCTGAAGGTGTTTTTTATTGAACTTTTTTTCCTGCAGTGTTTCATACTTTGGGGTTTTAGCCAATAAGTGTCTAGCTTACAATAAATGTCTGCTGTAATGTTCCCTTGACACATAAAAGGCAATATATCCACTCAGATTTATTCGTATCTTCTATTTCTGTTTTATTTCTTTGTGCCGGAAGTTTGTGTTGGGCTGAGGAGTTCTCTATCCATTGTGTTAAATTAAAAGTACATACATAGAGGACTGTGCTTCATTGATCTAGAGTAGGTCTCAGCACTATCAACATATTATCATATATACTAATTAGTTTAATTGTTACTTTCCATGCACTTCAGAGCATGTTTATTTTTCTGAAATGAGTTGTCTTTCACGTTTAAGGTTGCCTTTTTCTTCCATATCAACAAAGGAAAGTGCCATAACCACTAGTACCTTTATACTTAAAATGTGAACCCTCTATTGATGTAGCATGGTTGAGTGGGAGAAGCTTCTGTACCTTGATGCATTTCTTCTGAACTTTCTTCTTGGGCCCTGAACTGAATGCTCAAAGGGGAGCGGGCGGAAGTGCAGCTCTGAGTCTCCAGCCTTTGAGTCTGTGGATGTATGTGTTGGCTCTCCTGGCTGCGCTTGGGTTTCACCTTGAAAATGGACTTCCGCAGTTCTTGCAGAGGGCCAGTTTGGGATGGTGTTCAGGTGAGCTGTGCTCCCTGGGCAGATGACTTGTGCCAATAAGCAATACTTGTAGTGTCTGAACTTGTCTTCATTTTCCTCTTATGTGTTGCAGCTTATCATTATCTCAATTCTTTCAAACAAGCGTGTTGTTTCCTACATGTTTATACATGCATGGTTTGTTTCTGGATAGGAGAAAGTGAAAGAGCAGCTGGTGTGTCATGGGGGATTCAATTTGTAATAGTGTTTTCTTGCCACTGGCTGTTAGTTTCTGTTAGGTGAGTTTCTGGTTCACGGCTCCCCACTTAGCTCTCTTTTGGCTTTGCTTTCGTATGTGGGATTGCTTCATTAGTTGAATTTTCTTCTCAGTGCTGTCATATATGAGACCCTTTTCCTATGAGAGGGACTCCAAGGCAAACTCCCTCCCCCGCCCCCAAAGTGGAATACCTTTAAATTACACAGTATAACATAACACTCTGTTTGTATTCCTAAATTGGATGCTCTGGGAAACATAGAGTGATTGCATCGTGTTTGATGTGGGAAAGGTATATTCCATTAAGAGGGACTAAATCACAGACCATGAAAACAAAATAACATATGTTGGGCTACTAAGGTAATTAAGGAGATGGATGTTCAGTTAGTTGAACTAATTTTATCATCTGTAAATGAATAAAAATAACGCTTCATGGGAAGGGAGGAAGTACACCATTATATACTCTGCAGAATTCTTCATCTTTATGGCCTTACAGTATGGAAATTAATTTCCGCTTTGGAAGAAGCTGAGCCTCTTTTGTGCCCCTTCACACTTAAGCTCCATTAAAGAAAACTAACTGCTTTGTTTTGGGTTTGTTCAGGAGGCTTCAGCAATAAAACTTAACCAAGTAACTTTTTCCAAACTGTTTATTCCAAATGAGGCAGGCACTTGAAACTTCTGTTCTGATGCAAATCACTCTGCTCCTAAGGCAATGCCAAGTCAGCAGTCTCAAGTAATTGTGTGCTTTGGTTGTGGAGTTAATTTGTGTTGGCCATCCAGGAAAAACCCAACCCCAGAACTGGAGGAGAGACTCTGAAGGCTTGCAGCTCCCAAAAACTTAAAGCAGTCACACAAAAAACCATTGTGTTTCTAGCTACATTTTCAATTTCCTCTTTCTGTCTCTCTGAGAAATTAAGTAGGCAGTAATTTTTACCCACTGGCATATAGTTTCCCAGGGAGAAACCTGGATTAATTCTGTAAACACTCTGAACAGAAGAATAATCTTCAGAGAGAAGACAGTTAAAATAAATAAGGTTCTAAGGCACGCTGGCAGCATGAAAACACAACTGAGCGTCTTGAGGGAAGGCTTAGTAAAAGCTACTAATTTAGGGTCTTAAATATCTGGAGACATTCTGGCACTTGGCTATAAATCATTTTCCATCCCTTTAGTATTTGGAAAGCGTAATTTTATTTATTTTTTTTTTTTTTCTGGAATTGCCCATATTCTTCTTGCAGATCCAATTTTGGCCACAATGTCAAAATTATTTTACCTTAGTCCTTTTGTCAACTTCCTTTTTTGACATTGTGGCATTATTTCTTCTCCAAAACACAATGTTAGTTGTCTTCTGTTATTCAGGAAGTATTGCCCATTCCACCACAGTGGCAGTATTTTCATCTTTGTTCTTTTCAATGCTTCAAATGGCTTGGAAAAGCAAGACCAGATGTTTAGTCTTGTTAGATGCCAATAGAGCTACACTTGCAAAGAGTAGTTTCTTTATGCCTTGTGTGAGGTGAGAATGAATTTTGACTCATTTTAATAATCCTGTAAACCCAGTGGGTATTTTGACATTTAAACTTGTCTGTCAGCACCTGAATAAAATGTTTAAGACACATGTAAAATGCATTAATTGTATCAGAATTTATTGCTATATGTATAGTTAACTGTTTCCCTTTCACACTGCCAAGTTCAAAAGCAGGGGTCATCCTTTCTAGTAACTGTTACTGAACCTGCAGTAATGATGAGGTAGTGGTGTTCTGTGAAAAATTAAAGCTGAAGGCATCTTTTGTGAAGTTGTTTCTGCTTCCTTACATCCTGCAGCAGTGTAAGGGAACAGGGAGAGGTAGCAAAGACAAAACCTGCTCATAGAAGAGCAGAGCTGCAAGGCAACCATGATCAGTCAAGCCATGACAAGTGAGAGATGGCACCAGTTAATAAGCCTTTTGGCATCAGCATGTGGAAACTATTTCTGCTTATTAACAGCCTGTTCTGGGGCAAGTGAAGGAAGCTGAGGGCTGCTGCTTCTGCTTTACTCTGCTGCCATTCAAATTGATTTGTTTACTGCTAGTTGATTGAAAAATAAAGGAGCACATTTCCAAAAGGCCTGGACATTGTGCAGTTACCCTGTTTTGTAAGCTTAATTTGTATTTTTGAATCTTTTTCTGCATCAAGCCAATTTTGTGTCAGAGTGATTTATGCTATGTGGTGCCTTTCTTGGTTTCAGCAGCGACTGTCCTCTCGGGACTTCTGTATAGGTACATAGCTCCATGTTTGGTGCTAGAAAGAATGAATGAAGTGAGTGATGTGTGCGTCAGTTCATTTGAAGTGCAAAAGAAATTTAAGTTGTTCCGTGTTTTATGTGGAGGGCATTAGCTAAATATTAAAGGTTGAAATACAGTAAGAGAAAAACTTTAAGAGGATAAAAGAAGGTTGAAACCAATTGTCTTCTTCCTAAAATGTGAACCCACAGCCATGCTCAGTCAAGACTTCAAACTTCATGTTGTTTTTGTTTTGACATAATTTCTGAAGGTGGGACTATAGGCATATACAGCTCAACCATGTTAAAATCTATGTTGTTGTCAGGGTTACTGCTGAGGATGAGTAGCAGAACTGAGAATGAAATGTGAGATATGGTTTTGTGGATTCTTTGCTAAATGCCTGTGGGCTTTTCCTATGCTTACCCATGGGCTATGATTAGTCAAAGCATTGGTTTAGGTCTTCATCAGCCAATCCACTGCCACACCACAGCAAGGGAGCTGCTGTGCATGGAGGGAAGGGATGACGCAAAGCTGGAGAACCTGAGAGGAAAGGCCAGGAGGCACGAGTAGCCCTGTTGCTGAGTAGCCCTCTTGCCAGGACTGAAGTTGTATCTGCTCTTGGGGACCACAGCCAGACCAAGAAGTAGAGTTGGTGCTTTGCCTTGTATTTTTTTTTTTCCCCTGCACATTGTCTTTAATGGTTATTGGCATGCTGTGCACACTTCAGGTTACAGCTGTATAAATCAGTCAGGAAGCGCCTTCAAAGTTATGGAGAGTAAAAGGAGGGAAATGAAACCTAATCTAATTTTGATCCCTGCTTGATTTGGGGAAAATCTTTAGCTTATTTGCAGGGCTGCCTCATAACCCCTTTTATAGCTGGTTGTGTCAGTGGTTTCCACTGCAAACCCTGCATTAACATTCTTATAACTCAGCTGTATAAATTTGATCTGGACTTTAAAATTGGTATGTACGTTCTTGATTTGGAAGCAAGTATCGAGGCTGGTGGTCTAATCTGTTGGCTATGCGAACAATATTGCTGTAGTAAAGGCTGTGAGGAATATGATACAGCTCTTAGTTTCCATTGAGTGCAGAGGAAGCTTAGTTGCTACAAAGAGCAGGTGCTCCCATGGCTTCTGCCCCCCTGTGCAGACGCAGTAAACTGGACCCTATGTGTTCCAAACCCATCAGGAGTCGGAAGTGTAAGCTGGGTTTTTGCTTTTTTCCCAGCAGGGAAGATGGTGAGGAAGGGCTTTGTCTAGCCACCCTGTTAGGTAAAATGTGCTGGGGCACAACAATACCGTATTTGTGCTCATGGTGTTCAGGTGTCAGATCCCAGTACCCTGTGCTGCTGCTCCTGTGAGTTGTATGGTGCTGGGGCCACCCATCAGGAAGGAGTCAGGTCAGATGTGCACAATTCATGTGAGCGAGCTGGTGCAGCTACAGAATATAAGCATGCCCTCCCCATACCCTTTTGGGGTAAGCATCTGTTCTCCAGAAATACAGTAAGGACTTCCTATAGAATCATAGAATGACTAGGGTTGGAAAGGACCTTAAGATCTTACTTTCTTCTCTTGCAGTGTTTCTCCAAAGAGGTACTTTTTAGTGTAATTTGAGCTCTAAGTACATTTGAGAACATGCTGTTAAAATACTGGCTATTGTGCAAAGTGGTACTTTGATCAGGTGAAATGAGGCTAGGGATACAAACAAGGTAGTAACAGGTAGTGAGTGTCAATATTAGCATAAAGTGTATTATAACAGGGAGATAAAGCCCCGGTGGTTTGAATGTTTGTGTGAAAGAGCAGAGGGTTATTTGATAAAACAGAGGTTGTCTGCTTATTTTGTGATTCTGCAAAGTTCTCTTGTAATGGTCTTTCTGTATGTGGTTGTGTTGTGTACTTATTTAAAACACTTTGTTATAGGGAAGGATATTGACCGAAAGAGGAGCAATAGTGGTAATGATACAAAGATCATTGTCTGGTTGACTTCTGCTTCAATTACACATGTTTTTAAACTGAATTGCTATACCCAACCCAGTATTGGAAGTGTTCAAGGGGTGAAATTCAAGCTGGAGGGATGTCAGGTAGCCCAGGGAGTTTTAAATTGGGAGCAATGAATTATCTTCCGAGAGAAAGTTGCAGATGACATTGAAGGATGTTTGTGTGACGCGGAGAACATTATTTACTGTCAGGCTATGAAATACTTTCTTTGGGAAAGTAATTATGATGCACTATCACATGACCTGTTTGCAGCTAGGATTGATTCAAGGCAGGAAGTGTAGAAAAAATAAAAGACAGATTCCATCTCTTGCCAAATAGGCCTTTGTTCTATGAGTAACTGCAATTTAAGTATTTCATTTATTACTACATAAAAGCTAAACAATGACAGTTCAAACAAGAGATGCTTGTCAAGTTTTCTTTGCTTGTAATGAGAGTAAAAATAGACTGTTATGTGTTAATTAGAAATGAATTAAGCTGCGACTTACGTTGATTTAGAGATACATGCACATGTATGTGCACATATGTGATTTTCCTGGAAAGGATCTTCCAAAATTAAAGCAGTCTAAAACTTAGCTCAAGAAAACAGTTGTATTCCAATATGCTTTGGGTTGTTTGCTTTTAAAAACCTGAGGCATAGATTGCTTATAGTAATCTATGCTGAGAGTACTTTTTATGCTGTTGCTTTTAAAGTTCATCCTGGATCAAGAACTGCTTTATTTTTGTTTTATCTTCATTAAAAGTGTTCTTTAGGACAATATTTGCAGGTTTGGAATTCTGATGTTTAAAACAAGAACAACAAAAAAGTAATTTTTTTCTTTTTTTCGAGGTGGGTGTCAGACAAAACTGAAAAGTAAGATTAGATGGGTGATTTTACTTACGTTTATTAGGAAGTGTCCTGAGCATCTCTGGATGGCATAGGCTGGCTTTTGGCTTTAGGCCATGAAGCTGAGGGGGCCAAAATGAGGTTTGCTTCTGGAGGCTGTGGGAGTGATTGGCCTCAGCAGGTGCCTGATCATGAAGTCTGTCCTGCTTGACTCCCCCTCTGCCTCCAAATGAGCTTCCCAGAGTACAGAGACATGGAACTGAGTAGGAGAAAACATTTCTGGTTTGGCAATTTTGTAGCTTTGAAGTCTGCTGTGTAACATCAAGATGAAGTCCCCTTCTTTAGCAGCTGTAATGCAGGCTTGATTTTAAAAACTTGCCTCATGCTGTAAATACAGAATTAAGATAGATCCATCAAGGATTTGAAGAATCTTTGTGGTGTCGAGAAGTTAGTTTGATTTGTAGGTAGCCAGTTCTGTAATTTTAGTGCTGTACTCTTCTGTACCATATGACTTGTTGCATTGAATACATTTGTTTGCACGTCTACGTTCAATAAATGTGTTTTTAAGGCTATGCTTTTTTTCCTACTTGGAATTAAGCATTAAGAGTTTTTTTTTTCTTTTGCCTATCGGTTTACTAGTTTTTTTGGTATTTAAGCATAGGAAATACTGTAGCTCAGTGGTGACTGATGCCAGATAATTTCATTAAGCTAAGGTTAAATTTGCAGTTTAAGAACAAAATTGCTCATAGGGGGCAGGGCAGGGGGAGGGCAGGGGGAATCAGTACAAAATAGTAAGGATTTATAAATGCCATTTAAAAATTTCCTATGTAGCGTAGCACCTACATATTTTTGTATCTCCTGCATCTATTGAATTTTTCAAAATCTAGAAGGGGAGAAGAAAGATAAATGGAGTTTCTGTTGTGACAAGGAATATGGGGAAGCTTTCTTTTAGCTTTGGTTGAACCAATTTGAAATATGTATGCAGTTTTGCTTATGTGATTCCTGGTACATATATGAACCTATTGTTTGTAATGGTAATGCACATTTACAGAATCTAGGAAGTGTCAAAACTGAGGTTTCCAGACTAAATATATCTGCAGTCTGGAAAAGATCCTTAATTATTTCAAATGTTCTAATTCTTCCTGCTGTATTAAGTGTAGATGTTTGCTTGTTTTTATATACCTCTTCTTGTGATTATTTTCCTCTTGCATCTCTGGTGAAACTTTTCCCTTGTACCTTCAGTCCACTTCATTATAGGTGCTTCACAAGCTAAGGGTGCTGACTGGTACTCTCAGGGAAGACTTGTGCTTTGGCTGAGATTTCCTAGAACTATCAAGTTCACCTCTCTTGGTTAGTCAGATCTCTTGTTCAAAATCAGTAGGTGTTACTTAGAAGTCTTATCCACTGTATCTAGAAAAGGAGATTACTGCTCTGGCATCCCTCTTCACACCCTTGTCCGGTAATTTGTTCAGATGGGTCTGTGACAGCCTTACCTACCAGGCAGATCCAGTTCCCTGCCTACACGGCAGGTCTCATGGATGCAGCCAAGGCCTTGTCATGCTTCTCAGGACCTGTCTGCTCTTTTCCTCATCTCTAGGGTGCACTTTCCAGACATAGTTTTAAGGGATTTTCAGCCTGGGGTTTTGCTAAAATTATTTTATAGCTGCTTGCCATGTGTGCTTGCAAAAACCTTCATTCCCAGTAGGCAACAGTTTAAGACTGACCTCTTGAAAGTCAGGCGGTTAGTTGTAAGTTGTTGTGTGTTGGCCACCAGAATTAAGGAGAAAAACCAAACAACAGTTGTAGGTGGATTGTTTGTTTGTTCATTTTTAATATATCAGTTTGTTTTATTTTATACTTCTGTGGATGATAAACCCATCCCTCCATGAAAATAGTTATCCTGAAGGCTGCTTTTAAAGTCTAACTGATGAATGTGTAGGTTGCTATTTTCTAATCACAAATTACATGCAAGCATCGTGCATATTTACATACATTCAGAGCAAGGTGAATTTTATTCACTTGGGGAGTCCAATCACAAAGCACAGTGATCCATTTGACCTTTAGCTTTTAGCACCCTTACGTTCCTTTTCCAGACCTTGCTGACAAATGTCAGCATGCTGTAATGTATCGATTTAGGGATCTGTTTATGGCAGGTTCCCTCCCCATGCAAAGGTTTGAGGAGCTTCCCTATAAATAGCTATGTTGGTCATAGCTTTCTATATGCTTGTGGGTTTCCTGATCTGTATTTTATAGTAACTGGGTCTCTTTGCTCGGAATTTGGGTATGAACACCAAATTTTGAAGGAATTTTGGATTTGTTGTTGCATCCTTTTATAAACGGATGCACTACACAAGTTGTAATTCTTACAAATTTAGCAAGACAAAGAGATGAAAGCCTTCCTTCTGCCTCCTTTTGAGAAGTTACTTGCTAGAGTGCAATTGTGGCCCAAGGAGAGCTCCTTTTTTGGAAATAAAGATGAAGTAATTCTGCTTTTTTCTACACCTCCCTAAAACCATAGCAATTTCTTCAAGGAACATACTCATGTTTGCAGGCAAAAGAAAGACTTGTGAGGTTTTGCATGCACGGCACAAAAGTACATCTGGTAACAAAGAGGGAATTTGCACCATTCAGGACTGCTCTTAGCGGCCACCTATAAAATGCAGATTGAGGACCAGGGATATAAATCAGTGCATAGATCTTACCATATGTTGCTTTATTTCTGCTCTATTTCAGTTCTTTGGGATGAAGCTAGTTGAAGTTCAGTGGCATAAAATTAAAAGATTACTTTTTTTTGTTCAATTTGGGTCAATAATGTGAACTTTTACAAAGGTTTCTGTTGCAAGATCATTTCATTCAAGTGGGCCATAGGCAGTTAAACTGAAGTTTGGCAGTGACTTTGATCAAAGAGGTAGATTGCTCAACAGGCCTTTCTTATTCTGGTGTGAATATACTAAGGGTCACTGGGGCTATAAACCTATTGAGAGAAAGGCAAAATTAAGTAACAGGTCTGTGTGATGTTAAACTTCTGACTTTCTAATAGTTGCTGCTGGGGAAAAGTCAGCTTCGCTGTTAGTAAAGTCGTCTGTGCACATAACCAGTCATTGACAAATACATGAAATTTGAAGGGGTTGTTTATATGGAAAATCTGGAATGGGGAAAGGCTTCACCTCTCCTCTTGTGATCAAAGTTTCATATATGAAGAGATCAGAGGCTGGAACTTGGCATCCAGGAAAGTCTGTGTGCCTGTTTCTGCTTACGTCTTTTGGTGAATGTACACAGCTTCCAGTAGAAGTGGTGGCTGATTTTGAAAAACAGGCAATACTGTGCAGTACTTGTCCTGTCATTCAAGTGCCTATGTCTGTTGTGTCACCAGAAAGACAGATAGTGCAGCAACTTTCACAGGGACATACTCACAAAGGAGAAAAGAGAAATTTTTTTCCCCCCTTTCTATGCTTTCTATGGAACAGTACTGTGAATAAGGTACTGTGGTCCTGTGTTCAGAGAATACAGACATAAACTATTCAACTTTCTCATTTACTGTTCTTGTGATATTTCAGCTTAATGATGGTGGCAAGGCAGCCCGAGCGCACGTGGGGATAGGTGATGTAGTTCTCACCATTGATGGGATAAGCACAGATGGGATGACTCATCTAGAAGCACAAAACAAGATCAAGGCATGTACAGGCAATTTGAACATGACTCTGCAAAGGTAAGGTACCTGTTAAAAAAAAAATATATTAAAAAGAGAATTAACAATTTTTATAACAGTTGTTTGGAAGATAAAACCATGTAAGTGATTTGGCAAAGTGCATGGAGTTAAATGCTCACAACTGAAGGATATGCTTCTGTAGCTTGAAATGTGTCTTGATTTATCGCATTTTAAAAAACATGTTATGGGAGTCGAAAAATATCTTTTCCAACCTTCTGTCAATGCAGTCTGGTTCCTCTTCCTTTTGAGCTTCAGTTTTGTTAACACTTAAATTTTATTAAAACCAGATTTTATCTTCCCCCCCTCCCCTGACTGACTAGGGGCACTTCTTTTTTGGGTCAAGTGCTACATTGTCTCTTTTACTGGCAAACAGAATGATGGATTTGGACAGTTAACCCCTGAGTTACATGGATTAGAATACTGCAGTTTAAGAGTCGTGAAGAGATGTTTCCAAAGCAATACTACTGTTTCACAAAGTAGCAGCCTTCGTTTGCCTAATTACAGTGTCTACTATAGCAGTTACAACCTGTTCCAGCCTCATTCCTGAAATGTACAGTTTGTTGAATATCAGCATACCTCTGTTAGCCCAGGATTATATTTTGGGAGGGGTTGGAAGAAGGACAGGATGCTCACGTGTGGGTTATTGGAACTGAAGCAGGAAGAGCAGCAGTGCAAGCAAGAAATTCCTTCAAGCTCTCAAGAGTCTCCCAGAGCTAACTATTGGCTTTTATTCGAAGACTGCTATTTTTACTTAATGAAGTGAGTGAGCATCCTGGAGGAGTATTGGCCTCTGAAGCCATCACATAATGAGAACCATCTTTGCTTGTTATCAGAGAAAACAACAGCACTTGCACCCTGTGATTGCAGTTTGTGCCTGCGTTCAGCAGTGCAAAGTTCCTCGATGAGTATTGGTTGACTATAACAGTGTTTCTTCACCAGTTGCTGTATTTCCTGGTAAATAATCCTGCCTTTAACGAAAGGACCACCTCTTTCTGAGACTTCATCAGTACAAGAGTTAAAGAGATGACATGGTTGTAGGTCTGACAAACACTCAGCTCTCCAGGGTGGTGGTGCTTGTTCCCAGTCCTAAGTGATGTGTAGTCGAACAGTTATGTGAGTGCTTTTTTCAGCCCTACTTGTTGATTCTTGTTTTTCCTGTTGTCCTTCTGTTCTTTGATACTTTGCTAGCCTTAATAAAGGATTCCCTTTGTTTAGTCTCTGAGGAAAGGATCATCTTGTGGTGTGGTTTATGCCTAGGGCATCTTCTTGAGTGAAACTTGTAAAGGTGGCATTAAAAGTTTCTTGATGAAAAAGGTGTTATACTGGATGATATACGCATAGTATCTAGTGTGTCACTTGCTCTTCTGTCTCCTGATGAGGCAAGCAGGTCGTTTAGAAATGCACTTTCCAGGAGCCCACTGAATCACTCCAGCAGGCAGCTGGGAGTGTGGGGGTTTGGCCCACTTTCTCCTGTCACCACAGATTGATGGGCAGGGCAGGGTTAATATCAGATATAGGAAAGGAATAGCAGATGTGTCTCGGTCAGGCAATAACTTGTCTGAGGCTGCTTCTGGTTGAGTGCAGGGATGAGTGGCTTGAAAATAGAATTAATCATGAGTTAGCCTGGTCCCTTCCTGTTCTCACCCTTCCTGCTCAGTGCAGCATCTGACTCACCAGCGTCTGCTACCTGACAGCTGAGGGCTAAGTCAGGATCAGACTAGCAGAGATCAAAGAAATAGCATTTGGGGGTGGCACAGATGTCCTCTCTTTCAGCTCTATCAGTCTGCAGTCCCATTGTCTCAGCTGTTTTCAATTCTGTCTGGATCCCATGAAACCAAAGCTCTGGACAGTGCTCTCCTGGCTCCTCTGCCTGTGGAAACTTCCTTGCGCAGATTGCTGTTGAGCAGGAGATTTGCTTTGATTGTTTATTTGTTTAGAACCTGAAAGAAAGTGCTTCTTGGAGTCAGGCTGGCTCATGCCAATTGCAGAGGCTGGCTGCCCATGGGAAGGATGATTTGAGAGTATAAACAGGGTGGCAAGATAAGCTGTTTTAATATTGAGAGATCTCCTTAATTATGCTCTTCTGTTCCTGCCTCTTCTCCCAAAACAAATCCAAACTAAATAAAATATTTGGCTGTTATTGTTCACATGCAAGATTAGAGATGCTGTCAATGTGAAACAGTGTTGGCCTTCAAATTATAAGATGGTGCCATAGATATGAAAATCTAAGACATATCTTATATGGGTTTCACTGCTTTTAATGATCTTTAAGGATTTTTACACTTTTCTGAGCTTTTATCTATTTCCACATGGACTACTGATAGTTTGAACTACAATGCAAGAATGTTGAGGGTAGTCTTGAAAGAATATATATATTCTTAGACACTGCCCCATTTGCTGGTGCTTTAAGGGAATACAATGATCAGTTGGTTAGTTGTGTTACCTAGAAGTCCAAGAAAATTGGAAAGGCCTTATGGCTTGAGCTCTAATGGCTTTTGCACCGTGAGTGTGTCCATGTGGCATTTTATGAAAGATGTGAAAGAACTCAGTTTAATCAGTCAGGTGAACCAGAATGTAGTTTGTAAGTTCAATCTGGTACATGTTTAGTGGTAGCACAGGGTAACCTTTATTCATGTCAAATTGTAGAAGTACTGTGTAGTACTTCTGCTGATGCCTGCTTTAGTCTTGATCAGTTATAATTTGTCACATATTCATGTGGAATATGTAGAAATTAATATAGACTTAAGTATAATGTGAGGATCATATGGGTTAAAAATGCTGGGTATGCCATCAGCCTCATGGCATGTCAAGAGAAGTGGCTGGCTGTGCTGTTTGCCGGGGAGGAATTAACCAAAACAATCAGTAGTTACTTGAAAAAGAAATAGGGTCTTGCTCTGGCTCCTTAGGATTTTGTGTGTGTGTTGTGAGGATCAAAGTTGATAGTTGGTAGAAAAGCAGTGGTACATCCTAGGGATTAGTAAGCTGTTGAACCTGAGTGGGTCCCATTTGAGGCTGATGGGCTCCAGCATCCCAGTTGGCACAGTAGCCAGGGCATGGCAACAGTTTGCCTTTTAAAAGCTACGAAAGAAACTTCATGAGTCTACAGGGCAAAGGAAAAAGAGGCAATTCTTCATTATCAGCTTCCTTATTATAAATATTTTAACTTGATAAACTTTTGTAGCACTGATCAGGCTTTCACTTGACTTCCTCTATTCTTTACGTGCAAACTGGAAAAAATGAAATTAAGAGAAGCAAAATAAGGGGCAAGTAGCTGCTTTCCTGGGAGTTTGGAAGGGATAGTGAAAGCAATGTGTTCGAAAACTTTACTTACAGATTGTAAGCGGAGTATTTATGGAGGCGGATGTGTATGTACCTCTTGTGGAAAACCAGTTTAAATGTTTTGTAGCTTTTAAAGAATGTTTGCAAAATATTTGAAGGGAGAATAAAATTTCCCTTTTTTGCCATGTAAGGCAATGTTACAGCTTGGTTTTTTAAATATGGAATTGTTCTCTCCCCCTGAAAGAACTGCAGCTGTCACAATTGCAAGTCCACTTTGCTTGGAGATTGCTTAAATACAAATAGATAAAATAGATGTAGTAGGTGCCTAATACTCACATGTGTTGGCAAGTATTTCCAGGTATATGTCTTTAAAATTAGTCCTGTAAACAAGTCTCACTGTTTAGTATGAAAGTTCTATTGTTTTTAAATTGTGAAATAAATTTCTAATTTTGCCATGTTTGGCATTTTTCTCTTTAGATATGGCCCAAAAATATGGGGTGTGTTTTTCTTTTTTGTAACCTGTGATTTTAGCCTCTTGACAGTGGGCTGAGGGTTTTTTTTTTTGTTGTTTTAGTTTGGGTTTTTATGTTGTTGTTTCGCTTCCCTTGGGAAATTCTTTTTGCGTGCATCCCTCCTGCCCTGAGATCTTGCTCTTTTGCACCCCAATATTTTACTTTCAGTTAAAGCCCTTTCCTGGTTCCCAGGAGGTCAGATGGAAACCAGATGCTTGCTTTTTGGATGTATTTTCAAGTTCAGTAACTTAGTATGGGCTTCCATAAATAAATCTGTAAGTTGCTGAACAGCTAACAGCCACCACCTATTTTTTAAATATTATCTTTGGGGACTGTTTCTCCAGACTCATGACTTAATGATTCTTCGGAAGTGAAAAAGATACAGAATTGTGTGTTTCTACTGTTGCATTAGATCATGATACCCATGAAACTTCTGGGAAAAGTGTCAGTGAGCAATCAGGGATAAAAAGAATACAGAAAAGCCTAAAAAGTTGGTTTGTTTTTGTAATATACAACTTACCTCTATTTCGTAAAACAGATCTGCACAACTATGGTGTGCTTTGTAAGGAAATCTCTTTCACCTATCCCTATGAATTTAGCCATTTAGGGGTAAAAGGCATTGGGATCATTTGACTTGGGAAGTGAAAGGAGGATCCTGAAGGATGTTTGCCTCTCCTGCTATGTTACAGTGCTTCAGAAATCTTTCTTGGTACAGTTGGTCGGCAGTGAGCTGTTGCCACAATTCTGTGTCCAGCTCTTCAGTGGATGTTTTAATAGCTTAAAAGCACAGGGTTGCCCAAGTATCACAGGTGAGGCAAGGGCCTGCTGGGTATTTTTGATGTCCATGCTGAGAAGACTCGGAGCCAAAATTCTTAAGAGCCTTAAGACTGGGTTCTGCAGCTGGTAAACTAAAGTGTTAAACCCCATGACACTTATTTTTATCTGCTTCACTGAGTGTGAATCTTTATCATACCATTCTCCCTCATCTTTTTTGGTTTTTCTTTCAGGAAATAAAGTCTAGACTTCTAGCTGAAGAGCAGCTGAAATTCTCATGATTTGGGTTGGGGTAATAGGGAAAAAATGTTATGGATCATTTAATTTCTATTTTCCAAAGTCATTTTTAAAGTTATCCAATTCAAAGAGTTTTCTGCAGCAAGACTAGCTCAGTATGCTTTTTACTATTTTTATTGTTCCCAGTCTTGCTTTTATTAGAAAACAATATAATGGTATTACCATTTATTGCATTTAGAGTCCTGCTCTGCTTTGGAATTGCAAAGGAGGAAGAGCATTTGGTGTGTGAGGAATATGTGTTCTGACAAAATGGATGCTTTTGTTCCCTTTTTGAAGGTGGGGAAGTGAGGCACTTTATAGACTAAGTTTTAAGAGACTGAAGTCCTTTGTTCCTCAGGTGTTGATACATTTCCATAGTGTAGGTTACCTGTAATCTATTTAATTTCTCAAAAATAAAAAACAGCAGTGCAGGAAATGGCACCATGGATCCCAAGAGCCAGCCTTAGTCACTGTAACGGGGAATCTGAAGTCCTGAAGTTCATTGCCTCTGTAGAAAAGAACATAACTGCTAAATCAAATGGCAGGCGAGTCTATTGTAATAAAAATAAAAGAAGAGGAGCAAGCAGAACACACGTATAGAAAGGATTTCTATATTAAAATGTTATATATAAAACTATTATAAACTATAATATATATAAACTATTATAAATAAACTATTAACAATATAGGCTTCACTTTAGATGATGGTTAAAACTCATGCTTTCAGGTTTATGAGTCATGGGTTCCTTGGGGCGGATATCTTGTTTCCATAAACCATATAAGGATGAGCTTTAAGAAAGCTATGATAAGAATGCATTCGGAAGTCTGATTTTTCTCCAACTTTGGTTTAAGAGTCATCATCATTTCCCTTACATAGGCATTTTGACTTTAATTTTGTTCTTTAGTGATTTGCTTTTTCTAGCACATAGAAGAAGGTTGATTGTCCTGTGCCAGTTGAACAGAGGCAATAAATGGGTTGAAAGCATCACAGCTTCAAGTTTTGGTTGTGGTTTTTTTTTTTTTTTTTTCTAAATCTGGAAGTAATTTTGGTTTTTTCTGGAATTTTTTTTTCCTGTAATATTAATTCTTGCACAGTTTTAACAGGGATGTCAAAACTGAGTGTTGGACAATTAAGGAAATAAGCACCATTATCCCTTTTCAACTGAGAGTTGAGACACAGAAAAATTGCAAAATTCAATAGCAGTCATATGGCTAGGAGTATATAAACAAAGTGCGTGCTTATAGTTTAGCTGCTAGTCAAAACTTTAGGCAACTTATTCCTCAATGCTAGATTTTTACCCTCAGTCATTAATACCAGCTTTCAGTAATTATGCCTGAAAAGAAACTGCCTGAAAAATAATGCCTCCCAAACAGAGGGTCACTTCTCTCCTTTGTCAATGTCTCTAAGCTTTGAGGTGATGGCTATTCCAGGTAGCTTGCTCAGTGAAGCCCCGTACAGCCCTGTGAGACTTTAAACATTCCTGTTGAACTTTCTGTGTTAACCACAGACTCTTCTGAAAGTTTCAGTAGAAAACACTTAACCCATTTCTGATCTGTTGCTGATCTAAATGGTCATGGCCTCCTCCCTGCCAAATGCCAGCATTTCAGTGACTTGAAGACTTAAAACTCTCTGGTGATCTTTTAGGGGAAAAAAAATCAGTTTTCAAAGTCTTATGTAGCCTGTAAGCTCAAAGCAGTAGAGGTTTGGGGAATGAATCTAACCAGCTTAATGATGCAGGTATGGATCTGTTTTGCTCTGCATATTACAACTCTTGTTTTATTATATTTTTTGGAATTCTGTGTTCCCAAAGAACCATTCAGGTTACAAAACCAGGCATGAAGAAATAGGAAAATGTGGTAATGGAGAAGTCTCCATTAAAACCAAAACTATATCACTTAAGGCTGCAGATGAGGGCTTTCATGACCAGGCAAGGAAAGTAGTAAGGTGAAGTAAGTAATATGGCCCTCAGAGTTTATTGATTGAAATATATGGTGATTTGTTCTGCAGTCCCCCTCAAGATCTCTAAAATGTCCATTTCAGCAGCACTTAACTCACATGTATTCAGAAGATTTTGCTGAGGGTGTGGAAGGACAAGAGAGACTTGTCAGTGGGGCTGTAGAGATGTGAATATCTGTATTGGGGGCTGGCACTGGGAGCAGTTTTCAGTATGGAAGTGTAATGGACCATGCGTGCATGTGGTGTGGGGCTGCCTGTCCTGTCAGACCCTCATCCTGCTGCTTTGGGGTTCGTTTTGTAGCATGGGGATGAGAAGACAATCCGCACAGACCTGGGGTTTACCCAGCCTGCTGCGCTCAGTGGTGGCTGATGGAGATGCTCGGTATGTAGCTCATTGAGGAGGAGGTGATCCGAGGTTGTGTGCCTTGCAGCATGAGAATTGCCAGGTGCTTTTGCAAGCCTGACTTTTAGGCCTGTAAGGAGCCTGACTTCAGGACCAGTGCTCCTGTCTGATGTACAGTAAGCGGATGCTGCTGAGAAAGCCACTTCTTATCTGCAAATTTGCAGAATCTCTGTCTGAGCCTTTGAAGGTAAATCCTGTGAACTCTGTGCAGGCTCTTCAAATTCCTGTGAACTCTGTGAAGGCCAGCTTCAGGATGTGGAGGTGAGGCATCGCTGATGTGAAGTCTGGCAGTTTCACCTCTCTTGGCTCTGCTGGTGATGGTGTTGTATAGAAGACTTCCTTCTCTCATCAAAATGTGGGCTGGTGCCTTCCCTGACCACATCTGAAGCTGCAACTGCTGCTGTGTGCCTAAGGTGCAGGGTGACAGCTGATCCAAACCCTTCCAAGCTCATACCCTTGCATCTTAACAAGAGCTTTTCTAAAGCTGTGGCAGGGTTTTGCTTGTGGCTTTTTATGCTGTGCATTGCAGTGCAAGCAACTGAGTCATCTTCAGTTCTCCTGTTTTATCTGGCTTTGAAATTAAGCAGCGTTGAGTAAAACATTATGCAAAGAATTCAAAGCTAATGAATGATGCTGGTTTCTTCTTTGCATACAAAGGTGTCTTGGTATAGAAGCATATGGGGTTGCTTGGGGTTTTTTCCTGATTGGTAGCAAGGTAGAAAGCTTTTGCTCCTAATTCAGCTGCTGAACAGGTTTTGCTAGCTAAGCCATGCTTTTGGAAAGCCTGCCCGCAAACTGAATAAATGGAAGGGTACAACTCTTGCTTCCAGCTGGAATTCAGAATCTTCTGTTGTGCACAGCACTTTGCTGCATGTCAGCTAGCAATTAGATGAACCACAAAACATGCTGCAGCTAAGTGAACCTGACAAACTAAAGACTTGCCTGAAGCTTCAAAGGAGAGTTGCTAGGAGGCAGATGGAAGGTTGCAGCCTAAAAATGGAATTCAGTGACTTTGCAGGATCATACCTACCCATCTGCCAGGAAAATGGGTGGGAGTCAGTGATAGTTAAGTAACAGCAGCTTTCTTCACATTGTGTTCTTTAGAGCCTTCCTGGGGATTTTAAGAGCTGCAAAAGATGAGGATTTGTAAAGGTGGTTCAGTTTCTCGAGGTTGACACACTATATAACATATGAATACAAATATATATATAGTGGACAATGTCAGGTGCTGATTGTAGATCATTACTTACTGAGTGTCAAAGTGTTTCATTCAACTTTAAAGACATTTTTTACTTCAATTTCCCTCTACCCCATCATTTATATCACCACAGAAGAAAAAAAGGGAGGAGGGAGGCAAAGAAAATGAAGCAAAGGAGCAGCCCTGGAATTAAGTATTTAATTTGGTGAGGATTGAAGAAGAAACATGAAATGTGTGTGGGTTTTGTGATTTTTATATATATATATATATATATTATGTTTGCTCCCAGGGAAATGCAGAGTAGAATCTCTGAGTTGCAGCAATTGTGGCAAATTTACCATTATGCTTTTGAGGGTTTGTCTGTGTGTAGTGTTTTGGTGGGCTGAATCAGAGGGCACTCAGATTAGGAGGATATTTCAAAACTCCATGTTGTATGAAAATAAGGAGGCCAGCGTCAAGTAATTTCCTCTTGCAAGCTGGGAACCTGTAAGTTCAATTTGGGATACATTTTCAGGATTCCTGCCCTCGTAGTTCAAGTCCTCAATGGAACAAGGGGGTTGGCCAGTTGAGAGGCTGCTTGGGAGGATAGCTCAGATGTTATATAGAGCCTTATAAGCTGCTGGGTGGGAAATGAGTTGGGGTGTCGTTACTTGAAGGGTAGTGAGTGCTTGTGGGAAGAGGTTTGCAAGTCTTGTGTAATCTGAGAGTCCCTCGCTGAAAATGCAGGGAGAAAAAGTTGGATCCCATAAGTCCCCACCTGTTTGCAATGGATCAAGTGGTAACTAAAGGGCCTAACCAGTGAGAAATGTCTGCCTTTGCTTTGTACAAGTTGTTGCATAGCACAGACATCTGACAAATACAGCAAAATCTAATTCTGAACTTTTTCTCTTAATTTTTTCTTTTTAAATTGCTTGCTTTCAGAGAGAAGTGAAGATTTTTTTATTATTATATTTTTTTCAAAGTAATGGAAAGGGTTTTGCTGACCCTATAAATCTTTGCTGTAAAGTCTGAAACTATGCATATCTTTCTGATATGTTGGGACTAGCCAAAGAGTAGAAGTTTATCGTCTGTTGTTATTACATGGACTGTATTCTTTAATTCCTACATTTAAGACATGAAAATAATTGCTTTCTGTTATAGTTCTGCTATAAGGATTAAACATTCTGATAATGGTAACTAGTGTTCCTAGGAGTTTGACTATTGCCTAACAGTAATCTGCAGGATGCAAATGCCTCAAGTTAGTTTTGCTCATTTTTAAGTTGATTTACATTCCCAGTGTTGAAAAGCTTTTTCACTGCTGTTGAGGACTGAAAGAAGAACATGCAATACATGCTCAAACATCCCCACTTTGACGAGGTGTAATTCGTCCTTAAGCAATCTTTAATACTACTTAGAAGCATCTATGCTTCTATATGGATTTATTTCAAAACCATTAAATACATGTATTTTAGGAATGTGGCAACAGAACTAAGATAATAGGTATTATGGAAGTCTAAAAAGTCTCTTGAAAACCACAGAAGCTAATTTTGCTGACTGTTGCTATCTATGTGATGTGCAATAAAACTCCTATTTAATAGAAAGAAGTGCCAACTTCCTACATGAGGGGAAGGTCTCAGCTGACAGTGCAATACCAAATCAGTCTTTCGGTAGTCATATCCCAGGTGCTTCGGGCCACACCACTGTTTTCAAGGCCTGTAGTGTCCTTAGAAGTTTGCTCCGTGTGCTTTTTGTTTTTCCTTATCTCTCTTGCTTACACAGGTGATGCTGAAAGGCGTGCTGGGGTTCTTCTGGGAATGTGGGGGTGTTTGTGGTGTTGGTTTATGTGTTTGAATGGCTGATAGGAAAGCAATATTGTTTGCTGTTAGTGTGATTTCCTGGTTAAGTCCTGCTTTTTAGGTATTCTGAGGAAAGGGTTCATAGCTGTGTTTCAGGAAGTTCTTTTGGTAACTTTCTTCCTCCCATTCAGAAATAATCCTCAGAGGGGAATGTAGTTTTGTTTTGTTTTCTTTAACGACTTATAGGAAGCCACCAGAAAAGTGATATTATTAGGATTTTGTTGTATTTTGTTTCATTTGAAGTGATTTTCATGGAATATTATTCTCCAGGAGGCCTTTGATGCCATTCTGGATATAATTTCCTTATTTTCTAATAGACTTCCATGGTATTCAAGGTGACAGACACTGATATTCCGTAAACACTGCGGCATAATGTAGCAAAATATTTTTTTGCTTCCCTGATAATATTATCTACTATGTATGTGTAGATCCAAGAGTTTCAACATGTAATTCTGCTGTTATTTCAATGTTAGAAGTTATTCATATTTCAATATGAATAGCAAAGAGCTCTGTATGTATTGATTTTTACATCCCCACTAACTGCCTCACATTTTCCGATGGGACGTGTTTTGGCCTGACAATGAATTAGATGTGTTTCAGTGAATGTGTTCTGGTTAGAACAATAAGCCTGAACAATAAAGAATGAATTGAAAAACTGTAGGGATGGCTTTGTCTTAGAGGAGTGTACTGGATCAGTGAGCCTGTTAGTCTGGTATCCAGACCCGTTGTGGCTGGTATCTGATGATTCAACAGAGGAGGGGGGTGAGAACTAAACCATACCTTAGTAACCCCTTCATGGTGAAAACCTGGGTGCTTACACAAGAGATGTGGGTTTGATTATCATAAACACTTGTAACTAATAATTAAATTGGTATCTTATGGGCGTTGTTTCATATATCTAGCAACAATACTGTCATCCCAGAGAGTCTTAACAACATGAAGGTGTGCTGTGTGTGGATGGAAAGTACTTTTTCACATTGATACTTTGCTTTTTAATCACCCTTCCCTCCAGCTTTGTGAACAGTGTGTCCCCACTTTCACCTAATACACAATGAGTTGCTCGGGAAAAAAAAAACCAGTTTTCTTTACCCACTTCTATATGTCATTCCTGCTTTTGGCAGGATCTGTACCAGATCTGAGCCTCTGTCAACTCTGTGGTTCGAGACTTGAAATAGAAATGCTCACGGATTCACCTGACACATCAATTTAGTCACAACTGAATCCTTATTCCCACCAGAAAAAAACGAAGTACTTTGTGCACATGATCAACTTCAAAGACATTGTGTCATTCAATGAGATGCAGCAATTTCTGGTCTTGAAAGGACTTTGGTTTCCTGCTGGGGTAGAGCCCTGGAGGACATGCTTCCCTCCTTTACCTCTTCTGTTTGAGCCTCTGCCTAAAAAGCGCTTGGAAAGAAAGTTTCCTTCCTTCCTATAATGAGTAGAGAGGTTTGGAAGACAGTACCTCAACTTTGTAAATGTGTTGAACTGCATTTTAACCTACTACATTTGTTTGGTGTTTGCTCCACAGTCCTCTGTCCTGACATCACCGGCTACCACTTGACACCACTGTCTTGACACCACCGGTACTGGTGGCTACTGATCAGGTCCTTGCTGTCCCCAACTGTGGGGCAACTAATTAATATAAGGGAAGTGTTTGATGCTGCCAATTTTGGAGAGTTCTAAGAAGTGGGAATCTAGATATAAAGGTGAAAACAGAGATGTCAGAGCAGGAGGGTAACAATTCTAAGAAAGAATAATAAGTTTCAAAGAATGAGGAAACTTTTAAGGAACAATAAGGTAACTTTCAGGAGAAGTTGTGGCACATCCTCAGCACAGAGATGTTAGTGCTGGCTCGTATCACTGAATGACTATCTCTTCTGCAAAAATACAAGATGGTGAAGACTTGCCTTTGCTTCTGATCCAAGAAAGTGTAAAACCAAAAGCAGTAACAATAATGTATAGGGATGAAAAAAAGTTTATTACAAACATATCAAGAACACATTGGCCAGTAATTTGCCCACTTAAAAATTTGGGCAGGTGTGGGGGAGTCTTGCCTGCCTGAACCAGAACCGAACCTGGTTTCATTTATTGATTTATTTTTACTTAATGATTACTACTTCTCTTATAAACCATGCAAATTATTCTGATTCTTGCCTATTTTTTCAGTTCAGGCTGAATTGCACTTGATGCTAACAAAGTGTTTGGTGCATACTTTGGAAAATGTTGGCACAAAATCAGGGTTTAGCTTTTTTTCTATCATTCTTGTAGACTGTGTAAACTGAGCACAGTCTGTTAAAATGAAATTTGCAAATGACTTCAGTCTCTTGCATTTAAACTCACAACAGATTTATATGCCTTCATATTTTGGGATCTTCGATATTCCTTGAAATGCTTTACAGCTTTCAAGGTTATAATGTCTGCCTGAATTTTGGCACAGCTTTGTTTTCCTAACATTTCTAACTCTTACTAAGAAACAATTAAAATGCTACTTTAAAAAAAAACCAAACCAAATCAACAAAACAACAAACAGAAGGGCAATGAATTATGGAAATGATGTGAGCATCAGTAGAGGGAACTTTTAACGCTCAGTATCTTTTGGAGGGGAAAATGACCAAACCCAGAGTCGTTAGTCTACTGACCATGTAGTATCCTTTTTAACTACTAAGCTTCTATGCAAAAACTGGAATGTGAAATACATTCTTAAAATATATTACAGAGTTTAGGAAGCCAAAGTTTTAATGAGCACAGTGACTTCAGAGGTAACTAATGCTTCTCAATTACTAACAGATTATTTTTCCTTTACATACAAAGCCACTCCCCATGAGCAGAATATAAGTTTCAGTGACACATGGAGTCACTAAAATACATGTACTGGGCTAAGTATAATATATAATAGTTTTTGCAAGCACAAAAATGTGTAATATTTTCCATTCAAGGCCTCTCAAGTACTGCAGTTTATAAGTGTGCCTGCTGTTACTAGTCATCTTAGAGTCCCCTGGCCAAAAGAGTTGCCAGTTATCTCCTTTCCAAGTTTTGGAAGGAAGGTGATGGGTTGAGAAGTCAGAAATTTTCCACAAAGTCTTGTTAACCCGTAAGAGATCACCCTGTTAATGTGATAGCTAAGTGAATGCTGGGGCTAATATTTGTGTGCTGCACCTCTTGAAGCTGCCTACACAGGAGCAATGTTGAATAGCTTAATTACAAAGAGAGTATGGTTGTGGGTTTTTTGTGTCTCTAACTCTTGCCTAAAGGGAGCAGAAAGCTCTTAGTGCAATTTGAACTAGTTGGAGCAAGGGCAGGTTTAAGTTCTTCCTCTTGTGGCTGGGCTGGTAGACTAAGGTGGCACAGTGCTGTGAATGGGTATCTTGGGCTCATGTGGGAGTTTGGACAAAATTAAGTTTTAGCACAGCTCAGGCAAACATTGTCATTAAGAAACCCCAACAAAACAACAGGAAAAAACAGTATTAAATCTCAGTTATCACATAGAAGATATTTTGGTAGGAAATGGGACTGGGGAGAGCTAGGTGTTTCATGTGAGTGAAGATTGTTTCCAGCACTTCCTAATGAATAAAATCCACGGGTCACCAAATGGTTCTTCCTTACATTAGCTGTAATAGTATTATAGTGACACACAATGTAGTTGTTGCAATTTGCAAGCAGTATTTGTTGTTTACTAATTCTGTCATGCAGAATGCATAAAGGTGAGTGGAGGTAGCATGCCAGTGATAAAATAATTACTAATATACTAATTCAGTGTTACTGTGATAATTTCAAAGTGTGTGTGGGGGGCATGGATGGAGAAATCAGAACTATGTGTTTTGGAATTGTTAAGTGGTGTAATCTGATAGATTTAGGAGAATGCATTCCTAATTTACATGTTGGTTTATTTTTATATTAGAAATTAAAAATGCATTTTGGAATAAAATAGTTATTTGGTTTTGAATTTCTTTTCATGTGGTGAAAAAAAGAGTTCTTTGCTTAATGAGAGACTTAATCTGCTGGTAAAGATAATGGAGCCTGAGGCATTTAAGAGCTTTCCTGGAGAAACATAATACCTTGCAGGGCTGGACCTGAACTGTTTCTGCCATAAGCCAGTAAATAGCAGACACAGCACATATTTGATCAAGATTTGAATAAAGGACACTGCTAAAACTGCGCCTTTTGTTTTCCTTTTCTTTCTTTACAAAAGAGAGATGAAGGAGGCTATGTGGCTTTGTGAATATAATTTTATGGCAAATATTTGATTTTAAAATACACATTTAATTTTGATCATGGATTTTGTTGTTTTATTTTTTTTTTTTTTTTTTTTTGGATGAGGTGAATTTTTTCCCTTTTTTTTCCCCCAGTACATGAGCACTAGAGAATGTCTCCTTATTAAGATATCATGAATAGCTGCACACTGTGAGTGAGGCCAAAAGGAAGTGTGGGTGAGCTGGAGTAATTGCGAACATTAGATATTGACTCTTCACTACCCCTATTCATTGTATAATTTGCCCAAATGATTTTATTCTTAAAAAATGCTAAGAATTCGTCTGATCCTTCTTCTGATGCACCATGGTCCTGCTGTTTTTTTTAACCACCACAGAAAACTCATGATGAGTCACCAAATCATTGCATTACCTCTTGACATTTTCATCATTCTGCCTTTTTTCCCTGTCTGTCTAGCAGTCTGAGTGGGGTACTTTTGTTTGTGGGGGAGGATTATGGGGGTTTTTTTGTTTGGTTTTGTTTTGTTTTTAAATTGATCTTCCTAAAGTTCATCTGTCAGACTTTGCTACTACCCATTTAGGTAAAAATGTGGAAATGAATCATAGAGCCTTTTAGGTTGAAAAAGACCTTTCAGACCAAGTCCAACTGTTGATACTGAAGACTCAGTATCTGTAATTAATGGTCTAATACTACTCCCTGCTTTATGTCACTGTAGGTTGCTAATGGTCAGGCAGGGGAGGCAAAAGGAAAAACTGGTAGAAAGGGGAAGAAACTTGTAGAAGTGGGCAGGACCCAGAAGATGATGGTCATGATAGATATGGTAGTCTTTCGGTGTGGTATGAGGGAGCTCTTGTAGTTGCAATCATTTCTAACTCTCCGCACCTCTAGGGCTGGTTAAGCCTGTAGGAAAGGCTTGAATAGGCAAGGACCAGCACTGTTGAGAGCTCTCCAACAATCAGGCTTTGTGCAGCCTTCAGGAGTCAAGATGACCATGGATTAGCATGTATGGAGATTGAAGGTGGCCAAACTTCACTGGTTTCGAAAGCATGGTGCCCAACCAAAGCTTTGTGCAATTACACAGAATGTTTTTCAGGACTGTGAAGAAATGCTTTCCATTGTTGGAAATGAGACTGCAGAAATTTTAAGCCTTCCACAGGTCATTGATGTGTTTTTTCCCTCATTTGTGGGTGTTTCCTCTTGGAGATAGGAGTTGGCCCAGGAAAAATAATACTGGTCCCTGGTCTGCTTAACTTAAATGCATTATTAAGAAAAGATGTCTGGACAGTTGAGCTTTTCATCTTTGTTCAAAGAGATCACTCAAGAAGCACAATTTACAATGTGGAGACCAATGTTTCACGTTGTGTATTTCCTAGCTCCAAGTCAGATGGATGCCAAAAAAATGTGGTAGAAAGCAGCTGAGTCCTCTGACTTTTTCCCCTCTTCTGAAAAATGTTTTCAAGCTGTAGACTATGGAGTTGCACTCCTCACCATGGCCTACCAGGACAGTATCTTCTATTAAAACAGCATCCATATAACAATAATTTTCAGGATCGAATTAGTGTATAACTGTTTGGAATGCGTATTTTCTGCAGTCAGTGAGCTAATGCTTTCAGAGCTCTTGTATTTCAGGTAACTAACTTAAATGTTCTCCCCAGTGCTGCTTTACATTCTCTTGCTATTACCTGTGAAAGAGTGTATAGGTGTCTCCTGTGTGACTGGTGGCTATTTACCATTCACAATCTTAGGTGAAACTTTTCTTGCCTATTCCTGGTTTGATCTGTGCAACTCATCCAGTATCTCTGAAAGTTAGGTGGCTCACTATCTAGTCACTACTAGCTGTGGTGCTGTTGACCTGCCCATTTATTTTAAGCTGCATCCATAATTATTGAGTGAAAGATTTACGGAAACAATGTGAAGCTGGCCACAGTTTATCTTCACTTCTTAAAATAACACAGATACCTCAGAGAGTGGCATGATCTTTAGTGACATTTTAATTCTGTTGGCACAGTCTGAAATAGCCAGCTGGGGCATCACAGGCAGACTTCAGTTTTGGAGCCTTACAGATACCATCTAAATGCCAAACTTTTGAGCAGCAAAATAATGCATTTATATATAGATTAAACATGGAGTAATCAAAGTGCCTCACAATGCATGCCAGTAATTGTGAACAGCTGCATTAAATAGCTGTTAAAACTACTCCATGCCCCAGAATGCATGTATTTCGTCCAAATATTACCCATGGGTGTATCTGTATGTTTGTTTTGAGAATACAGAGAATCATTTGGGATGCATTCATCTGAGGAGATTGGTCCCTGATTGTATCCTGTCAAGAGAGTAGAAGGTATAAGCAGACTCAGACATTTAAAAAAGTAATCCAGCTCCAGTCTCACGCAGCAAATGAGCAGTATCCTGCTCCAAGGATCTTTGCTGTGCTGTCTGAAAACAAGCATTGCTTTAACAAATTTGTATAGTGTCTGAGTGTACAGTGTCTAGTACTTTGCAGTGCTACCTCCTCACAGGTTTTAGGTGTACCTGCAGAATAAGCAGTGCCGCCATAGAAATACCTAATCCTTTATTTCAGCTTGATTGCTATTCACTGTATACTGTGTTTGGCTGCTCATTATTCTGAAGGGGAAAAAATGCTTTAGCCAAACCTTTAGCTATTTTACAAGGGAGTAGGCAAGAGTACTGAAGGGCAAGGCACTCTGATGTATGAATATAAGTGGTCCATTGCCATGTGTTAGGACAACTCTCTGACCCTTTTCCATGGAGTCAGTAATCTAGGCTCTGTGAGGCGTTTATCAGAAGAGGTAATGGTAAGTTTAGATACGGAAGAATCACAATTTTTTTTCCTTGGAAGGATTGCTCCTCTCTTAGCAGGTAATAAATTACTTCTGAAGTTTTGCTCACTTTGATTTTATGACAGCTATAGTAGTTGTATTAGAGCAGGCCTGGCCTGTGTGGGCAGCCTGAAAATGTTACGTTCAATTCACTGAGAAAGTGAGACCCTTTAAGCTGTATGTACCAGCAATTTAATCCAGTGACTGGACAGGATTTTATATGGTATGAGGGCATGAAACACTCAAAGCTCTCTTCTCCAAGTGATTGAATACAAGATTGAGAGGTGTCAGCTCTTAATTGCAAAAATCGTTTAGTGTTTTGGGTGGCATATTTTTGTTAAGAAATACATAGCATTGCTGCCTGCAAAACATATGGCGAATTTCTCATATGACTGAGATAACAGAGGTAGTTTGTTCACTTTCTTTGTGTTTGTTTTCCTACAAGTTCCTTTATTTTACATTTACTTGTATAGCACAAGGTATTTGTTTTGTCCTTATTATTTTAATTTAAAAGCATTAAACATAGGATGATTTAGAGGTTAGAAAATTGAAGGTGACTTTATCATTATGCTGTAACAAACCAGTAGCAAAATGGAGAAAGTCTTGGAGGTGCTTTAGCCTCCTCTAGTATGCCAGTGTATAGCTATGAAAGTAATTGGTATTAACAGCTAATGTTATTCTGTAGCTGTTGTTGAGGCGTGTTTTGTGCCCGTTGGTGTCTGAAGGACTGGAACATGAAGATGTAGAAATTCTTTTACCATGATGGAAACCAGTCGTGTCATCATAGTTGTTCTCATGCTGTTTGTGTCATGTTCCCCTTGGGTTTTTATTACAGGATGCCTCCAGCAGCCTCCAGTTCAACTGCAGAAAGTTATGTCATGCAGAGGAGACCACATGTAAAGCTGTCAAGGTCTCAGGCTAGAAAATACAGGGGAAACCTGTGCCTCTGCGTGAGAAGCTTCACTTTGGAAGCCTGATGTGCTTCATGTGCACTGTAATTTCCAAAGGAATACAGCAACACGGATCTGACTGTGTTAATAATTTATAAACAGCCTGATTAAAATCTCCTTGAGGCAGTCATGACTGTACTGTTTGTAGTGATTTGGAACACTGATAAATTTATTTCCCCCCCATACTAATTATGTAAAGATAAGTGTTAATAGGAAGATAACCGGAAAAGCAAGAAAATTACAACCCCCTGCAAATATTAAGCAAAACTTTCTGGCTGCTGCTTTTGAGTCTGCAATGCTCGTGTGAAGTCAAATGCCCATTGAGCTCAATAATTTCCTAAGACTACCAGAAGGACAGCGAGCTTGAAGAATAGCAGTTTGACCCAGGTCCAAAAGTTTTCTGATCAAATAGTTTCTAAAGCCCTGTTGATTTACTTCCCAGAACCTGAAAGTAGCCTTGGGATTTGGCAGTCTCTCGGTAGTCATGCGTGAGAAGTGGTGCTTCCTGCACTCCTGGCCAAGTCTAGATAAATGGAAAAGCTTGCACTCAGGAAAGTTGAAACATTTCTTAGTTTATGACTGTTCTTACCTGTGAACTTGAATAGTATGTGAATATATTGGAGAGTGAAACTTTTGTCACCTTTTTCAGAAGATGTGGGGGATTGTATTTGATACATAATCTGGATTGAGTGACATGTCTAATGGCATTTATTTAAAATCTTCTTTTGAAAATTGGCTTAATATTGTTTCTGTTATGCCAGTATGAAGAATGGGTTCTCTTTTCTATGGGTTCCCTATGGCTCAAAATCTGGTAATGTACAGGCAGTTTACCTGACTCAGTGATGCCCAGGTCCATCCCACCTCAGTTCACTGTGTAATCTGTGTCATTTATCCCTTCGTAAACACTCATCTGATTGTTTGAGTGCCACAAGTGATGTTACTTGTCTCTATTTACACTTTTGTTTTTCAAATACACAATGTGCCCTGCACCTGTTGCTTGCCTTTGAAAAACACGTCTCTCCGATGTGCATGGTTTATGATGCTAACTTGCAGGCATTCCTCAATTATAAAAGCATATGTGATGATCTGTCAAGGGACAGTTGTCTTTAAATGGATTAAAAGAAGCTTACACAGTTTAAATGTGGACTCTGCCCCTCATGCTGAAAATAGTTCAAGATAGCTTGAACTAGCTAAATAGTATATTTAGTACTTATGCAGGTAACTGTTTTCTTGATTTCAGATAGTTAATTTTGCACCTCTGTGAATGTGCGTTGTAAAGACTAGAAAAAAAACTAAGGTAAATGGGTGAACTGAGCGGTGTTGTTAGATAAACTGTTCCTAAGCATCAACTCACAGGAAAAAAAGAGACACTCTGTAAAGCAAAGCTGTCCTCTGACATGCAAGATCATCTCTCAGCTGTTGAAAATCAAAATTGTAGTGTCCTGATGCATCGATAAGGCTTTTGCTACCTTTTCCTCTCGTAAAGAGTGGGATGAAACTATATTAATGTTTGGCTGTTTAGAAAATGAATGTCTTACTGAAAAATAGTGGTAGTATCATGAAAGCATAACAGCATGAAAAAAATGGGATGTTTGGTAAGGCTGGGAAAAGCAAGCAGGTTTTCAGGAATACAGGTCTGAAACAAAGCTAAATAAAAGTTGAGAGCCATTACTAAGCAAGTTTAATTAGATAGGCGTCTGTTACGTCACCTAAGAGAAAGGTAAATGATAGTGGCAGAGTTAGACATCTATTAATAGCTGAATTACACAGCTGCACTGTTTCTGGGCTCTTTTTTTTTCCACCCAGTTTTGCAAAAATTACTGCTTTTGAGAAATTCCAGGGTATTGTCAGTAGGAAGTCATGTCTGTGGCACAGAACCACAAAACCCCATGAGGTAATAAAAACACACATTGTGCCTGTCAAACATTGCTCACTTGAGTCTTGCATTACAGCTGAAGTCTGTTTGCAGCATTGTGAAAAATCTCAACAGGTTTTGTGACCATCAGATGTTTTGTGTCTGTTTTGCATCAGTGATTAGTTGCCACAAAAGCAGTTAATTGCTTCATATGCTGTGAGCATGCTGTGAATGTTATCCCTAAGTATTTAAGCCCAGAAGGATAAAAGCTACTTTTTCTAAAGCGAGACTGTGGGAAGAGAAAACTCTTCAATTAGCTGGATCAGGCTCAGTCAGGTGGGCTTATTAATGTTTCTTTTCTTTCACCATTGTTGCAAACAACAGAATTGCAGTGCTCTGCATTATGCACCTTTACTTAATCAGTGTTAGCTTTTCCAGTAAACTGGTTCCTTGTCTGTTTTGTTGACTACATAAATTAACTATTTGAGGTCACTGCTGCTTTTAGGTTTTTTTTTTTTCATGCTTAGCTTTTGCAGGAAACAAAATAACTTCCAGTTGCAGCTTGTACTCTGGCAGCTGCTCTTTGACTTCGCTTTCCCTTAAAGGTGTGGTGAGACCTGTTGGCCAGGCTAACTTGAGGTCTTCTAGATGCAATAGTTGGAGGTTTTCTCATAAGATTTTTTTCGAATTGAAGTTGTTAGATATCTAAAGCTATAGTAGACAGCGGTTTCGAGGCATAAATAGCTCTTCTCAGCACATTAGACCTGTGATACATGCTGTTAAGCTAGTGACCTTAAATACACAAGCATATAAACAATACACGGAAATGATAAAGGTCAACAAAAGTGAGGACCTGTAGTAGAAAAGTTAACTTCTTCTGGCAAGTGCATGTTCATTAAATGGATCCTGTAATAATTTTGTAAAATGGTTTATAGTGCTTCAGCTCTGCTGTTCACAGCCACTGCCACCTGTGGTAGTGTCCCCTCTAAACATGCCTGCTGCAGTGAAGACTGGTGCAGGTGTGTGCTGGCTGCAGTATCGCTGCAGTGGAAAGGCCTTGGTTGTCCTGATGGCAGTTTGCCAGTCAGGCCCTACACTCATGCACTTCAAGGGTGGATGTTCATCCCTTGCTACTGGGGTGGTGTGGGAGAGAGGAAAGTGGTGTCTGAGGGGCCAGATGGGAAAGAAAACTTGCTCATTTGGTGGTGGGTCGTACTCAGGAGTCAAACAAATGCTAAAGAGTGTTCCTGACCTTAAGAAGAAGAATTAAACCCACATCATATCCTATGAAAACCAGTGGAATTCATCCTTTTAGATGCAGGTAGCATCATGCTGCATTATTAGTGACCTCTGGCTTTTCTGGAACATTTCCAGGCTCAGCAATTTTCCTGACAGTCATGCAGTTGCAGCAGGTTCTCTGCAAGTCCGCATAGTTGAGATGATATACAGCTCTAAATGCCACAGATGGAAATTCAGAAGTTATAGTCTTAGGTTGCTCATACCGTTCCCATATCATCATTAAGTCATTAAGAAGTGGGAAGTGTGAGAAAGCAGCTGGGATTTGGCCAGAACTGCCTACACAGTGCTTCTGGGCTCTGTATGGGTGACACCACTTCCCGCCATGCTGGTGACCTAGTGAGGGACATGGGTCTTCTTTGGTATTGTTGCCTGACACCTCAAAAACAGTTTTGGTCTTATTTGGTTAACTACATTTCCCATTTTTTCATGTAGCTGTGGATAGGTGAGCTGCTTCATAGAGGAGGGATATGCCTAGCACCCATAAGAAGTAAAATGTAATAATCTAACATCTCTCTAAATGGCCAGATTCTTTATTTGAGAGAAAAAGTAGTTGTACAAACACTCGTTCATAAGCATGAGCTTAAGGGGGGGAAAAAGTAAAAATCCATAATAAGGATATGTTTGGGACTGGGGAACTGTGTCACGCAATCCCAGTTAAAATAGATATGACTGCACTTTTAAACTTATTTCTGCTGTGTTTTAAATAAAGGAGGTAATCCCTGGAAGTGTTTAAGGCCAGGTTGGATGGGGCTTTGAGCAACCTGGTCTAGTGGAAAGTGTCCCTGCCCATGGCAGTGGTGCCATATCTGGATGATCTCTAAGGTCCCTTCCAACCCAAACCATTCTGTGATTCTAATGTAAACATTGTGGAAAGCACTGGAAAAAAGAAAATTAGTGTTTAGCTTTCAATCTCCTAAATTATTGCCTAGATTTGATGACAGACTGAAAATATGAAGTTGGCTTTGAAGGACTGACTAAGTCCAAAAGTCATTTAGGCTTCTGCTTTTTATTAAGATGACTGTTTTTAAAAGGTAGCTTGCTGTGTTAGGATTAGCATCTAGTAAGCACTTCTAAAGAATATCAGATGAATAAATTCCACTTTATTAAAAGCCTGGGTATAGTTGTTTTGTCTTGTTTCTTGCACTTAACAGTTAAGCGGGTACTGTTACGTAGCAAGACAGCTTTAGGAAAACTTTTATCAATGAAAATATTCAGGTTATAACAAAGTATAACTGATAAAAACAACCTCCATTACTGAAGGCAATGTAAAGGAGATCTTACATACAAGCCATTATTTTTCCTATGGCTTGTGAGTAACCAAGGATTTGTGAGGTGGAATTCCTGCTTATCAAACTTGATCATATAGACGTACTGAGCTACCATTTGTATATAGGCTGCTTTTTAACTTTTCTAGGACAACTGACAGTGATATGCCGTACAGGATTGTAAGGCACAGGCCATACTTGGTACTGGGAGTGCTTTACCTGTTTAGGCTTTGATCAGGTGAGTCATGGTCAAGTACAGACTGACCTGTTTCCCATGTCCAGTGCTGGCCATATGCATAGGCTCTCCAGGTTTCTAAACCTTCTTTCTCGTGGAAATAAAAAGCATGTTTTGAAAAGTCTGGCAGTCAGAAGGTGAGATGAATTCTCCCATTATTTTTTCCTTAGCTTTTTACTTGGGTTTTGGTTTTGTTTTAATAGAATAAAATATTATCTGCCTGCACTTAAACTCTCTTTACAAATGCATTTGGTAGGTTTGCCACAGACCACAGGAATGAGACTATGAGCAGTGGCCTTTGGGTGGTCTTGAAAACAACTAATCCTTTGTGGGTAGCAATACCAAAGCAGAGGGCAGCTTGTTTCTCTCCTAAAATGTCAGCAATGTTTATTTTAACACATAATGATGAAATCCTGGACCTTATTTAAATTTAAGAGGAGGGCATAAGTTTGATTTGGCCAAATATCAAATAGTCAGTGAAGCAAGAACATAATTTTTCTTGCTTTTACCTGATGTAGTGGTTTATCATAATCTGGTGTGCTGGGGAGCACGAGGATGTAAGGGTATTATATAATGTATAACAACAGTATGTATAACAACAGTAAAATGCTGACATGCACATGAAATTGGTTCTCCCTCTTTAAACTTACTGAGAATGTAGAATCTGTTGAAGGTGACTCATGAGCTAATATTCCCAGGCTAAATATAATGAAGGTGTTAAGTATTATCTCGAGGTATTATTCTGTCCAGAAATAAATACCGATATTCTGGGCATATTTCATTAAACATACCTCATCAAAGAGCATCAAGCCCAAAAGTTATAAACTGGTTTAAGTGGTTCATCTGACTGAAGAAATCCTTTTCTGAAATTTCACATAGAAACAGAGCATCTACAGAAACTCTCTTCAATATTTTGTTAGTGCTGAGACAACTGTGCCTTACACTGTTTGCATTTTATTGTTTGAATTATCGCAAGTTTACAGCATGTATTTTGTAGGGTAAGAGAGAGAGAATGTGTTTTTTATGTAAGAATTAGTTTGCAGAATAAGATGTTTGTACCAAGACTCCTGGAGATATATGGTATCTGAGATACGATTATGCATCCCATCTTGTCTCCTGTATCACTGGTTTGAAGTTGCCATTTGCTCCCTTCAGCAAGCAGTCAGTGCTGATGTCTGCATTGTTTGATTGTAATTAACATTGCCATATTTGTCATAATTTGGTATGTTCAGCTAAATGAAAACTACCTTAGTAAACTAGAAGAAAGAGAATGACTTAATAAATAACATGTTGACAGTCATTTGCTGGGATGTTAGCAAGCATGATGACTGGAGTATGGCTTTGAAACTATTGATGTGTTTCTTAAGGCGAAAGAAAAAGTAATCTCATTTTTGCAGTGGCTGCAACAGATTCCATCTCTCATTGAGCAGTACTTAATGATAATCTTGCTACCTCTGCTTTGCCATGCATTGGCAAAAGTTTGCAGTCTCAAGGCCATGGATGCTTGTCCTGGCAAGATTGCTGAAGTGCTGATTTACTGACTGGTGTTGCCTGGGGCAATGTGTATGTTTCTATAAAACTGTGAGAAACGTAGTCGTATGTTATATTACTGTTTGTAAGGCAGTCATTTCTGATGCTGTGTAAGTTGCAACAAGAAGCAAGCTGAAGAATGTTTTCGCTTTTCTGTTTTGCTTTTCTGTTGAGCCAGAGCAAGGTTGGTAAGAAATGAATTATGTGTGTGACAGAGAAGGGCCTTTGGGTCTAAGGAAAAAAAAGAAATATTTGGATTAGATTTTTTTTTCTGGGCTTTCAATTACATCTGCATTTGTTTTTGTTCAGATAACCCCTGGTGAAAGTCATGGCTTGTTATATATGTTAAACATTTTCTGCTTGTCATCTGATTTCCAGGAGTTGGCTAATTTATGAAAAGCAATTCATTTAGCTTTCTCCCCTGACAACTGACTGCTCTCTAGAAATACAATGAAGCAAACAGAACTGTAGGCTACAATGGCAAAATCACTAAAAGATCAGGTTTTGGGAAGGAAGACCTAACCAGTGGATTTTGAGGGCATAGATTCTGCTGCCAAAGCCTCTATTGTGGTTGATCAGCTGGGAAAAAGGAGTTAGTTTTGAAAATGAGATGTGGTGAAAAAGATTCATTTCTTTTTTTTCTTCTTGTTTTCTTCTTAGAAAGATTCAGTTCAGAACAACAGATAAAATTTTGTGGAAAATCATCCAGCATCGCCTTCATTTGGTGGACATGGCAGTGTTAGGTTCAGGGTTGGACTTGATGATCTTTTCCAGCCTGAAGGTTTCTGTGAAGGTCTTGCAGATTTTTGTTGTATCTTGCACCAGAGTTTGAGCAATTCTGTTGAATTTCGTGTGTACTTTTCTATTTTTTTAATATGGGTGAAATACTTGGAATGAATAAAAGGGGAATTTAAAGAACGAATAGTTTTTGCTGGGCATATTGCTTCCAGCAAAGAGCAGACCAATTCATTTTCCTAATAAGGCTGTGCTGGATGTTGGAATGTTTTGAATTGCATTAAATGTCATGAAAAGCATTCATTGGAGAGGAATGGCTTGTGGTATGTTTACAGAGCAAATTTGATCACTTTTGGTCGAAATGAACTGTTTACACAGGCTAAATATAGCACTTTTTTTCCTCAAAAAAGAATAAATGACTTTGATGTAGAAGCCTGTGCAAAAACTTTGTGCACTTTCGTTTTCAGTATTAGGCTGTCAGTAAATGTTGGCCGCTGCTTGTATTTTTGTCTATTATAATTTGTATGAAGCTTGAAACTGTAACCATTTATCAAGGTCTTTTGTGTAAGTTGTTTATAATAAGCATTTACAGAGAGCATTTATGTCTTTGCTTTGTTTGTATGTGGTTGAAAATATTGCATAAACTAATATACTGAACTGTTAGTTTTAAAACATTCAGAAAATATCCTGCTTTTTTTAGTAATAACAGAGCAAGTGTGTCATCTCATTGTGAAAGCCTTTATCATCAGTTATTATACATTCAATGTGACCAAGCCAGCATGAAATCCTAATATGTTTAATTGCTAGGTGGCAGGCAAAGTGCTAACAGCTAAGAAATTATGCAAGATTATGCAGTTTAATTATTTTTTTTTCTATGCAATTTGATAGTATCTATCAAAACCTTAAGGGAGATAGCCCTGAAGGAAGTATTTTCTTAAATGGCTGTTGGGTGTGTTTTGCTCTCAAGCTTGCAGTGAGCATTTCCTTCTGTACTGTCTTGTCTAACAGCGATGCATTTTTCACATTCAGAACTTGGTGTCTGAGTTTGCTGGGTGAGCATTTTCTTTATATGATACAGGATAAATCACAGATTTCAGTCTGATTATGATCTGAAGTCAACAAGGCCAAGTTAAACTGTTTGAAGTATGTCTGGGACACACAAATTAATGTCCTTGTTTCAAGTATGTTTAGGGGAAATAAAGTAATGTTATGTTGTCTGACTCCAGTGTTAAAAGAACATTGGGAACATTTCAGCCTCTTTTTTTTTCCCCACCCTTTTTTGCTTCTTTTTGTGTGATACTTTTGAAGATGAATTTTAAAGAGTATGTCTTCAGATCATCTGGACATAGTGGTTTGAAGTATTTTTTGCTCAGTGCTGTATTGGTGAATGCAGAGCAATTTCATCCATTGCAAACGCAAACTTGATTTTTGTAAAAACAAAATAATATTTAAGTATGTTCCTTTTATGAGACTAAAACTTCAAGGTCCAGCATTAAGCAAAGAGATTTTTTTTTCCTAAAGCATAAAATATGGTCGTTGACTTGAATAATGAATGTCTTTCTACTTCTTGCTCTTATATCTGCTTGATCAACACACAAAATGTTCCAAGTTATTGTATTAAAAAACATCTTAAAATATGGAGTGAGATGCATGTTTCCTTCTAACTTAAAAAGAAAGAAAAGTTTCTGTATGTATTGGCACTTTTTTCTTCTTCTTCCTTCTGTTGCTGCAAATTGACAACTCTGCAATTAGGAGTGATTAATGATGCACCCTAGTGCTTTGAAGGGCTGGAGGTCAGTCTTCTTATAGGCAGCATACCCTGTGGGAAAGGAGAGAACAGACCTGTTCCTCAGTGCAGACAAAACCCCCTCTCTGTTGAGAATTACTGTTGATGCGAACGTAATGTGTATCAGCAGCAATGCAAAAATGGTGAAGGCAAAGTGCATAAGGTGACCTTCTTGTGGTGGATTTTTTTCCTTTTTGTTTTTTCTTTTCCTGAAAACATAGCATGTAGTTTATATGTATCTTCTTTTTTTGTAAATTAGCTACTGACCCTGCAACAGGTCTGGGGCTGGGGCTGCAACAGGATTGCTGTTGTTGGAATCTGAGCTCTCCATGTTTTCCTGGTAGAAATAGGAGAGCTGATAGGTTTATACAATAGAGGTGTTTTCAATTGTAGCATCTGTTAGCTGATCTCCAATTAAACAAATGTTTTTGTCTCCCTGCCACATTATCTTCTGGAACTGGGATTCCAGCTTCAGTTCCTCAGAACCTTTTTTAGAAGATTTGTCGGAAGCTGTAGTTGTTCAGGCAGGATATGATTGCTGGTTCTTGGATCATTAAGGATGCCAGCTCTTATGAGCAGCTACCAAATATGGCCAGAAATGTTTTGAAATGTGGCAAGAAGCCACTTTTCTACCAGAACAGCATGAAAAGAGTCAAGTGTATCAGCAGCAATATTTGCAGACAAAATGTTAGTGTGTCAGTGGTTGGTTTATTTATTTTTTGTTTAATTTTGTGTATGTATCTATTTTTACATATTAGTATATCCAAATCTGAAAAAAAACCAAAATAAACCCAACTATCAAGTGAGGTGCCTTTGTCTGTAACATAATTGTCAGTTCACTTCAGGTATAACAGAATTTGTCAATTCTTTATCATATTAATCCTTTCCATTGTGATACTTCCTTTCCTTCCCACCATCCCATAGTAGTTTCAATGCACCCATTGTTTGGAAGAATTTTTTTTGCCGTGTACTGTGGAGTTCAAGTGACATTAAACTTACCCTTGAAGACCAAAGGCTGTGCAAAAAGTTTCTGTGTTTTTTAATTTCTGAAGTCCTTCAAAAGGATTTTGTTGTTGTTCTAAAAGGAAGCCATCTGATATAAGCCTGAATAAAGGTTATGCACTATTTAAAATGCAATTTACTTGACTAGAGCTTTTGAGTTACATGACATAGCGTCTTATGAAAGGAAGGAAAACAATAAGCAAATTAGTCTTCTAACTGGTGATAGGGTATTATGAATTTATAAATAAAGTATTACTTGATGATAGATGCTAGAGTTCCTAACACTGTATCTGCATAAATTAATCCAGTTTGGTTTTGCCTTTTCCTTGTGTTAACAACGTTGTAGGTTTAACTTGAATACTTCTGTTTCCTTTAGAGGAAACAAAATGTGATGTTTTATGTATCTGTAATGACATGATTTGGAAGAGGAAAATGCTTAAACATTAAAGAACTTTGTTTTTTACACTTATACGTATGCTTTTTCTGTTACAGAGTGTCTTCTGTGCAAAAACCCGATATTGTTCAGGTACCAAAGGTATGTATATCACAACCAAGAAATGCAGCATGTGGTACTAACTGTTACCCCTCTGTCACATCCTGTTGTTGATAAGCAGTCATTCAAACTTTCCTTTCAATATAACATGCTTGATTTCCATGCCTTATATTAAGAGCATTGCAGCATTTGAATCTGAGTGATCCCTGCCCACCCCCCAAAAAAGGAGAACCATAACTAAGAGACCTGACAGATGGTTATTAAAAAAGAAGAAAAAATGAATATTTTCTTTCAACTCTCAGAACATTATATAGAAAGATATTGTTCAAGTTCTTTCTTTATTGTTAAGGGAGAAATGTTAGCAGGGTTTTTTAGTGATGGGTTTTGTTGGTTTTTGTTTTGGTTTTTTTGTGTTTTTTTTTTTTGTTTGGGTTTGCTTTTGGTTAGTTTTTTGGAGGATGTTTTTGCATGGGTTTTTTTTGCTGTTTGTTTTTTTTTTTTTTTGGTGTTTTTTGTTTGGTTGTTTGTGGGTTTTTTTTGATTTTTTTGTTTTGGGGATTTTTCAGTGAGGACTGAAATCTTCCTTTGTATTTGGAGAAAGCTTATCTAAATATTAAAGTTTGAGAGAACAGTTCCCCTCACTTTGCTTAAAACCCTGGGGAATTATCTGTTCTCAAGTGCTTCTAATGTTTTGTTCTCAAGCAAATCCACCTTTTGGATAAGAAGGCTGTTTGCAAACCTGAAATTGCTTACAAATGGCCTGTGCATGAAAATCTTCTCCAGTGGACATAAATAATTTATAGTATATTATTGCTTTGCTGACTGTGATTTGAAAGACCACAGTTTGGGAACCACCATGGTAAAATATAGTTCTCAGAAAAAAAAAGTGGTGGTTTTTTTGAGTGTTTTGATCTGACAAGGGTATATGAAGATGTTGAGGCTCATTGATGGAGTGCAACTGGAGAAGCTCGCTGAGTCTTGAAGCACTGGCCGCTAATAAGTGAGCTCCAGGGCTCTGGTTCTGCTCTTAAGGGCCATATCAACAGATAAATACATACAGTGTGTGTGTGTACACACACCCATGCTGTTTGTTTATGGGGAACGTACATATCTCAAGTTGGGTTTGAGAGGTGGAATGTGGATTTTATAAAAAGCCACTGATTTGTTCCACATGAGTTTACCCGGTGGGTTTTACAGTGGAGTGGTTCTTCAGTTTCTCTTGAATTTGATTTGTGGGGTGTCTGTTTTGGATAAGATGAGAGGAGTTATCATCATGGGATTGCATATTGACTGTGCATGCTTGGATCATTCCCTTTCCTAAACGCATGGCTTGTTTTCTTCCATGCACTTCATGGCTGCAGTCTCAGTAAAGCTTGCTTCTGTGCTTCTTGGTTTCATGCTAGGTGGGTTATCTCCCGTGAGAGCAGTGAATATCCCTGCTGAGGAATGTGCATGCGTTTGGCGTGGTTTTGTGTGTTTCTTTTTTGTTTTTCATCTCACATAGGGAGAACCTAAAGAAGTAGTTAAGCCTGTGCCCATTGCCTCTGCTGTTGCACCCAAAGTCACTGCCACGGCGAGTGTGGCTTACAATAAGACACCGAGGCCATTTGGAGCCGTAACCTCTTCCAAAGTCACCTCCATCCCGTCACCATCCTCCGCCTTCACCCCGGCCCAGGCAGCTGTCGCCCCGGCCCCGTTCGCTGTGCCTGGACTGCATGTTAACGCCAAGCCTAACGCTGAGCAGAGCTCACCGGTGCTGAGCGCTGCTAAACCTGCAGTTAATGTCCCACGGCAGCCCACCACGCACAATGCCGGCCCGAGCGCCTCTGCTGGCGACGGCACCCAGGATGTAGCCGAGGGGCAACGACGCGGATTCAGAGAAAACCAGGGGGAGAGTAAACAGCAAAATGGGTAGGTGGGATTTCTTTTTGCTGTGAGGGTCTTTCCTCACAGGAAAAAATCTGGGCTTGTTTGAGGGCTAAGTCAAACACAGCTTGGAGGAGGAGTCACTTCGTCCTCAGAAGCGGATCTCTGAGGGAAGGACTTGTGTTTTAAAAGGGATGCTTTGAGGGGTCAAAGTGATGGTTTTTCTCTGGAGTGACATACCAGTTTATAGAGTGTCACAGCTAAATTGAATCAGGATCACGAGGTGCTTTATATAATGAGTTGCATCACTATGTGTTCTGGACCTTACAACAAGCCCAGTGTTAATTTCAATGTCTGTATCTATCTCACTGTGCATTTTGACTCTTGATACAGTGACTGAAAGCAGCAGGCACTCCGAAATGCAAGAGTGGTCTGTAGGTAGGTGCTGTGATGGCCAGGAATGAGATGCTCTGAAAGGACCCAGCAGGACCAGTGGAGAGAGGTCCCAGGAGGGAGGCAAAGGGACAGATGTCACATCACTTCTCTGCACACATACGCAAGAACATGTGAGAAATTTTTAAGATGCGTTCAAGGAAGCCAGCAGGGTTAGGCAGATTTTTTTGTAGCATTATAATATTTCAACTCTAAATGTTGCCTTTATCCTAAAAAAGAAATAAGAGTTTTAAAATTTGAGTAACTTTCATATTCAGATAATTGTTTATGTTAAAGCGATAGTGGAGACCTAACATTTAGGGGACTGTAAGGCTGCATAAAAGGCTTACACTGTATAGTGTGTAGCATCTAGACAAGTAAACAAAGATTAGTAAATTAAACTGAGCCCAGCAGCAATCCTGGGCACTCAGACATGCAGTGCCGCCCTGTTTCAGCATCATGCTTTTGGCAGGGGCCATCTTGGGCTCCTCCAGAAATTCTTGGACAGGGCTTGGGAGCTGTAGTGCCTTAGGGACTGGTTCCCAGCGGCTGATGTGCTGTGGGGAGAGGAGGAGGCTAGGCAGGAGTGGTCCCATGCCAGTTGGCCTCTGTGCCCAGCAGCAGTGTCCAGCAGATTGAATTAAGTAATAAGAAGGGCTGGAGGGGAACTATAGGTTTCTCTTCAATCTTGAGAATGTAAAACCTGGGCATAAAACCTAAAAGCTGTCATTACTGTTTCCCATCCCTCAAAAGAAAGTGGCTGTAGGAAAAGGCTTAGTGCTTCTCTTGTCTGGTATTCGCTCGATAAAGTATATAAAGAACCCTACAGAAAGGTAAACATCCACATCAACTGAAATACAGCATAAATTGCAGTTTCAGTTGAGCGTCTCATGGGAGGGGAAACTTCTTTAGGTACCTATTCCCTTTATATTGTGGTATGAATGTTTTCCATATGTGGACTTGCATAATGCAGTCTGTATGCATTTTATATCACACTGTTGTCATGGTAACTTCCAGCCCTTTCTTAAACAGGTGGTGGCAGGAGTCCACACCACTGCATAGAAGTGGGATGAAATTGGGAAAACCCAAGGACTTGCTTGATGCTGGTCGACTTGTTGAATTCACTTTGGCAAACCATCTCTTTATCTTTCCAATAATGTTGTTTTAGCAAATAACCGTATGAGGAGTATTTAAAAGCAGTCATTAGTACTGAAAAAAAGGAACAATAGCAGTAAAACTAAGTCTCCTAGAGGAAAGTGCTGGAAGTGTGGAGTAAGCACTTGACAATTAAGATAGAATGACTGGATGAGAGCTGTTTTGTGCCCTACCTTATGGTTATGAGATGAATAATACCAGCTGAAGAGTATCACAGCTGACAGGTGAAGAAATCCCTGTTTTGCTGCTAACCTTCCAGATCTACTTTGGGAAAGCTTGAAAATGTTCAAAATTGTAAAAACCTACTTTATTTTGCCACCTTTCTTTCAGTAGTGTATTTGGGCTTGTCAAACTAAGGCAGAAAACAATAAGCTCTAAAGTGGTTATACTGGTCTGCCATTATACTACTTATTTTACTTAGACAAATAGGATTTCTACAACGATGTCTATCTCCCTCCCCATTTAAAATGGAATCAGTAACATTTATGAAATATCAGAAACATTGAAGTTTGGAATAATTAGGCAGTCTGAAATAAATTCTATTTTGCTTCTGTGTTTTATTTTATTCGTTTTCTCAAAAAAAAAAAAAAGTGGGGGGGAGGTTTGTATCTTGTTCATAGCTTTGCTGAGCAAATGCAGTTCTTCTGACGTGCACCTTGTACTCAGAATTTCTCCTCTTCCTTCTGGCTTCCCTCAACCCATATTCAGGATATAAACTATTTGTCCTCACTTCAGAATGAGGAAGGAAGTTTTGTTTCCCTCGTTTAGTCCTGGCTTAGAAAGAAAGCAATTTGCCTTTGTTAGGCTGTGTGCAATTATGCTTTATTTAAAACCTTCTTGCCAACTCTTGCATGAAAAAGTGCCTGCTGCTTTGAACAGGTAAGAGGTTGACAGATTTCACTCAGTTTAAGCTCAGCTGGGCTGATTTTTTTCCCTTGTAGGTTTTCTTGATGGTTCTGAGTTTGAATTACATGGTATATGGCTTTACCAGAGCTTGGATTTGGAAACTCCTGTAATATTTCAAGGAGCAAAGAATATGTTAACACATCAAATACTTTTTTTTTTTTCCCTTGCAGATAACAACAATGATAAAGTTAGTATCGACAGCACTCGAGTTGAATTATGGTCATTTTTCCTGTTGGTATAACCAGCATGTATTGTTGTTTTCAAAAATTATAACTCTTAAAGTTTCATATTTAAATTTTGCACAACAGCTTCAGCTCTTTTTTGTAACTTCTTAGTGCAGTAAATGATTTTGTCTGCATTTGACATGATGTGATCTTGCTTTTCTCAGTGTGTTACATTTTGCAGCTTTTGGAAAATTATTATTATTATTTATTTTTATTATTTTTGTGTGGTGTTTGTGTGTATTGATAATTTCTTGGTGCAGTTACAGCTAATTGGTGTTGGTAATGCAATTAGTTAATGGTGAAGTATCCTATAAAAGCAACAATGGTGTGAGGACTATGGAATGAAGGGATACTGAATTTATACAACAAAAATAAGAGTAACATCCGTATGCATCCATATGTGATTTGTACATATTAGGGATGAGAAGGCTGCATGGAGACCTCATAGCAGCCTTCCAGTATCTGAAGGGGGGCTATAGGGATGCTGGGGATGGACTCTTCATTAGGGACTATAGCGATAGGACCAAAGGGTAATGGGTTAAAAGTTAAACAGGGGAAGTTTAGATTGGATATAAGGAAGAAGTTCTTTACTGTGAGGGTGGTGAGGCACTGGAATGGGTTGGCCAAGGAAATTGTGAATGCTCCATCCCTGGCGGTGTTCAAGGCCAGGCTGGACAGAGCCTTGGGTGGCATGGTTTAGTGTGAGAAGTCCCTGCCCATGGCAGGGGGATTGGAACTAGATGATCTTAAGGCCCTTTCCAACCCTAACTATTCTATGAATCTATGATAAATACGATTGAGGGTTTTATTGGCCTGGCTTTTCTCCTCTTGCCTGAAGGGTGGGTGAGTTAAGGCAGAGCCTTGTCTCATTGACTTTTCCTTTGTCTTTGGCACCACCTTGTGGCGTTAAAGAGTCATTACTAGTAGAGCCTTAAACCTTAAAAAAAAGGGACCAGTAGGATCCACAAAGGGTCAGCGGGCTATTTTGTTTATAATAGCACTTGCAAAAAATGTGAAAGACTACTTATTTCACTGTGGCATTTGCTAGAATGCAGTCAACTGCATGTAAATAATTACATTTCCTTGTAGTTCCACACCTTTAGTTACTTAATTTTCAGATTTTATTTTTGCCTGTAAATGCTTTTTAATAATGTTTGATGCTTTACTTTAATTTTCTCTGTACTTCTTTACTCCATCCTGGAAATACCATTGTCCTTCTTTCTATACCTCTCTCTCTTTTAGTAACTTTGATATATGCATACTTCACTAATGGTATATGTCAGTAAATTAAATCTTTCAATACAATTTTGTGTGATACCTTTCCCAGTATAAAGAAATATGCTTTTCTTTATATACAAAAGAATAATTCCAGTAGTAATTATTCTTTTAAGCTTAAGTATTTACTCACACCTTTCATTGAGTGGACCTAATTCTTACTTTTTGACAATTAATAATTTACATCATTCTCATTAATGTTTTCCATCTTTCTTCACCATAAATACTTTGGGGAAATAGTGGCAAAAATGAAAGCAACTTTTTAAGTTTTGTTGGGTTATTTAAAATTACTATGCCTAAGGAGCTAGTTTTGCACAATTGATCTCCTGTAAATTATATAATAGTAGATCTACGTTTAGACAGTCTTAAAGATTAATGCTTTGGAATAATGAATGCAGCATTTAGAAATGACATATATATAGTATGGATCTGTTCCCTTTTCCTAAATTGATCAGTGCCATTGCATGTTCTTTACATTAGTTACTGAAAACAAAGCTTTCAAATCCTGTCTTCTTGCAAGTCTGGTGGTGCTGGGACTGATATTAGCATGTAGGCTACTGTGGGAAAAGTTTCTAGATGAAGCATCACCTCGCTTTTTTGACTTCCAGAGAGGTATTGAGCATCAGTATCTCCATGTTATGCTCCAAAATGTCATTCCTACTATTTTAAATGGCCTGAGCCTCATCCAGTCTTTGCCAAGTACAAAAGACTTGCACACAGTGAGTGCTTGGCCTTTTGTGAGCCAAGGGGAGAATTTGTCACGGGGCACCTGATCTGAACTAAGTAGACTACCCTGCTTTACCAAAAGAAATTCCCCTCTCATACCAGTGAGGAAATTGATGCAAGTTGAGGTACGGGAATTCTGTGCTGCAGTTTTGGTAGTAGAATGAGAATATCTCTATTGAATTTCAGTGCCCTTTCCCTCAAAACTAATTCAATAGAATAATTAGCTGCACTTCTGTTTCAAATTTCTGACTTTATTTCTTGTTTTCTTTTTCTCCATTTCCTGTTTATGCTGGGAAAACTTTCTCTTGCTTTCTTACTCTGTCATCTCCAAGGAAAACCCCACCTAAACGGTAAACATCTAAACATGTAAATGTCTTGATAATAAAAATGTCTTTTACTGTTTCAAATGTTCTGACAGTGAAACAAGGGAAAATATTTCAGTTGTGTTAGAGTAATCAGAAAGCTGTGTTTGGTTCAGAGAACTGAATCTATGTTCAGGTGTGCCTGTAAAGCTCGCTGCGGCACATCTGCATCCAAACACAGAAGCTGCCTTTTAATACCGTGAGAAGTCACAGTTCTGCCTGTGTCTTCATAGCTACGCCAACCTAGGAGGTCTCTGAAGCTGCTCACTCACTGCTCTCTCCTCTCCTTGCCACAGCCCCCCGCGGAAGCACATTGTGGATACCTACACAGAGTTTTACCACACACCCACCCACAGCGATGCCAGCAAGAAACGACTGATTGAAGACACCGAAGACTGGCATCCCCGGACAGGCACCACCCAGTCCCGCTCTTTCCGCATCCTTGCCCAAATCACCGGCACTGATCATAGTGAGTAGTTTGGTGTAAACCAAGTAAAATTAATGGCCTTGGACAGATAGATGTTTTTTAATAGCTGGAGGTGGGAATAAGTAGTAAAAGGATTCAGTCATATTTCTTTCATTTTAACTCTTTCATAATAAATTCAGTAGGCAGAATTCTGGTTGTTTCTTTCCCCTCTTGTCCTGCTCATATTTAATGCTCCAGAAAACTTAAGGTGTTTTCAGGCACAAAGAAAATATTTGACAGTCCTACCAAAGGTGTGTGATCTGCAATGCTTTAGCCGATCAGAAGCATAATAGTTCCTCAGTTTATTCCCAGCTTGTTTTCATCCTCTGCTTGTGCTACAGTTTGATTACATGTACCATCGACTGGAACAAGTGATTCATTTCCAGTCATATGATTTTATGATAAAACTTCAGTTTCATATTATGCTATCAGTTACAATTCATTGGCTAAGATCTGTAATGTTGTGTAGAAGCCATCAGAAGTGCCATCAGGAGACTTGAGCTCAGTCATGTTCAGATTGAAGCAGCTCATGTAGAGGTGATTTTTTCATTCTGCTTTTCACAGCTAGTGCTACAATAAAGAAGGCAGTGAGGAAGTTGGAACCCTTCCCTGGGGCAGGTTTGAGTAAACCGACTACTGATTCTCTGGCAGAATTACTCTAGAAGCCAATGATAACCTCTCCCAAGTAAAGATTATTATCCATCTGTGATAAATATTCTGAACTTGGACAGTTACCTTGGTGGGCCACAGCCTGGCTGCAAACAGATGCTTGGATTATCACCTGTTATAAACGCACTGGCTGTTTGTCCAAAAGAAATGCCTCCCAACTTCCATTCCTCTTCCGCTTCTTAACGTGCCTTTCTCAATGCCAACACGGACAGTGGGCCAAGAGAAAGGGCAGAGACCAGCAGAGCCACCTTTCAGCAATACTGCTGGCAACAGGGCTTCCCCCCCATAGCTCATTTCCATTGGGGTGCACTTAGCATCGAGGAGTCCTAACAAGCCTTTTTGTGATTTCCTGTTGTGAATGCATTGACACAGGAGAGGATCGCAGTGTACAGTGGTACAGTGTCTTTAATGCCTTAGAAAATAAAAACTTTCTGCTTTCTTGCAGTGAAGGAACCAGAACATGAAGCTTCAAAGAAGACTAAGTGAGTTGATGTTTTACATTTTTATTACTTTAATACTTTGCACGTCTTGATTTGTAACTGATAATGTTTGGTGCATTTGTGTGACATCTGGTGTTTTTAAAGCATTGCTGCTTTTTTTTACCTTCTACTTCAGCATGTAAAAATCAAGATATTTTTCTGGGTAGACAGACCTTTTCAAATCTGTTGCTGCAGTCCAGTAGTAGTGTTTGTGCAGGAGTCTGAGATTTTCCATAAGCTTGGACTCATTGGGTTTTCTGTACAAGGTCAGCTTGTCAATTGCATTTTCCTAAATCTAACCAGACATTTTGATTTGCCAATGTGTATCAAATTGCAAGGCGTAGCTGGAAAGTTTTACCCTTCGGGACTGCAAATGAGGGTCAGCTGTCTCTTTGCTTTGGGATAGGGCATTGTTCAAAATGAGGACCAACCAGTGGCTAAATCTAGTCGGAGATTTTGTGCTGACTTTGCCTGACACTGGATCCAGATTTTTGACAGAGAGGAAGGCAATGTGCATATAGAATAGTGCATGGAGATTGCATGCTCGCTTGTGAAACTACTAAAGGTAATCTTTCTTCCTTTCTTATTTTTCTTCTATCACTTCTTTCCACAGGGAAAAGGTTCCCATCCACGTCTTTAGTCCCAAATATACAAAATTACGTGACTGGCACCATGAAGTCTCAGCACGTGTTCTTAATGTCCAGTGATTTTACCCAAGTTGCAAAAGCATAACACAAATACTTCCTTCTTTCCTTCTTTTCCATCTGCTTTGCAAAAAAGGAAAAAAAGAAAAAGAAATCTTATTTCACTAGCCTTACTGCAAGAGAAATTCTGTCCTTTTCTATACTTTTCTAACACTTTCCTACTGATGTGTAAAAAATGAGATTAAAATGTTCTTGTGCTAATCAATAGTTGACAAAATCCCCGAATTTAAAACAGAACAACTTGGGTGCCTCAATCTCCCAATGTGGGGGATTAGGTGGCTGTTGCAGTTCTTTTGTTGCCTCGAAGGAGTCATTTGCATTGCTGAGTTTGAGTTACTGTAGGTTGCTAGGAAGAAAATTATGAACAGAAGAATAAGAAATGTATTACTTTGATTTTGGGTCTGGGGGAAGAAGACGAAGAAAGACTGTATGCACTTATTTCAAACTACCAGGATAATTATCTTGGATTTCACTAGATATTCAGCTGGTCAATTTTAGAGTAATTGTAAATGTTTTACCAAGTACAACAAGAAGATGGGCTGCTTTTAAACAAATAAAGAAAATCCACTGTTGCAAATCAAAGTGCGAGCTCAATATAAAGATTCTGCTGCTTAGACTAGTAATATGTTCATATGGTGGAAAACTTAGAAAAAATTAAGCAGAATGTTGCTGTGTACCTGTAAAAGCTTCAAAACATCCTCTAACAAGAACAAGATGGTAGTATTTATTTATTACAGTGTGAAGCTCATAGGCTTTTTTTGTTTATAAAAGCTTCATGGCCCTATGGTTCTCCTGTAAAATAATGTATTATAGTAGCTACACATTCATTAATTTATGCTTTTTGAAGCTTGAAGAGTATTTTAATAAAAGTTGCTTTTATCTTAGCTCTGTCTGTTTTTCTTTTGAGTCTCTCTGACTCCTTGAATATTCCTCTCATGCATGGAGCTGTAATTTCATTGCACTTTTGTAGATTATATTATTAAGAGAAACAGTTAAATCCCTGATGTGTAGTAAAAACAACCTGCACTGTAAAAGATTATCACAGTAGTAGAATGGGGTTTGTGTGTTGTCAAAATCGGCACATTTGTAGATATCAGTCAAATGAAGGACCTTTGGGTGGTTACAGGAGCAAGAAATTTACCAAGTAAAAGTCTTTTGCAGCGCTTATTGAATCAGAGGAGTTTCAAAGCTCAGAAGTCAATTGTAAAGCACATATAAAAGCAGAGTCTTTCCTAACTGCTTAATAAGAACCACTACAATGGCTTGTAGTTTGTGCAGCTGACCTACACACTTGGTCCTGTGAACAAGTTGATGTCCACTGCAAATACTTCTGCAGATTTGGGGGGGTAAGCATCTTTATTGCACAGCAGTGAAATAGGAGACCCTTGGAAGCATTTGAAGCTTGTGTTTCCTTTTCAGATGGTTTATACTGCTATACAGTGCAGTAGCAGCTTATCATATTTGTCATTTTATCTTTAGGAAAAGCCAAACAGAAAATGGAGACTTCAGGTAATAGCCAAGTTATCTAACACTAACAGTCACTGATCTGGATGCATAACACTGCACTGCATAAAGTACAATTAGATTTGCACTGGTAATGATGGACCAATGCATATCACATTTTGCACACCTTTTGGGTTAACTACTTAGGGACAGTAGGGGAAAATATTAATTTCAATAATTTCACTAAAGACTGTTTTAATGAGAGGTACCAATCAGTTTTGATATCCCCCCCTGCTTGTTAGTGAGAACTGTTACTAAACGCAAGTGTATTTCTGAGTGCACATACACCACAACATAATAATTTTACAGCACACTGCTTATTAAAGTAGGAATGTGAAGGAGTGTATTAAAATAGTTTTGCTGGTTGTAAAAAAATTTTTTATGAATGGAACAGAAGATGGGAGTTTTTAGAGGACATCAGTGCAATGAGAACTATGCAAGATTATTGATTAGGCTCTCCCTAATGTTTTCTTCATAAGGGTAGAATGATTTGGCCTTCAAGTATTTTTGTATTTTGGAGATGTCCCCAGGTAATGAGAAACATCTTCATCTTGTTATTTAACTTACCATTATGTCTGTCTGTCTTGCTAGCTCTTATCCATTTGAAGGGTGAATTGCTTTAGTGAGAAATAGAACAAGTCTGAAGAAAAATGCCTCTGTTTTGTTCAAAATTAAAAATAGATAGTCATAAAGCCTAGCTGTTGAGGATATGATTAGCGTGAGAAAGGCAGGAAAATTATTTGTTGCGTATAAATTCATAGCAAGAACTCATTAGTTCAAAAAATGTTTTATGAACATATGAAATGAATTCAATTTAGGGCTTTAAAGATGTCATCTCTTCTCCTAATATCTCCATTGCATAGCTCTTGTTGATATTAAATTTTGGACTTCATTACTGTTTCCAAAACAATGGAATGCTTGTTCATTTGCATGTGGATAACATGCCCTTGCTGATGTCCAATTCCCAGCATACATCTCATCTTTGAAAAAAATATTGAGAGGTTTTGATATAAATGAATAAGCTTAAATTTAAGAGATTACCGAGGAGGATGAATATGGTGAACAATGACATAGAAACTTCTCTTCCATTAGTAATCTAGGGACGAATACCCCAATTTAATAATATTTTAACTTTTTGTATGGATAAACTGGATTTTTCTTTTCAGCAGCTGGAAGGGCAGGAAATAGGAATAGAAAGTCCTCACCGAAATGTGTAAATTACAACTCTTTAAACCAGTTACTTAAAGCTTAGAAAGGCAAAGTCTAGCCTTTGTGTAAAGTTTATTTATGTGCTTTAATAACTGATTAGTTCTAAAACATACTTGGAAATAGGGTGGTGAAGATTTAGATGTTCACTTTTAATCTTTTCCTTTTGAGCAACTAGGTACAGATTTGGGGTTGTCCTTGAATTGTAGTCAGTTCATTGTTCTGGGTGAAGATGTGTCTGGATTTTCCAGATTTGTAGTTTACTTAATCCATAGCCATTGGAAAATACTTGTCCCACTCTTGTTCAGTCCTGAAACAACCTGTTTTAAGTGATGTATTTATTTTCTTTTTTTCTCCCCATGACATAAATATCACTAAAGCATACCTGCAGATCTGCCTAATGGAGCAGGAGTCCAGGATACTTGTATTAATCTGAATAAAACCTCCATAGCTACCCACACTTTGGAGAGGCCACCTGTATCAGAATTTCCATCTACACCTTTACCGCCTATGAGGTCTGCTCTCTGTTCGTTCTTAAGTCTGTTCAATGATTTTCAGCACTTAAGATTCCATATGTCATTAAGTTACTTAATTCTGCGTTCCTTGATATACATACGTGTATATATATATATATAGGCAGCAATGCCTACTCCTGTGGCTAATCTAGTCTGCTCAAAACTTGTGGTTGTAATTGCTCTCTATCTTGTAGTTTACTTCTATTTTTGTGTATTACAGTGAGATGTGCTTTTCTTCAATTATAGGGCTTTAAGACAATGTTTTCCATATATTTTTTCTCCTATCAGAACTGAAAGGAAGGATATGAAAAAATAGAGAAATATATAGTCTAACCTTCACAAAGGTAACACCCTAAAAAAGTTGCACCAAAAAGCATAACTTGGGCAGTGAACTCCAGTAGCACTTTGGTCTGTTTCTTTTCCATTATTTTCTAAAAGTTTTCCATCATGTAGCCTAATACTAAATATGTAGTTGTTCCATATTTTTAAAGGCAAATACTATTTGGCCTTCTGAGTTTATAAACAGCAGGACACTTCTTAACCTTCATTAAAAGCGTGACACTTCCTAAATGTATTGTACATCATTTTACCCCACATTCATGTATTGCTGCAAAATCCACTTTTTTCTTTAAAAAAAAAAAAGAAGTTACTAACACTTATGAGCACAGTCCCTCCTGTTCAGCACGGTATTTCAATGTGGATTAAAAATCTATTTTCTGTGTGTCTCCATTTTGGTTTTATTATTGTGAATGGAGTGAAAATGGTGCTAGACCAGAACCTGCAGCCACTCTTTTGCCGCTAGCAGAGTCCTTCTCTGGCAATGTTTGCTCTTCCAGGCTTTCAGAACACATTGCTGCGGCAACTCCTGGGAGATAAATCATTCAGATCCAGTTAATGATCTACCTATGTGTTGCTTTAGCCTAGATTTGTCTGTCTTAGGGCAAGGAGAGTCTGTCATCCACTTAAAATAAACTTTGTTAATCTACTGTGATTAGGGATTTTCCTGGAAGTGGTAGGAGGGGGAAGAAGAAGAGAACTGAAATGAAGCTGAGCAGATTTATGAACATTTGTGCGGGTACCAGTATATCTAAGACACGTTATGTAGTGTGTGTTGCTGTGTTGTCAGTGGATGTCCACTCTGTCACCTGGATGGAGTAGCTTTTCAATGATCTCAACAACTCAAAAGTGAATTCAGTTTTCTTCAAAGCACAGAGAAATGCTTTTAAAACTATAAAAATATTTTTTTAAAGTAGATAATTTTGTTCATAACAGCGTGCTGTGTGCTATGATACAATCAGAAAAAATCAGATGATTATCTGACAAATTCTCCATCATTGGCCTAGCTTCACCAGCACTTATCTTGGCAGATTGATGGTGGTTTGGAGGTCATTTGTGGGTACTAGACAGTGACAATTTTGGATATTAGAGAGAAACATTAATTTGAGGGGTTTGATGCCATTATTAAAGGTCAATAACATTTTCTGATGGTTTGTGATTCATAGTGCAGGGGAGTTTTTTGAATTCCAGATAACTAGAGTTTGTTACACATGCACAAGCACAAAGTTAAAGCACAAAACAAAGCTGCTGCTTTGAAAATGAGAACTGAATGAACAATGCCTGGTCCTGCCAGGCCCCTAGACAGAAGTATTTATACAGATAGTCAAAAAAGTAGATGAGTATTTTCTACTCAAGAATGGCAGAAATCAGAGCAGCTTATGCAGAGCTGTAGAAGGAAGCATTAGCATTGAGTGTGGAAAGGAGAACATAAATTATTTCGCAAAGCTATGTAGTCTTGCTGCTCTCCTGAAATTAGAGGTACCAGCGTAGCAACCGTATTTGATGTTTATGTTTTGTTACTGAGCCCATGTCACTGCATTTTCAATGTGGTTTTGGGTGGGAAATGCACCCAGAGCTGATCTCCAAAGCCCTTCATTTTTGTTGTTTTTGTTTTATTTTTATAAAATAGCAGCTATGGAGCAATTGGTGTGTGCCATGTTAGACCTTTGGTAAAGCAAAACTACCCATCCAAAGGTCAGTAGACTTGCTTTTGCCACTAAAGCCCCACATTTGTTATCAATGACTGGCATGAGTGTTATTTTCCTAATAGGCTCCATCTCTTTTTGGCTGAAGCTCTAATTTGTACCACCCAGTACTGAACCACCAAGAAAGAAAAGAACTTGCTGTGATCTGGATTTGATTACTAGTTTAAAATTAGGTTCATTAGTTATAAGGTGGACTTCATAATATAAAATATAATGTTTTTTATTGTAGTTTTAGTTCTTTAATGAAAGCCTAAACTAGTCATATGGCAATAAAACCATCTACTGTAATTTATAGTGTATTAGTACTCAATTTCATATATGCAATGTCCACCTATTAGTTTAACAGTAAAATATTTAAAAGGAATTGCAGCCTTTCCACAGAGTTGCAAAAAGTCATCTTAAAAAGTCATCCTGGCAAATTTAGATCATCTAAACCGCAGAATCTGGCACTTCCTGAGAAATACATAACTAATATAAGGCAGCTTCAGTGCCAGCTAGTCTTTACATTGCTCTTTTATATACACACTTTTTACAGTCATGCAGGCCTACTTTTTTCTTTTAATGGAATTATTCATGATAGTCATAAATACAAAGACTTAGTATTAAGTAGTAGGTATTAATCCTGATTTTGGTTGTGTATTTTCTGATTAGTGGACAGCCAAGAACATTCTCTGCAGAAATCGTAACTTCCAAGAGTAATTTCTTGGTCCTAACTACTGCCAAAGCAAGATTAAAATGAAAATACAATGAGTATGTATGTATGAATAAGATTTGGAGTCAGCTTCCTCTCACTTTGCAGCATATACCCAGTGTGATTTATTCCCCTTCTCCTTGCCTTTGTCATGGCCCCTTTTTGTAACTTACAAAGCTTCACAAAGATGCTGTATAAAGTTTTGGAGAACTTGAGGGCAGCTCCAGGAAATATAATCTGTGCATACCCCTGTTTTGTCATGAATTGTTGTAACTGCTGGTGTATTCTCCTCAACTCAGCCAGATCACCTTTTTGGCAGGTTTAGCATTTCTACATTGATTTTAAATAACTTCCCTTGACTGCAAAAGGGAATTTGCAAAAACAGGGACTGCTCATTTAATTGGTCAATGAGCATCAGGTTGGGTCTCAGACTGACTGAACTAAAGCTGTCAGATCTTTTACAGTTGTCTTTGTTTGGTGATAAGCAAGAGGAAGTAAAATATGGGGGGGGAAATACTGCTTTCCTGGGGTGAATACTGTTTGTCCTTCTGCTTGCTTTTACTTTACTGAACTTCTGTTTGAGAACACTTTGGAAGCCTTAGCCAAATGAACATTTAACCCTCCTGCAATTGTTCAGGTTAAATACCAGCAGCCAAGTAGCCAGTGTCTAAAGTGTAATCTACTTATACTAGGTAGAGTTTCTAATACACTGTTATCTGTTGTTTTTTTTTTTTTAATAACTACTTTAAACTAGCCGAATAGTTTGGTTTTGTGGTTAAACAAGCCTGGTTCTAAGCTTTCAAGCTTCAGCTGTAAAAATGCCCCAAAGAACCAGTTTCAGCATGGTCTGATTCCTAGGGGATGAGTATTTGTTTCCTAGGGAAGAAAAAAGAGCCTTCATAGGCTACTCACTCTCCTTACAGAAGATGCAAGAACACTAACTACGAAGGATTATCCATTACTGATAGGTATTTTTAGCAAATGAGAGATTTTTTTCTCCATGTGTTGTCTTGTTATAATTACTTGTGAAATTAACATCAACTAGGGAAATAACTGTGGAGTTGCCTGCTCCGGAGGCAGCAAGCTTTCTGACACCTAACAAAGCACCTCTCCCTGCAAAGTGCACCGTGGCCACACAGACCTCTGAGCTCCCAGTACCTACCACCATGGCTGTGGGACTGCCTCTTGCAGCCCCAACTATGGAAACAGCCCTTGAGCTGCCTTCTGCTATAGCCAGGTACATCCGCCCCTGCTCTGTTAAAAGGCATGATGAGAAACTAATTTTACATATGGTTTTACTTGATTTTTTTTTTTTGATGCTGCTGCTGTCAAGATGGAGCAGCTTGCATGTGTCTCCTGACCCTCATGTGGCTCTTGAAACCTGAACAGCATTTAGAAATTAAAGGAGGTTTTAGACAAAATGTAAAAAAATGCTTAAAAAATTGAATATGGCCATTGGATGGAGGCGGATAAACTAGTAATGGGTAGGAGATTTGGTTCGAAGGTGACATTGTAGTCAGAAGTTGGTGACATGGGCTGAATAAATAGTGTCAAAGTGTGGAGGAAGGTTTGAGGGGGGAAGGCACATCAGAATGTGCATAATATGTGATGCTTTGGTATTCCACATTTTATTCTCTCAGCTTTCAAAGGTTAGTCACCCATGCCATAAAATGTGTATTTTGGGATTACCTAGTAGCCTTAAGTTTTTGGAGGAGAATACAAGCATTAGCTTGTGTAATGATGGGACATCCAGAGTAAAGGGACCAATAGGGAAAGAAAGCACTTCATTCAGTAATTAACACTTTGGGATATTAAACCATACCTGGGGTTTTTTTGTTGTTGTTTTGGTTTGTTTTGTATGGGTAAAGAGGGCTTTTGAAAGTCCTTAAATTAACTCCACCTGAGCTTTAGTTAGCAGTGCCAAAGGTATAATGAGGGCTTGATTAATGACTTTTCTTCTCTTGCTGCTTTTGGGCAGGCATGAAGCATCTCCGCTTACTTGTGAAACAAACTCTTTCAGTAAAATTTCAAGCTACCAGTCTAAATCATCTATAAATCATACAAGGTAAATCTTTTAAGGTATATCTACAGCAGACTACTAGGTGTAAGCAAGGTTTTCAGGCAGCATTTTTGCATTTAAATCTGAGAAGTAGTATGAAGTATAGTTGTGTGAGTGTTGATTTCTGAAATGATTAAAAAAATATACACAGCAATGCTATGGATAATCTTGACATTTTAACGTAATTTACGACTGTAGAAAGTACTTTGGATCCAGTCCAGTTTTTCCCTTTTTATGTATTTTTTTTCCCTGTGCATATTCCTCCCAACCTAAATAATAAGTAGGGAAAATTAAAAGGGGGTGAGGAGTACACTGAATTTGTAAAGGTGGCTAAAACCAGACCTGATGAAGTTGTATCTGCAAATATTCCAAAGTTTTCAATGTTTGTTATTTATTATGAAAAAGAGAATCTAAATGATTTTCAGGAGTCTTTCTGTCAGCACCATGGAGACTCAGATGGATCCACATGGAGTGTCCTGGGTCCTGGTTCAGTGGGAATGACCTAGGGGTGTGAGGCAGAGTCTGGAATGGGGAATTTGAATGCTGATATATGCTGAATGCTGGCTTGGTGAGGGGAAAGTTTTGTTTGTGGGTGAAATCAGAATTGCTGTTTTCTACATTAGTATTCAAGTGATTAATACATTGCCTGACGTGTCTGTGAGCTGGGAACCTACAATCGCGTAACTTTTCAACTGTTAATATGGTCCGGTATTGTGCCTTTGTCAATCTTTCCTGCTTTTCTGTTTTCTCCTCTGTTGGCTCAAAGCTTCTGTGCTGAAAAAGTACTCCTGGAAAATCCTTTGGGAAGTCTGTCCAAGTTGGGACCTACTCCTCTTCCCATTCTTTCTCCTTTCAAGCAGAGATCAACAATTAAGAGTATGGCTGCTGCTGCTGTGTCTGCTGCCATTGCTGTCCGGGCCAGGTAGACATCAATTCTAAAAGGAACATTTTATAGCTTGGTTTAAGAAAGTTCAAGCTCACACAAGAATAATGGGTCCCTCGCAGGGCTGTGAAATCAACTTTCTTCAATAGCATGGTGGGCAAGCTGTTGGAGTATGTCCAAGGCTCCCATGCCATATTCTTAGCTTAGTTCCACAGTGTTGCTCTGAACCTGGGTGAGTAATTCTACCTTTCTGATCCTCATGATTTCTGTTTTACGGTTCAGTCAGTAAACTAACTGTAAATAACAGTTGTGTTACATGAGTGTCAGAGAATAATTACATCTTTGAGTAACTTTTAGATGCTCTCTGAGTTCCACCTAAATCTTTATTGCACTTTGCTTTTTATGAAGGCTTACTTAAACCAGTGGTTTCAAGTTCTTCTCTCGTGCATTCATATCTGTACAAAATTTTTGAGCATGCAATATATGTATATTTATGTATTTCTAAATTATATGAATGTCCTAATGTACTGATACATATGCTGATATCATAAAACATACACAAACCCATAAATTAATATAGGATGAGAAAGAGATGAAGTAAATACTATTTTCAAAATCTTTTCTATTTTACTTGAGTAATGGTAAAACTAAAATAAGAAAACATTCTCACACCCCAGTGGGTTGTCTTGTGCATTCTCTGTAGCCTGTAACCTCCACTTTGGGGATTGTTTATTTAGACATAACTTCTGTATCAGTTATCCTCGGTTCACTGTCTCCATACTGCTACATAATTTACAGGCTTCTCATAAGGTTTTAGGGTTTTCAGTGGTCCTATCCAACTTGAACTTTGTTTGATCACCTAGTTTGTTTACATGGTCTTTCTAAATGCTTGCTAGACTCTCCGAACCTAGTGTCTACCGCTCACTCTTGGATGCCCTGCTCATCACGCCTGTTGCTAAGCCTCCTCTGCAGGCCATGAGGCCTTCCAGGAAGTCCATGAGTGCTCTAGAGTTGCCGAAGAGGAAGAGGTATTATCCGAGTGTGGTGCATGGTTGGCACTTGGGACTCGCAGGAAACTGGCTTCTACTTCAAAGCCTTTTTCTGTTGCCTGCACACTTGTAGCAGTCTGCCTGTTGTGGTCTTTGGCATGAGGTCACCAACCCCAAATTCTACTTGTTTCACCACTTTGCAGAACTAATCTGCACCCGGGTCCTGCTGATGGAGTTTGTGTAAGTCCACTGTACTAAGCAAAGACTTCCTCCCTGGTAGTGGGGGCATGCACTGAGATGCACGGTGCTGTTCGTGTTGCATCACAAACCTGTGAGGGAGGCACTACCGCTCTGAATAGCTGACTAGAGAAGAAACAAGATATCTGGCTTGAAACCTCTATCCAGGTGAATTACTTGCAACAGTTCCTTGAGCAAGTAAGTGGCACAGGAGGCTGCAACAGTGCTGCAGGAACAAAGGGCTGCTATTTTTCAAAGCTTACTTTTAAAGTATAAAGTAACTGGCATGTGGTGCAGCAAATAACTACTGAAATATATTTTCTGTCTAGGCCCTTTGTTTCAGTGTTGATTCTGCCCAGTGCACAGGACTTGTTTCCTGACCGCAGCTGTGTTAACACTCACTTCTGTGGAAAGCTGCTTTTATGTAACTGACTTCAGCCTCAAAGTTGGAAATCTATTTCTTGGGTTGGGTTTTTTTCCAGGAAAGTACCTATTAAGTTGTGCTAAGGAAGAAATAATTGTGGGGTTTCATGTACATATTTATATTTTAACAAGAGTAAAACTCTTCTAGAGATAAGGCCCAATTCTAAGTAGAGCTGAGATCCACTTGATGTAGGAACTTGTATTGAGTAAGAGGTATTTATTATTTCCATCCTGTTTCATGGCTTCTAAGGTGACCTCAGTCACTAGAAAAGGCTAAAGTACCGCTAGCCTCGGCGAGCTAAAAATGGTACTTACTAGTCACAAACAGACAATCTTAGATTTCATTGAAGTTTCTAGCATCGTGGGATATCCACTTTTAAAAGAAAAAAGCTATTAACGGAATTATAGTGCTGTAACACAACCTTAAATTTTAATTTTCTTTTTGCTGCTAAATGATACTTACTAGGAAGTCTTTCTATGTATGGTTCCGAAGGGAAAACCTCTCCAGGAGTTCTGATACTTGCGCTATGGATGAAGGCCAGGATATGCTGCCAGACTTTTTTCTTTCACTCACTAATATGCATCATTTCTGGCATAAATGAAGGTAGATTGGTACAAGAATGGGAACCTTTTCCTTCTTTACTCTGAAACTGACTTTGCCATTGTTTGCTCACCATACAGAGAGAACACCCTCCTGGTTTTGAAGTTTTATTTTTTGGAGATGCAAGCACTTATTTCTGCCAGAAAGTTGAGATTCTCAAACTAGCTGCATTCATTTGAAGTTCCTTGGTACGTGGGACTGTCTGTTGGGAAAGGCAGCAAGCAGTGGAGAACTTCTTTCATCCTGCCATAGTTAAATTGCAGCCTTGGAGGTTTTTCTTTGTTTTGCTGTTACAACCAGCAGAGCTGCATAGAAATGTGCTGGGAGCCAGGAGGTATACAGGGAGTACAGAGACCATGTAAGCCTGCCCAAATGACCTCATCAGTATCAGATATATCAAGATCCAGGTTGGACGGCTTGAAATAAACATCTGTAGATTATTAGGGGGAGGGTTAAACTTTATTTCTAAACTTACTGATTTTCTCTTAAACCATTTCAATAGCCAGGTTATTCTGGTTCAGGTTGCTGTGTGCAGGCTGTGGAATAAAGCAATACAGCAAATATATGATTTTCAGGCTGTTAGGCACCTCCCAAATAGGATATGGCCTGAAATTTGAGAAATGTGATGTAGCAGTACCATTAGTCTGAGAATGTTAAGCATAACCTGTATTTTGAAGGATTTTTCCCTGAATGATTGCTGTTGGTCTGAAGTTATCATCCAGCATACCAGGGTAATGATTTCTGTTTTCCTTGTTATCATCCTGAGCCAGTTGCCAGCTGATGGAGCCGTAGAAATGAAGCTTTGTGCTGCCTCATCCTAGTGAATAAGGAAGCACAACCTTTATTGTGTGGCTTGAGAAACATATAGGAAAAGGAGATAAAAGAAGAGAAATTATGCTTACAATTTACTGTCAGTAAGTACACAGACTCATTTAAGTTACACAAAGATCAAGCAAAATTAATCAATTCTGCCAGAAAAAAAAAAAGATAAATATAACACATTTGAAAGAAATGTAGCCAATGAGTGTGTGAAACTAGGTATTAAAATGTCTTTGCACTAGTGTGCATCTAGTGACATATTGTAATATGTACATGAATGTAACGCTAAAAAATGTTTTAAATGGCAGCTTACTTCATCCCACAATACAATAGTCGATAAGGAAGAACTGAAATCTTACGTTCCATGAGTAGAGAAATGAGTATACAACATTGCATAGTAGAAGAACTTGTTCAAAAAACAATTGGCTCAACAATGTAAGGCAAGTAAATTAGCTTAAACAACTTTGGGGTTTGCGTTCTGGTTCTATCTTGTATAACTTTCATGAAAAGGTAATGGATCTATTTTACCAAGGTAGCTTAAGTTTGTTTGCATTATCTCTGGGGAAAATCTCAAGAAGATTGTAGTTATAACAAAAGCAGGGTTTTGATTTTGTTCTGCAACAGGGTTATTACTCCAGAAATATTTCCCTTTTATTCTTCTCGCTTCACTGTGTCTGTTCCAGAAAACTGGCTGTCTTAAACTGCTCTACACCGGTTAGCTGCCAGAGAACTTAACCTTTTTTTCTGGCTTAATATTTGTTACTAACTGGTCTGAAGTATGCTGAACATCCACATATTTTCACTGCCTACCAAACTCCTCAGAAATGGTCTTTTTTTCTTGGTATAAAATCAGCTGGGTTGGAAGAGACCTTTAAGATCATCAAGTCCAACCGTTACTCCAGCACTGCCAAGTTCACTACTAAACCATGTCATTAAAAGCCTCATCTACGCAGCTTTTGAATACTTCCAGGGACAGTGATGCATATCTTGCTTCTTTCCACAGCTCAAGGAAATGTGTAGCTTTGTCGTATAACAGCCATGTAATCTTTCACTAAGCTAAATTTTCATCCTGATGTCAACAGAAGTAGCCTTAAGTTTATAGAGGTTTGTGTTTTATAACAACATATGTGCAGCAGAGAGTATGATATATTTAATATCCAAGAATTGGAGTCTGCCATAAAATCAAATCACATGGCAAAAATGCTGTAAAATGTTGGGAGACGCTAGCGAGAATGGGTGTTGACATGGCTTTTGCTTTATCTTCTTGACATTGTGCCATATACAATTACTTGAAAAGAGGATAGTTTGGCCTTGTGAAGTAAACACTGGTGTTGACTCTGGGAGAATTCTTGTTCTGAAAGATGCTTTGAATTGTTTCTGTGTAGAGCACTGCTTACGGAAGGGTTACATATTCCCTTACTGTAACTTGATATGGAAATACCTCCACCCAGATGGCTTTCTCTCCCCTTTATTATTTTATTTTGCATTTTTATCTTTCTTGGAAGTTGTTGGAACACTGCTAGGTTAACACAAAACGTAAACGCCGTTTTAGAAAGCTGACTGAGATCGTGGGTTAGCACTAGGGGTGGGAACAAGCTCAGCACTCATTATTTTCTGTCTTCTGTTTCTCTGTTATTACATCAGAACAGCCTTGCATAAAAGGCATATGTATTTCCCCATTCATGAGTTTTGTTCTCATTCTCATACCTCTCTTTTTCTGGCTTCCTATATATGTCTTCAGCTAGCGTGTGTTTTGATACTGGACAAAATACATCATGTGATGTGTATGATATAACACATCTTAAAACAAGAAATTTTGATCTGAGATTCAAGTTTATCTCAGCTGTGCTAATACCTTGCTGTAAAGCTTTGCAGAACCATCTGCGTAACAGTTTACTTGGTCTTAGGGCAGACAGATCACTCTTTGAAGTTGCAGTTTCTTTAATATGAATGTTTCAAAAAATTCATATTGAAAAATTCTCTTTCTTCCTCCCCCCCCCCGCTATAACAAGTATTGTGAATATGTTAGAAGCTGTTTATTCAGGTTTCAGCAGCGTGCTCTATGCCTGTGTGGAGTTAACAGACAACAGGCATCCATGTGTAAGGCCAGGGAAGTCTTGCTTTTTTTGTTACAGTTTTGGTTTTGGAAGCCATAAAGCAGAATCAAGGCTACCACATTCCACTTGGTTGTGCCAGAAACCAAGAAAAGTGATTTGCTCACATTTTTTTTGTCTTGTTTTTGTCTTGAAAGTTTTAGTACTCTTAAGGGAAAATAACCTCACAGAATTCCTGGCTATCAGAAGAAAGCATTTGCAGACTATTTCTTAGACCTCTTTTGTCAGCAAGCTTCTTTAGATCACAGAGTTCCTGACTCACACAGTCATCCTGGACAAGTGGGAGTTAAAAGTATCATTTATAATCCAGAGATGTAATAGGAAAATGCTGATCTACCAGACTGAGGTTGGGGCTCAAGTGATGATGATTACCAATGGGTAACCTGGTGTTTTGGGCTTCCATGAGAAAAAAGTCCACCTAGACCTTTTCGAATCTGCTTGGGAAAATCTGAGAGACTTGGCCCTTGTTAGCGTTTTAGTGGTGTTAGAAGTTACACAACAAAAAGCTGTATTCATTTTTAGATAGGACCATAGCTTCTACTTTGGCTAATAACAGCATGACACATAGTCAGCTTCTCTAAAGCATGTGTAAAGATATTCTGGGCAGCCTTATGTAGGAGTTTCCATGAAAGGATGGAGGGAGTTTAGGCATCTATAGCCCCAGACCATGTGATTTTCTTCTGTTGGATTGTAGGGGAAGCAGGGTGTCAGAACCTGTGAGTACGTTCAGAAGGATTTTTCCAGTGCAAGTTCCTTAAAACGCCTTTGAAATGTGTTCAGCCTTGTCTTGATGCACCTGATTTTGGGAAGAAAGCAGCTGTGGTACGGATGCAAATATCCTAGAGTGGTCTCTGAAAAACTGGTGCTCATGTCACATGTGAACTGGACCTGCTTCTTTCTCTGCAGGTTTCTTGCCTTTATAGCATCCAAGAAGCTCTCGGTACCATGTCCAGCAATGGGGCAGTCATCTGGCATATGTCTTTTCCTCCCTGTCCTCCTACCAAAAGCCAGGGTGTAATACAGTGTTTTATATACAGTGTAAAACAGCAGAGGAATTATTACTTGCTTTTTAGTCTATTTTTCCACAGTTCTTTCGTTGATCAGCAGGGGCAAGCCTGAGGAGCCTATTGTGAGCTCTGGATAAAGTTTATACTGGCACTGGAGCCCTGTGTGTGTCCCCAGGTCTCAGGCCAGCATCCCAGGAAGTTCTTTGTTTTCTGTACCTGGCCTTACTCTGATAGAATGGGGCTGCACTCTGCAGTAGGAATTGTTCATGGAAGTTCAGGAGATGTGTCATGTACTAGCTAGCATGTATCAAAGACAGAGAGGTGTCTTTGGCTTGTTCCTTTGCTGGACTTCATCTTTCTTAAAAGGAATGTGACTCTTGGTTACATTATTTTTCATCATGGAAACCTTTATTTTTGCTATAAGTATTCATCAGGTGGAAGAGGAATAATTTAAGAGTTATGAAACAGAGGTAAAAGGTTAAAGCTAGAGTTAGAAGGTAGGCTTGTCATTAATAACAGTACAAGTGTTTCTGACATCAAAATGGGCTTGACCTGAACCTGGCCTATGAATGTCATCTGGGAAGTCTGAGAAAGCTATTCATGTGAGACTTGGTAAATACATAGGGTTTATCATTCCTCCTTCAGCTTTCTAGTGACGGCACTGAAAAACAGATGGGAGCTCTCTTCCATGACCCATTAATTTTCTTAAATCTCTGTATATTTTTTTTGTCTCTTCAAACCAAGTATTTTCTAGGTAATTGTCCTGGTTTAGCAGTAGCAGTCATTTTTTCTACTGGTGCAGTGCTGTGTTTTGACTTTCGGCCTGGGAATAATACTGATAAAGCTGATGTTTTCAGTTGCTGGTCAGAATGTTTACCCTGACCAAGGACTTTGTGAGTCTCATGCTCTGCCAGGGAGGAGGAGAAGCCGGGATAAAGCAGGGACAGGACACCTGACCCAAACTGGTCAAAGAGGTATTCCATACCACAGCACGTCATGCCCAGGATGTAGAACTGAGAGTTCCCGGAAGGGCTGGATCACTGCGGGGTGGGGGTGAGGTACCGGTTGGTGAGCGGTTGTATTCTCTTCCTTGTTATTTCCTTTATCATTATTACTATTACTGGTAGCAGCAGTGGTTTGTGTTATACCTTAGTTATTAAACTGTTCTTATCTCAACCCGTGGGAGTTGCATTCTTTTGATTCTCCTCCCCGTCCCTCCAGAAGCGGAGGGAAGAAAGGTGGGGGGGGAAGTGGACTGCGTGGTTCTGATTTACGGCCTGGGCTTAAACCACGACAGTAATGAATCTTGTACAATATCCTAGTGAATTACAAAAACACTAGCAGGGCTAATTGTGGGTATTTTACAGCCTCTTTGTAGAAGGTAAGGTAAGTGTGCTTCTGAAAAGATACATAGCTCTATTTATAAAGTGGATAAAAATAATTGGAGTTTGAGTGGTTTTCAGTGTAGAAGAACATAAAGTAAAATGTTGAGGAATTAATCTTGAAGCATGAATTTGAAGAAGCTTAACATTTAAAAGGTTGAACGACTCTAGGGTGCAGCCGCTTGTTTGAAAGTGAAACAAAGATGGATTTCTCTCTCTCTATGGAGAACACTGCACGTGCATTCCCAGGCAATTGTGTGATTAGAGGACGTAATGCAGGAAAAACAATGCATGCACGCCTCAGCCATTTCTACATTTTTTCTATCCTTTTCCTGCCTAAAGGATACTCTTTTTACTTGTCTTGCATCCATTTTTAGTTGTTGAGTAGCCTCTTCTGTGTAAAGGCAGAAACCCTGGCAGCAGGGTTTTCTTATTCAGGACAGATTATTTATATTATTTATGATTTACAAAGTCCAGACAAATGCGGTAAAGAGGTGCTATGTTTGAAAAGTGTTTTGATAAACGGATGTGTCGTTTGGATGGAGAAGGTGGAAACTGTTTTTAGGACCCAGCAGTGTTTTGAGGAATTCTTAAAGTTGTAATGGCGCTTGGGCCTGGAACAGGTTTGATGGGTTATGTGTCAAGTGTACTCAACAGTGCAGAAGGGTGCTTCTGTGACACTGAAGTTACAGCCTTGTACTTTTTCCATAGTGGAAGGCAGTCGTAAACTTCCTTGTCATCTTCAACCACTGAGCTGCTTCTTCATGTCAGAGGATGTCTTCCTATCCTTTTTCTGTCAGTCTGCAACAGTGCTTTTATGCAGTGTTATCCCTGCTGCCTCAAAATTTGTTGTTAAAAGATCTGGATCCTAAGCTTTTAAGGAGCCTAACATGTACCTTGAGTGTCTCTGTTTTCACAAATGTATTTAAATATCTTTTAAAATATAAATGTAACAGAATGCAAAGTCTTACTTTGTGCTTCACTGGGTTTGTGCACACTGCATAAAGCAAATCCATCAATGTCAGGTAAGCTTCCACTGTTCCCAAAAGCCTACAAACGCAATAGCTGTTACTCATTAAACTGAACATTCATATATATTCTCTAAACTGTGAATATTTTTTTTCATCCCTTACCAAGAAAAGATTCTAAATGCATCAATTATTAACCCTGTAAATCTAGACACAAAAAATCAGGGTTATGAACTTGCTTTTTACCTCTCGGTGTGTTCAAGTTCTTGCATGTCCTACGGGCAGGGCGGTATTGTGCTGGTGTAATACTTGTAAACCAAAAATAGCTCAAGGTTTTTTACTTTATGAACTTGGCACAGTCTGTAATTCTGTGAATGACCCTGGTGAAATATGCACAATGCACATGTGCTGTAAATTGTTTGTTCTTCAATACAGGAAAGAATACAAGGCTTCTAACGTGTTGACTGATGTGTTTCCAGATTGCACAAAATATGTATTTAGAATTGTGTTTTGGCTGTATTGCACAACATTATTGAGTTAATTTCCTGTTTTTGTGATCTTCTTGGTTTGCAGATGACCTTCATTAGCAATTACTCTTCTATTTCTAAGATTTTTAATAAAAATGTTTGTTTTCAGCTTCTGAAAGGCAAGTAGCCATTATATATTACATAATATTATACTATTACAGTGCATAAAAAAAATGTTATGATAACTTTCTCATTCTTGAACAGCCTCTGGAAATGAGAAATGAAAATTTTTCTGGCTGGCGATGTAATTAGTGGCCATGTACATTCTACATGAATTGTGATTGAGTACATTTTTCATCATCCATGGTTTATAAATAGCTGAGAGAGTTCTGCTAACCCTTAAAATGTAAAAGCAACTGTAAGCTGCTCTAAAGAGGCAATATAAAATATTGTTTAATGAATAAAGAAACTTACAGGTCTTTTAAAATATTTAACTTTTTGGAGGCACAGTGGCACATAGAAGAAAACTACATTTAATTAAAGCACTTTTAGATAGATAATTTTATTAAGATCTGCAAGTATAATCTGACTAAATGAGTATTTACCTACTCTCCAAGAAAAAAAGAAGTATTGAAAAAGTCTAGGAGTGTACAAACTTTACAGTAAGGGGTCTGCTTTAACCTGTGACATGCCAACAATTATTGTAAATGGAAATTGTGAAGGGATTTAGCTGTCTATATTGAATTTTGGCAGGAATTACTGAAATTTGCAGTTCTTCAGGGGGGAAGAAAGCTTAAAAATGTGGCTTCCTCAGCATTGTCCTGGGGTGATCACCCCAGCATTGGTGATGACAGAGTAGTGAGTATGGCTGTGTTGCACCAGGGTGCCAGGGTGTCGCTCCACATCTCCAAATCAGTGATTCTTTTGGTCTAGCAGGAAATGCATTTTATTTTCTCCTCCTCATTTCTGAACAGTGATTCCCTGGAGGCTGCCCAGCCTGCTGCTTTTACGGCATCCTCGTCAAGGAACATGCCTGCCCACCAGGAAAACATGGACATGAGACCTGCTCCCACCAGCACTGCATCTGCTGCCGGACTCAAGCCAACAGGACCCCCAGGTGCTGCCAAGTACTCAGGCTGGCAGCCTGCAAGCCAAGCAGGTAAATGTCAGGGAAGCTTTTTCTTGTTCGCTTAAAGAGGCTTGGATGGCTCAGGAAAACATATTTCACCTTGGGTGTAAAAGCAATAGCCTTCAAATGGCTGTTTGTGTGTTTTGAGTACAGGCCAGTTTGTTTAGGAGAGAGGAGAAGAAAACCAAATTTAGCAGTTTTAGTAAACCACTAGCCCTTTGTAAGGTACCTCATAGACGTAATTGGTTTCACAAACAAGCAAAATCAGATGTCCCTGACCTCTATTAAAAGCATATATGTCAGTCAAATATATATATAGGTATATATATACATACACAGACCGCTCAGTTTCAACTTGGCACTTCCCATGTGACCTCAAATTTCGTGCTGTTTCAGGGGTGGGAATATCAACAAACAAGTGTTTTCCAAGTGATCTTTCCTGAAGTTAATTACAAAAAATCAAAACAAAAAAAGAAAAACCCACCCAAACCAAAACTAAAACATTACAGTGGTTATGTATCTGATATTTGTAGGGTTTATTTGAGAAGAGCGCCAGAGTATTGCATAGGTTTGTGATACGGAGATTTGTTTAAAGGTGAATTCCTGCAAGGACAATATACATAGCTACAGGCTTTGAATGTAGCTTGGTGATTCTTGTCCCTTTAAACCCACGCCAAAATGCCTTTTGCCTGGAAAGCATGCCGTTTCCTTCATGAATTTCAAAGGATCTGGGAAATCTGTATTACTAATTAAGCTTTAAATGTTATTCTTGTAAGAATGAGATTAGTGTCCTTGATTCTCTTTCTGACTTTTTTTAGTTCTACTGTTAAGGGTTTTCTGTCTTTAAAAGTGTATTTTAAAAGTATATCCAGTCCAGATAAGGAACTGCAGAGGCCCTAGCTTAAAAATAAATATAAAACATATGGTGTTAATGCTGTGTGTTTTGCAATGGCTTTGGCACATCTGGCTCAATTACTGTTGCGCTTGGTAGCAAATCTATTTGGACATGCAGTTCTGCTACCAAGCCTCAAGATGGCAATACACTGTCATTTCTCTACTTGCCTGTCAAATACCGAGTATATTCTTAAGGCCAAAGTGAAGATATATTTAAATTTAGATCGGTTTAATTCTACCATTGTTTTACTACTTTGAGTCAGCTATCATTAGAGGAAAAAAACTCTACTTTGTGAAAGTTACATTTTTCATAGTATGTGTGCTTAAGGCAAATGTTTGTGGAAATATGATAATCTTGCAGTTTTGTAAAGTGACTGAGTGTGCTTCATGTTTGATATAATTCTCTGAGTTGCCAAGTGATAATTTTATTTCACTTGCACAGAAGTCATCTTTCAGCTTCGGGTTTTGGTAGTAGTACAGCCATTTTCAGTATGTTTGTAGGTGTTTCATTGTTAAAACCTACTAGCATGCCTTAGAATTGATACAAGTCTAATGTTTGAAATAGACTTTTTAAGTGACAGACACATGAAGGAGAAAGATTTTAGATTTTTAATTTAGGATTAATTAAATTGCAGTTGATTTCATACTTCTCCGAAAATCTGTGCCCATGCTCTTGGATAATGTTAAAAATCTCTTCACAAAGAGGTACTCAGTAGGTAGATGAGGGGGGAAGCCAGCCAGAGAATTTCTGGGGCTTATGTTGCAGAACACCTTACCAAAAAACTCAGGAAATTTATACTGGTGGAAAAGCAAGTGGAAGGCAATGATTGTGAGGATGTCAGCTCTGCACTACTTTGCTGTAGGGTCCTGAGACGCAGTGCTTAACTTCCAAAAGAGCAAAGTCATTACCTCCTCCAAAAATATTGGGGAATCCAGAAGTAAAAACTGTAGGAGAAAGAGGGATTGAAAACTCTAAGTTTCTTAAAATAGTAAAGTACAGGGAGCAAAACACAGCAGTGAGAATGGCAGTGCCCAGGAATTAACAGGGGCAGGAGAAGATAGGATGTCACGGATGCCAGAGGAGCTCTGTTAGCATTTGCATCTCAGGAGTGTGAGGAGTCACACACTGCCCTAGGAAGCTGGTCCCCGATGAGGAGCTGCTTGCTGAAACGGTGAGGGAGAACAGGCTGTTTGGAGATGTCAAAGTAATCTTGGGTTTTGTTCATCTTAGAATCATAGAATAGTTAGGCTTGGAAAGGACCTTAAGATCATCTGACTTCATCAGTCTGAAGGTACCTTCATCTTACAGTGGAGTCTGCAAATGAGTAAAGAAGTTACGTACCTAGTGTGCCTGCTAGCCTGATTTCTGAGTTGAAAGAAAAGGTTTTGTGATTTGATTAAAATTTCAACAGTTGCCAAGGTGTCGGAGGCTTGTCCGGAGGTTACCTGACAGGTTTCACTGCAGGTCTGCCCTGTAAACCTGCCCTAGGCTCACCTCAGGCTTAATCTGCCATGCATTAGCCATGTTATTCAAGAAGTTGGTAACGCAAAACTAGAAGATAGGAGAGACCTGAGCATGGTTACAGCAGAGATGGACTCAGCATCTATTTCTCAGGCCTATATTTTACAAAAATAAAAGCATTTGGGTGTACCTGAGTTTACTCAGAATGGCTGAACCCAGCAGCCTGGCAGGTAAAACTGCTTCAATAGTTGAGTGTTTTGATAAAATTAGTCAGATGTTGAAGAAAAAGAAAGACTAGAACTGTTTCTGCTGTTTGTTTGCACTCTGTGAGCATGAAGTTTTCTTTAAAGTAAAATTGCCAAACAAAATTTGGTTTCATAGGTCTTAGGCCTGACAAAATGTTAAACAAACAAACCCCCCAGGATTTCATAGTTGCAGTGTAGCTTAGGAAATAATTAGAAAGAAAACATAATCTCATGTAAATGTGTATATCAGCATGCTATTAATAACATGCTTATTTGTAGTGCAGTTTTGTAGCTCTTAATAGCGCTCACCCTTCTAATGAATATTGTATGTAACACTAAGTTGTTTCCATAGCAAAGCAGGCATGTCGCAGGATTTTGTTTGTGTCTGGGGAAGCTGTAATCGGCTGTTTGATGGCGTGGCATGAATATTACCAGTGATCTTATTTATTAAGATGTCTAAATACACAGATAAGTCATTTGGCCAGACAGCATCTTTTCATTTATTGGCTGGAATCTCCCTTTCCTGTATAGGCCACCAGAGAATACCCTTATGGTTGATTTTTTCTTTTTCTTCTTTTTTTAATTAAAAGTAGCATGGTTTCTTGTTTTGGGTTGGGGGGGGGGGGGTTGGTTGGTTTTTTGAGATTGTTCAGAGATGCCTAAAGGTGTCAGAGGGTTTCTGTTGGAACTGAACATCTCTATTTCATGACCTAGCAAGAAAATGGTGTAGGGGAAAAAGATGGTCTGAAATAAATAGCTGAGATTGTGAGCCTGGAGGTGCTTCAAGTACTGGGTTTCTCTGTAAAGAAGTCAGTTGTGATCCAAGGGATCTCACAGTGATAGCACCCTTAGAGCTGAAGTATCCTCATCTGCTGCTGCACTCGTAGGTTACCCACAAATATACTACGCTAGTCACCCACTGTGAAGGTAACAGAGGTTTTATTCTCCTCTGGAATAGAATTCTGGTATTACAGGATTCCTGAGTGGTTTGGTAGAGAAAATGAGGGGTGACTGCCTTTTGTTTTCTTTTAAGGCATGGGTAAGAAGGTGGATAAGCAGGATAAAAGCCTGGCTTGTCAAACAAATGAACAAAAAAAGTCTCATCTTTGGCACTCTGAGGAGTTGAAGGTGGGGAGCAGGCGAGGGGTGCACCCAGTGCAGCAGTGCCATCTGCCTGGAGACTGGTTTCTGGATAACGCATTTGCTACCAGCCTCTCTTGTCTGTGTTGTTGATTTTTTCAGCTGTTGAAAAAAAGTTTCATTGTGGCTGTTACTGTGTACAGGCTAAAATTTATAACGGTTCTCACTTCATTTCTGTTGAGCTGTGGTGCTCTGTTCACCCACCAAAGGGAAAAGCTTTTTACCAGATTATATCTAATTTAAAAAAACCCTACTCAGACATCCTAGCTACATCACAGTGAGTTATTCTACTATTTGATAGTTATTACCCTCTGCTTATGTAGCATAGCTCACCCCCAAGGAGCCCCAAAGCATTTTCCAGTCCTGGTACCATGTGCAAGCACATGATGCACGCACAGGAATGGTGTTCACCCGCCACTGCTATGCAGTCACTTCTTGGGTGAAACGTAACAGCTGCTTGTCAGCACACTGTAATACTCCATGGCATCTTGAAAGGAAGTGAATAGCACCGTGGCAAATTGAAACTGCTGGGACAATTGAAGAAAGTATAATTAAGCAGTAAATGCAGTTACACAAACTGGAGTTTGGCCAGGAGACGAACTGTTCTCGCAAAAAGCGCAGCAGGATCTGCGATGGTCAGAAGTGGTCAGGACTTCCAATGTCGCATTTGTCACACAAAAATGCCTCCACTTTGTGGCATCTTCAAAAGGCTGTTGTTGGCAGGGGAGCTGCTGGTGCAGTGGGACCAGAGAGGCTGGGTACCAGACACAACTCTGCAGCATGCTCCTTGGAGGAGCTTAGCAGGCATCATCCTGCTTCACTCTTGGGGGTCTGTTTGCATCGTGTCTCATGGTGAACTGGTACAGCTGGTGACCAGAAAAGCTGGGTTGCTCCTTGGAGAGGAGGGCTTATTGTAATTGATGACCTTTGTTCCCCCTAGGAGTAAACAGCTGAGTTACAAAGATGGGATGGGGAGGGGTTGTGTTAGAAGTGTCTGAAGCTTGCAATTTTAAGTGAGCAGTTACTTGCATGTGCCAGTTTCCATATTCCCAGGGTTTCTCTCAGCCTGATACCACTGGGATATATAATCCCCTTCCAGTAGAGCTGCTTGGGAATGTCAGCATATTCTGCAATGCCCACAACTGTCAGTTGCCTAATCCCGAGCCAGCACATGTGTTAAGCACATGCTTCCTTCACCAGAGGGAACGCATTTGGGAGCTGACTGTAAGCGTAGAAAAATTCTGCTCTTTCCTTGCAGTTGTTTTCATGTGTTTGATATACTTGCGTTTACCATCTCTGCAGTTATCCTTAGCATGCTGCTTTGCTGTATTTTTTTTCTATATTCCATTTCCTTGATAATATTAGCAGTTTAAAAGCAGAAGAAAATATAAGCCTGCTCCTAGGTGTGATTTGACATCTTCTCCTACATATACTGACAGTTTGGGTCTTTGTCTCCTTCCTTGCCACTCATTCTGTAAAGGCTTGTTAAGGAAAATGGGGTAAAAATCCAGAATGTATCAGATGGGGGAGGCTGGCCATCAGGTCAAAAAGTATGAAGCTGGGGAGAGTGAGGGAAGGCACTGAGATTTATTGTGTTATCACAAGTTACTTGTCCTGCCAGTAAGGCTTTGCTGGAAGTCCATAAAGGATGGACTGCAGCACTTTCTGTCCTGGTCACTTTTGATTTTCTGTGTTTCATTTTTAATTACCCCAGCCCCTATCTCAGTTCTGTTGACCTTACAGGCCACCCTAACTGGGTAAGTGAAGTTGATGGCCCGGCAGTCTTGGAAATACTTTTGCGTGGAAAAGGCAACCGAATTATTGTATCAGCATCACCTTGTTCATAACCTCCTCCAATTTTGTTTTCTAGTATACTGGCATCCCAATTTTTTTTCTTTGGAGAACAGGAAATTAAAGGCAGGGCTAATGATTACAGGGGTTTGAGGGACTATGTGCCCATTGAGGACAATGGTCTGATCTTGGGGAAGAAACTGGAGTAGCAAGTTGTTAAGGCAAATACTTACATATACTGCTAGACACAGTCTCAAAATGTAAACAGTTCCAGTACTTTTCATTGAAAAAGATTGTTACAGATTGTTCCTTCCATGATGCAGTTGCCATTCATAGAAACAGAAAGCCTTGTCCATGAAAGTGGTATGATTGACAGGCCAAAACACACAAGCTTCCTGGTCCTGGTGTATGAACTGTTATTCTTATTAATTTTTCATCTAATCTAAGTGATTATATCCGTATGTGACAGTGAACCACAAGAATTTATTCTTATAAGTTATGTGAAGTCACCTAGCCAAGCAAAACCCATTGTGAAGCCAGAGTAATTTACAAATGTCAACCTTAATTTGATGGTAGTATGAAAATGTAACTACTGCAGACATGGTGAAAAAATGATTATGTGTCTGAAACTTGAATGTTTATATGCAAGAAGTAAATAGTAATGATGCAAAAATGGACCACCCACTTGTTGGAGGCTGAATGACCTGGTGTACCTTGCTACAGAATTTGCTGAACAGAAACTCAGCTTTCTCTTACAAATAAAACCTTTGACAATTTCCATGTGATTTGATGTTGCTGAATTCATATGCTGTTGCACCAAGCTGTGTACTTAAAGTAGTTGCATACATAAATCAGATAGGTGCATGTTCCTTTCTTTAGTTATTTGAACAGAGGTGAAGAGATTCTTTCTCTCTGTGATTATTTCACACCCGTTTAGTGGGAACATTCACTAACTTTCAAAATTAGATGCTCATCACCTTTGATTTGTTATAAAGCAACTAGCCCATTGTTATGGGCTGACTTGCCAGATCAGTTCCCCTCTATTCGCTAGTGCCGGCTCAGAGCAGTGATGTGTCCTGTTCAGAGGTACAGGTGTAAGACATCCAAAAATTATGCCTAATGTTTGTTCAACAAATGAAAAGTCAATATTCCTCTGGTAAATGCATTCTTACCAGTATTCAATGTTAAACATCAGCTCCACGAAACAGGTAGATAATGTGCATATGAACGAGACTGGGCAGTCCTGCTCTCCGCAGGCATAGTCAAGCTGTCATGGTCAGGACGGGAGCTTAAAAGCAAGGGAGGCAAAATGTACCTGCAGAATGCTACCAAATGGGTTTCTAAATCCTCACTCCAGAGAAATTAAACACTACTGTACAGATCTTCATTTTCTCTTCCTCCTCAAGGCACGTTTTCTGTAAAAGCAACTCCAGTTGTGCCAAATTTGTGATGGTATGTGATGTAACAAATCACATAGAGACAGGCTGAAGAGAGCCAAACCCACCATACTCATTTTAATTAAGATGCTTTACAGCTAATTCAGCCGGAGACTTTCCAGTTGAAAGGCTGATTGCTACCACAGGAACTAGTCCTTCCAGTTGCAGGGGTTGTTGAAATTGGGTCTGGGTGGCACCTGTTGTGATTTTCCACGGGGCACATACCAGCCTTCATCAGCATTTAAAGACATGATAATGGTTTAATCCTTCCTGTTCTGCTTTTAATCAGCAGCAGGGGTTTAGCTCTGACTGCACTTCCAAAACTCCATAAGAAACAAAAGGAAAATGCTGAACACAGAGGTTTAGGGGGTGGATTTTGTGGGTTTGGGTTTTTTTCCTTACCTCTTTCTTGTCCTGTAGCTTTCTCCATTGAACTTGTGGGATTTCATATGGGCCTGGGAGTGGATGGGGTGTTATATACAGCTAATGTAACAAGCTGACAGCCGAGCTTTTCAGACACATTGCTTCATCCGGCCATCTGTTTGGTTTGGAGGGAAGGAACAGGAAGATTTCTTACTCTACAGATATATTAAGAAAAGTCAGAAAATTGGATGTATGAAGCTTTATATTTTCCATTTATAATACAGTAGTTTGATAGCAGTGTATAAATCACTGAGTTAGAACACTTTAAAATGAAGTTCTGGCACTCCCAGTGCTTAAAGTAGCATTGTTATTTATAGATATTACATGAAGTCTGATGTTATGTTTAAGTGAGCGTTAAACAGTTCAGGCTGTTGTATTGTTGCTACGCACCGGAGAACCTCTGTCAAAGTGACTTTGGCACTGCCACATATCCGCCTTTCTCCCTTTGTCTTCCAAACCTTTGGCCAGTGTTTGCAGTTATCCATGTGCTCAGTGATGGAACAGCCTATTGTTAGTTCCACGAGGGCAAAGTCACGCTGGGATTTTTGAAAAAGAAAAAAAGGCAGTTCTTTACCTTGCCTAAAACTTTGTTAAATATTAAACTAGCCATACCAAGGAGTTTAGTGAAAGCAAACACTGAGGGTTTGCTTAACTTAAACCTAATAAAGTAGAAAGTTAATAGTCAGGTACAGAATGTTTTCTGTTTTAGAAAAATCAGCTATGACAATGCACAAGAGCGAATCAACAGAGCATTTTAAGGTTTAATTAAGGAGTGTGAAGGTGAAGTGAAGCCTGGAAACCTCTGAAATTTGTCCACTAAGCTCTTTCCATGACTTGTGGAGAACCCAAATGTCTTTGGCACTTGGGGTAGAATAGCTCCTGATGGGGTGTATAATTCATACAAATTACATATTGTATTTAATTATCATAATTTGTAATTCTTCTGAGCACTCACAGAAGTTGCTGTGCTCTGTCCTGTTTCAAGCCACAAAGGTCGTGGCCAGAAAACATGTGGTTGTGAGATTGTGTCATAAGGTAGCTGGAGTGGTTTCCATCCCCATACAGTCATCATTTTCAATTAAAAATGTGTGTGCACCCCCCCAGACCATAGGTACCAAGTCACACCCCCCCAGCACTCTTTGAGAACAGAGCTGCTGATGGGATCCAAAATCATATATGTAAAATGTAAAAAGCAAAGTATAACACATAAACCACAGGGGAGCTCAAACTGATTGCCAAGAGTTGAGAAGTCTTTGCTTAGATTGAGTGTAATAACACATACCTACCTTGTTGTTACTGGTATGCCCTGGTAAAAGCCTGTCATTGCGAGAAAAAACACTTGCATAATTTTTCCAGGTCTCATATTTTTCTTTAAATCATGTGGGTGTGTTTCAATCTGAAAGGTTTCCAAAGGAATAGGGAGGAGAAAGGAGAGGAGGAGAATGTCCCCTTCCTCTCTGCCTGCAGAAAAAGCATCTTGTTCAGTACAGGAGTTTTAAACTTGCTGTTTCAGTTACAGGGATATTTGGGAAACATCACTTTTCATTCTAAACAAGAAAACAGACCTAATATATGAAATTCTATAGCTACAAGAGGTGGATTACTGTTGGAAAAGAATACTGAGGGTTCATACGGATTTCAAGTAGGGAACTACTAGTTTTAAAGAAAAAAAAAACAAACAAGCTGACAAAACAAAAGCCCTAAATGCCATCACAAACAAAAAAAAAACTTCTCCGTGGGTTGCAGTGGAAGTAATGAACCTTTGGTAGAGTCACTAGAGTGTTAAAGGCACGTTTGTGGTCTGTGGGAAGACATAAGTGGGCAATAAAAGCTGTCCTCCGGCTGGTGTTCAGATGGGAATGAGGAAGATAAAAGACTGAGGCAAGTCAGCCGGGGAGAAAGGGAGAATGATCTATGGTGAAAAGAAGTCTAGCAGAACAACTGCTGAAGGTTTACAAAGAAAGACATATAATAAATGTGGTGAAATAGCTGTTAGTGTGCTTCACTGGTGTATTTTCTTTAATAAGAATATGGATCTAAAGGCAGTGGAAGCAAACTGACTCGTCGTCTTTACAATGAAAAATCTGAACTGAAAGAAACTTGAGTCCACTTCAGAACAGGAATAGAGGGGAATAATACTGTGCAAGACCGGTAAGGTCTTCATGTGAATACTAACAAAGAGAAAAATATCCCTTGAGAGAAGAAGGGTATATTTTGCTGTGGGGACAAAGCATGGGCAGGGAGCTTCCTGACTTGACACTTGCCTCAGGAGATGGAAGAAGAAAGTGTTTAATAAAATTCTTTAAAATCTTTCTTTTCAAGGATTTTTGACCAGAAAGCAACCTTCTCTGTCTCAGTTCCCAGCTGCTATGATCGATTAGATACTGTTCCCATTATAGAATCATAGGGTCTCTTCTAATGATCTGTGTCTGGTTTCTTCTCCCAAATAATAAGTGATAGGACAAAAGGTAATGACCTCAAGCTGCACTAGTGGAGGTTTAGATTGGATATTAGGAAAAATTTCTTCGCTGAAAGGGTGGTCAGGCATTGGAACAGGCTGCCCAGGGAAGTGGTGGAATCACTGTCTCTGGAATTGTTCAAAAGCCATGTAGATGAGGCCCTTAGTGACATGATTTAGTGGTGGACTTGGCCGTCCTGGTGTAACGTTTGGATTTGATGATCTTGAAGGTCTTTTCCAATCTAGTTGATTCTATGATTCTATTATTGTATGATAGTAGACCAAATGGTGACATAAATCTGCAAATGGCAGTCAAAAAGCCCTTTACAACTTAACCTTTGTCTGGTATCCAAAAATATTCTGACAAATATAGAAGTATCTGAAAGCTTAGGGCTTATTTGTTTTTCCCCTTATTCTGTTTGCATTGTGCCTGTGATCCCAGGTGAGTCCTGCATCTGCTGAAGCAGATGAACTTCGTGGGCACTGAACTTAAGTTTGCCAGTTCCAGTGGACGTAGAGTGGGTCTTTTTGCCTTCACTGCTTCCCAATACTAAAAGCCCAGTTTGTTCTTGCTTAGGCCACAGCTCTTGCTTAACACAGTACTAATTTGTGTGGTTTATATTATGGTTCGCTTAAAAGAGCATATTTGTTTTAACATAGCATCATTAGTAGACCAAAATTATTCCCCATACTAGTGGACCAGATCCTTCTCTCCTTTTTAGTGCTTTGAATTACTCGGAAATGACTGATCTGTCTAAGAACTCTGTAGAGAAAGCTTATGTAGAAAATTCTGCTCCTGGCCAGTAGTAACTTTAAAGTTGGGTAGTGCTGAGAAAAGCATCATTCATGAAAACAGCATTACTGAAAGCTGTAACGAGACCAAAGAAAAGGGAACAATTGTGATGTCTGTACTTCTTTTTGTGTGTGTGTGCTTACTTTAAGCAAGCAGAAGGTTGGGGTTTTTTTAACTTCACAGTGCAAACGAGCTTACTGATGTGTCTGAACGGGCTTTGGGATTCAGCAGATAAACAGAAATTAGCAATATACTAGAAGCTGGACTGCAGTTTGATTTATGGCAAAAGCAGTCTTCAAACAGATTTGGTTTTAGTACGGATTTTTGTCTTCTCATGAAATGGGACCTGAAAATTAGAAAGCCATATGTGATGACAGAGGAGGAAAGTGCAATTAATCAAAACCACTTCTGTTCAGATCTTCAAAGCCTTTCAACCACCTTTTCCATTTTTACCTGTTCCTGTGTTTTCAGTTTAGGAGGAATTTATAATCTAAAATGAGCTACAGTAGCAGAGTGACTTGTTGAAGATCAAATGCTAACACGTTCCTAAGTACTTTATCTTCAGGAATGCTGAATGTTTCTAGAATTGAGATTTTTTTTTTTTAAAGTTATTGCATATTAATTAATTATACTTTAAATATAATAAATAACCTTGTATTAAAAAAAACACAATAAAACAAAATAAAAACAAAACAAACAAACAAAAAACCACAAACAAAACAACACCTCCCCCCAAAAAACAAAACAAAACAACACTAAAACCTCAACAGCCACCCCCCTGATGAACTGGTATACTTTTTGCTACTTCAAATACTGAAAAGGATCCAAAAATGTCACTCTTGAAATGACCTGATTTGAGAAAATTTGATGAACCAACCAGTTAGACAAAAAAGGTATGTGACTATATTGCCGCTTCATACAGAGAAAGAGTAAGCAAAAGGAGTATATTTAGCCCATATCAGAGGATTAATACCAAGTGTAATTATAGAACAAAAGCATTGGTGTTAAAAAAAAAGATTTCTCTTCCAGCTGTGTTGCCTTAGCCTACAAATGTGCATAAGTCAAGGGGTGTTTTGTTAACTAAAGTTCACTGTATTGTTTTGATTAAATTGTGTAGTGTGCGGCTATCTTACTTTGTAAATAGCAAAGGATTGGCATTTCCATAGAATTTTCTGTGTATTTGCTGTCACTTAAATTTATCTTCTCTGTGAATTAGTATGCCACTTCCGTTTGAGCAGGGAAGGCAGTGTTTCACCTCAAAGGCATTTGCAACTTTTCTGTGGGGTGGAGGTTTATCAGCATTACATTAAGGGAGATAATGACAAACAGTTTTTCATCTTTTTGCCTGAAAGATGACATGAAAGGTGAAAGAGGAAGACTACCACAAAGGTTAACAGCCTCACACAAACTGGTGTGGTTTTTTTTTTGCGAAGCTACTGAACGCTGAATACATCCTGAATGTTCTTGTTTTGAAGAGCTGTATCACTGCAACAGAAGCATCATCCTGTGCTGTCTGATATCTCTGTCATTGCTTGAATTTCCACTCGGATCTTAATTTTGCTTTTTGATTTACAAGGTTTAGTATGGCTGCGCTAATGTCAGGACACAGAGTAAACACGGTTTCTCTTGCCTGTGGTTACGAACAAAAGGTTATGGAAATGTGAGGGGATTTTACCATACTTGAAAAAGAAAAAGTTACTCCACAGGAATAACTGCTCCCATAAAACCGTGTTGCTGTAGTTTTTCTGTTACCAAGGTGCATATATCAATAGAGGAGAAAGAAAAGCAGAGGACTGTTTCTTCATTACCCATGGCAACAGTATCATCTGTGCCTTTCATTTTTGTAAATGCATTTTTCATACTCCATAAGAGCTTATGACTATTCTATGACTCTAAAAACCTGAGCACAAGTGGAAGTCTGTGGATGTATACATTTCTGAAAAGTCAGGTTTTTATTTGAGTCATAACTTTTATAAGAGGATGTGAACGTGGCCTTTGGCATGCTTCAGAATGGCAGTATCTAGTGATCTAGACTGGTGTTTAGATTCACTTTAGAAATATGTTTTCCTTATACAGTACTGCATTTTAAGTTCCTGTACATGTTGTATTGAATGTGTACTTTTGTTTAATCTGTTAGCAATGACGTATGATCTATTGCACTTACCGTAAAATGTTTTGAGTAAGTATGTCATGTTCTCCTGTCTCTGTTCAAACACTGATACTCTTGGCATCAGCTTTTGTATCTAAAGCAAAATAATACCTTCATGGGTTCTATATTCTTTTGCCTAACTTCATTATGTTGAAATTTGTCCACTCCTTGTACGAGTTAGCCAAAATCCCTCTGTGTTGTTTCACAGGCATTTCATAACGTAGGTTAGGACTTACTTGGTAAGGGAGGGGGGGAAATAAGTGCTTTTTAATTTGTTCCTTTAAGTAGGCAGGTATACAGTGGACAAAGATGTTAGGCAAATGTTGATGGTTGCTTGTATTTCAAGATGGTTTACTTGGTACTGAAAGATGGTCTTCTTCCCCCAGCTCCTGCCAGTGGATGGACATCAAATAGTGTTAAACCACCTGGAACGGCTGCCCCTAGTGAAAAACCTGCGACAGCACCTCAGCTAAATGAGCAAGACACATTGGTTCAGAGGGCAGAGCATATTCCAGCAGGAAAGCGTACTCCTATGTGTGCACACTGTAATCAAGTCATTAGGTTTGTATCTATGTGCTGGGTATACTCTTTGCTGGGTAAAAAACTGGCTGGCTGGCCAGGCCCAAAGAGTGGCGGTGAATGGAGTTAAATCCTGGTGATGGCTGGTCACAAGTGGCTCAGTAGTGGGGCCAGTTCTGTTCAATATCTTCATCAGTGATCTGGGGATTGAGTGCACCATCACCAAGTTTGCAGACTACACCAAATTGGGTGGGAATGTTGATCTACCTGAACGTAGAAAGCCTCTGCAGAGGGGTCTGGACAGGCTGGATTGATGAGTGGAGACCAATTGTATGAGGCTCAACAATGCTCAATTCTGGGTCCTGCACCTGGGTCACAACAACCCCATGTGACGCTACAGGCTATGTCCCATGTTTGCAACGCACAGAACAGGAGAGCCTGCCCTGTGTTTCACCATGGTTAAAGAAACTTGTTTGGTTAGAAAATGTGAGTTTGAAAAAATGAGTAGCTGTATAAATTTCATTCACTGTAATAGAAAATAAGCCTTTCCACCACGGGTTTTTGCAGCCTTTTGAACCCTGGCCTGGATTCTGCATCAGAAGATGCAGCTAACTCAAATGACTTGATCTCTGGGGGTCAGCTGAGTCCAGCTTGTTTATTTCCATTAGATTTCTATTCTGATAGTTCACTACCACTTCAGTTAAAATTGGGTTAATGTTAGAGGATGCTTTACTAACCAGTCTGTGATCTTTTGAAGGATTTTTTTTCCTACTTCCGTTGTGTATATCAAGGAAATAAAAATATGTGACCTGAATCCCCTTGAAGCAATAGAAAAAACTATTCAAATTCCCAACATAAGTGCAGATTTTTTACTTCAATGCAAAATGGAAGATTAATATCAAAAAGGTTCACACTTTGGGGATGAGATTGATGTGATTCATGGAACAGCTTGGCCTCTCTAACCATTCTATCTGTCCGCTATTCTGACCTTTTTGTTCCCTGGGCTTTGGATTTGTGTCTAGTAAATAATATGCAAACAACCATGCACTGTCCTTTTTGTTACTATCACTTCTGTTTAAAATCAAGACTGAACAGAGTAAATACATTACATGCTGAATCTTTCATGCAGGAAGTTTCACTGCCTTTTGCAGTGCCTTTGTGGTTTAGCAAGGTTTGCTGAAGCTCTGCTGCAGGGTCTCAAAGCACAGTCAGCAGATTGTTCTTGAGCAGCCCGCATTTCCTCTCAGACCTTAAATCACTTGCTGCTACTCTCTGCTTTTACACCTTGATCACCATTAAAAATGAGATTAGCTGCCAGTAGGGTAGTCTACTGGTCTGTGGAGCAGCTTTTGCTCCTTTGTGTATGCTTGAGGAGAACTACTTCATAGAATCATAGAATACCGGACTGGAAGGGACCTCAAGGATTATCTGGTCCAACCTTTCTTGACAAAGCCTGGCTCAGACTAGATGTCCCAGCACCCTGTCCAGCCAAATCTTAAACTTGTCCAATGTCAGGGAGTCCACCACTTCCATGGGGAGATTATTCCAGTGGCTGATTGTTCTCATTGTAAAAAATTTTCCCCTGGTGTCCAACAAGAATCTCCCTGGGAATAATTTGTACCCATTACCCCTCATCATTTCCATGTGACTCTTTGTAAAAATGGACTCTCCATCTTCTTTTAGCCACCCTTTAAATACTGGAATTATTAAGTACTTGACAGCCATTGTCACCTATTGTAAGCAATACCTCTTCATGAGTAGTAACTGATACTCATGTCTAACGTCTTTGTAATCTGCTGGTGGTGTTTAAATCCTTATATTTTTTCATATGTTAAATGCCACTTCAATTAATAAAAGCAAGCATTGTTGCATTTGAGGATGAGTTGATGTGCATTAATGTTAAACATGCCTTGTGTTCACAGCATACAGTAGATTTGGAATATTGCAATGGCATTTTGAATTCAAGTTTTAGCATAATTACAGTTCATGCCCTCAGGTAATGCTACCACTATGAAAAGGTAGGAGGAGGATCAGGCGACATTGCATTATACATCTGTTTTGAAGCCAAAATACGTTGTGGAGTTGGTTACTCTACACTCAGGCATAGAATAACCATGGTTGCTCAAGCCAAAACCATTTATTAGAGACATCTTATAACTTTTTAATATATCTTTAATTATTCATGCAGTGATTGTCTGAATATTCCAGTTTTTTCCAAAGCTTCAGTAAGTAAGCTTTTCTTTCCATGTCTAAACGAATCAAAGCTGGAGGCAAACTGAATTTCCCATGATCTACTTGCTGTGATGGTCTGATAAACTTCTGACATTTCCTGATGAAGACTTCTGGTTCCCAGGCAGTCTTACCAAGTGCTGCAGTGCGGAGTTGGCTCTTCCTTTGAAGTCCAAATATGTTTTCCCTGGATCTCCACTGAGAATGTACTTGTTGGCATGTCTGCTTGTGATTGATGAGTTGGCCATGTCATCTTTTCATACAGCTTAATTGTTTTTAAAGGGAAAAGGGAAAAAGTGCGAATGGTGCTTCCCTTCAGCATCTCCTATACAAAATTATTATTCTGGCATTTTCAAGTGAGGAGAAAAAGAAACTTCCCACAATGTAGACTGCTGTATGGTTAACTGTAAAGTGATTGGTCTACTTAGCAGATGTGAGGATCCTTTTGATCTCTCTACCACTAAATTTCAGTTCTGGCTCGCTATCATAACAAAAACCACATGGGAAGTTAAATTATTGACCTACTAACACATCGTGACCATACTGATGAAGTTATATTTAGCTACAAGTGTAAAGATAGAGAAATCGTGATTATATTCTGTGTATGTTACTTACTTCTTCCTGCTGGCCCCTATACCATTTCTGCATGCAGAACCCAGATGTTTTAGGTGGCTAATCCCAAAACCAACAAACAAAAAAACCTTACTATTTGCTTCCTTCTGTGAGTTTGGTTCATGTGGTCTAGATGGTAATGCCAGAATTTTTTTCAGAAATGCTTAGCATGTCAAAGTAGCCTGGGATAGAAGAGCATTCATAGCCAACTTTTGCCTCTTTGATCATCCCATATCTTTGGATGGAAGCAACATGGGTTTTTAGCACCACCTTCGAAAAATATGTTCTAGTTGACAAAGGCATGGGGTAATTTTTATTGTTTTGATTTGGTTTTAAATGGGGAAGGAAGGATGCAGCCATCTGCAGCCATCTTCCTAACATTTCATAGCCTAGCTACTTGCTGTTAGCTGCATAAGAGTGGGCATGTATCCCTCTTACTCAAATCAGAGCTTTAAACACCTTTTCAAATGAATACAGGAAATTAATACCTTTCATTACTGAAAGCTATTGTTTTGATCACAAAAATATGCAAAGACCCGGAACACCTCCAAGTTGTGAATATCACATTTTGGTGTATTTTATGTGACAGGTGTTTATTTCTTTTCTTTCTTCCATGTGCTTTGGGGCAGCTTTTAAGTCACTGGTGTCATTAAGCTGCAGCGATGGCTTGACATATTTAAAATACTGCCTGATTAAAAGCAAAATTGTATTTAGAAAGCCTTCTTCTAGACACGTGTGTGTAGGGAGCCAGCCCACTAATGGAACACCTTGGAGACATTGTGCAGGGCATGGCCACAGCTGTCTGGGGACTTTGGGAGAGAAACTCTGTAGATGCACTCTCAGGCAGTTCCCCATCCGTCTGGGTTCCTGCATCCTGTCCTGAATGGCTAACCTCAACATGTCAGAGCTGTAAACTCTGGAGGGCTGAATGCAGCAGATGTTGTAAAAATTCCTTCCTCTCCTGTTGCTAGTGTGCTTTCTTTCCATTGCAGAGCTAACCGAGCCTATTGTTTAAGTGCAGATGGCCAGAAACTCAATCCTACCTGGAGCCAGGAGAGCCTCTTCGGTGTCAGCCCAGTGTTAATGAATCTGTTAAATTAGCCTGTGCTGACACGGCGCACTGAGAGCACTTTGTTGTACATAAGGGCTTGTATTGTTTGATCAGTACATAACTGAAAGGGCATTGATGTAAAAAGGTGCTTGTAGAGCACTGAGAGGGTATCGGGTTAGGTCAGTGTTTGCACTGCTCAGGCATCCGCTGGGAGTGGGGGCCAGAGATCTGCGCTCGACCCTGGCTCCCTCCTTAAAGGGCTATGAGCTGCTCTCCAGGAGGCTTTTTCACTGCTTTCTCTCCTATATCAGAGGTGAAGAGAAGAAACTGTTTCAAATTAAATATGTTCATCATCTCAGAAGCTGTGTGAGTTGTCCGAAAACTGTTTGAGTCCCTTATCTTTGACTTCTCATCCTGCTGAAAATCCACAGCAGCTCCAGAGAAAATGTGGAAGAGAAACAAAAATAATTACCCCCTACTCTCGATGAAGCTGTCCTCTGCCCACTAGAGTCAATATAACCCTGGAAGCAGATTTTGAGGGGGTTTTTTTTCTTCTCTATTATTGTTGCTTTGTTCACATGAAAATCTTATCTTACACAAGAATGTTCTTGTAGCTTACTCAATTTCCAAAGAAATGCTTAGCAACTGCTTGGTGGTATTAGTACCTTACACTTTTTTTGCAGTGAAGTATTAGATCAAAAAAGAAAAAAAAAGATGTGTTACTGAAAAGATATCATCTTTATTGGTCTTCAAAAATGGGAAATCTGGTGGGGGAGATGAACCTGAATCCCAAAGTCCACCTGAAACCTAAAATTTGAAAGGTTGAGTATTGGTGGGACCTTAGAGGCACCTCATTAAATATGTTCATTAAAGAAATTAACATGCAAAATATGTTTTCAAATGAACACAGGTAGAGTGATATATGCCTGGGATTTATGAGTTACAAACTGAGAATTTTTTGTTGACTAAGAAAAAGACAGTTTATCTTGTCTGTTAACCTTGTTGCATTAGCCACACAAACACTATTAAAAGCATCGTTATTTTGTGTTTGCAAATAATAGAGGAGGCTCTGTATTTGGAAAATATGGTCCTATTTTAACTATCTTCTGACAGAAAAGAAAACAAATAAACACCAATAACTGGGATAGGTTATCCTGTAACAAATTTGTTGGATAAGGATGGTGATTGAATTTTTGTCTCATGAGAAACTGATGTTATCAGCTCTTAATGGAGCAAGTCTACATACATTTGTGTGCTTGATACAAAATGCAAGCTGAAAGAGAGTGGATCATATCTCTGTGTCAAATATCTCTTTGCAATAGATGGAAATAATTGGGAACACAAGAAACATCCTTCTTGTTCTCCTTTTCTCTGACTGCCACTTCAGCACTGTGTTTAATGTAGTGTTAAAATAAGACTTCTGAAATGCAATGAAATGAAGAGAATTCATATTTATTGTGGTCAGGTGTTTCTGGGAGATGGTTCAGTGGGAATAAATACAGTCAACACTTGATGCTTACTCAGAGCCTATAGAGGGAAAGCAGGATGAAGTGGTTTATGTTTGCGAACTGTGTAGTAATGGCACAGAAGTATTGTAGGTTAAGCCTATTAACAGCTTTTTCAGGAGCCAACCCAGGTGCATTAGCTTACAAAATCTCTTCTTTCTAATCAGAGGACCCTTCTTGGTGGCTTTGGGGAAGTCATGGCATCCAGAGGAGTTTAATTGTGCTCATTGCAAAACATCCATGGCTTACATTGGTTTTGTGGAAGAGAAGGGGATGCTTTATTGTGAGGTCTGCTATGAGAAGTTCTTCGCCCCCGAGTGTTCAAAGTGCCAGAGGAAGATTCTTGGGGTAAGTGACCAGCAAGCGACCCACTTCTCAGTGGGAACAATAACCACAATGCTCATTGCTTCTCTGTAGTGAAATTCCCCTTTATCTGACACAGTTTGCATTCTTCCAGACATACTCTGACATACCTCTTCAGCTCCCATCACACACAGAATATGTTTTTGTCTCTTCCAGTGTTGTGCCTTTTCAGTCTCTTTGAGAAGCTGCAGTCTTCTTGGCTCTTCAGGTTCAGCTCCTGTTTTTGTGAAGCTGTTCTGCAGCTGTTGTGATTTACTAGATTTTCTTGAGCAAAATTTAATTGGCAGCTCTTTACAGAATTGGGGGGGGCAGGGTGTGTGTGTGTAATAAATAATGCTCTTTAGCTGAACTGAGCACTGCAGAACTTGCTGGCTGGCTATATGTGAAGTATTGAACTATTCCCAGGGGTAATGTAGGTAGAAAGATACATTATCAACACCAGTATTGCTAATTTGAGCCTGCCAGCTGATCATCCACTGCTCTACTGCAAACAGCAATGTGTCTGGACTCTTGTCCAGGGCTCTGCAGGGCTCTGACAGTACAATTCTCAAGTCATATTTGGCACTATTGCACCTTCCAAAACAACACAGAGCGATCATAATTTTCTACATGATGTTTTCTGTTAACTATTCACAGACTTGAGGAGACACCAGAGACCCTGCTTTTCTTATTTTAGGGGACTGTTGTGGGTGAGATCCTATTTAAAATGGAAAGCGTGAACAAATGAGCTGTTAAGTCTGTCCAACTCTACACTGAATCTTCCCAAAAATGAAAGGTTGCTTATGACAAACAAGGGGATGTACTGTAAATAAAGCACTTCTTCAAGTTTAACATCAGCAGAAATTGCATGCATAACCCATTTTCAAAGTGGCATTAGGAAACAAAATATTCTTGAGACAAATCAAGTGTGGAGGCATGGTCGCCACAGTCTAGTCATCACTTCAAAATAATGTGTTAATAACACGTTTTCTAATCCCCATAGGAAGTAATAAATGCTTTGAAACAAACTTGGCACGTTTCCTGCTTCGTGTGTGTGGCCTGTCATAACCCCATCCGCAATAATGTCTTCCACTTAGAAGATGGTGATCCCTACTGTGAGACGGGTAAGCAGCAGCACAACCCAAGTTTACTGCAGCTGTGTGGGGAAGGAATGCTCAGTAAGGTTGGAAAAGAATAACAATTCCTTTTTCTTAAGCTTCACTTCAGAAGCAGCGCCCCAAAAATTTATGTAACTCTGATATGTCAATTCAAAGCAGCATCAAACACTGTAGACACTTCCAAGTTCACAGGAGAAGTCGGTGAGGATTTTTTCACTGGCTTCAGCAGGAACAGACTTCTTGTCACTGGTTTTACTGGTTGTTCCTGTTAAGCCCTCAGCTGTCAGTACCAGTGGTACAGCAGTGTTAATTTTGGGCTGACTTTCTGGTTGACTTTAAAATAATCTGGAATTTATGTAAATCTCCTTATTTACTAAACCAGCAAATGCCAGTGGAGTAATGTGTTTTATTCTGAATAGCTTTACTCACAGCTGAGAGGGACTTCCAAGAGTAAGCAGTCTGCCCAGGAAATTTTTTTCAGGATCAGGGATAACATCTGTTGAACATAAGCTTGGGATAAAAAAAAACAGGCTGTCGGGGGAAAAATACAGTGATGTGATTATAGTACTTGAAAGCCTGATGAGCATTATTACATGAAAGATGTGGCTTAGAAGTTCAGAGGGACTCTGGTTTGGTTTTTAGCACTTCCAGCTAATCATATCTTTTTATTAGTATGAAGTCTTTATTTACGTTGGTTTCCTCATTTGCTTAAAACTTTCCATGTATCCTTTTGGGGTTGGAAGGAAAAAGATAGTATTTGTAAAACAATTCCCACAAAATTGAAAAGAAAGAAAATTGTATCAAAATTGTCTATTTTCACACTGCATGATGTTTACATCTGTGTTAGAACCATCAGTCAAACCTTTTCTGTTTTTACTGTAGTTTAACTAGAGGTGGAAGTGGATTGACCAGGAAAAGATTTAGCATAACATCCTGGCAACCTGTTTAGAGCTAAGATTTCCTTCTGGATCAATCCCACAGTTGCTCACAGTGGGTGCCATGGAGAGTGCTAGGTATAGGAAGGATGAGGAAAGTAGGCAAAATTTATCTAAAATGTATCTGTCAGAGTGGCTGTAATAAGGTGTTGGCAGATATGAAAGGATGCAGTAGGTTATTGCTAATTCAGTGACATGAGTAGGGTAATGTATTGCTCCTATTGAATTCATGGAGCAGCAGAGGAAACAGATACATGAGCAGCATCCTCCAGTGTGACAGCACGGTGAAATTTCATCCTGGAGCAACCCGAAGCCCTTAATCTTGCAACCATTTGATGATTCAAAAATAGTACTGGAGGAATCAATAGCTCCCCTTTGGGTGGAAAGCTCGTGACCCAAGTTTGTTCTAATATTGAATTCTTGTTCCTGCCACCAAATGATCCGTATGTTGTGTGGTGCATTGATTTGTGCTACTGTTACGACTTCCTTGCTCAAATGCACACTTTTCTACACTGTGAGCACTTTTCTATACTGTGAGGAAACCAGGATAAAAATGTCAAGAATGCTATGCTTCTTACAAAGTTTATTTCTGAGATAGAAAGTTGCTATCACAAGTTAATGTGGATACATTCTGTGAGGTGTTATTGGCAGTGACACATTGTAATGGCCATGGCTTTCTAACTAGCTGTTAATTTGAGATATATTTGTTCTTCAAAGACTTTCAGTCTATCTGGAGCTAAGAGTCTATGACTGATTTTAAAAAAAAAATAAGAAATAAATGTCATTGCCAGCTTTCCTTCCTAGTGCAAAGGAACGTTCTAATTTTAAATCTATGTTTGAAATTATAATAGCATTAGCTATTAGTATTAAGGGGGGTTTAATCTGCAAAATGTTCTGGGTTTGGATGTCAATGCTAAATTAAATTAAAAGTGCAGATATCTACAACTTTGAACTTTAAGTGCAGAGTTAGTAATCTAGTTTTGAAAATGCTGTGTGCGGGAAGCATTGGTATGTGACTGTATGAGAAGTCTGCTTTGGAAGGCTTCTGTGGTATCACAATTCAAGCATGCAAAGGAAAGCTGATGCCCTTCAGTCTGCCTTATCTATTGCCCTTTCTTCTGAAGAAAAGCCAATAAACTTATCAACACAAGCCACAGCCAACTTACAAAGGGCTTTAACTACTGGCACCAGGAAAATATCACTAAAAGATTCTGTATGAACACAGATGCAAAGAGCTGAAACAGTGTGGTCATGAGACTGTGTCCTTCAGGGGGTTTGCACAGATGTGTCCTACCATTTCACATTTTTATCATCTGTCTTCTGCTTAAACACTTGCAAATTCATCCGAGTAGCACAGATTAAGAAAGGCAATCAAGGAAGCTGTTTCTTGCCACTGGCAGCCATTGAGGGCTTTGCTTTTCCAGAACACTTGTGTTCCCCATTCTTCTGAGATGCCTCCTATGGTTATGCTTTTTGAGGTCATCATACAAAACACTGTCTTACTGAACAAAAAGAGGACTTTTTTCTTGGGTTTGGCACATGATAAAGCCTCTGCTGCAGTAGGCACTAGAGCTTCAGCACATCTGTATAATCTGGTAGAGAAACAAAATCTCCTTGTACCCTGCTTGCCACTCCTTATAAGTCTCCTTGAAAACAATCCCTGGTATCTAATTTCCCTGTCCAAGGCAAACTGTTACTATTAAGGATGGAGTCCAAAGCTTCGTTATGGTTGCCACTCTGTTCTTAAGTTCATCTTATGAAGACGTAATGTTGCATGACATTATGTATTTGCCATGGTAGCATGCCAATTCCAAATTCATTTTATAGCACTCATGCTGTTGTCTTCTGTGCGGGAAAACAACATTTCCTTCTCTAGAATGGGGTGTTTGAGAGTCGAAATAAGTAGAAAAGACCAGAAAACCTGGGGTAAAATTTAAGTCTGCACTGGCAGGCAGCAAAGGGCTGTGGTGACTTGCAGCCCCTGAGATGGCTCTATGCACGGAAGAGCGAGTGCCACACACTGAGGCCATGGGGATGGGTGTGGATGTCAGTGCCTCCCACCCAACTTTATGCATGCATTTTATCTTGCTAGTCTGCCCTGCTCTCTCTTTTTCAAGCTCTGCAGTCAGTGAGGAATATGAACTATTCGGTGCCCTTTGTTTTGGTCCCTGCTCCCTGAGATGGCAGGAGGAACTTTTCTCTGCTGGCTCCAGGGTAGCCTCCAGCACCACTAAGTCAATCTTGTGCCTAAAAATGTGTGGTGCAAATACACTTCAGTGGTGGCAGTCACTAAGAACCACTCTAACACCTTACTGATACTTTTTGTTAGAGGTCTCTGGTTTGGTTTTGGTTTGGGTTTTTTGTGCGGGGTTTTTGGTTGATTGGTTGGTTGGGGTTTTTCAAAGCTATAATAAACTCCATTGACTAGAAAACTGTTCTGACTTGATCTGCATTGCTAGACTGTTTAAGACAGAAGCCTAATAATTGCATGATTGTGTGTGGTGCATTCTGGGACAAATATTGTGCCAGAATGTAGGCAGGCTGTTATTACTTACTGAGGTCTGTCCTGTGAACAGCCAGGGTGTGCTTTCAAGGCAGAGCTGGAGGGAACGTAAGGAGCACACGGAGCCCACCCAAGTGCTCTTGCATTTGTGTGGCACACAAATTTCCCTACCTTGAGTATGCTATTGAACTCAAAGAAATGAAACACCAGGAAGGTGGAAGCATTGCTCACTTGAAAGGGTAAGGAGGGGGCTGAGAACTGAATTAGCGAGGAAAGGAGGACATCCTGTCTCTCGATCTAGGAACTCTTTACTCAGGGTACCCAGTATTACAAAACTCAACTAGTGTAAACCCACTGCCATTGAAAGAAAAGCACAATGGTTTCAAAGGGTCAGTCTTGTTTTTCTGCAGATGCTTCAGCTTTAAAATCTGATTGTATTTGTTTGCAGATTACTATGCCCTCTTCGGTACCATGTGCCATGGCTGTGAATTCCCCATTGAAGCTGGAGACAGGTTTCTTGAAGCTCTGGGCCACACTTGGCATGACACTTGCTTTGTATGCTCAGTAAGTAAAACTAATGTACATTTTAAACAAACCCCTGGCAGCAGTGCTTGTGCTAACCTGACCAATGTGGGAGTTAACAGCTATAGCCTCTTTCAATCCTCTGAGTCCAAACAAAAAGCACTTTCCCAGTTACTTGGAAGGTGTGTTGCTATTGTGAGCCTTTGGCGCCAGTCCAGAGGAGCTGGCCTATGTTGCAGCCATGTGTCCTGGTGTTTAACCCTTGATGTTAACCCTTCCTCACGGCAAGTTTTGAAGGCCCTAAAAGAAAAGGTTGTGTTTTAATATAGACACTGTAGCCAGAGTATCACCTGCAAATATTGCATGACCAAAAATAAACCACCCCGAACCCCCAATCCTAATGATTTGGTTTCTTTTTAAATGCTGAATCTAACGCTGCTCCCAGTTAAGAGCTTGCTGACTTAAAGAAAGAAGGGTTATGCTTACATCAACCATTAGTATTTCATCAAAAAGAGCGTCCCTAAGAAAAATGTAGTAATTCTTATTCTTTGAACATATTTGTGCACAGATGCCATGGTTTAGCATTCTGTATGGTGTAATTCCTTCTTCTGAATTGGGTGATCTTTTCTCTTTTTTTTTATCCCATTTCAGGTATGTAATGACAGTTTGGAGGGTCAGACTTTCTTCTCCAAGAAGGACAAGCCACTGTGCAAGAAACATGCTCATTCTATCAACATCTGATGCATGTAGCTCATCTTGTGTAACAAATGTACTGAGCGGAAAGAAAGGTTAAAATGTCCATGTTCAGTAATTGGTTAAAATTATTTATATATGATTTTCTAGAATGGAAAATAATGTAGAAACTTGTGGAGGGTGTTGTACACAAATTTAAAATGTTTATCAATTATATGGGTTTCCTTCATAAAAAGATAGGAATCAGGAAATTGCATCCAAGCCAAACGATTGGAGTGCCTTTACCTCTGCATTTGGCACATTAGTGTATTGGTTTCATGATGTTATGACCACATTTATATCTGCTTCAGTATGAGAAGTGAAGCATCTGTAAAAATAAATACTGGTATTAGAAGTCTTGAGTTTGCTGCTATTCAACAAATAAAAGGAGATTGGCTTCAGCAGTTCAGATCACTTTACTGCAATGTTATTTGCAGTGTGTCTAGAAGTGTTGCAGCTAAACTCCATTAAAAGGAATTCAAAGCAACGTTAATATTACACGGAATATATAGTTCAACTGATATTTTTATCTGATACTCATATACATGATGAAGTCTCCTGCACAATTACATGTACCTGTGCCTTTGCAGTTAAATCTCTGATGAATCTGAAAAGGACACGGATTTTTACAAAGCAGTTACATGGGGTGGTGTCCATGCTGGTGAACAAGAATAGTTTAGAAGATGCTACTTAGAATAAATCATAAATGGGATACTGTTGCTTCTTCTTTGACTACCAGAATACTAGCCAAAATTCTGGTGTTCTGGTGTACTACCAGAATACTAGCCAAAAAAGTCCTGCTAATGAAGGTATGTTTGACAGGATGCAAATGTCAGAGCAGATCTTAAAAATAAGGAAGCAGGGAGTTACACTCTTATGTTCACAGTTCAGGTTTTAGATAGTTTTAAGTGCCTTGGAAAGGGGAAATTGCACTGAATCTGCAGGCAACAGGTTTATATCCAGAATGTGAGACTCTGTTGTTGAATGAGGGAAATTGCTGAAGTGCAACTGAGGACATTGTTTTTCTCTCAGTACATTCTTTACCATGTAGCTCATGAATATGTGTATTGGTGGTGTGCCAGGTAGTATACCGAAAACTTGCTTTCTTGCTCAGCTGTTATGATTTTTTTTTAATTAGTTTAGGTTCTATTTGTCTCTCTTCCTTCACGTGTAGGGAATATATTGTTGACTAATATAATATTGAGTTTGGCAGCTCAGTATCTCTCAGTTCTTGCAAGGGAGCAGAGAGACAATGCTGTCATCATGCATTTACTGCAAGCCGGGAGATGTAGCCATTTCTATGGCTTGATATGGATTTTGCCTCCATACAGAGAGTCAGTGCAAGACCTGTGCACCAGCTAAGTCCCACTTAGGGATAGGGATGGTGTTGGTAGGGAGTAGATAGGGAAGAGGTGGTGACCCTTGGCGTGGGGTGAATGTCACACCAGCAAAGTTGCACAACAGGAAAGGGGGCCCTCTCGGGGCCAGATCAGATTCCTGAAGGAAACTGAATTTACTTGTTATTTAATTCAACTGGGATATCACAGCTGAATCATTAGTCTTCAGTGCTTTTCCAGTAGACATTGAAAGTAACCATTTGCTGATTTTGTTGTTTTGGGGTTTGTTTTTTCGTTGATTTTTTACTAATACAGAAGACAGGTTTATGCATAAAACCATGTGGAAAATCAAAAGAAATTGCCATGGCTGAGTAAAGCAATTGTAACAAGGAACATCAATGGGGGGGGGGGGGGGGGACGACGGGGACCGGCGCTAAAATTCCTGTGCTAAAATATGAAAAGGTATTTTGTTTTCTCATTATTTCAGTGAGACAGGTTCACATTGTGGGGCTGTTTCAGTTTATTTTCTGAAGTTGTTTTTTCTTCAATACTACCACGTGTCTCTTTAACTTCTGGTGGTACGGAAGAAATGGCATAAAGCTGTTTAAAATGTTTACACTCTTTCAGATGTGTTCTTTTGTGAGTTTGGCTGAAAATCAGAAGGGTAGAAGCAGACTGGACAAGATATGGTAATATATGAGCCAGGTTGCTTTTGAAAATAGGTGAAATGGGGAGAAATGAGACTTAGAGGGTAGGTTTCAGAGGAACTATATTGCACATGCATGAGGAAAGAGAATGGGAATGCCTAGGAAAAGGCATTCAATTATTTCTGCAATAAAAACCTTTCTATTTTAAAGTAGGGTAGAAACTTCTCATTTTGTCATTGTCCTTAAGATCAAATTGAATTTTGTTTAGTTTCGTAATTTTAATTGGAATTATACTTCTTAATCTATAAACTCTAGGGACTGAAATTTTGCAGTCATGAATGAATTTGAGGACAAAAGCCTGGAAGGCTCCAATAGTACTGCTTCATTTAGCTGCTTTGCCTTTTAATTTCTGCTTTTATCTATTTGTTTAAAATTTTAAAGGAAGCATAGAGTCGCTGATACATAATAATATTTAATGGCTCTACCAAATTATATAAATCAACTAAAAGGAACATAATTTTTATTGTTATTTTAATAAGTGAGATTTTAGTAGAGCACTTTATAATAATGCCATATATCTCACTGAATATTTATTATCTGTTTTTTGTTTAGGACTATTTCATACTAGTATCTTTGGTTTTTGTTTTGTTTGTAAGCCTGCATATTTACCTCTAGAATTTGCTGGTGTGTGAGTGTGTGTATGTGTTCATATATACCTCTCTATACATGCACGCATATGCATGTACATTGGGAGATATATATGCACATACACATGTGTATTTAACTGCAGAATTGACATAGCAAAAAATCAGCACCCTTCTATCACCATTTTGGGATTTAGTGAAATTCCCAACTACTTTTCATACAACACATATATAGCATTCGTGTTTTGAGGGAATGTTAGAAAGTCAGGAGAGGTATGTTAGTAACCTAACTACTGTAGTTTTTTGCATGCATTTTCAGTCAGTAATTATTTTTCTTCCAAAAAATTATTTTTCTTCCACCTGTAAGAATACTGGGTTTAACTCCATTTGAAAGTAGAATGTCTGTATAAATTAATAATTGAATCATCACAATAGTTTCAGTATATTGTAGCTAAATAATTCAGAATTATATGTAAATATAAATGCTTAATATAACAATGCAATAAACTTGAAAGCAAGATTGAGTCGAAATGTGGTTCAATGTGTGTTGGTCTCTTCAGTTTCTTTGTACCTGTTTCTTCATGGAGCGACTTGCATCATCTAGCCATACACGTGGCTTTGCAAACAAGAGTAAGGGGAACTATGTGAATTCACACATTACTTGTTTGAATTTAATTTTTTTTCTCATTATTTTATGCTAAACCACCAGCTGTAAAGTCCTGGTGATTTCCTTGCTTGTGTTTAATAGTCTTCGGCATCAATTTTGGCTGTTCACATCTGCAAATTTAATTATAATTAAAAACCAAACAAACCCAACACAACCTCCAAACTCTGTTCTCAGTTGTTTCATGGTGGCCAGATGTTTTCTTTTCCTGAATCATAGGTAGTAAAGGAAAGTTATGATTGTACACATGAATAGGTACTATTTGAGTTGCTTGTTCTTCAGATTTTGGGGATATAATGAAGGTTTGCTTTACAGTAAAGGACCTGGAGGTCCTGGTGGACGCCAGGCTGACCATTAGCCAGTGATGTCCTCTTTGTGACAAGAAAGACCACCAGCCTCCTGGCGTCCATTAGGTGGAGCATTATCAACAGTGTGAGGGAGATGATCGTCCTTCTTTGCTCATCCTTGGTGAGACACATTTGGAATGCTGGGTCCAGTGCTGGTCTCACCAGTACAAGAGAAACGTGGACATATGGGAGTGCAGAGCTAGGGCTTGGAGCATTTGTCACACATGAAGGAGCTGAGAGCTGGTACTGTTTAGGCTGGAGAAGAGAAGGCTCAGGGGGCATCTCATACATGTGCACAAATACTTGGAGGGGAGAGTAAAGAAGATGGAGCCAGGCCTGGCAAAGTGGTACTTAGGGACAGGACAACTGTGAGGATGGTCAAACATTGGCATAGGTTGCTCAGAGTTTCTGTCCTTGGAGATACTTGGGACCCCACTGGAGATGGCCTTTGGACTAGTCAAGGTCCCTTCATCTCCAAACACCCATTCCAACCTCTGTGAGTCTCTGATTCTCTTCCATTCCATCTTCCATTCTTAAGATAGAATGGAAGATGGAAATACAATATTGAGCACTGTAGAATATGTAACAATGTAAAACTCAATATTAGCCAATTACTATTTATTTACTGTCGTTGCTTCATTCTACTGACCGTCTTGGAATACTTTGCAATGCTTGTTCGGAAGTGGTTAATATTTTCCTAAGTTGAGACTGTTCAAGGAAATACTGCCAACTCTGGCAAGCTATATCCAATACTGTACCTAGCCTTGGCACACAGCAGTCTCTGCTTTCACCATGGGATGCTTAACTGTCTACTATAACATGGCCAATTACTTCATGATAATACCAACCTGGTAAGACTCTCCTTAGCTGAGTATCTCTTAACTAGGCAAATGCACCATTGTTTTCTACCTTTATTTACACAAGCAAAGGAAAGCACTGCACACAGCTCTATAAAATTTAGAGGCAACTTTATAGAAAGCTTGCCTGCCCTTCAGTGTTTAGGCTATGAATGAGACAAATGCAAGTCTATTTGCAAACAGTATATTAAACTCCAGAATCCAAACTTTTAAAGGCATCAAGTCTGTATTTGACATTTTAATGGCAAAGGTTTGGTTTCTATCAATCACAACGTCATGTAACATTAAAATGCACTGACAAAAAAAAAAGAGATCTGTCATTCATTCATTAAGATGCTGTAATCCAGTGTAAGATTTACAGGCTTAAAACCGAACGGTGTATTTTCACAATAAATCCACTTTCGCTGCTCAGCACAGAACAAATCTCTCTGTCACTCAAAATGTTTACTGGTCAAAATGCTCTGTATGAGATCTTCAAAGGGTTTCTCACAAAATTGCATATAAATCCTTTTACCAGTAAAGGCTTAATTTAGGTTCAAGTTTTACTTTCTCGGGACATTGGTTAATATCTTGTACTCAGACAAGATCTTGGTTATATCAGAAACACATAGGGCCTAATTTATTATTAGCAGGCTGGTGTTAATTAGGGGGAATTACCAGAAATAGTTTGCTTGATGGAAATTTATTATGGGATCACACTTTACTGATGGCAAAATAGGAGTCACTGAAAGAGTGCAGCTCCTTCTCATAACCAACTAATTAATAAGGTGCCAAAATTCCTCTGAGAAGGGTTTAGTCCTAACTATGGGAACCTCACAGAGAAAATGGTTCCTATGCAGTATTTAAAATTTAAAAAGGGAAAAGAGAGAGGAGGAAAAGCTGCCCAGCAGAAGTCTCAAAAGTGATGTGGCTTTCTCTTGTATTTACGAAAGAAAATATTTAACTGTGTTTCCAAGCTCATTAAAGAATTGCTTTTCCCAGACAGAAAAACAACAGCTAGTTTATAATCTCGTTTGGTGTGCTTGAACTTGGTTTTCGGTTTTACTTGTGCATATTGCACACTACAGCTTGTAATTTTATGAATTGGGCTTATAATGAGCTTTTATATTGCTCTTTATTGCTTGCCTGAAGGTCTTTTTCATTATTGTTTGCCATGAAAGCTGAGGTTGGCATAGATAGGAAACTTGCATCAATGACCGAAAAATAGGGCAAAGTGTTCACATTTCTGATAAGCCCAAATCTAGCAGTCTCATGAAAGTTTGTCTTGGGTCAGAATGGCATGTTATAATAAGATGGAGTGCAAGCAAAAGTGTTTCTAAAGAAATTTAAAATAACCATGCTAAAATTTACATATGGCTGATTTGGAAAAAATATTTTCCATAAAATCTTATTTTTTTCCCAAATATTTAGCAATAAGGCACTTTCGTATTTGCACTAGAAATACCTTAAACTTTTAAAAAATATCTGGTGTTTTGAGTATGTTTTGAAAGCTTTCTCCTTATACTGAAATGAAGGATTGTATCATTGTGCTCTAAGTAATATTCACACTTTCCATAGAATCACAGTTATTTCCTTTTCAGCACACATGCCTTTGCTTTGCTTTTTCTTACTGCTGGGCAGTGCCATTGTTTGTTTTAAAGCATGTCAATACGAGATAATCCTGTCAGGTGTGTCCCTTATTTCTCTTTGTGATGCATCAATGAAATGTCAAATGTTCCCTTGGTAAATATAAACTTGCACTGAGTTTTGGCATGTTTTCCAAAGTGTCAAGTTTTCCCACCCAGAAGTTTCCACTGGAAAAATAAGTCAAGATACTAGACCAAAGTGGTAATTATATCCCACATAAACTCTTTCTTTCACTTGAACTCCATTAAGCAGAAGGGAAACACATGAAAAAAAGTGTAGGGCCAAAATCATTGATAACCTAAGCAGATACAGCCTCAGATTTCAGCTTATTCCCCTCCAAATTAAACATGACTGGTATCAAAACTGTATTTAGTCTTCTGCTGACATTTGCCCTATGACTGAGATCAGAATAAAACTAAGGATCTGAGTGTCACAAATCTACTTGAAGAAATGCTCTCATTTGGTAGATGACAAAACAGGTGAGTAGCGTGTCTACTCAGAGACAGGAGCACCACTACAAGAAGTAAAAATCCTTCCTAACTGTATTTCATTTCTCAAATCTCCGATGTTCAGTTCTCTGCATGAACAAGAACAGGTTGGGTATGAAAGTGGAAATCTTTCCCTGATACTAATCTTCATAATCAAGCATCTTGCTGATTCGATCAAATTTAATTGAATTGTTATACACTTCTACTCAAATGTAACATAAAATTTTTGATCCTGTGCTTGGATCAATATTCTCTAAGAATGAAAAAGATGGTAAATTCATAAATAACTTGGCTCTGCATGAAAGACGAGCTATTGGCATTTTCACTAAGTGAAAATTAGATTTTTACCGATATCAGAATTATGTAAGCTCTTCAAAAGTGTCCATTAGGGGTGGATTGAGAATTACTCAGATCTCTCAAAAATTAATGGAGTGTTTGTTTTTTCAAATTCACTTCCATTATTGAAAGTGTTGATCATGACATATAAAAGCAATCACCCTTTCCTGCTGCATGCAAAGAAATTATATTTTATAGGGAAGGATTTTATATATATATATAAATATATAAATGTTAATATATTAAGATTATATATTAATATTTATATAAATATATGTAATATATGCTATTTATATATTATATATATTAAGTATAAATATTTAATATATTTTAATATAGGGCCTGCTTTTCTTCATATGTGCCCAGCCTCTGCTTGTTGGAGGCAGGTAGGTATTATGAAATAGAGCAACTTAATATTTATAGCACCTAGGGCCCAGTCTTGGACTTACACTTGGCTTACACTAATCAACCCCAGTGAAATTAATCTGCTGTGTGACTTTCTTTTTCCCCATGTGGTATCCACTGACAAGCAATAAAGGATTGCTGGGAAATTCGACAAGTGGTACGTGAAGAAGCAAATAGGTTGGGCTTTCTCTGAAATAATTCAGTGTATATCAACGAAAATAAAATGATACTACAATAAGGCTGCAAATTTGTCTTTGAATCTTGCATATTCCTCATTTCTTTATATATTTTCCCAAGTATGTGGCTGATCAAGTGCTTTTCCCCCTGTTTTAATAGAACTCATGTCATAGTTGGCTAGAAGCTCCTGCAAAATCTGGAGAGTTGTTAGGTTTTGGTGCTTCCATTTTTATTTATTCCAAGTAGATGTCTGTGGTGGTGTCATGGTTTAACCCCAGCTGGCAAGTACCATACAAGACTTGGTGGAAATCAATTTCTAGGAATGCGCTGGTGAAGCCTATGGTACATCCCCGAAAAGATCAGCAGTAGCCTATTTTCTTGCTTTTAAGGTTTGTCTTTTACAAGGCTCTAGAGCTTTGGTACAGTTTTCCTGATAACCACAATCATCTTCTAGGCAGTTACATCATCGTAATAGGAGAATTCTGTATTTTTCTGCTCAATGGTAATTAGCTGTCAAGGATTGTGGTGCATTGTGGGAGCACTGGATCACTAGCTAAACAATGTTCTGCCAGTGTGAAACTGAGAGTCATAATTTGGAATGACACAATGGGTACAAACAGTTACATGAAAATCAATATATGTGAGCTGTGGATTACCACCACAGCTGCATCCAGGCTCCAACTCCTTTCCTTGGATAGGTCCTGCTGCTACAGAGGTCTTGTCAGAAGCAGCCCGCCAGGCCAGAGATTCATGAGAGCATGGTTTGAAAAAGGGAGAAGATCAGGGGATGGCAAGGTAAAACAGCAAGCAGGAGACAAGGATGCTCTGAAGGGGAATGCAGACCTTGTAGCCTCATGGGAGGGGACTTTCTTCCCTTCCTATTCTACATTTATATTCTTCATCAGACTGTGCACATTTTTCTTCTCCTTTTTTTCCTTGAGGTCAAATAGCTTTTTCATCTTTATGGTGTGCTTGGGAGCACAAAGAAATCCTTTTCTTTCATCAGATAATCCTGGGCTACTCAGAGGCTGAAGCAAGTGTTGTTTAACATTACCGGTGCCAGCTGCTGCTTCAAATTACACCGTCCCATCCTGTGCTGTCTGGAGGCAGCAGCCCTATCTCAAATTCCCTCTGGACTTTGCTTCTCTGAACTTCTTCCAGTTCCTGGCATAGCCACCTCTGCTAAAGTCCATGTAGAGATTCTGCAGAGCAGTTCCATGTGTCTGTGAGTGGGAAATGCACCTCGAGCTGCTGCAGCCCTTGTGTACCACCAGATTTTTTGGGGGAAGAAACAGACTGGAAAATCTCATCTAATCATTAAAACTAAGCTTTTTACCTGCTGCTGTGTGCAAAGTTGGAGCTGCTGTTTTCCATATGCTGTTTAGAATGCTGCATGAGGGAGCACTGAGAGGCTGTGCTAACCATGCCCCAGTGCAAGGGGCATCCAGCTGCTCTGAGAGCTGACACATTTCTGGTAGCTCTTTGCTTGGCTCTTGGCTAAACAAATCCATCACTCCTTCTGGTCTGTGGGTTATGAACCTTGTCCAGCACAACCTCAGTGCATAGATTTCATATCCTCCTCCATGTCAGCCAGAGATGAATAACTACATGAGGATCCACAGTCTGATACCCTGCTGTGTCATTTTTGTCAGTGCTACCTTGTTTGGAGTTCCTGTCCATCTGGACCTCCCTACCTGCATACTACTAGATACCAGCTACAATTTGACTGAGCAGTGTCTGGTCAATGAGGATGCTGGAGGAGTGAAATGCCTCGCCTCTCTCTCACAGTCCTGGGCATCCCCTGCTTTGGCCAGGCTGGTGCTCTGGACCATGGATAGAGGAAGCCTTTGGGAGCTGCTCCTTTTCTCTCATTCAGGATTCTTTCTCCTCGTGCCTGTCCAGCCCCAGCTGGCTCTCATGAAGCAGGGTAGGAACAGTACCCCAAAGAGCACATGGCATGAACCTGCAGCATATTTTAATGCACAAAACATTTTCGGTGTTCGGGGGTAAAAGACAGCTTAGCCCTAAGAAATGTATTTAATGACCCAAGTGTTTAGCCATCAGTGTGTTCTCTTTACTCTCAATGAACTCAGTAATGTGATGTTAGATGAACACAACACACCTATGGTAAAGGCTGTTTTAGTTATTACACGTAGTTTGATGCCTCAAATAACAAATTAAAAAGAAAGGGAGGGGGGAGAATAAATTTTGCTTTTGATTAATCAGCTTTTGAGAGCATTGTTCGTCTCAGTCCCAGTATAACAGAAAATTAGGATCTGCATCTCATTCAAAATGTGCCGAGAGCAATGGGGATGGTACCTTTAGGAGGTGCTCTCATTTCATTGAGTTGAACCGTACTGAATGAGAGTGGATTCCTATGGAAACCAGAGCATGCAACGGGGTAACTGAAGTTTTTAGCTGAAGAGGACTGAATTGGTGTTCCAGAGTTCGGGGATTCCAGCTGAGAGAGAATGTGAGACAAATACAGAACTCACACCTAGTTTGTTAATATAGGAAAATACAGAGATATACAGTAAAGGATACAGTAAAGGATACTTCTGATGTTTGGCTATCTTACTAACCCCAAGGACTCTGTGAAGATAATCAGGAAACCAGCTCTGAGAATCATCATCGCAGTGTGAGGTGGCAGGCTCAATCTTAGCGGGCGTCCCTGCGGAGGCAAGGTTGACCTGGGTGGCATGAGGTTCTGCCTCCACTGCATCGCATGAGGTTCGAGCTTTTATACTGATAAAAACGCACACTCATTGTGATGCAGGGGGGCAGCCTATGTCGGAAGAAGTGGCCAGCAATATCTAGAAAGGTCTCTAAGAGTTGAGACTTTTCTGGGGATTTCTAAAGCGGAACTTTCTGGGTAGGAACCAAAGTTTGACTTTTCAGGGAGCAGCCAAAGCAGGACTCTCCAGGGAGGAGCCAAAGCGGCCAACAGTACTTTTCTATCTTTGTGTGTTTCACCACGGACCATTATCTGTTGTCCCTGACACAATTTGCACTATCTTTTAAATCTTACAGATGTTCTTTAAATGGTGTATAATCTGTACAGCAAAGGCACATACTGGTATGGTGTTTACATCAATGCTCTGGTCTGGTTCAAAGCTCAAATTATTCCGAGGTTTGGAGTGTAATAATAAATCCCCGGGAAGATTTATTAGCAGGCAAAGACCAGGCACAGCAGTCAATGATATAACCTGACTAATGTAATGTCTATATGGCTTGTATGTGTTCATGCACACAGAAATGAAGGCCCTATAATGAAAGATAACACTGTATGTCCTCTAAATTTTCCTCCTCTAGGAATGCATCACACTACACAGCAAATGGCATATGAGGAAAAGGACTTTGGTCTAGGTAGAAAGAGATTAGTAAAAGGGCACATCAAGGTCCTCTAATGAGCAGAAATGAAGTTGCTTTAACTTCTACCAGAGATTTCGGGCAAGCTCAATTCAAATATTGATGTTGATACACTAGGCGTAGACTGAAAAAGCTAAAGCAAAACTTGTATAGCTGAAGTAAAGGCTAATATACAGCTTTTCTTGCTAATGGAAATTCTAAGTAAGGTAAAAGTAACTAAATACTTTTGAGGTTAGCTTAATAAAAACCATCCTGGTATGTTACTTAGACTCCTAACCGCTGGCCAGAGATGATGCATCGAAGAGAGCAAATGGAGACAAAGAAAGAATTAATGATACTGGACAAGTGATGCTGCCCATTCAAGCAGCATCAAAAAGGAGATTGTTTTCATGTGAGGTGAGCTAAATATTTTGCTTTTTAAGAAAAATTCCTCCCCCCCCGCCCCCCGGAGCTTAGACAGAAGCATTTGCTTCACTTTTCTTATAGTCAGAGATATTAAGCAAACTGTTTATTATTGTGTTAATTCCAATCAGTTTGGTTTTAATTATCTTTCTTTTGTTATGGTTGTCATAAGGATAATATGCAGATATATGCAAAGAATAGAAAAATTTATTTTCTGACTCAGGAAGATGTTGAACACAAAACACAGCCTGCAGCTCTTCTCTCATTCTTGGTCACTGGCTCTGGACAGAGGAGCTCCATTGCAACACTCTATGTACAACCTTTTGACCTGGGATCTGGACCCAGGGAATTGCCCATTGGAGTAAACCAGAGACTGCAGGTTGCACACCACTTGTTGCAAACACAATACTCAGTGCCTGGAACCCAGCAAAGCCCTGATGCACGTGCTTCCTTTTAAACATGTAAGAAGTCCCCTTGAAGATAACTACTTTATTAGGCTTTGACTTCAAGCAGTCTGTCACAGGCATCTTTACAATAACATTTGTAAGGCAAGTTTATCAATGTTTATATTCCTAGACTTTTTTAACAAAATTATTATTGTTGTGAAATTGAGCAGGCTACTTCTCTTCCTTGCAGACTCAGGCAATATACACACTTTCTAAGCCGTTTACATTTGTCATTTCATATAGAGGGTGAGTTTAATCAAAATTATTCGCAACATCATTATTATTCCTCAAGTAGAAGGTAACAAGTCGAAGTGAACTTGAATCAGTGCAATTATATATGTGAGTCTAGCTACAGTGTGAATCTTCTCCTAAAAGTTACAGCAGCCTAAGGGCCAGCAGTGGCAATTTTTAATTCTGGACCAGTGACATATTTAGTATTTGATATGTTGTATGTTTGCATAGCTAAAAATAGCTGCAGTCTTTGGGACTGTGCTGTCCTGATGCTTCCCAGGTCCATATAAAATACATGCTGTCCGCCCTATGGTGTAACAAAACTATCCTCAAGTCAGCAGCATTGACCTCTTCTTGTCGCATGGAGGTCTAAGATGCCAAACCTAAAGCATGTCACTACTCCAGAATTGGGCAGATACACGTTAAGGGGAAGTTTTATGCTAGAACTAGAGGAGGAAATAGAAATTTATAGATGCTGTGAAGACAAAAGAGGTCATCTGAAGTTGGTCAAGTTGGAGTCTGGTACAGATACAGCAGTCTAGAGGGGAACCGTGCCTTGGAAGTGCAGGGCTCAGTGACCATCATTCCTGGGCTTGGCCTAGATGGCTGCAACTGGTAACTACCGTACCCTCTTATGAGAAAGCAGCTACTGTTTTCCTAGGGGGATATCTTAAAGTACCTTGTGTTTTGACAGTTTTTCTGCTCATGTTGGAGAGGGTTTCCATGCCTCGCATCCTCGGCTTTATGCATCAGTCTGCCTGTGGCAGGAACGTTTCCCTTCTGCAATGCCATGGAGGAGCCAAAAGCAGTGCTGTGGAAATGAATCCAACAAAATGTCAATGTGAGCTGTATGCAGACTGTGCCAAGCAGCCATTTACTTGTTGGGATTACTGCTGTTAGACCACCTTCATGTGGGTGAGTTGGCTTTAACTTTTAAAACTCCACGTGAGAATTACGCTATGTGCAAGAAACATGTTGCCTGTAGTTTTACAAGTGAGCCTCAGATGCCCCCAATACACCAGAGCACAATAAGAAATAAATGGTTTACAGAGGACTTTAATTCAGTGGCAAATAACTGTAACGGAACAGATATCCAAGAGCTTGCTGGGGTAACTTGAGAACTTTGGTGTAAAGAAAGAGATGGATATCTGCAAAGAAACTAGGTTTTGTAGCTGTGGTAGCTTATTCATGTCCAAGGTAGAATCAGCCACCATCACATTTATCACATGCTTGCATTTCAGGGTTGGTTCAGGCTGCCTTTGCTGTCTCATAGGGCACCTGGCTCTTCTTCTCCCTGGGAAAAGTGCCAGGATGCATGCAGCACCCTGTAAAAGGGAGAGGAGATGGTAAAGGTTTGCATCATCACACAGCTCTCATTACAGATGCTGTCCAAGCCTTCCAAACTCCTCTTCAGAAATGAGATAGCATTGCAGTCCATTTGCACAGAGGGAATACCTAGGAAGAACTGAAGTGAAAAGATTGAACTGTAAAGGCTGGAGACTTGAAAAAGCAAAACTGAAAACTAAAACCCAAGCAAACCAAAAGACAGCAACAAAAGCCATAGAATTCAAATGGGTTTGGTGATTCCTTTTTAAGAGACTGCAGATAAAGTTACCATATAAAAATATATTCTGTCACATTTGCTCAGAATTTGAAGCCTCTGTAATATATACCGCCTGTGTAACTTATAAATGTCAGAGCACTTCCCAGCAGATTTCACCTGTAATATATTTGATGTATGGCTCTTATGCATAGCCAAAATTACCCTTCTTAAATAAGTTTCAGCAGGGATTACAGCCCTTACTACAAGAATAGCTCACGCTGGCATGTGGTGTGAGTTTACCCAAGTGGACTGAGATGAAGGGAAGTGTTACCTCAGATCTTGATATGATTATTTGCCCATCTGTGTAGTCTTTCTTCGAATATTGCCAAGATAGGAAATATAACATGGCTTTGAAATGTCAAAGTCTTTAATTAAAAAGTAAGTAAACCAGTGAAATCTGAAGCTAATATTATGGGGAGAAATAAAAATAGGAACGAAAGCATAGGTAAGGACTTTGATATTAGTCAAATGCCAAAACTCAAGCTCTGAGGGTATTTTGTGGGAAGCGATTAAAGTGATGGCTGCACTGCTTGCTTGCTGGGTGCTGCGATTGCCCTCACGGTTAAAACTGGTCTCTTTGGGTTTTGGTTTTTCTTTCTGAAACACTAAGGTTGAGAAGTTGGAACCAGAGAAGTGGTTGGGATGCGCATGGCAGCTCCTGGGGTTCCGTGTCTGCCCATCTTTGGCAGAAAAAGGGACGAAAAGGAGCATGTCCACTCCTCATCACAGCCTATCTGGGCAGCAGAAGCTGAAGCCAAAACCTCGTGTTGTATTGCCAGCGTGCTCCCACCCTTACAAAGCATTCTGAACTACAGAAGCAGGGAGGATAAGAGAAGCCTGGTTATGATTGCCATTTCATCGATGAGCATTTCAGTCCTGTTCTCTTGGCTGCATCCTGGTCTGCTGAGGTAGGGCAGGAGCCAGCCCTCCTCGCCTGCACCTGCAGTGCCTCCTGCACCTTGCACCATAGCAGCTGTCCTGCCTGCAGCTCTGGGCCAAAGAAAATATGCCCCAAAAAAGCAGAAAGGTTAGCTCATCTGTTGCTTCTAGCCTGCAGACTTTGTTCACGATGGCTACTATATTGGGAGTTTTCTTGGAATACATAGTTATAAACAGTAATGGGAGTTCTCAGAAATATCATTTCAACTCCGTGTGCTTGTAACAGATGCCAGAGCATTCAGGCTCTGATCTCAGTTTCCAACCTTGCCCTCATCTTTGAGGCACTCGGCTTCCTTCCTCCCCACAGACAAAAGATGTTGGCCTATAAAATGCTGGGGACAGCAATCTGGCAGAAGAATAAGGCTTGTCGTATGCGTTTCAACACTTGTCACATCTCCCAGGAGATGTTCATTAGCCAGCGTGAAGTGACTGCGTTTACATCCAACACCAAGGGACAAATGTGCCCTTGAAGTGACAGCCTGTAAACATTCCATGCTGGTCCAAAGGAAAGGACGATCTTTATTTGTATTTTTGCATTTTTTCTATGGAGAAGGACAAATAAAATGGATTTGATGGGAGTTTTTCCTGAAAGCAAACCTCTTAACAGAGCAAAAGTTCTTTAGAAAATGTCATTGGCTGTTGGAGAATAAAGAAATGTGAATTGAAAGGGATATCACACTTCAATTTTAACTAGCGGTTTGCAGTCGCTTTCTTTGCATATCCTCTTTCCTAGCTGATATTTCCTCTGATTTATTCCACTGCCGAAGTGGATCATTTTGGTGAGTTTTATGCAAGTCCACTTGGCTGGTTTATAGTTCTCTGCATGTTTCAATATATTCCACTGTTAAAATTTTTAAAAGTAGGTGGGGAAAGAGGAAATTTCTGGTTACTATATAACAATTTCTGAAGTCAAGGTGCCTGGACTCAATTTTTCGGGGCATTTTTCCAGACATCTAATGATGCCAGAAAATAAAAATAGCCAGCTAGCAGGACCTTTCCTACAAACTGCTCTGCAATCCAGCAGAAGTTTCATGGCCCTAATCAGGTCCTTTTCTATCCTCATCGGGGAGAAACTGAGGAAAAAAACCCTATCACAGGCACACAGAAAAAATAGAAGTGCTGTATAAAACTATAACAGATGACCAAGTCTGTTACAACAGGAAGAGCTGAAATGAATTTGTGATGTTTTTGATAACATCAGAACAATCATGGTTGACCAAATTGCCTCGCTGAGTTTTGCTTGCAAAAATACCGCAAACTTCAGCTGAGCATTTGTATTCATTTACAGTTGGCCACAGGAAGGGCAGCAGTGTCAGCACAGACACCAAGCTGGTGCTATTATTGTTGCTGGTGCTATTATTGTTGCTGCTGCACATGCCGTGGACAAACAGAGGTACATCTGGAATGAGTGTATGTAGTCCCAGAGGGTTTCAGGTAAGTTCACATACAACTGATGAGAGCAAAATGCTGGATTTGAAAAAAAAAACCCAAAACTACTCATTTTCAAGCCATTTTCATATTTTGAATCATAAATAAGAAAAGCCTCACACTGATAGTAGTTCAAATAATGAAAAATTAAGTGGGTGAAAAATGGGAATAGAAGACCATTTTTCACTTCTTTTTAGGTCTCCAGCTTTTTGAGAGCATGTACATCTTAAAAAGTGTGCAGCTTGTTGGTTTGTCCACAAGATTTATTGCATTGTATTTAATGAATTTCTGTCTTACTGGGGCATTGTGTTACTCAGAGAGGTTGTGTAGTCCCCACTCTTTTTAAAACCCAGCTGAAGAAAGCCCTGAGCAACTTGGTGTGACCCTACTTGGAGCAGGAGTTTGGGCTAGATAATTTCCCAGGTCCCTCCCAGACTAAACTATTCTGCAACCCTCTCAAGCAGACAAAGGAGGATGATTTTTATTTCACACTTTTAGGCACAATTTTTTGCATTTGTGTGCGAGAAATGCTTTTCTTAATGGAAAGCAAGGGCTTAACTGGATTCATATATAATTTTACACACTTTCCAGGAAATGTTGCTGAAAATATCATATCAAACCACCTTCTATTTCATTAATAGCTTTGTATGATTTTAGGTGTGAATGAAAATATTACAAAATGTGGAAGTTAAATAAATGACGAAACACAAGAGCAGTTAATGACTGAGTAGCTTGGCAGGATAATGTAAACTATATTAGCTTATAGGTTGAGCTATGCATATTGTTGATAATACTCTATGCACAATCAACATAATGGGCTTTACATTTATTGCTATAGCAGAAGAGCTGATCTAGAATAACTGGGAGCACCTCATTCATCCCACCTATGATTTATGCCTGCTGCCAAATGTTCTCTATGAAATTCTTTCTCATGTCTTTATTCTTATACTTGGTTTGACTGATAAGACAATATCTGTGCTACTATTCCTTATTACAAGATTTTTTTCTGTCAATTACTTTGTGTTATTAATACTTAGTCATGTTTTTGATAATATATCTGAAGAAAAATGGATATGTAAGAGACTGAATCTTAAATCTTACGCTTGTGCCATTCTAATATTTCAAACTCTTCAGTAAAATATTATTTTGATTGGCCAAAGCTGTTAGAATAAGCACAGGGAAGAGGCTCTATATTCTTGCCTCCGTAAGTGCATACATGTTGTTTTAACCTGACTGCAGCCGTATATAGTAATGTTCACGGAAAACTCCACGAAGCTAATGTCCCACATATTAGCTTAGCAGCTGAAAGATGAGTAAATTCAACTGCAAGAGAAAAATGAAATTAGGTAAAGGGAAAAATCAGACATGTATTTAGTGATCCAAAGTCACTTAGACCTCAGCTGTTTTGGGTTTGAACACAAGAAAATAAAACTACATGGGCTTTACGCAAAATCTCTTCCATCTGGTTCGAAAGGGAAGCCAAACTCTTTGTCGTCTGGTTAGCTTTGAATTTTTCAAACATGATTTTCATAGATCCATCCTGAGTTTATTGTGACGTCTTCCAGAGGTCATAGTAGAAGTCACTGTCAACAGATTGAATTACCATTCCTGTACAAAGACAGGAGTGTACACAGTCACTGGAGTAATCCCAGTCTACCGACTTTCCAACCTTTTGTGGTTGTTTCAAATAGCAAAGTGAAAGTCTTCATCTGCATTTCTTTTGCCTTTGGATTTTTCCAAGCAAGTCATCAATTTCCCCTTTACCTGCACAGGGCTATCCAAATCCTCTTGATACATGATTCTGATTTCTTTTTTTGATAATACTGATACTAAAAGAATCCAAACTAAGGTAAAGTTAGAGTGACTTCCAGAGATGGTTTCTGTCTGCGGGGTCCTTAAAAAGCTAGATGACTTGAAAACAACATTAAAGAAAAGCCTCTTGTTATTGGCTGAGAGGTTAAATCTAATGGACTGTAATGCAAATGTGGCAGCAAGATTAGTGAATTGTGGGCTGTTGGCATTTAGTAAAGCATGTGAAATTTTGATAAAAGATTAACAGTCTTTATGAAGAAGATGTGAAGTGGAGAAGATGGACTAGGAAGCTTAAAGGAAAGAATAATTTGGATTCTTATTGTTTTCCAGTAATTATTTAAGGCTCAGGGTCTCTCCTCTCTCTTCTGACCACTTAAAGAGATAGTAGAGCAAATACATTCAAAAAGTTTGAAGCACATATTAGTGCAACCAGGCTTAGGTATAGTACTAAAAACTAAAGTGTTATGATTTGGAAAGAGATAGACCTAGGTTTAGTCACAGAACAGTGTCTGGAATTGATGGTAGCACTAGATAGAATGTTTACTTTTGAGAAAGAATTTACAATAGCTGTAATTTTAATTGCAGCTATTACTATTTAATTACTGGGATTAGAATTTTTCCTTACAAATTAACTGCACAAGAGATGGAGAAATACATGTTAATACAGATGGAGTAATACACGCTATTTATTTTTTTTTAATGATAAATCGGTTCTGAGGTAAAATAAAAATCACTTGTTTCTAAGTTTGATCTCTGTCTTTTTCAGAATTGGAAAAAAATCTCTGTCCACAACTTTTCTGTCCTCAGATGAAACTGCTTTTTGGACTGTGAAATGCTCCTTTGCAACTGCCTGTGGACAGAAACTTGCTCTAGTGCTCGAGATGAAAATAATGGAGAAAAGGAAAGTGATTTTTTATAGGAGATTCGGGTTTCTTAAAGTAATATTAGAATGTATTCCAAAGTTTTAAATTTTAGAGAAAGTTGAAAAAATTATATTATTGAAGAGATATAAACAGAATGTGGACTGACTGTGTCATATCCCTGCCAAATTATCACATGGGTTCTAACTTCCACATCAAGTGTGCTTGTGGATATAAATATGTGGGTAATATGTGCATGTATATATGTGTGCACATGGCTTACTGTAAGATGAAATGTCCTGTATACTTTATCATGGATTATGCCCAGCACATTCATTTAGTTATTCAGTAAGGAGGACACACGCTACCAAGTTCTTGGACCTTTTTCTTTTATTTTTTTTTTCTTCTTTGTAAAAGCTTTGATACATTTTTGGCACTGGTTCATGTAGTCAGCAGAGTACATTTAATGGGCCAAAGGCATTTTTATTACCCTTTAAAATGTTTAACAGAGTTTCTGTATAATTTCTCAACATGTTCTATTTGTTTATTTCTGTATATTTTTGGTATAAAGAGGTAACATTGTGGTGTTAGATTTTATTACCTTGGCCCTGTCATCATTAAAGATGTGTCAATCCTTCCATTATGTGCCCATATTTTAGGAGCTTATATTCTGTGCGTGGAAATCCATTCCCGGTGGGTGTCCTGATACAATTACTCCAGTAAGATGAGAATTGTGGTTTTCTTTAATTAAGCTTACAAGAAATTGGTTTGGCAAATTTAAATAGCACAAAATCTGTTTTGAGATATTTTTTTTCAGAAGTGAAATAGAAAAAATACAGGTTTTATTCTAACAGTTAAGAAGTTAAGGGATTGCTCCAGCACCTCTCAGACACTTCAATATCTTAGTTGTAATGGGATATAGTTTGAGATGAGAATGAAGGTTCAGGCTCTAGAAGAGACATTCAGTTACTGAATACCTTAGCCTTACTTTTACCATTATGTAAGAAATGCAAGTGGACTGGGCACTAAATAAAAAGGAATAGTTTTTTTCATATGAAACAGATGAAAACTGAAGTGTATAGGATCTGGATTTTCTCATCTACTACAAATGGGGAAAAGACTACATACTTGTTCTTGGGTTTAAAATAACAGCAACGTGTTACTCAAAAGCCTATGCATTGCATGTGTTTTTGTTTACAGCACTGATTATTCCTTTGTTTTTATATGTGGGTATTTTGCTACTTGAATATTCTGATTTGTACTTGATTCAATGTAGATTTTTGAAGAGGATTAATCAGTAATTAGGATTTGGTTATAAAATCCAGGATAAGGAGATGTACTGAAGTGTTGGTTGCTTGTATGCAGAAGTCAGACATCATTATCTGAATTTTGTAAGTATAGAGGTCTTACTAATTCAGTGAATGTAAGTGTAGTAGACCACCTTCTAGCCATCTGGTGGGTGGCAGCGCAGGAGATTTTTTACTGCCTGGGTTCCAGTCTGTTGCTCTATAGAAAGAAACAGTTCATGGTTAAAACAACTTAGAGTCAGATTTCGTTTCTGACTCTGCTGAGCTTTACCTTTCAGTAGGAAAGAGGCAGCTACAGCAACAAACTCGTCAGCATTTGGAATCTCTTTCTCACCACTGTGTGTATTTTGCAAGGATATTTTTTTCTTTTTTGGCAAAGAAGACATAGCAAGAAGCCAGCAGCACTGTTATCCTGTACTCTACGACTCCTCCTCTCAAATGGTGCTGGGAAGCTGGAGTTCTGCAGATGGATAAAAACAGCAGATCTGCAGTTTGACCCTAGATTCTTCCACCTTTCCCCATTATCATATAAGAATATAGAGGTTCAAACAACATCTGGTAAGATCACTGGTTGAGTCCAGCACTACATCAAAATGATAAATACAGCAGCTATATTACAGAATGCAGAGCATTATTAATAATCAGGTCAGATATCTGGGTACTGGCGTCCAAATAGTCCAAAGGTTCTTGAAAGTTCAAGGCAGAGTCAAAAGCCAGTTTTCTTTTCAGTTTCTCCAGACAAGGCCCACCAGTGGTTGCAAGTTCAGTGCTATTCCCAAATATAGAATAATGCATTAGAAAGGTCCAGTGCTTGGAAATGAGACCATCGTCAAAGATACATTCACTACTGTTCTGACCTTACGAAAAATGGCTCCACTTTGTTGGAACAAAATAGTCAATGTATGTCCATTACAATTTAGATGCCTTCTAAAATTATTAAAGAATTGTCAGGGCATGTCATTAATGTACATGCAGCATATATAAAAATTATGAACTTGTATATATACAGATAGATACGTATGTATAGATTATCAAAGAAGTTCCTTGAACTTGGATTTATGTTTTTTCCTAGGGCTGTTTGTGGGGGAAGGTTGCCATACTTAAACAGGGGAAGTTTAAGGAATTTGGGGAGGGACTCTTCATCAGGGACTGTAGTGACAGGACAAGGGGTAACGGGTTCAAACTTAAACAGGGGAAGTTTAGATTGGATATAAGGAAGACATTCTTTACTGAGAGGGTGGTGAGGCACTGGAATGGGTTGCCCAGGGAGGTTGTGAATGCTCCATCCTTGGCGGTGTTCAAGGCCAGGTTGGACGAGGCCTTGGGTGACATGGTTTAGTGTGAGGTGTCCCTGCCCATGGCAGGGGGGTTGGAACTAGATGATCTTAAGGTCCTTTCCAACCCAAACTATTCTATGATTCTATGAAGTTGGGAGGTAAAACGTGTAGGAGGCCGCTATATCTTATCCAGTTTGCAGAATGAAGCATCACTTGCACATCTGTTCTAGGAGAAGCTAATGAAAAATAATTAGATTGCAGTCATTTACTCATACTACATGATATACTACATTGATGGGAGATGAGTAAGTACAGCACCAACTACTTTTTTACCTATTAAGGATTTACTCTTCCCATCTTTGATCAAACACCATCTGGCCCTAGAGTGTCACGGAGACTTGCTCCACATGAGAATTATCTTCCTCATAAAGCCATGAGGCAGTGAGCAGCCAAGAAGCAGGTCAGAAGCTCCTGTTTGTCACTGGTTTCCTTGCCTCAGGAACAGCTATAATCTTTGCCTGTCCTTGCATGTTTGGGATCTGGAGTGTGGAATATAATGGTTCATAAATCACAGCATATCGACTTGCTGATTGTTTAACTGCAGGTCCCAAAAGTCATGTGCTGTTGATGAAGAGCCAGTCTGAGCTTGGGCAAGTGAAAGAAGCCATTGGATTCCTGCTGACATTTGGAATCTGCCATCTCAGAAACTGTCATTTTTAATGCATGACTGAAGCCTTATTTCAATTAGGGGTCTGTGCCATTGGCTACCAGCTGTGATGCTGTGGAGTTTGCTGTGACAGGGTACTCCCTTTTCCCAGACCAGAGTCTCCACTCAGTCTCTTGATAGTCTGCCAAACTTTGCAACTGGAATGTGTGAAGTTCAGTTTAGAAACAGTTTCTTTCCATCATTCGTGCCTGTTTTGATCTAGTATGTGAAACAGGTTTCTACAGTTGTTATATGATTCTTGTTAATTCTTGGCAGATTCAAATTTATTATATAATCTAGTGGCATCAGATGGCTGCCTAGGAGTGAATAGCAGATGCATCTCCTGAGATACAGTTTTCCTTGTTATAGCCATGCATTGGTGACTTGATAGCCACCACTATATGACTGGAGTGGTGGCAACAAAGGCATTAAGAATTTGATAAAACCAAAACCAGATGTAATGGACTCTGAAATGGTGTGGTAGAAAACTGGCCTCCCACACCTGAAAAATGATGGGGAAAGCATTTGTCCTGGCACAACCGCACTGTTATGGTAATCCTTTCCTGCCTAAGCACAACTCAGGACTATCCTCCCTGAGGATAGTCATAGTTATTGTCAGTGTTAGTCTGGCTTCTCCATTTACACGCTGCTGTGCTGTGAGCAGACTCTGTCCAGCTGACATACCACTAAAGCATGTTACACAGCTCTTCTTGTGGCTAATCTACCAAGGATGACCACAGATTCAAGCTAATGGATGAGACCCTTTCATTTATGGGGCTTTCAGACTGTAGTCTGGGTTTTCACTCCCGCTGTTGGCATAATGAAAAAGAAGTTACAGGTGGTAATGCTCATGGAGGTGCCAACTGCTGTGCACTTCAGAAACTTGGAAGGAACTTCTGAGAAAACGGACATGACGTATTTTCCATCTTTTCTTTAAATAATAATCTACAAAAGACAGCTGTCTTCCCCTGCTACCAGCAAGCAGTGCTGTGGCAAAGGCTCTTAAACAGCTTAGGAATCTCCATCCAAGAGTGCTCCAAAAAAGCTGGCTAAGTTGCTACTAGACTCTGGAGGTACCTGAGCCCTCCAGGAGCTTTCCTGCTTGGTGTTAAGTTCTCTAGGTGCCTAGAGTTGTACCTCTGAACATTTCACCCTAATCTTCACAGGACTGAGCAACCTAGCTGCTAGCATGAAAGTGAAACACATCAAGGTCTTTAAACAGCGCATTTTCCCCCTGATATCCTCAGGAACAGTTGATCTTGTAGCATTGGAGTCCCCAGAATGGAGTGCAATCATTGTCTGTGCAAGCCAGTCCAAGGTGGTACACAAGTCTGAGTGGAGCTAGCAGATTTTGCCATCAGTGGTGGTACCTAGTCCCATAAATGGTGACTCCCTAAAAAAACCTAAAAAAAAACCCCAAACAACAAACAAACAATAAAAAGCCCCACTAGTGGTTTTACCCAGTTGCAGGCATTCTCAGAAAATGTCTGATAATGTACTGAAAGGACTAGGTTCCTCAAAAAATGAACTCACAGCTGCCAGTGCCTTTTAAAACAGCTGGAAGAAGAGAAAAAGGCCTTCATTTCCATAATAGTATCCTAGTCAGATTATTCACCAAGTGAGAGGATGCTTTTATTTCTTCCTAAACTGAAGGGAATTCAAGGTCAGGATGTTCCATGTCTGAAAAGAATCCCAGAGCCCCTGCTATAGGTCTTTGTGTTTTGGTTTGGTTTAATTCCAGATTCATTGGCCCAGATGAGATGTGTGACTTCATAGCCTATAGAGCAGAGCTTCAACATGTAAAGGGTCTTGGGTTCTCATTATCCCAGATCATTTGTGTATTTCAGAGCAACCTGTCCTTGGACAAGTTGTACGGGTGAGTCCTTCAATGGGGGCCTAGACTTTCTTCCTTCCCTGTCCAATCTATCTTCAGTTGTTGAGTGAGAGGAGCCCTGCTTAAGACTACTATCTTTTAGGTAAAGAATTATGAGTGGTATGAGACAGCACCATTCTCTGATTTTCTTCCCTCTGTTGGGTCTCAGCTGCTTTTACTCCTGCTCTGACACCCCAAACTCTCTTGTTTCATGCAGAGGTACTGGTGCTACTGCACCTAATACAGGGCTTGTTGTCCTTCACTGTGTTGCCAGTTATCTAGCTCAGCTAGTAAAGGTCTGTCCCTGACTAGTATCTTGGGATAGATATCCTAAAGCCTTATTGGATGAAACCACGGTGAGAAGAAAGGGTCTTTCTTCTTAGCCCATCATTGTATAAATTGTGGGCATAAATTAACTCTAAGCTTTGTATACCAATGTTTGTCAACAGTTCTGCAAGCAGTGTGTTACAGTTTAAACTACAGGCAGTCCTATAACCAATCCTCACTAAATTACTTACAGGTCTTGTTGATTATCAGTTGGCAAGCAGTTTTCCAAACTTGACTAATACATTATATGCACTATCTTGAGGATAATAAACAGAAGAACATCTGTGCCTAATACCTTTCTGCCTTTCAGAAATTCTCCAAATTCCACAGATGGGAAATGACATCCTCCATAAGCGAACAGTGCTTTTGAATTTCTTTCAAAGCTAAAGAGGTTAATAACCTGACAACCACAAAAAAATCACTTGGAAGATAAGGCTTCTTTGGCTATTAGAAGTAGTTAATTTTAGTAATAGTGGTTGCTGTATAAAAGATCCCAATATATCAGTCATGGAAATCTAAATGTGATACTGGTGCATATTGTGTTAGATGTTTGGATATGCATGTAGCAAGTACCAGAGGGTTTTATAGTTCTCAGCTGGTGATTACCACTCTGCTTACTAGAGGTGCTTAAGAGTTTTTGTTTCCAATAACTGCAATTATCAAGAGTGTCACGAGCAAGTTGAACAAACCTGGGTTGGCAGCATGAGGGAGGGACACATATTAGGAAAGACTATTATAAATTATATAAACCACAGCAGTTAATTCATCACAAATAGAAAAGCAGAAGGAGATATTTGGATCTTGAACTCTGTGCTAGATGTGGGTCACTTCTTGCCTTGAGACAGAGAACATGTTGTAAAGGCTGCTTTGAATTGTTTTGAAGGCAGTATGCTAAGATTACACATTAATAATTGATTTTTTCAATCTTATTTCCCAGGTAGCTGTTGCTGAGTCATAAAGTGGAGCAGAAAAAGCAATATGCCACAACACTTGCATAGCTCAGCTTGTGTTCTCTACCATATGTGAAAGACAGCAAGCAGCTCATTATGTGCAATGTGCACCAGTTTCGGCATACACTGAGACTAATTTTTGGTATAGAGTACGTCTGCATGCTCAGCGGTGAGGACTTTTTGTTGCTGTTGCCCAAACATCCTCAGCAGGTTTTGGTTTAGTCAAAGTAGAATTGATTCAGATAATGAATCTGCATTGTAGTTATCTATAAGGGACTGTGTGAACTCTGCCTCTCCCTCTCTCTCTCTCAAGAGTTTCCTCTATGTTATTCCACTGTGGAATAGGTGCTCAGCTACTAAAGGCTAGATAGCAGCACAGGACCTCATCAGCATGTACTGAAGTCTCCTGACACAATCCCCACTGAGTTTCTAAATCTAGCAAATTGCTCTGTTTGCTTCCTGCCAAGTTGCTGACTTGATGGGAGATCTTCCAGGACTCCTCACCTATACAATGACTATAAGCAAACCAAGAAACAAGGTTTCTTTAGTAACATGGACAGCTTCGGGCACAGGAGGAGGAGAAGAATGATGTATATTTGGCAACTCAAGCTTCAGAGACAGCATTTCTTGGTTTTGGGTGAGAATACTAGCTTCGTGGATCATCCATACTAAACTGACATTCTTCATTTGGTGTTTCTGGTCTTATGTCATCATCTTGCTGATTTGAAATCAAGAAGAATTTTCTTCTGAGGTCAATGGCTATGTACGTTGCTGGGCTAAACTCCTTGCCTCAGCAGTTGTCAAACTTTGAGGACACCAGTGACTTTTAAACTACACATTACTGTAAAAAAGGGAGCTGCTAAGTTAAAGTCACCATGTGGCCAGATTTTCTTATAATACCTACCTGAAGGCTTTGCCTTCAAGAAATATTGTTAAGCATATTAGTAGCCCCAGATTTTCCATTTACCAGATACAGATGATGTTCTTATCAAAGATCTGTTTCATATGTATCAAAACCACTGTTTGGCCTATGTCAGAATTCCTCAGTATTTCTGAAATTGCTGAGTCCCTGGGTCTTTGGGTCAAAGTGAGGATCTATTCTAAAAGTATGCACGTTTCAGATCAGTGCATGTGAAACTGCTTTTTGTGTCGTCCCTTTGTGGTCCTTCAGAAGTAATTCTCCACCCTTCTGGGTTGAAAACTACATATCTGCACGTATTGCTGCACTGGGTTGGGTGTGCTCTTTTCACTAGGAAAAAACAATCTTGCAGAATGAATAAGCTGTCACAAACAGCTTTGGAAATAAAGAGCAAAGTCAGGGAAAGTACAGAGCTATGAAGGTTCTTTTTGTCAATGCTCATATTCATGGTTCATAAAAATCTTATTCAGAGTGTTAATTTACCCATCCCCCTCAATAAAAATAAAAAAATCTATGCAGACACTGTGCATTTCTCCCTTGTGAGCCAGCTGCTGACAATCCTGGTATTGTCCTGTCTCACAGTCCAAGACAAATCAACTTTTATCTTACAAAAAATTATTTATTGTACATAAAATATTGCAATATTTTTGGGGAGAGGGTGTTTGTAACGCATTCTATAGTACAGATATATTACAGTAATCTATCCTTTTGTGATTTCATGTTCATTTTGTAACAGATAAAAGTAAAATAAGAGCAATGCATCTGATGCTGAGGTTGTAGTAAGACAAACTTCCAGATCATAATGAATTAAAAGTAAGATTCCTGACATATATTTCTTATTTGTTAGAATGCTCCATCCCTGGCAGTATTCAAGGCCAGGACGGATAGAGTGTTGGGCAACATAGTCTAATGTGAGGCGTCCCTGCCCATGGCAGGGGGGTTGGAAATGAATGATCTTTAGGCCCTTTCTAACCCAAACCATTATTCTATGTTTCTACGATTCTATGTGAAAGACCAGAGCTCCTCTTTTCAGGGTCCTGTGCTAATGCATGCAGAGTGTCCCTTACTCAATGAATTTATACCCTGAACAGAGAAGATGGGTGGCAGGGGAAATAGAGGCACAGTAATGGAAGTGCTTGGGCCAAGCTATGCAACAGTTACTGCTGGAGCTTGCCACAACATTCAATTTGCCTGACTGGAAAATCAAAGCTGATGGCCTTCCCTGGAGACATCATCTTTAATTTAAGTGAAGTATTTATTTAGGCTGATTTCCTTATCTGGAGATTTTTATTTTATATAGCCAGGAGGTTCAGCGATGTGGCTGCAGAAGAGGATCAGAAAGCCTTTCTGATCCACACCCTATTCTTGCTCCCAAATCTGTCAAAAAATCTGCCATAAAAGATTCCTCAGATGGCCACATAGGAACAGCTTTTGGCTTTTTCATTAGTCCAACTTGTAGTGACAGGTTTGATGTCTCTGGGAGGTGTGAGGCTTTGAGGCATATCAGGACATCTATGCATGTGTGCAAAAGGACATTTCTTCCTCAGTTTTGCAAGCAACCAGACAAAGCTCTGAAGTCTGAAAGCCATGAGATTCCAGTCTGCAGAAAGATGAGTATTCTGCACCAAAGGGAGAGTTTTCTCACCACAGAAGGCAGGTCTTTATACAGGCTGGAGAGACCTCTAGCCAGGCATCTCTGTACAGTTTTAAAACCTGTCTGAAACGTGTCCAGGTGCTCCATATCGAAGTGTCAAGCAGTGTTCTACAATAATCCTCAGAGCAGAGGAACTGAAAGGAAGGAGCTTCAGAGGCAGGGGTGGTAGCCCTAACTAAGCAAAGAACTGTTTTGTTTGACATTCTGCCCAAGGTTCATAATTGAAAGAAAAAGCTTTGACCTGTAAGAAAACTCTGGGTGTGGTGGAAAGTGCTTCCTGGGCTGGGGGAATCAGGCAAGCTGCCCTGTCAGCTGCCTCAGGCATGGGTGAACAAATACAGTCTCTGGCTGAAAAATGATTATGATGGGAAACATTTTGGATGGATTCACACTTAATGATATTTAGGATTACTCAGGTGCTTTTGTTTTAAGGCTTCAGAAAAACCGTTCTTAAGGGCTGTAGGTATAATCTTATGCAATGAAAGTTGCTGATGCTATGGGACAAGCAAAATCTTACTTAGCATATTTAAATTTTCCAAATTCTATAAGCACAGAGACCATTGGTGAAGTGACAAGTCATTTGCTGAAATGTACAAATCCTAACAAATGAACATAGTACAACTTGAACGGCTCCAGAAGTGAAGCATCTTAATATGCTAACAATATGCTGCATAGAGTATACAGCACAAGGCAGCGTGTGTTTGAGAGCAAATGTAGGTGTGTGCACACGTGTGTGTATTTTCCACTGGACAAAAGTGCAGGCCTCACATTGATGACCATGAAAATCCCCATCAGATAGGTAGGCAGATAGTACTGGTTCTAATACTACGGTTGTAATGATTATCTCTATATTTTGTGCTGAAGACCCTTTTTAATTCCATCAGAAGCAGCTCAAGTCCTTTCCTTAGGCCAGGATGTGAGTTTTATGCACTCCCACCACCCACCCCCAGACTTCTTGAGGGAAACATATGTGGGTTTTTTCTTTTCTTTAAGTAATTTGTATTGAAATATACACCCAAATCCCTCCTCAGAAGAGTGAGAGCTTTCCAAAACAGCCCAAAACTTAATCCGACATGAGAGACTCTCCCCTAAGTGGGAGCATTTTGGAAGGGCTGTAGTATTCCTGGGCCTTTCTTTTTTTTGCATGATACTCCTGATAAAACATGCAAGATTTTGTGACACTTGAGCTTAGGAAACCCAGCATCGCACGTCTCACAGAGGAGAGCACCTTGTTAGTACAGAGGAAGAAGTCTGTGCAATAAGACTTCGTACAGCCTCCCAGCATGGAGGAATTTTAGTCTGTACATGCTGTACACTCTCCTTGTTATTTCACAGTATAGTGTTGCTTTCTTTTCAGAGACCAGCCATTTTTGTATCAGCTGCTTGAATTTGGTGTTTTCCTTTGTCCCACAGCCATTCCCATGTTCATATTCTGGCTGTTAAGTTGCTTCTTAATGTATGTGCTCAGAGGCCAGATGACACCGCCTTCTTGATTCCCGAAGCAGCATATCATTTAAGAGTTTAAAATCTATCTAATCTAGACTTGTTCAAAATGCCCATGTTTATACTGATAGAGCAGCACCTCTGGAAAACTTCTGTCACTGTATAACCGCTAAGTTACCTATAGAAGGTATTTTCACCATCACCTTTCACCATCACCATCACCATTTTGGTTGCAGGTGGATTTCTGTAACATCTGTTCTGCTCTGCATGTGGGCTCACCAGCAGAGGTAAATGGGAAGTAGATGATGATTTATGTGACGAAATGGCTGCTACCTGTTTTCCTGCCTGTCCTGCTTCCCACTTGTGGCCATTGGAATCAGCTGGGATTCTGTTTATTAGGATTTCTTGTCTCCCCATCCACTGCATCTGCTTACTCTGCTTGTCCCATCTATGCTACATGGAAGAAGATGAAGACTTTTTATATTCCAAAATATCTCTTACAAAGAGGGACATAAGTAAGCTGTGGATTCATTCATACATTGCTTTTCACTAGGGAGATGAGCGATACATTTCTTAAGAACACATGACTTTTTTATGTCCTCCTCTGATGTGCAAGCTTTCCATACAGAATGACCCTAGCTCAGAAAGTATATTTATTTGAAATAACATCATTTAGTGGCTGAGCTATGGCTGACAACAATCTGTCCACTGTTTTGGCCAGATCCTGAAACTCCATTAAACTCCACTACACATACCCATCTCATGTTGTTGCTGGTCTCACTTTGGAGACTGTTGGAGATGCTCCAGGATAGCTTACATGGAAGCTGTAATAGCACAGAAGAAACATTGTTACAACTTGTAAAACAGATTGTTTTAATCCAGGAGACAATAGTAACATCTAGTAAATGGTAACCAGCTGGTTCAAAGAAAAAATCTGAACCATAACATTGTCACTACTGGGAACCGTGAAATAATAGCCTAGTAGCCCTCAGGAGTACTTTTTTTCTGGTAAATGTTGTGGTGTAGGTAAATGGAGTGTATGTTTATGGAATAGCTTTCTATTTGAAGGGATCAGTAGAACTCTGATGATGCTCATATCTGCAAAAACAGAATCTCATTAGGGAATTTGAAAACAGTAGTATCCATTATTATGAACAGTAATGTTTCATTATTATGTGCCTTTATATATGTGCTAATTGGCAATATGTGACAGGCTTTTGCTTAGCAAACTGGTCCTGAGGGTAATCTTGTTGTTTTCTCATGATTTAACAAGGAATTATAGTCCTAAACAGCAGTAAAATGCATTCAGAAATATTTGACTTTGACCAAATCACAGCTTTTAGTTTAATTTTATTTTCCATTCCCTGTGGAGATTTGATAAAGCACAGAAACTGACTGTGAGTTTTGCACCTGCTATAACTTATTGTTTGGTGCTGTTTGGAATTTGTGTGTTTTGTGAGACATTTAGCATATTTATGTCAGTCTACCCAGAACAATCTGTTCCCTTCACTGCTCCAATATAAAGTGCCTGTTGTTTTTAAATTCAGTTACTTTGAGAACACTTCAATAGAATACGTTTTCCTGAAAGGAAAAAGAAAGGGTCTTGTCTTAGCTTGTTCATGCTCCAGTTATAGTTGGAGAAGCTGCCTGTGATCTAAGTGTCCTCAGCTTTCACCAGACAGGGCAAATTAAGGGAGATGATAACTTGTTGCTGGGACCTTGAGAGAGCCTCAGTTTCTGTTGTTTGCATTTATGGCATGTAGTTTTCATGTGCAAAATAATAAACTGGGAAACAAGCTCCAGTCTTACAGTAATCCTGTAAGCTTCCCACCTGCTACTGCTCTCTGACTGCTCTCTTTGATGGCCTGAGCAAGCTAATGAACCTTAATTGCATAAAGGCCCCCCCTGAGACCTCCACCCACAAATCCTTCCCAGGTGACCAGCTCAGTTCCAGTTCAGATCAGATCTAAGCGTCTTCTCCTTCCCTCTAAGCCCATCTTTCTCCAACCCTTGTTTCCAGTCTTCTCTCCTACTGTTCCTACCTCCTTTACCCAAGACCTAGCTCAACCTTGATGTGTTCAGGGCTATCAAAGGACCTAACTCTACCTTCTGAGCTCAGGTACTGTTCAGGGATGGGGTCCTGGTGGGTGAGGGTATGGCTGGTGCTGAGGTTGCTCTCCGCTCCCCTTGCACTGAGCGGCCCCTCTTGCTCTTCCCTGACACTGCAGCTTTGCAGCTTAGTATCCTTCATTGCGATGGGGTGAGGATAAGCTAGAGCATAATTGAAGAGTAACTAAAAGAAGTCTGTGCTCTAGATAGGCTGTTTGCCTACCTGGTGAGTGTGCGTTTGTATGGGGACCAGCCTACTGGCCCTTCAGCTGGGTTTGTTGTGGGTAATGTGGACAAGTCTGTACTAATGAGCTTGTATAGAAGCTGTGTTTGGTTTATATGTTGGTGTGTGAAAACTTTAAAAGGTAATTCTGAAGTGTGGTCCTTTTGCTTCTGTTTGCCATTGTCAGTGTTCACTAATTTGGGGTGGAAGAGGAAGAAAGCCCTAGAGGGAAGGGCTAGCTGGGGAGTTTGTCGACTCCAGCTTTGGCCACAGAGTGGGAGAGCGGCGAGGCTTTTGAGTATGCCTAGATCAGCTGAGTGGGTAAATGCTGGTTAAATTCTCAGAAACATGATGGCATAATGAGTTAGCACAAACTAGCCAGACCTCAACATTTTTGAATGTGCAGATTGGGAAGCTGGGATGGGAATCTGAAATGGGATTTGATCGCCTGCTCCTGTCTTTTTTTGTCAAACTAAACTTTGTCTATTTCAAAAGACCCCAAAGACAGTGCTTTGCATTATAGATGTAGAACCTTTGCATGTTGCTTCCCTAAGGAAAAATGAAGTTAATCTCACCAGAGTATCCCATTTGTGCAATATTCTGTGTAGCTCTTGCATGTTTGCTTATTGTCTAATGCACCTTCAAAATCCTAATAGCTGGGGATCTTTCTGTATCTGGATTAGTACAGACTGTTAGAGGTGTTGGTCTGTTTCTTGCTTGTTTTGTTTTGTTTGTTTTCATTTCCTTGCCATAAATTACAGAGCAGTCAGTCTCACCTCCGTGCCTGGCAAAATCTTGGAGCAGATTCTCCTGGCAGGCATGCTAAGGCACATGAAAAACAACAAGGTGGTTGGTGACAGCCAGCATGGCTTCATTAAGGGGACATCCTGCCTGACCAATTTGGTGGCCTTCTATGATGGGGCTACGGAACTGATGGACAGGGGCAGAGCAGTGACGTCATCTGCCTTGACTTGTGTAAAGCATTTGACACTGTCCCACACGACATCCTTGTCTCTAAATTGGAGAGACATCAATTTGATGGGTGGACCACTCGGTGGATAAAGAACTGGCTGGATGGCCGCACGCAAAGAGTTGTGGTGAATGGCTCGATGTCCGGCTGGAGACCAGTAACGAGTGGTGTCCCTCAGGGATCGGTGTTGGGACCGGTCTGGTTCAACATCTTTGTCGGTGACATGGACAGGGGGATTGAGTGCGCCCTCAGCAAGTTTGCCGATGACACCAAGCTGTGTGGTTCAGTTGATAAGCTGGAGGGAAGGGATGCCATCCAGAGGGACACATTTGTGAGGCTGATGCCAACCTTATGAAGTTTAATCATGCCAAGTGCAAGGTCCTACACCTGGGTCGGAGCAATCGCAGGCACAGCTACAGGTTGGGCAAAGAATACATTCAGAGCAGCCCTGCAGAGAGGGACTTGGGGGTGTTGGTCGATGAGAAAATGAACATGAGCCAGCTTCAGTGTGCGCTCGCAGCCCAGAAAGCCAACCATATCCTGGGCTGCATCAAAAGGAGCGTGACCAGCAGGTCAAAGGAGGTGATCCTGCCCCTCTCCTCTGCTCTCGTGAGACCTCACTTGGAGTATTGTGTGCAGTTCTGGTGTCCTCAACATAAAAAGGACATGGAACTGTTGGAACAAGTCCAGAGGAGGGCCACGAGGATGATCAGGGGACTGGAGCAGCTCCTGTATGAAGATAGGCTGAGAAAGTTGGGGCTGATCAGCCTGGAGAAGAGAAGGCTGCGTGGAGACCTCATAGCAGCCTTCCAGTATCTGAAGGGGGCCTACAAGGATGCTGGGGAGGGACTATTCATTAGGGACTGTAGCGACAGGACAAGGGGTAACGGGTTCAAACTTAAACAGGGGAAGTTTAGATTGGATCTAAGGAAGAAATTCTTTACTGTGAGGGTGGTGAGGCACTGGAATGGGTTGCCCAGGGAGGTTGTGAATGCTCCATCCTTGGCGGTGTTCAAGGCCAGGTTGGACGAGGCCTTGGGTGACATGGTTTAGTGTGGGGTGTCCCTGCCCATGGCAGGGGGATTTGAACTAGATGATCTTAAGGTCCTTTCCAACCCTAACTATTCTATGATTCTATAAAGTTCTTACATGGACTTTTTAATTTACATTTTTTTTCATCTGGAATTTCAAGGCCTTTTATTCATATTTTCTCCTGGCTTTTGGTGTATGGAAAAAGCTTAAGACATACTTGGCTTTAATAGGTTGTACAAATTTAAGCACTGGTAAGGAATAGAAATATTTGAAACTGACTGCATCCTGGTGTATTTAGGGATTTCAGTTACCATGTGTTGCGAAAGAATGTTATTATCTGTATTTTATTAGTAGATCTTAAAAGAATAGACTCAGCAATAGTTTACATGCTTGCTGGGTGACACTGGGTGTTAAGGAGGAGAGAAAGCTGAGGTTTGCTTCCAAAGGATTCTTGGGAAGTGACTTTGAAACTCAGCTTAAAGGGTAATTGCTTTTCCATCATAAATTTTTTAAAGGAGAGTGATTTTCCAGGTGTTTGATAAACACTTGGTTAAATAACATGTCTAAAGTCAAATGCTCAATGAAAACCTGTGTTTGGAAAATAACAATTGTGAAAAGAGAGGAAAAAACTCAGCTACTCCAGTAGTATAGCACCTCACCCATAAAGAATGTAAAGGGCTGTAATCAAAGAGTTATAGGGGTCCAGCATTTACCCATTGCTGTCTGCATCCAGAGGGGAGATGAGATGAAACATCAACCACTTCAAATTTTATGGCTAAGATATTGATGGATTCATTTATTTTTTTCTTTCTTTAACACTGTTCACAAAAATGATTTTAAATTGCAAAATGCTTATAGCTTTCCCCAGTCTGGAGAGAAAAAAAAGAAAGCCAAAGCCAAATATGCTTTGGATAAATAGGACCATATTTTTAAAAGCTTTCCCTGTATGTGCTACTACCTTTAAACAGCACCTCAAAGGAATAAGTTCCTATGTCATGATAGCTAAAAGTCTGGGAGGAATACTGGTGTTTAAATAGCATTCTTCAACTTCCACCCCAACGACTGTTTTAGTTGTGGGTTTTCTTTCTTTCCAATAGTGGCTGGGATTTTCTATCCCTTGTTTAAAAAATAAAATGAATACATGTTGTGTATGTGTTGTCTCTGCATTTACGATCGCATGTATCTGCATTCTTTAAAACTTCAAAGGGTTAACACTGAACAAATAGACACAAAACTTCTTTCCAGAAAGATCTCCAAAAAGAGGTGTGGGTTTTTTGCATAGAAGAAAATTGGATCCTGTGGCTGTAGAGTAGAAGAGAACATTTTTCTCCAGCGGGATTGCCTAAATCTTACTTTTCTCCCACAAGTGTATCTGTTTCCATTATTAAAATGAAAGTCTGTGTGAGGCAGAGAAGGAAACTACTAAGTCATCAGGGCAATCTTTTCTTGTTTTCAACATTTGCATTCTCTGAGCTTTACTTCTTGTGATCAGTGCTTTTCTGTGCTCAGTATAAATGCGTCTGCTGAAACACACTTGTGCCCGTCATTTGCGCTGCTTCCTTTCCACTTGAATCCATCCAGCAGGGTTTCAGTGGGGCTCAGACTCTGCCCTCAGCTTCCCATCCACTACTGAAACCTTAGCAGGTCCACTCTAGCACAAGAGCCTGTGGGCCAAAAAGGGCTGAGCAGGAAGGGATTTGTAAGGCTATGTTTCTGTATTGTAAAACACTTCGCAGAACTGACAGGATCTGATGCTCTACAGTATAATTGCTTCTTCACCTTGGGAACTGGAAGTAAAATACAGAGATCTTGTATATTTTTATCTTTGTGATGGATGGTGATAAAAGGAACTGTGCCTCATCTGCTGCTGTTTTTTATTATTATTACAATAACAGTAATAGGAAAAGGTTTAAAGGGGATTTCTGTAACTCTTCATGCAGGGATGGTTGTATTTCACTAGCAGTGGTTCCCTCTCTGTATTATGTTCCTGTGAATGCAGGATACTGCCTAAATGCTTACAGGTAGCCTGTGTGTGATTATTGGTGTTGACAACCAAGCCTTCATAAACTTTTCATCTGCCTTAAAAAAAATAGAATAAGCATCAGATTTAGGTAATGTCACCATATTGGTAGTAGGGGAAGAGAGAAACATGTTCTCCTGATACATCTTGTTTTATCCATAGCCCATGCGGAAGGTACTAGATCATAATTTACTGTGCAAGGTTGTTAGGGCCTGGAGAAAGCTGCTCAAGGTGAAATAGGTTGGTCAGAATGAAAGAGAGCAGAGGATGAAAGTGAATAGATCTACCAGCATGCAAGGAAATGATTTGTTGCCGGAAAAATAGTTCCTAGAGTGGCAGCTCCTCCCCTCTTGCTCTGCTTTGCTTCTAGCACAGCATCACAATATGCAATGATAAAATTACCTGTGTCCTCCATGCATATTTTTAGAGATCCCTGTGCCCTGGTGATCTGCTGAAAAACAGATTAGTGCAAGCATTTATTAATAGAGACTGCTGACATTTATGTGCAGTAAGTGTATGCTCATCTGCAACTTTTATCTGCTGAGACATATTTAGGATTCTGGGGGAGTTTTGCACTTGACATCTTGGCAGTGTAAAGAGACCACTTTCAGTTTCATCTTAGTATGAAATAATTAACTATAGCTAAGCACTACATTGGGAGTTTTAAAAATCTCTCTTTATTTTCCACCAGATAAACATCTGCTTGTTTTTTGGCCTGGGTCTCAAAACACAACAGGAAAATAACTGTCATCCAGTTTGTGTAGTGTCTTCTTACTTCTTACAAAGGCTGGATAATTTCAATGGTGTTTCTCCCAGTTCTTATCTACACCAGCTGTAATGTAGCTTGTGGTATCCAGATTTGAAGACATTTCTTCGCATGGCTTTTGGTAAATGCAAGTTATTTCAGTTTCCTTGCTTATTTCAGTGTTCTCTGCTTTATTCCCAGTCAATAAAACTGTTTAAACCCAAGGAGTGCCCTAACAATGTGGCTGGAATGCATGGTTGCATCTGTAGTAGCCTTTATAAATGGCATAATGACATGGGGATCTCTGCAGCTGAGCTGAAATATGTACCAGGAGAGCGGCTGGGATAAAAGACACTAATGGGAAGCTCAGGATCTGTTTCTTGAGATGTCTTGGGTAGGAGACGGAAATTTTCCTGGCTCCTCTTAAAGTTGTTCTGTTGGCTACGCCAGGGAAGGAAAAACAGGCTCTCTAGCCTCTGGTTAAGGGCTTCAGTTGGACAGAAGGGGTCCTTTCTCAAACTATTTGTTTGTTTGATTGTATCTCTTACTGTAACAGGACATTGGCAATTATATGTAAGTGGTGATTATTTTGTTGTTGTTGCTGGCTTCTTTAATAGCATTTACCTCTGGGTTCTTTGGTTACAATTTCTATGGCTAAATATTGGTTTTAAAGTTTTGCTTTTCCTTCTAATGGTATTATGAAGATTTAAGTTCTTTTATTGTGTTTTTTCTCTTTATTTTAGAAGAGAAACCGTAATAGCAAGATTTGGCCCAAATTAATAGCTTTCTAAAGTTTCAATACGTAGCTAGTCCCTTAGCCAGCATGTGTTGGGAGGAATATACAATGACGAATATTTTAAATCTGAGTAGCATGAAGGCATGGCAAAGCTGGGGGTGCGGAGGGGATGTGGTGGGTGATTCCTGGATGCACTAACAGTTTTACGCATTTTCCTGCCAAGAAATTTTTATTTATTTATTTATTTTTATAACAAACTGGCTACAAAGAAACTTTCTGGACGTTGTACTCATTGGGTTTCACCTGATGCAGTGCTCTGCCATTAACTTATCAAAAAGCTCACTCCTTGAGCCTTATCAGGAGAAAACTAGGATACGAAACCACTAGAAATCATCTCTGCATTGCAAAGAAGAGAAGCAGTCCAGTGGATTATGTGACGTGGCAGATCTTGACAACACAGCACATCAAGGAAGGAAAGAGTGCCATAACTGCAGGGGTATTTGGCTTTTATTTTTAGAGTTGTTTGACAGATCACCATGCAACAGGGGTGTGTATGGGGACAGCTAGTGAAATAGTGCTGGAGATGGTTATAGTCTGATGTAAGTCCAGTGTGATGACAATTCCCTGGCTCTTCATGGTGTTTTATCCCTGACATGCAATGTTCTACATGTCAGCTTTCTTTTGTTTTCCATGGCTTGTTTCTCTTTGCTTTCCACACCATATAATCTTGAGCAAATGAAAAGGATCCTTTTATGAGATGATAAATTCCTTTTGTATTTTTACATATTCTGCTTTAGGTACATGAGAAATGCACTGCATGGTTGGGCCTGTAGCTGGCAAAATGGGTACCCACAAATAAAAGGACACCTGATTTAAAACAAAGTGAGACCCTGTTCCTTCCCACTGGGAATTCTCCTGCCTCTCAGCATGGGACTTCTTTGCAGTGGGTGGGTCACCAGCTGTTTTATTACTCCCATTTTCTAGATCAAACCTGACACACTTAAAAAAGGTAAAATATGTCCAAAGGAAGATCTCAAACAATGTACCTTTTCTCTGTGCAGGCCCTGCTGACTTCCTCGGGCTTCCATTAGGGTGTCTTTTCAACGTGGTAGTCATATAACGCACTGGATAAAAGTAAAATGGCTTAAACAGTTCTGTTCCAAGAACTTTCTATGGCTGCTTCGAGATCGAGCCCGTCTTTTTGATTTCTTAAGGAATATCTAGATCTTTCTCTATCTTTCTGCGAAAGGTCAGATTTTATCCCCTGTGGCAGCACAGCCGTGTTCAGAGAGAACTGCTGCTGTTATTGCATTAAATTGGTCAGTTTATGCTCTCCAGAAAGCCCATCCTTTTTCAAGGGTTTAAATCCAAGAGGAAATCCCACTAATATCAAATAACATTACAGTATAGAATGAATAAGAATGTTTTTATATATATACTCTATACAGAAATAACAAACAGTAAATATAAAAGTCATATTCATTAGGTTAGCCTCAAGTTAAAGGGTTGCAAGAGGAAGAAAATGTGTAAAATATACTCCATAGTAGTGAAAAGAAATTAGTATTATAAAAGAATGATGATAGACTTGCTTTTAATTAAAATAACACCTGTTGGGTTAAGTTTCAAAGAAGTGATCAAAGAAAACACTGAGCACAAAACAAGGCTCACAGTAAGTGTTTAGTAGATCAAAACATTTAAAAATGTTTCATAGAGTACTATGAGATGTAAAAGGGGAAAAAAAAATCAGGGATTATGTTGGGATTATACTGAAACTTGACTAAAGGACCAACAGTCCTGAACAAATAAAGTTACATTAAACTAATTAGAGTTCAGACTATGAAATTGTTAAAGTTTGCTATCTCAGCTGTTTCTTTAAACTGGAAAAAGGATTAATCCATATTGTAAAAATAGTTAGTGGTTCAGAGGGCAAAAGCTATAAAACACTGCTGAAGGTTGGAGAAACAATAACAAAATCCACAAAAAAGTGGAGCCTGAAGTCCTAGTTCATGGAAGCCTTAGGCAAGAGAAGAGCTGCTTGCGTGAGGCCATTCACTGTACTTGGGTGCGTAGCTGCTATCAGCAAGGTGTAAGTGGGTGCTTTGGGATGTATCTTAAATCCAGGATTGTCTGCAGTTTATGACTGAGTAGTGTAACTGAAGTTAAAAACATCACAGGCAACAGATTTCCTCTTAATTGGAGGGCTTTATTCCCTGCTGCTGATCTAGAGACAGTCATTTGTTTTTATTCTTTTAAATTTCCTCTAAAGACTTCTGCACTGTAAACTTTCTTATTTAGTAAAGATGTCTAGCATTCAGTTCTGATGGCTTTCAAGCCCCGTTTAAATCAATACGGATCATGAATGCCAGAAATTCATAAGGAGAGGACTCTGGCACATTGAAACTTGTGGAGGATGTTATGGCTGACTGCTGGCTCCTCTTGCTGGTGAAAGATGCTGAGGCAGCCAGCCAGCTGCTCTCCCCAGGAGGGAGTTAGTGCCTGGATCTCAGTTTGGGAATGGCTGTCTTACATAATTTTGTTCAAATATAGTTCCTTTTATGTTCTTTCCAGTTCTCCATCCCTCTCACAATTACCATTTCACATGGGAAGCATGTACCCTTTCTTCTTGTTCCTCTGCTTTTACCAATTTGGGCTGTCAGTGTTTTACTCCTATTGTAATACACATATTTATATATACATATGTGAATATATATTAGATATATGCATATTACATATATGTACATATGTATCCTATGGCAGAGTCATGTAATGAGAAGTACATTTGATTCTAAACCTCTGGACTTTGCACAGCAAATATGAAATAAGACTGTGCTGCATATGAATAAGCATAACTTGAGTCTGCGGTTAATGTTTGGATCAACTCTTGGTCATGAAAATGTTTACTTGTTTGGGTTTTTTTTTATCAGCATACTCCAGGAGATGTTGGGTAAGTGCTCAATATACCTGATGAAGCATTTTTGACAAAGTGTATGTAGCAATTATCTCTTCCCTAAGTAATTTTCTAGCTGGCTGATAGAGCTTTTTGATACTCTGTTTATGACAGTTTAAGGGCTGATTTGAAAATCAGAGGGCTGCACTACAGACAGTATATTCCAGCAAATAGATGGTAAAGAACCATCAGTTGTCATCTGTAAGTAAACAAAGACAAATGAGGTTTGGTACTCAGTTTTGAGGATGAGGTGCAATTGTGTGATAGAACTGTAAGAAAGCCATGAAAATGTTGTATCTTTCTGCCTGTACGGTAAAGAACAAACACTGTTTAATCTGGCATGATAACACCATTTCTTGCTGCCTTGCTGAAAACTGCAACTTTGGTACAGTAGGAAAATCATAGTGTCTGATCAACAGTTCGGAAAATGAGAATAAATTGGTTGCATGTGTTTGTTTTTCCCTTTGTGAAATACGTAGGGCCACTGAATGACAAACAGACTTGGTGAAGTTGTTTACTGAGGAAAAGCAATGCATAAAGCACAAAGGCAAGGAGCTCTTCACAAGACAGAAAGAGAATACTACTGTTTTGGAAAGAGAGCATTTTGTTACTGGAATAGACGAGGTTATATTGCCTTTTCTAAGCATAGCTGAAAGGTGAAGAGATCACACAATATTTGTTTTTCCACCAGATGGTTGATTTGCATGTGTTTAGGGGGGGATTCTCCTCTGACTACACCTAATATCTGAAGTAATTGGAGTAGTGCAGCGCTCAACATGTGGAGGTCAGGAAGGTGAAACCATGCTGAAAACTTTGCTGGGAGGCTTTAACATTTTTGTGGTTTCATCTGTTTACCTTAGCAATGATAGAAGATTTAGACAATTACCCAATAACCTCAAACAGTGTCTTGTACAGAAATAACACATCTTCTTTTTGGCATCATCACTGGGGGCTCAATATATTGAACATTTTCCTTCAAGGGTTGTTATAATCAGGTTATAATTGGGAGGTAAAGAATGGTGTCTGAAGTGATCCAGTGAGATTAGCTGGAAAGGAGGGAAACTGTTACGCCATCATCAGAGCTTGGTCCAGGGCTGCATAGTTTCTGTGGCTGCTGATTCATCTCAGCTTGGAAGGGTATGCATTTTTGAAGATTTGGCATATGTTTTCAAGGAAACTAGTAAACAACTTGCCCCATTTGGGCTGCACACTGGCATTGGAGCACTATGGCACAAATCCTTGATTCTCACATACTCAGCAGATATTTAATTGTTTCTGTACTTCAAAGGCAACCACACTCTCAGTTCGGCAGTGTGAAGCAAGAATGTTTGTAACACCTCTTCTCTCCTTGCCAACTGTTTGACTTTATAGCACTTATTAATTCTGTTACACCTTCCTTTTATTCTCTTTCCATTTATTTTTATGTTTTCTCTTCCTTTTCATCCCTCTCTCTATTGCTCCCTGAGGGTGTTTTCTTTTTCCTCTTTGAGTTCTCTGTTTTCTAGGCTTCTCTTGCCAGTGCAGCATGGGGTAGTTTCTCAGCTGTTTTCTGGAAGAGCCAGTACTTCTTATTTGTCTTAGTCTTGTTTGTCTGCAGAAGGGAAAGAGAAGCAGGGAAACCAATTAAAAAGTGAAATATCTCTGCTGAGAGAGAACCCTTAGGCACACAATAGGGAGTATACCTGTGTTATAATGAACTGTGGCTAAGATACAGGCCAAAAAAAAGTGCAGAACATGAAGTGCACAAGGACAACTTGCACACACAGATTTCACAGAGTACCAGTACAGAAATCTTGCTGGAACAGCTCTCTCCTATTTTTTTTCAGCATTTCCAGATTTGCCTCAGCTAGAAGTAAGTCTTTACCCACTTCTGCATCTAGTATTGCCTGACACATGTACAGAGATAAAACCATGCCTACAGTGATGGAGAGAGTATAGGTTTGGACCTAAGAACAGAGAGATGCAGTGGAAGAAGCTAGTTTGCTCTCTCCTCTAAGTATGTGCCCCAAAATCTTGACACAGTATTCCGCAAATTAAATTTTCTAGTCAAAGTGGGATAGACTAGCTTCTGCGTACATGAATGTACAGACCCCCTTGGAAAGTGAGGGGGAGTACTAGCTTATCCCAAGTGTGAGAAATCGAAATTATATGAAGTTAAGGTAAAGCGTGTCTGTGCTACCACCAAGTGTGGCCTGGTAGATTTGCCATCTGAAACAGTTGGTGTTGAGGACCTGGTGCTCAGGCCAGTGCATGTGAACAAGCTGCAGCCTTGCCTGGTGCACGGGATGCCTGTTGGCCCCATAGTGTATCATAGGTGCACTCCTGGGATGCGTTTTCTTGCTTACAGCTTGGGGTCTGTGCACTGAGGCTGCTCCATGGTGAACTCCTGTTGCATGCTGAAGTGCTAATGTAGTCATACCTCAAAATCTTAAATTCGTCTTTTTCTCAGAAGTCACAATTTTAATGTATGTTTTAACACAATAAATTGTGAGCAGACGTCTAATATATGATAATCTGAACTGCTGATCTGTTATTTTCTTTAACTGATCATAGAAAAGAGGGAAGCAGTAACAAAATAATGAGATTGCAAACCCTGGGCTGAGGTTTCTGTTGTCCCAGCACAGGATGGTACTGGGCTGCCTGGGACATGTAGTACAAGTTACAGCAGGAGTATGTACACTGGGGCCATGGTGCAGCTTCCAGTTTGCAATAAATTATTGCTGATGGTATGAATGCTGTAGGATGTATCGGCGATTCATTTTTTAATCGGCCGTTCCCACGCTGTTTTATCTCGGTTGTTAATTTCATCCTGGCGGTAAACAGCTTCGCCTGTCCTAAATCTCCCCGTCTGGCCGGCCAAGCGCGGGGAGACTTGGCCGGGAGTGTGGGAGGACGCGGTGGCCGGTTACTTGGCCGGTGATGAATGAATGTGGGCAACGGGCTCGGTACGCCCCGTCGCTATGCTCGGCAGTTCCCGAGGGTCCCCGCGGGCGGTGGCTGTGTATGGGAGGCGGCAGCTCCGCGGCGGCCGCCCGCGGGGGGGCAGGAGGCGGTGGCTAGTCCTCCGCTGGCTGGCCGGGTGTGCGATCACTAGTGGGAGCTGGAGAGGGCGAGAGGAGTGGGGGGGGGAAGAACTGCAAACCACCTCAAACCCAAGTGCAGTCTGCGGGCCGGGCAGGAAAAGGAAGGGGGTGTGTGCGGGCGGCAGGCGGGGTACGAGCGCGGCGGAGAGGCAGCCCTGGGGAGGGCAGCCCCGCGGAGCCCGACGGCCTCTGCAGCCGGTAAGGACACCGCGGGGGAGCGGGTGCCGCGGAGCGGGGATGCTGTGGCGGCGGCCGGGCACCTGCGCGGCCGGGGTTGGACGAGGCAGAGCGAGGTGCTGGGGAGCTGCGGTGCCAGGCCAGAGCACTGGCCTGCGGGTGTCCCGGACCCCGGGCGGCCCCGGGTGGAGCCGGCTCCGCGCCTGCCTCGGCGACGGGAGCGCCCGAAAGTTCACCGGTGCGTTCAGCCAGCACCCGGGGTTCTGGGTCCCCCAGTTGCGGTGCTGCGTCCCTTCCTGTCCGTGGTGACGAGCATTTGCTTTCGGCTGCCCCGAACTTACCGCGGCGTAAGAAGCTGCGGCGGAGAGTGACTTGCCCTAGCTGGGAGTCTGGTAGGCAGTCGTTGGACCTTCTCTGTTGGGTCACACGCGGCGCTTTGATACGATCTCGTTGCTTGCGCGCCAGAAGCTGGCGATTAATCTTCAGTGCTCCCTAAATGCGCTTTTAAATCAAAATGCCAGTCTGTCGAGGTAACGTCTGGTTCTGTAGCTGAAGATGATGGAGGACTCTGTGAATCTTTGGGAAGTGGTAATCGCATGGTGGAATGATATTAACTGATGGGCTTTGTCGATCGTGATGGGCTGACACAAACTCTGATTTACCAGTTAGATCACAGCAGTCAAGTTTTTTGGTGATGCTGTTCAGAAACATAGTGTTTGACTGGAAGATTTAAGGATCTGATGAATCTAAACTTCAGAAATTATCGCCATTTAGGAGACTCTTGTGGGTAAAACTAGAGGTCTGTCTAGCGTCCTGTGTCTGACAGTGCAAGAAACGGTGCCTGGGGGGGGTTAAAAATAAGGCAGGCGTGTAAGAATAATTCTCCAGAAGGCTCTCTCAGCATGCAATCATTTGCAGCTTGGTTGCTTCCTAAGGGAGAGCTGGTGTCTTTATAGTTCTCACTGATTTTTTCCTTTCAAGAACTGCTTTGATTGCCCCTTGACCCTGTGTAAACTTTTAGCATCTGCAGTGTGGTGTGGCGAGGAATTTCATAGCTTTAACTTTACACTATGTCAAACACACCCTTTTTTATTTTGAACCTTTGTTTGATAACACCTATGTCTTGCTTGGAGATAGTGAGGAATTGGTCCCTATTCCTCTGTGCCCCATTCATGCTTTTAAAAACTTCCAGTGTTCCTCTTTTGTCTACTTTTCAAGCTGAAATGCTTTCTTCTGCTTCATTTAAAGTTCACCTTAAGAGAGGGAAAACAGCCATTGTTACCGTCTGAGGATGGATCACTTTGAATGACAGGCATGTTAAGGTTAGGATGTTGAAAGGATACAATCTTTGGATATAATTCATGGAGGCACTGTATAATAATTTAACAGAATGGCTACCATGTGATTGCCTACAGAGGACAAAATTGCCTCTGATCACTAGTTGAGAAGCTTACGGCTCCTCTTACTCCTGTTTTCTTTTCCCTGCAAGGACTGCCTGCACAGGGAGTGAATTTCTTTCAGAGCTTTTTAAAACCAACCAAAAAACCCAAACCATCATTTTACTATTACAGCAATATGAAGAATCCGTTATCTGCTTGTAAGCAGATTCTCTGGTCCATGTGTTGTAATTTTGCATAGTTATGAAACAGTTTAAGTTATTTCAAAATAAGGAATCCGTCACAGTAAATACAACCTAAGGGCCTTGACTGCCTTCCCACAGCTTACTATCCTGTTAGGCTTCAGCTGAGCTGCTCTTGACTGACACTTGTGCAATCAGGAAAAAAACCCTCAGGCCTTTAGGATTGTTGTATATGTACCTATCTATATTTGTGTGTGTGCGCATCACGGACTTAGCAGTCCTGCTTCTGGGTCAGTATACTGAATTCTCTGGCTTCACCTTAGCACTTAAGTACACGCTTAATTTTAGGGATATGAGCGGGTCCATTTTAATTGGTGTACTTGTGTAATTAAAGTGATGCATGTGCCGGGGTCTTTGCTGCAGTGAGGCCAGATCACACATTGCTTTGCAGAATGAAGCCCTCGGGTCCTGAAACTCTCTTAAAGAGCTTTAGCTGGTAATGATGTAAGCTGACAGATTCACAAAGGCTGTTCCCAGCATCTAGTCTTTCTTGCCTGTTTCTGCCATTCTTCTCTATGTATTGTTTCCTAGAAAACAAGAGTTTCAGTAAGTAAGACAGAATACCTGTTGCCAGGTGCAAGAAAACAATGAGAGAGGAAGTTTGATGCTCAGGTGGGAAATGATGTGTTACTACTCCCAAGAAATAAGATTAACTTTTTGTTTAGATGAATGTTTGAGCTGTTCTGTTTCTTAACCACTGATCACTTGTTGTAGACTACAGAGCACTTACCTGGACTGTAAATTCTGTGGGGGACTGCTTTGCCTTGTCTTATGAATGCAATACTTGATGCATAGTGCTGAGGGAAATGAAGGGGTGTCTCTGGGTCCTTCCTAAACACTGCTGCTAACACCAGCAGTTGCAAGTACTTTACAGCCTTCAGACAGAACATGGGATAAGCCAGAAAAGTCTCTAAAAACATGACAGATATTTTCTACTACCTTTAGGGTAGTTGCAAGGATAAGATAGTAGATAAGGCAGCATGGTCATCCTGGTTGTCATTACTTAAGAAGTTGGTGAGGATTTTAAATGTACCTGGTTTTGACAGGTACATGCCAAAAGGATCTAGATCATTATGCTGTAAATACTGCAAATACTGAACAGAAACAAATACATTGGATCTTTTGGAGGTACCCTATAAACCAAATTACCATTCAGATTTTTGTTCATTTTCAGAAGATACGAGCTCCTGGTTTTAAATTGGCTTGAACAAACTGAAAATGTGGCTGCTGATAGGCAAAATTTGGAGAAAACTGATTAGAAAACATGACCATTTCATACAAAGTTTGCACGTGTCAAACTGGTTTCTTCACTAGAGCACATTTCAGACTGGGCTTACTTCTGATAAGCACTTGCCTCTTGCTGCATTCTATCTGGTTGAGGTAGCAAAAATGTAACGGTTTATATGATAAGGTTTTCAAAAAGTCTACAAATTGTAACATTCTGATGATATCTGTGAATTGGGTCATGATGCCTTACATCAACAATCTTGTTATGAGTGCATGAAAGAAGGAAAGACTTAGCTATTACAGCTTCTGTGAAGGCCGGACTTTTTTGTAGTAAGGAAATGATTCTGAGGTAACTAAAATACATTATAAAGTAGTGTTTGATTACATTATGCCAATTTTTCATGCATTGCATTAACAGAGTTTACTTTTCTCTGCTTAAAATGTCAACACCTCATCAAGCTGTAAAGAAATTCCTATGTGATCAATTATTCTTTATGATCAGTTCACGTCACGCTGTGTGTGCACACCCAGGTGTGAGTGCTTACACAGCGCGCACACAGAGATGCGTGGGTCTGTGTGTCTCTGCTATACAGGCAATACTTTAAATTGCTCTCGTACACAGAATATATTGCAGGATTTTGATAAGAAGCAAAACTCAAAGGAACCTTTATCTTCAGGCATTGCATCTCAAGGCTGGAGTCTCCACTAGCTGAGTCTTATGTGCCTGCTCCATCCAGCCTTTCTCTTGACAGGGTCATTAACAGAGACTGTGCTGTCAGCCCAGCTGCCTGCTTTTCTGCCACTTGTCAGAGTGAATATCTTTTAAGCCTCCAAACCTATGTCAAATTTGGTTATAATTGGCCAATAGGCTCAAAACTTATTAGAGGGTGAGGCAGACATGTTTATCTGCAGATAAGCGAGTCTAAACATTTCCTTGGGAAAGCAGGCTGAAAGAGTTATTTTCTGTTTGAGTCTGGATGTGAAGCAAGTCCTCATCTGGTGGTGCAGCACCAGCTGGGAGGGTGTTTGCATGGAAGTTGTGATTACAATTTTGAGCCCTGTATCATCAGTATTTGGAGACATCGTGGCAGCTTGCAGGACTGCAGGTACAGGTCCACAGAGCCTGTAGAGTGATGAAATGGGCACAAACCGTTGAACGAAATGAAGAGACTGGTGAAGTGATGTGAGTGTAGGGGACAGCATTGGTGAGCTTAAGTTCCCCCTCTACATGTTCTAGAAAGTATTTTTCAGCAGTAAGTGAACTATAGTACGGAGGGGGCCGCATGTTCACTGGTCCTGAAGTTTCTTCCCCTGAAACTGATTGTGTTACTCAATTCAGTGCTAAGGTCAAAATACATCGTTACAGACCTCTACCCTTGGACATTATTAAGCCAAAGACTTAGTTTCATAGACCAGGGTGAATAAAGGCATGTATTTAAAACATTCATTCTTTAAAACTACCACTGATTTTTCTAACACAAATACAACTGTTGCTGATTTTCTGAAACAAAAGCAAATATTGTTTGGTGTTCAGAAGTATTTCACATGTAAAGCCTAAAATACGAAGTGACTTGTATATAAGAAATATTTATAAACCAGCTACTTATAAGTCTTTAAAAGGTTAAGTTATTCAAGACTTATTCCCTGAAGCTACAAATGTATTTGCTCATGCATAACTTCACTGAGGAATACTTTTGTGAATAAAATTACGCACTTGCAGGTTTGTAGAATCAGGACCATAATTAGCTCCAGGTTAATTCTCCTTCCCCCCCCCCCCCCGCTTCCTATTAAAAACGCACAGGTCAATTAAGGATCAAATGAGACATTACCTTTGTGATTATCATCCTTGGCAGAAGTAGCTGTTCTTCTAAGTGTTTCAATTGCAGTATAATGCGACCTTTTGTCCAATTTGCTTTCTCTTATCCTTACCAATTTTGGCCAAGGGGAAAGAGATGTATTTAAAACAGATTCTGAAAAGTTGAAATGCTGAAGCATGTATTTTGGGTACACATTTATTTCAGAGGACAAAACTTCAAATATGGTGGGTGAAATAATAGATTTATTTGCCTTGGGTTGATAATGTGTATATGAACAGGATTTGGCTAGTTTGTTTTTGTCTCTCTTATGTACACAAATAGAGCTTTATTTGTAACTGGATAATTAAATAAAGTTCTCTTCACATGTCTGCCAGTTTCTCTCTTCATTCAAAATGCTGATGAAATGACATCCACGAGTGTGTGTACAGAATACAGTGCGGAGGGTATAGGTGTGCATACAGGCTAAATCTTTGCTAGTCAGATTTGCTTGATAGTCTTGTTTGTAGGCTCTGTACATATATGAGAAGATTTGGACAAGGCAAAAAATTCTTGCTTCTGTGCCAGACGTATTGCAAAGTCAGGACAGTGTAATGGAGATAAGGTTAATTAGCTATTTGCATTTGCTACTGAAGTTGGATGAACAGTTGGGTTGTTTTTTTTCCTTAACAGGGAATTTCTCTTCAGGCATAACTATCTGGTGGAGTTTGTTAAAATGAGTCTAGCAAGACTTTTGTAGCCTGAAGAAACACAATTAAATGTGTGCAAGCATCATAGACTTCTTTTATCCATAGGCAAGTCTTGTAGGGTCTTGTCCTACTGAAGAATCGAAGTGGAGAAACCCTCTGAGCCAAGCAGGGTTCTGTTGTTTCCAGGAGATGCCATAGGATCGGTAACACCCCTGTAGCTCAGTTTCTGTCCAGTGGGGTACAGACAGGAATATCCCTTTTAAAGTGTTTTGAGACCCTGGGGCAAGGATGGGGTTGAGTCTGAGATGCTGCTGTTGATGGACAGAATGAGACTTTACTTACTCAGAAGATTGCTCCGTGCTTTCATCTTTAAAAATATTGTCTTATCGTCTTTTACCTTAATCTACAAGTGTTCCTAGGCAGGGGCTACTGCATTGAGCACCTTGGAGTTATTAAGAACAGGAAACTTTGAATCTACGTTGTGTTTAGGGTTTAAAATACCAGTATAATTTCTGTAAGAAGCAGATGGTAAGAAGTGAACGTCAACATCAGTCTGAAGTCTGACGGTGTGATTTCTGTGTTCAAGCTGCAGTCCACCTCACTCAGTGGTTTTCACAGGAAACCCATCGCTGTCACATGAAGTGAGCTTAGTGCAGGACACATTTTTCCACAAATATTAATCTCCTTTTCCAAGTTTGCCTTGGCACAGATATAATTGCTTTACTATAGCTAAACAGCAAAACTGTTTTGCTCTAGAATTTTGTCATTAATTGGAAATAGATGGTAAACTCTGGAGGTTTTTTAAGGGATTAAGTCTGTTTACATAGGGCATGTGAGTTATGCTTGCCAGTGGTACATGAGCAGCAATGGCATTGAGTTTACTTAATTTAGAGCTTAATTTGTGGACAAATGTTCTGCAAAAGAGTAGGTGTCATGCTTTGTGCAGAACTAAATTTTTCTGATTCACCTTGCCAGTTCAGGCAATGTAACTCGGAATGAAGTGAAGAAATAAAAACCTGTCAAAAGAGTTTGATCTGTTTTTATACTGCCCTTCTGCTCTCAAATGCTGCACATATATTCAAAATTATTAATCCCAATGTAACTTCTTTCCTTAGTATAATTTCAGCTGTTTCTATAAACTATTCCTGGCGTTTCTTTTCTCTTAGTGCAAATTTAATAAAGGCTAAAACAGTGTGACTCTACATCTGTAAATGGATATATTCTTATAGGTTTCATCTTTGGTGCTAAATCTTTTTGAAAGTCGGAGGGTCCTTTGCATGAAGACAGGAGTTGTCTTACATGTACTGAAATGCCTTTTGAAACGTTTTTTATGCTACTCATACTTAAATACTGGACTTAACTCATGGTGAAAAGTAAACTGTAAGTAGTCTGATTGACCAAAAGCAGTGCTGTTAAGGATAAATTAATGTTATGAAGGCTTTGCCATAAAATTAAGAACCTAAACAGGCAGTTGCTTTGGGAATTGTTGGAGCATTTGAGGTGTTGCTGTTCCTAGCTCTTCTTTTTATCCTTCTTGCCTGAAAATAGGGTCCTCAGCACTCTCTGCGTGTGGTGGGAATGTGCCTGTCTTCACCAGTGCAAAGTCACCTGCCTTGTTTTGTCTCTTCCTGAACTGCGATGTGAGAACACCTCACTCACTGTCCTCAAGGGAAGTGGGGCAATCCTCCTGTGAAGTGTGGCTTGGCTTCACTGGCTAGCGCAGAAATGAACTGCTGAAGATGCCATCTTTCTCAGAAGTTAATTTCCTTTCCCTCTGACTGCAGAATAAGCAATACTCAAATGGTACTTACAGATATAAAATGCTAGAGATGGAGAAGTTTTGACTTATTTTTTTGAGGAGGTGTGTGTACAACTGATATCCTGAAGAATGCATGTTTGTTTAATTGAAAATAGCAGTACCCATGAGATAGAGAACACTGAAATGCAGTAATTAATACCAACAGAGGTCCTGCAAAGTTTACTGCATTTGGTTTTGGTCTTGTGAATAGGCTAACTGACAGTAATGGTATAACATGCAGAGCTTGACATGTTATGAGTGCGTATACTGGCGTGAGGCGCTCAGATCCCTGCTAGCCTGAACAAACGTAACTTCAGAACCCTGAAACAAATCCTGTGAGTTGTCTGAAGATATGGCCAAAGGTGAGTGCTGTCAGCCTAACCCTGGGGAGAGAAAGCACAAGGAAGTTTTCAGGGGAAGGTCAGGGCTGCTGCTGCTTCTGTTTCTCACATTGGCTGAGGGCAGAAGGCACAGGTGATTTCAGGCAGCAGCTGCCTATGTGTTCTATTAATGGTTAGAGATCATAGTGAACTTTGGAAAGAATTATAATAAAATCCTTGAAAGATGTCCATGGCAATTCCTGTTTTCGTTCCAGGCTCTGGTGTTGACCCTTTCGTTTAGTCTGGACTTTAGAGTGTATGTGTCACACCTATAATGTAGACATCATGTCAAGAACAGCATGTATCGTTTTTTTATCTGCATAGGTTATTTCCCTTAAACCACTATAGGCTGAAATAGTAAAATCATGCTTAAATTGGCATAACTGTCCTCTAAATGTATCATCTAAATGACTGGAAATTAGCGCAGAATACTAGCTAGCATCTTTAAACTACACCTTAAACTGCTTTTGGTCTTTAAGCCATTTAATCAAATAAGGAAAGGTGGTAGGGAATGAGTAATAAATGAGTGTCAAGAGCTGAGAAACATTCTGCACAGAAAAACCCTTTCTGAATCTCATCATCCCTCCTGTATTTTCCCTAAGGTATATAAGGCGAAGTGTCAGACCGGGGGCTGTATTCTTGAAAGAGCCTGTATCTGAAAGAGGATAATTAGGGTGATTTTTCTCCCACCATGAGGCACTGCCAAATGTATTGCATGGACAGATCAATGTGCTAATCTTTGCTGAAGGAGGAAGGAAACGGTATGATGGTAGTGGTGGTGGCAGTACTGTGTGGTTTCAGGGGGGTGGAGAAAGAGCTCTGGGCTGCGGTGCAAAGGATGTATGTGTGAAGTCATTAATCTGAGGGATTTGCTTCATATACTTCTTTTTCCTCCAGCCCACACACAGTTTTTGGCTATGGCTATGGCATTTTCCAGCAGACAGCCCATTGCACAGGAAGGTGAGGGTGCTGTTGGAGGCTTTCTGAGAGCACTAATGTAGTCAGCCCTTTTGCTCGTGTTCTTAGAATGTTTTTGTCCCTCCTTTTATTTTCTTTGTTGTCTTTGGACATGTATAAACATATAGCTCCAACAGAATGTATGGCTGGACAAGGAGAATAATTAGTGCAAGTCTGGCCACTTTCCCCTTTCCCTTCTTTTTTAAAAACAGGAAAATAGTTATAGAAACAGAAGAGCTGCTAAATATTTGTTCAACTGCAAAACAAGGATCAGTATATGCCCTTGAGAACCCTTCACATTTTGTTAATCTATGCAGGCAAAAATGTAGATTTATAATGAGATAAAGCTGTTTTTGCAGTTAAAACTGCTACTAATGTCCTTTAAAAAAACTGTTCCTTCTCTGGATATCTGACTTATGTAATGTCAGGAAAATATACCACAGCTGATGGGATAAAGGCAGCTATGAATGTGTATAATTTGGGGGATGCAGTTATAGTTTTGTTTTGTGAAGAGCAGTTGTGTTCTACAGTATCGGCTGTTGCATGAACTTTTAAAAGGGAGATCTCCACATTTAAATATAATAATTTCTTTGTGATGCTTCTTCCATAAAACTCTTAAAGTGAAAATATATTTTCGAACGAGATGGTGTTTTGAAATGTTTGTGTATCTGGGTTAAATATTTTACTGTTGTTTGTTACATTAGCACTCCAAAAGTGAAATTCTATTATCAAAATTTAAAAAAAAAAAAAAAAAGCCAAACGTAAGTCTTGCAAAACATCTTTTAAAATTATTTCATTTAAGAATAAATAGAACATCTTGTAAAAGGTGTTGCAAGTTATCACTCTTGAATCGACTACTGAAAAATAAAATAAACGGGCTGTCTACTCAATGAACGAAACAATGAATTGATGGAGGCTGTTCTGCTATTTCTGTAATAAATGGAGATATTATTTCCATTTAAGTAATTTTATCTCCCCTTCTTCTGTACTGTTTCAGTTCTCTTCCAGCCACTATCCTCTTTTGTCCCCGCTCCCTAGTTCCCTCTCTCACAGTATTCCTCCCTGAACAAAAGCAGCCAACTGCTGTGCTGCTTGTCAAGTAAGCCAGTATCAAAATTTTCAGTTGCTTTTATTGTTTAGATGTTCCTTTGTGTAGTATGAAAACTTGTTGAGTGTTAGCTTAGTGGCAATAATCATGGCATTTATGATACTAATCTCCAATCAAATGATAAATGCTTGTTTATAGCAGTTTTTTTATGCATCCATTAAGAAAGCTTCTTGACACAGTGATAAGTATAGCTGTTTCTTGCTTAAATATACCATGTACAAACAATTCAATCGTGTTCATCAGTGAACACGATAGATATACTGAGGTGCATAAAAGATACCAGGAGTGTATGTCAAACAACAGAAAATTCTTCTTCAATGCATTCTTGTTGAAATGATCTTCTACACTCTTGTTTTTGCAGTTTTATGGCTTTCTTAGTTCTGTGCACTTGTGTCTATGCATGCACTGATTCTTACTATCATGTATTTCAGATGTTCGAAGAAACATTTTAGTATTAGTGGTGCATCTGTCCATCCTTACAAGGTGATGGATCCATTCTGCTTTATTCTCCAGTGTCCTGGATGTATCAGCATTGAGAAAAGGCACTGACCAGTGGACATGGCAGCTCACGCTCAAGGAGTCTTTCCCCAAGACTTGTGCCCACAATGGTCTCACTGGCAGTATGATGTGAGGATATAGCTAGATTGTGTATGTAATGTCGGTGCTAAAACTTCCCTTGCTGACCCTGACTTAGTAAGGTTAGCATTGTGGGGAATGCCTCCAAATTCCTGCTTGTCAATCTCATGCAGTTCATGCTCAAAAATGGTCTTTGTGCAGTAAGAGTTAGTTTGAATCTGTTTTCTCTCTTTTGGTGTGGTAGAACTACCAGTGACATTCACTTGTGCCTATTGTTTAAGGTCAAAAAAATATATGTAAAATAAAATACATTCTGCTTCTTTATGAGAAGTGTAGAGAAACCCCATTTATCTGTAGCAGTCTTCAGGAAGTTTGAAATGGAGACAATCCCCTGTGACACAGAACAGTCATGTGAGCTTTCTCTCAGTCATTTTCCTAATCAAAATTTTGAGGCACACGCTCCCTTTTGATCTGCTTTTGAAAGTAATGCTTGGACTGGATCCTCAGTTGCATCTCTGAACCATTTTAACTGAGTTTTTACAATTAATTCAGATTCTCTGACAACTACATTTCGCTTATGGCTTGGCATTTGCAAAGCCTGTGAACTGTGCTCATGTAAGCTCTTAGTTCTTTGAGCCATAGCATTCTGTCAGTAATGTTACTCTAGTATATATAAACGATCCTGGAGGTGGTTTCTGTGAGTGTTATTCTCTGCCTTATCTTTAAAGTTGCAGTGTTTGTTTTCATATGAGTCCACCTGATATTGTAATTATCTAGGAAGCAGGGCCTCACACTGGTGAGAATACAAATCATTTTGAGTTCTTTGCTTTGAGAGTTTCTCAATAAATTCTTGTCTGCCTTGAGTATTGAGATATTTTTTCAAACTCTTTATGCCTGAAAAGATTTATAAGTTCTTTTAAACATGCAGTCACAACACTTCTTTAAGGAAGGTTTGTTCTCAAAATAGTACTTCTTGAAACCATTGTGTTCTTTCTCTAGGTGGTTGCCAACATCTGCTGGGGCCAGCTGACCAACTGACTGACTAACAAGATTAATTATAATTGTGTTATTAATATGTTTGTTAGTCATTGAATATGTCCTTTTTTTCCCTCAGATTTTTCAAATAAAGCTTGTTATTGCTTGGTCTTTCTGAAGCCTAGATAACTACAGATCTGCATGTTCAAATGACTAGCTGACATTTGTTAAAATCCCCATTTGTAGAAAGTGTGTACATAGTTGGCTTAAAAAGGATCTAGAGATGACTTGACCAAACAACTTCTTAGTTACCTGTCAGATGTGTCTGTGTAAACGTGGAAATGTGTCTTTGTTTTTTCAGAATGTAATTTTGACTTTTGGAGTTCTTACATCTAAGCTTGTCGGGTGCTGTCTCTCAGAGAAGGTGGACTTGAAGGTGGCAAGCAGAGGGAAGAGGCTGACAAGCTGAGACTTTTCACACTGAAAAATCAACAGAACTCACAGTTTAGCTGATCTCCTGCTAACCTTGTTAATTCAGATTTAAGGTTTAGTCTTTAAATATGACCGTGCAGTAGTCAGTTAGAACGTTGCCCTTGTGTTCAACAGGTACTTGATGTAATGGAGTTGCAGACATTATGCTCATGAGTTAAAAGGAAAGAATGTCAAGATGATATGAAAGGTCTGAAATGAAAGCAACAGCTGATTTTGTTCAGTTCAAAATGACCCTGCCAAAAGAGGCAAATGACATCACAAACTGGATGGTCATTGTTTCTTAACAGACTTATAAAAATCTGGTTTTGTCCAAAAGATACACAAAGAAACTTGAGTGATGATGAATAAACCACTTTAAGCTCATGGGAAACAAGCATCCTTAGGTATTCAGAAAACTTCAAAACTGCTGATGGGAAGGAGTTCTAACTTCATCTTAATGGATGTAGTCAAATTCCTCGCTTTTTTTAGGTCATTTTCAGGTATGTGCATGTGGTGTATTTTCCAGTGTCCGATTCCACTTGACTAAAAAGTCTGAAAACACAGAAATTACACAAGCTCACTTGGTTATTTTTACAGACATTGAGAGGGTGCAGTGTCATTTACCTTATTTATTTTTCCTGAGTCAGCTTTTCCCAGTTACGGTTCTTCCATCATCAGCTTTGGAAATGAATGACAATAGAAGCAGGAATGTTAAAAAGGTTCCTTTTCTTTTTTGTTCTGTTCATTTGTTTGGAGGTTTTTTTATTATTTTTTTTTTTTATCTTTTTTGTTGTTAGGCTGTGCAAATTACCATCGTTATGGGTAAAATACTCTGTGTAGTTTCCCATTTTAAAATACAATAAAGCTCAGACTGAGGAATTCTAGAGATCCTGTTTATGACCCAGAAATGTTTGGAGTGCATCCTCTTGCCTTCTAACACTTTCCTACAGCTGGAATTTTATTATTCCACAGGTGCTCACTTTTGTTTGCTTTAGCTCCCTGTTCAGCTTTTTCCTCCTATGTCCTAAACCCACTTTTGAATTAGAGGTGGAGACTCCAGAACTCCATGCTCCAAAGAAGTGTCACCTAGTACTGGAGTATGAGAAGGTCTCCTCCTCCATCTTTGTCTGCCATCACTGAGAGTACAAGGAGCATTTGTAGGGGACAAGCTTGTGTTTTTAAGAGCATCAGTTGCTTTCAAACCCTTTCTCTGTTCCCTATAGCATTTACAGGTTTTGCATACTCTATTTTTGTGAAGTCCTTTTGATTGTTTGAAGACATTGCTTTGACACCTTAATGTCATCTCTTATTCAATCTGGTATATAGTCAAAGTCCCTTTATTTACCCTTTATCCCTAGTCAGTCTTCCCTCTTAAATCCACTTTGTCAGCCGTTAAGCATCTTTTTGTTCTTGCTCTCAGAATTCTCCAAGCTTTTTGTTTCTGTAGTGTCAGGTACTGGGCTGATGCTGCTCAGTGGTTGCCGGACTTTCTGATTGTATTCCAGTGTTTAACGGTGTAAGCTATGTACAGATAGAACTCACCTAGAGGGATACTTACGTTCTCTCTGCAAATTCAGTTTGGCTGTATTGAAGTCCACTGATTTTTATTTCCTTAGCTGCAGAACCCTAGCAGTTCGTGGATTACAGTTAGTAAAGACACAATTTCCACTCAACAGTTTTAAAATAATTTTCATTTTCATTGGTTATGCTGCACTTTTGTATTTTGTTGGCTGTGACTATAACATTTACTTTGGACCTTAATCCTATTAATTTTCATGCATGACTTTAAGTACAATATTGACTGAATTCCTCTCTTTTCTCCCTTAGGAGATGGTTCAGGATGACTGTTTAAAAACAATCTTAAGACCAAGGAAATAAATTACATATGTGAACCAGAGCAATTCCATTAGCGATTTTTGTTCATTTTCATAAACTGCTTTTATGCTGCATTCATCAAACATATACCTTGAACACAGTAACCTATTCAAATGCCTTTTATTTATTTATCCCTTCTTTGGAAGGGTGGGTTCTGATGTTTCCACCTCTAACTCAGAAGTGGATTTAGGACATAACAGGAGAAACGCCCAGTCTCTCTGTTGTTGCAGTTGTGACTGGTTGCTTTAAGTGAATGCTGCTGCGTGTACAAGAGCTCATCTGTTATCTTGGGTGTCTCCACAATTTGTCTGTGGGCAGGGTGTTTTGCAAGAAGCAGATTGAGGTAGCCCCTTTCTGTGTGTGGTCTAAAGCCTGCTAAATACATGACTTAGAGCTTGACACAGATGGCATGATTTTACCCCATTTCACAAAGTAGAAGTTGGATTTAATTTAGAATCATAGAACAGTTTGGATTGGAAGGGACTGTCAAAGGTCATCTAGCCCAACCCCCCTGCAATGAGCAGGGACATCTTCAACTAGATCAGGCTGCCTAGAACCACATCCAGCCTGGCCTTGAATGTCTTCAGGGATGGTGCATCTACTGTGAGGTGCTGTATCCATGTCACTGACTGTTTCTGGAAAGCAAGCAGTGTTTTGTCAAAAGGACCTCCTATGTCTCAGGATGGGTGTGGACAGGGATGCTTGCTCATCCCGAGCTGAATGTCAAGCATATCCCATATATGCAAAGCAGTTTTGTTGTTGCATAGTTTCAGATACTTTGTCTGGCAGGCTTACCTTCTCCTTGATAACACCCTTTTTATTCAGTTCTCTTGCCTCTGATTTTCTAAAATTTCAGAAAATGATGGATCATCTAATGTACTAGCTGTTACAAGAGGTTTATTGTGGATGTGAAAGCGTGTCTCATACAACTTGAGCATATCCAGAGCAAATTGTATTCAAACTTTATCTTTGCCCTCTTTCAGTGGACTCCAGCTGTTGAACTGGACACTGTTTTATATCAATGTGCTGGACTACAGGATACAAATGTTGAGATTATAGATGCTTTTATCTAGTATAAATTTTCAAAGAGTTTTACTGTTGGCAGTTTGCATTGCTCAACCTATTCTCTTTTATTTAACATACACAGGAACCACTAGATAGAGAGTCGTACTTAGCAGCTGGTTACACTCTGTGTTTCTTTCAAGATCTGGTGCGAAACTTCAAAGTTGACATCAACTTACCAGAAAAATAATGCTTGGGTATCAAAGGGAGAAATAAGCTAAGTACTCAAACGTTGGTGCTGGTTTTGAGTGCTTCCATGTTGCCCTGAACACAGCTCACTTATTTCTTTAGAACATGTGCTGTTATTTATATTACCTTTCCTTATGATCCTTTCTGAAGGATTTTTGTCTATTAAGAAGCAGAAAAAGAAGGAGCAGTGGAAAAGTTTAAAATAAGGTTTTAAATGTGCATGAGGTGGAGATATATCTTGGTTACTTTTTTTTTTTTTTGCTAGTTTTCAAAGTTCATTTATGAACTGCTTTTAATCTACTGAAGGAAACTAAGATGTTTATATTATGTCGTTGGGCTCTCGTTAGTTCCTTGCTTGTTTTTCAATAGGATCATAATTTCGTCTGGCAAGCAGAACTTTGTCTTACCACCCATTTACCTCCTCCTCTGTTTGCAAAGCCCAAGAAAGTCTTTGTCTCAAAGTTATGTTTCAAAGCAAAACAAGAAACCCCTAGACAAAATAATTCAGCTCCCACTCACTAGGCTGGTAGGAAAGGCTTAGCACTGTGTGTGTAACATTCCTGGGGAGTCTTTGGCACACTCAGCATTGCAGCCCCCTGAACACCAGAGCAATTAGGCGAAAGCAGCCACAAGCTCATGGGCATGTGTAAGTCACAGCTCCACTCCAGCGTGGCTTGAGAACATTGGTGAAGAATATTTTGATGAAATCAAAATGAAATTTTCTTGTTTAGGGGCTACAGAAGAGAGAAACTTCTAAAATTTTTATTATGGTTTACGAGAAATTAGATGTGGTTCACCCATGAATTTGGGAATTGTTTTTCCTCTGAAGTTTAGACAAATAAACTGAGTTTGTAATTCATTTGAAGGCAGGTTACTAAGTATAATAGTTAAGCTAGGAGCATAGACTCTCTCAACTGCCAATGAAGTTATTACTTAGTAGGTCTTCTAATTGCCCATTCTGAAAACTGTAGAAAAACTGTGTCTAGATCTGTTCATTTATTTATATATATAAATATTTATTTTCTTTCTATGTCATTGCTTTGATAAATGGGGTTCAACTCACTTAACTTTAATTCTCTGGTATTTGTCTATAGTCAGTGATGGGAAATGGACCCTCCAGAGGACAGCTCAGTTTGTGCAAATTTAGAAAACGTGGGTTGAGGTAAAGACAATTTAACAGGTAAAGCAAAAGCTGCATAGGCAAGCACGGATTTCATTCACTACTTCCCATCATCAGGCAGGTGTTCAGCCATCTCCAGGAAAGCAGAGCTTCATCACACCTATCACATGCTTGGGAAGACCAACACCGTAACTGCAAATGTCCCCCTTTCTTCTTCCCTCAGCTTTTATTGCTGAGCATGGCACCATATGGTATGGAATATCTCTTTGGTCAGTTGGGATCACCTGTACTGTCTGTCCCTCCTTCCAACAACTTGTACACTCCCAGCCTACTCACTGGTAGCCTGCTTGCTGGTGTGGTGGGATAAGAGACAGAAAAGGCCTTGACTCTATGTAAGCATTGCTCAGCAGTAGCTAAAACATCCCTTTGTTATCTGTAGTGTTTTTGTCACAAATCCAAAATGTAGCACCATAGGAGCTACTATGAAGAAATTAACTCTATCCCAGCCAAAACCAGTACATGTGAGTCAGGGAGCTGGTGGCCTGGTGGACAAGGGCACGCAAATGCAAACTGAAGGTCTGATCTACTTTCAATGGCTGGTGCCTTCAGTCCAGAGCCAAATCAGAAGATTTCTGATTTGATGTCCTTTCTTTTTTGCACGTCCCCCCCCGCCTCCTTGATTTGTCTGTTTGCATAAGTGTCCACATTATTGAAATTCCGGTGGTAGCAATACCACAGGGCTAGTGTTACGTGGTGTGGCAGTGACCTCTGACCATTGTGGGTGGTTGTAGTGAGGCTTCCCAGCAGAACATGTCCTGCTTTTACAATATCTACTTACCTCTCTTGTCAATCTGATTCAGTATTCTTCTCCCATCACAGTCAGGAGCATGTGTCTGGGTCAGGAGCACCTTTCCCCTTTCTGAGGTAAGAGGAACTCCTAGGCTAGATGCTACTGGAAGCAGCTCAATGGTAGCAACTCTAAATAATGGAAAAACTTTCTCCTGTTAATTCATTATATGATTCTTGCATCTAAACAATCCATTTGTTTTCTCAGAAGTTTCAGATTTCTAGATACCTGGCTTTTCATGCCCTACAGTTGCTTCCCATTGCAACTCTCAACTATAGGGTCTAGCTTGCAAAGCACACGGGCCCATGTTCTCTTCTGTGCTCAAATTCTGAGCGTAACTAAAGTGACTGTAGGTAGAAGATAGACTAAATACAATGGAACTACATGATGTCACAGTGTCAAATCATATTTCATAAACACTGAATCCCTCCTGATACTCCTATCCAAAATAAGTATTAAGGTAATATGGACTGCTGTGATAACATTGGACAGTTTGGGCAATGATGGTGGGGGATTCTCCTATGCTCTGCTTTGCCAGCCTTTCCCTCTTGTGTTGCCGAAGCAGAGGAGGTGCCCAGGTAAGCTTATTCCACTTGGAGAGTAGATAAGAGAGATGCATGAGCAGAGAGGCATGGATTGATGAAGAAAAAGTTTATGGGATTAGTATTGAAGGTTTAGTAGTAGCATGGAACTCTCAACTGGTAATTCTGGTATTGCACATGTTTAGTCAGGGAGACAAGAGATGCCTGTCATGGAGAAGTAGTAGGCAGAGAGGGGCACGAAAGATGGCTTTAGTGGGAGGTTGAGATTTATTTTTTTTCTGTTCCCACAATTTTAAATGTTTGCTTTCCCTTCCTCTCATAGTTGTTTAGATTGTTAGAGGATGGTGAAAAACAACTTTTTCCTTTCTAATACATCAATTTGAAAATTAACTGTTAAGATTCTGATATTTCCATTGTGAAGCATCTTCTACCATGCTTTCCTGTAGTGGATTATAGCACAAAAGAATGACAGTAATGGTGTCTGAATCCAACCTTGGTTCACCATACTTGCTATTGCCTGAGTAAATGAGTAAATTGCTGAGTAAATTCATAACTTACATGATACTTCCCTGAAAGCGGTATTCTTGAAAGCAGTGTATGTAATATAATGTGTCATTATTCCAGAGCTGTGAAAATGTTCTTTTAGAATTCTCCTTTGTACTACAGTTTATGTGATATGGAAACTATTTTCTAACACGTGTGCCTAAGCAGTGAGCCCTTTGTTAGATCCAATTAGAATTTCTCCCTTGATAGAGTGTGAGGCTCTAAAGTGTTGTTATGCTTGGCCACAGCTAAAATTAATCCAGTCAGTTGGGACTCTCAACATCAACTTTCTGCAATCTGAAGGTCTAGAACCACTGATACATGTGTTTACATTCAGCAAATCCAGTATTCA